>NC_142868.1:116897500-118147500 GCF_051225735.1 Oryctolagus cuniculus
TTATTATTATTTATTATCGGAGTTACAAAGCACGTCTGGCTCCAGGTAGAATAATGGCATGCCAGGCCCCAAGTTCCTTCCTGTTCCAAGAAGGTGGAACTGTATCCAGCTCTCTGCTGTGGCCTGGGAAAGCAGTGGAAGATGGCCCATGTGCTTGGGCCCCTGCACCCGTGTGGGAGACCCGGAAGAAGCTCCTGGCTCCTGGCTTCGGATTGGCACAGCTCCGGATGTTGCAGCCATCAGGGGAGTGAGCCAGTGGATGGAAGACTTCTCTTTCTCTCTGCCTCTGCCTCTTGTAGCTCTACCTTTCAAATAAATAAATCTTAAAAAAAAAAAAAAAAAAGTTGGAACTGGAATTGTGGGAAGAGCAGTGGATGGATGTCCTGAATCACCAAATAAGGACAGGACGGGCTGAGGAGCACAAGGGGAGTTCCAAATCCGTGAGGCTTTAGAGCTCCATGAGGCGAGGATTGTGTCTGTCGGATTCTCTATGAGGGCGCTTCAAAAGGTTTGTTTACGGCCTGGTGGGTACGATGCCCCATGGGATACTCAGATCCTATAACTGGAGGGTCTGAGTTTGCGTTCTGCTCCACTCCTGATTCCAGCTTCCTGCCAAAGCAAACCCTGGGAGGCAGCGGACGACTGCTCAAACACCTGGGTCCCTGCCAACCATGTGGGAGGCCTGGATTGCGTCCTGGCTCCTGGCTTTAGTCTGGCCTAGCCTTGGCTGTTGCCGGTACTTGATGAGTGAATCAGGGGATAGGAAGTCTGTCTGTCTGTACCCACCCCTCAACTCAAATAAATAAATAAATAAACTTTAAAAATTTTATGGGAAAATGTAATAAAAGTATATTTTGGTGCAAAGAAATTGAAAGCCACGCATAGTTTCTTACAATGAACACTTTCCATGAACTTCCCGAAGACCCTTATATTATCCCGTTAGCTAGCACAGTACCTAGTCAAAGAACATATTAAAAGATGCTCAATATTTTTGGAGGACAAACTGGCATATATATCACGAATTCAGAAATCTATACCCTCAACTTGGCAATAGGCAATCTCTGAATTAGCCTATTCTATTCACTGTTCTATAGCTATCCCAGGTATCAGCCCAGTGTTCAACAGAACAAAACCAATGCAGGGTCCTCACTTTTCATGGTTTCCTACATTACAGACCCACATGTGCTACCCAGAAAATAAGCTCTTCCATAAAAAATGATTAAGATTTTCATATCAAATGGCATGTTTAAGACAATGTAAATTCAGGTGAAAAATGTTATGCTTATCAGAATATAGCTACCTTCCCTGATGCACCTGCTGTTTAATCTTTAAGGAAAGGAAGGTTACACATAAGGGCCGTACCTCTTCTGGACACTGAAGGGTCCACTTCCACACCTTTCTCATAAGGAGTGCCACCATTCAAGAAGAGTTCGTAAGTTCTATAAAATATAAAATAAAATAATTCTATAAAATAACATACTCTGACAGAGGCTCTTAGACACTGGAGTTAGTGGTGAGCTATTTTTTAGCACAAACCTATTCACAGGCATTTTCTTGATTTCTCATTGGTAAAATAGAGTCACTGTTGCTGATCTTTCTGTGAGGCGCCATCTGAACAGTTTCCTCCCTGTGAGCGGCAGACAACACGCCTTCCCACGTGAAAGGGGATTGACCCACGTCACGACAGCGCTCGGGCTTTCGTGGCTCATGTTAAATGACTGCTTTTAACATATTTTTCAAATGTGCTGATTCATCATTTGAAATGATGCCTTTATGAGTTCATATTATTTTTAAAATATAAAATAACATGTACCTATTGTAAAAAGCTTGAACAGCATAGAAATGACAAGGAAAAGTCCTCTGCATCCCTTCCCCACTAGTTTGGCAAACCTCCTGTCCTTTCCTACGCTCATACAAACGAATACATAAACAGTGAAAGGCTACCCAAGTGTAGAAAGCAGAAGAGAAGCCCACTGCACCCCTGCCTGGTTCTGCTCCGCAGGGAACCCTTGGGAACAGTCTACCCGACCCCCGCACAGGAGCTCCCGAATAGCTTTCAACGACCACAAGTGGAGTCACAGCATTCACGATATTCTGCAACTCACTTTTTAATATAATAAAACACTGGAAATGTTTCTGTATTAAACCTCAGAGCTCTACCACATTTTAAAGAATAGCTGCCGCTTCACTTTTGGAAAGATGGAGTAGACGTACTTTTCTCTATTTCTTCCATTAAGCACAAAAGCCAAAACCAGATACAATCCCGAGTTCCCACACCCCGCTGGGTGCCTCTCCCCTCTCACCACACCCCGCTGGGTGCCTCTCCCCTCTCACCGCTGTGGTGAGGCCAGAGGGCTGGTGTTGTCAGGACTTTCACCTCTGCCCAGTGCTGAGGAGGCCACCTGGGGAGCGTTATCTGAATGCCTTATCTAGATTAATCCTCACAATGAGACTTTCCAGTAGGAACTGTTAGAATCCCCTAGGTTATAGGTGGGGAATTTCTGTAACCTGCCTACAGTTCCCCCGGGCAGAGCTGGGATCAAAACCCTGAATTTTGTAATTCCAATCTTGAGATCAACATCCCACCTGCTGCCCATTCTAGCCCTCCTGTGAATGTCTTGTTTATATCCTAGACTTAGAGCTTTCCGCCCATTAAAAAATATGGACTGTATTTTCCTTACTAATTTGAGAGCTCTTTTAATATTAGGGATAGCAATCTCCTGGCTGTTTTGTATATATTTCAAATATTTGCTTCCAGTCTGCCTTTTGGTCTTGAAACTTGAGTCTGTTTACAGCGGCTGCCACTCTGATTTCAATGTCCGGCCTACAGAAGGGAGGCGGAAAGCTGCAGAGGACCTGGGCCCTGGACTTGGCCTTCCTACTCTTTGAAGAGAATTAGGCTGTTTCCAGCCTGGCAACATGTGCTAGTACCACAGGAAATATTGAAAGGAGTCTTCTCAGCTGCCGGCCAGTGCAAATATCTTTTAAAATACCTTCTGTATGTGTCATTTTCCCTAAGACGACACTGGGATGCTGTTTTCGTATATTACCCTAAATAACACCAAAACCCACATTAAAAGCCCACTTCCCCAAAGTTATTGAAATGCTAAGAGAACAAGCCTGAGTTACCTGGGCTCTACAGAATGAGATGCTATCAACTACCCACTTGTGAGGAATGCACAGCAGACTTACTTTGCTGGAATAGGAACTCCATTGGCATCAAAAAGTTTAAGAAACACCCAGCCGCAACTCAATTCTCCTCTTTCACCAGTTGACTAGGAAATAAAACAAGTATATGAAACTTAGTGTCGCACCCAGGCACATTGACAAGCATGTACCAGTCTCCTAAAAGTCCAAGCTGGTATTCGCCTTTAGAACTCAAAAGTTCTTCAGAAGAAAACAACATCAATCACACTAAGTCACATTGTACTTGAAGGTCGGATGTTAAAGGGACATATACATTGTCAGAACTGCTCTTAACAGTTCCTCGAACCTGAGGACGTGGGCCACTGCTGTGACTGTTAAGTGGTATACACATTTTGTGGAATGTTCTGAAGTCATACTGATACTGCTTTGCTTCACTAAGAGATGGACGTAGGAATTCAACACTCAAGGACCTTTGTGCTTGGACTTTTATTATCATTGCCAACCACCAGAGATCAACAGGGCACACAAGGAGTACCCCATCCATGCACAGATTCCATGAGGGCATTTCAGAAAGTCTGAAGGGGCCGGTGCTGTGGCGCAGCGGGTTAATGCCCTGGCCTGAAGTGCTGGCATCCTATATGGGCGCTGGTTCAAGACCCAGCTGCTCCACTTCCAATCCAGCTCCCTGTAATGGCCTGGGAAAGCAGTAGAAGATGGCCCAAGTGATTGGGCCCCTGAACCCGTGTGGGAGACCTGGAAGAAGCTCCTGGCATCTGGCTTTGGATCAGCACAGCTCTGGCCATTGCGGCCAATTGGGGAATGAACCATCGGATGGAAGACCTCTCTCTCTGCCTCTCCTCTCTGTGTAACTCTTTCAAATAAATAAATAAATCTTTAAAAAAAAAAGTTTGAAGCAAATGGAATGAAAAGACAAGTCTATTTAAACAAAATTTTTTTAAAAATCTGTGCATATGAATGGTCTTCAAAATGTTCACAAAAATATGCATTATAAAAATCTACGCATGGGAGTTCCCCCAGCACTGTGGTGCAGTGGGTTCAGCTGCCGCCTGCAATGCTGGCAACCACATGAGCTGTAGTTCAAGTCCTGGCTGCTCCGCTTCAGATCCAGCTCCCTGCTAATGATTCTGGGAAAGCAGAGGAAATTGCTCATGTACTTGGGTCCTTGCCACCCATGTGGGAGTCCTACATAAAGCTCCTGGCTCCTGCCTTCAGCTTGGCCCAGTCCTGTGTGTAGCCATCTGGAGAGTGAACCAGTGGATGGAAGATTCTGTCTCTCCTTTTCTCTTTCTGTAACTCTGCCTTCCATAAATCAATCTTAAAAAATAAAGAGCTTGGGCCAACGCTGTGGTGTAGTGGGTAAAGCTGCCGCCTGTAGTGTCGGCATCCCATACGGGTGCTGGTTTGAGTCCTAGCTGCTCCACTTCCGATCCAGCTCTCTGCTGTGGCCTGGGAAAGCGGTAGAGGATAGTCCAAGTCCTTGGGCCCCTGCACCCAGGTGGGAGACCAGGAGGAAGCTCCTGGCACCTGGCTTTGGATCGGCGCAGCTCCGGCACTGCAGCCAATTGGGGAGTGAATCAGTGGATGGAAGAAATCTACCTCTCTCTCTTTCTCTCTCTGCCTCTCCTTCTCTCTCTGTGTAACTCTGACTTTCAAGTAAAAATAAATAAAATCTTTTAAAAAATAAAGAGCTATGCATGGATTTCAAAATTTCTTGCACCAAAATAAACTAAAATTTTAAAATTTCATTTACCATACACTTTTGGAAATATTCTCATATGGAAGAATCTTCCTTAAAGAAATGAAGAGATGGTGTAACACCATTACCTCTGTGCAATGGCTCTCAAGGTTATCAAAAGGCCAAAGAGACATACTACAGTTCTCAAGCTATTACTAGAACATGCAATTACTAGCACGGGCCCCGCCCACTGTTCTATATTCACGCGACATAAGCTGACCCAAGTTTCTGGTGTCCCCTCTTCCGAGTCCCGCAGGAAACACTCTCAGTGACAAAGTGAAGTGTGCTCCGCCCCTCCAGGACAGAGGTGGCTGCTGTGCTGGAAAGCCACCGAGCACCTTTTGTCACTTCCTGCTGAGTCCCATCCTTTTCCAGCGCTCGTTCTTTAAAAGCGCTGGACTTCACTCATGCTGTCAGTATAAACAAACACCCTTTTGTTTTAAACGCTACTGGCAGAGCAGCACTACATGTAACATTAGAATCACTACCTTTCCCATTCCTCAGGGGAGTAAACTTCTATTACACATGAAAACTCCAATTATTTTCCTTGTGACTACATTTTACAAAGTCCTCCTTTAACTGATACCCTAGCAAACTTGCTGTTTCAACTAACATACGTTGCGAATATAGGAAATTCCAAGTTCAAACAGGACTCCAATGTCTGGAGACGGCGAATTGGACCTGATGAAGCAATCGCCATCAAGCAAGCAGGGCAGGATGCCAGTCACCTGGAATGACAAGACACTCAGGTTAACGACAAGGATGCCAACGGGAAGGGGAGGGTGGTTTCAGTCCTGGTGCAGCTGTAAGCAGTGTCTGCTCTGCCATTACAACAGAGGTCTTACATGGGAAACAGAAAGCAGGTGCACGGATTCCATCAAGGATTTGGAGTAAGTTTAATGTCTCTGTTAAAGGGAATCCTTTCTCTTCTCTCTTTACTTAGAGCAAGTAGGAAGCAAGCAGTTCACCAGGTCCCCAGAGTCGTTACAAAGATAGTCTGCATACATTATACTTACATTGACCACAGTGCTTTGTAAACAGAACTCAAATTAAAGACTGAATTTGTTTGCTCAACTTTCCCTATGCCTGCCTTGTAAAACGTTCCTTTCCCTTCCCTTCTGCCCACCCCATTCCTACTCCCTAGAAAATCTTACCACCTTTTTTGCTTGTAAAATCCCACCAATCCTTCTGGATCTAGTTTCTCTTCTACCAAAGCTTCCCTGAGCTTGAGGACTAGAATTACCATCACCCTCCCCTGTGCTTCCCAGCACCTGGAGCCCCACCACCACGACAACCTGCCTGAGCGACAGTTATCAACACCACCCACGCCACAGGACTCTCTCAAGGCTTATCCAAGACAAGGCACGTGGGGGCTCTGGAGACGGGGGACAATGTGATTATTCATGTATGTTTCTTCCTGACTAATACAGATGTGTTCACACAAGTCTAGGAAGAATGCCTTGCACTTAATCTCATTCAACAAAGTAGCACATACTTACTACTTCTCTCTCCTACAGTTCATTTTTATGTCCCAGGAACTCATCAGAAAATTCTACCCTGAACACTTCCCCTCACAGAGATGCAACATTAACAGTGTGACTGTTGTGCCAAAGGACTAGCATGTTCTCCCTGGGGGCAGGAGGCCCAGAAGAACACAGGAGGCTCCGGGTCCTGCTCCAGACTCAGGTGCGCCTGCAGCACACGGCCCCGGCGCTGAGCCCATGCCCTCTCACTGACCCTCCAATCTCCCTTAGATCTTTGGATGCAATAACAGGAAGGTAATGAAGGGTTTTAGGATACAATAACACACAAGGAGTTAGTTGTGGGAGGGAAGTAAACACAAATGTAATAAAACCATGGAGGCAGAAAAACTTAACCATAGGGCCTGGAGGGCATAGCAGGTAGAGCCACCTGCTCTGGCATCCCATATGGATGCTGGTTCAAGTCCTTGCAGCTTCACTTCTCTGCTAACGGCCTGGGAAGAGCAGTGGAAGATGGCCCGAGGGCTTGGGCCCCTGTATCCACATGCGAGACTGGGAAGAAGCTCCTGGATTCTGATATCATGGCCATCTGAGGAGTGAACCAGTGGATCAAAGATCTCTCTCTCTTTGTCTCTCCCCCTTTCTCCCTGTAACTCTAAATTTTAAATAAATCTTTTTTTTTAAAAAAAAAGGGGGGGGGGCTGGCACTGTGGTGCAGCATCTCTCTCTGCCTGCAGTGCCAGAATCCCATCTGGGTGCCAGTTCTAGTCCCAGCTGCTCCACTTCCAGTCCAGGTCTCTGCTATGGCCTGGGATAGCAGTAGAAGATGGTCCAAGTCCTCGGGCCTCTGCACCCATGTGGGAGACCGGGAAGAAGTTCCTGGCTTCAGATTGGCACAGCTCCGGCCATTGCGGCCATTTGGAGAGTGAACCAACGGAAGGAAGACCTTTCTCTCTGTCTCTCCCTCTCACTGTCTATAACTCTACTTCTCAAATAAAATAAATAAAATCTTAAAAAAAAAAAGAAAAAATTAACCATAGGCAATTGATATTATAAAAGAGCACAAGGACAACTTTGATTCAGTGGTTTGAAACCACTTAATGTTGTTCCAGTCTGGACAGTGCCCGGATGTAATGTATCAGTTTCCTAGGTGTAACCCTTGATTTTATCTGAATAAGGCACAGTTGGAAGATTTCATTCCTGAAAAACATCATTTCCTAAATTTTATGTTTTTGTTTTCACTAAAAGGGCATTTTCTAAAATTGAACCCTGAATTCCACTGAATGAAATGATTCACAAGAATTGTTAATTTGGTGAGTCAGAAACATGAGCGATTTTTCTCTGTCATCAAAGAAAACGAAAGAATCTAAAAACTTATGTCTGTTTCCACATATCCTGTGCTAAATAAAAATATGTTACACTTTGACAGCCTCATCTTAGAACATTAATTACTCAACACTTCATAGGTAACAGTGACTCATTTTCTTTCCATTGCGTTCCCAGATTGCTTACCTGGGGAGAAAATGTCCACGTTTTGGGCTTCTTAGGTTGCCACGTGGCCCTAACTGCATGAATGTTGCTCAGGACCTGGAACGAGATTTCACCATCGGAAGTCAAGCTACAGAAACCGCCTGGCAACCTCACCGCTTCCCATGTCCCCTGCAGCTAACAGCAGCTGACCTGGATGGAGTGGGTGGGGATGGGAGAGCTTGCACTTCTCACTGCGTGCAACTCTGTAGTGTTTTTTTTTTTTTGTTTTGTTTTTGTTTTTGTTTTTTACATTAAGTAGGCCTATAACTTTTCTTTTCTTTTTTTCTTCAGAGTTTAGGACTTGGTCCCAAAGTCACTGAAGCAAAAAAATCATAATAAAACATTATTTTCCTTTATAAGTCTTAACACAAAATAACTATTTGTAGGGGAAAAGAGCAGTTTTGTACATGGGATGAAACGATACAAATTCAAACTTTACAGATAAGAGTTGGCTCTACCACTCATCTCGCTCACACATTTATATACTGCCCTTGAAATGTCATCTGGGCTGGCGCGCGGATCACTAGGCTAATCCTCCGCCTGCGGCGCCGGCACACCGGGTTCTAGTCCCGGTCAGGGCACAGGATTCTGTCCCGATTGCCCCTCTTCCAGGCCAGCTCTCTGCTGTGGCCCGGGAGTGCAGTGGAGGATGGCCCAAGTGCTTGGGCTCTGCACCCCATGGGAGACCGGGAGGAAGAACCTGGCTCCTGGCTTCGGATCAGTGCGGTGCGCCGGCCGCAGCACACCGGCTGCAGCGGCCATTGGAGGGTGAACCAACGGCAAAAAGGAAGACCTTTCTCTCTGTCTCTCTCTCTCACTGTCCACTCTGCCTGTTAAAAAAAAAAAAAAGAAAAAAAAGAAATGTCATCTGTGTGTATGTCCAAGTAGACCACACGTCTGCACGCTGTCTCGGAGTGTGCTTGTACCGAAGGCATGGCTATCTGTTACGTTACTCTCTGCATATTTCTGTGCATCATAATTTAAGTAATATTGATAACTCCAATAAAAATCAGATTTGGATATGAGGTAGCTATAAAATAAAGGGACAAATTGGAAAAAGAAAGATTTCTAGGTCTGGTTTCCATTTCTGTTATTATGGGCAAAACAGATTGATAACTGGTTGATATATTATTTCTTAATGAGTACTTAATGGTTTCAATTAATTTTTAAAAGGGTAAAAACACAAGACGGTGGTAAATTTTGAAACATGGCAAACACACCAGACAAATTAAAAAGCCTCAAGGAGCACCCAAACATGCTCCTCATCTTACTTCCACCATTAGCATCTTACTACGCTTGTTTTTATCATATAAGTCATCTGTCTCCCCTCTACCCAGCCATCAGTCCACCTTTTATTTTGATGCACTGCAAACCTGCAGACACTGGGAGATCTCTCCTTAAATGCATCACATGCCCATTATTAGCAAAAGCTTCAGTCTTGTTCAGATTCATTTTTTGATGTCAAATTGAACCTAACGAAATGCCCAAGCTTTATGCTTAATTGATATGTAATGTCCGGGTGGGAGGCACGCTGTCTAGGAACCACAGAGCCTGAGGAATGGCCTGGTGGGCACGGGGGTTGGGGGGTGGGAGGGAATCCACTTCCATCAGGGTCTAAAAGGAAGGAGGCACACCTGTCCCCGGGGCGTACACGGAGGCCAGGAGGGGAAACTGCACTCCCACTCTGACCTAGCAGTAGGGAAGCGGCAGTCCCCTTCCCCTGCCCGAGTGGCAGCAGAGGCGTGCTGAAACACGAGTTTACTGTGAAACTCAGACTCAAAATGTCACACCTGAAATACCCAGGGTTCAATTTTTTAAAAAATCCCTTATATCAAGAACCAGGAAAAGATCAACGTGGGTGAGAGAAGATATTCAACAAATACCAGCACTGAGACAACATAGATGTTGGAATTATCTGAAAAAGATTTGATGGGGCTGGCGCTGTGGTGCAGTGGGTTCAAGCTCTGGCCTGAAGTGCCAGCATCCAATATGGACACCAGTTCGAGTCCTGGCTGCTCCTCTTCCAATCCAGCTCTCTACTGTGGCCTGGGAGAGCAGTGGAAGACAGGTCAAGTCCTTGGGCTCCTGTACCCATGTGGGATAACCCAGAAGAAATTCCTGGCTCCTGACTTTGGATTGGCCCAGCTCTGGCCGTTGCGGCCATTTGGTAAGTGAACCAGCAGATGGAAGACCCCTCTCTCTGTCTCTAACTCTCTCTGTAACTCTTTCAAATAAATAAAAATAAACATATAATAAACACTCTAAAAAAAGATTTGAAAGAAACTAAACAAACATGCTTCAATAAGTAACTATGGACATGCTTGATATAAAGTCTTATGAAAGAAAGAGAAGAAAGGAAGGAAGGAAGGAAGGAATGGAAAGTATACAGAAGAATCAGATGGAAATTTTGAAACTGAATCACACAACCAAGATAAAATAAACAAAACCCCCAAACCCAACAATTCACTGGATAGACCCAAAATCAGAACAGAAACAAGGAGGAAATAATGAGCAAACTTAGAGATGGGAAAATAGAAATTAGACAGTCTGAACAAGTGAGATCAATTAGATGGTAAGGTGAATAGAAACTCAGGAAATGATCTAATGTGTATGACACCACAGTTCTAGCGAAGATTTGGAGTTGAAAGGAATTCAAGTAAATAATGGGTGAAAATTCCCCAAATCCAGCAAAACATAAACGCATAGATTGAAGAAGCTGAGCAAATTCCAAACAGAGTAAACCCAAGAAAGTACACAAGAAGCACCATACACTGCTGAAAAGTGAACACAAAGAAAAGATCCTGAAAGCAGTGAGGGAGGAAAAACACCTGGTTAACCGAGGGGGGGAAACAGTTGGAATGACAGGTTCCCTTCAGGAGCCACCGAGCGCAGGAAGAAGCAGCACTATGTTTCTCAAGTGCTGAAAGAAAAAAACTGCCAGCCCAGAATTCCCCGTATCTAGTGAGAATATCCTTCAAGAACACAGGGGAAACCGGCATTCTCAGATAGAGAAAGTCTAACAGAATTTGTCACTAGCAGATTCATCCCAAAACGATTAGGGAAAGAATCAGGAGATAGTCTTGACAGAAAGGACATGGTAAAACCATCTAAAATATCAGAGGCGAAGAAGGAACCACAGAAACAGTAACAACGCAGGCCAAGATCGCAGACTTTCCTTTGAATTTTCAAAATTACGCTTGACTGTTAAAAAATTATTACTGAATGATATCGTTTTCAAGGCGTGAGAGGAAATATTTAAGACAATCAAATTATAATGAGGGAGAGTAGAGAGTTAAAGGGAGGTAAGAGTCCACATGTTGCTCCCACTAGGAGGCTGAGATTTCTAGGCTGGCAAATGATGTATGTATAAGATAATACCTATAGCCACCATGAGAAAGCCATCCAAAGAGATCCACTCATGGACACTACAGATAATTCAAAATGGAGTTCTAAAAAATGCTCAAATAACGCACAGAGTGGCAGGAAAAAGAAAACAGGGGAACGAAAAAGAGAGGGAATGAAGGAAAACAACAAGTAATGCAGCTGACTACAGGCTTGAGGCTCCTCTCCAGGGCCTGCCTGCCCTGGACGCTCTCAGGTGTCCCGTCCAGAGTTCACAGTAGCTACCTCTGGGTGAGGTGGCCCAAGAGAAGCTTGTTCAAGCCAATCTTAGAAGGGGTGTCTTGTTAATTCTAGTAACAATCCTTTTTATTTGTAACTGGGCTTAGATTTATCAAGGAAGTCCTAATGCGGGCTGGCGCCATGGCGCACTAGGTTAATCCTCTGCCTGCGGTGCCAGCATCCCATATGGGTGCCAGTTCTAGTCCCGGCTGCTCCTCTTTCAGTCCAGCTCTCTGCTGTGGCCTGGGAAAGCAGTGGAGAATGGCCCAAGTGCTTGGGCCCCTGCACCCGCGTGGGAGACCAGAAGGAAGCTCCTGGCTCCTGGCTTCGGATTGGTGCAGCTCCATCCATTGTGACCACTTGGGCAGTTAATCAACGGAAGAAAGACCTTTCTCTCTATCTCTCTCTCTTACACTGTCTGTAACTCTACCTGTCAAATAAATAAATTAAAAAATCTTTAAAAAATTAAATTAAAAAAATAAAAAAGGAAGTCCTTTCAAACAAGTAAATACCATGACTGTTTTTTTTTTTTTAAGATCTATTTATTTATTTTACAAGCACAGTTAGAGAAAGGCAGAAGCAGAGAGAGAGAGAGAGAGGTCTTCCATCTGCTGGTTCACTCCCCAAATGGCTACAACATTCAGAGCTGGGCTGATGGGTCTCCTACGAGGGTGCAGGGGCCCAAGGACTTGGGCCATCTTCTACTTCTTTCCCAGGCCACAGCAGAGAACCCGGTCGAAAGTGGAGCAGCTGAGACTTGAGCCGGTGCCCATAGGGGATGCCAGCATGGGCAGCGGTGGCTTTACCTGCTATGCCACAGTGCTGGCCCCTGCCATGACTATTTGTGTAACTATTAGATGAGTTCTATTTTCTCAGTCTGGAAAGGTGATAAGTTAGCTTCATAAATTAACTGCTATTATTTGGATATAAAATAAGTTGTTATTTTCATATATTATTCAAAATAACATTCCAGTCTGATGTTCTCACAGGAAGAACAGGGAGAGGTGGAGGACTATCAGACCTACGAGAAAGCAAGCAATCCTTCTCTCCTTGGCCACTGCTGCCACCTTCTGGCTCATTCATGGCAGTGGTTTTGTGCAGACAGAGGGCAGACATGAGCATCACAGTAGCACCAAGTTAATTTACTTATGTCAAGTTCAGGAAGTAAGGGAGGCAGGCGAGCTTTTTCATCATGCTGGGAGTAGAACTTGACCTGAGCTAAACTAAATATACCTCGACTCCTCCACACCTGCTCCTCTCCCAGCGTGATGCCACACTATCATCCAAACAGGGATGTCAGAGGCACAGCGTCACACTCGACACTCTCCTCCCTCCACTCTCCAATCACATCCAAAGGTCGTTCTTAATCTCCTCAATCTGTCCATCAGCACCTCTCCTCATTCCTCCTTCTCCAACCTATCAACACCATTAGAGGAGAATCTAATCACACTGCTGACTTCCATGTATTGTTCTAAGTGCTTTACCTATAATAATTTATTAAATCTTCACATCAACCCTAGGAAATGTGTTAACAGACGAGGGAAGTGAGAGGGAACAGGGTCAACTAATACGGTCAAGGTCCCACACCCAGCAAACGGTGGAGCCAGGGTTAATCTCAAGTGAGCTGTCTCCAGATTTTGTTCTCCTGACGACAAAGACATCTGGCCGTGCTTTGACTGCTGTGCTGTACTGTCCCCCAGCGGTCAGCTCGTACTCCTTCCGCCCTCTCCAATCCATTCTTCAGACAGGAGCCAGGGATCGCCCCAAACCATAAATCTAATGTCACATCCTGCAGTGACTCTCACTGTTTTTTAGGATACAGACAAAACCCCTATGAACATGGCTCGCAGCATCTTACACCATCTCCATGTCTTCCCATTCTGTACACCTTCCTGCCCCATGGCTCCCTCAGAACCTGGGCTTGTGCTGCGCCTTCAGCCAGCTACCCACTTCCCTCTTCTTTGTCAGATCTCAGTTTAAGTACTGCCTCCTCTTGATTTGAGAATTCTTTTCTAACGCTGAGCACCTGGTGTTATCAATTTTACTCTAAGCAATGCTTTAGCTGACATCACATAAATTAGATGATCCATTTTCATTTCTTGTTCTGCACAAACTGTTTTCTAATTTTCCTTGAAATTTGCTTTTGACCCATTATTTATTAACTTATAATTTTATTTGTAAATGTTATTTATAATGTTATTATAATGTTATTTAAGGATAGTTCCATGTATCTTTCTGTTACTGATTCTTTTAGTTAATTCCATGTGATTATGTACAGGAAATATGGCCGCAACCAGAGACAAAGAAAGAAAAGTGGACAGCCCTGCCCCAACACAAACCTTGACAAGTGGCTGCTCGTAGTTAACCGGTGAAACAGCTGCCCACTGTGATCTTGTCTAGGAGGGACGATGTCCTAAGTTCTGCTTCGGTGAACTCCAGGCATTAACGTGTCCTAATAAATCTGTCCCTGGTATCTCTTTTACAAACATACAGGGCCCACGGGCCATTGGAAGTGTGGTCCGAAGTCATGTAGGCTGCAATTTAAACCCACCAATGCTGTGACAGCTAAGGTACGATGCTGATGAACCTATCAGTATTGCAAGAAACTTGGGATTGTTGTTCGGTTCTCAGGAAACAATTCCAGCTGAACCCGCCTGGCGTTAATAAACTGCTTGGATCCTCCACTGTCCCTGGTGCCTATTTGAACGGAGGGAGTTTTCCCACTCCAGGTTTCTGTAACAATTAAAGGCCATACATTGTATGAATTTCAATTCTAAATCTGTTTAGGTTTGTTTTATGACCCAGGTCCATCTATCTTGGTGACTATACCACATGCACTTTACTATTGAGGTGAAAGAAGTGGCATATGCATATCAGTCTCATCTATCTAGTTAATTGATGTTATCACTAATTTTCTATCTGTTCTATGTTACTGAGAGAAAAGTGTTAAAATCTCCTACTATAATTGTGGCTCTGTCCATTTCTCTTCAGTTCTATCAATTTTTAGTTCACATACTTCGGAACTCTAAAGTTAGGTATGTATACATTTAGGATTCTTACATCTTCTTGATGCACCGTCCCTTTTATCTTTATGTAAAATCTGAAGTCTACTTTGTTTGATATTAATCCCTTTTGAGTGGCATCTCTCCCATCCTTCTACTTTCAACCTACTTATTACATTTAAGGTGCCTTCTTGTACATTGCATATAGTTGGGTCTCTCTGACTGTAATTTTAATTTGTATTTTCCTGATGACTTACTGCAATTTGAGAATATTTTGACCACTGGAGTTTTTTTAATGCATATTTTCTCTTACGAAGCACTTTTTGAAGTCTTTTGCTCATTTAAAACATTAGCTACCATTTTTATTTCTTCCTGATCTTGAGGAAACAGTATTCAGTGGTAAGTATGATGATGCTAATTTTAATTTTTTTCTTGTTGTCCTTTACCAATTTGAAGGACTTTATTTTGTCCCTACTTTATAGAGAATTTTTTTAAAATCATGAATCAGTGTTAAAATTTGTCAATGATTTTTAAATCTAATGAAATGATTTTGTGATTTTTTTCCCATTAATATGAATCATAAATGTTGATTACACAGGTGTATACATTTGAATTCCTGGAATAAACTCCACTTGGCCATAAAATATTGTCCTTTTTATATACTGTTAGATTCAATTTGATAATATTTTCCTCAGGACTTTAGTTTCTATACTCATCAAGGATACAGATACTATAATTATTCTTTCTTGTAATGTCATATTTTGGTATCAGGTTTTCCAATACCCTAGGGAATGAGCTAGAAAGGACTTCCTCTTTATCTGCTCTTGGAATTGTGTAAGATTGGCACGACTTCTTTCTTGAGTGTCTGCGGGAATTAGCCAGGGAGGCCATCCGGGTGTGGAGTTTTCTTTATGGAAAGGTTTTGTTTTTTATTACAGTTTTAATTTCTTGGACAGAAGTTATTCAAATTTTCAATCTCTTTTTGTTTCAGTTTTAGTAAATTATGATTTTCCAGAAATTTATGTATTTCATCAAGGTTGTGAAATTTATTGACAGGAAACCAATTATGATTCCCCCTATTGTCCTCTTAAAGGATTTGTGGTAATGCCTGTTTCCACATCATATATTGACCATTTGCTTTCCTTCTCTCTCTTTTCTGTAAAGATCTGTTTATTTGAAAGTCAGAGCTACACACACACACACAGATCTTCTATCCACTGGTTCATTCCCCAGATGGCTGCAGTATCCAGGGCGGGGCAAGGCTGAAGGCAGGAGCCAGGAGCTTCTTCCGGGTCTCCCAGGTGGGAGGCAAGGGCCCAAGCACCTGGGCCAGGGAGCTGGATTGGAAGACAGGCAACTGGAACATGAACCGGTGCCCATATGGATGCCAGTGTCGCAGACAGCTGCTTTATCGGCTATGCCACATTACCAGCCCCTCCTTCTCTCTATTTTTAAAAAAATTTCTTGATAAGTCTTACTAGGTATTTTAAAAATTCATTATTATCCTCAAAGAATCAACTTCTTTTATTTCTTCTTGTATTAATTATTTTCTATCTCATTAACTTCTACCATTATCTTTATTTTTTCCTCATTTCTACTTCAGGTTCATCTCACCATTCTTTTTCTAATCCTTTGAGTTGGTAGCTGAGAACACTTTTAGTTTTTTAGTTTTTCTTCCTTTCTAATATATGCAATTAAACTATACTTTTTCAGGTAAGCACTATTTAAGCTGTATCTCAGACTTTTGTTTTATACTATATAAAAATATTCTCTTTAGGGGACTGAGTGGGTGTTGTGGTCCATCCAGTGGGCTAAACCACCACTTGGGATACCTACATCTGCATTGGAATGTCTGGGATTGAGTCCTGACTCCACTTCCAAACCAGCTTCCTGCTGCTGTGCACCCTGGGAGGCAGCAGATGATGGTTCCAGGTCCCACCTATGTGGGAGACCTGAATGGAGTTCCTAGTTTCTGGTTTCGGCCTGCTGTTCTAGGCATTTGGGAAGTGAACCAGTAGATGGAAGATCTCCTTGTGTGTCTCTCTCTATCTCTCTCTTTCTATCATTCTGTCTCTCAAATAAATAAAAATAAGTAAGTCTTTAAAAAATAATTCTCAGGGCTGGTGTTGTGGCATAGTGGGTAAAGCCTCTGCCTGCAGTGCCAGCATCCCATATGGGTGCCGGTTCAAGTCCCAGCTGCTCCACTTCCAATCCAGCTCTCTGCTATGGCTTGGGAAAGCAGTAGAAGATGGCCCAAGTCCTTGGGCCCCTGCACTTGTGTGGGAGACCTGGAAGAAGCTCCTGGCTCCTGGCTTCAGATCGCTACAGCCCCAGCCAGTGTGGTCATCTGGGGAGTGAACCAGCGGATGAAAGACTTCTCTCTCTCTCTTTCTCTCTGCGTCTGTCTCTGTAATTCTGCCTTTCAAATAAATAAATAATCTTTAAAAAATAATAATTCTCTTAGGAATCAGGAAAGAGCTGAATGTAAAAGGATACATGGAAACTTTATAACATGATGGCAGTACTCTATATCTTGGCTGGGGTGTTGACTACATTGGCATGCATTTGTCAAAAATGCAATACTCTGTACTTAAGGCCCAAACTGCGCACAACACTAGAAGACAGACACCATTCCTTTCTTAGAGGTGAACAAAGTCTAAGACTCAGAGTTAACTGTGATGTACGAACATCACAAGCTTTGCCAGGGAAAGAACCAGGCATTAAAGCTGTATCATCAGAACCAGTGTGAGCTGCACCACCATGTCACAGATGTATATGCGGAAAGAGACGGAGGGAGAGGGAGGGGCAGACAGTGCATGGCTCCTGTAGCATACACTTGATAAGTGGCATTAACAAGACGTTTCCCACTATCGCGGCGTCAGGTGATCTAACCCCTCCGTAGGCGCACCTTACTGCCGTCAAAGACACAGAGGCGGACGTGTCTGCTGAGAACCTGGATGCTTGCTCCTGGAAGAGGAATCATTTTGCAGCTCCACAGCGTTAAGATCAATGAAACACGACTCGGCATGGATTTGATCTAAAAGAAAAGATAGTTGTAAAAAGTTTATCTGCGTGGCTCACAACACAAATCCATTTTCTAAAGTATCTTTCGTAAATACAGCTTCAGAAAACGTATGCAGAGCACACAAGGAGAGAGAGGAAACATTTTATACAAACAGGCGCCTGAGAAAATTTCGAGACTATTTAAAATCAAAGCTAGTTGTTGGAGGCAAATTTTTTACAAAGTTGTATTTGAAATATTTGTATTTTCCTTATTTTTTTTTTCTTAAAACTGTGATGAGAAGGGCAGTCAGCAGGACCAGCAACACGTGTGGTCTGAGCACAGCATCCCTGTGTTCCAGGCTCCAGCTCTCTCCTGCAGAACGCTCAGTGTCGAAGGCTGCCACAGCCTCACAACGGACGACGCCGGCATTAAAAGTATCTGCCTAGCTCCTTCCTCTGAATCCAAGCCGTTATCTGTACTGGTCCTCGCATGCTTACATAGATTTCTGACAGAAAAGAACTGTCTGATGTGATTATCCAGATCTACTTCACAGGTTCATTCAGTCTATGAAAAAATGGGTGCCAATATTCTGTTTTTCTTTCTCCAGAATATTTACAGTTAATTTAACTTTGCATTCTGCTTTATTGTCAGGAGGCTTTTCATTCAAATAACTTACATTGTTGTAAAACATAAGATAACATCTAATGGTCTGTTACCTTTTTAATTTAAGAATTAGAACCAAATATTTAGTCCTCTGGGCACAGATCTGTAAAATCAAATGCCATTTCTTCAAGTACCATACACTGAACAGATGAATACAACATGTCTGTTGACTGTGTAATTAATACGGAGAAGATTTCAGGCAATACTCAAGTTGAGAGGGAAAAGGGCACCAGGCTTCTATACCAGCTTCCCCCACCAAACCTGAGCACACCGTCCCCGGGCTCTTCCCTGGAGGCTGTGGGGAAGGGAGGCAGACAAAGCAGGAGGCAGACAGGACAGGGAGTGGTGAGCTCCAATGAAGTGGACATCCACTAAGAAGGAGGCGAACAGAGCATTTCTACTGCAGATACGGGTTCCAGGGACCCTGTACCCTTAGCACACCCAGAAGTTTGTGCTGGTGAAGTCCTGCCAACGCCCTCATTCACACGTAAGTAAAACAATCACACTACCGCTACTATTGATGATGAGCCTGGTTAACATTTTCCGCGTTCTTATCACATCCTAGGCACTGTTCTAAGCTGTTCAGACACACATATGATGGAATTCTCACAACTTTGCAGGAAGTATTATCATTATTTCTTTTGCACACATGAAGAGACTGAGGAAAATAATTATTAGAATAGAAATATATTATATCCTTTGTAGCAATGGGAGAGGAAAGCAAAGGAGAAGACTAACAAGATAAAGTCAAGAAAATAAGTCCAGCTTTTGTCTGGGCTATGAAAATATTACTGTTTGAAAATTACAACACAGAAAGTTTTTGTTTTGTTTTCCATGTCGCATTAATCAATGGCCATGTTACTTGCACATGTGCAAACAGGCTAAAATCTGGGACAGCTAGAACTCCACGGATTCAACTACACTTACAGTGCCTGCTTTAGCATCCCACATCAGGTCTCTGAAGGCCAGCTGTGATGGTGTGAGCTCTGGCTGTAGGAAGTAACTTGCTCGAAATTGATTCCCTGCAAAAACAAATTTTTCTCTTTTAAAAAAAGGAAAGAAATTCAAACCCCCAAATCCATAATGTTATGCTACCGACTCAGGAAACAGGCATTTCCAAAATCCCATGCTGTTCACTACAAACTTACTCTCCAAGACAGATGCATTGGTCTATATCTCTACATGAAACAATACAAAACTTAAAGCTGTAAACATATAAAAGGTCATCTTAAAGTAGCTTTAAGAAAGATCTTAAAGACTTTTAGACACGTATCATGCCCCATGATGGAAACGATTCACCCAAATATTCTTGTAAAATGTAAAAATTTATAAGCATTTTTGAGAGATTTTAGGAAAAAAACACATAATCATTGGTTTCAGTTCTAAATACAAAGCATTTTTAAAAAGATTTATTTTATTTATATGAAAGGCAGAGTTAGAGAGAGGGAGAGACAGAGAGAAAGAGAGATCTTCTACCCACTGGTTCACTCCCCAATTGGCCACAACGACTAGGGCTGGGTCAGACAGAAGCAAGGAGCCAGGAACTTATCCCAGGTCTCTCAGGTGGGTACAGGAGCCCAAGCACTTGGGTCATCCTCTGTTACCTTCCCAGTCCCATTAGCAGGGAGCGGGACTGGAGGTGGAGCAGCTGGGACTCAAACTGGGGCCCATATGGGATGCTGGCGCTGCAGGCATTGGCTTAACCCACTATGCTACAATGTTGGCCCCAAAAATAATGTTTATACTCTTATTCCATAATAGTCATGATGGATACTTATTACAAAATCATTTATTCATTCAATAAATAATTTTTAAGTCCCTGGTTGTGCCAGGTACTATGGCAGGAGCCAGAGATACAACAATGAGTCAGTGAGATATGTCCTCGTTAGCTCACAGTAGGGAAACAGGTTTTCAAAACTTAGAGATAATAAATTACACATAAAACAACTATAAGCTGACTTAGAGCTACTAAAGGTGTTCAAGGGGATGGGAGTAGGGTAACTTTCATTACTCAAGGAAGGCGAAATTTACCCTGAGACACAAAGGCTGAGAAGAACCTGGGCACTTTAGGGGAGAACTGGGAAGAACTTCCCAGCAGAGGCAACCTCAAGGCAGCCTTTCTAAGGATAACAACTCCAAGCATGATAAAGAATCAGAAATGATGAAGAGGAGCAGAGAGAGAAGCTTGGACTAGCATGCGACAGCATTGTGGGGGCAGATTCATGCAAGTGGAAGATACAGATTGAATGTCCCTTTATCCAAAATGCTTGGGACCAGAAGTGGTTCAGATTTGGGATTTTTCTTTTTTTTTAAGTTCGGAATATTTTCATTGACTTTACCAATTGAGCATCCCTGTTCTGAAAATATGAGATCTGAGATGATCCAAACTCTGAAACTTTTTAAGTACCATGTCAACCTCAAAAAGTTTGCAGTTTCGGAGCATTTGAGATTTCACGTTAAGGGATTGGAGCAATGAGCCCATAAGGGAGAAGCAGGTGGGGGCCTATGGAAGATATAGGAAGGGGCTGGAATCCAGAGAGCCCGTCCACAGACTGGCCCAGGGAGGCCTGTGGAAGCATGGGAAGAAGAGGAGCACGGAGCAGGTGTGGGAGTCACACCTCCAGCCTGGTTGGGCTGTGACGGAGACACTGGACGTGAACCAGTGCGAACAGACACGTGTTACCTTCCTCCAGAAGCTGGGAGAGTGTGGAAGGCCTGAATCCGGATGGGATAGCGCCCATTGTGGTCAACACATCAACAGTGTTGATCTGCTGAGAGAGTAAAAACAAAATCAATTTGCTTGCTTTCATTCCTGCTTCCTCACTCTGTACTCTGTCTTTAACAGGACAGCAACTACAACCAACAATGGAAAACACAAATTACAAACATCAGTAGAAGAATACTGCAATTTAACCCCAAACTTCTGAGAGGATGCTACTGAATCCGGGCTTTTCTCAAGGATCTCAGCCCTAAGCAGTGCCCCACGTGCAGAGCTGCGAGGTACAGACCAGCCGTCTCAAGGACATCCTTTAACCAAGTGTACCTCCTCATGTCCTGCTCCGTCCTGCATTGTCATTGGACGGATGAGCTAAGATCAGCAACTGGTACGCACCGAGGAATGAATGGACTTTTTGTCTAAAAGTGTGTGTGCCCGAGCGCATGTGCACACGGGTACACACACACACACACAAACACACACAGAGCATATCATTCTAAGTATTAAGTAGAATAAAATGTCATGAAAGACATTTATTAAACTATTAATGGTGATTACTTACGAGTGTGGGGGAGGAGTTTCATTGTTATGGGACTTTTTTTAAATTAAAGCATTATAAATAATTTCTTACTTGTCTGAGTTTTTCAGAATTTTTCAAATAATAACCAAATTTACCAGTAGTGTTTACCCACAAGGTAGAAAATTCTAGTAAGGATCAACGGGACCATTCCCAAGCTCTCAAACCATACCATGAATGAGACTGTCCTCTTACGTGAAAGTACAGAACTAAGAGAAACGTTACTTGGCACCCAGGCTTACTAAACCAGAAACACTCGTCTTACGCTCTACACAAGGCACATCCTACACCGTGCTGAAGATCCACTGCTGTCTCCCACAGTCTCCATCCCACTTTGAACTTAAACTCAATCAGAACTATTACTAGCAAAACATTACTAAGACTGCATGTGTCCGTTTGTCGAATCTATCATAAGGCTTCAACAGGGCATGTCATTAATCAGATGAGCGACACCAACCTCTGAGATAGCTTTCCGAACAGCAGTCCAATGGGAATCCGTTCTGGGAGACAGAATAGCAAGGTGAATGCAGGGTCAGGTTAGCCACTCATCAAAACTATCCTCTGAAAACCCAACAGCTTCTAGACGAAACCAGCATAGAACTAAACGCATCAAAAATAATTTAAAAACTGAATGAGTAATGATCTTTAAACAAACAATAACAATGTAAAGTTCTCCAGGTCCAAGTTGTCTCCCTTTCAAGAAGTGCTTGGATTGTCACAGTAGCAAAATGCGGTTTCCTAAGCCTGCCCCGCCTCCTGACAGCGCTGTACCTTTGCTTAACTTCTGCTCCAGCTGCTGTTTCCTCCACCACCTCCACGTCATCCTCACTGCCCTCCTCACTTGATTCTTGCTCTTCTTCTTCCTCGTTACTACAGGGCTGAAAAATCGTGGAACACAATTATTAAATAATGCAAAAAGTCAACCAATAAAAATACCAGTAGTTTCAGAAAAAACTCAGGCACATATGGGCAGTAAGTATAATGGGTTTATCAAAAATCAGCAGGCAAAATATGCTCACTGCATGGCTAAAAACTTAACTATTTGAAAAAAAAGACAAGGATCAGACCACAAATTTAATAAAATTAAATTCCAGAAGGAATCTATTCAGATTTAAAAGAAAAAATAAAAGGAATACAAAATCACTAGAAGAAAATAATCTTGAGATTGCGAAGCTCTTTCTAATTAGGATACCAAATAAAAAATCATAAATGGAAATTCTGTCAGATTTAGCCACATAAAAATATAACTAGAGCTGAAAGTCAACAATGAAGGTATCTAACACAAATTTCTAAGGACTCATATCCTTATTGTTAAAATATTACAGCTCTTGGGTCTGTGCTGTGGTGTAGTGGGTGAAGCTGCCACTGCAGTGCTGGCATCCCACATGGGCTCCAGTTCGAGTCCTGGCTGCTCCACTTCCGATCCAGCTCTGCTATGGCTTGGGCCCCTGCACTTGTGTGGGAGACCTGGAAGAATCTCCTGGCTCCTGGCTTTGGCCTGACCCAGGCCTTTGCAGCCATCTGGGGAATGAATTGGCAGACAGAAGATCGTGTTCTCTCTCTGTAATTCTGACTTTCAAAAAAAAAAAAAAATTAACAGTCAAAAAGTTAAAAAGATTGATGGCAGGCATCACTGGCAAATGTGTAGGAAACAAGCACCCTCAGATGAAGGGGTGGGAGTACAAATCGCCCTCACTTTTCTGAACAGCAAACTGGCAAAATAAATCAAAATACAGCAATGAGTTTAAACTTATGATGTGAGTTTATCTGACGGAACACCTGGGCAAGCCCACAAAGATGGCTGCCAGAATCATCCCCACACAGGTCCCGGCACCATTCTTCAGCTCTTCTTTTCCTGCTGAATTCCCAGTATTGGCAGTAAGCCAGCCACGTTTCCCAACCCTTCCTTGTGGCTAGGTGTTGCCAAGGAAGAAATGCTGGTCAAGGAGATGTAACTGGAAGTTTTTTGTGTAATTTCCAAAAAAACTTTTTTAAAAAAGTAGCAGCGTATGCCTTGACTCCTTCCCGTTTTCTTTTTTGCTGCCTGGAATCACTGACAGATTTTAAGCAACTGGCTTAGAACTGAAGTGCTAACTGCCTGGCATCGCACCACAGAGAGATGAGATAGGGCCTTTCCCAGAGATCTACGCGTCTACCTTATAGAAGCCACTTTGCAGGGGATCTTGGTAACATAACTGACAGGGATCCTTTGCAACATAACTGGTAGTGATTATGGGTAGCAAACAACCTAAATGTCCACTGAAAATGAGAAATGCTGCAGACGCGCCCTGTGCAATATGGTGAGCCCTCAACTCACGCTGTTACTGAGCTAGAAATTACTCCAAATTGCGATGTGCTGAAAAGTAAAACACAGTGAGTTTTGAACTTAATATAAAAAAGAGAATAAATTAGTTCAACATTTGAAAAATACAGAGCTTGTGTTAAAATATTTTTGGTACACTGAATAATAGAAAACATAGCTTAAAATAATTCTACCTATTTTCTTTCAATGTGTGTATTTTCTTTTTTTGTGTGTAATGAAAAATATATTTGGTGTTTGTCCCTAGGTATAGAACAGAGCTCCTAAAACCCACAGGATTTCCTGACTTGACAGATGTGTGTTTTCTGATTCATCACAAGTTTATTCTAATGAGGATAGTGGGCCTCTGGACAGCTTCAGGATGGGGGCTGACTGCCAAAGGAACCAACTCTGGGACTGGAAGCTGGAACGCTCAGGGGCTAGCGTTAAGTCACTGCCTGCAACACAGGCATCCAATACAAGCTCTGGTTCTGGCCATTCCAATTCCAACCCAGCTTCCTGCTACTGCATCTGGGAAAGCAGAAGATGGCCCAAGTACTTGGGCCCAGGCTACCCACTTGGGAGACCTGGATGAAAGAGCTATCTCCCACTCTATTTCTCTGTAATTCTGCCTTTCAAACAAATAATTAAATCTTAAACAAGCAAACAAACAAAAATAGAACTTTCAGCCCCATCTTAAAATTGTTGGGGAGGAAAGAAATGCTGAAGACTTAGTTAACCACCAGTGGAATACAATGAATGAAATCTCCATAAAAACCTCTAAATGATGGGGATTTGGGAGCTTCTAGGTTGGTGAACAAATCAAGGGGTAGGAGTGGTGGCCCGCATAACCCCTCCCCACGAATATCTCACCCTATGCATCTCCTCCGTTCGCCTGCTCCTGAGCTGCGTCCTTTATAGAACAAACTGGCAAGTACAGCTGTCCCTCTGTATCCATGGGAGACTACATCCAGGACCCCCCACAGATACCAAAGCCTATGGATGCTCAAGTCCCTTCTATCAAGTGGTGCAGTAGATACAGCTTTTTTCCTGAATATTTTCTGTCCGTGTTGGTTGAATTTATGGATGCAGAAGGCTGAGAGCAGCCCTGAGTTCTGTTAAATTGCTCTGGTGAATTATCAGATCTCTGAGGAGGGGGTGTGGGAACCCCTGAACTGGTGCTCAGTTAATCAGAAGCGTGGGTGGCTCTTGGGGCCTGTGAGTGGCATCTAAGTTGGGAAAGTCTTGTGGATACGTGCGCTTAACCTGCGGAGTCTGTGCTAACTCCGGGAGTTAGTGTCAGCATCAGACTGAATTGTAGGGTGCCCAGGTAGTGAACTGATATGGGAAATGACACATATGCAGTGCCAGACAAAAACCACAGACTTGGTGTCAGAAGTGGTGGGAAAAACATTTCAATGTCGTACTGCTAAACTGAAAATTCCACATATGGTTTGCATTCTGCTTCTAGAGGACAGTGTTGAACTAGACAGATACGTACATTTCCTGTCATGGAAAATGACCGTATCACATTATGAAATAAGAAAACAACAGGCTACTCATGCATGGCCAGTGTGTTCACGGTCTAGAAGGGATTCGTGCATCTGTGGAGGTCCACACTGTGGTTCTGCTTTACAGTGAACGACAAGCACCGCTCAGAGTTCAGATCCGCGCTAAAGGCACCGTCACTGTGAGAACACTCTAGGGCCTACACACAGATGTGCCCTTCACAGGACCCTGGGACCACTAATACACAACCAAGTCAAGTCATTCACGAATCTGCTGATCAGAGAGCACAACACGCTTCACTGAAGATGAAAAGGCCTGCAGGAGAACAGGAGAGAGTAAATGAGGGACCGACCTCCAGGTAGGTTCTGGGAACGAGGCCCTCGTTTCCGCTGGCGTTCCTGGCTACCCACCAACCATCAGGCTTCTCTTCTATTATACGAAGGATTTCTCCTTTCTTAAAGCAAAACAAAGGAAAAATCATAAAATTCAGTAACCATGATGTTTCATTGCTGGTGCTTCAAATATATAACCTGGAAAAGGTAGTTCTCCCTTGATACATTATTTATTTTGATGTTTATCAAAAGCTTCCCTATCACACTACCCCTAAATGCATGTGATTATAAATGTTGGCTATAAACACATCATTCCTTGTGGTTTCTTCACATACATTCGATCCCTATATTCAAATGGGAACAATTTATCACAATATTTTCACAGCCCCATACTTATTCCAGCAATTTAATTCTGGTATAAAATACTTTTGTATTTTTCAATCTCTTTTGATGTCTTTCAGAAGCAGCATATAAATCTTAAAAAAAAATGAATGAAAGTTAAACTTGATTTTGAAGCAAAAGTAGTATTTACCTAACATAATTACCCACCTAATTTACCAGATACATTTTGAATAACACCTGTCTATTTCTAAAAATATCTGTCTTTGGGGGCCGGTGCCGTGGCTCACTTGGTTAATCCTCCACCTGCAGCGTCGTCATCCCATATGGCGCCAGTTCTAGTCCTGGTTGCTCCTCTTCCAGTCCAGCTCTCTGCTGATAGCTCAAGTGCTTGGGCCCCTGCACCTGCATGGGAGACCAGGAGGAAGCACCTGGCTCCTGGCTTCAAATCAGTGCAGCGCTGGCTGTAGTGGCCATTTAGGGGGTGAACCAATGGAAGGAAGACCTTTCTCTGTCTCTTTCTCACTGTCCATAACTCTACCTGTCAAATAAAAAAATTATCTATCTTTGAAGAACAAAGAATTTCTACTATGGAAGACATTAAAAAGCACTTTTTAAAAAATACAAATTATGGGCCGGTGCTGTGGCATAGCAGGTAAAGTGCTGCCAGCGGTGGTGGCATCCCACATGCACACCAGTATGAGTCCCAGCTACTCCACTTCTGATCCAGCTCTCTGCTATGGCCTGGAAGAGCAGAAGATGGCCCAAGGCCTTGGGCTCTAGCACTCGCATGGGAGACCTGGAGGAAGCTCCTGGCTCCTGGCTTCAGATCGGCCCAGCTCCAGCCAATGTGGCCAAGTGGGGAGTGAACCAGTGGATGGAAGCCCCCCCCCCCACCTCTCCTTCTCTCTGTGAATCTCTGACTTTCAAATAAATAAATAAATCTTTAAAAATATATGTATAAATTATTATCTAATATTGATATTATCTTCCAGGAGAATTTTAATTTAAAAACTCTGAGAACTAAACCACCTAATTAGCTATACAATATTCTTGTGTATTTTATTAGTAATCAGCTATTAAACTTTGAAATTTAATAAATATAAGGACCAAGATTCATATATTCATCAAAATTTCTCTGGCACACTTCTGTAATGGAAAACACATCTCAAACCCCTTCAAGAAACTGTGATGTCAGAGCAGTGGCTAAGCGGCCAGCTAAGATGCCGGCATCCTATATCAGAGTGCCCGAGTCCCATTCCCGGCTCTGGCTCCTGACTCCAGTTTTCTGTTAGCAAGGATCCTGGGAGGCAGCAGAGACAGATAAAGAAACTGCAGTCCTGCCACCCACATTAGAGACCTGGACTGAGCTCCCAGCTCCTGGCTTCCGCACAGCCCAGCCTGGCTGCTGTGGACATCTGGGGAGTGTTCCAGCAGATGGGAGTGCTTTCTCTCTGCCTTTCTGCCTCTCCAAAAAACCCCACCACTTTATTCTTCCATCTCATCTGCCACTTATGGATGGATGAACTAAGCAAGCATGAATACAAGCTCTTTTTACAACTGAGTCAAAGGGAAGAACTGTTACTTAGCAGCATAAAGTGTTTCCTTCTATTTTGTACACTGCCTAACTAATCTGAATAAATTTACACATGACATCAAAAATAAATGATAAATTTTACCTCTAAATTAGGAGTTACCAACCTTAAAGCTATTTTCAAAAATTATTAGAAGTAACCTAGTAATAGAATTTCATATTACAGCTGCCTATACATCCTAATTATTACTTATTTTATTTGAACAGATTGAGTCCCTAAAAATTTACTATCAGAAATATGTAATACAAGTGTACAGGTGGAGCTTTCTCGTTCTGTTAGATATGCACACTGATCTTTAGGCTAAGCTCCTGTCTCATTGTGCCTACCTTAAATGCGAGGTCCCCAACTTGCTGAGCAGTAAAATCCCCAACAGCGATGCACTCTTTACTTGTTGCCTGTTTGGGAGACTCATTTTCTTGTTTCTTTCCCTCTTCCTCCTCTGATTCTTCTTCTTCCTCACCACTTTCTTCACTTTCTTCTTCTTCCTCTTCCTCTTCTTCCTCTTCCTCTTCTTCCTCTTCCTCTTCTTCCTCTTCCTCAGAACTGTCATCTTCCTCTCTCTCTGTAAGTGCCCCAATTCTACAAAAACATTTCCATGACTAAGATCACTTGAAATAATATACAAGAACAGATCAATTGTGAGTATAACTTCTATACACGCAAGGACTGTTCCATTTTTGGAACTGGCAAATAAAATAAATAAGCAGGAAGTAAACTAATGGTTTCCATCACCTAGCTAAGTTTATGCAATGTAAGAGACTGAGTGTGGAGAAGGAGCTAACGTACCTGAGTAAGGTATGTGAGATGGCAGTGTTTGCACTGGACTGGACTCAGTGCAGGAGAGACTTGTATTCATGTCCCAGGTTCACCCACTGAGCAAACACTGCTTCATCATCATTATGGAGGGCTTGCCTTGGGTTCTGGGCTTAAATGCTGCTTCTATTTCCTACTCATTGATTTGACCTTGCGTAGGTTTCCTTCAGCCTCTCTCTCATTGGTAAGGATAGAAGCTGCCTCCTAAGGTTGTCATGAAGATTAGATGAGTTACAATTTGCAAAGTGTATAGAACAGTGCCTGCTCAAGTCAGTGCTCCATAAAAGTCAGTTATGATGATGATAGCAATGTTGTATGTCAGGTTCTGCATCAGACACAGTGGGCAAGTAGGTAAACCAGAAAAAACTCCTTGTCCTCAAGCTTACAGTGAGACAATCTAGGAAACGGATAATCACAGAGTTCAATAGCTACTACGGTATGGGCATTCACAGGATACTAAGGCATCGCAAGAGAAGGAAACCCTGAAACCAGGCTGCACAAAACAGGTCAGAAAAGATAAAATTGGGGCCAGCGCTGTCGCGTAGCAGGTAAAGCCGCCCGCCTGCAGTGCTGGCATCCCATTTGGGTGCCGGTTCAAGTCCTGACTGCTCCACTTCCAATCCAACTCTCTGCTATGGCCTGGGAAAGCGAGAGAAGACGGCCCAAGAGCTTGGGTCCCTTCACCCATGTGGGAGAACGGGAAGAAGCTCCTGGCTCCTGGTTTCAGATCGGCTAAGCGTTGGTCGTTGTGGCCATTTGGGGAGTGACCCAGCGGATGGAAGACCTTTCTCTCTCTCTCTCTCTCTCTGCCTCTCTGTAACTCTGCCTTTGAAATAAATAAAAAATAAATCTTAAAAAAAAGGCTTGGGCTGGCGCCGCGGCTCACTAAGCTAATCCTCCGCCTGTGGTGCCAGCACCCCGGGTTCTAGTCCCGGTTGGGGTGCCGGATTCTGTCCTGGTTGCTCCTCTTCCAGTCCAGCTCTCTGCTGTGGCCCGGGAGTGCAGTGGAGGATGGCCCAAGTGCTTGGGCCCTGCACCCGCATGGGAGACCAGGAGAAGCACCTGGCTCCTGGCTTTGGATTAGTGCAGTATGCTGGCCACAGCAACCATTAGGGGGTGAACCAACGGAAAAGGAAGACTTTTCTCTCTGTCTCTCTCTCTCTCTCACTGTCTAACTCTGCCTGTCCAAAAAAAAAAAAAAAAAAAAAAAAGGCTTAAAATTAGGTCTTGAGAGTTGAGTTGAAATTAACAGGCAAAGGGGACCAGAAATGGGGGGATGGAAAGCAGCAAGGAGGGACAAAGTTAGGAAACTTCCAGCAGCTCTAGAATGGTAGAGCAAGGCTTAGGGGAAAAAGTCAGAGACAGGGCTGAAAACAGGCGGGCAGAATGCAGCCCGTGTGAGTTTCTCCTTAAGCTTGTCCCTAAAACCCATGTGGGGAAGGGTATGATACGATCTGATCTTCAGAAAGGTGACTAGGCTACAAGGCAGGAACACCCTGGAAGGAGGGCTAAAGGGGAAGATGGCTGTCAAAAGAGAGACAGCACAACAGTAAAAACAAAGAAAATGGCACTGGTGATGGAGAGAAAGGAGGCGAGAAAGACAATGGTGAAAAACAGCACCAACTTGGGTAGGTCACTAACCAAGTCTGAGCTTTATTCGTTCAACAGTCATCTCTATGTGACAGATAATACATGTTTGGGTCATATGAACAAAATATACAGTGAACAAAATGGAGACCTTTGCCCTCCCAAATCTTATGCTAGAAAATCTTACCTTTAAAATGGGGATTACAGTACTAGACTAGCGCAAATGAACACTGCTAACTTTATAATAAACTAGCCAAATGCACAGTATTTTCTGATATAAAGAGGAAAATTGGGTTCACGTTGTCTAAGATAGTTTTTAGGACACTCTCAATACCATGCTTACCTACTGTACCCTCATGGGAGACCTGAATTGGATTCCCAGTCTCCAGCTTCCACCTGGCCCAGACCCAGCTGTCGCAGGCACTTAGGGAATGAACTAGTGGATGGGAACTCTCTGTCTCTCAAATAAATACATTCTTTAAAGTGCATAGAAAATACACATTAACATTATTCCATTTGTCTAGAAAGTTTTTAAAGCCCTCTCGCATTTTGGAGTTCTTTTAAATCTAATCTGACCAGCTCTTTAACTGAGGTGTTACTGCACTTCCACTTAACTATTCAAATGGCTTCATTCAAATCATCTTATTATTTACTTTCTAGTATCTCATCTGTTCTTCTGTTTCTCCTTTCTTGCCTGTTTTTAGGTTAAGTTTTTCCAGGTATTCCATTTTATTGCTTATGTTGTTTTCCTAGTTATACTTGTTTTGTTAGTGATTACCATATGCACCTCTGACTTACAGTATAATCTAGACAAACATTACATTTCACCAAAAATGAAAGAACTTTAAGACATTACCATTCCATTTACCCTGTGGGTCCGTTGTAGTCTGCTGTGCTATTGCTGCCTATTTTTACTTCCACGTATAGTTAATCCTCATCATTTGTAGTTTCCATATTTGTGAATTTACCAGCTGATTAAAATTCACATGCACTCGCAGTGCTTCTGTGTGTGTTTGTGGCCATGCGCAGGCAGTGACAATTAGAGCGGCCTCACGCACAAGGCCAACATTCTGCTCTGTGTCACCTTTCACACTGGACACACGCGTCCTTTTCCCAGTCTATGTAGTGGGGTCTTTCGCATTTTTGTGGTTTGTTTTTTTTTTTTTTGTGAATTTTGCAGTTGAAAATGGCTCCCAGACACAGTGCTGAAGCGCTATGTAGTGCCCCTAAACACAAGAAGGCCACAATGTGCGGGCGTCACAGAGAAAATGCGTGTTGTCAGGGAAGATGCCACGGTGTGGGCAGGGAGGGCGGCAATACTGAGCTGAAAATATCCATATTACCTCGATGGCTTTAAAGAAAACACACACACAGCAAGCCTGTGTATTAGTCGACAAAAATGTGACCACTGGCTCACAGGAATCTTAAATCTGTATTTCCCTTAGGAGTAAAGGTTTAGTATGTACTACATCAGTGCCTGTGGTAACTCTGTAGAACGTAACAACTGCAAATAATGAAAACAGACTGTATGTTATAACCCCCCAAACAGCTTTGCTTTACACATCTGTGCCTTAAAGACATCTAGGACAGCGAGAAGTCAAAGGCTTTAATACCGAGCACAGAGCAGAGCTCTTCATCGCTTCCTGCAGATCCGAGTTCCATGTGGCATCAGTTCCTTCCACCGTGAAGAATTTCTCTTCCTGCAGGTGGGTTGGCAAATTTGCTCAGCTTTACGTCTAGAAATTTCTTTACTTCACTTTAACTATGAAAGATACTTTTGGTGGACACAGAATTCTGGATTCATGGATTTTTTTTCTTTCAACCTTTCCAAGATGTTCCTGCACCTTCTTCTGACCTGTATTTTTCCTAATGAAGTGCCAACTTCAATTCTGTTGTCTGCATAGGTTTCCTTTTTTCCCTGGCGACTTTTACGATTTCCTATTTTTCGTTGGTTGTCAGCAGTTTGGTTATATTATTGTTTTCTTCATCTTAATTCTGTTTGGGGTCCCTGGAATTCTTGGATCAGCGAATAGATAGCTCTCTTTGTTTTCAATTTTAAAATGTTTTCAGTGATTGTCTCTTTAAGTATTTGTTGTGCTCCAGCTCTCTCTCCTTTTCTTCGGGGACTTCAATTACAGGTCTGTTATAACCTTTGACCGTGTCCCACATCTCTTTCATTCTATCTTGCTCTTTCCATTCTTTTTCTCTTACATTCTATCTTGCTCTTTCCATTCTTTTTCAACTTGAAAAAAATTAATTTGTCTTTGAGATAACTGTTTCCTTCCTCTCTCATATCTACTTTTTGGTAAACCAAATTTCACATCCTATATTGCCTTAGTCTCAAAATTTTCATCTTGTTCTTTATTAGTTTCTATTTCTCAGCTTAGGATTCCTCTCTATTCATCTAATTCGTCCATATTTTCCTATAATTTCTTTAACATATTGAAAATTGTTTGCTAATTCTCATATTTAGATCATCTGTTTTTACTGCCTTTTTTCCTTTTAATTATAAGATACTTTTCCAACTTTTCAAATCTATAGATTGAATCAGATTTAGGAAGGTCTTTGTTGTTATTTCAACAAATACTGTATTTTTCAGTTGTAGAATGTACATTTGATTATTTTTCTACATTTGAATTCTCTTAAGATACTCCATTTTTTCCCCATTTCATCACTTTTTCTCCTATTTTCTTTACCATATTAATTATATTACTGAGAAGTTCTTGTCAGTGAACTCCACTATCTGAATCAGATCTGGGTCTATTAGTGTTCATTACTGATCATTTCTTCCCTCCCCTTTTTTGTATATCTAGTAATTTCTTGTAATTCCTGGATACTGTGATAGACACATAACTGGACACAGACTTCACAGTGAGGCCCCTTTCTCTAAAGCTGAAATGTTTCGTGTCACAGTTTCACTGCCGAGCTCCTAGTACGGTCTGCGTTTAGGCTCCTTTGGAGATGTACTTCAGTTTTGCCTTCATTCCTGGATTATGGATGTCACTCTCAGGGTGACATTCCTTACTCCTAGGGCCTGGGTCTTCTGGATCCACACTAAATACAGAAGCACTCACCAAGGTCTTGCTAGCTAGTTACAAACTCCAGCGTTACAGAATCTGTTAAGCTCTCAGTCTCTCAGCAACCATTTTCTGCTAGACCTCCTCGGTCACGCCCTGTGACCCAGGAGTCCATTTCTGGAGTTGTCTCTCTGCAACTCCCCTCTGTCTACAAGTCCCACTGGACTCAGCAACTCCAGAATGTGGCTGCCTCCTTGGTCCAGTGAGAGAGCTGTGCTTGCTTGGCATCCACATTCTTGCTCCATTGCCCACAAATGATCCCCGCAGAGAAAGTCTGGGGGAAAACAGAACTCACCTCATGTGTCATCCTGTCCCTAGGGTGCCTGCCTTGCTCGGCTGATGTGCAATGCCTCCGAACAGCTGTTTTGTATGCTTTGTCCAGACTGTACAGCTGTTTATGGTGGGGAGGCAAATCCACTCTGCTCTTCTCAGGACTGGAAATCACAGGCAATTCTGGAATCTTTGCACGCATATTCTTTAGTATTTTTCCCCAGGTACAGTGTACAAGTTGGGGAACAGCATTTAGAGAATCTGAATAATTGATTTTTTCTTTTACTTCCCCCAAATTATAAATCTTTGCAATTGGCACAAATTATTATTAAGATTTTCTCCAGAAGAAAAACAATCCTTCAATTTTTTAAAGCACATTAAAGAAAGAAAGAACTATGCAAGTAGGCAATCATTATCATTTTCCTTTTATATATCAACACGGACATTAAAAGCACTATCCATATTTTCTAATATTTCTTTCATTATCTTCTCAGATGTGTTTTGTTTCCCCAAGTGGATTAATTATCTGCTTCCTAAGCTGAAAGTTCTGTCACTGGACAAATTCAGAAGAGACACTCTGATATAGTAAAAGCGACTCATATACTGCAGGGAAATAACTTACACTTCTTGACATCTCTCATGGGTTCTAAAGCATTCTATTACACAAACTACAAGGCAAGAAATAAGTGTTGGTTGATTACACTGTTACTGTCATTTGTTTCTTTGCTGAATCAAATATAACTGTATTGACACAATATCTGAAGGACAGGAAGGAAGAGGGCATACTCAGTTCTACTCTCTTTACTTATGGTCACAGCGAGCTCCTGCAGTTGGTGGGTGAGCTTATCCAAAAGACTGTGCTCCTCTTCTTTCCTCTGGTTATAGCTGCCGACAGGCGAAAGTTCATCAGCCTATGAGAGAATATAGGCCTAATCACTAGGAAGTTAATTTCAGCTTCCTATTATTTCAAAGTAACAAAAACTCCAGTAAGTGCTATAAAACAAAAGTACCATCTACTTTAGGGAAATAAGTAATTAAAAGGAACAGAGATTCTTGACTTGTAATGCAAAACAAACGAAAAAATAAAACTGTACCACTTGCTTTTGGTTTGTTTTGCTTTCTTGCTAAGTATTGCAGACGCTCTAGAGTCAGTGGGGAATAGGTTCTGACAGAAGAGACACAATGACAGGCGTCAACCCCAAATGCTGCCAGACTGGCAGTCAGACATGGCAATTCCACCTTCGAGAGCCTCTGCTTCCTCTTCTGTGCATATGAATAATCAGGTTTTAAATATAGGGCCAATCTGACTCAAGCTGGAAAGTTCTGTGTCACTGGAGAAATTCAGGAGTGCCCAGATATGCAAGAATAAGCATTCATATACTGGCAGGGATAGGATTTTTCAGGTGCCTTTCATTCTAAACACTTTGTGGGCCTCTCTGGCCTGGCTTTGGACATCAGCTGGGCATGGGCTCGATTTAAAACAAACAAGGGCTGGCGCTGTGGCATAGCATATAAAGTCATTGCTTGCCACACCAGCAACTCGCTGTTTCGAGTCCCAGATGCTCCACTTCCGATCTAGTTTCCTGCTAATGTGCCTGGGAAAGCAGTAGAAGATGGCCCAGGTGCTTGGGCCCCTGCATCCATGTGGGAGACCTGGGTGGAACTCTTGGCTCCTGGCTTTGGCCTGGCTCCACCCTGGTCATTGTAGCCAATTGGGGAATGAACCAGCAGATGGAAGATCTCCCTCTCTCTCTCTCTCTCTCTCTCTCTCTGTCTCTCTTTCTCATTGTAACTCTGACTTTTAAATAAATAAATAAATCTTTAATAAACCAACCAACCAAACCCAAAGACCCAAATTTATCCAAGGGTAAATTCTCATTCCCCCTTTTTCTGCACAGTCACTGATATTACAGCTTCCACCTGACACAAAAGACTTCTTTGCCACTTACCCTCAGGGACAGATGACATTAAAATAAAAAGAATTTTAGACTGTAGAACATATAACTTATACAATGCAAAAATAAAAATAGGGGTGGGTGTTGAGGTGCAGAGAGGGTTAGGCCACCACTTGGGATGCCTGCATCCCAAATCAGAGAGCCTGGGATCCAGGCCCCACCTCCCTTCTAATTCAGCTTCCTGCTAATGTGCACCCTGGGAGGCAGCAGATGCAGCTACAAACACGTGGGTCCCTGCCACCATGTGTGAGGCCCGGATGGGAGTTCCTGGCTCCTAGCTTTGGCCTGGTCCAGTACCAGCTATTGCAAGCATTTGGGAAGTGAAACAGCAATAGATCTCTCTCTCTCTCTCTCTCTGCCACTTTTTTGAATAAATAAAATAAATAAACAAAATTTAAAAAAATAATAAAGATAGCCCCTTCCGGGTTTTCCGAGTCCTTGGTCCTGGGCCAGCTCATCAAACTCAACTGTCTTCAGGATTGGAGCCCTGGCTTTCCTGCTAGTAAGCCTGCTGAGCAGCTCCGTGCTGGCTGCAGCGGACTTGATCGCTAACACGAACCCAGCAACTTTCCCTCTTGGTGGGAACATTGTATGAACAGTAATTCTTCAGAATGTGATTAACCATAATACTTACTTTGCTTAATTTTTGAAGAGTGCTTTTATTTTCATCTATTGCCTGTTTCAACTGGATACATCTAAATTTTTAAAAAGAAAGAAAATATATTACTTTTTCTAGAGTAGAGCCAGAGAGCTACTTTATAAAATCACTCATAGTCTCTGAGCAGGCAAGGCCATCATCTATAGCTACTCTATGAAGGCTGTTGGAGAATTCACACACGAGTGCTACCGCACTCATTAGCTTACATGACCCTCATAGCCAAGCTCTACGGCACCCAGACTGACAGCCAAGGTTCACAGACCCACAGTGGCTCTGGGCATCGGTTTTCTATCTCTAAAACACAGGAAAACACTGGCTTTTCGAATGTTTCTCCAGTTTGAAAATTCCATAAACCCAGGAACTAGCCACAGAGACTCAATTAATACCAGCTAAAGGGCTGCATGCCACGTCTAATGGTAACCAGTCGAGAAGCACCACCTCACTGGAGCCTCGAGCCACCCTCACTCCTGTTCAGGGCTGGTAGAGCCAGCCAGCGGTGCAGGCCGCTTAGGACCCTGCAGCCGGCCCCTCCCCTCTACAGTACACGCCCCTTCTGAACTTGTTCCTGTCCATTCAGGGTTCAGCATTTTAATGATTCCACAGAGAGTTCAAATGAGAAGTACAACCAAATATGAGCTACAGCTAATGATGAGACATTTTTGTAAAACATCAAATGCTTTTTCAGTATTTGGAGCCCTGGCTTTATTTTTAAGTTTCTTTTTTTTTTTTTTTAATGCTGTATGAGTTTCATCTTTTTTTTTTCTGTCTTACAGATGTGAATGAGATGAACTAGAGCAACGAAAGGGGGCAGAAAAAGAGAAGAGGACACATGGAACTGTGGCCGACGCCAATTACCTACCCCAGCCCTCCCCCGTCTTTCCTCTTTGGGGCCCCCACCAACGACACCTATGTTCTCAGCCTCTGTTGCAGGTGGGGTGGGCGTGGGCCCAGCTGCAAGGACACGTAAGAGAAGCAAACTGGGAACTGCTGCCTCCTCACCGTCCCTGAGGACGCGTGAAGAGAACCCCTCGCCCTTCGTGCTCTCAGACACTGACCCTAAGGACTGTGCAGAGCAACAGCAAGCGCTGGTCTTTGGGGACCCCCGAGCCGCTCATCCTCCCTAGGAGAACCTACTTGCAAACTCTGTGTCCAATGAGACCGACAGTGAAGCCATTTCTTTTGATAGGGGTCCTGTTATTTGCCAAAAGAATCTTCACTGAAACTTAGACTTGCAAATTTCCTTAAGAGTTGCAGTAGGAAACCATTTTCATATAATACACAAATAACAGAAATGACTCATTGTTACGATCTCCCCCACTATGCTTTGGTCGGGCTGTGAGCCCCCCCAGGGTCCCCTTCGAATTCTAACCACCACGTAAGGTACTGAGAGGGCAGACTCTGGTGCTTTGGGAGTGAACAGGATTACAGAGGGCCGCAGGGTAGAGCTTCCACAGTTGAACGCTGGAGACTTTACAAGGAGAGAGACACACAGGCTCCCTGTCGCTCACCTTCTCAGGGTCTCCCAGCTAGAGGGCCCAGATGCAGGCTCTGGGACCACCAGAACTATTCTCTGTAAGGTTACCCAGCCTTGGGTATCTCACTACAGTAACATGAGCCTCACTAACATACTATAAAATTATTAAAACCCTCAAATGGTTCAGATATTTGAAGACTCCCGATTCATGATAAAAACTAAGTCCACACTCGTCTTTACTGTCTCCTGAAACCCCACCAAAAAATGACTACAACATTTTCGAGGTAATGAAACCTTGACCACTGGAAGAATGCAGAAAGGATCACTGGCCAACCAGAGAGAACCACAGGGACAAAGGGTGGAAGCATATTATTCTACAAAGGAGGGAGGCCACCTGCCCGGCAGTGGCCTTGAAGCAGAGTTAACCGAAGTCCATCTAGGCAGATGTGGCATGAAGCTCTACAAACAGTTTGCTTTACGTATTCCTCATACATTATACCACATTGCATAAATGAAACCATAACCACACCTAAGCTTTGAAGAAGAATTCAGACTTAGAGTAATCTAAGGCCTTTCCACTACTCAGGAGAAAAGATGCCGATCAAGTTTATGCTTAGTTAAGGCCCTTTGATAATAGGTCTCATGCCTTTTCACAAGTTTATTTATGGAAAGCCTATGCTAGTTAGCCCCATTTTCTTTTGTCTCACCTCTCTGTTCCCTCTTCTTATCAGATAATTTTTCTCTTAAAACCAAAAATAACCTAAAATCAAAAAGTGAATGACTTGGGGAAATCGCAGCTGCTAAAGAAGCTTCCTGCACAGGAGGGTTAAAGCCCACCTTCCCCGGGGGCCAAGCTGTGGTGTAGTAGGTTAAGCCTCTGCCTGCGATGCCAGCATCCCATACAAGAACCGGTTCAAGACCTGGCTGCTCCACTTCTGATCCAGCTCCCTGCTAATGCCCCTGAGAAAACAGTGGAAAATGGCCCAAGTGCTTGGGCCCCTGCACCCACATGGGAGACCCAGAAGAAGCTCCTGGCTCCAGACCTCAGTCTGGTCCAGCCCCGGGCATTGTAGCCATTTAGAGAGTAAATGACAGATGGAAGATTTTTCTCCTTCTCTCCAACTCTGCCTTTCAAATAATACATAAATCTAAAAAAAAAAAAAAAAAAAAAAAATCTACACCCAAAGGAAGCTAAGAAAATTCAGACAACTTCAAAAAACAAAAAGACAGAAACTGCAGCCATGCAAGTAGGAAGGGATTAATCAATCTGATTAATTAATTAATTAATTGCTCTGCAAGAACAAAGGAAGAACCAGGGAAAAGCCCAATATGCAAACAGATGGCTACCGAAACAAACAGTGTCCACAGAGAAGGCCAGTCTGCAGACTCTCCCGGTGCAAGCAAAAGGAAAAAGAACCAAAAACTCTACGTGGAAGCTCAGATTCCGAGGGTCAGTCCTCAAAACTTAAAACTTGACTCAGAGGAGGTAAAGTAGTTCTCTCTTAGTAAAATAAAAATCTCCTGTAGTGCAAGAGAGACACATGTTTTCAAACTGAAAAGACCCCTTGGGTGTTGAGCAGCTAAAAAAACATCTAAACACACTGCAATGAAATTTCAAAACACCAAAACTAAAAAGAAAAGTCCAGTTATAAAGGAAGGACAATAGAGGTGCCAGCATCATCAGTTGCAAAGAAAATGACCGATGTCATTAAAAGTTTAAGTAAAAATTGTTTTTAACTCTACATCTAACTCTTAGTCAAGCATAAGGGCAAAACAGTATTTTCAAACTTGCAGATGTCAACGTGAGTTTTTAGATGACTATGAGGGGATCGTTATAGGAAAACTACTGTAAACTTAAAATGATTACTAGTTTACTAAAATTAAATTCAATAACTTAGTTTTCCCTATGACTTCAAATTCAGCCTCTAAATCTTACACTATTTTTTAAAATAATAAAGTAAGTACAATCATCTTGACTTTCTCTTTCATTATTGTTGATTCATTTAATGTGAATTCTTTAAACAATAAATCTGAGTAATTATAAACTAAATGCCATTTGACATTTTAAAATTCACTTAGTTCTATTTTGCTTTTAAGCATTTTGAATGCCTGATTAAAGAAAACTTTTCCAAGGAATTCTAATGACTTGTTTAAATTAAAAGAATGAATCTCACATTCCTTTGAATATTATACATTCTTTAAATACCCCAACACAAGATTATCTTAATGATGTGCAAATCTTACTATGAAAGTATTAAGTCTAATTCAATTTAGCTCATTATGTCTAATTTCAAACTCTGCTAGGGATTTAAACAGAAAATGTGAAAACAGAAGCACAGTAAGCAGCACTGACTCACCTGGAGAACAGTTTGCCCCCTCAAGTCGCCAGCAGGACCCAGCAAGGACGAAAGGCTTACAGACACAGACACCTGCTGACCAGGCCGGTGGGGGGTGGGGGGGACTGAGCTGCGGGGTAATTCTGCCCCAGCCACCAGTGTTCACACTGAGTAGTTTCTACAGCTGCTGTCCCAACTGCAACAAGTCCACCTCTCCCGCCCCCATCTCAGTCTGTTTCTTCTAGATTCAAGTCAGATCCCCCAGTAAGTCTTCCATTTGATTCCAACGGTCCAAACTCTGCATTCCACTGAAACCGCAGTATCTTCTCTACATGATCAAATTCTGCATGGTGTAGCTGTCCTGAAATATTTTTCTTGTCTCCCTACTTCAATGTCTTATAAAAGTAATGTTAGACTTACTGACTAACCATTGGGAACCTTTATTTTCTCATCTGTGTTACTAAGTATCTCACAGCCTTACTGTGAAAATTCCGAAGACTGTTGAGCACAGAGCACAGTGCTTGCAACAAATAGAATACAAAATAAATGTAAGTTGTCTTCCCTCTTTTGTAATCTTCACAAGTCTTTATTTAATGCTAATAATTACATCTGGTAGATATAGAGAACTGAAAGAAGTATTTTAAAATACATTTTGGAAAATTTAGTTCCTCGTTACTTCAACATTATTTATAACTCATTACTATTTTTTCCTTTCAGAAACTGTCTTAATGAAAAGACACAAGAAAGGGGGAAGGGAAGAAAGGAGCAGGAGAGGAACAGGGAGGAGGAACGGAAAGTAGGAGGGAAAGAGAGAAGCAAGCAAGCAGACCTCGATTTCTGGGGCTCAAATATGACTCCTGGTGATGTGAGTGCAGGCCCCGGAAGCTTATAAACCTGAGCACAATTTACCTTTGGTAAATGTCTCTCCTTTTACTGGGTTCTAGTGCTCCTTTCAACTGGCTCTCAGAAAGCAAGCTATCAACCTACAACAAATAGAAACAGATTAAATACCACATTGTTAAATACAATATAGCCTTAGGAAACACAGTATCACATCTTTTTCTTACCAACACTTTATAATGAGTACTTGAAAACACAATAAAATTGACAGAATTTTACAGTGAATACCCTATGTCTACTAACTTATACCTTAACCTTTGTCAAAAAAAAAAAAAAAGATTTATTTATTTATTTGGCAGGTAGAGTTACAGAGAGAGAGAGAGAGAGAGAGAGAGAGAGAGAGAGAAAGGTCTTCCTTCCGTTGGTTCACTCACCAGATGGCCGCAAAGGCCGGAGCTGCACTGATCTGAAGCCAGGAACCAGGTGCTTCCTCCTGGTCTCCCATGGGGTGCAGGGCCCAAGCACTTGGGCCATCCTCCACTACCTCCCAGCAGAGAGCTGGACTGGAAGAGGGGCAACCGAGACAGAATCCGGCACCAATATGGGATGCTGGTGCCACAGGCAGAAGATTAACCTAGTGTGCCTCTGCATCGGCCCCTATACCTTCACCTTTTACTACAATTATTTGACCTATCCATCCTTCCACCCATCTTATTTGTTACGTGCTTTCAAAAAAACAAAACAAAACAAAACAAAACAAAAAAAAACTACAGTCATCAATATATTTCCCTCCGAATTATGTACTATGGGTCTCACTAACCAGAATTCAACATGTGATGTAAAATTTACATACAATGAAATGTAAAAATGTGAAGTGTACTTTTTCTTAGTTTTGACAGATGCAAAAACCTGCATAATCTAAACTCCTATCAAGAAATAGAGAATTGGAGCCAGTGCTGTGGCATAGTGGGAAAAGCTTCTGCCTGTAGCTCTGGCATCCCATATGGGTGCCAGTCCAAGTCCTGGCTGCTCCACTTCCGATTCAGCTCTCTGCTATGGCCTGGGAGAGCAGCAGAAGATGGCCCAAGTCCTTGGACCTCTAAAGCCTTGTGGGAGACCTGGAGGAAGTTCCTGGCTCCTGACTTTGGATCAGCATAGCTCTGACCATTGTGGCCATTTGGGGAGTGACCCTGTGGATGGAAGACCTCTCTTTCTCTCTTTCTCTCTGCTTCTGTCTCTCTGTAACTCTGCCTTTCAAATAAATCAATAAATCTTTAAAAAAGAAAAGAAATAAAAAAATTACTATCACCCTAGAAAGTTCCAGTAACCCCATCTCTCTCCTCCAGAGACAGGCCTATTTTGATTTTTTTTCCACCACAGTTTAGTTCTGCCTGTTCTTTAACTTTTGCATAACTGGCCTTACACATTATGTTTCTTGCATAGCCCTTCCAGACAGCATGTTTTAGAAGCTTCCACACTGTTGAGCGTTTCATTCTTTCATTCCGTTGTGTTGAATATGCCATGACTGAGTTAGTAATTTACAAGCACTACATGTAGCTTTGTCAGTGTATCCACAAAAGAGGCACATATGAAGGTACTTCCAAAAGTTCATGAAACTAAATTTATTTTGGGCAAAAAATGTTTGAAACACATGCATAGTTTTTTTCATAATGTTCCTTTTTCCTGAACATTTTGAAGGAGCCCTTATATGCATAGATTTCAATTTTTTCTCACCAACATTAATTTCTCTTTTAATTCCATTTCCATGAACCTTTGGAAGTACTCTTGTACTTCTTTGGTCATTTTTGTATCTATTACATGAGAATAAAATGGATGAAAAAGAGCTATAAAATTTCACTAGCTTCTTGTCTACTCTTACTGTCATCCATGTGCTATTTACAAAATCCACACACTCTCTGACAGGGAGTCATCACAGGCATGACCCTGGATGAGATGCTGATTACCTGTTGCTTGGATGCTGAGTTGCATATTTGTTCTGTTTTTCTGCTTCAGATCTCTGCTGAGTCAGGGAAAAAATAGCTCATACTATCAAAAGCCCTTTGTAGGGGTCCACGCTGTGGCATAGCAGGTAAAGCTGTCACCTGCACCTGCAGTACCAGCATCCCATATGGGTGCCGGTTCGAGTCCCGGCTGCCCCACTTCCAATCCGGCTCTCTGCTATGGCCTAAAAAAGCAGTAGAAGATGGCCCAAGTCTTTGGGCCCATATACCCTCAAGGGAGACCCGGAAGAAGCTCCTAGCTCCTGGCTTCAGATTAGTGTAGCTCCATCTGTTGTGGCCAATTGGGGAGAGAACAAGTGGATGGAAGACCTCTCTCTCTCTGCCTCTCCTCTCTCTGTGTAACTCCGACTTTCAAATAAATAAATAAATCTTAAAAAAAGAAAGCCCTTTGTAGACAGTCAAGGTATCAAAGGACACCTGAGCCAATTTTTCTCCAGCCTGAACAATCTTTGTAATAGTTTAATAACTGTTTTTATAGTTTACTTATGAAACTCTTCCTGGTTCTCCAAATTCCTGGTTCTAATTTAAAAATTATATACAAAATTATATTTAGTCTACCAAATTTCAAAATAAATCAATGTTCCAGCAAGTTTTATGTTTATTTCTACCAAATGAGTATTTTGCTTTTCGTGCTCCATTATACCTTCTTTTTCTTTCTTTCTTTTTTTTTCAAAGATTTATTTATTAATTTGAAAGGCAGAGTTAAAGAGAGGCGGAGGCAGGTTTGTGGGGGGGAGTCTTCCATTCACTGTTTCACTCCCTACATGGCCACAATGGCTGGAACTGTGCTGATCCGAAACCAGGAGCTTCTTCTGGGTCTCCCACATGGGTGCAGGGGCCCAAGGACCTGGGCCATCTTCTGCTTTCCCAGGCCATAGCAGAGCTGGATCAGAAGTTGAGCAGCCGGGACTCAAACTGGCATCCATTTGGGAAGCAGGTGGGGGCTTTACCAGATAAGCCACAGTGGCCCCATGGTTGCACCATTATAATTTCAATAAAAGTCACTTAAATATATATCTGCCAAGTCTTTTGTACTTTGTAAACAAGAGCCCAAAACTGGATAAAGTATGAGCACCAGTAAATCTGTCTGCCAAAGATTGTAATTTTATTTCATGGAAAAAATACTTGTTAATAGATCACACAAGGAAGAAAAAAGTAAAACGGAGTAAGAATTTCAGAAATTAAGTGAACAATCCATTGACTGCATTTACCTTCTCCTTATTTTAAGAAATGTAATTCAGTGAATTTAAAGTTTTGAAAATATACAACTCTGCCACCCTGAGAGACCATTTGTGCATGTCTCCTGTGTTATTCTATGTACACTACATGCAGGAGCAAATGTTATAGGAATACTGTAGATTCCACTTTCCACTCCTTTTCTAAAGACCTTTACCACAGGTGTTTTCCCTAACACATGAAAGTTCCTCTAACAAAATTTTTAATCATTCAGTATCATGTAATATCACTATATCCCATCACTTATTTATCTGTTGTCCTCTTACGGATCATTCAAGTCCTTCCTAGCTTTTTCTGTTATAAGCAAGAATGTGGCACCCACTTTTATACACGAATCTCTGTCCAGTTTTTAATTACTGGTATAGCAGGTTCCCGGACGCGCGGTGCCCCAGCCTGGGAGCGTGCACTTTCGCTGCATCTTATCAAACTGCTTTCCAGAAGAGCCTCTAAGTGCCTCTTTCCCACCTTCCCAGGACCCAATACGGTGATCTGTAAAATCCTTACTTCCTTTGCAATTTCCTGATTTAAGTTGACACTTTTCACGTGTTTATGACTCACTGATACCTCATCTTCAGTTCATACCCTTTGCTCAGTGTGTCGGATCTTAGTGTTCTAATGTTCCGACCATGCCCTGCCACCTACTTCGCGCAGGAAGCAAGCCTCCAAGCAGAGGAGGCAGGGAGCGCGCAGGGCAGCCGCGGGCGCAGAGTCCTTCTGGAAATGGAGTTGTCCAAGTTTCGGCTGGACCAAAGGGGAGCTCGGGAGAGATGGCAGGGCGCTGGGACCGGGCAGCGGATGGCCCCGATCTTCGCCAGCGGCCGGAGACAGGGCTGGGAGCAGCAGGGCGCCGGGATGTTGTAGGGGACGAAGGTCAGTGCGGTGGGGACAGGCTCCGAGGATTAAGGAGGGGCGCGGTGAGGCGGTCGCCATGCGCTCAGTTGCGCCCCACTTCTCGCCCGCCCCGGAGCCCGAGCCACCAGCTCGGGCCCAGGCCCCTCTCTGCACAACCCGCCCGTACCTGTTGCTTCAGTTCCTGGCTGCGGCGGCGCAGGGCCTGGAGCGGGTCGCGGGGCCGCCGGGCCAGCATCTCCTCGGCTGCGGCGCCTGGCTCTCGCCGGTCGCCCGGGAAACCGAAGCGGCGGCGCGAGAAGGTGACATCATCGCCGCGCGCCGGTACCCGCTCTGAGCCTTGTCACGGGTGCTGGTCCCGCGAGGAGTGTGAGGGCGGCCTTCGCTGGCTGTCGTCCGCTCGCCCTGCCCGGCAGGTCCCGAGCCCGCAGCTCCAGCTCACTGCCTAGGCATTTTTCCCGCTAAATCCGAAGCGCTGAGGATCGCCGCTCGGCGAAACCACAAGTCCCCCAATACGTCAGCATCACCACGAAGTTCCTCTTGGGGCACTCCTTAAGGCATTTGTTTTCTGATAACATTTTTGCTAAACTTAAGATACAATTGAGAGGCCGGTGCCGTGGCTCACTAGGCTAATCCTCCGCCTGCGGCGCTGGCACAGCGAGCGGGTTCTAGTCCCGGTCGGGGTGCTGGATTCTGTCCCGGTTGCTCCTCTTCCAGGCCAGCTCTCTGCTGTGGCCCGGGAGTGCAGTGGAGGATGGCCCAAGTGCTTGGGCCCTGCACCCCATGGGAGACCAGGAGGAAGCACCTGGCTCCTGCCTTCGGATCGGCACAGCCATAGCGGCCAAATGGGGGGTGAACCAAGGGAAGGAAGACCTTTCTCCCTCTAACTCTGCCTGTCAAAAAGAAAAAAATACAATTGAGTATCTTAAAGTCTTTAACTGTAAATGGCCCAAGGACCTTTCCCATCTGGCCTTCTTGGGATGCATATTTTCACTTCAAGAGGTAGCTTTTAATTGCCATTTGGGGTGTGGTTGAAATTTAACATTGCGTTCCAGCCTCCCAGAACTGTTGCGGCCCAGCTGTTGCAGGTATCTGGGACGTGAACCAATGGATGGATGATTCCTGTCTCTCCGCCTTTCAACAACAAAATATTATATTTTAAAATGGATGAATAAATCAGTGCTTGGAAATGATCTCATTTGGTAAACTGAATGAAAAAAGATTGCACTAAAAACAAGCCATCGTTTATGAAATCCTCATCTATCCAAATGGATGTCTATAAATAACTAAGTAAGATTGTTTTGTATCTGTTAATTTATAGACTTTCATATTTAAAATGGAAAAGCTACAGGGTCTTGTGATACAATTCTGTCAGTAAAAATAAATACATGCCACTCCCCCTCAATAACTGTATGAACAAGGCAGATGGGTGCGAAGAAGTTCTTCACTTTCGTTCACCTGAGGTGGGAAGATGACTTTGCTCTCTTGCATTTTTTTTGAAGTTTTATTTATTTATTTGAAAGAGTCACACAGAGAGAGAAGGAGAGGCAGAGAGAGAGTCTTCCATCTGCTGGTTCACTCCCCAGTTGACCACAACAGCCAGAGCTGTGCCGATCCAAAGCCAGGAGCCAGGAGCTTCTTCCAGGTCTCCCCCATGGGTGCAGGGGCCCAAGGACTTGGGCTATCTTCTACTGCTTTCCCAGGCCACAGCAGAGAGCTGGATTGGAAGTGGAGCAGCCAGGACTTGAACTGGACCATATGGAATGCTGGCACTGCAGAAGGCGGCTTTACCCGCTATGCCACAGCACCGGCCCCAACCCCATGCATTTCTGTACTGTCTTGCATATCATTTCAGTTTGGTGGAAAGTAAAGTAGCAAGGTTTGTTGGGGTAGGGTATCCGTAAGAACGTTGGGCACCTCTCCACACAAAACCTGAGAGAGTGTGCAGACTGGGGAAAACAGGGTTTCATGGTTAAATGGAGACAATACACCTGGCGGGATGGGTGCTGAGCACACGAGGCCTCTGTTCAGACTGGGAAGAAAGCGGGTCCCGATTTCTCCTCTTCCTCCAGGACAAAGGGTTTGCTGAGGAAAAATCCCTCCCAAGGGTTCACTACTCAGCCCTGTCAGGCTGGGGAGCCTCCCCTAGGGGCCCGCCTTGGCGGGAGGCTGTGAAGGTTTTACTGCTCCGTGTTACCAGGCCAGGGACCCATCTGGTGCTGAGCAGTGAGACTGTCCTGGGAGCTTCCCTTGGGGTTAGGGCTGGGACCACCTGGGAATTTCTGGAGTCTGGGCAGGACTTTGCTTTGTAAAACCTGGGGCTGCTTCCAAGGTGGGCTTGTGCAGAGGCTGTGTTTGCCCAGCCCCTCTCACTCACATAGGCTAAGTTCTAACTTCCCACCTCACACTTCCATCTGTTTTTTAATGAGTAGCAAAGGGAATAAAGTTTGCTATTTAGAGGTCTTAAAGTAAGAAAACAATTTGCCTCAGATAAAATGATGCTGATTTTTTTTTTTAAAGATTTTTCATTTGGCCGACACCGCGGCTCACTAGGCTAATCCTCCGCCTTGCGGCGCCGGCACACAGGGTTCTAGTCCCGGTCGGGCGCTGGATTCTGTCCCAGTTGCCCCTCTTCCAGGCCAGCTCTCTGCTGTGGCCTGGGAGTGCAGTGGAGGATGGCCCAAGTGCTTGGGCCCTGCACCCCATGGAAGACCAGGAGAAGTACCTGGCTCCTGGCTTCGGATCAGCGCAGTGCGCTGGCTGCAACGCGCCAGCCGCGGCCGCCATTGGAGGGTGAACCAACGGCAAAGGAAGACCTTTCTCTCTGTCTCTCTCTCACTGTCCACTCTGCCTATCAAAATAAATAAATAAATAAATAAATAAATAAATAAATAAAAGATTTTTCATTTATTTGACAGGCAGAGTTAGAGAAGAGAGATATCTTCCATCTGCTGGTTCATTCCCCAAAAGGCAGCAATGGCCAGGGCTGGGCCAGGCCGAAGCCAGGAGCCAGGAACATCATCCAGGTCTCCCTTGTGGGTACAGGGGCCCGAGCACTTGGGTCATCCTCCACTGCTCTCCCAGGTACATTATCAGGGAGCTGGATCAGAAGTAGAACAGCTGGACAAAAACCTGCGCCCACGTAGGATGTTGGCATTGCAGATGGCACCTTTACCCACTCCGCCTCACACCAGCCACAGTGACACTGATGTTTAACGCTGTTCTCAAACAGCCTGCAAGCCAGCATGGCAGACTAGAAACGTGAAATTGTACCAACTGCTGCCACAGCGGTGCTACCTGGTGAAGAGAATTCTCTGCAAATGAACTGTTGATCAGATACACTGAATTAAGTTCCAGTGTAAGGCCACCCATTGCATATGGCCTCTCTCAGCCTCAGTGGGGGATGGCGACCTGGAAGTGACTGAATGGCAGGCAGCCTGGATGGGACGTGGAGCTTTAAGGACAAACACCCCCTCCCCCATCCCTGAGTACTGTGTTCACCATGAGAGCAAAGCTGGGGCTCGTCAGCCACAACAGCCCTAGTAAAATGAGGCGCAGGCTCCCCTCGGAGACAACTTCCTGAAAATTTTTAGGTTACCGTGAACCTGAGTTATCTAGCTATTTTATCTCTACAGGAGTGAGCAGGAGCGGTGTGCTAGGAACTCGCCAGGGACTCGATCCCTCTCGGTTTTCAGAGTTGGGATTCACCCTCGAGCTCTGCTCAGGTGGATTTCAGCTTCATATGAACACCCCGTGACACAAAGAGAAGAATTTTACCAATAGAAACGTCTGTTTTATGTACGGACACTCTGTAAGTGGGACACACTGTCACTCTTAGAAGGGCAAAGTCTTACAGACATGACTCGTACCTGTCATGTTGACAGTCCCCTGCCACCCTGCTTCAGAGCTAGCATTGAGGAACTGGCACAGCTTCCAACAGAAGGAAAATATCCAAAGCATTAACTCATCAGTTTGGGGAATCCAGAGTTCTTGAAGTGATACATTGTAAGGCAGGCAGGATAACTCTTTTCCCTTTGAAAAAAAAAAATTCAGGGGGCTGGTGCCCTGGCTCACTTGGTTAACCCTCCACCTGCAGCGCCGGCATCCCATATGGGCAATGGGTTCTAGTTCCGGTTGCTCCTCTTCCAGTCCAGCTCTCTGCTGTGGCCCGGGAAGGCAGTGGAGGATGACCCAAGTGCTTGGGCCCTGCACCCGCATGGGAGACCAGGAGGAAGCACCTGGCTCCTGGCTTCAGATCGGAGCAGCTCCAGCCGTAGTGGCCATTTGGGGGGTGAACCAACGTTAGGAAGACCTTTCTCTCTGTCTCTCTCTAACTCTGTCAAATAAATGGAAAAAAAAAAAAGAAAGAAAGAAAAATTCAAAGACGTTTAAAATACTTTATTTTAAAAATAAAACTAATTCATAAAGTGCAAGAAGAAAGTCCTTCTTTCCCGTGCTCCACGTCCATCGTCGACAAGCTGCTGGAAACAGAGAAGAGGGGGCGGAAATTAGAACTACATTACTGTACTGTGGTGGCAAAGCCACGAATCACAGGGTCTGGTGCTATGGACCAGAAAACCGAGGCTCTGAAGGCTCAGGCTGCACGGGGCTGATGCAAACACAAGGTTCAGGTGCAAGGCTCTCCGCTCTGCGCTGGGTGGAAAGTGCACAACGTGGAGGCCAAGGTTTATATGGTGCTACCAAGGACGCCTCCAAAGCCGTGACGGGGGCGGCAGGGGGGTGGCAAACACACCTCCCCGATCTGCTCTTTATTTCATTTTCTCCGGTCAGGCTGCACAGACACCGCAGGTGCTAAGGCATTCGCGTTAAGCGCCGCGAGGAGGAAGATCCTCGGGAAAACAAAACTTCCTCTTCCTGGCGTCTGCGAGGTGTCCCGAGGCTGCCCCAAGACAACTGCCCGACCCGGAAGCCTCCCAGCTGCGCCCCTGCGGAACCTGCTCACCAACACTGCGGGACGAGCCCGGCCGGGCAGCCGGCGAGGGAGGCGAGCCTGGCTCAGGCGCGCGCTCGTGCCGGAGCGCCAGCCCAGAGGCATGGCCCCGGTGGCCGCGCGGGGTCTCAGGCCAGGTCCAGCTTCTTCTGCATCACCGCCAGCTTGTCCTGCAGCCTCCGCTTCCTCCAGTCCAGGTAGCGCCTCCGCAGCCGGTTCGCCTGCCAGCCCACGAGCACTCCGGAGGCGAAAGCCACCAGCACCGACACTCGCAGCGTGCGCTCGGACACGTCCGCCATCGCGCCCGCCCGGGTGCGGCGCGGCCTACGGCGCGGCGGCGGGGTCAGACGGCGCAGCGCGCTCGCGGGCGGGTCGCCGGGAGGCGTGGCGCGGGGCGCGCGGGGCTAGCTGCGGGGCCCGCCCGCGGGAATGTTCTGGCCGCCTCCCCGCCAGCCCCCGCGCTATTTATTGTTGGACGTTAGTCAGATATTTCCTGGCGTAATTAGCCGACATGGGTATCTCTGGGCAGCAGAATACAACTTTAAATTTCCTGATAACTTTTTTTTTAAGTAAACAAATAGAAACAGATGAGATTGTTTTCGATACTGTATTTTGCTTATCCCACTATATAGCCAGGGTGTTATTTCAACGTGTAATAAGTTTACAATGATTAACGAGGCTTTTTTTTTTCACACAAAGTCTTTGAAGTTTGCTACATATTTTTACAGTCAGAAGCCCATCCCATCTCAACTTGAATCCAGTAGTTACTTGATCCATATCTTGATTTCATAAAATTTACCCTTGGAAAAAGTAGATGCATATGCCACGTTGTTCTAAACAAACATCAGAAACTTTCCGGTAACTGAGTTGCATATCAACTATCACATTTAAATTCATTAAAGTTTATTTTTAATGAAAAATCTGATTGTTCAGTCATACCAGCCACGTGTGGGACTGGTGGTTACCATATTATACCACGCACAACAGTGCAGAAGGAACCCAGGAAAGAATTGTTCCAGGAAAGGGACCACCACATTTCTAATAAGTAACATCATTGTCACACACACACACACACACACACACACACAGATTCCCACCTCTTGGTACTCAGGTCTTTGTCATCCCCTTCCCTTGAGAGGGGCTGGGACCTGTGTTGAGATGTTCCCAACATTCCTGTGGTTACAGTGTCTCAACTTGTGAAGGTTCAACTTAGCATTTTTTTTAAAGATTTTTATTTATTTGAAAGGCAGAGTTACAGAAGAGGTAGAGATATGGCGTTAGAGTACTTCCATCTGCTGGTGCACTCCCCAAATGGCTGCAGTGGTCAGAGTTGGGCCAGGCTGGAGCCAGGAGCTTCATCGGGTGTCCCACATGGTTGCAGGGGCCCAAGGACTTGAGCCATCCTCTGCTGCTTTCCCAGGTGCATTAGCAGGGAGCTGGATGGGAAGTGGAGCAGCCAGAACTGGAACCATAGGGGATGCCAGCACCTTTATATTATAAAGTCATACATGGGGCCTGCACGGTGGCATAGCGGGTAAAGCTACTGCCTGCAGTGCTGACATCCCATGTGAGCACCGGTTGGAGTCCTGGCTGCTCCACTTCCCATCCAGCTCTCTGCTATGGCCTGGGAAAGCAGTAGAAGATGGCCCAAGTCCTTGGGTCCCCTACATCCATGTGGGAGACCTGGAGGAAGCTCCTGGCTTGGGTCTGGCCCTACCCCAGCTGTAGTGGCTCTTTGGGGAGTGAACCAGCAGATGGAAGATATCTTTCTCTCTGTCTCTCCTTCTCTCTGTACAACTCTGTCTTTTATATAAATAAATAAATCTTTGAGAAAAAATTCACTTAGCAAAGGACTGTAAATGGCCTCTAGGAATAGCACAGTGCCTCTGTCTACAACCAGCAAACAGCTGGAACCATCACTGCTACAACCATATGTAAGTGAACTCTGCTGGCGACCTGAATGAGCCTGGAAGCAGATCTTCCCCTTTCCAGCCTCCACGTGAGAACACAGCCCGGCACTTGGATTGTAGCCATGTGAAGCCCTAACAGGTGACGCAATTAAATTGTGCCTGGACCCTGACCCATGGAAGGTATAAAATAAAGAATGTGTTTGTTTGGTTTTCTAAAGATTTATTTAAAAGAGCCACGTAGAAGGGGAGAGAGAGAGAGAGAGAGAGAGAGAGAGAGAGTTTTCCATTGCTGGTTCACTTCCCAGATGGCTGCAACAGGAGAATTTTGAGGTCAAATTAGGAGTCTATTAGCCAGCTGGCGACTGCCCTCTCAAGGAGCAAGTCCAGAGAAGACAGCCCCGAGTTGCAGTGGTGGGGGGTTTTAAAGGCAAAACCTACTTTTTTGGACATTTGATTATGCATGTGGGCTTGTGCAAGCAGAAAGCAGGCATACAGAAGCTAGAAGCAGTTAGTCAATCAGCCAGGTATTTTTTGTAACCTTATTGAAAAATGTAACAACTCAGTTATTCAGTTGTTCCGGGGTGGGGTCAAGCATGACGTCACTGATCTTGGTGCCACCTGTGTTGTCAGTGGCTGCAGCAGGGAGTAGACAGGAGAAACCAAAGGCTGGTGGCCTTGGCCATTATCAAGCAAGCAGAGGTACAGAAGCTAGAAATGGGCCAGCTACAAACTAACATTTATTTTTATGAAGAACAGGCCTTGTTTTAAAACAACCAAACAAAATAACCTATTGTCTGTAAGCATCTCTGTGTGCTATACTTTGTAGACAAGTTAGACTTTTGTCACTTGTCAAGGAGCCAGGAGGTTTCTTCTGGGTCTCCCACATGGATGCAGGGGCCCAAACACTTGAGCCATCTTCTGCAGCTTTCCCAGGCACGTTAGTCACAAGGTGGATCAGAAGTGGAGCAGCCGGGACCCAAACCAGCATCCTTACGGGGAGCTGGCTTCACAGGAAGCAGCTGTGCTTGCTACACCACAACACCAGCCCGGTGTGTGTTTTAAATCACTAAGTTTGTAGCAATGTGTTACACTCTCCCTCCTGGTTGCCACCCAGCACACTGGATACTTCTGACACCACCCGTGTGTGTGTGTCAGGGCAGTGCACTGCAGCAGACTCGCTAGATGTTTTTGGATTCAATTCAGTTCAGACACTGACCAACTGGCTATAAAGCAAGAGCTCCGCAAGCCCTGATGCCCCCGACCCCCACTCCTATGGAGTAGATTGATTCCCCAGAGAAGCTCACACAGTTCAGGGAAACACTACTTCTGTGTACTCATTTATTACAAAGGCTGTTACAAACCATATAGATGAGCAGCCAGATGGAAGAGATGGTAGGGAAAGACATGTGGAAAGGACTTTTTTATTTAAGATTTTATTTGTTTATTTATTTGAGACGGGGAGTTAGAGAGGGAGAGACAGAGAGTGAAGTCTTCCATGTGCTGGTTCACCCCCCAAAAGGCTGCAAGGGCTGGAGCTAAGCCAATGGGAAGCCAGGAACTTCTTTCGGGTCTTCCACGCAGGTGCAGAGAGGCCCAAGCACTTGAACCGTCTTCCTCTGCTTTCCCAGGGTATAAGCAGAGAACTGGATCTGAAGAGGAGCAGCTGGACACAAACTGGTGCCCATATGGGATGCCGGCGCCACAGGCAGATCTTTAGTTTACTACGTTACAGTGCTGGCCCCACAAAGGACTTTCATACTTGAGGTAAAATGTATCTTAGCAGGAATATGATAAAGAGTGTTGTGTCCGGTGTGAATTAACATCTGCCTGCTGCTAGTGGGCACTGAGCATGGAAAGGCGAGTGCCACACATGGCTGCCCTCAGAAACTTAGTGCCCAGGGAGGGAGATGGACACAGGTAGATGCGACACCCAGGCTGATCAGAGCGAGTGCATAGCTTAGTCTTTAGGGGCGGAGGGGGCCCCCAGAAGCACTCTCTCTCTCTCTCTCATGCTCCGTTCAGTCTTTCAGCCTAGCCTGTTCGTTCTGTTTCCAAAACATGGCCAGAGTGAAGCCCCTTCTTACCATTCTGCTGTTACTCCTGGGTCCAAGCAGCCGTCACCTCTTATCCACGTTACTGCAGTAGCCTCTGCCAGGTCTGAACTTCTATGACTGCCCACCACATTCTCTTCTTCACACAGAAGACAGAGTGAGGGGGTCTTTGCAATCAGAAGTCAGCTCTGCTCAGACCCTGCAGTGGCCAAAGCCCCCGCAGCAACCCAGGGTGCTCTGCAGAGCCAGCACCCCCACCGCTCCCCTCCCACGAGCTTGTCCACTGTGTCTGGAGCTCGCCTGGCCTGGTGTGTCCTGAGGACATCTGCACATGTGGGCCTCTGGCAGGCATCCTCTGCCCCTGGAACACGCATGGCTAATTTAACTCACCTCCCTGCAGTTTTGTTAGCTCTCTCAAAGTTTATAAATCCAGCCAGTCCCTCCCACCCCCAACTCTTGGGCACTTCTGCTCGCCATGATCCTCTTCTTCTGTTTTTATATCTGTTTTTAATTTGAAAGACAAAGAGAGAGAGAGAAATAGAGTTTCTACCCACTGGTTTACCTCTTATATACCCACAACAGCTGGGTCAAAGCCAAGAGCAGGGAATGAAATCCAGGTCTTTGGTGTGGATGGCAGGAACCCAACTTCTTGAACCATCACTGCAGCCACCTCCAGGAATATGCATTGGCAGGAAGTCAGAGCCAGGACTTGAACCCAGGTGCTCGGATATGTGACACCAGTGTCTTAACCACTAGGCTAAATACCTGGCCCCATGATCCTGTTCTGTTCTCCTCTAGTAATTGCTGTCTTCCCAGCTGTGATGTAATTTACTTACTTATTGGTTTGGTTGTTGATCAACTTTGCTCCCTGCTAGAATGTAAACTGTTTGACTAAAGTGATTTTTGTCTCCGTTGTATTCTAGAGAATCCCAAGTACCTAGAACAGAGGCCAGCACATAGCAGACACTTGGTCAGTCTTTGGTGTTGACAGCAGTGGGGAATGGTCAGGGAAAGCTTCTGGGTGGATGGCCGAACAGAATCTTGAAAGATGAACAGGACAGTCCAAGACTGAATGTCTCTCTCATCGTAGTTTTCCTATTTGTGAAATGAGTTTGGTCTGATTCCATTATAAAGGCCATTTTTGGCAGCCTGAGGCTGTATACTTAGGCCACTGGTGTTGGTGCAAATTTGAGCCTCACTTGAAATTCTAGCCCCATCCCTAAAATATCTTTGTACTAAAAATAAGCTGGGTCATCTACACGGAAGCCTCGCGTATGGGAACTGTGTAGGCACATGGGGCAGGCAGTGACCACAGAGACACCCTCCTGCTAGGGAGGAAACTCTGGCCAGTGGGGAGAGGAGAGCTGCCAGGGCAGAGGTGGGGGTCTGGAACTTGACATCCCTCTCTAAGAACCAGTGTCCCTACCTTGAAACTTTGTGTTTTTCCTCTGGGTGAACTGCTTCAATGGGATGCATTTAGTGGACTTGATAAGGACAAGTTTGAGGTGAGGGTTAAAGTTGGATGAAGATAGTCGTGTAATGAGTTAATTGATGGCCTTAGCATCCCCCGATTGTTGCCCTGAGCGCCACTGTGGAGTTTTTGTTTGAAGTGATTGCTGAAGGAAAACATGTCTCCAAGGACAGTCTTAGACTTTCCCTGGTTGTAGGTAATTTCACTGGAAGTATATTGCTGAAATTGACTTCCTAAGCCACAGAGCAGGCACTTTGCACCCTAGAGCTCCCACGAAGGGTGCAGCTCTGCCTTGATTAAAAGAGCGTTCACCACAATAAGTCCTTGGGCTCCGGCCTTGGGGACTGTCACTGGGCCTGTTCCCCAGAATCGCATCAGGCAGCCTGTTGTCCCCAGGGCCTACCTGCCGGCTCCTTTGTTTCCTGTTCTATTCTCCTGAGCCATTGGAAGTAGACAAGGGAATCCATATGGGGCTGTACTCAAGTCCTGCACCTCTGCACAGTCCCGGTGGACACACACTCTGAGGCTGACACGCAGAGGTGGGCAAGCCACGTGAAGTCGATGTGCTTGGTTGTGTAATTACCAAGTGCGAATCATTTCCTCCCAGCGTGAGAGCAAGAGTGCAAGGGGAGCCATGGGGGAAGATCAAGCCTTGAGTTCTTGGTCCTTCCCTTCAGCAGGGGCACTTAACATACTTCTCCCCCCTGGGGCGGGCGCTATGGCGTAGCTGGCAAAGCCGCTGCCTGCAGTGCCAGCATCCCATATGGGTGCCTCCTTGGGCCCCTGCACCCACATGGGAGACCTGGAAGAAGCTCCTGGCTCCTGGCTTTGGATTGGCACAGCTCCGGCTGTTGCAGCCAATTGGGGAGTGAACCAGCAGTTGGAAGACCTCTCTCTCTCTCTCTCTCTCTCTCTCTATCTCTATCTCTCTATCTCTCCTTCTCTTTCTGTGCAACTCTGACTTTCAAATAAATAAATCTTCAAAAAAAAAATCACACACACACTTCTCCACTTCTACCATCTGCCTTTCTTTCAGCAATTCTGGAGACGCACACAATAGCATGTCCTCCTACACCCCTTCCAGGAAGAACTGGTAAAGCCTTGTGAGTAAGACATCAGCCTGACCCCCATAATTCCACAGTAAGTGGTCAGTTATAATTCACTCATTATTCAAACAAGGACTTCGTGGGTGCATACTCTGTGCCAGGTGTTAATGTGAGGTATTCTATGCTGAGCCGATCTCCAGTATCCTATTGTCTAGGAGGAAGAATGACGTCCATCGTGTTCTCAACCAAATAAACACAGCATTGCAAACTTGGAGGAGTGCTTTGATAGGAAAGTACTGAGTGTCATGTCTGAGGATACACGGAAGAGCCTGATGGAAACCAGAAGGAGTGGTCAAGAACTACCCCATGGACTTTATAGTCAAGACCTCAGATGAGACACAGGAGCAGGAATGGAGGAGGAGCATTTGTGAATGTGGCGAGGATGCGAAAAAGCTGAATCAGCAAGAATTAGAGGTGTAAGAGTGGAAGAGAGGAAGTGGATAGGGCTTTGCAGGACGTGTGTGAAGAGCTTAGGACCTTACTTCACAGTGAAGTAAGCAGCCCTTGTTTTCTTTGAGTATGGTAGTTGCATAATCCTATTTGCATACAAATAAAACCAGGCTGAGTTTTGTTAGAGAATAGACTGCAAGGTGCCAAAGATGAAGTAGGAAGGCCAATTATAAAACAGCTCCAGGGGGCCAGCACTGTGGCGAAGCAGGTAAAGTTGCCACCTGCAGTGCCGGCATCCCATATGGGCTCCACTTCCGATCCAGCCCTCTGCTGTGGCCTGGGAAAGCAGTAGAAGATGGCTCAAGTTCTTGGGCCCCTGCACCCGCATGGGAGACCCAGAAGAAGCTCCTGGCTCCTGGCTCCTGGCTTCAGATCGGCACAGCTCCGACCGTTGTGGCCAATGGGGGAGTGAACCAGCGGATGGAAGACCTCCCCCCCCCCCCTTCTCTCTCTGTATAACTCTGACTTTCAAATAAATAAATAAATCTTAAAAAGATAAAAAACCTGCTCCAGGAGTTCATATGAGACAGTAGCCTGTACCAGGAGACGGCAGATTTGAGTGTGGTTGCCTTTTCCTTTCAGCACTTTCAAGATGTTCCATTGCTTCTGGCTTGCATAGCTGTGGAAAAGAAGTCCAGTGTAATTCTTATCTGCCTGAGGATACTGTAAAAAACATTCATGGAAAATGTGTGTTGTGAAAAAAACTATGCATGAATTTCAAATTTTTGCACCCAAAGAAACTTATCTTTCAATTACATTTCCCACAACTTTTTGAACTATTCTCATGAGTGATGTATCTTTCTCTCTCTAATTGTTTTTAAGACTTTAGCAGGTAATGTGCCTGGGAAGGCAGAAAAGATGGCTCAAGTACTGAGGTCCCTGACACCTTCTGTCATCAGCCTGGTCCAGACCTGGCTGCCATGGCAGGGTGGAAGGTCTCTCTTTCACTCTCACTCTGCCTTTCCAATAAAAAAATAAATCTTTTGTAAAAAAAAAAAAAAAAAGACTTTACTAGGTGGTTTGAGCAATTTGGTAATGATATATTTTTTCAAAGTTTATTCTGTTTGTGATTTGTTGAGTTTCTTGGATCCATGTGCTTATTGTTTTCACCAAATGTGAAAAATTTTGGCCATGATTCCTTCAACTATTCCATGCCCCCCATTTTTGTCTGTGACTCCAACTGCATGCGTGTCACACTGATATTTATCTCACAGGTCCTTGAGGCATTATCCTCTTTCTGTTCCGCAACTTTGTTTCCAGTACTTGCCAGCAAACTCTAAGCATCTCTGCTTCCCAGAACTTCAGTCTCTACCCCATCAGCTCAGGGATACTGCCAAGCTCTGTTTGGTTTAGCCCTCGTGCAATAAGACCTAGAAACCCTCTCCAGGCTGCAGACCGGGACAGCGACAGGGCTACTGTCATCTGTTTCCTTTCCTTCTGTACTTCCTGTAGCACTGTGTCTGAGATCAGTTGTTTGATTCCTTTGTCCATTGTAAATTGTTGTTTATGGTAGGGAGCAGTTCATATAGCTGTTAATCTTTCATGGGTGGACAGCTATGCATATTTTGGTATGCTTATTTGATTAACGTCTGGTATTCTGCACCAGGCTATAAGTTCTGTGAGAGTGGGGAACTTTTTTTTAAGATCTTATTTTTATTTATTTGAAAGACAGAGTTACAGAAAGAGATAGAGACAGAGAAAGAGGTCTTCCATCCACTGGTTCACTCCCCAGATGATTGCAATGACTGGCGCTGCGCCAATCTGAAGCCAGGAGCCAGGAGCTTCTTCTGGGTCCCTCAGGGGGACTCAGGGGCTCAAGGACTTGGGCCATCCTCTGCTATCCCAGGCCATAGCAGAGAGCTGGATCGAAGAGGAGCAGCCAGGACTAGAACCGGCACCCATATGGGATGCCAGTGCTTCAGGCCAGGGCTTTAATCCACCGAGCCATAGTGACAGCCCCAAGAGAGTGGGGAATATTTTTGTGTTTATTTACCCATGGGTTCACATTGTGTGTGCTCAGTAAACACTTGTAGGTGGGCTGGAGTTGTGGCGTAGCTGTTAAAGGCACGTCAGGTTAAAGGTCCAGCCTGCAGTGCTGGCATCCCATATGGGCACCAGTTCGAGTCCCGGCTGCTTCTCTTCCAATCCAGCTCCCTGTTAATGACCTGGGGAAAGCAGCAGAAGGTGGCCCAAGTGTTTGGGCTCCTGCTACCAATGTGGAAGACCGGAAGAAGCTCCTGGCTTTATCCTGGCTTTGGCCTATCCCAGCCTTGGTTGTTGCAACCATCTGGGCAGTAGGCCAGCAGATGGAAGATCTCTCTCTTGTTCTGTGTCTCTTCCTCTCTCCGAGTAATGGTGATTTTCAAATTAATATATAAATCTTAAAAGAAAATGCTTACAGGATGAAATAATCATTTTCTTTAAGATTTTTTAAAAGATTTTATTTACTTATTTATTTATTTGAGAGGTAGAGTTACAGACAGAGAGAGGGAGAGACAGAGAGAAAGGTCTTCCATCTGATGGTTCAATCCCTAAATGGTTACAATGGCTAGAGTTGGTTCGATCTGAAGCCAGGAGCCAAGGAGTTTCTTCTGGGTCTCCCACATGGATGCAGGGACCCAAGTACATGAGCCATCTTCCACTGCTTTCTCAGGCCATAACAGAGAGCTGGATTGGAAGTGGAGCAGCTGGGACATGAATCAGCGTCCATATAGAATGTTGGCGCTGCAGGCAGAGGCTTAGCCCACTATGCCACAGCACCAGCAGCTGAAATAAACATTTTTTAGATTAAAATAAGTTATTTAGGATGCAAAATTACAAAACATTAGTTTTGTTTAAAAGAAACCATGAACAACACAGAAAAATAATTTAATACCATAAGTGTGTTGAAGGAAGAGCCAATTTCTTAATATCTGAAGCATAAAAAAGCTGAATTTGCCACTTTGAGAGAAAAGCAGAACTGTGTTTCTGAAGCACAGACTCCCTCAACAAGGCCACGAATTGATCTTGGGAGCATAGTTCAGATATTGGAGGGTTTTTCAAAACTGGAAGCATGTAGGGTGGTTTTTTGTCTTGCTGTTTTTTAACATTTGAAAAATGAAAGCCAGTGACATCATAGAAAACTGGCTGATTTTCTGAGTCTTGCTCACTGCAAGAAAGCTGGTGCTGACCGACTGGTTTTAGGAAGTGTATTTTATTCATATAAACCTGCCATGGATTGACGAGGATGGCATGAAAACAGGGTTATGTTCTTGTGTGCTGTCGTAATCAGATAACAATAATTCCTGTCTTGCAGGATAGAAATGGTCTTTTCTCGGTTCCCTTTTAAAAGCCTCCAGTCAGAGCTGCAGGAAATGCTGTGGAAATTATCCAGGCCTTTACCACTGTTATTTTTTATTTTTTTATTTTTTGGACAGGCAGAGTGGACAGTGAGAGAGACAGAGAGAAAGGTCTTCCTTTGCCGTTGGTTCACCCTCCAATGGCTGCCGTGGCTGGCGCGCTGCAGCCAGCACAGCGCGCTGATCCGAAGCCAGGAGCCAGGTGCTTCTCCTGGTCTCCCATGGGGTGCAGGGCCCAAGCACATGGGCCATCCTCCACAGCACTCCCTGGCCACAGCAGAGAGCTGGTCTGGAAGAGGGGCAACCGGGATAGAATCCGGCGCCCCGACCGGGACTAGAACCCGTTGTGCCAGCGCCGCAAGGCGGAGGATTAGCCTAGTGAGCCGCGGCGCCGGCCACCACTGTTCTTAAAAGCGAGGTTTCATTTCCAGAGATCTGGTTTCCAGTTGAATAGCATGCTGAAATCAACATGCTTTCCTCTTGTTTTGTCTTTGATGGATGAGTATTTGTGAGTCTGGATAACAGACACAGAACAGCCTCAAGACAAGTAAGAATAACTTAATATATTATAAACAGGTCCTTAAAAACCGTTACTTGGGATTTCCCAGGCTTGAAGTCAGGTCCCAACAACTTCCTGATTCCTGATTCTAGCTAGGGTAACTTTTGTGAGGAATTTCAAGATAGGTTTTCAAAATGCTAAACCATTTTGCATTCACACTAGCAATCAGGTGAATTTAAATTTAAATTGCTCCCTGTCCCTGCTAGGACTAGGTTGTGCTAGATTTTTTTTTTTTAAGATTTATTTATTGAGCCGGCGCCGTGGCTCAATAGGCTAATCCTCCACCTTGCGGCGCCGGCACACCGGGTTCTAGTCCCGGTTGGGGCGCCGGATTCTGTCCCGGTTGCCCCTCTTCCAGGCCAGCTCTCTGCTATGGCCAGGGAGTGCAGTGGAGGATGGCCCAGGTGCTTGGGCCCTGCACCCCATGGGAGACCAGGAAAAGCACCTGGCTCCTGGCTCCTGCCAGGATCAGCGCGGTGCGCCGGCTGCAGCGGCGGCCATTGGAGGGTGAACCAACGGCAAAAAGGAAGACCTTTCTCTCTCTGTCTCTCTCTCTCACTGTCCACTCTGCCTGTCAAAAAAAAAAAAAAAAAAAAAAAGATTTATTTATTTATTTGGAGGCAGAGTTACAGAGAGGCAGAGGAAGGACAGAGAGGTCTTTCACCTGCTGATTCACTCCCCAAATGGCTGTAACAGCTGGAGCTTTGCTGATCTGAAGCCAGGAGCCAGGAGCTTCTTCTGGGTCTCCAATGCGGGTGCAGGGGCCCAAAGACTTGGACCATCTTCTACTGCTTTCCCAGGCTATAGCAGAGAGCTGGATCAGAAGTGGAGCAGCCAGGACTCAAACCAGCGCCCACATGGGATGCTGGCACTGTAGGCGGCAGCTTTTCTCACTATGCCATAGCGCCGGCCCTTGTGCCAGTTTTAAAAACTTTACAATTTTTTTTTGACAGGCAGAGTGGACAGTGAGAGAGAGAGATATAGAGAGAAAGGTCTTCTTTTTTTCCATTGGTTCACTCCCCAATGGCCGCCGCGGCCGGCGTGCTGCGGCCGGCGCACCATGCCGATCTGAAGCCAGGAGCCAAGTGCTTCCTCCTGGTCTCCCATACGGGTGCAGAGCCCAAGCACCTGGGCTGTCCCCGTCTTTGTGGAGGAACGACACAGGACCCTGCGTTGTTCTTTTGTCTGCTCGGCCCTCCCCGGGTTTGCTGCTGGTTCTTCCCGGGTTGGCTACCATCCCTTCCACCTCCGTGGAAGGGCGGTTCCCCCTGCCACTTTCCCCACTTCCGCGGGGGAGCGGCACACCACCGGCTGGCTCTCTCGGGGGCTGCACAGGTGTTCCTTCAGATAGATGTTCCCCTTAGATGTTCCTGGTGCATGTTGTCTCTCTCCTCCTTTATAGTCCTCTTCCTGCAATCCCAACTCTGCTACCCACACGCCGAGTATGCTGCTCTCCTCCAATCAGGAGCAGGTCCTGCTGTTTGTTGGTTGAACTGGAGGCAGCTGTGTAGAAGCTGTTTCCTCCTCTCCCAGCACCATATTGTGGGAGAGCAGATGCATAAAATAAGTCTTAATTCCAGTAACAGTCTAGTCCGAGTTGCTCCCCACACTGGGCTATCCTCCATTGCACTCCTGGGCCACACCAGAGAGCTGGCCTGGAAGAGGGGCAACCGGGACAGAACCAGCGCTCCAACAGGGATTAGAACCTGGTGTGCTGGCGCCGCAGGCAGAGGATTAGCCTAGTGAGCCTCGGCGCCGGCCAAAACTTTACAATCTTAATACATGCACAGGATAGCTCATTCTGGGCTAAATCTTCATTTTCCTAATGCTTAGTGTAGTTGAACGTATTTTTTAAAAGATTTATTTATTATTTATTCAAAAGTCAGAGTTACACAGAGAGAGGAGAGGCAGAGAGAGAGAGGTCTTCCTTCGGATGGTTCACTCCCCAGATGGCTGCAATGGCTGGAGCTGCACTGATCTGAAGCCAGGAGCCAGGAGCTTCTTCCTGGTCTCCCATGTGGATGTAGGGGCCTAAGGACTTGGGCCATCTTCCACTGCCCTCCCGGGCCACAGCAGAGAGCTGGACTGGAAGAGGAGCAGCTGGGACTAGAACTGGCACCCATATGGGATGCCGGCGCCTCATGCCAGGGCATTAACCTGCTGAGCCACAGCGCCGGCCCCAGTTGAACATATTTTTAGGTGCTTATTTGTGTCTGTGTGTCTTCTCTGGTTGAGGTGTCTGTTAACATATTTTGCCAGTATTTTCATTGACATGTTGGTCAGCTTTTCATCAGCGTAGCAAGTACCTGAGAGAATGTTCTGATGATGGGAGGTTTATTTGGCTCCGGTTTTGGAGGTTGACAGTCCAAGGCTGGGTGGGCCCCACTGGTTCAGCCATCTGATGAGGGCAGAGGATGGCAATGGTGGGATGTGTGTGGAGGAAGGATCACGCTGTGAGCTGGAAATTAGAGAAATAGGCAGCATGCGCCTCATCATCATCTGTATCTGCTTTGTCTTTCCTTATGAGGCCACCATGGTTCAATGGAGTAAGTTTCCTCCTTAATCCATTACCCATCAACAGAAGACTTTAGGGTCCAAGCCTGCAAACATGGCTTTTGGGAGACACACAAACTAATAGCAAAACCATAGAAATAGACTGGTTTGTTTGTTTGTTTGTTTGTTTATTTTTACTGTGAAGTTGAAAGAGTTTTAAAATTATATTTGTCCTTAACTACTGAGGCTGGGTCAAAGCTGGGAGCTAGGAACTCAAACCAGGCCTCTGGCATGGGCGGCAGGGACCCAACTACTTCAGCCCTCACCACTGCCTCCCACGGTTTGCATTAGCAGGAAGCTGGGGTCAGGAGCCAGATCCGGGCATTGAAGCCGGGTAGTCTGCTGTGGGACATGAGCATCTTACTGCTGGGCCAAACACCTGTCCCTCAGTGACCGTTTCCAGTCTTCTTTCTACTCACCCCATATAGCACCTGAGCTTCCTTCTTTTTATTTTATTTTATTTTATTTTATTTTATTTTATTTTATTTTATTTTATTTTTTGACAGGCAGAGTGGACAGTGAGAGAGAGACAGAGAGAAAGGTCTTCCTTTGCCGTTGGTTCACCCTCCAATGGCCGCTGCGGCCGGCACACTGCGCTGATCCGATGGCAGGAGCCAGGTGCTTCTCCTGGTCTCCCATGGGGTGCAGGGCCCAAGCACTTGGGCCATCTTCCACTGCACTCCCTGGCCACAGCAGAGAGCTGGCCTGGAAGGGGGGCAACCGGGACAGAATCCGGCGCCCCGACCGGGACTAGAACCTGTTGTGCCGGCGCCGCTAGGTGGAGGATTAGCCTAGTGAGCCACTGCACCGGCCCCTTTTTCTTCTTCTTTTTTTTTAAGATTTATTTATGTATTTGAAAGGCAGAGTTACAGAGAAAGGAGGAGAGAGGGGGAGAAGAGAGAGAGAGAGAGAGAGAGATCTTCCGTCCTCTGGTTCACTCCCCAAGTGGCCGCAATGGCCAGGGCTGGGCCAGGCCAAAGCCAGGAGCCAAGTATTTCATCCACATCTCCCATGTGGGTACCAGGGCCCAGGTACTTGTGTCATCCTCCACGGCTCTCTAGGTGCATTAGCAGGGAGCTGGATCAGAAGTGGTGCAACCAGGACTTGAACTGACACCTAAATGAGATGCTGGCATCACAGGAGGCAGCTTTACTCCTTGGGTCACAGCACCACCCCTTAGCTTCCTTCTCTGAATCTATTCACTACCAGGTGATACAAAAAACACTCTTACCCTGTGGCATTGTGGTGCAGGGACCCACTGCTCGGAATCTCTGCAGCCCATATCACAGTGCCTGTTGGAGTCTCAGCTGCTCCCCTTCCAATCCACTCCCTCCTAGTGGGCCTGGAAGCAGCAGGTGATGGCCCAGGGACTTGAATTCCTGCCACTCCCATGGGCATCCTGGATGGAATTTCTGAACTTCAGCCTGCTTTAGCTCAGGCTATGGTGGCCACTTGGGGAGTGAACCAGAGGCTGGGAGATCTCTCTCCATCTGTCTCTTTTGCTCACACTCTCTCTCCACCCTCTACTTCCTCTCTGCCACTCTGCCTTTCAAATAAATAGAATAAATAAATCTTGTTTTAAAAAAGTAAAACATTCTCATGTCAAGAAATAAATAAGGCCGGCGCCGCGGCTCAATAGGCTAATCCTCCGCCTTGCGGCGCCGGCACACCAGGTTCTAGTCCCGGTCGAGGCACTGGATTCTGTCCTGGTTGCCCCTCTTCCAGGCCAGCTCTCTGCTATGGCCAGGGAGTGCAGTGGAGGATGGCTCAAGTGCTTGGGCCCTGCACCCAAGGGAGACCAGGAGAAGCACCTGGCTCCTGCCATCAGATCAGCGTGGTGCGCTGGCCACAATGCGCTGGCCGCGGCGGCCATTGGAGGGTGAACCAACGGCAAAAGGAAGACCTTTCTCTCTGTCTCTCTCTCTCACTGTCCACTCTGCCTGTCAAAATAAATAAATAAATAAATAGAGCCGGCGCCGTGGCTCAATAGGCTAATCCTCCACCTTGCGGCGCCGGCACACCGGGTTCTAGTCCCGGTTGGGGCGCCGGATTCTGTCCCTGTTGCCCCTCTTCCAGGCCAGCTCTCTGCTGTGGCCAGGGAGTGCAGTGGAGGATGGCCCAGGTGCTTGGGCTCTGCACCCCATGGGAGACCAGGAAAAAGCACCTGGATCCTGGCTCCTGCCATCGGATCAGCGCGGTGCGCCGGCTGCAGCGGCGGCCATTGGAGGGTGAACCAACGGCAAAGGAAGACCTTTCTCTCTCTGTCTCTCTCTCTCACTGTCCACTCTGCCTGTCAAAAATACAAAAAAAAAAAATTTAAATAAATAAAAAAGAAAGAAATAAATAAACCACAGGTTATTATAACAGTTGAGCCTGAGAGGAGAAATTCTGAGAATGATTGAAGAAATCAATAAATTTAAAATACTCATATGTGGGGTCAGCATTGTGGCGTAGTGGTTAAAGCCACTGTCTGCAGTGCTGGCATCCCATATGGGCATGGTTCAAGTCCCCTGCTGCTCCACTTCTGATCCAACTGCCTGCTAATCACCTGGGAAAGCAGCGGAGGATGGCCCAAGTGCTTGGGCCCCTGCACCCATGTGGAAGACCCAGAAGAAGCTCCTGGCTCCTGACTTTGGATCAGCCTGGCCCTGACCATTGCAGCCATTTGGAGAGTGAACCAGTGACTGGAAGATTTGTCTCTCTATCTGTGCCTGTCTCTCTTTCTCTCTATAAGCTGTCTCTCAAATGAATTAATAAATCTTAAAAATAAAAAACCAATATTTGTATGCCTTTGACTTTAGAGAATACAGAAGGCTATGGACTTGCTTCTAAGGGTACAGTTTAAAAATTTGCCGTGGGACCCCAAATCCCATTAAACTAGGTGGTAAAAATGCCATCTAAGTGTTAAAGTGATCATATTAAGTATTAAATTGATCATATAGATAGGATTATGTGTTAAAGGGATCATATAAATAAGATTGAGTGTCTGGTAATAATAATAGAATTAAAAAGGAGAGAGTGTTCAACCATGGGAAGCAGTCCACACAGCAGACTCATAAAATGACAATTGCTTTACGTAGAACTCTGATCTCAGAACCAGCTCTTAAGGCACTGTGGTCTGGCTGAAAAGCCCACGGGAGCATTTCAGGCATGGAAAGCCAAAGCACTGTGGCAAAAAAATAAATGTCTTACATGAAGGACCTTGGTGGGTGAGACCTCAGTAGAAACAAGCGTCCATCTAAGAAGGATGTACTTTTCTCTAAAGGGAGGAGAGAATCTCTACTTTGCTATGGCCCTGTCTAAATACTGACAGAGTTTGTGGACTCAAAAGGCTTCCATAGCCTTGGCAGCTCATGTCAAGAGTCTTGGATGATCATTGATGTCATATATAAGAGTGTCAGTTGTTAAATTAACAACAGGGGTCACTCTGTACTTACTTCCCATGCAGGACTTCTGCCCTCAATGAGTTGTATTATGAGGATTAACTATAAAACTTGTCTCAGTTTGTGAGTGTGTGTGTGTGCAAATTGATGAAATCTTTACTTAGTATAGAGTTGGTCTTCTGTGTATAAAGTTAATTGACAATGAATCTTAATGGAGAATGGGACTGGGAATGGGAGAGGGAGGAGGAGGTGGGGTGGGAGTGGGGGTGGGAGGGTGGGTATGGTGGGAAGAATCACTGTATTCCTAAAGTTGTACCTATGAAACTTGTACTCATTAAATAAAAAGTTTCTTTGGAGAAAAAGAAAAAAAGAGAATGGAGAAGGCAAAGTCAATGTCAGTGGATACATGACTTCCTTGTGACTCAAAGAAAGGCCAAAGGCCAGCAAAAGAGTCATTCCATCTAGAAGCTTGCTAGAAATGCAGCGTCTCGCTACCTTCCCCTCCACGACCCCAGACCATGCGTATACTACAGTGAGCATCTGAAGGGGGCCCAGGCGACGCCTAGGCACAGCAGCGTGTAAGGACTGCTTCCTTATGCAGTGGCAGATCAACTTGGTTCAAGGGCAATACAGAATGAGTAAACATTCCTCCTCATAATAAGAAGGGTTACGGAGCAGGCGTTTGGCCTAGTGGTTAGATGGCTCTTAGGATGCTGTGTTCCACATCGGGGTACCTACGTTTGATCCCTGGCACCAGCTCCTGACTCCAGCTTCCTGCTAACGCAGACCCTAGGAAGCGGCAATAAGGTTCTAGTAGTTGAGTCCCTGCCACTCATGTGGGAGACACCTGGGTTGAGTTCCTGGCTCCTGGTTTCAGCCTTGGCCATTGTGAGCATTTGGGGAGTGAACTGGCTAATGAGAACTCTCTCTCTCTCTCAAATAATAAGCTAAAGTTAGCATGTCTCAAGGAACTTCAGGTTATCATGATAGCAAGACTAAAAAAAAAAAGAATTAATTTGTTAGGAAAGAAATTGAATCTCAATCTGGATTAAGAAATGTATTTTTAGTACCCTCAAGATAAATGCTTTTATATGTAGCTGCCAAAATAATGAGATCTCATTTAACAGTAATGTGGAAATATTAATAGAGGGATCATTTTAGATACATAATGCTTTAGAAAATTTTAAATTGCATTAAGTGTATTAAATTGAAGAAATGTAAAAGAAAAATGTATGTTTTAAATTTGCAGAATTGAATATAACTAAAAGACTGGGAGTTGTTTGTTGGTTTGGTTTAAACCAAACTCTGTTTCCTAGGATTGCTGTCATAAATGACACAAACTGGTGGCTGACAGCGGTGGAATGTGTTCTCTCAGCTTCCGGAGGCCAGAGGCTGAGCTCAGGGAGTTGGCGGGGCTGCCCTCCCCCAGAAGACCGCAGGGAGTTGCCTCTCAGCTCTTCCAGCTTCCTGTGCTCCAGCTGGTTCCTGGCTGGTGGCCACATCACTCCAGGCTCTGCTTCCTTCTGCACGTGGCCTTCTCTGTGTCTGTGGCTTCTCTTTTGTCTCTTGTAGGTCGCTTGCCATTGGATTTAGGGACCTCCCAGGTAATCCAGGATGATCTAATCTCAAGATCCTTAACTCCATTCTATTTTTACTGTATTTTAAAGACTTATTGATTTATTTGAAAGGCAGTGTTACAAGCAGAGAGAATGAAGGAGGGAGGCAGGGGGAAAAGAGAAAGAGAGAGAGAAAATCTTCCACTGGCTGGTTCACTTCCCAAATGGCCACAAACAGGGCTGGGCCAGGCTGAAACCAGGAGCTTCATCCTGGTCTCCCTCATGGATGACAGGGGCCCAAGCACCTGAAACACCCTTAGCTCTTTCCCCAAAGCATTGGCAGGGAGCTGGATCAGAAGTGGAGCCACAGGGACTCTAACTGACACCCATATGGAATGCAGTGTCACAGGTGGCAGCACAACCTGCCAGCCCCTCAATTAATTAAAAAAAAATGTATTTATTTACTTGAAAAACAGAGTGACAGAGAGACAGAAGGAGAGAGAGAATGATCTTCCATCTGCTGGGTCACTCCTCAAACAGCCGCAATTGCCAAGGCTGGGCCAGGCCAAAGCTAGGAACCTGGAATTCCATCCGGGTCTCCATGTGGGTGGCAGGGATCCATCCTCTGCTGCTTTCCCAGGCACATTAGCGGGGAGCTGGATAGGAAATAGAGCAGCCAGGACTCTCTGAAGGACATTGTTGGCGGTGGCTTAACCTGCTGCACCACAGTGCTAGCCCCCAGTTACATTTGCAAAGACACTTATTCTAAATAAAGTCATATTCCGAGATTTTTTGGGGGACTGTTTTTCAATCTACCACCCAAACTGAAAATAAGTTTCCCCGAGACCTTTACCATTTAATGCAAATGTTTTAGCTTTCCTCCCCAGCTTCACTCTTTTTTTTTTTTTTTTTTGACAGGTAGAGTTATAGACAGTGAGAGAGACAGACAGAGAGAAAGGTCTTCCTTCTGTTCACTCCCCAAATGGCCGCAATGGCTGGCGCACTGCGCCGATCTGAAGCCAGGAGCCAGGTGCTTCCTCCTGGTCTCCCATGAGGGTGCAGGGCCCAAGCACTTGGGCCATCCTCCACTGCCTTCCCGGGCCACAGCAGAGAGCTGGACTGGAAGAGTGGCAACCAGGACTAGAATCTGGAGCCCGTATGGGATACCAGCACCGCAGGCAGAGGGTTGACCAAGTGAGCCACAGTGCTGGCCCCAAGCTTCACTCTTATCCACAGGGCCAGCACAGGGCATGTTCTCTAACTTGCTGCAACAAGAACCATTCTTTACCGTGGCTAAACTTTAGTTTCTGGATGCAGTTTGGTAGCACAGGATTTAAACACTGTTGTTCATCTTGGTTTCCTAGAAGCCTCTGTGTCATCCTTCTTTGCTTGCCTCTCTCTCTCTCTCTCTCTCTCTCATCCATATTCTGCCCATTCCTTATGCTTGAACATTTTTCCAGTCTTATTTCTTCTCACTTTACATATCTCCCTAGAATATTCCATTCTTTTTTTTTTTTTTGACAGGCATAGTTAGACAGAGAGAGAGAGAAAGAACGGTCCTCCTTCTGTTGGTTTACACCCCAAATGGCTGCCGTGACTGGCGTGCAGCACCAATCCGAAGCCAGGAGCCAGGTGCTTCTCCTGGTCTCCCATGGGGTGCAGGGCCCAAGGACTTGGGCCATCCTCCACTGCACTCCCTGGCCACAGCAGAGAGCTGGACTGGAAGAGGGGCAACCGAGACAGAACTGGCACCCCAACCGGGACTAGAACCCGGGGTGCTGGCGCCGCAGACGGAGGATTAGCCTAGTGAGCCGCGGTGCCGGCCCATTCTTTTCTTCAAACCTACATTTCCCCAACTTCTGTTTTAAGTACGAGGCCAGATATCCAACTGCCTACCTGATGTCCCTAGGCACTGAAAATTGAACACATCCAAAATGTGTCCCCTGTGTGCTCCACCTGTGTCCACTCTGTATCGGCCAGGGAGGCTGACCTCTGTGGTCACATCAGTGGGCTCCCTTGCCCTCTGGCTTCTGGCTGGCTGGTTCTATCCAGAGAGAGCCCCTTCAGGATGGGGGTGAGGAGGAAGAAGAGTGAATTTAAGGTGATTTCAGGTACCCCAGGTGTGGCCCCTCCAGGGTTGCCTTGCACTGGCCGTGTTCTTGAATTGAAAGCTACCACTCTTTTGAAGCAATCATATCTGCTTTAGAAGGGGTCCAGTGACTGCTCTTCCATCCTCACCATCCCTGTGGACCTTGAGGTGTAACAGCACCGCTGTGTCTAGTTCTTGGATGCTGCAGTAAATTTGTGCTTCCTGGTTTCAGTAGGACTAATGGGCCCCTGGCTGTTCAGGGCCAAGGAGCCACCTGTTTGACACAACAAGCAGAGTGGTTATCTGAGTGTTTTGATTAACACACATCTATGTGTGGCTAATGGACCTATAAATGCCTTCTTTTTCATTCACACCAGAAGAGAAATAAAAGTCGTTGGTGGCCGGCGCTGCGGCTCACTAGGCTAATCCTCCATCTTGCGGCGCCGGCACACCGGGTTCTAGTCCCGGTCGGAGCGCCAGATTCTGTCCCGGTTGCCCCTCTTCCAGGCCAGCTCTCTGCTGTGGCCTGGGAGTGCAGTGGAGGATGGCCCAAGTGCTTGGGCCCTGCACCCCATGGGAGACCAGGAGAAGCACCTGACTCCTGCCATCGGATCAACGCAGTGCGCCAGCCGCGGCGGCCATTGGAGGGTGAACCAACGGCAAAGGAAGACCTTTCTCTCTGTGTCTCTCTCTCACTGTCCACTCTGCCTGTCAAAAAAAAAATAATAAAAAAGTCGTTGGTATCCATGGGTCAGGGACAGTGGCATAGCTTCACTGTCATGCCCCATGACCTTGCCACTTCCCTGACATAGTGGAGTCCTGAAGAATTTCGACAATCTTGAATCCTACAAAGCAATACACAGTCCATTCATGACAATTGACTTCTAAGCAGGAAAGTAGCAAATCCTGCAGATGCCAAGATGACGATGTTTCAGAAAGCTCAGAGGCATGCTGCACACGGAGTTTCCGAGTCTCTTGGTATGGGGCTATGTCAGGATAGCCCTTCCTTTTTTGTTCTCTTTAAATATTTATTTATTTGAAAGTCAGAATTACAGAGAGAAAGGGAGAGACAGAGATCTTCCATCTGCTGGTTCACTCCCCCAGTGGCCACAACAGCCAGAGCTGAGCTGAGTCTCCCAAATGGGTGCAGGGGCCCAAGCACTTAAACCATCTTCTGCTGCTTTCCCAGGTGCATTTGCAGAGAGCTGGGTCACAAGTGGAGCCACCGGGACTTGAACCAGCACCTGTCTGGGATGCCAGCATTGCAGGCGGTAGCTTGACCTGCTACACCACAGCACCAGTGCCCAGGGTATCTGTTCTAAAGTGGAAGGTAAGTTGCTGCATCTTGCACTACATTGAGTGGTGAGGGTATGGGGGGTGCTGCTCCAATCAGATAACCCACAAGATGACAGTGAACACTGCAAGCTGTCCTGCCACTTGGGCTGCATCACCAAGCCCATGCAGTGGTGGTGGAAGTATTGACAGCACTGAATAGGAGACTTACAGGCATGACTTCCCTGCCCTCCTCTGTTGCAACCCTTCTCCCTGAGTAAAACAATTCCTGCCTGGCTTTTTAGCCCTGGTAGAGGCTGAACACCTGATCCTTGGATATCAAGGACTCTGCAACTTGACTTGGCTTCTATGAAGTGAGTACTCTCTGATGGTTGGTAATTGGAGGTATGTAACTGCACTCCGTTTTGAAGTTAGAGTATGAAATGGGAGACTGAGCCCAAGCGTGTTTGAAGGCACAAATGAATTGCATGCATGCCTGGCTCTCACTCACCTGGAACCTGTTTCTTCTGCCTTGCTGCTCCCCTCTCCCTCCTCCCTACACCTCAATTTTATGTACTTAGGAGGATTTAAGGCAATCTCTGGAACTGGTTAAATGAGAAGCCACAGGTTTGGTTCATGGGTGGCTCTGCATGGAATGCCCACTAGAGGATACATAGAGGAGGTTTCCAATGACTCAGATAAACAAGATGAGCTGTCCTGTGGATGTCAGACATTGACTTCCTCCACAGGTGCTTGCTCAGTAGGTTCATGTGCAAAGTGGACAGGGATGCAAGCCATGCATCGACTTTACCGACAAGGTCTTTCCCTCACCAAGGCTGATGTGGCTACCATGACTGCTGAGAGCCAACAGCAGCCCTGGCACCATCCTGCTTCTGGGAGAAGGGTGGCTAACTGACCACCTAGTGGAATGTTGATTGCATTGAACCCTTGCTCTCCTTAAGGAATCAGCATGTGTCCTTGCAGAGATAAACACTCCCTCTGGGTGTATATTTCTCTACCCTGCCCATGCGTGTCTATTAGCATCATCACTCACAATCTTTTTTTTTTTTTAAGATTTATTTATTTATTTGAAAGGCAGAGAGAGAGAGAGAGAGAGAGAGAGAGAGAGAGAGAAAACTTTCCATCTGCTGTTTCACTCCCCAAATGGTGGCAATAGCAGGGGCTAGGCTCAGTCCAGGTCTCCCACTGGGTGGCAGGAGTTCAGGTATTTGGGCCATCTTCTGCTGCTTTCTCAGGTGCATTACCAGGGAGCTGGATCAGAAGTGGAGCAGCTGGGACTTGAACTGGTGCCCATATGGGATGCTGACATTGCATGTGGTGGCTTCATTTGCTATGCCACAATGCTGGCCTCCACATCTTACAAAACACCTTATCCATAGCTGCATGATAGGAAGGTAATTCACCTTTTTGGCAATGGATGTTTGGAAGTGGGGGCTTAAGCCCATTTTGCCAGAGAAGTTCCTGGCTTGGTAGAACAATGAATTAACTTAGTAAAAGCTCTGGCTTGGTAGAACAATGAATTAACTTAGTAAAAGCTCCGGCACAGGGCCAACTGGGAGACTGTGTGTTTAGGTGGTGCCTTACAGGATATGGTATACCTTAAACTACCAATCATTCAGCATGTGTTGCCAATTCCCATATTATAGATGCATGTGAGTGTAGGGTGATGGGAAGAGTGGCCCTTACCACTACTCGGCATGATAACTCATTCAAATAATTTGTGCTTTCTGCCTCTGCAGTCTTGGACTTGGTGGGTGTGGAGATGCTGATACCAAATCCTGGGTTGCATTGCCATGATTCCAATGAACTGCAAATAGAGGTGAGCCCCCAGTTAGTCTCAGTTCCTTTTGCTTCTGAATCAGTGTGTGCAGAAAGGGGTTACTACATTGACTGTGGTAACAGTGACCAGTGGGAAATTCAGGAGGGCTGGAAGAACTATCTCTGGAATCTGAGGATTCACTGGAACATCTCCCTCTTATTAAAAAAAAAAAAGATTTATTTTATTTATTTGAAAGGCAGAATTACATGGAGAAAGGGAGAGACAGAGAGATCTTCCATCTGCTGGTTCACTCCCCAAATGGCAGCAATGGCCAGAGCTGGGCCAGGCTGAAGCCAGGAGCTTCTTCCAGGTCTCACACATGGATGCGGGGGACCTAGGACTTGGGCCATTGTCTGCTGCTTTTTCCAGGCACATTAGCAGGGAGCTGGATTGGAAATGAAGTAGCTGAGACCCAAACCGGCACCCATATAGGATGCCAGTGCTGCAGACCATGGCTTAACCAGCTGTGACACCAGCCCCTGGAACATCTGTTAGTATGTTTCTATACATCACTGTAAAAATTATGGAAAATGACAGCAGAACTACACATAAGACAGGACTAGCAATTATTATCTCTAGGAAAGAATGTTGGATCACTCTACCAACTAAGGAACCTATATAATAGGAAAGGCCAAGGGGAACAAAGAACAGGTGGTGGAAGGTGGCAAATGCTGTTCCTACTTAGATCTCAGGACCAGCTACAGTAGCAAGGTTGTAGCAGTTACACTCATGTTGCTTTCTTATTGCTCCTCTCCCGCTAATGTATATGGAGAACACTGCTTGTAGCCAAGTCTGAGTTTCAGGTGGCAGTATGACCATCTCAGACAAACTCCCCTAGACTAGATGGTTTATAGACAATAGAGATTTATTTCTCATAGTTCTGGGGGCTGGAAAGTCCAAGATCAAGGAGCCAGGAGATTCGATATCTGGTGAGGGTCCCCTTTCTTGTCCAAAGGCAATGCCTTCTTCCTCTGTCCTCCTTATGTTGTAGAAGGGATGAGGGAGTTTTCTGAGGTCTCTTTAATAAGGGCACTCATCCTATTCATGACCTAATCACCTTTCCAAGGTCTCATCTTTTATAGCATCACCTGTTAAGATTTAAAAATACGAATTTGAGTGGCACAAACATTCAAATCGTAGCAATGACCAAGCTGACATTACACCCACAATCTTGTACAGTAGCTCTTTTCTACCCAGGTTAAAGAAAAAGAGTGGATACTGAGGGGCCGAAGGGACATATTGTGTGGGATTAGACTTTCTGGATCTCTGCACCTGCCCATTTTCCCCAGAGATTGATCTACATGGATCCTACTCCATCAATGGTCTTGTCTTCTGATCTCTACTTGGATTCTACCAGTGGGGAGACACAACCAGGAATGGAGAGGAGAGAGTGAGGTTAGGATAATTATTCCCCAATTCCTTGGGTGTGGAGATGCTGATAACAAATGCTGGGCTCTCCAACTGGCTGTGTGCCTCTCAGGGCTGAAGATGGGCAATAGCGCCAGCGCAGTTGCACAGAGCCCCACATTCAAAGGGGTACCGAACTTGGAATGTAATGTTTCCAGTTGCCATCTCGAATTCCTGAACAATCTTGTCTTTGAATTTGTATCTTGTAAGTGAAGACCAGCGGGACAATGGAATGGACCTTCACTGCCTGCTCCGTCTGGTGTCCTGTCCCTACCAGATCATCCCCTCTCTCCCCTGTGCAGTGAGTGTTACCATCTTGTGCCTCAAGTAGGGTATGGGCACCTGCTGGGTTGGGGTAGGCAGTCACACTCAGGGTGTGTGACAGCCTCTTCTGCCATGAACTGGAAGCACCCTGCCACATTCAGTGGGTGAGGGGGATCTTGCCCCATCACAACCCAGGTGCCCAGTGCATCCTGGTGTGGAGGGTCCAGTATCCTTGGGGATTTCCTTTTCTCCTACTGTGTTGGGTATGATTTACCTCCACAGAAACTCACATGGAGACTTGGTCCTCAGATAGTTCATACAAGGGTCCAAATTGAAATTGGTTGATTTCCCTTTTAAATATCTTTTGAGTTCTAGGTGTCTCTCCTCCATTTCTCTCTTTTTCCCCCTCCAGTTTATTTGTTGAAGAAATCATGGTGTTTGTCCATATAATTTCCCTCAATCTGGGTTTTATTAATTGCATTTATTTAGTGTCATTTGGGGTATTCTTTGGTTCCCTATGTTCCTTAACACTGGTCATTGGATCTAGAGATCAAGTTCTCATTTTTCCTAGAGTACATCATAGGTGGTGGTGTGTTGTTTGGTAGGGAGGCAGAACACATTTGTTTTTCTCATCTCAGGGACGTGAGTATTCGTCGATGGCCATTGCCCATATCTGCTATGCCATCAGGGATTATATTTTAATGCTGCATTTCATTTCATAGGTGGAGTACTTCAATAAAGAGAAACTTCCCATTATCCACTACTTGGTTATTCTAGAGAAAATTTGATTAAGGAGGGTGGGATTGATGCTGGAATCTTCTCCTTTGTTTACCAAATAACAAAAAGATTTCCTACCATTTTCCAAGTGTGTTTTTTGCATCATTGGAAACTCACGGGGGAGGCAGAGCGAGATGATGCTGGTTGAGATCCTCTGAGCATTGTCCCCTACTGAGATACCAGTGGGGACCGCTGTTCACGCACAGCAGTCTATCTGCAGGAGCTGGGGAGGCTGGGGAACAGATCGTGCCTGGTTTTACTGTGATGATGGGAGAAGGCAGGACGGAGAGTTCCCTATACTGAGTCTCCCCCACTCTGTGCAGTGCACCTCCTGTTTGGGGAAGGTGAGGCCTTCACGCAGGCCCAGTACCAGACCTGTCATGATGAATCCAGTGCTGGGCAGAGCCCTACAGCCACTGTCCCTGGGCCGGTGCCCGCAGACTGAGCCTCTGGAATGTGTTGGCCAGGCAGCCAGGGGACTCCACCACCCCTCCCACAGCCTGGGGCAGTACAGCATGGAGGAACACTCCACCTGCTGGAGAATGAGGCAGGAAAGAGCACAGGACTGCAGATCGCAGGGCACAGAAATACAGTGGCCTCATAAAGAAGGGGCCTGCAGGTCTTTGACCCAGGGGTTAAGGCACACTTGGGATGCCTGCATCCCATATCCAAGCGCCTGGTCAAGCCCGAGTTCCTCTGCTTCCTGTCGGCTTCCTGCCAATGTGCACCCTGAGTGTTCAAGCACTTGTGTCCCTGCCACCACTTTGGAGACTTGGATTGAATTCTGGGCTTCTGGCTTCAGCCTGGCCCACCCCTGGTTGTTGCACACATTTGGGGAGTAAATTAGCAGGCGGAAGATTTCTTTCCATCTATCTTTCTGTCTCCCTGTCTGTCAAATAAAATGGAAATACATTTTTTTAAAGATTTGTTTATTTATTTGAAAGTCAGAGTTATACAGAGAGAGGAGAGGCAGAGAGAGAGAGAGAGAGAGAGAGAGAGAGAGGTCTTCCATCTGCTGGTTCACTCTCCAATTGGCTGCAATGGCCAGAACTGGGCCCATCCGATGCCAGGAGCCAGGAGCCTTCTCCAGGTCTCCCACACAGGTGCAGAGGCCCAAGGACCTGGGCCATCTTCTACTGCTTCTTCAGGCCATAGCAGAGAGCTGGATCGGAAGTGGAATAGCCGGGTCTTGAACCGGCACCCATATGGGATGCCAGCACTGCAGGCCAGGGCGTTAACCCTCTGCACCACAGTGCCGGCCCCAAACACACTTTTAAAAATTAAAAGGGGTATGAAGGACACAGCACTTGCCATTCTGTCTCTTGAAATCAACCCTAAATCAATAGAGTCTTCTCTTGGTGGGGAAGAGGTGAGCAGGGAACACTTGGAAGTCCCTACTTGTGCCACAGTCACCTAAAGCATTTGTCACTGGGGACCCCTGTGGCCCCTGTGGGTCCTTGTGGGACCCCAGGTCGTTCCACCAGCTCATGGCCTTGAAGGAAGGACCTGATCCACATGTGGTCTCCTCTACCCAGGCTCTTGCTGCATAGAACCATCTTGAGACTACATCTGCTCAGGGTCTTGTGAGCCACGGGGGAAGCTGCCCCTGACCTAGTCCTGTGACCCAGCCAGGAGGCTCCGCCCACTCTCCCACAACTCTGGGAAGAAACTGGGCAGTGTGTTCTGGGTGGCGAGGCTTGCAGAGACCCCAGTGGGCAGTCATGTGCCCTTCTCACCTCCCGTGATCTCAGGAGGCAGCAGGGCAGGCTTTCCTAAGTGGTTCAGCCCACAGGGGCCCAGGCAAGCAGCGGGGCAGCCCCATCCACTCTCCTGGGGCCCCCCAAAACAGTCAAGGAGCTCTTTCTCAGGAGCCTAGTCCACTGAGATCCTGAGAAACAAGCGCTGCACCTCACACACCCTCAGCCCTGGGAAGCAGTTGGGCAAATCTCCTGGAGCAAGTTAAGTTTCCAGAAAAACCGTGAAATCATCTGCGAGGCCCTTGAACAGTGAGGGTGACCCATCTGGGAACACTGGGCAGACCTGCCCCTGGATAGAGCCCTCAGACGCTGCAGGCACCCCACCCTGCTACCAGGCGTGCTGGGCCACGCCCACCTAGTCTCATGGCGTTACTCTGCTGTCCTGCGACCTCCAAAACTAACAGGCATCCCACACTTACAGCAGGGTATGACTTCCAGGGAACCCACCCTGCCTGAGGGAGCTGCACCCCAACTGGTGGTGCAGTCCAAGAACCCCTGCATCCCAGGCCACTGGGACACCTGCAGAAATCACCACTAACAGCTGAAGAAGCTACACAGACATTACACTACGCACCAGCCTGGAACCAAAGCCAGTGCAGCTTACCCAGCCGATACTCTGACACTCTAAGCCCAGCAGATAGCCTTGTACTGCAAAAGCCACCTTACAAAATTGGTAGCAGTAACTGACCTACTAGACACACACAAGCCAATGCAGGGAACAAGAGAAACATGAAAAAACAAGGTAACACTATGGCTCCAAAGGAAAACAACAACTCTAACAACAGAGAGAAAAAAAAGGACATCAGTGGCTTGCCTAGAAAAAAAATTGAAATAATTATCTAAAGAAACTTAATAAGGTACAAGATAATACAGAGACAATTCAATGAAATTAGAAAGATAATTTATTATAATATGAATGAGAAATTCAGCAGAAAGAATCAATCGAAAATCTTGGAGCTAAAGAACTCAATAAATGAAATTAAGAATACAGCTGAAATCTCAAAGCAGGGCTGAGAATGCAGAAGAATGAGCTTGAAGACAAGTCTTGAAGTAATGCAGTTAGGAAACGAATGATGTAATGAATGAATGAATAATCAAGCAAAAATATAAAAGCCAAAGAAAAAGAAAACAAATGAAGAAGACGCCTTCGCCTTTAAGCAAGCAAACATTCACATTATGGGCATTCCGCAAGAAGAGAAGGGAAAATACACAGAAGGCCAGTTCAGCGACACAATCGCTAGATACTTTCTAAATCTTCAGAAAGACATGAGCATCCACTCCAGTAGGCCACAAGGACCCCTAGCCTATTCTATCAAGAAAGACCCTCTGCAAGACATACTATAGTCAAACTGTCAAATATACAAGACAAAGAGAATTCTAAAAACCACAAGAGGGGCCAATGCTGTGGTGTAGTGGGTAAGGCCTCTTCCTGCAGTGCCAGCATCCCATATGGGCACCTGTTCGAGTCCCGGCTGCTCCACTTCCCATCCAGCTCTCTGCTATGGCCTGGGGAATCAGTGGAGGAGGCCCAAGTCCTTGGGTCCCTGCACCTGTGTGGGAGACCCAGAAGAAGCTCCTGGCTCCTGCCTCCTGGCTTCGGACTGGCCCAGCTCTGGCTGTTGCGGCCATTTGGAGAGTGACCCAGTGGATGGAAGACGTCTCTCTCTCTCTCTCTCTCTTTCTCTCCCTTCCCTCTCTCCCCCTCTCCCCCTCTCCCCCTCTCCTCTTCTTCCTCTTCCTCTCCCTTCCTTCTGCCTTCTACCTCTTTGTAACTCTGCCTTTCAAATACATAAAGATGCAAGAAAAAAGTGTCAGGTCACTTACAAGGAAATCCACAGTAGACGAATGGCCGACTCCTCAGCTGCAATCTCACAGTGCAGAAGACATTGGGATAAAATATTTCAAGTTCTAAAAGAAATAAAAAGCCATTCAAGAATATCGCCACCAACAAGACTATCTTTCAGAAATAAGGGAGGGAAAAAAAAAAGATTTTCCACAACAAGAAGAAACTAAAGGAATTCAGCACCACCAGACTGGCCCTTCTAGAAATACTTAAGGGAGTCCAACATTAGAAAATGTGCAAAAGTACAAATATCAACAGTGCCGCAGACACACGGAAGAGAAAAAGAGAGCTCTAGCGACACATTTGATTTTTACTTTTTTCTGGATTTTACTTGCTGTTTATTTAGTTAAGTGTTTTTCACTATATTGATTAGAAATATAATTGTAATTTTTTCCTTCTACCCATTATTTTGAAATCAGGGTTATGTTGGTCCCTTAAAATGAACCGGGAAGCATTTGACCCTTCTCTATTTTCTGAAATAATGTGTTTTTATGCTATTATTTTTTCTTTAAATCCTTAGTAGAATTAACTAGTAGAAGTATTTAGGCCTTTAGTTATCCCCAGGGGAAGATTTTTAAAATGAATTTAGTTTCTTAAATACATGTGGGACTAAGCCATTGTAATCCATAAGCTGTACTTTGGAAATTATATTCATTAAATAAAAGTTAAAAAAAAAAGAACCCATCTGATTAGAGTGAAATCTACAATGCAAAAAAAAAATACATATGGGACTATTGAAAATATTCTTGCTTTCCATGTCTGTTTTCTGAATTTGTGTTTTGAAGAAGTATGTACATTTCACATAAACTGCCAAAATTGTTGGCATAAAATTGTTTAATATCTTTAAAAAGATTAAAAATCGAGCTATTGTTTAATTTACCAACCCCACTACTGGGCATAAATCCAGAGGAAATTAAATAAATCTGTTGGAGAGACATATGCACTCTCATTTTTATTGAAGACTATTCAGGATAGCTAACATGTGGAATCAACTTAAGTGTCCATCAACAGTTGAAGGAATAAAGAAAATGTGAGATATAGGTACATAGAGGAATGCCATTCATCCACAAAAAAATTAAATCCTGTCATTTGCAACAAAGTAGAAGGACCTGAAGACATCATGTTAGGTGAAATCAGCTAGGCACAGCAAGGCCAGGGGGATGATGGGAATGGCAGAGTCCAGTCAATGCATACAGTGTTGCAGTTAGGAGGAGCGCACAGGGTGACTGTATAATGTATTGTGTATTAGAAAATAGCTAGAAGGGAGGGTTTTTTTTTTTAATACTCTCACCATAAAGAAGTGATAAATGGCATGATTAATATGCTAATCAGTTATCCTAATTTGATCATATACAATGTATACATGTATCAAAACATGACATTGTACCCATATATGTATATAATTATGTGTCAATCAAAAACAAACAAAAAAGGAACTCACAGACTTTAACGTACTTAATTCCCATCTATTGCCACATTATCCTTATTGGTGCTGAAATGGCCCCATCTGGTCAGTGGAAGCGCCTCAAGTCGGTTCTTGAGTCCTTTTTGCACGCTCCCAGAGATCTCAGCCTCTTTGCTCACTGATCTGACAAATGTTGCACCCTCATTTGTATACAGCCTATTTCCAATTCATGATGATTTGGCTTATGGTATTTTTACTTGACAATATTGTGAAAGTGCACCCATATACACATTCTGTTTTTCACTTCCAGTACAGTGTTCAGTAAATTGCATCAGATATTAAACATTTCATCGGCTCTGTGTTAGGTGGCTTTGTCTCACTGTAGGCTAATGCAGGCATTCTGAGCACATTTGAGGAAGGGTGGGTGTATTAAATGCATTTTCAACTTTACAATAGTGTCAACTTATGATGGGTTTACTGGAACATAACTGCATGGTTAGCTGAGAGGCATCTGTGTTTCCCTCCTTGGACCTGGAAGCAGACAGTTCTTAAAGGAGTTCTGATTCCTTTTAGTAAAATAGGCTCTGAAGAGACCACAATCTTGAGTTTTAGGGGTGTCCTCATTGTCTCATTCTGCCAAAGAGAAACTTTAAGAAAATTAGAAAATTGCTTATTGTATTTTTCCTTGTTTTTTTTGTTTGTTTGTTTGTTTGTTTTTTTTTTTTTTTTTTTTTGCAGGCAGAGTGAACAGTGAGAGAGAGAGACAGAAAGGTCTTCCTTTACCATTGGTTCACCCCCCAATGGCTGCTGCAGCCGGCGCGCTGCGGCCAGCGCATTGCGTTGATCTGAAGGCAGGAGCCAGGTGCTTCTCCTGGTCTCCCATGGGGTGCAGGGCCCAAGGACTTGGGCCATCCTCCACTGCACTCCTGGGCCACAGCAGAGAGCTGGACTGGAAGAGGAGCAGCCAGGACAGAATCTGGTGCCCCGACCGAGACTAGAAACCCGGGATGCCGGCACCGCAGGCGGAGGATTAGCCTATTGAGCCATGGCGCCGGCCCTCCTTGGGTTTTTAATATGAGTAAATATGTTTATATATTCATACCTCCCTTAGTGAAATGGCAATATGCCATGCATACTTTTCTTTATGCTGCTTTGTTCATTTCACACATCCTGGCTACTGCTTCACAGAAGATAGAGAGAGCCTCCATTCCTTTTAAAAATATTTATGTGGTTGGCACCGCAGCTCAATAGGCTAATCCTCCACCTGCGGCGCCGGCACTCTGGGTTCTAGTCCCGGTCAGGGCACCGCATTCTGTCCCGGTTGCTCCTCTTCCAGTCTAGCTCTCTGCTGTGGCCCAGGAGTGCAGTGGAGGATGGCCCAAGTCCTTGGGCCCTGCACCTGTAAGGGAGACCAGGATAAACACCTGGCTCCTGCCTTCAGATCAGCGCGGTGCACCGGTCGTAGTACGCCGGCCGCAGCAGCCATTGGGGGGGTGAACCAACAGTAAAGGAAGACCTCTCTCTCTCACTCTCCTCTCTGCCTGTCAAAAAAATATTTATGTATTCATTTATCTATTTATCTATCTAGGCCAGACTGAAACCAGGAGCCTAGGCCTCCATCTGGGCCTCCCACATGGGTAGCAGGGGCCCCAAGTACTTGGGTCATCTGCTGCTTTTCCAGACACATTAGCAGGGAGCTGGATTGGAAGTGGAGCAGCTGGGACTGGGCTGGAACCAGGGCTCATAGGGGTTGCTGGAGTCTCAGGCTGTGGCTTGACCTGATACACCACATGCAGTCCCCACCCCCAATTCCTTGTTATGGTGGAACAATACTTCCCTGTGTAAAGGTACCACGGTTTACTCCACCAGTCCCCACTCCATGGGCATTTGGGTTGTTTCCATCCATATCTAAACAAATAGCAAGAGCAGCTACCTTTTAAGAATAAAAGAAGTGGGAGGTGACCTCTGGGCCCCCGAAATGCCTGCCAGACAGGAGTGCCTTTGTTTGCCTGGAGGAGAAGTTTGCCCTCTACTGTAACCATGACTGTTGTCTTTGCCCAAACATCCCAGCTGTTGGGTTGCACTATTTAAAAATGAGTCCACCAAATTCTATGGGATTTTAGGGACTAATTGGCAAACAGAATTGGGCCGAATTCTCCCGTTAAATCTTGGCTTTCTCCATTTCATCAGTTGAAACAACTTGCTAGCCCCAGAGTGGGGATGCCTCAGTGCCAGTAGGTCTGGGTTTGCCATCCCAGTGCCGCCACTTTCAAGCTGTGTGACTTGGGGCTGGTGGCCCCTCTTCTCTGAGCCGTGGTCTCCCTAGCTCTGCAGTGGGGGTGGAGTCAGTGTCTGTGAGGTGTGAGACCTGGCTCCTGAAAGCCCTGAACTCCAGGAACCCCGAACATGACCGCATTTGGAGGTTGGGTCTTTAAAAAGGCAATGAAGGTCAAGTGGCTCATGAGGGTGGGCCGCAGGCTGATCCGACTGTCCTCACAAGAGGAGGACATTCAGACACGGACAAGCACCCGGGGACATGGGGAGAAGGAGCATTGATCAGAACCCAGCCCTGCTGGCATCTGGATCGCAGGCTTCTGAAAATCCGTTTCTGTGGTTTAACACACTTGCTTGGTGGGGCTTCATCAGAGCAGCCTGAGCAGATAAATAGAGTCCCTCAGAGGGTCATTATAGGGCCTGCTTTGTGGTAGTGAGCTCCCAGAGCCCCGCGTTCATGCTCACCCTGTAGGGCTGCATCGCCCACCACACGCAGGTGCTGACATTCTTGGAGGCTGCTTTTAGAGATTTCTTTTCCATTACAGAAAATATTTTACATCAAAAGAACAAAATTGCTATTTAATTTTATCTCTGTATCCCTATTGATTTGCACTGTGCATAAGCACATCAAAGCAAGAGGCATATCATTAAAAAGAAATCTTATTTTGGGGCAAATGTTTGGGGCAGTGGTTAAGCTGCCACTTGGGACACCCACATCCCATACTGGAATGCCTGAGTTGGAGTCCAGCTCTCTTTTCCATTGCAGCTTCCTATTAAGGCACACCCTGGGAGGCAGACGCTGAGAACCCAAGTACTTAGGCCCCAGCACCCACCTGGGAGTCCTGGATTGCATTGCAGGCTCTTGGCTTTGGCCTGGCTGTTAAGGGCATTTGGGGAGTAAACAAGCAAATGGAAGATGTCTCTCTGTCTTTCTGTATCTCTGTCTCTGCCATCAAATAAATAATAAATAAAAATGAAAAAGAAACCTCATAGACAAGTACAAAATACAGCATTGTCCTCACCTGATGATGGTTGCAATGACTGTAGGAGTGTGTTTTTAAAATCTACTTTCAGAGGAGAAGAGGGAAGAGGGACCAGCACTGTGGCGTGGTGGGTAAAGCCTCTGCCTGCAATGCCAGCATCCCATATGGGCACTGGTTTGTGTCCCAACTGCTCCACTTCAGATCCAGCTCCCTGCTAATGACCTGGGAAAAGCAGTGGAAGATGGCCTATATGCTTAGACCCCTGCCATCCAGTTAGCAGACCCAGATGAAGCTCCTGGCTCCTGGCTATTGGCTTCAGCCTGCTTCAGCTCTGGCTGTTGTGGCCATCTAGGGGAGTGAACCAGGAGATGGAAGATTCTCTTTCCCTCTGTGTAACTCTGCCTTTCAATTAAATAAGTACAATTGTTTATAAAAGAGGTGGAAAGAGAGAGAAGGAACCCTCTGCCTTTAAGCTCATAGCTTCTTTACAGTCCTAGATTCCTCTGGGACAGATGAACCCTGTGTGGGTTGATGGAGACGGGGTAAATGTTTGACTGGGCTCTGGGCTCCTGGGTCACGGAGGCGTGGAGAGTAGGTCAGGAATCTGCACAGAACTGCACACATGTGTGTTGATGGACACACAGGGAAAGAGAGCTGCCGAGAACAAAGCTCACCAGACACGTGAATTGCAAAAAGTAGTTATTGTTGACACCTTGTAGACGTGGATCATTTGTTATACGCCGGTAGGAATTTTCCTTTTTAGCTTCAGCCATAAGCTGGGGATGCAAAGATGGTTTCCTGTCCCCTTCCTCCGAAAGGTGCTTCTGGCCTGGTGTCGTGGTGTCGACAACATGTGCAAGTACATGCCCAGAGGTGCAGTGTGGCTGCTGTCACAAAGAGGAAGTGATTGGTGGCCTGCAGACGCTGCGGAGGTGACGCTGGGAAGGACCGGGAGGCAATGTAGCACTGGTCACGCCCACTGCAGAGCGTGGCCAAGAACGGTTCTCACTGCAGGTCACTCTCGTAGCCAGGTCACGAGGACGATGGCCTTGAAACGCAGGCCAGGGCCCTCTGTTAGTTTTCCGTGCTGTGATGTGAAACAAGTGGACCCTAATATGGGAGTTTACAACAGCATCCGTTTACTGCCTCACAAGCTGTATGTCCTAAGTCCGGCGAGCCTTCATGGTGCCACAATGCTGCAAGAGCGGTATCAGGGGCCGGCGCCGTGGCTCACTTGGTTAATCCTCCGCCTGCAGCACCGGCATCCCATATGGGCGCCAGGTTCTAGTCCCGGCTGCTCCTCTTCCAGGCCAGCTCTCTGCTGTGGCCCTGGAAGGCAGTGGAGGATGGCCCAAGTGCTTGGGCCCTGCACCCGCATGGGAGACCAGAAGTACCTGGCTCCAGGCTTCGGATCAGCATGGTGCGCTGGCTGCAGCGGTCCACCAGAGCGGCCACTGGGGGGTGAACCAACGGAAAAGGAAGACCTTTCTCTCTGTCTCTCTCTCTCTCTCACTGTCTATAACTCTACCTGTCAAATAAAATTTAAAAAAAAAAAAAAAGTGGTGTCAGCAGGGCTGGGTTCCTTTCTGGAGGCTGCTGGGGAGCCTCTGCTCTCTCTCACGATTATTCAGGTTCCGAGCAGAGCTGAGCTCCCCGGGATTGGTTTCCTCCATCTCCGGGGCAGCCGCATGCATCCGGTCCAGGCACGCTGCACCTGCACAGGCTTCCATGGCTCTCTCCTCCCCTTCTACCTTCCCAGGCGGCTGTTAAGTGCTCCAGTGACTCCATTGAGTCAATTTAGCTAACCCAGGGTGACCTCCCGATTTTAAGGTCATCTAATTAGTGACCAGAATTACATCTGCAAATTCTCATTTGCATGTTAAGTGACTGATGCTCCCAAGAACATAGGGATGGAATCTTTCAGGGGAGACCCTAATTCTGCCTACCCCCCCGGATCTGCCCCCAACCCTGCCAGACATCATCAGAATCCTGAGGAACCACTGCGGGCGACTCCTCGCCTCCTGCCTGGTGTTGGGGCCCTTCATGGCTGCCGCAGGCCTAAGACTCCCCACCCAGTGAGGCTAGCTGGTTCCAGGAGCCGGGAGCCGCCTCTGCAGGCCAAGGCTGACCCAAGAGTTGGCCTGCGCCTGGTTATCATCTCTACTGTTTCAACTCATAACCAATGATTTTTTTTTTTTACAAAAATCAGGAACAACTTCATAAAAATCCAGATTTCCACTTTCTCTTGAAAAACTCAGCAGCTGTAGCAACCCAGACTTCGAGGTCAGGCTGGAACTGGGAGCCCACTCCCTGGGGGTATCTGGCCCCAGGAGCCTCCCTTGCAGGGGAAGAAACCGGGATTTGCTGGCCCCCACCAACGGCAGCCTCTGCACGTATATTAGCTCATTTAGTTCTCCAAGCAAGCCTGGGAGGGACCTAGGTATTCTTCCACGGATCGGACAGCTGGGCAGAGCCCTGCGCGCAGGGCGCACGGCCGCGGGCCCTGGCAAGGGTGGCCTCTACCCGAGCCGCCGCCCGTCCGTCCTCCCGCGCGCTTCCCCCTGGGCCCCTTGCACGTCCCTCTCCCGCCCCCGCCGGATCCACTTCCCCGCCCCCGGCCCCGCGCGCGCCGGGAAGGGGCCGTAGCCGGGGAGCCCGCCGAGCCACCGCCCCGTCCTCCGCCCTCGGCGCCCTCGGGGCTGCAGCTGCCGGCCAGCTGGAGTCACGTGAAGGGCGGAGGGCAGCGCACCGCGGCCGGGTCTCCCGCGGGCCCCAGCGGGGCAGAGTCCGCCGCGGCGGCCTCGACGCTCGCTTGCTCTTGAGCCGCAGCCGCGAGGCCCGGGGACGACCGCGCCGCCGGGATGCGCGGCCCGCGGCCGGAGCCCGCCGAGGAGCCGCCCGACCGGGAGGTAAGGGTCCACGGCCGCCGCGCTCCGAAGGCACCCGACGGCAGGGTCTGCTCTCCCCGAGCCGGAGGTCTCCGGCGAGAAGGCAACCCGCTGGAGGCCAGGCCCGGTAGGGGGCAGGCGGGCCGAGGAGCGCCGCCGCCCCGGGGGCTTCCTGCGTGCTCTGCGCCCTTTGGCCCTGGCGCTCTCGGGCCGCTCGGCGGGGAAGCGCGCAGCCCGGGACGGTGCACCCTTTGGGGACCTGTGAAGCCAATGCCTCGCGAGCCGCGCCCCGGTTTTGAGTGCCGCCCGGCGAGGGGCGCCCCGCGCGTGGTGGTCGCTGCACACTGAGGGTCCCCCAGGCCGGGATTGCTGATGGCACTGGGCCCTCGCGGCGCCGGTGGGTCAGTGCAGCGGGATGCATAGTCGTCCCTATCCGACGCACCCTGACAGACTGAGCGGGCCTGGGGTGCGGGTTTCTCTCCCTGGAGAGAGCTCGGGGAGTGGAGACTGGGAGGACTCCAAAGGCAGGAGGCCTAGCTGTACCTCCTCGGGCCGTCTAACCTGTGAGTGACAAGCTGGGAGCCCCATCCTCCAGCGAGCCTCAGTTTCCCCCTCTGTCGGGTGGGGGGCCCGTGGGGGGCAGTGCTGGTCTGACCCGCGGTGGAGGCAGGCTCCAAGGCCCATGCAGGTGCTCTCGGGCGTGCTGCGCGTCCTTTGGGCGGTACAGGGTGTGGGAGAGGTGATGGGGGTCCGAGTCCCTTCTCTTTCTTGAGCTGCCCCTTGCAGCTGGGCTGCTGTAGCATCACCACCGAGAGGGTCCCTGCCCCGTGCATGTGCCCCCCTCCCCGCCCGCCCCGCCCTGCTGGGCTCCCTAAGAGGCGTGGCCTCTTTCAGCAGGTGGCTTCTACCAGGCCCCCATCCCTTCAGAGAGCAGGTGAAGGAGGAGGAGAAGGTGTCTCGGGCCCCAGCCTGACCCGAGCCAGGCCTTGCCCCCGCCGTGGGCCAGATGACAGGCCTGCCTGTGGCTGCCGGTCTTGTGTGTGAGCGAATAGCTTTAGTTTGAGACTGTTGATGGCCTCCCTCTACGTCCTTCATGCTTCCTGTCTGAATAAGAGAATGCAAACAACTAAGATCTACAAGGGACACAAGGACCTCAGTTGGCCCTGTGCTCTGGCTGATTGCGGTGAGCGTCGTTTGGCAGAAACATGGGTGTCGGAGTCAAATGTTTCGTCTCCCAGTGTCTTTCAGAGTCCTCTCCCAGGGGAGCGGGCCTGGAAGGCGAGGAGCCTGGGACCAGTGGATAACTCCCAGCAGAGCCCCTTGAATTCTGGGAGCAACCTTGATTGAGTCACTAGACCAGGGACAGCTTCTATACTCCCTTCCCTCCCCAGTCTGTGGCCTCCGGCACTGATGGCCTCGGTGAACTTTGCTTAAAAGTTAGCTCCGGGTCACGTGACAAGAGACTGACATGTCACCTGAGACGCATTGACAGCCTCTCCTTAGAGCTGTTTTCTGCCGAGAGTTGCTTTGAGCAGTGACTAAGGTGGCATCTACTCCTTTGATGAATTCACTGACACTTTCAGCTTTCACAAGGAAATTAACCGAATGTTGGGGCTGGCGCTGTGGCATAGCGGGTAAAGCCACCACTGGCAGTGCCAGCATCCCTTATTGGCACCAGTTCGAGTCCCAGCTGCTTCCCTTCCATCCAGCTCGCTACTGATGTGCCTGGCAAAGCAATGATGGTCCAAGTCCTTGGGCCCCTGCACCCACGTGGGAGTCCTGGATACATCTCCTGGCTCCAGGCTCCAGCCTGGCCCAGCTCTGGCTGTTGTGGCCACTTGGGAAGTGAACCAGCAAATGGAAGATCTCTCTCTCTCTGCCTCTGCCTCTCCTTCTCTCTAACTCTGACTGTCAAGTGAGTAAATGAATCTTAAAAAGGAAAAGAAAAGAAGCTAACCCAATGCTAGTGATTCCCAACTTTACTATGAGAATTAGCAGGGAGCTTTCAGGAATGTACCCACTTCAGCCCCTACCCGAGATACGGTCTGGGCACCCTTACGGCTCTGGGGGGATTTGGAAGTGCGGCTGTAAGACAGCAGTGATGGCTCAAGAGGTTGAGTTTCTGCCCCCAGGTGGGAAACCCAAGTCGAGTTGCCAGCTCCTGGCTTCAGCCTGGCCTGGTCTTGGCTGTTGAGGGCATTTGGGGAGTGCACCAGCAGATAGGAGCTCATTCTGGGGGAAAATAAAACAAAACAATACACGTGGCCAGAGCTGCAAGACTGAACCCTCTGCTGTTTCTTTGTGACCGTTTCATGGGGTCACCTCTTGATACCTTATGCACTTCTGTTGGAATGTTGTTATTCTTTTTTTCAAATGTTATTTCTTTATTATTATTATTTTTTTTGACAGGCAGAGCGGACAGTGAGAGAGAGAGACAGAGAGAAAGGTCTTCCTTTGCCATTGGTTCACCCTTCAACCGCCGCCGCGGCCGGTGCACTGCGGCCCCCGCACTGCGCTGATCCGATGGCAGGAGCCAGGTACTTATCCTGGTCTCCCATGGGGTGCAGGGCCCAAGGACTTGGGCCATCCTCCACTGCACTCCCGGGCCACAGCAGAGAGCTGGCCTGGAAGAGGGGCAACCGGGACAGAATCTGGCGCCCCGACCGGGACTATAACCCGGTGTGCCGGCGCCGCAAGGCAGAGGATTAGCCTAGTGAGCCGCCGCGCCGGCTTCAAATGTTCTTTATTAAGAGACAGAGAGTGAGCTAACTAGAGAGAGCGAGCACTCACTCCCATCAGGTGGTTCACTTCCCAAATGCCCACAGTGTCTGAGGGATCCAAAGATGGGGGCCAGGAACTCAAGCCGGGTGTCCCACGTGGGCGGCAGGATCCCCACTACATGAGCCCTCACTGCTGCCTCGCGAATCTGCATTGGCAGGAAGCTGGAGGCCGGACTTGGAGATGGGCACTGTTGTGGGATGTGGGCATCCTAACCAGCAGCTGAACTGCAAAGCCAGAGACACGCCCCTGGATGTTCTTATTCTTTTCAGAAAACATTATTCATTTTATTTATTGAGGAGGCAGAAAGAGAGAATCCATCCCTTTGTTCACTCCCTAAATGCCTGCAGAGGCAGTCAGAGCTGGGACAGACCGAAGCCAGGAGCCTGGAACTCACTTCGAGTTTCCCGTGTGTGTGGCAGGGACCCAACTACTTGAGTCATCACCTGCTGCCTCCAGGGGTGCGCGTTAGCAGGAAGCTGGAATAGGAAGCAGAGCCAGGACCTGAATGTAAGCACTCTGATATGAGTTGTGGGTGCCCCAAACAGTGGCTTAGCATCTGCACCAGACACCTGCCCCTGGATGTTATTCTTCAACCTGCTCCTGAAGGTCTTCCATTACCTTGCCTTTGGACTGTTTGTCTCCTGTAGCTTCGTTTAATGATTTGCAGAGAAACTCTTTGCATAGCAGGATGGCTGTAAGCAGGAGGGCTCAGGAGAGTGTTGGTTGAATCAGGTGGCCCAAGCTCAAATGCTCCCACCAGCCAAGGAGCAACATAAGCTCAGTGGGCTGGGTGGAATGATTCTGTGGGGAGGATGGGGCTTGTGATGACTTGGATGGGATGTCCCCTGCCCAAAAAAGGCCCAGCTACCCACCCCCAAACTGAGTGGCTATCACATGGGCTGTTCTAAATTCTAGAAATGGCCACAAAGACTGCCCATTCCTGAACACTTTCACCCTTTGCAAGTTGCCTTTGCAACTGCTTCCATCAAGAGGTGAGGTCTCTTTCCCAGTCCTTGACTCTGGCCTTGGCCGTGAGACTCGCTTTGTCCCATGGGACATTAGCAGATGTGACACAAGCAGAAGTGTGGAAAACACTTGAGTGTTGGTGCTTTCTCTCCTGCGCTCTTGGAGACCCTTTTGTTACCAGAGAAGGCAGGGTTCTTGTCTTCGTGAAAGAAAGAATTCAGGCGTGAGACAGAGAGTAGTGGGAGGTAAAATAGCAAAGTTTATTAGGGAAGGGACATCCATAAGGACGGATGGGCACCTCTCCAGACAGAGCCTGAGAGAGAGTGCCCAGTTGCTTGGACGGGGGTGGAGGGGAGAGCGAGGTTACATGGTTGAGTGGAGAGATTACACCTGACCAGGCCAGGTGGGCGGCTCAGCAGAGAGGCAGAGCGCGCAGTCCGCAGTCCGGTTGAGGCCGGGGGTTTTTAAGGAGATGGGTCTTGCTTCCCCACTTGTGCTCCTCTTGGGACAAAGGCTTTCTGGATGTAAATAGAAAAACTTCCATCTGAGTTTTCTCCCTGAAGTTATCAGACAGGAGGAAGCCTAGCTGGCGCCTGTCCTGAGTTTAGAGGAAGGGTGAGCAAGTCCCCCTAGAGAATGGGGACCCGGAGCAGGGTGTTTGAAATGCAGATATTGAGCTGCATCTGGGAGATTGTGGAAGATTTGTCAGGCAGAAGGGGCAGGGACCTCCACCTGGCAGGTTATCAGATAGAAGGGGGCAGGGCAGGATATGAATACCAGGCTGCCCCTGAAACATTGTCAGGATGACTTTGAGATGCAGATGCTGGACATAGATGTCTTCTCTTTAGGCCTTTATGTCACACACACATAAGCTCATATCTGACTTCCTACCTAACACTTTGACCACCAACAAGAAGACCCAGGCTACCATGCTGCAGGATGCACATGACCAAGACAGGGGAGTGAGGCTGTCTGGGACCAGCCAGCCCTGGGTGGTCCCAGGGATCTCTGAAGTTGACCAGACCAGGGCTGCATGGCCAACCTGTAGAATTTAGGAGAATGGGGAATGTTTCTGCAGGTGCCAGAGTATGAGGGTAGGCAGCTATCACTCACTGCAGGACAGCCCAGCATTGCCAGATGTTAGGGTCTTTTAAAAAAGTAACCAGAAGTTCACATTTTTGTGTAAGTTCCAGCTTTTTAAAAAAATTTGAAATACTAGCCAGTATTTTCTGGGCCAAACAAAACACAACTTCCGTGTGCTCTTGGCCTTGTGGTGGTTGGTTTGTGACTTTCTGCAAGAAGGCTTTGTGCTAGCATCTCACTGCCACTGACTCACCCACCCCTCCTGCCGCGACGCTGTGTCCCAGCCACCGGTTCTTTCTTTCTTTCTTAAAGATTTTTATTTATTTATTCGACAGGTAGAGTTACACACAGTGAGAGAGAGACAGAGAGAAAGGTCTTCCTTCCGTTGGGTCACTCCCCAAATGGCCACTACGGCCGGCGCTGCGCCGATCTGAAGCCAGGAGCCAGGTGCTGTCCCCCCCACCCCGGTCTCCCATGCGGGTGCAGGGCCCAAGCACCTGGGCCATCCTCCACTGCACTCCTGGGCCACAGCAGAGAGCTGGACTGGAAGAGGAGCAACCAGGACTAGAACCTGGCACCCATATGGGATGCTGGCACCACAGGCGGAGGATTAATCAAGTGAGCCACGGCGCCTGCCCCAGCCACTGGTTCTTGGTCTGGAGCACCCACCGTGGCCGTTACAGCCCAGCCTCTCTGGAGGCTGCTGGTGCTGCCCATCTTCATGGAGAAAGTGAAGTTTGAGAGGGGCCTCCAGTGAAGGATCATGGGAAGGAGACTCCTGGTTTTAGATGAGCGTGGGATCAGGCATGGTGGTGGCATGCCCGTGGAACAGTGCTCAGCAGCAAGTCCTTGGCTTTGGGCCAGGGAAGGGTGTTCCTGTGGGGAAACGGGGAGATCAAGTTGGAGACGGGAGAGGTGATACTGGGGAGCCCCTAAGGCCAGGCCAGGGGGTCTGCACTTGATTGTCTGGCAAAGGGAAGTCCCTTGGGGAACCTGTAGTGTGCAGAATGGTGCTCTGGGAGGCAGAGAGCGACAGACGAAGGTGCGGTGTCCACAGAGACAGAGGGAGCATCAGGATTGGAAAGTGAAGCTGGGATGAATTAGGTTTTCAAAGCTCTTCTATCAACAACTTTGCAATTTGTCAAGGTTCTTTTTTTTTTAAAGGTTTATTTATTTGAAAGAGTTACAGAGAGAGAGAGAGAGGTCTTCCATCCACTGGTTCACTCCCCAAATGACCACAACGGCCAGAGCTGAGCTGATTTGAAGCCAGGACCCAGAAGCTTCTTCCAGGTCTCCCACACAGGTGCAGGGGCCCAAGGGTTTGGGCCATCTTATACTGCTTTCCCAGGCCAAAGCAGAGAGCTGGATTGGAAGTGGAGCAGCTGAGACTTGAACTGGCGCCCATAGGGGATGCCGTGCTGCAGGCTGGGGCTTTAACCCACTGCGCCACAGCGCCGGCCCCGCAAGATCTCTTTCTCTCTCTATCCCTCCCTCTCCATCACTTAGTCTTACAAATAAGTAAAACAAATCTAAAAACAAATAAACAAAATCAGCAGTAGGAAATAGCCAGAGACCAGTGATTTTCCATCTTGAGTGATTTGAACCTTTTAAAGTTCCTCCTGGGTTCCACCTCCCAGAGTTTTGGATGCAGTGAGCCTGGGTGCCGCCTGTGCAGAAGGCACTTTGAGAGTGTGCGACAGGATTGTCACTTGCTGCAGGGCTTGAAAACTGTCACCCCTCAGTCACCAGTGGCTCCCGTGAGCTGGGACTGCTCTGAGGTTCACAGCTGCATTTTATTGCATCTAGGCGGCATCTGCCGTGGGGTCATTGCCATAGTCAGGGACTGGGGTTCCCAGGTAAACTTGGAAAGCCTGCGTAGCTGGGGAGTGGCATGTCTGGCCTGAGCCACACTCTCAGGTTGGATGGAAGCAGTGCATTACATGGGAGGATTCAGACGACCTCAGTACCAGTACACACACGCGTTGCAGTGAGTCTTGTCTGCTTAGAGTGCTCCTTCCCAAGAAAGCAGGTGCCCTACAGGTTCCGCGAATGGAGGGGAGGGAGGACGAGTAGGAGACAGATGTCAGAGACAGGGCTGCTACGAGCAGGAACGCTCTGGAACGTTGGTGTAAAGGTAAACAAGCCCGCGGGGAAGCACCAGCGGAGTTTTGGCATGCCAGGCATGAGTTCCGGTGGCAAGGGGGTACTTAGGTGGTGCGTCTGTCCTGCCGAGTCCGGAGTCTGGTGACATCCCGTGGCAGTCGTGTCCCCCCTCCCCCGGGCCTGGCTGGCTGAGATGTTGCATTTATTTATTTATTTATTTATTTCCCTCCATTCTCTTCCTGGAGCGCGTATGAATGATACACAAACACTTGTGTGGGTGGATAAACTGCTTCACTGGGGCTGTAGTGGTAGTAACATTATCATTTAAAATCATCTTTTTAGAGGAACAGCAGGGGCCGTAAGAGATTTTTCTGTAAACATTTAAAAAAAAAGTCTTCACATCAAAAGTTCTTACTGCTGTCCCAGTATGATCTTTTTGAGGCTGAATTCTTCACGTTGCTATGCATTTGTAATAAACACACCTTCCATGCTGGAGTACTTGGTGTGAGTCCGAGCTCCTCTGCTTCTGACCCAGCTTCCTGCTAAGCCACACCCTGGCAGGCAGCAGCGAGCCTCGAGTACGGCGGTCCCTGCCATCCACGTGGCAGACCTGGATTGACCTGGCCCAGCCTTGCCTGTTGCAGGCCTTTAGCAAGTGAAGTAGCAGACAGAAAGGTCTCTGTCTCTCTCTCTCTCTGTATTTCAAATAAATAAATAAATACAAATTAAAAATAAAATTAACTATTTTTAAATTGTTGTTTCTCTGAAATGTGAATTTCACTGGCTGTCCTGTACTTTTTAAAAAGTTTAGTAATTAAGGCCGGTGCCGCGGCTCACTAGGCTAATCCTCCGCCTAGCGGCGCCGGCACACCGGGTTCTAGTCCCGGTCGGGGCGCCGGATTCTGTCCTGGTTGCCCCTCTTCCAGGCCAGCTCTCTGCTGTGGCCAGGGAGTGCAGTGGAGGATGGCCCAAGTGCTTGGGCCCTGCACCCCATGGGAGACCAGGAGAAGCACCTGGCTCCTGCCTTCGGATCAGCGCAGCGCGCCAGCCGCGGCGGCCATTGGAGGATGAACCAATGGCAAAGGAAGACCTTTCTCTCTGTCTCTCTCTCTCACTGTCCACTCTGCCTGTCAAAAAAAAAAAATTAGTAATTAAGGCCGGTGCCCTGGCTCAATAGGCTAATCCTCCGCTTGGGGGTGCCGCACACCGGGTTCTAGTCCCGGTCGGGGCGCCGGATTCTGTCCCGGTTGCCCCTCTTCCAGGCTAGTTCTCTGCTGTGGCCCGGGAAGGCAGTGGAGGATGGCCCGCGGCGGCCATTGGAGGGTGAAAGGAAGACCTTTCTCTCTGTCTCTCTCTCTCACTGTCCACTCTGCCTGTAAAAAAAAAAAAAAATTGGTAATTAGAGAGAGCACGGGCGAGCACACTCTCCCATCTGCTGGTTCAACCCCAACGTGCCCACAGCAGCTGGGACTGGGCTGAGTGGAAGCCGGGAGTCAGGAGCAGCCTGGGTCTCCCCGTGTGGGTGGCAGGAAACCAGTCACTTGAGCCATCCCTGCCGCTCCCTGGTTCTGCGATAGGAGAACGCTATGGAGCTAGAGCAGGGCGTCCAGCCAAGGCCCTTCCGTGTGGGATGTGGGTGTGTCCTAGCCTGTAGGCCAAATGCCTGCCCTTCAACGCTCCCTGATGCTACAAGTTTTCTACCCAAGACCGATTTCTAAGTTGTCCTGGGGAGCTCTGCTAGTTCTCACGGCTAGAGATGTTCAATGGAAGAATAACTGGTGTTCATAGTTATTCTACTAAAATGTGATTTTAAACATGTAAAAGAGAAAACCGTGTGCCAAGTGTTGAAGCGTTTACATGATGCTTCTGAGGCTTGAGTACCCGACCTTTAAGGATTTCCTTGCAGCCCTAGGAACACAGGGGATTCCAAGGCAGTTAACTCACTCTGAGATTATTGTCCCATATCAATTTTCAACCCAAGCATTTATCTTTCTTTTTGGATAATATAAAACTGCTCCATTGAGCTATCTCTAATCTATATTAAGCTGCATTTGTTTAAAATGTAGAGTTTGATGAGTTTTGATGTACACATATGCTTGTGATGTTCCCACCACAGTCAGGATAATGAATGTGTCTGCCGCACCCAGGAGCTTCCTTAAACCTCTTTATAATCCACCTCTCTCCATCTTCTCCTCCTGTCCCCATGCAACCACTGACCTTGTTTCTGTCGCTATAAATTAGTTTGCATTTTCTAGAACTAATGTGGATGGTGTTGTAGAGCAGGCACTGTTTTGGGGAGGAGGGTGGCTTCTTTTCCTCGACACAGTTATTTTGAGACAGCCTTTTGCTGTGTGTCTTGGTTGCTCATTTCTTTTTGTTGCTGACTTGTGTCCTGCTGCATGATCTTTCCCATGTTGTTTATTCGCCTGTGTATGGACATCTTGGTGCTTTCTCGTGTTTCACTGGTAAGCTGTGGTGAGCATTTGTGTGCCACTGCAGTTTTGGAATTATGTGTCTAACTAAGCCACGTTCCTGGGTTGGATGCTAGGTCTTTATGTAAGCATATGCTTGCTTGCTTTTTGGTAAATACTTGGGAGTGGAGTGGATAACTGCTGGTGGTCGTCTGGGGGCTGGGGCAGTGTGGAGGCCGAGGGGACTTCCCCTTTGGAGTCGATGCTTTTGTATAAAGGTGCAAGGACAGTGTCCCCTCCTTCCCTCACTCGTTGTCCCCTTGCTTCCTCCCAGTGGGAACAGGACCTCCTCCTGGCCGCCGCCTATGTTTCGGATGCACAGTACAACAGAAACGTCCCGTTTGAAACATCCCCGCGGGCCATCAGGTAATCCACTGTCCACCAGCACCGACGGTCTTGCTGTTGAACCCACGCTCGAGACCTTGTTTTCACGGGTGTGGCATGCAGATTTGGGTAAAATCCACTGGTTTGCTTGTAAACTCGCAGGGTGTAGCGCCTCAGGTGCAGGAGGCACTAGGTAGGGTCAGGATGGATTAGTGAGTCCTCAGCACCAGGCTCGCAGACCACGCCCCAGCTGTGACCTGCGGTCACCTGTCGCCTCCATCCAGATGTTCCCTGGGAGCCAGCGGAAGTGCAGCAAAGGCGTTTCCTTCTTCCTCTTTTGGTTTCCTTTGATGCGATACATAATGTTTCTTCTTTTCATGGGAATTTAGCTTGTTCTGGATCACCTCCAAGGGATGAACTGAGACCAAGTATTTGACTTAGAAGAAGAAAGTAAACACTTGTTACTGTCAGGGCTCAGGGGTGGTGTCTCCAATGTCACCATGTTCCTCCGCCCTGGGCGCTGTCAGGCAGGTGCGGGGACTGTCCCCACCCAGCAAGAGAACCGTGTGGCCCCAGATCTGTTGCGATTGTGTGCTGTTAGGATGGGACCGTGCGTGTGTTCAGATCAACTTCGAGTGCTGCATGCTCCGTAATAATTAATAAGTCCCTGTAACGGGAGGGTCTTCCTGGCTGTGCCAAGTCCTCTAAATGAAATCTCTTGTGCCTGTCAACAACCCCACGAGGAAGATGCAAATCCTACCTCGAGACTGTTAAGGAAATGTGCTAGGAGATCTGATCGCATTCTTGATTGTTTTCTGCTAGCATTTTGTGGTGTATGCTCTGTGCTCGCTGAAACACCATCCCTGCCCCGTAGAATCTACAGGAAACGTGAGCAGTACGTGGCTGCTGGTTTTGCTTACCGTTAGTCTTCTCAGGAGAAGTTTGAGAGCTGTTCACTTTCTTCCTGCTGATAACCACCTTTATTTTCCCCTCCAGACTTTACTATTTTTATAACCACTGGACCCTGCGAGTCGCCACGTACGTCTTTATTTGTGTAGACCTTTCTCTCGCCCTGTTTGAGGAACCTGCACTATTCCCACTGCCTTTCTTGGTAAGCATTAAGAATGTGATGGTAGGGCCTGGCCTTGTGACATGGCAGGTAAAGTCGTCACCTGCAACGCTGGCATCCCCCTTGGGTGCTGGTTCATGTCCCGGCTGCTCCACTTCCCATCCAGCTCCCTGCCAATGGTCTGGGAAAAGCAGCAGAAGATGACCCAAGTCCATAGACTCCTACACCCCTGTGGGAGACCTGTATGAAGCTCCTGGCTCTTGGCTTTGGCCTGGCTCAGCCCTGGCCATTATGATCATTTGGGGACTGAACTAGAGGAGGGAAGATCTCTCTCTCTCTCTCTCTCTCTCTCTCTCTCTCCCTCTCCCTCTCCCTCTCTCTGTGTGTGTCTCTGTCTTTCAAATAAATTAAAAAATATTTTTTTAAAGAATGCAGTGGTTACCCAGAGTTTGATAACTCGGGCCCCAGGCCTCTTCCTTCCCCCCACCTCAAATTATAGAGCATATGAACTTGATTTTATTTTTCTTCTGGAAGATTTGAGAAATTCTGACTCCTTACTAGCTAATGCTTCAATCCTAAGACATTTGAAGTGCCATGGAGGTTTTTGATCCACAGGGATAAATCAGATAGAGATGATACAAATGATCTTTTCAAAGCATTATTTATTTAATGACATGCACATGTTGTCATGTTGTATAAAGTGCCACCTGCACCTGCCACAGTGTTGGCTTTTGTCTTAGTCGTAAGCCACTGGAATATTTAGTTGGTGCTCAGTAGCTGATCATGTGTGATTTTGAGTAATATATCAAGCTACTCTGCTAATCCAGATGGGTCTGCATAATAACCACTAGTCTGCTTGTGGTGAGTCCGGACTGGCCACCTTGGAGTTACTGGCTACCATTTGCTTGGTGCTTACTGTCTGTTTGCAGGCCTCTGAGAGGTGCACCTGCTGGTGTCACGCCTGTGTTAAGGAAGCTGAGCTTTACAAAGGTTGTAGGACTTGTCCAGAGTCACCTGGCAGCAAGGATGGTGCTCGGCTCTGGCTCAGTCCGTCTGATTTCAAATCTGTTTGCTCCATAACAACACTGTCACCCTTTTCATTCTTCCATGTTTCTGTATCTCTTGCTGTGTTACAAACACCCCGAACCTCAAACACTTACACTGGGATCAGACAACTCTGTTTTTTCATATAAATTATTCCATTTTTAAAGCACATTTATTTTTATTTGACAGGTAGAGTTAGACAGTGAGAGAGAGACAGAAAGATCTTCCTTCCGTTGGTTCACCCCCCAAATGGCTGCCATGGCCGGTGTTGCGCCGATCCAAAGCCAGGAGCCAAGTGCTTCTCCTGGTCTCCCATGCAGGTGCAGGTCCCAAGCACCTGGGCCATCCTCCACTGCGCTCCTGGGCCACAGAAGAGAGCTGGACTGAAAGAGGAGCAACTGAGACTAGAACCCAGCACCCATATGGGATGCCAGTGATGCAGGCGGAGGATTAACCAAGTGAGGCATGGCGCTGGCACCTATAAATTATTTCTTTTTTAAAGATTTACTTATTTATTTGAAATACAGGAAACGCAAGAAGAGAAGAGAAACACAAGAGAGAAGGAGAAGGAGAGGGGAGAGATTGATTGAGAGATAGATAGATGTATCTTCCATCTGGTGGTTCACTCCTCAGATGACCACAATGGCCAGGGCTGGGCCAAGCTGAAACCAAGAGCCAAGAGCTTCTTCTGGGTCTCCCACGAGGGTGCAGGGGCCCAAGCACTTGTACCATCCTCTGCTTCTTTCCCAGACCAATAGCATGGAGCTGGATTGAAAGTGGAGCAGCTGGGACTCGAACTGGTGCCCATATGGGATGATGGTGCTGCAGGCGGAGGCTTAACCTTCTACATCATGATGCCGACCCCGGGGTCAGGCAGCTCTGCCTTGTGGACGAAATTGGGCTGCTGTCTCTTTGTGCAGCCTGTGGGCTAAGAACAGTGATTTAAACCAAATATTTGCTCCCCCAGTCCTCACATTGGACATATGAAATACCAATAGTGTGGGACTTGGAGGCAGGGTCTTTGAGAGATGATTAGGTTGTGCAGGTGGAGTACTCATGGGTAGAATTAGCACCCTCATGGATGATGCCCCAGGGAGCTCTCTCGTTCCTTCTGCCTCATGAAAACACAGGAGAAAGATTTCCTGCCCATGCCTCAGGAAGCATGTTCCCTCCAGACACCATACTGCCTGGCATCTTGGACTTCACCCAGTCCTGATGAACTCCTACAGGCCCCACCTCCACGTTCCAACCACATAGGACTTCATGTCTAGGAGCCACAGCAGGGAGTGAGCCTACTGCCCGAGGAAGGCACTTCTAGAAGCCTGTGCTGAATCGAGAGTGGGGCATCTAAGAGTGAGGAAGTGGCTGCCCCTGCCCTCTGCCATCCCGACTCCCCCTGTTCTTATGCCTTCTGAGCCCCCAGCCTGCTGGGAGCAGCCCTGCCCACAAAGCCCTATGAGTCTGGGTCGTGGAAACCGTGACTCAGGGTAGGTTTCCTCTTAAGACGAGACAGCATTTTACCCAGCAGAGAATTCTGCCACAACTTTCAGTAACATGGAAGGATGTGGCTATGTCTCAGAGGTTGCCGGGCAGGACCAGGGCAGGTCAGTGGCGGAGGGGGGTGCGAGAGAGCTGAAGCCGTGCTTCCCGGTGGCCGGGTGCTGTGCTCAGTCCCTGTGTCCCCCCTGCAGGCGACCTCGATAGTGGAAGTCCTGTGCCTGACCGCCTTCTTTGGGAGACTGGTGCATTTTGCAAAAGTCACTCCTCAAATGGTTTTCTGGAAAGACACCAAGAACATCTGCATCCTGGTGACCATCGCGGTGAGTGTGGGTTGCCAGCAATGGGAAAGCCTTGAACAGAGAGCACCTGATGGATTTGCCTTTGTGAAAACAAGCAGTGATGATCATGCAGACGCTGCAACAGCCCGCCCAGTGAGGAGCAAACCGGGCCACCCATGACCCATGATGGCTCTTTTAACACCTCAGGGGCATTTCCAAATTAAAGACACAAAGAGAGATGCCCCAGTAGAAAAAGGGGCTGAAAACAGGCAAAGCTAGCTCATACAAGAAATATAAATGATGTTCAACTAAGTACAACATGCAGATCAGAACAGCAGTAAAGTCTACTGGGATTTGCCTATAAAACAATGTTAGCAAGCTTGAGGGGAAACAGCCCTTCTTACACCTGCTGGACAGAGGAATAGAGGGATCTTTCTGGAAGGCTGTTGGGCAGTTCCTTTCAAAACCTTAGATGTGCATGTGTTTGCAACCTGGACTTTGGTGGCTGGGGCTTTATCCTCAGGAGAGAAGGGTGCATTCAAAGATTTGGTCATGACACTGGTGAACGCTTGGCCACAAGTGGCTTTCCTGATGGTAGGTATGAGAGGCAGGTGGCCCCTTAGGCTGGTATGAAGGGCGGGCACCCCAGGTCCATTATCCAGGAGAGATGCTTGCCGGGTCCCTGTCAAGGGTGCCGTTCATTTTGCCTAGTGGATGAGATGCCTGTTATGGTGCCCACGTCCCACCCCACAGGGCCTGGATTAGGTGCCCGGCCGTGGGGTCTGACTCCAGCATCCTGCGCCTGTGCATCCTGGCAGGCAGCCATGTGGCTCAGCTGTTTGGATCCCTGCTGCCACTCTGGGAGACCTGGTTTTAGTTCTTGGCACCTGGCTTCAGGCCCAGCTGTGGGTGTTTCAGGAATATGGGGGGTGAGCCAGCAGATGTGCGCATGCTCTCTCTCTCTCTCTCCCTCTGACTCTCAAATATGCAAATAAAAATTTTAAGATAAATAAAAAAGGGGCTGACACTGTGGTGTAGCAGGTAAGATTTATTTATTTATTTAAAAGTCAGAGTCACACACAGAGAGAAGGAGAGGCAGAGAGAGAGAGAGAGGTCTTCCATCTGCTGGTTCACTCCCCAGATGACCACATGGCTGGAGCTGTGCCGATCCAAAGCCAGGAGCCAGGAGCTTCTTCCAGGTCTCCCACGTGGGTGCAGGGGCCCAAGGACTTGTACCATCTTCTACTGCTTTCCCAGGCCACAGCAGAGAGCTGGATTGGAAGTGGAGCAGCTGGGACTTGAACCAGCGCCATGTGGGATGGAGGCACTGTAGGCAGTGGCTTTACCTGCTATAGCACAGCGGCGGCCCCATGTCCTCATGAACTTTTTGCCTCAAACCTGACATTCTGAGGACCCATAAGGGTTTCTGTATTCCAGCTATTCTTTTCTCTGTTACTAGGCTAACATCCTCTCTATTACACGTAGGGGAGCATGCGGTGGTGGGATGAGCAGCAAGGGCCTGGACATCTGGCGGTGTGGGCCCCAGTCCCAATTCTGCCCCTTAGTCTAAGCTGTGTGACCAGGGCCCACATGCTGGCCCTCCCTGTCTCAAGCCCCTCCCCCGGGAATAGGACCCACCTGCCGGTTGCAGAGAGGCTAAGTGAAAGTCTCCAGCAGGTGCTTTCTCTGCTCCATGGCACAGGGCACAGGTCAAAGGTGAGCCATGCACGCATGTTCCAGAGCCGGAATCGTGCTGTGTATGAAACTCGCTTCTCTGTAGCCTGGCGCTTCTCCTGAGCGGGTCAGCGTGCGTCCACTGTTACCTCCCCGGCCCCCGCGCGGTGCTGACTCTTCCCCATGTCTCTCCCAGCTGACCTTGCTGGACCTGATTATCTACGGGTCCCTGGAAGCCGTTCAGATCCGCGGCATTAGATGGTCCAGGGCCTTCCGGCCAGTCTTCCTCATCAACTTCCCCGAAAGCCGTCAGGTACGGGAGCCACTCCGGCCGTGCCGGGGGTTGGGATTGGCTTCTGCACGGGTGGAGTGAGAGTGGTTTCTTCCTAGATCCGCAGGGCTCTCCGAAGCCTCCGGAACACTCTGCCTGACATCCTCTACGTCTTCCTCTTGTTTATGTTCAGCGTGCTCATCTTCTCCCTGATGGCCTTGAAGCTCTTCGGGGACAGGTGAGCTCCCGTCTCCTGGGTGAAGGCTGCTGGTGGCAGTCGGTCGCCGGCCGCTCTCTTCCGTGTCCCAGCACTGCGGCGGGCACGGGCGGTGGGAGCCAGGACTTGATGTCTGTATGTGGTTTTCATCTGGGTCTTTGGTTCCTCTGTAGGGGTCTGAAGACAGCAGAAGGCTCCCCCTACCTCACGAACATTCTGGAGATTGCGTTTGAGCTCTACGTGCTGGTCACCACAGCGAACAGCCCTGACGTCATGTATGTGCCCCTCTGACCTGTTACCCTCTCACAGTTCACAGTGAAGGCAGCCGTGGTGGCGTGTGTGCGCCATAGCAGTTACGACGCCCACAGCCCATTCCCTGGTGCGTGGCTCAGATTCCCGACTCCTGCCAGGGCAGACCCTGGGAGGCAGAGGTGACGGCTCAGCAGCCGAGTTCCTGCCACCCACAGGGGAGACCTGGATTGAGTCCCCAGCTCCCAGCTTAGCCTTGGTCTGCAGCTGTTGCAGGCATGCGGGGAGTGACCCAGCAGAAGGGAGCTCATTTTGTGTGTGTGTACCTCTTTCTCACTCTCTATCAGTCTAACTCTCAATTGAATAATTTTTTAAAAAATTTTGTTTTATTTACTTAAGAGGTAGAGCTACAGACAGAGAGACGGGTCTTCATCCACAGGTTCCCTCCCCAAGTGGCCGCAACAGCCAGAGCTGGGCCGATTGGAAGCCAGGAACCAGGCAGGGGTCCAAGCACTCGGGCCATCCTCCGCTGCTTTCCCAGGCCATTATCAGAGAGCTGGATTGGAAGAGGAGCAGCTGGGACATGAACCAGTACCCATGTGAGATGCCAGCGCCACAGGCAGAGGCACAGCCTACTACACCATAGTGCCAGCCCCTAAATAAAAAATTTTAAAAGAAGATACATTCTGCAAAATGTTAAAAAAAAAAAAAAACTGTTTCCTAGCAGGGCTGAGAAGAAAAAGAGTGATTTTCTATTTAGTTATATTTTTTGTAAGCATTTTGAAGAATGTAACGTTTTATGCCAATAGTAGCCGACACTCTTTATTTAAAACCAAATTTAGTTGAAGTCTTTTTTTTTTTTTTTTTTTGACAGGCAGAGTGGACAGTGAGAGAGAGAGACAGAGAGAAAGGTCTTCCTTTTGCTGTTGGTTCACTCTCCAATGGCTGCCGCAGCTGGCGTGCTGTGGCCAGCGCACCGCGCTGATCCAAAGCCAGGAGCCAGGTGCTTCTCCTGGTCTCCCATGGGGTGCAGGGCCCAAGCACCTGGGCCATCCTCCACTGCACTCTTGGGCCATAGCAGAGAGCTGGCCTGGAAGAGGGGCAACCGGGACAGAATCAGGCGCCCCGACCAGGACTAGAACCCGGGGTGCTGGCGCCGCAAGGTGGAGGATTAGCCTATTGAGCCGCGGTGCTGGCCTAGTTGAAGTCTTTTTAAAATTGAAGGCAACAGGAGCCCTCTCTTGGGGTACAGCTCTTAAAGAGGTGAGCCCACTTCCTCCTCTGGGGTCCTCCTTGAATTTGGAGTGAAGAGCTGAGCCGTCGCCGGGTCAGAGCAGCTCATTCTCCCCAGCGCTGATGCAGTATTCCGGCCACGTGAGGCAGGAAAGCCACGGACACGCCAGTCAGTGTCGCCTGCCCTGCAGAACGCTACCTCTCCACGTGTGGACTCACTGCGGGGGCAAACCCTGTGAGGTCTTCTGCAACGCTCCGATTCTGGATTCCCCTGGTTCACAGGTGTAGAGTTCTTTTTTAAAAGATTTTTATTTTATTTATTACAAAGAGTTATAGAGAGAGGGAGAGAGAGAGAGAGAGAGAGAGAGGTCTTCCATCCGCTGGTTCACTCCCCAGTTGGCTGCAATGGCTGGAGCTGGGCCAGACCAAAGCCAGGAGCCAGGAGCTTCTTCCTGGTCTCCCACATGGGTGCAGGGGCCAAGCACTTGGGCCATCTTCTACTGCTTTCCCTGGGCTCATCAGCAGGGAGATGGATTGGAAGTGGAGCAGCTGGGAATCGAACCGGCGTCTATCTGGGACTCCGATGCTGCAGGCCGTGACTTAACTTTCTGCTCCACAACTTTGGGCCTGGGGGTAGAATTCGTAAGCGACGCTGTCCTGAGGAGGATCCCTCTTCAGCTCTGGGAGCGGGCACAGCACCTGCCGCACAGGTCAGCCTACATCTCCTCCAGGACTGTGTGTGAGGCAGAGGTGGGTGTCCATCACCTGCTTGCATGGAGGGCCGCCCAGTCATCTAATTCACGGGGGTTGTCCACTCGTGGCCTGGCCCTCGGCACAGCGGAAGTGGGGTGGAGGCAGCACGTGTCCCCCTCTCCCCCCCGCCTCTTGTCCTGCCGCGGTCAGTAGCAGGGGTCCCTTTCATCCCCGTGTTCCCAGGTGGATGGATTGCAGCCGAGGCCCTATGCCATGTACTGCAGGGTGCTAAGTGTCACTCCAGCTGTGCTGCTTGGAGCCGCCCTCCTTCCTCCCCTTCCTCGGGCTCGGTTTCTTCATTGTAAAGCATTGGGCTGGGCCATCTCCAAGCCCTACCCCTTTGAAATCTGGTGCCACCGTAGGGCACGAGAAACGTCAGAAGGGCGGGCTTGAAGTGAGCTGCTTAGCATCAGCGATGGTGACGAGTCTGAGGCCGCATGACAGAATCGGGAATGGCAGCCAGGGAACATCCGGGGCCTCGTGCACATGGATTGTGTGTGTGGGATGTCGCCGCAGGCCGCAGCCTCCTGTGCACTGTGGGACTAGGGTATGAAAAACCAGGCTACGCCATTCTTTCCCTCCAGGATGCCTGCCTATGACTTCAACCGGTGGTACTCGCTGTACTTCATCGCCTACATCATCATCAACACGTACATCTTCATGTCCGTCTTTCTGGCCGTGGTCTACAACAATTACAGGAAGCACCTCAAGGTAATGTGGCGGAGCTGGGGTGGGGCAGCAGCAGGGAGGCAGGCAAGGGCATTGCTAAGTCCACGGGCGTGGCCTTGCTCTGGTGAGTTCTGGGGGATCCGGAGGCTCAGCTGGGCTCCGCTCCTTCTGCTGGTGGTCTGAGAGGCGGACGGGCGTCGGGGGCTTAGCCAGGACACCTGCCCTCCTGTGTGCAGTGTCGGGCTCTGGCTTTGCCTCTTGCCCTTGACGCATCAAAGAGCTCCCGAGGGCTGTTGAGCCTTAACGCCTTTTGGAAGCTTCCCTGCGGTCAGTGCAGATGGCAGTTCCAGCCCAGGCTCACTTCTAGCCTGGTTCCACTTCCCTCCCTCTTCTCCTCTCCCTCTTCTCTTCCTCAGCTGGCTCAGCAGGAGGTCTCCTGGACCCCACCCCCACCCCTGTCCCCCAGGTTCACTCCCTTCTCTCTGCAGCCCACTCCGTTTGCTTCCTGTGGGGGGCCCCTCTCCTCCCAGGCAGAGAGGAGCCTGGCGCCCTCTGCCTCCTGTTGCCATGTTTCCCAGCACATGGGTTTCCCATCACGGCTCCCTTATTGGCACCTGGTGATGTAGACAGGGCTTGTGCTGGCCATGCCCAGGCCAGGGAGGGAGCCTCGGCCACGCTGATCAGCAAATCCGTCCCTGGCTTCTCTGGCTCTTCTGTGACCTTGAGCCTTTTTTTTTTTTTTTTTAAGAACGAGATCCGCAAACTGGTGTACCTGAAACGTCACAAAATGATGGAGGCTTTCAAGATCCTAAAGGTCAAGGTGGGCACGGAGTTCGTGGTGAGAGAAGCCGAGTGGAAGAGGCTGGCGAGGATGGTGGTGCCGGACATCAGCAGCTCCCACCTGGAGCTCCTCTGGAGGATCTCCGACGAGGGGCAGAAGGGGCACGTGGGTAAGGGGCCTGGGCCTCGTGGCTTCCTCTGCCCTGTGTGATTCTGGGGTCACTCCTGGGTGTGTGAGGGATCAGTTCCAGGACTCCCAAGGATACCCACAGGAAATGGTGCAGGATTTGCATGTAACCTACCCACATCCCCCTCTATCTAGTGAGGTTGTGCCCCCTTGCTTATCATTTACAATGCAAACGCTGCGTCAGCAGTTGTTATCCCGCTTTGTTTAAGGGATAATGACAAGAAAAAGATCTACAGGTTCCGTGTGGAGGCAGTTTTTTCCCCCGGTGTTTTTGATCCTCAGTTGGTTGTATCTGGGATGCAGAATCTATGGATGTGGAAGGCTGACTGTATTTAAACAGGTTTTTGAATTCAAGTACAAACACGTAGGATACTCCCTGCTGGAGTAATGTCGCAGACAGCAGGTGGAGCCGCTGCTTGGGGCGCCCGTGTCCCGCACCAGAGTGCCTGCTGGGAGTCCGCTCTGCTTCCTGTGCTGCACGTCCTGGGAGACAGCAGATGAGGGCTCGGGCACTCGGGGCTCTGCCACTCGCACGGGACACCTGGGTGGAATTCCTGGGATCTGGCTTGGGCCTGGCCCAGCCATGGCTGTTTCAGGCATTTGGAGAGTGCATGGACAATTTCTGTCTGTCGTTCTACCTTTTGAATACATACAGGTTACATAAACACTTGAAAAAGAGAGAGTGTGTGTTAGCCCTCAGGCTCCAAGACCTGGAAGCGTGACAGTTCTAAGACTCCCGAGTGTCTTTTTCGCTCAGGGTGGTGGACTTCTGTGCTCTTAAAGCATCCTTAGGGGCATAGAGCATTGGGGCCAGACAGCAGCGTGCGTGCTTGCTGTCGCTCGAGGCTCTGTCCCATCCGGCTCCTCGCCCCGGCTCTGCCTCGTGTCTGCACACGGCAGCCCAGTGCATCGTCCTCGCGGGAAGCACACAGTGCTGCTGCTAATGGGTGCCCTCGTCTTTGCTTCCTTCTGCAAACAGGTGCACAACTGGCCTGGGTGTGTGCTCGGCTGTCTACAGGAGAAACTGTCCACGTCTTAAAAATTCCAGCCCCTATCTTTTCTTTTTTAAATTTACTTATTTTGAAGAGAGAGAGAAAGAGAAAGATATCTTCCATCCACTGGTTCATTCCCAAAATGGCCACAACATCCGGAGCTGGGTCAGTCTGAAGCCGGGACCCAGAAACTTCTTTTGGTCTCCCACGTGGGGGCAGGGGCCCAAGCACTTGGGCCATCTTCTACTGCTTTCCCAGGCCATAGCAGAGAGCTGGATCAGAAGTGGAGCAGCTGGGACTAGAACCAGCACCCATATGGGATGCCGGTGTTGCAGGTAGAGACTTAACCTGCTACGCCACAGCGCCGGCCCCTAGACCCAGTCTTTAATGGTCATCCCAGCTACATTTGATGTGCACCTGCAATTTATATCATTAGCTTTCTTTAGAGTTTCCAAAGCATTTGACTTGCTTTTCAAAGAATTCGCAGTACTCTTCGTACATTCTAATTTCATTCATTGATGTGATATTTCTTAAAGTTATATATAATTATGGGGAGTTTATGCAAAAACAGGGCTTGGAGCTAGCCCAGTTGATCTGCCTGGCGGGGAGGAGGTGCATGGGACCATGGGGAAAAGCCTGCTGGCCCTGGCATTCAGCAGCTGTGGGAAACAGCAGCGCGTTGGTTGGATGGGTCCAGGTTGGGCGAGAAGGTGCCCGTTGTATGTTGGCCCAGGATCGTGGCTGTGTCCATCGTGGAAGGTATGGGTTTGCGTGCCTGAGGAAGAGGCAGGCAGCCAGGCAGGGGGTCCAGAGGAAGGTGTGGGTTGCATGGAGGGAACAGGCGAGAGGGTTGAGGTTGGCAATCCAGGCTGGGGCAGGCACCGGAAGCCACCATGGCCCACGTGAGGAGGAAGGCAGAGTGGAGGGCAGCGGGTGGGCGTTTGCGCCTGCGCCTCGGGCCGCCTGAGGTGGGCAGGACAGGAACAGGGGGGCACGTGGGGGCCGCAGACTGGCTGCCTGGCTGTCGTGTCACGGCGCCTGTGGATGTGGGGGTTGCTTTTTCGCTGCAGACAGAATGAACTTTCTGCGCTTGGCTGACCTGCTCAACATCCAGGTGGTCACCGTGAACATCAGGAAGCACCCGCTGGAAGCCTGGGCGCCGCGGGTTTACCAGTCGTCCGCGAGCCTCTTCGTCCAGAGGATGGTCCGGCACAGGCAAGTGAGATGGGGCCAGTCTTCTCCAGGATTGCTTGAAAGGCAGGCCACTCTGTGCCACCCACACAGGAGACGCAGATGGAATTCTGGGCTCCTGGGGCCTGGCCCAGTCCTGGCTGTCGTGGGCATTTGGGGAGTGAACCGGCGTTTAGAAGATCTCTCTCTCTCTCTCTCTCTCTCTCTCTCTCTCTGCCTTTCAGTTAGAAAAAATAAATTAAAGAAAAACCATGGAACTCTTAATGCCATCTGTATGGAATGCCTGGTATTGAAGCCATGAATCTGCTCACTGCTTCTCTGAGCACACTGCGTGACCAGAAGTTGGGGGTCTAGCTCTTTCCTAAGATGCTCAGGCGCCCTCTGCTGGCCGTGCTGTGTGAGCCAGGAAAGCTGACCACTGTGTGAATTCAGGGGATTCCAGCCCCATCAGGGTAACTGTGAAGGTGATGTCGGAGCTGCTTGGACTCTGTGAAATACGTGGTCTGCGCTCAAGGGTTAGCATGGCTGGGGATGGCGTTCAAATAGATGCTTCTAGAAAGAGCCATCTACCTTGGCTTGAGGTCTTACCGTGAATACATGTGGCTCGCAAGCCCCCTGTGAGCAGAGGCTTGTTCTCAACCGCGGTGGCCCCGGGTGTTTCATTAAAATGAGTGGCTCGGGGGTCCTTGAGAGCAAGGCCATCCGCAGTGTGGGAGACATCCCTGAGAGCTGCCATGTCTGACGTGAGCCCTGGAAATGAGGCTCTTTGTTGTGAACCCCAACTTGACCTACTGCGTGCTTCGTGTGTCCTCGTGCAACACCGAGTGCTGGACCCTCGGGTCTGCAGTGTCCCGGAGAACAGGGGGGCAGCCCCTCCGGCTTCCCAGAGCCACACTCACGGCAGGCGTTCCTGGGCACCTGAGCCACCTGGGGCAGCCGGCTCCAGATCTGAAATCTTGGGTCAGAGCCCAGCTTTTTTTTTTTTTTTTTCCCTTTTCCACCTCACCTTTGGTGAGAAAGATGGACAGGGCGGTTCCCTGGGACACCTGCGTGTGCGGGGTGTACAGAAGTTTTCAGAACTGCCTCGGCTAAGGAGGTGAATTTTCAGGGACAGGTAGGAGGGGTGTGACCTCCCCACCCCCGATTCTGCCTGAGGTTTTGTCCCATCCTAGGGGCTGTGCCCAAGGCGGGACCTGGGAAAACCATTGCTTCGTTCTGTTCCTGGCTGTACCAGGGTCAGTGAGAGCCAGGTGAATTTCAGGGCCCAGCTGCTGTGGAATCTTCCATAGACCGTGTGTGTGTGTGTGTGTGAGTGTGTGAGTGTGTGTGTGTGTGTGTGTCATGAGTGTGGGGGTGAGGGGGACCTGTATCTTATGTTGTTGGGGAACAGAGCTGTGGTAGGGGCCGGCCGGGCTCGTGCGTCCCTTGCTGGACTTCCGGGTGAAGGGGTCCCCGTGTGCGTTCGCTCTTCCCTCTGCCAGGGCTTTTGTCTGGGTCTATGACGTCATCATCCTCGTCAACGCCGTCTTCATCGCCCTGGATGAGAGAAGCCTGTTCATCTCTCGGGCAGAGTGGTTCTTCCTCTGCCTCTACGTCGCTGAGATCCTGCTGAAGCTGTACACCTACGAGCCCAGGGCCTATCTTGGAAGGAAGCAGTTCTGGAACTGGTGAGTGAGTGGCCGGGGGCTGGGTGGGGGGGTACCTGCTGCCGCAGTGTGGGCCGGTGGCCGCCCTCCGCCCCGCTCCGCGCACGGCCTCCCTGTGGGCGTCCGATCGCGAGATCATGGTGCTGGAGGCGCCTGCCCCCGGGAAGGCTGCAGCTGAGGAGTCCATTTCAGCCGGAGCCGGCTCAGAGTAGCATCAGAGGCCAGGGCGTCTTGGTTTTGGAAAAGACCTTTACAAAAAGAACAGAAAACTTACAAAAAATTAATTTTTTGAAAGAGTTATATAGAGAGGGGGAGAAACAGAGATCGAGAGAGAGAGAGAGATCTTCCATCCACTGGTTCACTCCCCAGAAGACTGTAATGACCAGAGCTGGCCCAGGCTGAAGCCAGGAGCCAGGAGCTTCGTCCAGATCTCTCACGTGGGTGCAGGGACCCAAGCACGTTGGTCATCCTCTGCTGATTTCCCAGGCCTTTAGCAGGGAGCTGGATCGGAAGTGGAGCAGTCGGGAATCGAACTGGTGCCCATATGGGGTGCCAGTGTCACATGCAGCCCCAAAAAGAAGACTTTTTCCTCTACTCTCTCACACCACTTCTGACACCGAATGTGTGGGTTTTTTCTCGCACCAGGCAATTCCCTAACTCTCTAGGGCCGCACTGCCAATTCTGTTCTGGCTGTGTCTACCTGGAGGCAGCAGCAGGTCCCCTCAGCTCGGGGCTCTGTCCCACAAGGCCGCTCCCCCTTCAGATGCCAGGCCAGGCAGTAGGTTGTCACCTATACGAGGGTGTTTCAGAAAGTTCCTGGACAAATGGAATGAAAAGGATGTGTCTATTTGGGTGCAAAAACACTGTTGAGGGGCCAGTGCATGGTGCAGCAGGTTAATCCTCCGCCTGTGGCGCCAGCATCCCATATGGGCACCGGTTCTAGTCCCGGTTGCTCCTCTTCCAGGCCAGCTCTCTGCTGTGGCCTGGGAAGGCAGTGGAGGATGGCCCAGGTGCTTGGGCCCTGCACCCCATGGGAGACCAGGAGAAGTACCTGGCTCCTGGCTTCGGATCGGCGCAGCGCAGTGGCCATAGCGACCATTTGGGGGGTGAACCAACGGAAGAAAGACCTTTCTCTCTGTCTCTCCCTCTAACTGTCTGTAACTCTATCTCTCAAATAAATAAATAAAATCTTAAAAAAAAAACACTGTTGAAGCCCACACATGGTTTTCTCAGCGTCCACACTTCCCATGTATTGTGAGAAAAATGTTTTCACTCCAAATCTCTTGGCACCCACATAAACTCATACTTGCTTTCCGATTTTTAATAAAGATTTATTTTATATTTTGAAAAGCAGCGTTAGAGAGAGGGAGAGAATCTTCCGTCTTCCACAGAACCCAGGAAAACCGTTTCCGTGGTTGAAGTCCAGTTGGCTGTAAAAGGGCACAACTTGGGAATGGCCAGGTGGGGTGGGAGAGATTCCCAGGGCAAGGGTGTGGAGTCCCAGGCTCGCCCTGGACATGCCACCTTCTCGGCACCGACCCAGACAGCTCTCTGAGCCCCATCCTTTAGGCTTTGGTTGGCGGCTTCCTTATGTCCATGTGACTGATGGTGTCCCTGGCCAGCGGGATAGAGCCAGTCTGCAGGGCTGCTCCCCTCCCTGGAGAGTGGGGGCTGGGGGCGGCAGTGGAGCCTGCAGTTCCAAACCTCTGCTCCCAGAGTCGGTTCCCCTGTTCTTTAGGGCTTTCCAATGTCTTTAGGTTTCCCCGTCTTTAGGGCTTTCCAATGTCACCTCATTACCATGCGCTCTGGTGGGGCTGATAGGGACTTGTTACAAATAACAAAAGGCCCCTCTTGTCTTTTCTGTGGGTCGCTTCCTATCAGCATGTCGGGAGTGGGTTTGTGCTGGGTCGGGTCACTGTGTTGCCTCAGGAACCAGGTGTGCTGCTTTCTCTGGAATCTGTCCCACCCTGAGCCCAGCAGGCCCTGCCCGTGCTGCCTAACTCACTTTGCTTTTGCACTGTTAGGTTTGACATACTGATCATCATCGCAGCCCTGGTGGCCACTGTGGCCAATGCCACCATTCAGTCAGGTCAGTGCCGCCAGCTCTCGGCTTCACCCCAGCCCCGGGATCAGCAGACTCAAACATCCACCAGGCGTGGCTAAGGCTAAGAGGAGAGGGGGTGGGGACCTAAAACGTGCCAAGTCCTAAAAACATACCATGTCCTCCACAGGGGTGGTGGCTTTGGCTGCGTTCATCGGTTTCTTAGCGATTTTGTTTGTCAGCATGCGTCCCAGTTGCCATCCTGGTGTCCCTCCAAAGCTGGCCCTGGGGGTCAGGGCTGCACCTCCACCCCTTAGCTCCTGTGCACCTTGACCCGCTGCCCAGGTTCCAACCACAGTGGGGACCCTGCCTCGTCCCCTGCTCTCTCCCTGCCCATGTGTGGCTCTGCCTCCCTCTCACTCCCGTGCGCAGTGTGTGCCGGAGAAGGCAGGGGGAGCCTGTGACGGTGCAGCTTCCTAACACAGCTCTCGGAGGCGCTCTCCCTGGGGAGGGGAGCTTGTTGCCACGTGCCTTCTGGACAGCTGGCCCACAGCCGCTTCCTGCGCACGGCCTGAGGTGGACACCTGGTTGTGCTTGCTTCCTTGGCTCTCGGGGCTGGGGGAGGGATCGCGCGGGTCCCACGCTCACGGGGCCTGGCTTGGTCCCGGCTTGCGAGGGGGGCTGCAGAATTCCAGGCGGTGTTTGCCTCCTGCTTGCTCAGGGCCACTGTCCCACACCCTTCCCTAGCACACAGAGCCTCAGACCACCTCCAGCACAAGGAGGAGGCTCTCAGCATGGCACGGGAAATGACTGTGCTCCTTTTCCAGCAAGAAGATACAACAGTCAGCAGGTACTGGATATTGTCTTGATATTGAGGATACTCCGGCTGCTGCGGGTCATCGTCAGCATTCAGAGGTACGGGTGAGGGCCTGGAATGGCGCCCTCGGGAGGGTCCTCCTGCCCGGGAGCTGTGAACGGGCAAGTGTGGCTCCCAGAGAGGATGGGAGGGAAGCCGCTGAGGCTGGGCAGCTCCCTGAGGGCAGTGATTCTCTGGGTCACTGGGATTCTGTTGGTCCCGCCCTGGATTGGGCCTGCCTGTGGGCGGCTGAACGGGATCCGTTGTGACGCCAGCTAAGGTGAACTCAGGGCGCTGACGTCGCCTCACTGAGCCCCTGCAGCCCCCTTTGACGTAGGGGATTTCAGTAACCCTAGTTCACAGGAGATGATTCTGGAGCTCAGAGAGGTTAAGCAACCCTCCTGGGGGGTGCACAGCTAAAAGAGGCAGCCCAGGGTCCAAACCCAGGAGTCTGCCCCTGAAGCTCCGATAATCCCACCCTTGGCTTTTAAAAAAATTTTATTAAAAAAAAATTAGCCAAGACATGAAATTTGGGTATATTTGTAGGGTACCATGTAATGTTTGGATATATGTACACATTGGGTAATGTTCAGATCTGGGTAAGCATATCTCTCCAAGCATCATTTCTTCATGGTGGAAATATTCAGTATCCTTTCTTCTTGCTGTCTTTTGAAGGGAGACACCAGGTACATTATCTCGATCTGTCGTCACCAGAGCGTCTTCCTCCTGTCCAACCGTAACTTAGTGCCTGCTAACCAACCCCCCCCCCCCCACCCCAGCTGCTGGGAGCCATCACTCCACTCTCGGCTGCCACGAGACCAACTTGCTCAGGTCCCACCTGTGCGTGAGGTCACGTGGGGCTTGCCTTTCTGTGCCTGGCTCATTCCAGTTACCGGAATGGCCTCTGGTCCTGTCCATGGCATCTCAGAGAACTCAACTGCTTCCTTGCTGATGGCTGAATGTGTTGGCCTTGTGGATGCCCGCCTCGTGTTCTGTATCCGTTCCTCAGCGGGTGGTCCCGTTAGAGGTTTCCATCTCTCGGCTAGCGTGAATAGTGGTGTGGGGCACGCCCGTGGGGCTGCCTCTCTGATCTCGCTTCCCTTGGAGAGGTGCCCGGGATGGGATTGCCACATGCATGGCAGCTCTGCTTTGAGCTCTCTGAGACGCCTCTGTGTTGCTTTCTGTAAGGGCCCCCTTTCTCCCACATCCTGGCCTGCGTTTCCTCCCTGGGTTTTTTGATAGAGCAGTCTCCATACACGGAGGCCCGGGGACCGTCGGCCCCCGAGGACTGGCCTGCTCTTCCGGGAAGCCCTGCAGGGCAGCCTCCAAACTGGCTCGATTAGGGTGGGGGGAGAGAGCAGATGAAGCCAGATAGTCTTTCTGTGTCTGTCTATGTCTCCCTGTGAGCTACTGTGTAGCCACCTGCTCTCTCAGCTCCAGAGGAGACTATCAGGCAGATTTCTGCTGACTTGGAAAGAACAGACCCAGGACCGGGGCAGTGGGTGGGTGGTCCATGCTGGCTGGGTGTCCCTTTTCCTGTCCGTCTGCCCTTGGCCTGAGTCGGAGACTGGTTTTATCCTAGGTTCCGGGTGATAGTGACCACGTTAGTCAACATTGGCCCTACGGTGCTGACGTTTGCCGGGCTTGTCTTTGTAAGTAGCCGCTGTGGTTAGCTCCTCTGTGCCGGGTACGTGGTGGCACATTCATCCTTAGGGAGCCCTAAGAAGCCGTGCTTTTTGTGACAGTGGCAGGAAAGGGAGAAAGGAAGCAGAGGCCTTGGTCTGCAGCAGCTGTTGTTACGAAACACCCAGTGTCTGGAAACACTGGGCCTGCACAGTGTATGCCGACTGCTGTCGGCAACACCAGCCACCCAGAGGGTTAACCCAGTAGAAGCCTCTTTCTCAACCACTGTCCGAGTCCAAGGCCAAGTCCAAGGGCAAATGTGGTCCTCAAGGCTGTAGGTTCCTTCCGGCCCTGGCTCTGCCACCTACCCCCAGGCCTCAGGTCCTTCTTTGTTTTGCTCCTGGAGAGAGCTTAGCTGCTCCTCCTGGGTTCCCAGAGTGAAGACCAGGTCACATAAGGCCACACGGGGCTGGGGATCTTCGCCTAGGATTGCTCCCCCACTGTGAATGAGGGAGCTCGGGTATCGGTGGACACTAAAGTACCCAGGGCACTGGTTTTCACCTTCACTGACAGTGGTAAAAAATTCAGTTCGCGGGGCCGGCTCTGTGGCACAGCGGGTAAAGCTGCATTTGGGCACTGGTTCAAGTCCCAGCTGCTCCATTTCCAGTCCAGCTCTCTGCTGTGGCCTGGGAAAGCAGTGGAAGATGGCCCAAGTGCTTGGGCCCCTGCACCCACATGGGAGAGCTGGAAGAAGCTCCTGGCTCCTGGCTTCGGATCGGCTCAGCTCTGGCTGTTGGGGCCATCTGGGGAATGAACCAGAGAATGGAAGACTTCTCTCTCTGTCTCTATCTGTCTCTCTAACTCTGTCATTCAAATAAATAAAATAAGTCTTAAAAAAAAAAAGGTATTTACCAAAAGAATGCAGTTCGTCTAGAAGAATGAAGGTGGACTCTTTCCCAGAGACAACTCTCATTAGGAGTTCCTTGCTGCTCTTCCTAAATATTTCCTTTTTTTAAAAAAACAAGAGATTTATTTATTTGAAAGGCAGAGTGATGGAACAAGAGGGAAAGACAGAGGAAGAGAGAGAGAGAGAGAGAGAGAGAGAGAGAGAGATATCTTCCACTTACTGGTTTATTCCCCAAGTGGCCACAGTGGCTGGGGTTGGCCAGGCCAAAACCAAGACCAGGAACTCCTTGGTTGGCAGGGGCCCAAGCGCTCGGCCATCTTCCACTGCCTTCTCAGGTGCAGCAGCAGGAAGCTGGATCAGAAGTGGAGCAGCTGGGACTTGAACCAGGTGTACTTATTTATTTCTCTGAAAGGCAGAGTTACAGAGAGACAAAGAGAGACAGGAAAAGAGAGAGAGAACTCTTTCATCTGCTGGTTCACTCCCTAAGTGGCCACCACAGCCTGGGCTGGGCCAGGGTGAAGCCAAGAACCAGGAATTCCACCTGGGGCTCCCACTTGGGTGGCAGGGGCCCAAATACTTTTGGGTCCAAGCAGGGAGCTGGATTTGGAGCAGAGCAGCCAGGACTTGAACCTGCACTGGTACGGGTGTGGGCCTTGTAAGCTGCCAGTTAACTCGCTCCGCTACAACACTGGCCCCCCCCCCCTTTTTTTTGGCTGCATAGAAATTTTTTTTGACAGAGTTAGTGAGAGAGAGAGACAGAGAGAAAGGTCTTCCTTTTCCATTGGTTTACCCTCCAAATGGCCGCCAAGGCTGACGCAATGCACCAATCTGAAGCCAGGAGCCAGGCGCCTCCCCTTGCTCTCCCAGGTGGGTGCAGGGCCCAAGCACCTGGGCCATCCTCCACTGCCTTCCCGGGCCACAGCAGAGAGCTGGACTGGAAGAGGAGCAGCCGGGACAGAACCGGCGCCCCGACCGGGACAGAACCAGCGCCCTGACCGGGACTAGAACCCGGGGTGCCGGCACCACAGGCGGAGGATTAGCCAAGTGAGCCGCGGCACCGGCAGCTGCATAGAAATTTAAATTCATTATAGAGTCATACCTGTCAATCTTTCATAGTCCCCGGTTCTGCATCATGCTTGGTAGACCATTATTAACTCATTTCTTCCCCAGTACATTTAATGATTTAACCCTTTGGTGCTCCGGAAATTTATTTTGTTACAAAGAACAAGTTAAAGATTCAACTTAATTATTTTTTCCCTAGAGGATGTTCATTTATTGAATATTTAACCCACGACTTTGATAGCAACTTCTTTTTTTATTTTTTAAAATTGATTTATTTGAGAGACACACATAGAAATACAGAAGGAGAGTTCCCATCCACTGATTCACCCACAGGCCGGAGCCAGGAGCTGGGAACTCAGTCCAAGTCTCCCATGCGGGTGACAGGAACCAATTACGTGATCCGTCACCTGCTGCCTCCTCAGGTCTGCATTAGCAGGAGGATGGGGTCAGGGTCAGGGTCAGGGTCAGGTGCTGGGTATGTAACCCTGGCACCCTGATATGGGCTGAGGGTATCCTCACTGGCTTCTTAACTGCCAGGCCAAACAGCCACCCGTAGCTTTGTTTGTGACTTTGCACAGGAGGCCCGGGGGTGGGGGTGGGGGGGTCCAGGTGTGGCCCAGCCGGCCAGGTATCCTTGTCCCTCTGCGGATAGCTCCTGCTTCCCTTGCAGACAGGCCGGGGGCCAGTCCCGCGTTGCTGCCATCCTGAAGGTGCTGGAACTCTTGGCTGGGGAGGGCAGCCCCCGCCCTGCGGCTGCCGGGTGTGTGCCGCTCTGCCCAGGGCGCCTGGTGACCGGCGCCTCCCCTGCTAGGTGGTCTACTACGCCTTCGCCATCGTCGGGATGGAAGTGTTCCAGGGCAAAGTGCGGTTCTTTGACCCGAATTTCACGTCTCCTGACGCCCTGGTGTGTGGCAACCCGGCCTTGAGGGGCTCTGCGTTTGCCAGGGCCAGGTACTGCAAGAACAACTTCAACGACCTGGCGTCGGCCTTCCTGCTGCTGACGGAGCTCACCGTGGTGAACCAGTGGCACGATATCCTTCCCAAGGCCTGGGATTCCCGGCATTCCACTCACTGGGGCAGGGAAGGGGGGGGGGGCGCCGAAAGGAGCTGCCGGAAGCTCCTCTGAGCTTGGGGCACCTGCTGCGTTTCTTGAAGGTCTGTTTCCTCAGCCTCGCACTCATAGCAGGCGGCTTCGCCCTCGCGACGCACCAGGCGGCAAAGCTGTACTTCATCTTCTTCCATGTCGTGGTGGTCATCCTCATCGTCAAGTGGGTTTTCCTCCTGCCACACGGGGTGCTGCCCATGTCCTTCATCTGAACACCCTTCCCCTGGCGCCTCCCCGGCCCAGGGCGGTGTGTGTGTGGGGGTGCACATCTCCTGCTCCCACTGCCTGCTGAGCCCCCCTGCAAGGGTCGAGTCTCGGGCTGGTCACGCTTGTGTCCACCTGTGTCCCCCATATCCGTACGCAGCGTGCATCTTAGAGTTGTTTGCAGGCGAGGGAGCCTGAGGTCCTGGCCAGTCTCCCGCCTTCCCCGCTGGGATTGGATCACCCGTGAGATTTCCCCGCTGAAAGTCGTCTGGCTGCTGGGCCCCATTAGAACCTGAGCCATGGCCGCCTTGCTGCCACAGGTGGAATGGGGGGGTGCTCCCCTCCCCCGCCCCGGTGAAGTCTCTTCATTGGTGCCAGGGTGATCCTGACCCTTTGTCCTTGGGAGAGCTCAGTAAATATTTGAAAGCTACTCTGGCACCTTGCTCCCCGCCACCCAAGTCTCTCCTTCCTGTGGAATCTTTGAGGCCAGCTCCATGGTTCCTGTGCCCTTCATTTGAGTCTCTGTGAACCGCGATTCTCCCCCACGAGGGACTTCCTGATGTTGTAAGTGCCCGCCGCAGAGCCTGGAACCTGTAGGTGACAGCTGAGCATCAGTGCCCACCTTGTCCCCTCAGACCGCTGTCCCCGGGTGGGAGAGGTGGACTCCGCGGCTGCCTCTGCTCCAGCCTGCGGGTCCTCCTCCCTCTGAGTGGGTGTGCAGTGGGGAGACAGAGCCATCCTCCCCGGGTGCTGGCAAAGGCCCATACACACTGTAGGGGTTTTTCTGCTCTCCCCAGAAGAGCCAGAGGGTGCTGTGACCGCCCCGGGTCCCACCATCATCGTGGTCAAGTCAGAAAGTGAGATTTCACCCTGTCTGCAAGCCAGCAGGCGGCTCTGCTGTTAACCTACACTAATAGGAAACACGAGGTCCTGGGACGGAGACAGGCAGCTTGCTCTCCACGGCAGGAGCAGCAGCCGGAGCGACACCGTGCGTGTTTCCCGCACCCCAATCCCCAGCCAGCCGTACGGCGAGGGGAAGATGCACGCAGCGGTGCAGGTCGGGAGCTCCGAAATTAGGAAACTCTGATTGCTTGCTTTATTAAACAAGATTTATTTTATTTACTTTAAAAAGGTAGAATGACAGAGATGGGGGTAGGGAGTGGGGAGAGAGAGAGAGAAGAGAGAGAGAAAGGGAGAGAGAGAGAGAGAGAGAGAGAGAGAGAGAGATCTTCCATTCTCTGGTTCACTTCCCAAATGGCCACAACAGCCAGGCAGGCTGGGTCCAGCTGAAGTCAGGAACCCAGAACTCCACTGGGTCTCCCACGTGGGTGGCAGGGGCACAAGCTCTTGGGCCATCCTCTGCTGCCAGCAGGGAGCTGGATCCAAAGCAGGGCAGCTGGGACTTGAACCTGCGCTCTGATATGCGATGTGGGCATTGCAGGCGGGGCTTAACGGGCTGCACCACAGTGGGCCTGCCCTTCCTGCCTTCTGAGTGGGTAGGGGAGGAGACAGACTGACTTTGGAAGGTAAGCAGATCTGGGCGGGGAAGGCGACAGATCCCCCTCGGCTGACACCAGCGTGTCAGACACCAGCACTGTTCCTGGAGAATTGCCTCCCACCAATGATTTGGCCGAGCGTCCCCTTCAGATCAAGTGTGTTTTCTTCCTAATATTCGCTGTTCCAGTGGGAGGTGGAGAATGAATGGCTTTCAGACGGCTCAAAGTCCCGTGCAGTGCTGAGAGCCGCCCTCCCTCCTGTGTCACCTGTTCCTGCCAGGAGGGGGCAGCCTTGCTCCTGGGGCTCCGCTCTGGGGGACCAGGAGCCGACTCTACCTGACCCGCTGTGCCCTTGCGCAGTATTTTCATAGCGTTCATCCTGGAAGCGTTCTTCGTGGCGTACTCTCTGGAGAAAAGCGAGCTAGAAACTGTGATTGAGAAGAAGATTCAAGAGCTGGGCGTGGGGATCCAAGAGTGAGTAGCCCGTTCCCCGATGGCTCTCACAACCTGGATGCGGGCCGCACCTGGGGCCCCTGCCCGGGGCTGTGTGCCTGCCTGCCATCAGGGTGCCCTGGCCGCGGCTGCACGACCACCCCTGGGCCATGCCTGGGAGGGCGGCACCCGGCAGAGGGCCCTGACCGCGCGTGTGTTGTGTCTTCCCCCTGGAAGGGAAGAAGAACAGGACAAGAAGCCCACCGATAACGTGGGTTCCAAGGACGGTGGCTCCAGTGGGGGTGACGGGGACCACGGAGGGGCGGCCGCGAAAGGACTATACTGCAGGATTGCATCAAACAGTGAGTGTCGCTCAGGGCCGGACTTGCAGTGACCCTCTGCCAACCCCCGGGTCTCGTGGCAGCCTGCGGGGTGCTTCCTGATTGTGGAGCTGATCATCAGTGGCTCCCCTTGCTCAAGGCTAAGGACAAGGCTTCCTCTCAGCCTTTCGTCCTTGCCACCATTCCAGCCTCCCAGCTCCTCTGCTGGGTCCTGCCCCCGGGCCTCTGTAGATGCTGTTTTCTCCTCTCGGCTCACTCCAGCAGCCCTTCCCACAGGAAGTGGCCCTGGCCTCCCCCGGGGAGGCAGGTGCCCCCGCGTGGCTCTCCTCCCTGTCCCTGCACATCCATCCTTGAGGGACTGACCCGGGCTCCCTTGCAGGCTCCAAGCTCCATACACGGGGAGCTGTGCCTTTTCAGTTCTCCATGGTCCCCCCAGGACGTGGCAGCGAGTGGGAGACACAAGGAGCCTTGGCAGCTCTCTCATTACGTGTTATTTGCAATTGCATTAATGACTGAGCACGGCTTGGGCGCTGCTGAGGGATGCAGCCGGCAGCAGGGGCCCTGTGGGCCGCAGCCCTTCCTCTGCAAGAAGCCTGTCTGGCTGGGAGCTCTTGGGAGTCGGCGCAGGGATGCGCGCGTGACTCTTTCCTGACCTGTGCCTCCTTCCTGTCAGAGTGTTCGGCCCGTGCCCTGCCCTGCCCCCGGGAGCCAGCCTGCTCCGCCCAGGCTGGGTGCTTCCCCGGGCCGGGCCGGAGCCCCCGCGGATTCCCCCCGCCCCTTTCCCGCTTCCTCCTAGAGTACAGGACCGTGGACGCCTTGCTGCAGCGCATGTTTGAGTCCGAGATCGCCCCCGACGAGGAAGGCCCCTCCCTGGACGAGATCCTGAGCTTCTCACCCAGTGACATGTACGTCAAGAATCCCAATTTTGAAAACAGCGCATGAGCCCGGGGTTGCGGGGGCCCCGGCTGGAAGCGGAGAGGAGCCGCCAGCCCTTCCCGCGTGTTGCAGCGTCTGGAGGGGCCTTCCCTGGCCCTGCTGCCTTCTGGGTCCTGGGGAGCCTGCGTGTCACCTGTGCGGGGCGGAAAGGCCGCCTCGGTGGGCAGTGCTGGGGACGTTCTTGGGTCTGATCGTGGCCCCCGGGAGAGGAAGAGTGAGGACGAGTTTGCTGGGGGCTTCTGGCCTGCACCTGCCTGGGCGTGTGTGCGGTCATCCCAGGGGGTTTATAAAAGCCTTCCATGTGTTTTATATATTTTTACCATGCTTTTAAACTGCCACTGTGCTGCAATGTTACATGAAGGAATTATGCATATTTAAATAAGGGAAGGTAAGAGGAGACACAGTGAGCATTCAGAATGAAGAACCATATGAATGTGAAAATATCACTGTCTCAGCTTCTTTTTCCGGGGTTGGACAGGTGCTCTCCGTGTAGGGCCTAGCAGTTACGATGCTGGAGTCCCACGCGGGAGCGCCTGGGTTTGACGCTCGGCTCCGCTGCTGACTCCAGCGTCCGGCTGATGGGGTCCCCGGGAGGCTGCAGCGAACGCTCAAGCAGTTGGGTCTCTGCCGCTGGTTTCAGTTCCTGACTTCTGGCTTCTGGCCTCTGCCCGGTCCATTCCTGTCCATTGCAAGCATTTGGGGAGTGAACCAGCAGATGGGAGCCCTCTCTCTGTGTTTCCACCTCTCAGATTGATTGATTTTAAAAAACACACATACTTGGCATTGGGCATCGGTGTTTTTTTTTTTTTTTTAAGATTTATTTATTTATTTTAAAGTCAGAGTTACACAGAGAGAGGAGCGAGAGAGGAAGGGAGGGAGGGAGAGGTCTTCCATCCACTGGTTCATCCTCCCCCCTACCCCCAATTGGCTGCGATGGCCAGAGCTGCGCTGATCCGAAACCAGGAGCCAGGAGCTTCTTCTGGGTCTCCCATACGGGTGCAGGGGCCCAAGGACTTGGGCCATCTTCCACTGCTCTCCCAGGCCATAGCAGAGAGCAGGATGGGAAGTAGAGCAGCCAGGGCTCGAACTGGCGCCCATATGGGGTGCCGGCACTGCAGGTGGGGGCTTTACCTGCTACACCACAGTGCTGGCCCCAGGGCATTGTTATTATGTGAGGATTCCCTGGAACTGGGGCCACGGTGACCAGTCGATGTGGTGTGTGCGGTCTGCCTGCCTTCCAGAATTCTCTCCTGTCTTCACATATGTAATATCCCTTATGTAAACTATTCTACATGTACTGAGTTGTAACCTAAGTTTTAAAATTTGATCTCTGTATTTGACATCTGTGCTTTCAAGTTAGTAGTTATAATGTGTAACCATCCAAGAAATTCCACGTAGAAAGAGTTGGACGTCGGAAGTTGCTCTTTATTTCTGCTTCTCCTCGCCCCTTCCCTCTCCTGCTCCTGTTAGTCTGATACCTTTTCCCAGTGGTAACAAGGGCTGAGCTTGCTCATCCTGCTGGGACGACGTCTCTTTATAGCCACGCCTATCATGTCTATTAAAATGTAATTGCATTTCTCATTTTCAATGGGATGTCATGATGTGTTTTATATTCATTGTTCAACAACCTGCTTTGTGCACTTCACAGTAATTGTTTCACATTGGTGTTGAGTATCCCATCCCAACATTTTATGATTTATGGGCTTATATTATGCTTCTTCTGTTCAACATTAGGCAGTAAAAGAATAAAACTTATGTACTCTGTCGTGAGTATGGAAGACTCAAAGCATGCTGTCCTCAAACTGCCAGTGGCCTTGTTGGGCCACTAGGGGGCACTCGCCCTAGCTGTTGCATATGGGCTGGGAGTAGAGCAGAGGAGCTGTGGCCGGCGTGGCTGCCTTTCTCCAGGTCTTTCTGCCTCTCTTGGCAGGGGCCTGGAGCACCAGCTAGGTCTTTCCATTCATGAAGTGGCAGCAGCGGAACACGGTGGAAGCCTTGTGCAAGGATGGCAGATTGGTACCCCACGGTGTGGCTACCCCAGGCTGTAACAGGAGGCAGCACCCACTCCCGTAGCCCTCTGGGACCAACTTAGCCTGCCACAGCCTAACCAGTCCAGAAATGCATGTTTGAAACTTTCTGGAATGGAAGCCATGAAACAGATGGGCTGGACTAGAGGGATGAGGAGGAGGTGGAGGACCAGGCACCTTGACTCCTAGGTCAGTGCAGAGGAAGGTGTGAGTGACAGCTTTTCAGATGTGTCTAGGTGTTGTACAAACATGCTAGCATTCTTGTTTCTAAGAGGCACCTGCCACACTTGAGCTTTTGCTATTAGAAATCTTGGGGAACACAATCTTAGAATCACTGCTGTGATGACAAATATCCTCCAGGAGTCTCTGAATGTCCCCACTGAGTGGCCTCTTTCCTGGCTGGAACTTGGAGTGGGGAGCAGGTGGCCAAGAGTGACTGGACAATGCCTCGGCCAAAGACAGGGATGTGAGCCAGTGGGGTGACTGTAGATCACTGTAACTTATTATAGATCCTATGACTAAACAAGAGGAGCTCGAAGACTCCAAACAGAAAGCAATGATAAAACAGTGGAAATGTGAATTACCCTTATTTGATCATTTGTGAATCATTTACTGAAATTTCACTGTATCCCATGTATAATTACTGTCATTCCCTTTTTAAAAATATTTAAGGCGATGGAAATGCTAACTGGATTTGGCCAACACGTACTGTATGTGTATCTCATTTTCACACTGTACCTGATAAATATCTATCATTAAAAAAATTTTAAAAATAGCTGAACCTAGCACTGAGTCTGGCCAACATTTGAGCGCTTAGGACGAGTGGGCCCGAGAGACAGAGATGACTAAGAGCCAGCTGCGTCCTTGAGGGGATGTTGGCCTCACTGGTGGAGCGAGCTGAAGCCCCTCTGTCCTTCCAGGTGTCCTTTAACACACAGCTGTGTCCCTCATGCAGGCAAACTCTGTAACCGGGACACTAAGTTAGGGCTACGTGAAGACCAGTACAGGTCACGCCAGGCGTCTGAATGCAAACAGACCCACCCGGCTCCAGTCAGTCACCCTGTGTAGCTTGAGCCATGAAGTCCAGATGCAGCCCCGGGCGTAATCATGGACCAGATGGGCCACAGCAGTGTGGGCGAGCTGTTGCTGACCTGGGGGGCTTCTGAGTGACCACAGGCCGGCAGTGGCGACACCCCCACGGGGACAGAAGCTGAAGCCACGTGCCGCCTCACCCAAGGCTGACCTACCCGCAGCTGCCTTTCACAGGTGAACACATTGAGTGAATACTGCTATTTTTAAAAGGCAAAAAAAAAAAAAATCACACAAATTGGCTTTATCGATGGCTCGACTGTTTAGTGTGTTGGTTTGTCTGATGAGGTCCCTGGGTCATTTTCTACTTCGAGGCTGCGTATTGGCCTGATTATGTAATGTGTTCCTTATTTTCAGAATAAAAACATTTTAGGATCTCATTTTAGTAATTTATCCTACACATGTTGCACCTGCCTTTTTTTTTTTTTTTTTTTTTTTTTTTTTTTTTTTTTTGACAGGCAGAGTGGATAGAGAGACAGAGAGAAAGGTCTTCCTTTGTAGTTGGTTCATTCTCCAATGGCCGCCACACCGCGCTGATCCAAAGGCAGAGGCCAGGTGCTTCTCCTGGTCTCCCATGGGGTGCAGGGCCCAAGGACTTGGGCCATCCTCCACTGCATTCCCGGGCCACAGCAGAGAGCTGGCCTGGAAGAGGGGCAACCGGGACAGAATCCGGCACCCCAACCTGGACTAGAACCCAGTATGCCGGTGCTGCAGGCGGATTAGCCTAGTAAGCCGCAGCGCTGGCCTCTCATTTGTTTTGTAGCAATAAAACTGTGAAGCAAACCAAGTGTTGCTGAGTAGGGGACTGGTTAAATCGATTATGGCACAAACAAGATGACAGACAGCTGGAGCAACACAGATGGAAAGGTGAGGAAACACCCCTAAAACCCTGTTGTAATTCACATTTGCTTGTAAACAGGCATCAGTAGACAATAGCATGATTAAAAAAGGCCATCTCAAGCCGGTGTCACTAAACTGGAGGATGAACCCTGGAGACGCTCACTGAAGCAAGACAAGGCTGCCCACCACCACCGCGACTTAACCCGCTTCTCGAGGTACCGGTGACGAGAGAGCACTCACAGAATTGGGAATGGCATAAAGCGAGCATCACTTTCAAAAGGATGGTTATTTGGAAATTTCAAAAGAATCAAATGAGAAGTTCTTAACAAATCCATAGGAACCATAGATTCAAACTACCAGCTAGAAAGATATAGGGGGAAAAAAAAGATGTAGTCTAAAATAGCCATCAAAATAATTTTTAAAAAAAAAACTATTTATTTGAGAAGTAGAGTTACTGACAGAGAGGTAGAGAGAGAGAGGTCTTCCATCAGTTGGTTCACTTCTCAAATAGCCACGATGGCCAGAGCTGTGCTGATCCAAAGCCAGGAGCCAGGAGCTCCTTCTGGGATCTTCCACGCGGGTGCAAGGCCCAAGGACTTGGGCCATCTTCCACTGCTTTCCCAGGCCATGGCAGAGACCTGGTTCAGAACAGGAGCAGCTGGGATTAGAACCGGCTCCCATATGGGACACCAGCGCTGGCCCCAAAATAGTTAACTATTTAAATTAGTACTAGTTTTAAAAAAGAACTTTTTCTTGTTTTTCCAAGATGGAAAACATTTTAAGACACACACAAAAATAATAAACCCAACTTTACAAATCACAGTACAAAGCAAAAAACTTAAAAAAAAATCCTCACAGTAGCAGAAATCCTACTAGTCAAAGTAAGATACAAATTGGGACAAATACTGATACACAAAGGACTTCTACAAATTAACAAAATGAAAGTTCATGGGAAAAGGGTGCATACATAGCTATTAATATGTAAATGATTGGCTGAATTCATGACAAAAATAAGACTGTATGGAGATAACTATGGTACTTCAAATAGTTTGTAGGAAAGGAATTGAAAACTAAGTTTATTTTGGTTTAAAAGTTTTTAAAATCCATGCCTACCTGGGAACTTCAAAAAGTACATGAAAATGTGTATTGTTGAAGAAGTATGCATGAATTGTAAAATTTTTTACCTTTTAATTCTACTTTCCATGAACTTCTGAAGTACCCTTGTATGTGTAGTTATATTCTCTGCCATACTTATGTGAAAAAAAATGTATTAGTTGTTTCAAAGATACAGTACACATAAACATTCATGGAGTAATTGTTGGAGATTCACAAAATGTGGGCTGTGGCTGCCTCCAGAATGGAGACATGCTGGCCGAGGGGAAGGCGGGAGGAAGCGACCCCTGGACACCTGAACTGTGCATTGCCGCGCACTTGTTTCCATCGGAACACTAAGGAGAGAAAGGAGGGAGAGGGAGAGGGAAATTATTTCAGGTGACAGGGCCCTTGTGGTGTGAAAAGTCAATACATGTTAAGTAGGCTGCTATAATTTTGGAGTTAATGATCTATAAGGAAGAATGTTCAAGACCTGAGATTTTAAAAAGGGAGGCTTAGGATTTGTTATAAACACTAAACGAGAAACAGGGCCGAGAAAGGGCAGGCAAGCTTTATTCATTAAAAGTCTGGATGTTTGGGGCTTTTTTTCAAAAATTTTGAAAAATTGTTTTGACCTCTTTTTGGCTTAAACAGGTCAGTATTTAAAAAGCAATTTCTAAAGAATGTTCACATGTGGGGGCCAGCGCTGTAGCATAGCCAGTAAAGCTGCCACCTGCAGTACCTGCATCCCATATGGGCGCCGGTTCAAGTCCCAGCTGCTCCACTTCCCATCCAGTTCTCTGCTATGGCCTGCGAAGGACCCCTGCACCCACATGGGAGACCCAGAAGCTCCTGGTTCCTGGCTTTGGATCGGCTCAGCTCTGGCCACTGCAGCCAAATGGGGAGTGAACCAGCGGATGAAGACCTCTCTCTCTCTCTGCCTCTCCTTCTGTGTAACTCTTTCAAATAAATAAATAAATAAATATTTTAAAAAAAGTTCACATGCAAATTATTTCCACAACTGTCTCCCCAAGAGTACCCAGGCAGCCTGCCTCACAGGGAGCTTAATCATTGTATATTTCACCGCGATATTTATAACAACTACATCACATGGATCCACTCTGTAGATTTTATTTTTAACAAACATTGACAAACAATAAACGTGGGGAAAAATGAAGGTTCAGGATGAGGCTGGCATTTACAAAGCGATCTATCTCTGTGGAGTGTCCGTGTCCACTTCTATTTCCTCGATCTCTTGTACTCCAGGAGCAGCACAATCAGCCTGTTGCGCTGCGTCCTGACCTTGCTCGCGTAGTGCTGCTGGAACAGCGTCCTCAGCTTCTGCCTCAGCAGCGCCAGAGACGGCAGGTGGTGGCAATCTGGTATATTCAGCATCAGGTGGAAGAATTCCTCCCACACCTCCAGGTGAGGAAGCCTGCGGGACAAAGCACCCACCACAGATGAAAGGTGGCCTCAGCACGCGCGGCAGCCCCTCCTCAGCTGCCTCCCAAGGCCTGGACAGTCACACACAGCTCTCACCCAAACGCAATTAACCCATCAAGAAGGGAAATGCCGAATCTATTATCAATGGGAGAAACTGAAGATCCAATTAAATGTCTAAACATATTCCCCCAAAATGATTTAAGGCAGTCTTTTTTTTTTTTTTTTTTTTTTTTTTTTTTTTTTGACAAGCAGAGTGGACAGTGAGAGAGAGAGACAGAGAGAAAGGTCTTTCCTTTTGCCGTTGGTTCACCCTCCAATGGCCGCTGCGGCCAGCGCGCTGCGGCCGACGCGTCGCGTTGATCCGATGGCAGGAGCCAGGTACTTCTCCTGGTCTCCCATGGGGTACAGGGCCCAAGGACTTGGGCCATCCTCCACTGCACTCCTGGGCCATAGCAGAGAGCTGATTAAGGCAGTCTTTTAGCAAAAGCTCTGCAGTGGACAACTTTTTTTATTTTTTTTTTAAATTTTTTTGATAGGCAGAGTTAGACAGTGAGAGAGTGAGAGTGAGAGAGAGAGAGAGAGAGAGAGAGAGAGAGAAAGGTCTTGCTTTTTCCATTGGTTCACCCCCCAAGTGGCTGCTACGGCCGGTGCTGCGTTGATCTGAAGCCAGGAGCCAGGTGCTTCCTCCTGGTCTCCCATGGGGTGCAGGGCCCAAGCACTTGGGCCATCTTCCACTGCACTCCCTGGCCACAGCAGAGAGCTGGACTGGAAGAGGAGCAACCGGGACAGAACCAGCACCCCAACCGGGACTAGAACCCGGTGTGTCGGCGCCGCAGGCGGAAGATTAGCCTAGTGAGCCGCGGCGCTGGCCGACAACTTTCTATTTTTAAGAAATTATCTGGGCCAGCGCCGCGGCTCACTAGGCTAATCCTCCACCTAGTGGTGCCGGCACACCGGGTTCTAGTCCCAGTCGGGGCGCCGGATTCTGTCCCGGTTGCCCCTCTTCCAGGCCAGCCCTCTGCTGTGGCCAGGGAGTGCAGTGGAGGATGGCCCAGGTGCTTGGGCCCTGCACCCCATGGGAGACCAGGAAAAGCACCTGGCTCCTGGCTCCTGCCACCGGATCAGCGCGGTGCGCTGGCTGCAGCGCGCCGGCCGCGGCGGCCATTGGAGGGTGAACCAACGGCAAAAAGGAAGACCTTTCTCTCTGTCTCTCTCTCTCTCACTGTCCACTCTGCCTGCAAAAAAAAAAAAAAAAAAAAAAGAAGAAATTATCTGCTCAGGGGCTGGCACTGTGGTGTAGCAGGTTAAGCTGCAGCCTGCCATGCTGGCACCCCCCAGAGTGCTGGCTGGAGTCCCAGCTGCTCCACTTCTGATCTAGCTCCCTGCTGGTGCTCCTGGGGAAGCAATGACCCAGGTGCTTAGGCCCCTGCTCCCAGTGTGTGAGACCTGGGTGCAGCTCCTCGTTCCTGGCTTCAGCCTGGTCCAGACCTGCTCACCGTGGCCATTTGGGGAGTGAACCAGTGGGTGGAAGAGCTCTCTTTCTCTCTTTAAAATAAATAAATAAATCTTAAAACAAATAAAAAAGACACACACGCATAAAAACCAACCTGTCTGCTTTGGGCTTGCTGTATATACCCTGCTGCTAAACGAGTAATTTAGCCAAACGGCCAAATGAGAATCACAGCTGCCTACGAGTCAGGACCAGGCAGAGTGGCTGGACTGCCCAGGAGAGAGACCCCATTTAACAGCTGCAAGGACTACAGTGGTTAGGGCTAAAGCAGAAACTCCCGAAGATGGACACAGGCAGTGGGGAAAATGCAGGACATAGCCCGAGTTGTACCTCAGACAGGAAGCCTGCCCAGCTTTGGTCCTTTGACTATGAGCAAGAGGAAGAACGAAGGAACTGCTAAACATGACGACTCCATATGCAAAATATAATTATTCCACGTTTTCTTCCAGGTCCTGACCCTAACATTTATGTGTGGCCTGTGACATTTCATAAAATTATTGGCAACTCTTTCCTCCTTTCTGCTTTGGTAAGGGGAGGCGAGTCAAGGGGAATCTCAGTTTAATGAATTTTAAAAGATGTCAACATATGTAAGAAATTCCCTGAGTCTGTCTGTAAGATGAGTGCACTTTTCTGTGTATGTTTTTATACCTCAAACAAGTTCCAGTGGCACCATGAGCGGCTGAAAGCCAGCACCATCATCTGTCTGTGTACGCATCATGCCAGGTGGGCCACTGTGCCGACAGGAAGGGCTCCAGTGCTGTCACTGACACTGGCCGAGACTCTCATGGACAAGAGTCTCAGAGGAACCAAGTCACGCAGGGCTGGGACTTCACACCCTGACGCCTCTCGTCACGTTACTTCCTAACTTAGAAAGCACCTTCGCATCCACTTCCTCTGCCTCTTCTAAGCGACATCCGAGCAAAGTAGATCCGTGTGAATCCACTGGCTCAGAGAAGCGAGCCTGCGCTCAGTGACATCAGGGCTCCCCTGGAGGGACAGAGGAGTGCTCGCGTGTACAGTGCACAAGGAGCGGGCTGGATGCTCTCAAGGACCTCACAAGGGCACTGGCTGCTGGGTTCTCACAGGTGGGGACCCACGTGACTGGCTGGCTCACTGTAGTGCCAGCCCTGTGCTGTCAGCACACGGCCCGAGGCACAGGCGTTCTGTGTGGCGGCCGAGACCCTCTTGCCGTCAGGTGAAGCCAGCATTCTACTGGCTTTGCTGTCTGTGTGCTGAGGCCCCAGGGCTAAGACCCACCTTCTAAAGAGGCCCTCAGGCTTCCAAACGCCCCCTTCGTTTTTCACCTTCATGTAAGTGCCAAAGAGCATGCAGTACACTGTGGCAGCAACTCCAAAGTAATCGATCTATGAAGAAAACACAGTACAGGTGACTAGACAGTCATCCACATAGGACCACACTGAGATGCCCAACCCAGGCAGCACGCTGACTTGTCACAGGATTGGGGAAGCTGTGCGTTCTGCTCCCCGATGGCTGTGAACCTCATGGCAGAGCATGGGTGCCTCCTTAGGTAGTCCCTGGGAAAGTCCTGTCCTCCCTCCTCAAGCCAATGTGTCCTTTTCAAGTCCTCTGTTCCGTCACGCAGGGCAGACAACACTCCCATCCTCCCCAACATGGCCAGCCTGCAAGTCTTCCCAACTCCCTGGCCTGGGACTCTGGCTCTTGTTCTTGATGGCACCCCATGGCCTCTTGCTATGGGAAACCCGAAGACAGAGGACTACATCCATTCACCCGCCCCGCCCCAGGAGGGGCTGGGCCAGCATCCTGCAGTCTGTGGCCTCACTGGTGGGACAACCTACCAGACACATGGCCCCATCCTTGCCACCTCTATCATGGGCTCCCAGACAGCCACAAGTCTCACCTGGAAACTGGGCAACTGGGTTTGTTAACACAGCACCAGAACTTCACAATTATCCCAACCTGTATTTTCCTTGTCATTTAATATTCGAATTCGCTGAAATTTCTGGAGACAGGGTGGGCATTCGGCATGCTGGCTAAGACAGTGCTTAGGATGCGTGGATCCCACATGGAGTGCCTGGCTTGAGTCCCGGCCCCTCTGCTGCCCATCCAGCTTTCTGCTCATATGCAGCCTGGGAGGCAGTAGATGCTGGTTCAAGGACTTGGGCCCCTGCTACCCACGTGGGAGACCTGGGCTGAGTTCTGGGCAGTGAGAAATCATGATAGATCTCTCTCTGTTGTTCTGTCTCTGACTTTCAAATAAGGTGCAAATGACAAAATAAAATTCTGAAACCTTCCTTCAGGACAATAATGGTCCACTTCTAACACCTTTTGGAGCTGGCCACACACTTGGCTGGACATCTGATTAGCACTGTCGATCACCAACAAATCTCCCTTGTTGCCTGTGAGAACAGCACAGGTGTGTCCAACACCATGCATGGGGAGGGTTCTGCGTGGGGAAGGTGGGCTGGGACACCCTGGGCGTTCCGGCCATAAGGAACGCAGGCGGGCCAGTGTGAGCTCAGTAAGCCAGGCTGGCCCTTCACAGCCTGACCTCCACTCTGAAGGCCTCCCAGATGATAGATGATTACTCTTCCTGAGGATCAAACTCATGGATTCTATCTGCTCTCCTTTTCTGGTTACAGAACTGATAACTGATTAATATGAAGGAAAACTTTAGGAATAGACTTGATTCCCCTTCTTTCCACATTAAGTTCCTCCTTCAACTGCTGCTCAAGACACCCGTTCAAACTAACTAGATGCCCACGTTCATTCTGACAACCTAGGAAATGCAATTAAGGATGACACTTTGAAATCTCTCGCTTTCACGCGATACCTGATAGTTCCATGGCTTGTTACTGAGCATCTCAATACACTGAAAACCAGACGTCTCACATTTTCCTGTAAACGCAGTTCCTTTGGGAAACAGTTTCATATCTATACTCTGACCCAGGTCAATCAGTGCCAAGTCAGCAGACAAATCATCCTCGTCACTGTCCTGCTCCAAAAACCTGTACCGAACACAAGCAAGGACCAGGGTACATGAGCACAAGTAACCAGAGGCTGCCAGGGAAAGGTTAGGAGAAGAATCCCAGGAAAAGTGAGGCACTTGCCTGTTTCCCAGTATGAAGTTATCCGGCTTAATGTCTCCATGAATGATTTCACAGTCATGGACTTGTTCAATCATGTAGAGCATTCTGATGGCAAAAGAGATGACGAGAGCTTGGGGCATCACTTTTTCAGGGGTATTTTTATAGAGGTTAATGGCATTCTAGAAACAATGCAAAGTGGAATCCTGAGTTGGTTGCAGAAGATTAATGAAATGTTGTCAGGAGCTTTACCCCTGGGCATCACCCCATAAAAAGATATATGCCAGGCACAAGCCCAACGTGTACGTCGTGTCCACATGGTAGAAATGAAAGCACTTACTAGTAGTGTTCCATAACTGTAGAGTTCTCCTACTAATATGCTCCCATTCTGGAACAGGTGGGCAGAGTAGAACTTGATAAACATGTGCCGTGAGATTGGACTGAGTCTCTCCATCAGCTGGGTCCCAATGTAGAACTCCCAGGGGTTGGCAGGCTTCTGCACCTGCACAATCAGGTAGGTGACATTCATACTGGTTCTCTCATTCTGAAATGACTCCATGACTCCAAGAAAGTAACCTCCATCCCAACAAAGAATGTGGGTTGAAGGTGATGGCAAGCTATGCGCTGTTCTGCGGTATGAAGCTTACTCCAAGTTGATTTCAGTGGCAGGGCAACCCTGAATTCTCCTCGGATAGTGTTAGTTTCTTACCACGAAAACATCACTATGGGGACAGCCGTCTGGCACAGTGGTTAAAGTGCCATTTGGGATGCCTATATCTCACACTGAAGCCTGGGTTCAAGTCTTGGTTGCATCTCTTCCAGCTTCCTGCTGATGCACACCCTGGGAGGCAGCAATGATGGCTCCAGTAATGGGTTTCTGCCAGCATGTGGGACACGTGGATTGCATTCCAGGCTACTGGCTTTGGCTTGGCCAGGCCCAGCTGTTCTGGGCTTTTGAGAAGGGAACTAGCAAATGGAAGCTCTTTCCCTCTCTGCCTCTCAAATAAAATAAACGTAAGTAATTTTTAAAAAATCGTTAACTTAAAAAAGAGGCCGACTACAATTCATTTCTATGTCATATAGAGCTACTGTGATCACTTACCTTTAAAGTAAATTTCTGTTTATTTTTGGTGTCATCCACGTCTCCATGGGTAGTTTCATAGACTTGAGCAAAGGCCCCTTCTCCAAGAAGGTGATTGACATAGACCATCAAAGAACCTTGGGAGACAGACATGTCAAAATGACCAGGCAACTCAAAACAGGAGAGGCTTTATCAAAATGGAGATTCTGTAAAATACTCTTAGTGTTTGAATTGCTTTAATACATTAAAATGGATCTCGGTCCCTAGGAAAGGTCTTGGATGACAGTGGAACAAATGCCTGCCACTCAGAGCCCATGATCAGATTTTCTGTGTGGAGGACCACGGGCAGCTCTGCGGCCAGGCCTGTCACTTAGCCACACGGCCCCACACACTTTCAAGTAGGCTGCCTGCCCCGAGTGACCACTGAGATGTTGGGAAGAACACAGAAAAACCCTCTGTAAAGTGCCGGACAATGTTTTTGGATAAATACTCATGTTTTACAACAAAATAAAAGGACAAACTATACCCCTAACCACTGATGTTGAGAACACATAATGTAACCACTCTAATTTCAGTAAGCCCTATTTTTAGCACAGTTTTTGTTTCACAGAAAAGTTGCAAAGGAAGTCAAGTTTCTGCATCTTCTGAATCTGGTGCCCCCTACGCTCGCTAACTCTCACATAACCAGGCTTTCTTTGTGACAATAAAGAACCGACAGTGGTATGTTACCATTGTCTAAAAGCCACACTTGATTCTCATTTCGTTAGTTTTTCCTGCACATTCCAGGATGCAACGTATTTTATCACCAGGTTTCCTTAGCCTCTTCTGGGTTGTGATGACTTTAGACTTTCCCTATTTTTGATGACCTTGACAGTTTCAAAGAATAACAGTCAGATATATTGTGCAATGTCCCTCAACGTGGGCTTGTTATTTTTCATGTGGTCACACTAAGGTTTTGGTTTTAGGGAGGAAAACCACAGAGGTGAATTTTAAAGATTCCTAACATTTTTAAAAAAGAATTCATGTCAAAACCAAATATATAGAAAAAGTAGATCTCTGGTTTCTAGTTGGCATGTAAGAGGTTTGGAATTCACCCCTCCACCCTCACAACAAAAATGCTGAACAACCGAAAACCAACAACTCTTCTTAGACCTTAGAGAACTGAGGTCACGGGCACCCTGCTGCTGCTCCCAAAGCTGGGGAGATGGACAGGGGATACGGAGAACCACAACAGAGAAGGCTGCACACCTCAGGCCTTACTTTAAAAGTCTCGATGGAAACCCAGAGATGTTATGGGAGACAAGTGAGGACACAAAGGAAATTTTTGGCTTCTGACCCCCACAGCAACAGCAAAGAGTAAACACAGACTAACTCCTAACCAGGCCGGCAAAAACCGCACACCAAAGGCCAATTTATCCCAATCCCTTTCACAGACTACGTGTGGTCCTATTTATCTCAGTTCCTTTCACAACAGTAAATGTGGTTCCTAACAAAATATTAAAAGGTGAAACAGAAAACAAAAAACATGGCTTGAAGAGAGCAAGATTCAAAAACAGGGCTATGGAAAAGCTTTTGGAATTATCAGATGACTAACTTTTAAAAAATGATGATGATCAGTATGCCAATAGCTGTAATTGGTAAGTGGACAACGTACAAAAATAAAAAAATGTAAACAGAGATGGAAACTCTGAGAAAAAGAAATTGCTAGGAATAAAAAATAAACCATTGTGACAAAAAGGAAGAATGGCTTTCGTGATCTCCTCAATAAACTGAGTATCGAGAAGAATCAGTGAGCTTGAGGATATGACGAGAGAAACAAAACTGAAAGACAAAAAAGGAAGGAAGGAAGGAAGAAATTAAAAGAATGGAACAGGGGTGGTGCTGTGGCACAGTGGGTTAAGTCTCCGACTGTAGTGCTTGTATCCCATATGAGCGCCGGTTCTAGTCCCAGCTGCTCCTCTTCCAATCCAGCTCTCTGCTGTGGCCTGGGAAAGCAGAAGATGGCCTAGGCACTTGGGCCCCTGCACCCACATGGGCGACCCGGAAGAAACTCTTGGCCCCTGGCTTTGGATTGGCACAGCTCCAGTCGTTGCGGCCATTTGGGGAGTGAACCAGCGGATGGAAGACCTGTCTCTCCCTCTCAATGTAACTTTACCTCTCAAATAAATAAATCTTTTTTTTTTTTTTTAAAAAGAATTGAACAGATTGAGAACTTAGGGAAAATCACAAAAGGTGTAACATATGCATAATGGGAGGATGAGAAGGAAGAAAGGAAAAGAAGGAACATTGGACTAATAATGGCTGAGGACTTTCCAAACTTCATGACAGACACTAACTCACAAGTCCAGGAAACTCAGAGACTATTAAGTAGGATAAATACCATAAAACTGACACCCAGGCTGTCATATGCTAAGTGTGGGAAACCATGGACAAAGAGAAAATCTGGAAAGAAGCCAGAGGAATAAAGTCGCCTTACTACAGAGGAGCAAGGACAAGAATTACATCGGAGTTCTCAGAAGCCATACAAATAAGAGAGTGGAATCAAACATGCAACGTGTTAAAACAAAAAAATACCAACAACCTAGAGTTCTACATCCAGTGAAATTATCCTTCAGATGTCAAGAATAAAGAATTTCTTACACAAAAATTAAGAATCTGTCACGGGTAGGCCTGTACAATAGAGAGATACTACTAGATACTAGAACGGCTAACCCCAAAACACTGCCACCACCAAATGCTGGCAAGGATGTGGCACAGGGACTCTCGTTCACTGTGTTGAGAATGCACGACGGGGGCCTGGCGTGGTGGCACAGGGTTAAGCTGTGGCAATGCCAGGCCCCCGTATGAAAGTGCTACTTTGAACCTGGCTACTCGGCTTCTGATTCAGCTTCCTGCTAATGTGTTTGGGGAAGTAGAAGGCAGCCCAACAGCTTGAGCCCCTGCCACCTCTGCTGGATACTAGGAAGGAGTTTCTGGATCCTAGCTTCAGCCTGGCCCAGACCTGGCTGCTACAGCCATTTGGGCAATGAACCAGTGGGTGAAAGATGTATTTTTCTCTGCTTCTTACTCTGTTTCTCTTTCAAATAAATAAATCTCATAAATCCCATATGGGCACAGGTTCCAGACCTGGCTGCTCCACTTCCCATCTGGCTCTCTGCTGTGGCCTGGGAAAGCAGTGGAAGATGATCCAAGTCCTTGGGCCCCTGCACCCACATGGGAGACCTGGAAGAAGCGCCTGGCTCCTGGCTTCAGATTGGCACAGCTCTGGCTGCTGTGGCCATTTGGGGAGTGAACCACTGGATGGAAGACTTCTCTTTCTCTCTGCCTTTCAAATAAACAAATCTTAAGGAAAAAAAAAAAAGACATGGAAAAACCTTAAATGCTAAGTAAAAGAAGTGTCTGAGCAGTTATATACCGTATGAGTCCAATCATATGCTATTCTGGAAAGGGTAAAACAAGAGATAGTAAAAGGATCAATGGTTGTCGGGGGTGGGAGACGGGAGGAAGGGATGAGCAGGTGAAACACAGGGGACACTGAAGGCAGTGATGTTGTAATGATGGATACATGTCAATCCCACAGAATGTACAAAACCACGGAGCCTAATGTAAACTCTGGGCTTTAATATATAGACAGTGTATCCGTGGCTCATCAATTGTGACATATGTACCACACTTGTGCAGACGTTAATGGAGGCTGGCACCGTGGCTCAATAGGCTAATCCTCCACCTAGCGGTGTCGGCACACCGGGTTCTAGTCCCAGTCGGGGCGCCGGATTATTTCCCAGTTGCCCCTCTTCCAGGCCAGTTCTCTGTTGTGGCCAGGGACGGCAGTGGAGGATGGCCCAAGTGCTTGGGCCCTGCACCACATGGGAGACCAGGAGAAGCACCTGGCTCCTGCCTTTGGATCAGCGCGGTGCGCCAGCTGTGGCGGCCATTGGAGGGTGAACCAACGGCAAAAGGAAGACCTTTCTCTCTGTCTCTCTCTCTCACTGTCCACTCTGCCTGTCAAAAAAAAAAAAAAAAAAAAAGTTAATGGAAATCTGTGATTGTGTGCAGGTATGTGGTGGAATAGGTATATGGGAGCTCCATACTTTCCCCTCAATTTTTCTGTAAGCCTAAAGATGCTCTAAAACCTAAAATCTATTTATTATATTAAAAATGCTCTGCAGGCCAGCGCCACGGCTCATTTGGCTAATCCTCCGCCTGCGGTGCCAGCACCCCCAGCACCCCCAGGTTCTAGTCCTGGTTGGGGCACCAGATTCTGTCCCGGTTGCTCCTCTTCCAGGCCAGCTCTCTGCTGTGGCCTGGGAGTGCAGTGGACAAGTGCTTGGGCCCTGCACCCGCATGGGAGACCAGGAGGAAGCACCTGGATCTTGGCTTCGGATTGGCGCAGAGCACCGGCCGTAGTGGCCATTTAGGGGAGTGAACTAATGGAAGGAAGACCTTTCTCTAACTCTGCCTGTCAAAAAAAAAAACTAAAAATGCACCGTGTAAAGTCTTGTTCCCACTGTTGTCCCACTCCCACTAAGTTAACTGTGTTAGTGTTAAGTTTCCTCCAGCGGTTCTCCAGACATAATAGAAATGTATATTATAATTTCCCTTTCTGAGAAACAAGTAGCAGCATATAATACAGTTTTGCCTTTTTCGTTTTGTTTTGGAGACCACTTTCCATCATCACGGAACAGACTTCTTTGTTCTGTTGCCAATGCCTGTACTTTGCTGTGGAACTGTATACCAATAACTGCAGGAAATTCTTACAAGTAGGTGGCTGGGTCTAAGAGTATGTTCATTTTTTATTTTGATAGACACTGTCACATTGCTGTCTATAAATTACTTGAGTTACAGTGCCAACAATAATCACAATCCTGTTGTCACCGCTTAACGCTTCAGACAATTCTTTGTTGGAGGTGGCGTGAGGCTGGAGAATCTCACAATCATGAGTGATCAAGTTCCCATAGAGAAGTAAGAATTTAAGGTTGTATTATTCATGTAGTTCTTACCCAACTGAAATTCGGTCTTGGGCTTGATGGCTGGAAGTTTGCATTGCCATTCAAAAACATTTGGATAGGAATTCACTGGTTTTGAAAGTCCAGATAGAAGTCTGAGAATCAAATGATCATCCCATGGGTTCTCGATAGTGAAGTCTTATGGGAACAGAAATTTAAAAAAGGACATGAATTCAGTACCCAAGAATTTTAACAAAGAAATAATAGATACAGTAAGTACAGACATACATTAAATAAGCTTTCAAAAGTTGTATCTTTTCAAGAGTATCGATTCAAATAATAAATAACTATTTTTGAAAGTCAAAATCAGCAGCAGGCACTGCGCTGTGGCAAGGTCAGTCGCCGCTTGGGATCCCTGTTTCCCGTATCGGAGTCCCACCTCTGCTGCTGACTCAGCTTCCTGCTAATGTGGCAGGCGGCACAGATGATGGCTCAAGCATTAGGGTTCCTGCCTCCACAAGGGAGACTCATGGAGTCTGTGGCTCCTGGCTTTGGGGCGGCCCAACCCTGGCTGTACAGCGCATTTGCAGAATGGACTCGTGGTGATCTCTTGCTCTGTCACTCTGCCTTTCAAAAAGCAAGCAGGGGTGGGTGTTACGGCATGGTGAGTTAAGCTACTGCCTGGGATGCCCACATCCCATTTCAGAGTGCTGGCTCAAGTCCCAGCTACTCTGCTTCCTAGCCTGCTTCCTGCTAATGTGCTTGGGAAGGCAGCAGATAATGGCTCAAATACTTAGGTCCCTGTCACGTACACGGGAAACTCTGATGGAGTTCGGGCTTCTGGTGTTGGCCTGATCCAGCCTTGGCTGTTGTGGGCATTTGGGGAGTGAACCAGTGGATGGACGATCTCTATATCTTCCTCTCAAATAAATCATTTAAAAAAGTTAAAAATAAACTTAAAAAACTGGTGGCTCTATAGTCATTTGCCATTTTATTTGCTTTATAAAGTAAAGTTAATAATTTGAAAGGCAGAGTGAAAGAGACAGGAGGGGAGGGAGAGAGAGGGCTATTTTCTATCTGCTAGCTCACTCCCCAAATGCCTACAACAGCTTGGACTGCACCAAACTAAAGCCAGGAGCCAGGCAAATCAACCTGTTCTCCCACATAGGTGCTAGGAACCAAGCACTTGGGCTATCATCTAAGGCCTCCGAGGTACATTAGCAGGAAGCTGGATGGGAAGTAGAGGCAGGACTCCATCCCAAGCGGCAGCCTGACTCCCTGTGCCAGGCCAGCCCAGTTCAGCTTTATAAATTTAGACCAACATTCACCTGTGGCAAAGGGAATCACGGCGGTCACAGCTTGCCCCACCTGCCTGAACTGCCAGATCCTGATGCTACAGCACAGTGCCCACCTGTCCTGAGGGCTTCTCTGGACATTATTCTGGCATGCTCAGATGGATACTCTTCTATTGTCCTTCTACTCACACCCACAAAACACTTCTTGACCGACATGCAATTTTGAATGTATAGGATGTATTTTGGGTCCACAAAAGGGAAATAATTTCTAAAGGGAAGAAAGAGTTCCTCTCCACTGTGGGGTAGTATTAAAAGTCCTGCTAGTGGCAGTCAGGAAAGACCCGGCAGTCACCACTTAGTGCTGAGCACATGCAGAGTACTGTTCCGAGCACTGGACACTGATCACCTCACTTGGTTCTTGCAACAAGCCTCCAAGGTAGGCACTCGCACCCCCTCCATTTCATAGAGAAGGAAAGAGGGGAATGGAAGGCTGAAGTAACCCTGGTCAAGATCATGGGACTACCAGGCTGAGTGAGCCGGGATAAGAATCTTGACAATCTGTCTCCTGAATCTTTTTTACACATGTTTTTGTTTGAAAGGCAGAGTAACAGAAAGATCTCTTTCATCAGCTGGTTCACGCTGAAGCCAGGAGCCTGGAGCTCCTTCCAGGTATCAGTCAAGTACCTGGGCCACCACCCGCTGCCTCCCTGGCACATTACCAGGAAGCTGGATCTCAAGGGCAGAGTAAGTAGGGCTCAAAGCAGATGCTCAGGGTGCAGGTATCCCAAGTGGCAGCTTAACCCACTGCACAACGTCCACTCCCAAAGTGTACTCTCAAGCAATGCATAAGACTGGCTCTGTGGAACAAGGCAGGGAGGAAGGGTTGCCTGCTTAACCTTGAGCCTCAGCAGACTTTTCTATAAATTGAGAAAAATGTGGAAATTAAATGTCTGGCACAACACAGACCCTCAAGGTCCAAATTCCTTCTTCCAACAGTAGTTCTTTTGATACCTTCTAAGATTACAGTAGGTCGAGCTGTCCTTCAGGCACCTTCCTGTCAGACTGCACTGTAACGCACTTACGCAAGTCAGTGACTGTGCTACCCTACGGTATTCAAGGTCCCCCTCTTTCAGCTCCTTTCACTGAGCAGCCTTTCCTCATGCAATCATCCTAAGACCAAACATCGGTGCATACTTGGAGCACTGGCAGTCCCAAGAGGACACATCTGCATCTCTTCTGCTTGGAGCCCAGCGATGGCATCTGGGGGGCCCTCCGCAGGGGCACAGGCTGCGTCTGTGAGCTTACACGCCTCCAGGCCCCACTGGGCCTCGCGGACAAGTGCACCGCCTGCTGCAGGCTGGCTCCGACGGTGTAAGGATGCTGAAGAGACGTCGGTGGGGAGTGCTTGTGCTGGGCTTGTCTCTTGAATCGGACTGGATGTGTGAAAGGGACAGAGCAGAAACAAAAGCATCATACAATTAGACCTCCGAGGATGCTCTGATCAACACTCGTGGGAGTGTGCCGTCATTTGCAGACATGGTGAGTGGGGACGAGGCAGCCACCCAGCATGCGCACGCCCAGCTGCACGGAGGGTGACGGCTTGCCTCCTTGCTTCAACTCTTTCACCATCAACAACATCCTTCTGTGGCACACTTAGTGCCACGGCTTTTGCCTGTGTGAGCTTTTTGTTGATTTCACTATTTAAAATACCCCCAAGCGTAGTCCTGAAGGACTATGCACTATTCCTCAGTGGAAAGGCTGTGATGCATGCTATGGAGAAAATACACGTATTAGATAAGCTTTATTCTGCACAAGTTATGGTCTTTTGGCCACAAATTCAACGTTAATGAGTCAGCAACAAACATTAAATAAGGTGCCGTGACCAGAGGCTCACAGGACGAGCCTTGTGTTCCCCCTAAGAGCAGTGGTTCAGAGTTCACTGATCCAGTGTTTGACTGACTTTACAGAACACAGAATAAGGAGTCCATTGTGTGTCTATCTCCACATACACACACCTCTCAGGCCTACGTTCACTATTATGTATTTCTGGGGCTTGCAGCCATCTAAAACACTGGCATTCCACACAGGTGCCAGTTCATATCCCAGCTACTCCACTTCTGATTCAGCTCCCTGATAATGGCCTGGGAAAAGCAGAAGACGGCCCAAGTGTTGTCCGGGCCCCTGACACCTACATGGGAGATCTGGATGAAGACCTGGCTCCTGGTTTGGGCCTGGCTCAGCCCTGGCAATTGCAGTCACTTGGGGAGTGAACCAGAAGATAGAAGATTTCACTCTCTCCTTCTAATTCTACCTTTCAAATAAATGAATTAAAAAAATAAATATTTGGGACTGGCGCTGTGGTGTAGCAGGTAAAGCCGCTGCCTGCAGTGCTGGCATCCCATCTGGGTGCCAGTTCGAGTCCCAGCTGCTCCACTTCCTATCCAGCTCTCTGCTATGGCCTGGGAAAGCGGTAGAAGATGGCCTAAGTGCTTGGGCCCTGCACTGGCATGGGAGACCAGGAAGAAATTCCTACTCCTGGCTCCTGGCTTTGGATCAGCACAGTTCCGGCCATTGCGGTCAACTGGGGAGTGAACCAGCGGATGACCTCTCTCTCTCTCAGCCTCTCCTTCTTTCACTGTGTTAACTCTGGCTTCCAAGCAAAATAAATAAATCTTTAAAATACATATTTTCATATAAATACATTTATACATGTAATTGCATACACTGATATTTTGTTATTTTTCTGTAATTTTTAAAAAATGAAATTCTTACTTTAGAATATTTTTAGACTTAATATAATATTGCAATTCCTTTATACTCCCCACCCAAAGTTCCCGAATGTCATCATCTCCTTTGACAGTGTTGTCCTTGTGAAAACAAAGCAGCATGTGCAATACTAACTGAACTCCAGACTTCACTGGGACCCACCAGCTTTCCCATCGCTGTCCTGCTCTGGGAGCATCGTGGACACTGTGCTGTATTAGTCTCTTGTCTCCTTCCTCCTCTCTCATCTGTGAGTTTCTCAGTTGTTCCTAGTTTCCCAAGACCTTGAGAGTTTTGAAGAGCACTAGTCAGGCATTGGGTTTCTGTGACTTTTCCCTCATGGCTAGGCTGGGATTACTGGAGTGTGGGAAGGACAGCATGGCAGGTGCACCCCTCTCACTGCATGCAATCACCGTGACTCACTGGCAATGCTGACCTCAACCACGCAGCAAAGGAGCTGCCAGGCTTCTGCATACTCCCACGGTGGATTCTACTGGCTGCATACACACTAGCATGTTCCACGGTTTTTACATATGGGAAATATTTCTAATGCTTTGTATCAGAATGAAACAGCTATTAGGGGTATTCATACACACTGCTAGTACACTGCTACTAGTAACATGAGTATCTGTTACTAGTAGACGCATAAAAGGCTAACAAATCCTTTATCCTTCTCCATGAGAATCCGTTCAGCTGAAATTCTAAGTCTCCCCTGGAAATCTGCAAAGGTCAACTGGCACTTTTTTTTTTTTTTTTTTATTTGAGAGGTAGAGTTACAGACAGTGAGAGAGAGACAGAGAGAAAAGTCTTCCTTCCGTTGGTTCACCCCACAAATGGCTGGTATGGCCGGCTCTGCGCCGATCCGAAGCCAGGAGCCAGGTGCTTCTTCCTGGTCTCCCATGTGGGTGCAGGGCCCAAGCACTTGGGCCATCCTCCACTGCCCTCCCAGGTCACAGCAGAGAGCAGGACTGGAAGAGGAGCAACCGGGACCAGAACCCAGCGCCTATATGGGATGCCGGGGCCGCAGGTGGAGGATTAACCAAGTGAGCCATGGCGCTGGCCCTGGCACTGTTTTTGTTGCTTATGGTAAAAATAACAATCATTGGTGAACTGAATCTGAACTGTGTGGATCTGGTAGGGACTCACAGCTTCAGGCTTCCTTGGGTATGATGACTCTTGTAATGGTCCTGTCCCTGGAGGGGACCTGAAAGCTCCATCAGTGGAGTTGCTGTAAGAGCTGTTAACCCCCATGGAGATAAGGCTTCTAAGCTGGGGAGCTCCAGCCCCTGGTCCTGTGTGAGGCCTATTTCCTTGCACGTGAGCTGTCCCAAGGGCGTAAAGACTACAGTTCCTTGGACAGCATGTGCCGTGCCAGCAACCGTGATTTCTGTTCTATAGATTTGTAAATTATTGCAAGCACAGCTTAGGATAGTCTTGTGAATGAAAAGTCTGGTGGGGCTTAGGAAGATTCCTGGTGGCAGCACGCACTGTGCCCATTGAATACAATTTTCAATTAAAAGACAAAAAAAAAATCTGTTTAATCAGCATTCCCTTTATCATTAGTGAGCTAGTTTCTGCATTATCTTCTCAGACACATTCTATTTTTGTCTTTCATCCGATCAAATTTATTTTCCGGGGTCTTAGATGAATGAGAGGTTGTTGGTAACAAGAGGCAGGACAGCAGAGTGGTGAGAACCAGGGCTCTGAAATTAGAGCATTAGGAGTTCAAATTCCAGCTCTGAAAGTTAGGAGTTAAATGACTGAATCAGTAGTCTGCCCTCTGAGACTTGGGCTCCTCGTTTAGAAGAGGGAAAAGCACATGCCTACCATATCTAATGGGCTATGAAGAAGCAGTCGTGTGTGCTCAGTCCTGCAATAGTTTTTGTTGGGGTTTGGGGCTGCCGAGGATCTGCAGTGCCGCTTGCAAGATGAGTGGAAATCCGTTGCAGAGAATGTTCCGCAGGGATCTGCTGCCCCAGTGTTTCCCTCTCTGCCCTGATGTGTCAAGGGCATCGGCCCACCATCGCACCTACATTCAAAGAGCTCCTGCAGACTGAGAGCTGCCAGCTGATACAAAGGCACTAGTCTTTAAGGGTGAAATTAAGTGACGTTACATAGGGAAAAGCAAAGCTGCAATGGAAACAGAATAAGAGACCCCCCAATACCTGGACTTTCTGTCTTTTGAGGGCTCCACCATGTTTTCTTTACAAGCAGCCAAAGGAGCATGGGTGTACCCTGTTGCAACATTTTCTGAAAGATACAGAAAATAAGAGACAGACTCGTGACATGTACATGTGCATGTGTACACACACACACACACACACACAAATGTGATTTGGTTACAAAGCCTGAGATTCTTTTTAACACTGATTTTCACTGTAATTTCAATCTAGTGCTGCATGGCAAAATATGCTGTAGATTCAAAATATGAGTGTGGGTGAAGGGAGCAGGCAGATCCCTTAAGAAAACCTACTTTACTATACCTGAGCATAACAATCCTTCAGGAAAAAAGTGTCCAGAAGGTAGCAGGTTCTGTGGGCAGAATGACCAGCCCATGGGGCTTAACGGCTCAGAGGGCAGGAAGAACCCCACGACAAGGACACAGAGTGTACAAGGCTGCAATGCTTGTAGAGGGCAGAGATTTCTGTGCCTTTCAGTTGAACACATTTTAGTGAATCAGCATTTAGTTGATTAAAATGACTGTCGTTAAGTCAGAAAACCACTTGGCAAAACTTATCATTGCTCTCTTAAAAATAAAAATCACAAGACAGAAATATAAACCACCAAGTGATGCTAATACTATATGAAGGCAATATTACAGATTAAATTTTGTCATATTCCCTCACTGAACAGGTGTTAATACTTGCTAGTGTTAGAACACTAGCTTCTGTTTATAGAATCAAAGTAGCAAATACTCCAGGATTAGCTAATGTTGACTTTTTGAAACACTCTCAACTGATTAGATTTCCTGAACAAACAACAAAAAACCAAAAAAAAAACCACACAAAACCTTTCCACTTTATTGAAGTGCCAGGCTTACTTTACATTTTGTAATTGTCTAAGTCTTAGCTAAACACTCCTAAAGAAATCTATCGTACTGGGTTAGTACTCTAAGAAAAAATTCTTACTCCATAGTCAAAAACTTTCAGGGCTACGGGTTCATAATTCCACTAAGATTCTCTTCCATCTAGTGAAGTGAAATTCTCTGGAAGTTATTTCATTGTTTTGGTAAATAACTCCTACTTTAAAAATGTCCCGGGGCCAGCACTGTGGTGTAGCAGGTAAAGCCATTGCCTACAGTGCCGGCATCCCATATGGGTGCGGTTTGAGTCCCGGCTGTTCCACTTCCGATCCAGCTCTCTGCTATGGCCTGGGGAAGCAGAGATGGCCCAAGTCCTTAGGCCCCCGCACCCATGTGGGAGACCTGGAAGAAGCTCCTGGCTTCGGATCAGAGCAGCTCCAGCCTTTGTGGCCAACTGTGGAGTGAACCAGCAGATGGAAGACCTCTCTCTCTCTCTGCCTCTCCTTCTCTCTCTGTGTAACTCTTAAAAAAAAAAAAAAAAAAAAAAAAGTTCCAGGAGGTATATAGCTGTTGATTTTCTTTTAAATAAGATTTTTTAGGAGCTGGTGCGTGGTGCAGTGGTTAATGCCCTGGCGTGAAGCGCTAGCAATCCCATATGGGTTCCGGTTTGAGACCTGGCTGCTCCACTTCCGATCCAGCTCTCTGCTGTGGCCTGGGAAAGCAGTAGGAGATGGCCCAAGCCCTTGGGCTCCTGCACCCATGTGGGAGACCAGGAAGAAGCTCCTGGCTCCTGGCTTCAGATTGGTGCAGCTCCGGCCACTGTGGCCAACTGGGGAGTAAACCAGCAGATGGAAGACCTCTCTCTCTCTGCCTCTTCTCTCTCTGTGTAACTCTGACTTTCAAATAAATAAATCTTTAAAAAATTTTTTTTAAAAATTTACTTAAGAGGCAGAGACAGAGAAATAGACCAAGGGAGCTCCCTACTGCTGCTCTACTTCTCAAATGCCCACAATCCCTGAGGGGTCAGAAACTCAGTCCAGGTCTCCCACATGGGTGGCAGAAGTCCAACCGTCACTGTTACCTCCCAGGGTCGGATTAGCAGGAAGCTGGAGTCAGAAGCCAAAGCCAGGTATTGACTCCAGGTAATCTGATGTGGGATGCAGGTGTCTTAACCGGCAGGTCAAATGCCAGCCCCAGCAATGATACAGATGATTGGTAAATCAATAGTTGTCAGAATGGTTAAAATATGGCCCATATTAGTCTGTGAGATGGCAAAGTCATACGTAAATTAGGATTCAACCCAGAACTATAAAGATCTATTAGATTGCGCGGGGGGGGGGGGGGGTCACACTTGGAATGGAGTGAAAATAGGATTATTTCTGAGTTTCATCATTACTACCTTTAAGCAAATCACTTAAAAAATTGAAAATACGATTTTACGAATATAGTAATTGGCTACATGTCTAAAATAAAATTTGTAGACACTTATTAAGGTCTAAAATGGGTTGTTTGTTACTCATTTATTCAATTATTTGTTACTCAAATAATTCCATGTCTTCTGCAGCCCTTTTATTTGTTATAAAGCAAAATAAATATACCTATACAAATGAGTTGGACTTTGCATACTTGCAAATGCTTCTACAGGCCTTCCCTTGTACTGCCTAGACAATTAAGACTTTATGAAGACAGTATGCCAAAGAAAAAACATCATACAGGTGATAATGCAATGAATGAATTTTAAGTTTTTTCTTTATGATTTTTTTCAAGTTTCCCATTTAGAATTTTCAAGAAAGCTATCACACTAAACGAACTGAATTTGGCATTAGGTAAGACACTCAAACAGTGTAATACACACCCTTATCTTCTAGAATGTGCACGGAGTCTGCGGGGAGCTTGTGGAAGGGTGTGGATGCGAGCTGGGCAGCAGACGTGAAGTCCCCGATGCTCTGGGGACTGGGTGCCAGGGTTTTGTTGCAGCGAGTACCCCACACGGTTGAGTCATCCAAAAACTCCTCGGCATGAGGCACTTCCTACAACAGATAAATGGAAAAGTGCAGCAATCTCCTTGCTTAGTCCATGAAATTTAACACATTCACACATTTGATTAAAAAATATGCAGAATCAGGAAGAAAGGGATGTAAGCCTCTGCTAACACACACTGAGGGTCTGTTCTTTTCCCTAGAACTGGAATAGCTCATCTCTTACACCCCCCTGTGGAGTCAGCATCACAAGGTCACATTTTTGTTTTCAACTTTTACATTATTTTTTTAAATCCCAAAAAAGAGTAGGTTTATAGAAGAGTTACAAAGACAGTAGTTTCCCATGTTGAGCTTCCTCTACTATTCAGTACCCTCTTATTCAACTTGGTATATTTGTAAAAATTAAACAATTGTTGTGACCATAGACTTTATTTGTACTTCACTATTTTACCTCTATCTTCCTTTTCTGTTCTAGGTTCTCACGTTACTTAGTCTCCTCACATCTGTGGCCATCTATGGGTCTTTCTTGCACTGACACTTTTGAATGCTGGTCAGGAACTGTGTAGAATGTCGCTCTCCTTGGAGCTCCTGTGGCATTTTCTCATGATTAGACGAGGGAACAACATCTGGGGGTAAAGGGCCCTTCTGACCACGTGAGAGGCCACATGCTGCCAACACGACTTACTGCCGGCGAGGCTAACCCAATCACTTGGTTACATGGTAGCTACTAGGTTTCCCCACCGTGAGCTCTTTTTCCCTTTTCCCTTCTCTGTTAGAAGCAAGTCCCCAAGTCTAGCACATATTCAAAACAAAGGGAGTTAAACTTCCATACCCCACAAGGAAGAACATGAAAAAATCTGTGGATAAACATTAAACCACCACAGTACTTAGTTAAGTAATTTCATTGAGATACTGGATGAAGCACTTGCAAATAAATACCCTGTTTCTTAAGGCCTTAGTCATTAATGTTAGTATTTACCTATGGATCTTGCCTGTAGCAATTATTACTGTGGGGTTCTAATGGTGATTTTCTTTGTCTTAAAGATTTATTTATTTGAAAGAGCTACAGAAAAGGGGAGAGACTAACGGTGATTTTCCACTGCCACTCATCCCTTCCACATCACAAGGAAATCTTCCATGAAGATTTTCCTTCCTTCCCCATTTATTTATGTCAGTATGGATATTGACTTTATTTTTGAGTTATAATCCAATACTACTTTATTATACTTATTTTTCTTATTCAAACTGCTGTAGACCATTGGCTCCTTCAGGCTGGCTCTGGGGTTTCTCGGATAGGCCGGCCTCTCCCTTTTGTAGGACACTTCCTTACTTCCTGGCATTACAAGATGGCCCAAGCTCATCTTACATTTTTGCTGCCCCAGTCCTAGAGTCAGATATTTCTCCAACGAAACAAAGGTTCAAGTTTTACAGTCTACATGAAAAAAGACAGAAACTGCAGAGTCAGGATTACGCTGGACAAACCCCTTCAGTTATCCAGCACATGTGGTTTGTGTATGTACTTCATTGTCTTCATAAATTCCACCCCATCTCTTCCAACACTGGAGGCAAAAATGCTGGCTGTTTCTTCAGGCAGTGCAGGCTAAAGCACTGGCTTAAGTTTAGGGCCAGGATGTATAGAAAATAGTGTTTTTTCCAATCCAAGCATATACAATAGAAAAAGCACACATAATTGAACAGTTTAGTAAAATGCATTTCCAAAGTAATGCTAAAATATTTCAAATCTAGTCTCTTATGTGGGAAGTTTTTAAGAAGATTAAACAATTCTTTAGAAGGATTAGAGCTGGACAATAATTATATTCAGATGAATCCACTGTGCTGTGGAATCAAAAGTTCAGCACAGCTTCTCAGCAGGGTGACGAGTGATGACAGCACAGCATCATTCTCTGGTCCGTCACAGCCAGAGGCCTGCCAGGCTGGGAAGATGGTGAGGAAAATGCACCATGGGCAAGTACTCAGCGATGGGATAGAAGTGAATATGGGCAGGACACATGGCTGCTGGAACGGAAGTCATGGTGGGCCACGGAACAGGGAGAGCTTGCCTGCTGCAGTATACTGATAATGCATCTCAGTTTAATTCAGATTTGCTGGGTTTTCTCCCTAATAGTCCGCTGTGGGCCTTACTTCGTAGATCTAAGAAAAATATATATCCCAGGAGCTTCCTCCTATCTACAAAGAATCTCTGTGGGCAAGGACCACAGCAAACTTGTTTCTATTTTCCATACCTTTCACAGGGTCTGGCACATACCAGGAATACCAACTGCTGAATAGTGTCCTAGGAGAAGCCCATTTTTCATATAACATTGCATCTTCCGGTACAGTTTTACATGGGCCATATCATTTCATTGGCATCATCAATGAGTACAAGGAAGAGGAAAGGTTGTTAGACCCACTTAACAGATGGAGTAGAGATTGCTTACATTTGGTTCTGAAGGAAATTTGCTGACAGAGCGTTCTCCAAAGGTTCTGGTCCCCGTGGGCTTATTTTTAGGCTGTGGCAATCTAAGAAAAGATATGCAAAGTTATGAACAGTAGCTTAAGGATGTAAATGCTATCACTTGAGTACTATAAAAGCACTCCACTTAGTCCTATTTAATGAGTTAATATTAACATAGACAGTGCTTGCTTTTGTAGCAGTCTAGCAAAACTGAATGCTAAATGAATTAACTTGTTAAAGCAGACTTACAGAAAACACAGAAATTTCTGAAACAGTGTCATCCATTAAAGACCAAGGATGCCACATGTTTTATTTCTGAGAGCTGACCATGCCTTTCTCTTTTCTACCTCAGTAGGAATTTCTTCCGGATTATGCTATCTGTAACTCACTCTGCCATCTCTTTTTCCATGGTTTACATGACTAAGAGAATTCATGGATTTGCCCTCCAGATATGGCTCTCTAATGGAATGTCCCTGCACTCGACCACAGATTCTCTCTGCATTACCCAACATACACCAATGGCTTTTCTGCTCATCAATCCTGCAAACATAAACATGGACACCTGTACTGGCGAATTCATTCATGTCTAATACAAGTTCCAATCTACAGAATCCCTCATTTCTCTTATAACTTATGTCCTGCTAGTTTCCTTTTGCTTTTGCTGTGGGAGACTGCTCGCTCTCTTGGATTCCTGCCAGCACCACAGACCTGAAGAACTCGAGCAATGTGCTCCCAATCACATGGACAAAAGGCTCCACAGTGGCAGAGCTGGCAATGGAACCCAGACCATCTGATCCACAGTGCATACTCCGCCTACCACCACCTTCAGTGCTGGAGGCGCCTCTGCAGGCCCCAAGACACGGGGACACATGCATCTCTCCTGATGTGATTTTAACCAGATGTTTCTTTACCCGTAGTTTTCTTTGTTTCCATCTTCAAACACAGGAAAAGTAGAAGTCAGTGTAGAGATAATATTATTGACTCCCCAAGCCCCAGAAGATCCTGCATTTTCTGCAACAGAATAGAAAAAAAAAATCATTTCATTATTATGTTAGGAAAAAACCCTCACTATCTTTTACTTTAAACCTCAACTACAAAAAAAGAAAAAGAAATAATGGCTTATGGAAAAGAACTGATACCAGTTTTTTAAACACTAGAAGATACAACAAGTCACTGTGCAGTGAGATGAAATGACCCAATGGTCAGAGAGTCTGGCACTCAAGCCCCAGAGTTCCTGCCACATTTAAAGCACGGTGGTCCATCAATCTCCAAGACACTGCTAGTGTCACCTGACTCACAAAAAAGAGGCTCTTGTTGCTTGTGTTCTCCATTTCCTATATGGAAGAGCTAAGTGTCTGGCTTTTCATTTCACGAATTAACCTTCTAGATTTACATATATTTTTGCTCCTGAATCTAATCAATTCCTACTTATGTTTATTATTATGTTCATGGCTTACAGCATGAATCTTGACTCTAGATACATGAGGGCCAGCTGCTGGCTTCCAGCACTTCATCCTGGCCACTTGTCTGCTGGGTGGTCTCAAGTCACCCCTTGGGTACTCGGCCCTTCCTGCCCACTCCCGCCCACAGGGACCATGTCCTTCTTTAGCACTCACACACAGAACACCTCCTCAAACACTGTCATATTTTCATTTCATTCCACTGCTCTTGTGTGACAAGCTAGTCAAGGGAAGGGCTACATCGTTTACAAAGCTTGATGTTTCCTGTGGCAATCATTCACAACGTCATATACATGGTAGCTTCAACATAAATTATTACTTTGAAACTGGGCTTCAAATGCATCTTCATTTTGATCTAGAGATGGCCATTCATCTTTGTCATCAGAGATGTCAGGAAGAGTAGGAGCCTGAAACATATTCATGATGAAACCTTAAAGAACAGAAAGAATACCTGTAAAAAGGTTGCAAAAGACTTCCAGTAACTTCTCACATGCTACACACTCAACAAAATGCTTTACCTAATGCTTCTTTCGTGTGCACAGTGGGAGAAGGCTGCACTTTGGATGGCGTTGCTTGAGCCATTCCCAGGGATGTGTTTGGAGTTGTGTGAAAAGAACCTGTGTTAGCAACCTTGTGTGCTTCACACCCTAGGAAAGGAAAGGCCACACAATATAGTGTCAGTACACAAGCCAGAAGGCACACAATCTAAGTAATCTATTACAATTACACCAGCTTACCATCATCTATAGCTATCATTTAAGACTTCCACTGGGGCTGGTGTTGTGGCACAGCAGGTTAAATAGCCGTGACATAAGCATTCCATATGAGCACCAGTTGGAATCCTGGATGCTCAGCTTCTGATCCAGTTCCCTGCTAATGTGCCTGGGAAAGCAACAGAAGATGGCCCAAGTCCTTGGACCCCTGCCACTGACATAGGAGACTGGGATGGAGTTCTAGGCTCCTGGCTTTAGCTTGGCCCAGGCTGGCCACTGTACTCATTTGTGGAGTGAACCAGTGGATAGAAGATCTCTATTTTTGTCTCTCTGCCTTTCAAATAAATAAATCTATCTTTTTTATGACTTCCATTATTAGTGCTTTCATATATTTCATGTCTATATTTATAGAACAGTCCCACAGATAAGGAAGGCAAGAATCATTCTTTTACAGAAAAGAAAGCAAAGGCTCAGAGAGTACGTGTTTGGTCTGAGATCATACAAAATCAGCAGCTTTGTCCCAAGTTTCCCATTTGCTCCATTGTACCCCAAGGACTACCTGTTCCTGGAAACACTGTAAATCTAAGACCAGCTTTCCATCTCACTCGCATGGACACAGACAACAGGGCACAAGGCCATGCGCAGCCTGGGCCCGTCTGCTCAGGTTCACTCACCTTCCTCTTCCTCCTGCTTCCCTGACTACGCTGGCTTCTCTGTCATGCTTTGAACACTCTGTGGATATTCCTGCCCAAGGGCTCAGCACTCGCTGCACCCTCTGCCTCAGACAGACTCCCCAGGCTAGCTGTGTGGGCAGCACCTTCCTTCAGGTCTTTGCCCAAAGAGCACCCTCTCTCACAGCTCAACCCCACAGCCCAGTGCAAAATTTCCTTCTCTCTTCACTTGGGTGAGGGTTTTCATCCTTTTAGCTCATGGTCACACTCCTAGCTCCCAACAACAGTACTGGAAGCCAGCAAGGGCTCAGTGAGCCTGGGTTCAATGAATGACTCTCCTGTTTGGAACAGCCCTGCTCCCCACTGGCATGTCAGCGGAAGGGATACCTCAGATACTCAGGAGGAAACAAGTGAAGACCCACTCTGTGTGTCTTTTTTTTTTTTTTTTTTTTTTTTAAATATTTATCTACTTGAGAGACAGAGAGTATGTGTTCCTACCTACTGGCTCACTCTTCAAATGACCACAATGGCCTGAACTAAGCAGAAGCTGGGAACTGGGAGCTCAATCCAGGTCTCCCAAGTGGGTGGCAGGAATCCAATTACTTGAGCCATCACCGCTGTCTCCCAGGGCTTGCATTGGCAGGATGCTGTAATCAGGAGTCAGAGCTGGGTGCAGAACCCTGCCAATCTGATATGGGCATGCACTGTGGACTAGCACTGTGACTGCTTGGTCAGACATCTGGCCCTGTGTCTCTTACACAAATGCTTTCACTAAATAGCAGCAAATAGTAGTACAATACTCCTAATTAAACACTGAATCATTTTTCCTATCTAACATACTAAAGGTGACTCTATTTTTTTCTAAGAAATTTAATTAAAGGTTTTTTTCCCCCACAAATTAAGTTTTGAAAGGACTCTAAACTAACAAAATGTGACTAGAAAATTAAAATGGCCCAAGTTTAAATAACTCCTATACTCCAAGCCCAGGGACACTAACACTTTTTAGATTTATTAAGATCTGAAGGCTACCTAAACCACAACCACAAAACAGACCTCTGAGACACCCAGACGCGTCTTGGCAAATCCATACCCATGAAGCATTACCTTCTCTTGTCTCTGCTCTGCTCTGCGGCTTGAATTCATGAATATTTTGACTTATATACCTGCAAGAGAAACCTCTTGAGACACACTAAAGAATATACGCTGGATGTGTTAAGAATCCTTGACTAATTTTCAAGAGACAATAGTAAGAGAATTAAGTCAGTGATTACAAGACTGCTAACATACAGATGCAACTGGTTAGCTCTACAGTGTAACTAGATGAAACAGTCATTTTGTTTTGAGGAAAAGCACTCTTACAAACAAATGCCAGGCACTATATGTTTGTGTGACAACAGTGATTCTATATCTTACCACCACAGTAACCATCCCTGTATGTGGTAAGAGGGGACAATGGCTTCAGCCCAGCACACGGAGCTGTGGATATCAATCCCAAGCTGCTCCAGCAGGAAGACACAAGGGAATGTGAGATGCATGGACAGTGACATCCCACCAAAACCAGGAAGCAAAGGCAACTGCAATTCAACTGCTTTATGCTCTTTGGTTACAAAGAGAACACTAAGGTTCAGGGTATGGAAACTTTCCAATTCAAGAGGAAAGTATGAAGGTAAAACAAATACTCAGACAGAGGCATGGAATAAGTAAGCTTGAAAGATTTGGGGCCAATGTTTTGATGACTTGGTTTTTCAACAACATACCCAGCTAAAAGTCATTTTTAAAAGCAGGAGCCACTCATCTTTTACATACTGTAGATCTATGCCATTCACATTGTGATCACCTTGAGGACCACCTCCAGCGTACCTGGAGTCTGTCGCTGGCTGGGCTGGCAAAGGACCAGCAGGTGCGATGGTCTGGCCGACGGCGGGAGGCACCAAAGCCGCAGTAGTACCATTTGCCACAAGAGGAACAGCAGCAAGTGCCTCTCTGGGTTTCTCACCCGCGTGCCTTGAGGTTTGCTGATGGATGGCTGGAAGACATGGAGCTGTGGGTTCCTGCTGGGAGCCTACAGCTGGCCTCACATGTGCTGAGTTAACCTGTCAGGCAAGCAAGTAGACAGAAACAACACCATGAAGTCCGAAACATTACTAAGCAGGAATGAGACAAAGCATAGCATCTGTCCTTGGTAGATAGATCCCCTCACCTTTTCAGCATTCTGAAACGGGCAGCCAACAACAAAAGAGACCACTCTATGTGACAGATGCTTCTAACCAGATACAACTGGCAGCTCATACTTCTAACCACGGAAAAATACTCAGCCTACACACGTGTACCGGTATTGCTGAAGTATCCCATTTCTCTTCACTGGACTTTGGGTAAAAATCAACAACCTATGTTAGCAAATGCTTATGAAGGTGGTCCCTTCATTAAAATATCCCTGGTGGCATTTTCTCTATGAGGCATAGGCAATGTAAATATTATCTGCTATAAAAATATGGCTCACAATAAGAAAGAGAATATACTTTTCATTTAAAATCTTTCTACTCACACATATTTACACTGCGATGAACACTTGAATGCTACAAGGTGAAAAGCCACGGACTGGGGTTTGTGGTATAGCAGGTTAAACTGTCACTTGGGACACCCTCAATCCACACTGCAAGGCCTGGGATTGAGTTCCACCTCTGCTTCTGATCCAGCTTCCTGCTAACACACACCCTGGGAAGCAGCAGATGATGGCTCAAGTACTTGGGTCCCTGCCGCCCACATGGAGACCTAGATTGAGTTCTAGGTTTCTGGCACAGCTCTGGATGTTGTGAGCATTTGGGGAGTGAACCAGCAGATGGAAGGAGGTCTCTGTCTCTGTCCCTCTTTCAAATAAAAATTTTAAAAAATTAAAAAGAGAGCTGCAACCTTTAAAAAAGAATGTTAATTGGGGTCAGCACTATGGCATAATATGCTAAGCCTCTGCCTGCAGCAATGGCATCCCATGTGGGAGCCAATTCATGTCCCAGCCACTCCAGGTCTCTGTTTATGGCCTGGGAAGGCAATGGAGCATGGCCTAAGTCCTTGGGCCCCTGCACCCACATGGGAAACCCATGGGAGAACCATAGGAGACTCCTGGCTACTGGCTTTGGATCGGCTCAGCTCTGGTTGTCGTAGCTATTTGGGGAGTAAACCAGCAGATGGAAGATCTTTCTCTCCCTCTCTGTCTGTAACTCTACCCTTCAAATAAATACATAAAAAAATCTCTAAAAAAAGAATGTTAATTCCTCACCATATAAAATATCCTAAAAATTAAGAAAAATACATTTATAAAAATAATTACATAGATAAGTGAACAAATATAAAAAGTTCATCCTTACAAGTCATCAAATAAGGTAACTTAAAATGACCTACACTACTGATTTGCCAAATTAATAAAGGTTAAAAATAATTTCAAAGAACTATCAATATATATAATGCCAAAGAACTATTTTGGGAAATAATAATCACAGAATTTCTCCATCAGATAGCAAAACACACAAGGAAGGGCTTTAGTAACGCACAATATAGAATGGTGAAGAGACTCACTGACTAAAACAAAAATGTAGATAATTTTAGAAATGGACCTTGTGTGCACACACACAGAAACTTCTGTGATAGAGATTTTAAATTAATGAAGAAGCTGAGCTGGTCAATAACGACAGGGACAACTTGCAATCCATTTGGAAAACATATCCCACATGACCCATATGCACAAGTTGGTTCCTTAAAGAAAGGCTTTGGACTAAAGACACAGCACTAAACATGTGCCGTGTCATCCACACACCCCCCCCCCCCCCAATGATAGTGCAGGAACTCGAACACCTAAAGCAGCTGCTGGAGGGAGCAAGGGCACGAGTCTCTGATCTCTAGAGAAGTTCAGAATCTGCAATACTAGTTACACCTCACAATGGAAGTGAAGGTAGAGCTAAAAACACGAATGTGGAAGAAGAAAGGGTAGGGAAGGCAGTTCCCACGCCCCACCATGCAGCAGACAGAGGTCTCCTTTCTGGAGAAAGAGGCCCCTGGACTAGGGCTGCCCTGAGAAGCAGAAGGACCGAGTCAGTCTGCTTGCTCAGGGAGGACCTCTTGTCCCTTTCCTTGGCTTCCCAAACGCCAGCAGCTCAAGTTCACACTCTGAAATCAAAACATTCTGCTCTCAGGCCTCCATCTCCCCAGGAAATACACCTCCCAGTGAAGCCCCACTCACACAGCTACAGCTTCCTATGAGCCTTCCCAGCTCTGAGTTTGGATGAGAATACAGGAAAGAACATCAGACATCTCACAAAGGGCTTTCAATACAAAGAGTACAGAGTGAAACACATAAATGACACGTAAGAACAGGAAATCAAGGATTCTGAGACAGAAGGAGAAAAAATTAATATCCATCCTTAGACTAAGATATAGTGTCACAAAATAAAAATAGGCAGCTATGAAAATGAGCATTCATAACAAAAAAGCAATTAAGGAATTCAATAAGAAGGCCATAAAAAGATGGAGCTGGCACCGTGGCGCAATAGGTTAATCCTCTGCCTGTAGTGCCAGCATCCGATATGGGTGCCGGTTCTAGTCCCGGCTGCTCCACTTCCAATCCAGCTCTCTGCTGTGGCCTGGGAAAGCAGAAGATGGCCCAAGTGCTTAGACCCCTGCACCCACGTGAGAGACCTGAAAGAAGCTCTTGGCTCCTGGCTTCAGATTGGCGCAGCTCCAGCTGCTGTGGCCAACTGAAGAGTGAACCAATAGATGCAAGACCTTTCTGTCTCTCTCTCACTGTCTGTAACTCTTCCTATCAAATAACTAAATAAAATCTTAAAAAAAAAGGCAATAAAAGTAATGAAATCTAGAAAATTGGGAGGGGAGGGGAGGACAAAGTAGTAAAAGGGTGAAAAAAGCTAAGGAAGTAGGATGTTCAGTCTAGAACAGCCTAAGAGAGAATACATATGGGGGAACATTATTTAAAATAAACGCACCAAGCAAAAGTCCCAGAATTGCAGGGTTAAGTAACAGAGCAAAGACAAACGTCAAGCACATGGCACTCCCATGATATAACGTGTACACAGATGAGCTTGTATACTCTAGAGGACATGGGGTCACGTTCATGGAACCAGGAATTGCAACGACTTGGCTCCTCAACCCCGACAATGGAGTCAAAAGATATGGATGAGATCCCGAGTGGCTCTGAGGTCAGAGCTTTCCCAAGTAACCAGCAAAGCATGCGAGTAGGATATGATGATTTTTAGGCACCTAAGAGATGGCAACAGGTTAACTCCTCGACTATACCTTTGTGTTTTTTTTTTTTTTTTTTTTTTAAATTTATTTATTTACGTGAAAGAGTTACACAGAGAGAGAAGCAGAGGCAGAGAGAGGTCTTCCATCCGCTGGTTCAGATGGCTCCCCAGATGGCCACAATGGCTGGAGCTGTGCTGATCCAGCGCCAGGAACCAGGTGCTTATTCCTGGTCTCCCATGCGGGTGCAGGGGCCCAAGGACTTGGGCCATTCCCCACTGTTTTCTCAGGCCATAGCAGAGAGCTGGATTGGAAGTGGAGCAGCCGGGACTGGAACCAGTGCCCAAATGGGATACCGGCACTGTAGGCGGCGGCTTTTACCCGCCATGCCACAGTGCCAGCCCCTCAACCACGCTTTTATAAAAACACTACTGGAGACATGCACCTTCAAAACAGGGACCGTAGGAGAATTGCTGACATGGGAACCAGGGATACACCCCAAGGGAGGAGACGGGGTGGTCAGTTGCAGAGAGGCCAGCCTGCAGGAGGAAGACAGGAGCACTGGCAGGCATGGGGTCAAGCACAGGGAGAGGAATGGAGCTGATGAGTCTGAACACAAGGAAAGGGTGTTTTTAGTTTCTCCAGAGTGTGGGGAGAAACACAAGAAAAACAGAAAAGAGAAAAATAATGATAATTATTTTTATAATTTTGTGCAACTACCTAGGAAAAACATAAATTACACAAAAAGGGAAATTCAAATAATTAAGGAAAAAAATGGGAGCCAATGCTCTGGCTTAGTGGGTAAAGCCGTTGCCTGCAGTGCTGGCATCCCATATGGGTGCCGATTTGAGTCCCGGCTGCTCCACTTCTGATCCAGCTCTCTGCTATGGCCTGGGAGAGCGGAAGATGGCCCAAGTCCTTGGGCCCCAGCAACTGCGCGGGAGACCCAGAAGAAGCTCCTGGCTTCGGATCAGCTCAGCTCCAGCTGGTGCAGTCATTTAGGGAGTGAACAAGGGAATAGAAGACCTATCTTTCAAATAAAAAAAAAAAACCAATTCTTTAAAAAATATTCTATAATTTCAAAAGTATTTTCACTCTTCCATGAAGAGAAATCTAAATAGTCAAGAGATTTGCTGGCCTTCTAATACTTTTATTAAAAAAAGAAACAACCAAGTAGAAAAAAATGGACAAATCCATCAATTTAGAGAGAAAAAAATAGACACTACATATACATCTAAAAAAATTCAAATCTACCTGTGTGTCAGGGGTAGAAATCTGTAGAACTAACATTATCCAAACGTACATAAGAAGCAGACACTTCAGTGCACTGCTGATGCGTGTGCAGTTTCTGAGGGCACACTGCCGGGAAAGCTAGAATCTAAGCGACTCCACTTTTATCTTTCTAGAGAAATAGCTTCATAGGTACAAGAATGCTCACTGCAGCGTGACTCACAGCAGTTTCTACATGACACATGCCTTTCTGTAAGATCTCTCTGCAACACTAGTCAAAGAGCTGTAAGACATGCGGGAGAAAAGCAGAAAATAAGCCTTATTTATGCAGAAACTTCAACTGCATGCATGTGCATATTGATGCACATGAGTGAACACAAACTGCAGCAGTGAGCCATGAAGGAAAGTACTCATTTGTGCATGCATATACATCTACTACCACGCGCCCCTCACATACATACATATATGCATGCACATACAAATATACATACACAGCTTTCATTCAAGTTCTAAAAAAAAATCAACTGATCATGTACTATTTATTTATTTGAAAGATTTACACAGAGAGAGGAAAGGCAGAGATAGTGAGGTCTTCCATCCACTGGTTCATTCCCCAATTGGCTTCAATGGCCAGAGCTGTGTCAATCCAAAGCCAGGAGCCAGGAGCTTCTTCCAGGTCTCCCATGTGGTTGCAGGGGCCCAAGAGCTTGGGCTTGGGCCATCTTCTACTGCTTTCCCAGGCCATAGCTTAGAGCTGGATCAGAAGTGGAGCAGCTGGGTCTTGAACTGGTGCCCATAAGAGATGCCGGCTCTGCAGGCACTGGCTTTACTTGCCACGCCACAGTGCTAGCCCTGGTCATGTACTTTTATAATTTTCAAAATAGATAAGAAAATAAACTGCTTTATTTTCAGGATCTCCTATGCCATTGATAGATATAAACTATGTGAAGGATTAAGCAATCATATAGCTTAATGTATCTCCAATGTCACCCATTTATTAATTAATAATTTTAAGATAATATATGTGGTTCTACCACTCACTACCTTGCTCCTCTTCCAACGTGAAACAATAGCAAACAGAAAATAAACCCACATGACAAATTAATCTAAATACATAGTCAAATACTCATTTTATAATATGGTCCTTGTACAAAAACCAGAAAAAGGACTATACGTACCAATACAAGAATGTAAACATGTAAGCACGTGCCGCTCATGCTCTCACACATCCACACACACTAAACACACCACTTGCTCTGTTCTGTAACTTCCTTTCCTCATTCTATCTTTTGAACCTCACTCTGCATTAAATTAGCACACAATTTTGGCAAGTTGCGAATTTAATCAGCAGGATTAACTCTTACAATAGAGCACAGCAAGGAGCAAATCAATGCTCTCAGCAGCCCCTGGGCACAGGACGCACCAGCGTGGAGCATGTGTGTACCTCAGGCCTCTCCTGCAAAGTGGGCAGGTCCTCGTGTGACGTCTCCACCACTTGATGCAACTTCTTATGAAGTTCATCCATTTTCTGCTTTAGAAGCTGTTCTTCAAAAGCATTCGCTTCTTTCTTTTTCATATAATGTCTGTCTTCGTTCACTTTAGGAAAGATAAAGAATAGTTGGCATACAAAGCTTAAATCTCAGCCATCGGAGGGATACATGCAAAACAGGTTTAGAGTTGTATTTTTTTAGGATGCCATTTCTTATTTTTTTCCACATTTAATAGGTTTTAGAAATGACATTTGTATAACTTTCTAATTATAATTTTTACCTGCCCTTTCTAAATTATAATTTTATGTTAAGTTCAGAGTATCTAAGTTACAAAAATATGTTGATCAACAATATTTGATAATAGCATAATGCAGTACCACACACTTCCTGTAAAACCATCATGATGTTTCAAATCAGTTGAAAAATGGCTCTCATTTCAACTGTTAAAAGATACAAATTTCTATGGACTTCCTAGGAAGAGGTGACAGGGAAGGGCACTCCAGCATCAGGGCATCAGGCACCTGCAGTCAGTGGGTCCCACTTCCAGACCTGGTTCTCACAGCAACACCCAGGCCAATCAGAATCTGGCAAGTGAAAGGCACAGCAAAATAATAGGTCTTCTGTGAGGGTTTAACTGACTGAAAAACGATGAGCAAAAGAAAGGCCCGCTGCACAGCTATAGCAGAAAAATCTCGGTGTAAAATCCCTGAGGGAAACAAAGGCTAATTTTCCTCTCTGTGAGGGACACACTGTTACAGCAAAGCAGTTTCCTCCTGAGGAACAAAACTGAACCCACTGCAACAGCCATAAACGACACAGCCCTTTGATCAGGACAGGGCTCTCTGCAGTAGGTGTAGATCTTGGAAGATACCACCTCAACTACAGCCCCTAGCCTAATCCTTTTACAGTACAAATCATGACCTAGAGATATAGTTATTATATTTATAAGTTTAAATTCATATGTAGAATGCTGAAAATACCAAGTATCTATTTCACAAAAATTAAGGCAACACTTGCTACTATAAGCTTTGCTGCCAACAATGGATTTAGTCCTTGGACCCACGTGGCTGCCCTGCAGGTGTTGAAGATCGATTCCTGGGATGAGTTCATCCTTAGGATGAGCTGGAGACTTCCACAGTCTCTGCATAGTCAAAAATGAAATCATACTTAGTCAAAAAATGAAATTACTCAGAGATGAGTATTATTTTAAGTGACATAAGAATTAACTCAGGGGGCCAGTGCTGTGGCATGGCGAGTAAGGCTGCCACTTGTAGTGCCGGCATCCCATATGGGTGCTGGTTCTAGTCCCAGCTGCTTCACTTCCTATCCAGCTCTCTGCTGTGGCCTGGGAAAGCAGTGGAAGATGGCCCAAGCCCAAGCCTGTAGGCCCCTGCACCCACGTGGATCCAGAAGAAGCTCCTGGCTCCTGGCTTTGGATTGGCACAGCTCTGGCCATTGCAGCCAACTGGGGAGTAAACCAGCGGATAGAGGACCTCTCTAACTGTGACGTTCAAATAAATAAATCTTTTTATATATATATATATATATAAAAAAAGAATAACTCAGAATGTAAGACTGTAAGTACCCCATTGCTCGTGCTTTCTCCGTTGATTGTATTTCTGAGCTCGCAGTTCTTCAAAGGAAAACTCTGATTCCCCGCGGATAAGCTTCTCCTTACAGTACATGACGACCTGCTGAATGTCAGCTTGGGCTGCCACAGACGAGTGTGCAGAATATTCTGATTTGGAAATCATGACTACCCTCTGTTCCCTACAGGGGGAAAACACATGATTTACAACACTGTATTGAGGTAGCTCTAAAAGGAAACTAAACGGACTAATGTACTACTGGTACTTGCTTATTTGATTCTTTATCATGAGCTGAAGATACCACTCCAGGAAGTTCTGAACCCTGTAAGACAGAAAGTAAACATAAGCATTCACTTATCTGAAAAGAAACGCTCACAAAACAAAATGAAAATTCTGGAGGCAAGGGGGCCTTAATCTCAGGCACATTTATGTGTTTTTTTTTGACAGGTAGAGTTAGACAGTGAGAGAGACAGAGAAAGGTCTTCCTTCCGTTGGTTCACCCCCAAATGGCCGCTAATGCCGGCGTTCTGTGCCGATCCAAAGTCAGGAGCCAGGTGCTTCCTCCTGGTCTCCCATGCGGGTGCAGGGGCCAAGCACTTGGGCCATCCTCCACTGCACTCCCTGGCCACAGCAGAGAGCTGGCCTGGAAGAGGAGACAGAATCTGGCGCCCCAACCGGGACTAGAAAATGGGGTGCCGGCACCGCAGGCGGAGGGTTAGCCTAGTGAGCCGTGGCGCCGGCTATGTGTTCTTTTAAAATATGCTGTATATCCGAAGATGTAGTCTGTATCATCAATGTTATGAAAATTTTGCCAACTACAGAGCCCAATTAGAAAGAAAATTTCTGGGGCCAGTGCTGTGTGTAGCAGGTAAAAACCACCACCTGCAGTGCCGGCATCCCATATGGGTGCCAGTTCAAGTCCCAGCTGCTCCACTTCCAATCCAGCTCTCTGCTATGGCCTGGGAAAGCAGTAGAAGATGGACCATGTCCTTGGGCACCTCTCCTTCTCTCTCTCCCTTTCAAATAAATAAATAAATCTTTAAGGAAAAAAAAAAAACAACTTCTACTCGGTAGTAGAGATGCGCAACAATCTCCCTTCAATTCATGGTCCAGGAGCTGGGCTGTGTGCAGGGAATTCACAATCAAATAGCTATATTAAAAAAAAATTAACAGTTTCTTCTGGTACTACTCGTACCCTCAGGGTACACCTTACACGTCACACTATGAACTGGGGCAAGGAATGTGACCAGAAGAAAGACCCATCTTGTTGTCTACAAACCTAGACAGGGTATTAGGCAAGCAAGTGTAGGATGTAAACTGTACCACCTATCAAGTTTACAGATGTACAGTCTACATCTAGGAACGTGCTACGTCAACAAGACCTGCACACGCCCTTCCACTGGGTCAAGCTTCAAGGAGGTCCCTGGAGAACTTTGAAAGTGCAAACACAGAATGAAGAAGGGAGGCTGCTGGAAAATCTGAGGCTGAAAGGAGAGATCCGAGCAGTTCGCATGCTCATACGCCTTCAGGACAAGAGACCTTGATAGGGACAGAAGACAGGCACAACCAGAGTCCATTTTCTCCCACTGGAATGGCAGGGAAACGTGCAGTGATATTCACTGATTGGTGGCAGAAACTGACAAGAAGTCATCTGATACCTTCTGCCATCTCATTGCATATTTGCCAAGGAGAAGGAGGAGGGAGAAGGGAGAGGAAGAGGGAAAGAGAGAGGGAAAGGGGAGGGAGAGGGAGAGAGGTGTTAAGGGCAGGCAGAGTCCAAGTTTGAAAAGAAGTTTAAAGTCACTATAATTTGGAATGAAAGAGTAAACTGGGGAACACAGTGGCCTGGGAGTATTGGAGCCTTGGTTGAGGTTACAGGCACCAACCTTGAGGTTCTAGGTTTTTACACAGGACTCAGGAACCTCTAGGTGGGTGTGATCCAAGGTAGGGATCTCCTGGACCAGTGTGAGAGAGGCCAGCAGAACAAAGGTGAGGATGTTAGCGGGGGAGAAGCTGCAGGGGAGGATGTGAAGATACGAGGTTGTGTGGTAGGGGTTCCCAGGTCAGCCCAGCCAGGCTTGTTGATGAGATGAGAGGCTCAGATGAGCAGGCTCAGGGCGTTGCTACAGGAGGAGGTGGACATGGAGGCTAGTGTCACAGGAGACAATGCTAATGAGATGAGTAGCCAAGGTAGACGCAGAAGGTAGTCAGGATGGCCGTTAATCCCATTCCTAGTTAAATACTGCAAACACTACTGTTACCTGATTCTTAGAAATGCAGGCTGAGTTCTTTCCTGGATTTGATTTTGATGTTGTCATTTGGTTAAAAATCTGAGCATTATGCAGAGGTTCTGAGGTTTTAGCTACATGAGGAAAAGAAGACAAGATATGGGTAAAATCATTTAAATGAAATTATCACAATACATTCTCCTGATCTTTCCATACGTCGTGGAAAAAACAAATCAACTCATTCACACTGCCTCAGAAAATCTTTTTTAAGCAAAATATTATAATTTTCTGATCAATTAAAAATGACCAAGGAGGCCGGTGTCACGGCTCAATAGGCTAATCCTCCGCCTGCGGCGCCGGCACCCAGGGTTCTAGTCCTAGTCGGGGCGCCGAATTCTGTCCTGGTTGCCCCTCTTCCAGGCCAGCTCTCTGCTGTGGCCCAGGAGTGCAGTGGAGGATGGCCCAAGTGCTTGGGCCCTGCACCCCATGGGAGACCAGGAGAAGCACCTGGCTCCTGCCTTCGGATCAGCGCGGTGCGACGGCCGCGGCAGCCATTGGAGGGTGAACCAATGGCAAAGGAAGACCTTTCTCTCTCTCTCTCACTATCCACTCTGCCTGTCAAAAAAAAAAAAAAAAAAAAAAAGACTAAGGAAGTACCCAAAAGAAATGTATAAACCGTTTTAAGTAAGATAGTTAATACTTATTGCTAAAATGTGATCTTTATTTCTGAGAAAAACAATTACTGCATTTCTTAAAAAGTCACATTAACTACATCTGATTCAACCCAGAATAGAGGGAGTTCAGAGTAAGTATTATCGTAAGGTGTGTTTTCTTCTTTTTAAATTCTAAAAAGACAGTGAAATCATCAAGCCTTCCCTATAGGTTTGCTTTTTAAAGTACAAAGCCAGAGCAACCCTCTCTAGGGTTATGCCACAGTGAGTAGTATTATTATCAGAGTGCCTACCTTATTAACTAAGACAGTACAACTTGGTTTTCATGAAATACTAGATGGATTTGGCTGTTAAGAAAAAAGATCCTGGGGCTAGCATTGTGGCACAGCAGGTTAAACCTCTGCCTGCAACAACAGCATCCCATATCACAGCGCTGGTTCAAATCCTGGCTGCTCTGCTTCCGATCCAGCTCCCTGCTAATTTGCTTGGGAAAGCAGCAGGAGATGCCCAAGTGCTTGGGCCCCTGCCACTCAAGTGGGAGACAGGGATCCAGGTTCCTGGCACAGGCCAGGCCACTGTGGCCGTGTGGGGAGTGAACCAGGGACAGATGGACAATCTCTCTTTCTCTCTGTCCCTCCCTATCAATCTGCCTTTTAAACAAACAACATAAATCTTCTAAGAAAATCAGAAAAACAAAAACAAAAACAGTGCAGATTAGAGACTGAATTACCAACAGTGTATACATCCATCTGGTGAAAGACTGATAAAATGCTTACTTTACCTTGAGCAGGCAAGTGGATTTCAGCGAGGCGTATCTGAAACAACCTAAATGACAGTAGACAGGCATCAGTATAGATTATTAAGCTACAATTCAATACAATCCTTATCTGTATTAAAGTGGAAATTAAAGACAATAGATAGCTTAGGACGGGCATGCATTTGGCACAGCAGGAAAGTCATGCTCAGGACACTGACATCCCGTTTGGAGTGCCAGGTATGAATCCTAGCTCCGCTTCTCCTCCAGCTGCTGGCTGATGCACACCCTGCGAGACAGCAGATGATAACACATGCTTGCAGTTCTGGAACAAGTAGGGAAAATGCCAAAAGGTCTCTTTGATTCCTTTACTATTTCCAAAATTCCTAAATAAGGGATATTTAATTATGGAAAACACAGAAATTGTGAAAAAACAAAGTTATTCATTAAGATATCCATCATGTTGTTCCTTATGAAAATCAAAATGTGAGGCCAGAGTTGTAAAGCAGAGGGTAAAGCTGCTGCCTGTGACACAGACATCCTATGTGGATGCCAGTTCAAGTCCCAGCTGCTCTGCTTCTGATCCAGCTCCCTGCTAGTTCACATGCGAAAGCAGCGGAAGATGGCAACAGTGCTTAGACCACTGCACCCACATGAGAGACGCACATGAAGCTCCTGGCTTCTGGCTTCAGCCTGGCCCAGCCCTAGCTGTTGCAGTCATTTGGGGAGAAGAATGAACCAGAGGATCAAAGATCTCACTTGGGGCCTGCACTGTGGCATAGTGGGTAAAGCTGCCACCTTTAGTGCCGGCATCCCATATGGGCGCTGGTTCAGGACCTTGCTACTTCATTTCCAATCCAGCTCTCTGCTGTGGCTTGGGAAAGCAGTGGAGGATGGCCGAAGTCCTTGGGCCCCTGTACCCATGTGGGAGACCTGGAAGAAGCTCCTGAATCCTGGCTTCGGATCAGTGCAGCCCCAGCAGTTGCGGTCAACTGAGGAGTGAACCAGTGGATGGCAGACCCCTCTCTCTGTGTAACTCTTTCAAATAAATAAATTTAAAAAATAAAAAAAGATCTCGCTTGCTCTGTGTCTCCCTTACTATAATTCTGCCTTTCAAATAAATCAATCTATCTAAAAAACAAAAACAAAAACCAAGGGGCCGGCACAGTGGCTCACTTGGTTAATCCTCCACCTGAGGCGCCGGGTTCTAGTCCCGGTTGCTCCTCTTCCAGTCCAGCTCTCTGCTGTGGCCCGGGAAGGCAGTGGAGGATGGCCCAAGTGCTTGGGCTCTTGCACCCGCATGAGAGACCAGGGAAAAGCACCTGGCTCCTGGCTGCGGATTGGCGTAGCTCCAGCCATAGCGGCCATTTGGGGGGTAAACAAACAGAAGGAAGACCTTTCTCTCTGTCTCTCTCTCTCTAACTCTATCTGTCAAAAACCAAAAAACAAAACAAAGATGCTACAAACAATATCAGTGTTCAGTTAGGGCATGGTTAAATTATGACGTATCTGGGGCCGGCACTGTGGTGCAGTGTGTAAAGCTGCTGCTGCAGCACCAGCATCCCATATAGGCGCCAGTTCAAGAACCGGCTATTCCACTTCTGATCCAGCTCTCTGATGTGGCCTGGGAAAGCAGTAGAAGATGGCCCACGTCCTTGGGCCCCTGCACCCACATGGGAGACCCGGAAGAAGCTCCTGTCTCCGGGTTTGGATTGGCCCAGCTCCAGCCATTGTGGTTAACTGGGGAGTAAACCAGGGGATGGAAGACTTCTCTCTCTCTGCCTCTCCTTCTCTGTGTAACTCTGACTTCCAAATAAAGAAATCTTTAAAAGAAAAAATTATGACACATCTTTGAAAGACTTCAAAACTACTTTAGTGGTAGTTAGAAGTTCATCATTTCTTAAGGACAGTTTCAACTTGGGTAGGTATAACTAGATAGAATGATCCGCTGTCAAAACGCGTAGAGATACATGTGCAGCCTACAGGAAAGCAAGTAGAAGGAAAGTCACAAGAATAATTCCGGACAGATTCCTTTTCTTCACACATTTCTGTATCAATCACATTTTCCACAAGAAATGTGCTTGTAGAAACAGGTAACCTTAACAACCGTTAAGAGCAAGTGTCATGTTTAAAGGCAGAAACATTGCCCGTTTCATCCTGAAACCACCTGTATTGTTGCTGCAGCAGCTCTCGCGGCTCAGCCTGGTTCTGAATTCCTCTGCGGAAAACGGCACTGGCATGCTGCAGCTCCCCCTGCGCTTCCAGATGTCCTGCCCAGGATACGTACAAAGGGGACGACTGGGTCCCGATCCCATGGTTGTACAGAAACTCAAAAAACTGATGAAGGTCGCTGTTGTATTCAGCCTGCAGGAACCCAAAGCAAAGAAGACATAAGGACAAAAGAACTGCTGGTCTAGGCAGGTCTGGCCCACAGTCATCAGTCTTCGTGGAGGCTCAAGGTATACTGTGTAAGGAAGGCGGGCATTGGTCTTGGATGGCAAACCCACAAGGCAGGCTCATCCTTTCTTTCCCTTGACATCAATATCCCCAAAATTACCCACACTAATTCTCAAGATAGTAGGATCTATAATGACCTATTACCCAAAGCACTCAGTCTGAGCTTGTTCAAGTTCCATAGGGTGCCTCTAATTGTAGTTTTTTTTTTTTTTTTTTTTGACAGGCAGAGTGGACAGTGAGAGAGAGAGACAGAGAGAAAGGTCTTCCTTTGCCGTTGGTTCACCCTCCAATGGCCGCCGCAGCCGGCGCGCTGCAGCCAGCGCACCGCGCTGATCTGAAGGCAGGAGCCAGGTGCTTCTCCTGGTCTCCCATGGGGTGCAGGGCCCAAGGACTTGGGCCATCCTCCACTGCACTCACCGGCGCCGCGGCTCAATAGGCTAATCCTCCGCCTAGTGGCGCCGGCACACCAGGTTCTAGTCCGGGTCGGGGCACCGGATTCTGTCCCAGTTGCCCCTCTTCCAGGCCAGCTCTCTGCTGTGGCCAGGGAGTGCAGTGGAGGATGGCCCAAGTGCTTGGGCCCTGCACCCCATGGGAGACCAGGAGAAGCACCTGGCTCCTGCCATCGGATCAGCGCGGTGCGCCGGCCGCAGCGCACCGGCCGCGGCGGCCATTGGAGGGTGAACCAACGGCAAAGGAAGACCTTTCTCCCTGTCTCTCTCTCTCACTGTCCACTCTGCCTGTCAAAAAAAAAAAAAAAAATTTTTTTTAAATCCATTAAACAAATTCATGCTTACTCCTTGGGCTGCATTCATGATTTTATTACTAGTGCTCATCCCACAAGCCTTTAGCTGCAGACTGAAGTCCTAGCCTTTTCATTTAAAGCTGAACCTGAGACAGCTTTCTCCTTTATTACTAAGTGCAGTTTCTGGAAGCTACAATTTCTTAGTTACTCACAGTGAATTTAATTCACTCCCAGGAACTGTCTTGAGACCTAGGAGTGTCTGCTTATTGTCCCTCCTCTAAACATACTTCTCATGCAACAAGCCTTTTAATTTAATGGTTTCCATCCCATGCTGTAGCATTTACAGACTTGATACGCAGAGATGAAGCATTTTAAAAATAAATCACTGACTCTACAATATACAAGCCAAACACACATCTGGCCAAATAACTTTTAAAAATGTTATGACTGGAAACAATTACAATAAGACAATCTAACATGATGTTAAAATGTCAGAAAGAGAGCAGAGTAAGATCCTACACTGATCATCTGATACCTTGAGAGAGAGAGAGAGCTGGGCAAGCCGGGTGAGAGACTATAGGGCCTGGTTTCACTGAGATACTAATAAAAGATGCATTGAATAAGGTAGGAAGAAAAAAGTTGCCTGCGTCACCCTTCCCCCTTTTTGGAACAGCACAGGGTGGACAGAGGTGCTTCTGGTTTGGAGAGGGAGAGGGAATTAAGACCAGGCCTTGGTACCAGGCCTTTGACAGAGAACCCCAGTGCTGGGTTCTGCTCAGGGACTGCCTCTACCACCCTTCCCCTAACCTCGATCAGCACAGACCAGAGGAAGACTCCACTGCTGGAGAGTGAATGGGCCCAGACTCCACACTGAAGAGCAAGGTGATACAGGAAGGCCTTACAATGAAGAGAACAAAGCACACAGCACTTGCCACTCTGTCTCTTGAGATGAGCCTGGAATCAAGTGGGACTTTGTTTAACAGTCCTCACATCAGACCCACGAGGCATTCATTGCTGGAGAATCCTGGAGCACTCACGGGCTGCAGCTGCTCTGGGCGGCCATCTCCACAAATCCAATCCTGTGAACCACCAAGGAGGCCCTGCCAACCTTCCCACGGCTCTGGCCTGGGGAGAACCCGGGCGGCACACTCTGAGTGTTTTCACCTGCAAGACTCAGATAACAGCGGGGTCTGCCCTGTGTTGCTCAGAAGCAGCAAACGCAGCTCTGTGCATTCATCCTGTGCCCCTGGAGGAGACAAGCAGCTTCTCCTGGGTGGCGCAGCGTGCTGAGGCCCCAGGCAAGCAACTGGGTGGCTCCAACTACCGCACTGGGATGAGCAGCCGTTCTCAGAAGCTCAGCCCTCTGAGGACCTGAGAAGCAGGTATTCGGCCCCACCCATCCACCGTGTGCTCCAGGAAGCAGATGGGCAGGCCTCCCAGATCAGGTTGGCACCCAGAGGCCCCATCAAAGCTCCCCGCGCAGCCCCAGACATTGAGAGTTGCCCTATCTGGGCACACTGGTACAGCCCAGCCCTACGCAATCCTCAGCTCTCCACTCTGCTACCAGGGCCACACCTGGGAGTGCACACATGACCCATAAACAGGTGCGTTTCACTCAGAGCTGCCAGTGTACCTGTCCCACCTGCATCCCACCTGGTGACACAGGCCATGAGCCTTGCAGCCCAGATACTGCCAATGCTGACCACGCTGAAGCAGCTACAGGGACATTGTATTAAAGCTCCCACCCAGACCTAAATCCAGGGCACAGTGGTCAACTGATACTCCAGAAACATCGCCAGCACGCTCTTCACTAAGAAAGTCCCCTATAAACCTGGGAGAAGCAACTGACCCACCAGATTCCGAAAAATCAACTCAAAGATGTAAGACACGTGAAGAAACAAGGAGACATGATGCCTCCAAAGGAACACAACAGCTCTCTATCAACAGGCCACAGAGAAAAGGAAACAGTTGTCTGAGAAAGTAAAAAAAATAACTCAAAGGAAACAATGAGATAAAAAAACACAGACAACTCAACAATAGTATGAAGACAATTTATGACATGAATGAGAAATTCATGAGCAAAAGAGAAAAAACAGTATAAAAAAAGGAGCAATCAGAAACTTTGAAGGTGAAGAACTCAATAAATGGAATTAAAATTACAGCTGAGATCTTCAGTATTACAATTGAGCAGGCAGAATTTCTGAGCTTGAAGACAGGCCCTTTGAAAATAACCCAGTCAGAAAATAAGTAAGTAGGCGAGGAGAGCCCTTGAGAATGATGGGGCACTATTAAATGAGAAAACATTCATGATGGGTGCTCAGAACAAGAGAAGGGAAAAGGTATACAAAACCTACGCAATGAAATAATTGCTGGAAACTTTTCAAGTCTTGGGAAAGTTCCAGTTCCAGAAAGCCCAGAGGGCTGGTGCTGTGGCACAGTGGGTAAAGCCGCAGCCTGCAGTGCCAGCATCCCATATGGGTGCCGGTTCAAGACCCAGCTGCTCTACTTCTGATCCAGCTCTCTGCTATGGCCTGGGAAAGCAGTGGAAGATGGCCAGTGCTTGGGACCCCACACCGCGTGGGAGACCCAGAAGCTCCCGGCTTCGGATCAACACAGCTCTAGCCATTGCAGCCATTTGGGAAGTGAACCAGCGGATGGAAGATCTTTCTCTCTCTGCCTCAGCCTCTCTGTAACTCTGTCTTTCAAATAAAATAAATAAGTCTTAAAAAAAAAAAAAAAAAAAAAAAAAAAAGCCCAAAGGATCTTTTATCGATTCAATTTAAAAAAAAAATCCTCTCTGAGGTTTACTATAAGCTGCCAAAAATACAAGTCAAAGAGAATTCCAAAAGAGCAACAGGAAAGTGTCAGTCACCTAGGAAGGACTCTCCACTAAACTAACAGCAGATTTCTCAGGTGCAAACTTACAGGGCCAGGGAAGAATGGGATAAAAAACACAGCAAAACTACCCTTCAGAAATGAAGAAATAAAGACTTTCTACAACAAGCAAAACTAATTAGAACTCATCACCCCTACTCGTCCCCCAAAATAACTCAACATAGTCCTACATTAGAAGTGAGATAACTACCACAATGAAACGTGTGAAAGTACCACTCAACAGTGGAGCAAATACACAAGAAAGAGAAGAAAGTCTCAGGATTGGTATTTTATTTTTTACTTTTTCTGGATTTGTATATATATTTAATCTTTTTTTCATCTATATTTATTAGGGCTATAGTTTTATAATTTTTTTCTTGTAATTAATTGGTTTGATATCAGGATTAAGTTGGTCTCTTAAAATGAGACAAAAAGCTTTTTTTTGGTTTGTTTTTAAAGACTTATTTATTTGAGAGGCAGAATTACAAAGAGAGGAGAGAGAGAGAGAGGTCTTTCATCTGCTGGTTCACTCCTCAAATGGTCACAATGGCAGGAGCTGGGCTGATCCAAATATCAGTAATATGGATGTGATTTTGAAGAAATATATGTGTTTGTGTTTTATATAAGCTGCCAAAATTGTTAGCATAACATTGCTTAACATCTTTTAAAAAAAATTAAACATAGAGCTACCCCTCTGATCCAACAATCTTACTACTGGGAGTATATTCAAAGGACATGAAGTCAATATGTCGAAGAGACATATGCACTCCATATTTATCACAACACTTTCCATGAGAGCCACAATAGAGAACCAACCTAAGTGTCCATCAACAGATGATGGATAAAGAAAATACAATAATGGTAAACAATGGAACACTATTCAGCCATAAAAGAGATGAAATTCTGACATTTATGACATGAATGAACCTGGAGGATATTACACTAGGGGAGATAAAGCCTGGTACAGAAAGACAAATATGGGGTGATCTCATTCATGGGTGGAACCTAAAAATCTGATCTCAACGAAGTTGAGAGTACAACAGTGGTTACCACAGGAATGGAGAGAGGTTAGTTAATAGGTAAAATGTTATCTCGGATGGAGAAGTTAAGTGCTGGCATCCTGTTGCGCAGGAGGGTGTCCACAGTTAACTACCAAGTATGGGAAATTTCAAAATAGGCAGAAGAGAGGGTTTTTAATGTTCTTACCCCAAAGAGATGATGAATGCTTGAGGTGACAGACATGCTAACTACTCTAATTTGATCGTGAAATAATGTACACATGTATCAAACATCACATTATACCTTATAAACATATAATTATGTTTAAGCAAAAACAAAACAAAATAGCAAAGGATGTGATTATAGACTTGATGATACATCAGAAAGTATACTTACAAATTTTAAGCAATAACTGATGAATCTTGGGTCATTGTGATATCTCTTCTTATCTAAAAATTCCTTCATCAGATGTTGTAATAAAGTTGTAATGTACTCTTTATTATCGGGAAAATTCTCTTCTACCCACTGCATATAGCTGGAAAAAGATCGATAACATTAGGTTTCCATAGGGAGCATCTTGTTTAAAGGAAAAGAAATAAACTATGTACTAACCTTTCCCATTCGCCAAGTGGGTCATCACCCTTGTAGCTCTGCATATGGGCTTCAAACATTCTAGAACAAAGAAAATAAACATGGGATATTAGGAATAATTTCTACAAACAAAACATAAATTTGGTCACTTATAGATCTTATCTGTGTACCTTAAAAAATAAAAATCTTAAACATCAATCCAAATGTTATATAAATTTAAGAGATCACTACAGCAGTGGCCAGAAAACTCAGAAGCAGTCCATTTTTCTCCAGTTCAACCCCCAGACTCTCCTCCTCTCCCTGGTCTCCAAAGGCATCACCACCATGGAGGGCAGTGCCCCGAGTCTGCTGCCCTCCTAAGAGCAGGGTCCAGGATGGCACGAGCTTCCCACAAGCTGGCTAAAGCAGGGCTGGGTAAGGGGCAAAGAAGGCCTGTTAATGGGTAAGAGACAGCCTAGGGAGGCACAGACTGGATTTCCTGATGCAGCTTGCTTCCTGGGCCTCCACACAGCACCCTATCCCTGAGGAAGAATGCATGATGTTCTCCTAGTGGGTGGTCATAGATCACCCACTAGGAGTCCAGAAAACTCTGCTTTGCCTACTTGAATACACCCAGCCACAGCTTCAGAAATCAACCAGGAAGGCAAAATTCTCCATGGGTGTTCAGGTGCTAGTGGGATACTTAACAAACAGAAAGCATGTAAAACAATCTCACATTGTATTAAGTACTTAGAAGAAAACCAAAACAAAACAGGATAAAGAGGTAAGAGCCTGACAAGAGACAGCACTTTTGGATAGGTAGGCAGGGAGGGATGCCTCTCTGAGGTGGTGACCTAACCGAGCCAGGCAGCCACGCGGGGGGAAAGGATCAAGGCCGAGAGATTTTCAGGAACCAGGCTCTTTCAGGGACAGAAAGGAAGCCAGTGTGGCATCGGCGTGGCAAGATCTAATCTTGATTTTCCAAGTTCTACTTTGCCCCTCCTTGTGAAGTAGGGGTGGGGACGGAAACCAAAGTGAGAAAACGGAAAGCTACTGTGGGGTCCAGGGAATGGGAGTGAGACCACGCACACGCGCAGCTTGAGTAATGTTCTAGAGAAACAGACAATGAGACTTTACAGGGGAAGCATACAGGCTATGAGACAGTCAAGTTCAGGAAGGCTCCTGGCTTCTCTGAGAAGGTACCAGGTTTTTTGGAAAAAATAATTTAGAAGCAATACTTTTATGGAGATCAGAGTATCCCAACTCAAAATATATCTCTGGCATATTTCAAGTATGTTACAGAGAGCAAGGGCAAGTTACCTTTTGTAACAGAAACTGACAAGTAAGTTAGTGAAGTCCAGAGCCAGCACCCACAGGCTTTCCCTGAGGCCCCCTTAATGCCTTGTCTGGATCTGGGCAAAAATCATAACCCTCCCTGCTGTTGTAATAGGATGTCACCTGCCGGGGGGCAATTACCAGAGACTTCCACCCCTCACCCTCCTCAGCAGGGCTGCCGTCTCCCTTCAGGAGCCCCAAGCCCCTGCTCCTTGGGTACTGTATAAACATCTCCGTCACCGGGCCCTTCTTTGAGTCTTGTATTTTGTGGAGTTCCATGTGCTTACACATAGTACATTTGTATGCCTCTTCTCCTGTTAATCCACTGTCAGTTTATTCCAGACTCCATTAATGACCTTCAGAAAGTAGGGGGAAGATCTTAAACTTTCCTACACTTGTTCCAGTTGTCGCCTCTGTACACAAGTAAAACCAATGTTCCTTACAATTCAAAAATCCAGAAATTACAAAAAATTTATTTATATCTAGGCCCAGGCCTAGATATAAATAAAAACTCCCTTGTCAAATAAAATAGAGAAATGATAAACTGAGAAAATAAAAGGACCTTTGATAAGTTGAGAAAAAACTATCAACCCAACTTCAGAAAAAAATTGAGCAAAAGACACACAAAAGCATTTCCAGAAAAATACAGAATGGCTCTCAAGCATGAAAAGGTGCCCACCTTCTCTCATAATGGAGATTGATCTCACTGTGATAGACTTTCTCACTCATCACATTGGCAAATAAATAAAATAGATAAATAAGAAAGTGACAAGGGCGTGCAGGTGAAGCAATGGGAAGCCCGCGTGTCCCTGCCCCTCACTTGCAGTTGAGGGGTGCTCAATCCCTGCCCAGGGAACTGGAACACAGTGGCCCCCATCATCTGTGGGGATCCGTCCCAAAACCCTCCGTGCATGCATGAACCGCGGGCAATGCTCGATCCTATGTATACCGTGTTTTTTCCTACAGATATACTTACGTTAAAGTTTAAATCAGGCGCTGGCAGAATTTAAGAACAAATAATCATGAAATAGACCTGAAAACTCGCTGTGTGGTACCCTGTCTCCTGCATCAGTTTCAACACTGCTGCGAAGTGGCAGCGGCTTCAGCAGCAGCAGATGCAGCCTCGCCAGGAATTTCTGTATTTTTCAACTCAAACCTATTCCCGCATCCACGTCACCACAGCCTACTGAACACATGGCTTGGTGTCAGTTGTTTCCTTTCTAAGTCTTCACCTGGGCTCAGTGCTTTCTGGAGCAACATGTTGCTGCTGTCAATTAGAACATGTCCATAGCTTCTGCTCCCGAATTTAATGCCTTTTCCATCTCAACTGAGCACTTATCACACAGTGGCCACATCTCGTGCAGATTGAGGTGCAATGGGAAAACCAGCACAGGGGCCGGTGCTGTGGCACACTAGGTTAATCCTCTGCCTGGGGTGCCAGCATCCCTTCTGGGCACCGGTTCTAGTCCTGGCTGCTCCTCTTCCAATGCAGCTCTCTGCTATGGCCTGGGAAAGCAGCAGAAGATGGCCCAAGGCCTTGGGCCCCTGCACCACGTGAGAGACTCAGAAGAAGCTCCTGGCTCCGGATCAGCTCAGCTCCAGCCATTGCAGCCATCTGGGGAGTGAACCAGTGGATAAAAGACTTCTCTCTGTCTCTCCTTCTCACTGTCTGTAACTCTAGCTCTCAAATAAATAAAAAATCTTAAAAAAAAAAAAAAACAAAAAAACAAAAAAACTAGCACAATTTCTCCTTCTTCACAATTTCATGGATAGACTGATTTTACTGTAGATTTTAGCAACCTCAACATATGACTTCTTTTTCCTTCTTGAGCACTTCTATTTTTTAATTTGAAAGGATAACTCCACAGCTTCTCAGCATCCCTATTCTCGCACTCTGGGACCATCACTAAATTACCAAGGGTGACTTGAACACAGGCACTGAGACGCCATGGCAGCTGAGCTGATAAATGACCGCGCTACCAACCTACTGGTGGGTGGGTAGCACATGTGGTGTAGTAAGCCACGTACCACTCAGCTGTCGTAAAAGCTTTTTTAATCAGTCTGCCTAAAATCACCTGTCAGGAAACAAAGGCATGGGAATGTTTAAAACATGATTAGCACATGTGTAGGTGCAAGGGCTGCATGACTCATTTCCCTGTGAGAATTCTAACAAGATCTCATCATGCTACTCAGACTGGCAGGCAACTGCTTATTTCTGGAATTGTCCATTTACTGCTTCTGAAATGCAGTTGACTGTGGGTAACTGGAACTGGAGAAACTGAAAGCATGGATTGTAGAAACCTAGAAAACAGACGCATCCGTGCGCGTGCAAAACGCCAAACACACAAGACTCTTCCAAAGGGAGCACCATTTGAAACAGCAAACGACTGCCAACAACCCAAGTGTCCATCTGAAGGGAACTGTCTAGAACAATTACGGTACATGAAACACTACGCAAATACAAAAAAGAATGAGAAAGAGCTCTATGTAGTGACAGAGATCGCCCAGGATACTGTTAAGGAGAAAGCGCCAATGTTGCAGTGCTACATTTTATGTGAAATCAAGACAGAAAGGCACCACACACATCCACACATGGACACATGGGTAAACACATTAATCTGAGTATACCGCAATATCAGTATGTATGTTTCCAAAGAGAAACACTTGAAAAGCAAAGAAACTAGGAAAGTGGTAACACAGATCCGAGTGCTAAGTGAATTCTTTTCTAAATCTTCTTCAATCATTTAAGTGTATTACTCAGTATTAAAATGGAAAATAACACTTATTTTTCATCTCTCATGCGTCATAACAGAGGGACAACTCCCTATGATGCCAGAACCATTCTGCCCCGATAGTAATACGTGGACTGGTACAACAGGCCTGCCAGGGGGACCCTGCATGGTCTAACACCCACCGCGTTCCCGGGTGAAATGGCTTCAACACAGTTAAGACGAAAACACCCAGCTCATCAGGACAAATTAGCCTGCAGAAAGTCAAATCAAGGTAAAACAAATATCTGGTCTCTCTTTTAAAATACGAGGAAAAGACTTCTAAAAACAAATACGTTGCCGGCTAGATTCAAAGCTAAAGAAAAAAAAATTAAAATAATTTTCATTTTGACTGTAGGAAGCACGGGAGACTAACCAGTTCCACTTCCTGCCACATTCGACTTAGCTATTGTAAAAGCTTTCCTAATCAGCTCGCCTACAGACACCTGTCAGGAAACAAAGGCAGGGGAACGCCGAAAACATGATTAGGAGGTTGGCACAGACGCACCCATAGGCAGAACTTTTTGGTTTTTGGGTTTTTTTTTTTTTTTCCCTCAGAAAAGGCACTGTATTCGAAGGCTTTTTAAAAGTACGAGTGGGATTATGGGTAGGAGCAATTTAAAATTCTCTCCCCACTGCAGTCACATTTCTAGTAACGGAAGACGCGAGGTTTGGGTGTTTGGTTGGCCCGGGCTTCGGCCGCCGCCGCGGGGCGATCGGCCCAGCGACCCCCGAACCCCGGAACCGCCGCCGAGGCTGCCGGGGACCTCCGGCCACGGGGCCTTCCCCCGACTCAGGAGCGGCCCCCGGCCCCGCTGCGGGCCGAGCGCGACCCCAGAGAGGCAGGACCCGGGCCCGCCCCGCGCAGCCCTCGCAGCCCGCAGGTCCGAGCCCCGGTCCCTCAGCGGATCGCGCCCCTGCTTCGTCCCCAGCCCACGCACGGACACTTACTGAAAGACATTTTCCGGGTTGTCCATGACGAGGAACACGAGCAGGCGGCACTCCCCACTCGGGTCGCAACTAGGAGCCGCCGCCGATTCGAATCTCCCGCGCAGCCGCAGTCGCCGCGCTGAGCGTTTGCGAGACGTTTGGCCATTGGGCTTCCGCTGCTAACCGGCTGGCCAATCGCCAGGGCCGTTGCCGAGAGACCAAGTCCCGCCTCCGCCCCGCAGGCCGGAGGTCCCGCCCCCTTCCGTAGTCCGCGAGTGAAGCGCCCGCTGCCGGGGCGCAGAGCGGGACGTAAGCACTGGGGCTGCGGCGCCGCCAGGGGGCGCTCGCTTGGCTTGGGAAAAGTGAATTGGATGTTTTAGCTGCGTGAATTGGGACTTCATATTTACACAGGAAGACATCATGCTGGAGAATGCATCGCAGGAGAAAACATCCCTACGACCAGAGACCTGTGTGTGGGTCCCGAGGGTCACTAGGATCGAGTCGTTTGCCCAGGGCCGCAGAGCTGGGGCTGCGTTTCGGGGGACACCTGTCCGGCACTGTCAGACGAGATGGCTGGCCTTGTGTCCCATCCGAAAGTGCGCAGGGTTAAGGAGTGGCTGCCTCGACTGCCCGTGGAAAAACCTGCGTGGGTTTTTTTCTCTTAGTGACCGTAATGGGTCGGTTCCCTTCCTGGGCCTCGGAAGGGGATGGGTTGTTAAAGACTTCCAGGCTTGGGTTAGCCCGTCGGAAAGGGGCTGAGGGCTCAGGGGCCGCGACTGCTGGTTGAAGGGAGAACACAGGACTCTGGTAGCTTCCAGAATGCCAGCGAGCAAGCGTGCAGCTGCTTCTGTGAGCCTAGGCACTCTGGAGACCACGGTCTCAGGAATCAAAATCGAAAATCAGAGAGACCGCCAGGTGGGTAAGAGGAGACACAGGACATTCGGGTGCGTCCTAAGAATGAGCCAGCACAGAGTTAGCCCGGATTTCTCCGAGCCTGGGCTGCCCCTCTCAGGGTTTCTCAAGGGCCATGCGACACTGCAGGTACACAGAGCTGTCAAGTGATCTCCTTCCTTCTATAAAAGGGCTGTGTGGATAGTTCAGCTCCCCGAAGTCTCTTAAGTTGGATGCCTTAAAAAAAAATCCGCAGGTGCTCTCAGACTAGACTTTCTTCCAGCATGTTGATTGCTCTGAATCTACAGAAGCACCCGAGGGTGCAGTGTAGTGCTTACTCTGGGGCCATGACGCAAGTGCTAGGTTCTGTTAACCATGAAAGGTGCAGAGGGGCCGAGGGAGGCAGGTCTGGGGCCAGCCAGGCAGAGCCCAGGTCGGCCGCCGGTCCGAGCCCAGGGTGTCCCAGCCCCTCGGTGTCCCGCAGCTGTGGCTCAGACCCCTGCTTTGCCCCTAGTTCTACTGTGCGTGGTAGTCGCTCAATGGGTAGTTAGGAAGTGTTGGTTGATCGTTTGTCACAAACTAGGTGCTGTTGAACTTAGACCTGATTACAACCTTGTCTGACTCAAACAGAGCTTGTCTTAAAGAAACCAGTGGTTTTGTTCGGGATAGGAAAATAGATATAGAGAATTGTTAAAGGTGACAGATATGTACATTAAGAGCCAGATGAAAGTTTAGTGTATGTGCTCAAGAGTTCAGAGGAGGGAGAGTAATGGGACCCAGCAGTCAGATAAGACTTCATGGGGAAGGGAGGCTCGCACGGGACTTTAAAGGAAAATGAATTTAGCTAAGGCAGAACCCAGCGGAGGTCATTCCAAGTTGAGATTATAGTGGGAAAACAACCTGGAGGACTTGTGTTGGTGACTAGGGACTCTTTTTGCAAAGACTGGTTCAGTATTTTTTTTTTTTTTTGTTTTTTTTTGACAGGCAGAGTGGACAGTGAGAGAGACAGAGAGAAAGGTCTTCCTTTGCCGTTGGTTCACCCTCCAATGGCCGCTGCGGCCGGCGCGCACTGCGCTGATCCGATGGCAGGAGCCAGGTGCTTTTCCTGGTCTCCCATGGGGTGCAGGGCCCAAGCACCTGGGCCATCCTCCACTGCACTCCCTGGCCACAGCAGAGAGCTGGCCTGGAAGAGGGGCAACCGGGACAGAATCCGGCGCCCCGACCGGGACTAGAACCCGGTGTGCCGGCGCCGCTAGGCGGAGGATTAGCCTAGTGAGCCGCGGCGCCGGCCAGTATTTTTTTTTTAAAGATTTATTTTATTTATTTGAAAGGCAGAGTTACAGAGAGAGGTGGAGATAGAGAGAGGTCTTCCATCCACTGGCACACTCCCCAGATGGCCGCAATGGCTGGAGCTGGGCTGATCAAAAGCCAGGAGCCAGGAGTTTCTTCTGGGTCTCTCACATAGGCTCAGGGGCCCAAGGACTTGGGCCATCTTCTACTGCTTTCCCAGGCCACAGCGGAGAGCTGGATCAGAAGAGGAGCAGCCGGGACATGAACTGGCGCCCATATGGGATGCTGGCGCTTCAGGCCAGGGCTTTAACCCGCTGTGCCACAGTGCCGGCCCCATGGTTCAGTATTTTTGATGTCAGATTTAAGGAATTTGTACTTGATCATGTTAGTAACTCGGTCTTTCTGGAGCAAAGAGGCACTGAGATTGCAAGAATTTCGTGTCAGTCAACTTTCTGTCCTGATAACAACATACCCTAGAGGAGTTAACCTTATAAGGGGTTTTGGAGGATTAAGTCCAAGATTGGGCAACCCCAGTGTTCATTGTCCGGGGAGGATGGCATCAATGTGCTGTGTGCAAAGGGACAATCAGAAGGTGAACCTGGAGGCAGCTGACAGTGACCGGATCCAGCTCAGACCCTGGGACCAGTCTTCTCAGGAGAGCTACCTCCTCCTTAGGGTTTGCCCCCAGGGGCCTGCATCTCCTACTAGGTCTACCTCTTAAACATCTTAATTGAATTAAGTCCCCACTCTCAGTCCCAGTAATTTATGACTTTTGAGATCTAAATCTTTGCTTGAGTCAAATCTTTTGGTCAGAGGAGAAGCACCTGGCTCCTGCCTTTGGATCAGCACGGTGCACCGGCCACAGCGCGCCAGCTGTGGCGGCCATTGGAGGGTGAACCAACGGCAAAAAGGAAGACCTTTGTCTCTCTTCTCACTATCCACTCTGCCTGTCCAAAAAAAAAAAAAAAAAAAAAAATCTTTTGGTCAGATCATAGCATTTTGCCCCTGACTCTCTGAAACTCATTCGCACAACATAAAATATTCCCACCTTAGCTCAGTTCAGCATTCATTCAAAAGTCTCAAGACCAAAGTCTGTTCTGAGATTCAAGGCAAAGTCCAGCTCTGAACCTGTAAAAGCCGAAGATACAATAGCAGGACAGGCAAAGGGTATACATTTCCTTCCCACAGCCTGTCTGGGGTGACAGACAGGTAGAAAGGATTAAGTGTACAAAAGCAAAGCCAAAACCCAAACAGTAGATCCTAAAGCCCCATGTCTGTCAGCCAGGGCACACTGTGACAGGTGGGGCCCCAGGGATGTGGGCAGCCCTGCTCCTGTGGCTTTGCTGGCTGCAGGCCAAGCTTCAGTACTCGCAGGTTGGAGTCTCATTTCTGTAGCTCCACTAGGCATCGCCCTGGTGGGACTCTCTATCGTGTAGCTCTGAGCCCGCATTTCCACTCAGTATTGTCCTGGGGGACTTCCTTCAGTGGCTCTGCCCTGGCAGCAGGTCTGTGCTGGGCCCCCCAGCTTGTCTGGGTCATCCTTGGAAGCCGAGGCGGAGGCCTCCATGGCTCTGCTGGTCTCTGGCCACGTGACTGCACGCTGATGCGTGTGGCTTCCCAAGGTTCACGGGGCACGCGGCTTGCAGCTTTCCCAAGTGGCTGCTTCATGTTGCTGGCACCTCTCCCTTTCAGGCCTTTCCGTATCAGCTTCACTCTCACGGCTCCCCGAGGCATCACCCCATCATATTCTCCACACAGAGGCTCCACGCATATGCTGCACTCTGCCTGCCTTCCAAGGCCTTGTTTTGAAATCTTGGTGGAAGCCACCACGACCCCATAACTCTTGCAGTCTGCACGCCTACAAAACCAGCATCACATGATGGTGCCAAGCTCTACAGTCAGCACAAACTGTACCTGGGCCTCCTTGAGCCACAGCGCTGGTCCCAGGTGATGCTGTTTTGAAATCTCCACCAAATAAGCATCCATCTTCTTTAAGTTCAACTTTCTGTCAAGCCTCAGGACAGAGATGCAGTACAGCCAGGTCCTTTGTCACAGTGTGACAAGGATGACTTTTAGTCTAATTCCCAATAGAATTCTGTTTTCCATCTGAAACAGCAGCGTGGCTTCGCCGCCCATATTTTTGCGAACATGCAGGTTTCTGAGCCCTCACCAGAACTGCTGTAACACCACGATAGCAGTCTAGGCTTTCTCCCCCTCCAAACTTTTTTTTTTAATTTATTTATTTGAAAGGCAGGGTTACAGAAAGCCAGACAGAGAGGTCTTCCATCCGCTAGTTCACTCTCTAGATGGCTGCAACAGCTGGAGCTGTGCCAATCCGAAGCTGGGAACCAGGAGTTTCTTCTGGGTCTCCCACATGGGTGCAGGGGCCCAAGGACTTGGGCCATCTTCTACTGCTTTCCCAGGCCACAGCAGAGAGTTGGATCGGAAGTGGAGCAGCCGGGACTTGAACCAGCACCCATATGGGATGCCAGTACTGCAGGCCGTGGCTTTACCCGCTATGCCACAGTGCCAGTCCTGCAAACTCTTCTAACCTTCTCCAATAAAACCAACCCCAGTGGCTCCCCCACATCTTCAGCTGTGGTTAGTAGTTAGGACCTTGCTTCTGGTAGCAATTTTTAACATTACATTTTCATTATTATAACAAACACCTGTGAGAAGCTAACTTTATAAAGGGAAAATGTTTATTTAGCTTAGAGTTTTGGAGGTTCAACTCTTTAAAATTGGGTGGGTCCCCACTGGTTTAGTGTGTGGTGAGGATGGCGATGGTGGAGTGCATGCAGATCACATGGTGAGCCAGGAAGCAGAGAGAATCTGCACCCCATTCAGCTTCCACAGCCAATCCTCTTGCAGGACCTGCCTACTGAGGGCTCACCTACCATGACCTAAGTCCCTGCCACCAGGCTCATCTCCTAAATAGCACAATTGGACTACGTCTCACTCTCTGAGTATCATCGGCTTCTGAGTTCAGGAGCCAAACCATGCCAGACCTCATAATATTTACACCTAGTTCTACCCTGTTTCCTCAAAGACCATCACACGGTCACTGTCTTCCACCTTTCCCGCCTGCCTCCAGGGGTTCCTCTCTCACCAGGCTTCTGCTCTTCCACTCTGCCCTTGAGAAAGAGCACACTGGCTGTTGGTCAAGCCCAGGCGCCAGTCACTGTGCAGGTAGCCCGTGGTGACAGAGACCAAATACTGTAGTTGTCAGCAGTGACTAGAAACACACCTCCTGGGAATGATTTCCTGGCCTATTCAATGACTTTATCCTTACTTAGGGAGCTGTCTTTCTGCCATTCTTATTTTGATGAAAAATCAAAATGGTCCTCCCACACAATGAGCTCAACTTCATGTCCCTGTTAAGTTCATTAGTCTGGTAGTGTCCAGGATTTACTGGGACAGGCGAGAGAGCTGGGCAGTACAGTGCTTTGCAGAGTTTAAGCTGCCTTTGGTGGCAGAGGAAATGGAAAGTAGAGGAGGAAGTCAAAGCTCATGGAAGGAGAGTTCTCAAAACACAGTGACTGTTTCCGTGTGGAAGAAAAAGAAAAGAAGCAAAGGTAGGGGCCAATGTTGTGGTGCATGGTTACGCTTCTGTCCACCACACCGGCATCCCATATCGGAGCACTGGTTGGAGTCCTGGCTGCTCTACTTCTGATCTAGATCCCTACTAATGTACTTGGGAAAGCAACAGAAGATGGCCCAAGTGCTTGCTCCAGTGCTACCCATGTGGGAGACCCAGATGGAGTTCCTTGCTTCTGGCTTCATCTTGGTCCAGCCTCATCCATTGTGGCCACTTGTGGAGTACACCAGCAGATGGAAGATATCTCTCTCTCTCTCTCTCTCTCTCTCTCTCTCTTTCCCCTCACTCCCTGTCACTTAGCATTTCAAATAAATAAACTAAAAAATGAATTTGGAGAAGGACCTGAGAGTTTTTTGAAGAATCACATTTATTTGAGGATAATAAATCATCCTTAATGGAAAAATAAAGGGTTAGAAAATTGAAAATTAGACGAAAGTACCAGGTGTAGACATGCTCTGCATTAACACTCAACTCCCATGTGAGAGACCCAGCTGGAGTTCCAGGCTCAGTCTAGACCTGGCCACTGCAGCCACTTTGAGGAGTGAACCAGTGGATGGAAGGTCTCTCCATTTCTCCCTCTCTCTCTCTAACTGCCTTTCACATAGATAAAATAAGTCTTTTTAAAATATCCAGTATTAAGGATAGTCCTCCACTATGAGAAACAATGACTTGATCAGCCCTTGTCCTGACTGTTGATGAACAACTTAATACTTTGTCCCTTTTAGTATTTTTTTGTCCTACTTAATACTATTGGTTGAATTCTGTAATTAACATACAATTATTCTTAAGTGTTTAAATTTAACTGAAAAGTGATCTCTGTTAAATATAAGAGTGGGAATAAGAGAGGGAGGAAAGGTACAATCTGGGACATGCTCAATCTGACTTGCCCCAAACGGTAGAGTTAGAAACGTGCCAGGGGATTCCAATTCAATCCCATCAAGGTGCCATGCACCAATGCCATCTCACTAGTCCAAGTGATCAATTTCAGTTCACAATTGATCATAATGATAAGTCTAAGAATCAAAGAGATCACATAAACAAGACTAGTGTCTGCTGGCCAGCGCTGCGGCTCAATAGGCTAATCTTCCACCTTGTGGCGCCGGCACACCGGGTTCTAGTCCCGGTTGGGGTGCCGGATTCTGTCCCGGTTGCCCTTCTTCCCTGCCAGCTCTCTGCTATGGCCTGGGAAGGCAGTGGAGGATGGCCCAGGTGCTTGGGCCCTGCACCCCATGGGAGACCAGGAGAAGCACCTGGCTCCTGCCTTCGGATCAGCGCGGTGCGCCGGCCGCAGCGCGCCAGCCGTGGCGGCCATTGGAGGGTGAACCAACGGCAAAAGGAAGACCTTTCTCTCTGTCTCTCTCTCTCTCACTATCCACTCTGCCTGTCAAAAAAAAAAAAAAAAAAAAAGAAAAGAAAAGAAAAGAAAAGAAAAAAAGACTAGTGTCTGCTAATACTATCTGATAGAATTGAGGAGAGAACGATCCAACATGAGAAGCGAGATACACAGCAGATTCATAAAATGGCAGATGTTTTAAACAGCATTCTGGCCTCAGAATCAGCCCTTAAGGCATTCAGATCTGGCTGAAGAGTATTTTAGGCATGGAAAGCCAAGTCACTCTGGCAAAAAAAAAAAAAAAAAAAAAAAAAAAAAAAAAAAAAAAAAACAACAACAACAACAAAAAAACACACACACCTAAATGAAAGATCTCTGCGAGTGAGATCCCAGTGGAAAGAACGGGCCATCAAAGAAGGAGGTACCTTTCTCTGAAGGGAGGAGAGAACTAAATTGATCTCCTGTATATAAAGAAAATTGAAAATGAATCTTGATGTGAATGGAATGGGAGAGGGAGCGGAAGATGGGAGGGTTGCGGGTGGGAGGGAAGTTATGGGGGGGGGAAGCCATTGTAATCCATAAACTGTACTTTGGAAATTTATATTTATTAAATAAAAGTTAAAAAAAGGATAGTCCTCACAGATGTTTATACACCTGGGCACTAAGGTAACTTGTCTGTGTATCAGAGTCTAAATCAAGTCTTTTTGGAAACACAGAAATGACTTGATGAGCACTAACATGAAACTGAGTTCCCTGCAGCCTAGCTTACATGATTCCTAGTTTGAGCATGCATGTGGGTAATTGTCCTATATGTTGCACAGGTGTTCTTGAAGTTCAACCGCTGATTTCTCCAGGGAACAACAGATGGTTCTTGTTGCTCCCCCTCTTCGTGGAGGAACGACACTAAGCCCTGCCTAGGCTTCACATCCGAGTCACAGCACCATTATGCCGCTCCCCCTCTTCGTGGAGGAACGACACAGGACCCTGCGCTGTTCTTTCGTCTGCTCGGCCCTCCCTGGGTTTGCTGCTGGTTCTTCCCGGGTTGGCTACTATCCCTTCCACCTCCGTGGAAGGGCAGTTCCCCCTGGCCACATTCCCCACTTCCGCAGGGGAGCGGCACACCGCAGGCCGGCTTTCTTGGGGGCTGTACAGGTGTTCCCTCAGATGTTCCCCTTAGATGTTCCTGGTGCATGCCATCTCTCTCCTCCTTTATAGTCCTCCTCTGCCAATCCCAACTCGGCTGCCCACACGCCGAGTACGCTGCTCTCCTCCAATCAGTAGCAAGTCCTACAGTTTATTGGTTGAACTGGAGGCAGCTGTGTAAAAGCTGTTTTCTTCTCTCCCAGCGCCATATTGTGGGAGAGCAGATGCACAGAATAAGTCTTAATTCCAGTAACTCAGTCTAATCCGGTTTGCTCCCCACAGATCCCCCTTTCTTTTTATTTTTGGCGTTGATACGCGCCTGTCTTCAGTGTCTCGCGGCACATACTCTGCTCTACTTGCTAGAGTTGCCACAGGTTCTTACAAGTCCTATCAATCAGGCAAACCGAATCCGGGTCCTCTCTTCGCCATGTTGTGAGGAGGTTTTTAGGCGCTGATGCGTGCCTGTGTTCGGTGACCTGCGGCTCATACTTTGGTCGAGCCGCCTGCTGGCGCTTACCGCCTTACTAATCAGGCAGACCGAATCCAAGCTTTCTCATTGCCATGTTGTGGGGTGACTTATTGGTGTTGATAACGTGCCTGTCTTCGGTGACCTGCGGCGCATAAGCTGCTAGCCGCCCGCAGGTGCTCACCGCCTCCCTAATCAGGCAGACCGAATCCAAGCCTTCTAATTGCAGTATTGTGGGGAGGCCTTTCTGATGTTAATTCGTGCCTGTCTTCGGTGACCTGCGGCACATAAGCTGCTAGCCACCGCAGGTGCTCATCGCCTCACTAATCGGGCAGACCGAATCCAAGCTTTCTCATTGCCATGTTGAGGGGAGGCCTTTCTATTTCTCTATTTCTCTATCTCCGGGCATTCCTATTTCTCCCATTTTACTTCTATCTTCCAGCATTCCTATTTCTCTCACTTTACTTCTAAACTTCTATTTCTCTTATCCCTGCAGCTTTCCGGCGCCTCGCCCTGCCGGCAGCTTCACGGCTCCGTGCGGCTTCCCGGCGCCTCGCCCCGCCAGCGGGCTCCGCCCCGAGGCTGCTTCTCGGCGCCTCGCCGGCTCTGAGCCGCTTCAGCCCGCGCCTCTCTCATCTGCGCGGCTCGGCTTCGCGCGCACACTCCGCGGTCTCTCACTAGCCCTTTCGCGTCTGAACCACGGCCTCGCGCCAGCCCCGCGTTCCCTATCTATTCACGCCCCGTGCTCTCTCTGCACGCGGCGGCTTCCGCGAGTCACACAGTGTAGCTTGCGTCTCCACCACTAGCATTCAATCCAAGTTCCCCGGGCTAGCCTGGCGAATTCAACCCAGCTTACGTCTCTGCCCCACGGTTTGGCTTCCCGTCCTTTGCTCCCCGGGCTAATCAGAACGAATCCCAATCCGGCTTACGTTTCCGCTTCTGGTTTCAACTTTTCGCCCCCCATTCCCGGGCTAACTTGAGAATCCCAAAGTGGCTTTCGTTTCCGCCTTGGCCTGCCCCCCGCGGCTTCAATTTCCCTAACATTTTTCTCTACCCGGTATGTTTCCCCAAGCTTTCCTCCAACAATACTCCTCCCTCATTTCTCCTGGCCTCTCCCCACAGTCCATATCCGAGTCTGTTTGTTCTAGCTTTCACTTTCGCTTTCGACCTTAGAGATTTCTCCCAGCTTCCCCCCGTAGTCCGTATCTGAGTCTATGCCTAGGCTTTCAATAACTTCTTCCGGCACCTTTTCGTCCGGCTTTTCCCTAGGCTGTTTGCTAGTCTCTCTCTCCGATATTTTCCCTAGGCTGTTTGCTAGTCTCTCTCTCCGATATTTTCCACTTCTTCCCGTTTCTTCCCTCCTAAGTTTCCTATCCGTCCTAGGTTTCCTATCCGAGTCACGGCACCATTATGTCGCTCCCCGTCTTCGTGGAGGAGCGACACTAAACCCTGCCTAGGCTTCATATCCGAGTCATGGCACCATTATGCCGCTCCCCCTCTTCGTGGAGGAACGACACAGGACCCTGCGCTGTTCTTTCGTCTGCTCGGCCCTCCCTGGGTTTGCTGCTGGTTCTTCCCGGGTTGGCTACTATCCCTTCCACCTCCGTGGAAGGGCAGTTCCCCCTGGCCACATTCCCCACTTCCGCAGGGGAGCGGCACACCGCAGGCCGGCTTTCTTGGGGGCTGCACAGGTGTTCCCTCAGATGTTCCCCTTAGATGTTCCTGGTGCATGCCGTCTCTCTCCTCCTTTATAGTCCTCCTCTGCCAATCCCAACTCGGCTGCCCACACGCCGAGTACGCTGCTCTCCTCCAATCAGTAGCAAGTCCTACAGTTTATTGGTTGAACTGGAGGCAGCTGTGTAAAAGCTGTTTTCTTCTCTCCCAGCGCCATATTGTGGGAGAGCAGATGCACAGAATAAGTCTTAATTCCAGTAACTCAGTCTAATCCGGTTTGCTCCCCACAGTTCTAGTCGTGGTTCATCTTGGTTCTAGTCTTCTGTGTCTTCCTGGCCATGGTTTATCTACTGACGAGTTGTCTTATCTGGAAGTAGTGCGTGTAGACATACATTAACATAACATGGTTGCCCTGCCTCTGTCAGCGGGTGCCTGGGTTGTGTTCCTATGACACAAGGCTCGCCTGTGGCTGTTGCAGTTACTGTTGCCACAGTTACTCTTGCATTTCCATCTTGTATCGTTGCGTCTTTGCAGACCCCCTGGCTTTTGCCTGTTGATGCCTGTCATCACACCTTTGACTTTGAGCTGCTTCCCTCAGTTAGTAAAACTGACCTGTCTGCATTTGTTCCTGTTTGCAATTCATACAATGCATGAGGCTGCATGGAACTGCCTCCCTGGGATATTTAGGTCTCTGCTTTTGCTTCTCTTTTGGATAAGTACTGGGGCTTCTGATTTGCTAATGGAAACCTCCAGGTCATGATCCCACTATCCTTTTTGAATCTATTGCCCATTTTGTCTTCTTGATAGATAATCAACTTGAACTTCACTTAAACAGCTCATCTTCTTCATCATCTTTGACTTGTAGACCTGAATTTCCACCTGGACTTTGCACCTAGCATTCTGAGAGTTACTTTTTATTTGGTCACATACCAGGGGGTCAAGATAAATAGAGGTAGAAAGATTAATTCTCCAAGGAACAGTGGACCCCTTTACAAAAATTTCTTATTTCACTTTAAATGTTTTCTGTAGGAGCCTCTTAAAGCCTTCCAGCCAGACTTGGATTCCATCTCTGCTACTGTTAGTGTTTTCTCATTCTTTGGCTGCTTGTACTTCACTGGGTATATGTTATACGTACTCCAGCTTTGATCTGTTAGTGGACACAGTGGGTTGTTCACTTGGAGTGTCACTAAGTAATCAATCTCAAGTGGAAGCTGCTCAGAGGAAAACTTTATTTACTTGTGACATATAAAGGAGATAGTGGAAAACTACCGTTTTATAAAATATTTATTTCTCTGAAAGAGCAGCAGAGAGAGAGACACACAGGAGGACACACACACACACATACACACACAGAGACATAGACACACACGAGGGTTGGAGGGAGAGAGAGGGAACTTTCGTCTGCTGGTTCACTCCCAGAATGAACCCAACAGCCAGGTCTGGGCCAGGATGAAACCAGAACACAGGGGACAGGAGCCAGAAACTCCATCCATGTCACCAGGTGGGTGACAGAGGCCCAAATACTTGGGGCCATTGTCTGCTGCCTTCCCAGGTGTATGAGCAGGAAGCCAGATCAGAAGCAGAGCAGCAGGGACTCAGATCAGCACTCCAATATGGGATATGGATGCCAACACTGCAAGCAGCAGCTTAACTCACTGCATCCCACCACAGGCCCCAAGAAACTGCCTCTTTGATAAGCAGTTTACCAGGGCTTTCATAGCAAGGATGTAGAAAAGGGGGACTGGGAGGGCTATTTTTGCCTAAGCAGCTCTATCTTCATACATTGTATGCCCGGGAGTGCAGTGGAGGATGGCCTAAGTCCTTGGGCCCTGCACCTGCATGGGAGACCAGGAGAAGCACCTGGCTCCTGGCTTCTGATCAGTGCGGTGCGCCGGCTGCAGCAGCCATTGGGGGGTGAACCAATGGAAAAGGAAGACCTTTCTCTCTGTCTCTCTCACTGTCCACTCTGCCTGTCAAAAAACAAAACAAAACAAAACAAAAAAAAAAAAACACCTGACTTTAGATTGGTTTCTTGCAGCTTTCTTCCTGGAGGTCTGGCCTGCCTCTGAGGACGGTTCTGCAAGGTGAGGTTTCCTCTGAAAAACAAGAGAGCATGTTTCAGGTTCTCTGCCAGCATTCAAGTGGCCCCCTCTCGCCTAACTCCTGCACTCAACTGGTCACCTATCTGGTTGTTTTGGTGAATTTTTGATGACATTGAGAATCTGAAATAAATTCACACCCAACAGAAACCTCTTTCCTTCCTTTATTCCCACTTGGTAATCTCCAATTTTTCTGAAATCCAAGGTACGTCTTCATCAGCACTCCTTATCCTGGACATTAAATAATTACTATGCAATGATACAGTAACAGGTACATACTCTAGAATACCAGTGTCATTTCAGATAGGTGAACCTATGCAGTTATTTTGAGTCACAATGAATTAAAAAAAACCCAACTCAAGGTCGCTTAAACAATGAAGTGTCAACTCACTTGACTGACAAGCACAGAGGTCGGTGGGCTTCAGGTGCAGTTTGATCAGGACTCCCGCTCCCTTTCTCTGCGGTTCTTTCAGCTCTGTGTGTTCTATCAACTCTGCCCTCAGGCGGACTTTCTTCTGGGTAGCAAAATGATTGCTGCAGTCCTTGGTATTGTCTGCTTACTGCAGAACCAGAATGCCCCCTGGGTCGTTCTGAACTGGTTGGGTCACCTGTATCCTCCAAAGCCTTCTCAGAGTGACAAGCACATGTTCCCCAGGAAATCAGAGGCTACGGAGAGCGAAATGAGGAGCATGTCGTGGGGGAGGCAACAGAAAGCCCACACAGTAAGCTCCTAGCAGTCATGGTTCTCAGTCACCTTGGAAAAGAAATTTAAACACCACTGGAGATAAATGGGAGACTCCAGCTGACTGCAAACTCCTGGCCCAAATCTGCTTTGGTCCCAAACTATTGATTCCTGTATAGTTTTTCTTCTAAGGACAACCTCCTGGAGACTAATTCTTATAAGAAGGTTGGAAAGAACAGGGCTGCCCTCAAGCCCAGGGGAGAAGAGGCTAGAATGGCCACAAGATGTACCACACACAGGTACCTCCATGCCTCCATGTGTCGCTCCCCCTCTTCGTGGAGGAACGACACAGGACCCTGCGCTGTTCTTTCGTCTGCTCGGCCCTCCCCGGGTTTGCTGCTGGTTCTTTCCGGGTTGGCTACCGACCCTTCCACCTCCGTGGAAGGGTGGTTCCCCCTGCCACATTCCCCACTTCCGCGGGGGAGCGGCACACCGCCGGCAGGCTCTCTCGGGGGCTGCACAGGTGTTCCTTCAGATAGATGTTCCCCTTAGATGTTCCTGGTGCATGCCGTCTCTCTCCTCCTTTATAGTCCTCCTCCGCCAATCCCAACTCGGCTGCCCACACGCCGAGTACGCTGCTCTCCTCCAATCAGGAGCAGGATCAGCTCCTGAAGGTCATCACTCAAGTTGGCAAGAGGCAGCTGCGTAGAAGCTGTTTTCTCCTCTCCCAGCGCCATATTGTGGGAGAGCAGATGCATAGAATAAGTCTTAATTCCAGTAACTTAGTCTAGTCCGAGTTGCTCCCCACATCCATGTGGCGTGGATTCCTGGGGAGCAGGGGCTCCTCAGGGGCCAACGCACAGTTGGGTGAGGCACAGGCCAGTGAACCTGAGCTCTGGCCTTCACTGGGACTCCAGAGCACTCAGACTGGGGTGTACTGGGAATCAGGGTGGGGGTGGGGCGCTGGAAATTACCTTTCCCTGATTCCTGCATTTTCCCCTCCTCAAGTGGCCGTAGTTCTTGACATTGTCCTCATCAGAAAAGAAGGCACTGATGGGACAATCCCTCAGGTGCCCCCAGTTCTGACATTTTATGGTTCCGTGATTTCTACAAAATACCCGGAGTGTCAGCGAGGACAGGCTGTGCCTCGCTGTAGAGCCCAGAACCCTGGAGGGCAGCCTTTGTGCCCCAGGCCTCCATAAAAGCAGCCTCTATTAAGTTCATGGAGGTCCCGGGTCAGTGCCATCTGCGGCATGTGCTGTGGGAAGTGACTCCCAGCGCTGTCATTTGGGAGGCCATCGAGAGCCATGTGCCCCTGGGCGAGTCAGGTAACATTGCTGGTCACTCAGCTGTAGTGCGGCTTCAAGCAGCCCGCCTGCCGGTGCACACAGCCAGCCGTGTCCTGATGCCCGGAGCCCCCGCAAAGGCAGCTCACTCTCAGTGTCTTGTGCAAGGGGCCAGAGCAGAACAGAGTGAAGCCAGCCACAGTGTGTACTTGGGACTTGTACTTCTGTACCCAGGGCCTAGGACTATAGGACCAACTTTGGGGATAAACCCAGATGCCATCCCCAGGCCGCTGGGGTCACTATATCCTTCTCATAGGCCCATGACCACTGGCTTCTTTCATTCTCCCTTTGTGGTCCAACTGTGAACACCCTGGCTCTTTAAAAAAAATAATTTATTTTCATTCTATTTGAAAGGCAGTTACAGACAGAGATCTTCCATTTACTGGTTCATTCCTAAAAAAGCCACAGGAGCCAGGGCTGGGGCACGCCAAAGCCAGGAGCCTAGAATTCAATCCAGGTCTCCCAGGTGGGTGCCAGGGACCCCATCACCTGCACCATTACCTGCTACCTCCCAGGGTACACATTAATAGGAAGCTAGACTTGGAAGTGGAGTTGAGATTCAAGCCTAGTCACTCCGGTATGGGTTGGGCATCCCTAGTGGCACCAGCACTGCTGTGCCAGATGCCCATCCAGGACCCTGGTTCTTTGTCTCCAGATTTTCCCCTGACATCTCGTCAGGGACGGATGTCTGAGCCTGGTGCGGAAGAAGCTGGCGCATTTACCCTGTGTCCTTTGACCTCCTATTGATGGCCTTGATGGAGAAGCCCCAGCAGACAGATTTTGTGGGCTTTGCCAGGTAGGGCAGTTTAGAAGCCCCTGTAATAGGGGAAGGGCTCCTGGGCTCAACACACTGCCTGCAGGCTGAAGCCACAGGGGAAAGCACTGGGGTTGGATTTCAGGATGTGGACGTAGTACCTGTTGAAACCATCCCACGAGGCAGCTGGGTGGCGTGGTGGGCGGGTGCCATCTTCCCACTGAATACCCTGCCTCTATGTGGTTTCCTGTGGTACCCTCCCCCCTTCCAGAGGGTTGGTCACGTGGGGGCACCTGACTCACACTAAGCCAATCAAATTCCTCTCCTGGAATTATTGCAACTGGAAATGAGGAACCATCTAAGGTAGCTTCTGGTGGCTGAAGGTGAAGGACGTGAGGCTTGGGAACTGCTGGTTGCCGCGTTTTCTGCCTGGTGGGGGAATTAGGTCTGCCATGAGGTCAGGGCTGCTGTGGAGACAGGAGGGGAGGGACAGAGGGGAGAGGGAGGGAAGAGCAGGGGAAGTGGGGGGAGAGGGGGGGAGGGAAGAGCTACAGAAGTAGAACAGCTGGTCTCTGTGTTCCCGATCCACACTCCTTATTCCCCCTGTAGGATGTCCAAGGCTTTAAGTTTTCAGAGCCGATGTGGAGAGAAGGTCAAATTGGTTTTCATTATTTATAACTGAAAAAAGCCCTGGCTATCATGGACTGTCTGGGGAAGCCACGTTTTACACTTTATTCCCTTTCTCCCTGTGTGTGCGCACACATATGCACACACTTCTTTTTCTCTGGGAGTATGCTGCACTTTGGCCCCTAAACACTTCAGTTTGCTCACTAAACAAGAGTTTTTTTTTTTAACTTTTATTTAATAAATATAAATTTCCAAAGTACAGCTTATGGATTACAGTGGCTCCCCCCTCATAACTTCCCTCCCACCCGCAACCATCCCATCTCCTGCTCTTTCTCCCATTCCATTCACCTCAAGATTCATTTTCAATTCTCTTTATATACAGAAGATCAATTTAGTATAAATTAAGTAAAGATTTCAACAGTTTGCACCCACATAGACACACAAAGTGTAAAGTACTGTTTGAGTACTAGTTATAGCATTAATTTACATTGTACAACACATTAAGGACAGAGATCCTGCATGGGGAGTAAGTGCGCAGTGACTCCTGTTATTGACTTGACAATTGACACTCTTTAAACAAGAGTATTAACTGAAATATTCACAATACAGTGGTCAAAATCAGAAAATTGATATTGAGAACCACGGAGCCTGAGCCATGGCTGCACTTGGGGTGGGCTGGAGAGGGGTTTTAAAAGTGCACATGCCTGGGCCCTGCCACTAGAAATTAGATTTATCAGCTGGTGTGTGTGTGGGTGTATGTGTGTGTTCCACTAAGTGTCAAAGAAACAAAACAAAACAAAATCCCTAGGTTGCTGTGGTGCACAGTTAATATGGAAACCAGTTTCATCTGTCTCTTTCTCACTTGTCAGAAATCAGCTTTGGGTGAGTGTACTGAGTATTACGGTGCCCCAAAAAGTTCACCTCTACCTGGAACGTGAGCCTATTTGGAATAAGGGTCTCTGTAGCAAGTTGAGATGAGAGCTCAGTGGGTTACAGTGAGCCCCAAGTCCAGTGACTTATGCCCTTCTGAGGTGAGAGAGATTTGAAAACAGAGTACACAGGGAATAAGGCCACATGAGGAGGACGCAGAGACTGAAGTGGTGCAGCGACGCTGAGAAACATCAGGCCTGCTGGGAGCCACGTGGGTCCCGAGGCAAGGAGGGGGTCCTCCCTGGAGCCTGCAGAAGGACTCTGATTCCAGACCCGGGCCCCAGATCAGTTGCTGATCACACCCAGCTTGCGGGAATTTGTTATGGCAGTCCAGGGACACTGACACAGCTGATCCGAGACCTAGGTAAGCTGGGGTGACCCAAAGGCAATTTTACTGTCTTTTTCATGTCTTTGTCTTTTAATAGTTTTAGTGATTGATACTCAGTTTATCAAGGTAGTTGGTTGGCTTAGGCATCTGCAATGGTGATGTCAACCTGGGCTCCTGGCTCAGCGCTGATGGAATCAGTCCGCTTCACAGTCTCAGGACTGTGCAAGTCAACGGGTCCCTTGTGAATACTCAGCCAGAACAGACAGCACCGACGTCTTGGAGTCATTCCCAGAGTCTTGGTAGGCATCTGCACTCTTCCTTCGTCCTTTCTTTCTTTCTTTCTTTTTTTTTTTTTTTTAAGATTTTATTTATTTGAGAAGTAGAGTTACAGACAGTGAGAGGGAGAGACAGAGAGAGAGAGAGAGGTTTTCCTTCCATTGGTTCAGCCCCTCAATGGCCGCAACGGCCAGAGCTGCACCGATCTGAAGCCAGGAGCCAGGTGCTTCTCCTGGTCTCCCATGCGGGTGCAGGGCCCAAGCACTTGGGCCAACCTCCACTGCACTCCCGGGCCACAGCAGAGAGCTGGACTGGAAGAGGAGCAACCGGGACTAGAACTGGAGCCCATATGGGATGCCGGCGCTGCAGGCGGAGGATTAACCTAGTGCGCCACGGCACTGGCCCCTCCTTCGTCCTTTCACTGTGAGAGTCTTTTCCTCCGAGCCTCTGATCCAGGCAGCACACAGCTTGTCCAGGGCCTTGATGCTGCGGCTGGTCAGGGTGATCCTTAGTTGGTGAATCGCCCCTCTGGTTCCACGGGCGTCATCCTGCAATCTTTCTCAGAAAGCTGGCTCATTTCTTTGACAACGTAACTTTTCCTTACTACTACTAAAAAAAAAATCACAAGAGGTGTGGGAGTCCTTCGTGCTGGCTGGCAAGTGCTTTCAGCTCTCCCACTCAAGGCACCTGGGAGGATCACACCTCTCTAGTCCTGGAGACAGGGCAATGAGCTCATTCCTCCCATGTCTTCCAGGGTAGGCTGGAGAATGCACATTGCTTCGTGCTTACCTGCAGTGGAAGGTAACTTAAGAACTTGGGGGCTCAGGGGTGGTGTTGTGGTGTATCCGGTAAAGCCGTGGCTTGCGATGCCAGCACACCATATAGGCGCCGGTTCATGTTCCGGCTGCTCCACTTCTGATCTGGCTCCCTGCTGATGTGCCTGGGAAAAGCAGCGGAGATGGCCCCAGTGCTTGGGCCCTTGCTACCCTCATGAGAGACGTGGAAGAAGCTCCTGCAGCCATCTGGGGAGTGAACAAGCAGATGGACAATCTCTCTTTCTCTGTCTGTCTCTCCCTCTTTCTCTGTAGCTCTTTCAAATAAACAAACAAATAAATATTGATCTATCTTTTCAGCTTACAGGTGTGTGGATGAAGAAGAACCACACCCTGGCTCGATGCAGAGACCCCTGTGCAGCCCCCAGGGACCTCAGACTTGGCGTTGCCTTCCTTGAGGCGTGAAGAGTGCATCTGTCTGCAAAGGACAGGGCGGCCAGAGGGCAATTCAGTAGTCGCTAGTGATGCTCGCAGATTATGAGTGTGCATGGATTTCAAAAGGCTATTGCCACAGAGTCAACTATCTTTTAGTTCAGATCTTTGAAGTCCTCTCATAATTCAGGTATTGGCCTTCTGGGCATGAGCAGGATGGCATGTCCCTTCTCCCTCTGAGTCATGAGTGAGCTGCTCTGCCCAGTGGACTGTGAATACAAGTTGAATGTGTCCCTTGCAGCTGGAGGCTTTACAAGCCCACGTGGCCACACAGTGCCGGCTGCTCTGTCTTCTGGAACCTGGAGTGAGAGGACAGAGAGCAGGGAGCAAGAGTGGGAAACAAACTCACGTTCCTTCGAAGTCCTGCGATTTGGGAGATGTCTGTGACCAGAGAGTCCATGAAGTCATTCTGGGGTTGTTTGTGGCCTTGGTCCTATCTTGGCTATTTAGAAGGAGATGTTCCCCTTCTGCTTGTCACAGTGGGGTGGTTGGAGCTGCAGCATCCATCTCATGAGTGGGAGGAAACAAATTTTTTTTAAAGATTTATTTATTTATTTGAAAGTCAGAGTTACACAGAGAGAGGAGAGGCAGAGAGAGAGAGAGGTCTTCCATCCGATGGTTCATTCCCCAGATGACCGCAATGGCCGGAGCTGTGGCGATCCGAAGCCAGGAGCCAGGAGCTTCCTCCGGGTCTCCCACACGGGTGCAGGGGCCCAAGGACTTGGGACATCTTCCACTGCTTTCCCAGGCCATAGCAGAGAACTGGATCAGAACTGGAGCAGCCAGGACTCGAACTGGTGTCCATATGGGATGTCGGCACTGCAGGCCAGGGCATTAACCTGCTGCATCCAGGAAACAAATATTAAAAAGGATACAGATAATTCACTGAGGAAGCACAGTGGTGGATGGTAGAGCAAAAAGAAAGAACCAGGGTCTTTGGTAGAGCCACCAAATCAGCCTTTAGGAATCTCCTACCCCTAGACTTCCTGTTCTGTGAGAAAGCAAAGCCCTTATTCCTTGCATTTGGTTGGGTGCTATCCCTTGCAGCTGAACAGATGGTGTGGTCCACCAAAGATGTCCATGTCCTAATCCCCAGAACCTGGGAATGTTTTCTTTCAATGGAAAAAGGGACATTGCTGATGATATTAAGTTAAGGAACTCGAGATAGGAAGATGGACTTTGATTATCCAGGTGGGTCCAATGTAAACAAGTCCTTTTAAAGGGGGTAGCAAGTGTTAGGTCTTGCTAGGCCATTGGGACACAAATGGTTAACTCCAAACCTGGTAAAAATGGGGGGGCCGGCGCTGCGGCTCACTAGGCTAATTCTCCGCCTGTGGCGCCAGCACCCTGGGTTCTAGTCCAGGTTGGGGTGCCAGATTCTGTCCCGGTTGCCCCTCTTCCAGTCCAGCTCTCTGCTGTGGCCCAGGAGTGCAGTGGAGGATGGCCCAAGTGCTTGGGCCCTGCACCCGCATGGGAGACCAGGAGGAAGCACCTGACTCCTGGCTGCAGATTGGCACAGGGCGCGCTGGCTGTTGCGGCCATTTGGGGGTGAACCAATGGAAGGAAGACCTTTCTCTCTGTCTCTCTCTCTCACTGTCTAACTCTCCCTGTCAAAAAAAAAAAAAAATGGGGGATAACATTGTGGGATTTCATTGCCTATGATTCTGCCAACTGAACTCTGACTTTCACTGCTCCTTGCAGGGACATCCTGGGCTGACGAGACCTTACAGTGTACATTGTTGACTCCAACAAACACCTGCCGGTGGGGGCTTCTTTGTCATCCAGGCCCACTTATTGGGGTGGAGGTGGGTCTCCGAGAGAATACACGGACTCTTCCCAGGCAAAGAGCTTAAAAGGACAACTGCCCCCAACCCGGGCGAGCTAAGCCTCACTTCCGACCTCCGCACTTGCTGTCTAGCCAGGCAGGCTGAAATCCTGCTTCACTTAACAATGGCGTCCTTTCTACAATAAAAAGCTTGTCTCTCTTGACCCGTTGTCTCCGTGCCTTCTTTGGACCTATATCTTAACACTAACATATTGGTGCTGAAACCCGGGAAGGTGACTTTGAGACCTCCAGTCTGTGCCCCCTCCCTGCTGCTCTCCAGACAGGCCACACTGGCCACGGATCTGGGAAAGGTGAGTTCTTTTGAGTCCCGTCCAGAGGGCCTTGCTACATTTCTGCTCCATCTTGTGGAAACCCCAGCATTAGATCAGGGGCCCACCTCCAGCCCGGGGAGCTGCCCCTCCTGGCCTCCTCTCTAACCTCAGGGACACTTGGGAGACACTCAGGAGACGATCTCACCGTTTTCATAGGGAGAAAGAGCCTGGGGATGCTGGACTCTCTCCCTCCTCCTCCCATTTTTGACTCTGGAACCCACCCCCTCCCCCTTTTCACATTCATTCTTACGTCCACTCAAGGACTCACCCCTTGCGTGTCTCTTCCACAACCTTAAGACCCTGTAACCAGGAGGAAAAGCTAAGCCACAGAGGCTCGTCTTTTTCTGCAACACAGTCTGGCCACAACGTAAAGGAGATAACAATCATCAACAAGGGCCCCAACAGGCCACGGTAGACCTCCACATTCAGAGACTCAGACAGCTTCACCAATCTCAGCGGGACATGGTCTGAGGCTCCCCACGCCCAGGCCTATTTCTCTTTCTCCGTGATCGCCCTTCACTCGGTCACCTATCAGATTCTCCTCCTTAGGGAAAAAGTCAGATCTCTGAAGTCTCAGCCTGGCTCTGATCCTGCCGATAAGATAATGCCCCTTCCCCTCCTCTTCCTTCCTCTCCTCCTCCTCTTCTGTGTGCTGCCTCAGCGCCCAGCTGAAAAACCTGCCTCTCCTTCCCAGCCTATGCCTCGGTCTCCTCGTTCTCCCAGATCTCCCTCCTCCTCTCCCCACTACCTGCTCATACCCCCAGCAGCCACCCTTTGAGAACTCTTCCTTGGCTACCTCGCATTCTGTATTGCGCTCAGCTCTCGGCTCTTTGCTGAGATACTCACCCGTCAGGTGCATTCTCTCCCTTATTCTCTGTAGCCTTGCTTAGCCCAGTCTAAACGACTGGATCCCTTCCCTCTCTGGCTGTGTCTGATGGACCCCCTACCCCATCAAACCTTCCCACCGTGCCTACTGCCACTCTGTCTGAATTCCTTTTCTGCAAAGACAACAACCTCTTTTTCAGCCATCTCCGGTAATATATTTGACAGTGTCAGTCAAGAAAAAATGAAAACAGTGGCTAAAGATTTTCCTGAGATTTCTGGGATTTACAACACTTCAGTAAAATATAATTGTGTAAAAATCACTTACCTCTCCTTTACTTCAATCCTCCAAAATTCAAAAACTGATTTAAGGTAACTATGGGTTAAATTGCTACATATTCTCTTAAAGTTTGTTCTCTTAATTTAGAAGATTGTTTCATGATGTAGATTAAAGGAGCCAGGAGGTGGGAAAGACAGTTGTGGAGGAAGCCATACGTGTGAGAATATATTCTTGGTGACAGAAGATGGGAAAAGAAAATGTTTGAGAAAAATTTTTTGATACAAAAAAAAAAAATGAGAGGATAAGCATATTGTAAAAGGTTTGTGTGGGGCTGGTGCTGTGGCATAGTGGATAAAACCACCACCTGCAGTGCCAGCATCTCATATGGGTGTGGATTTAAGTCCTGACTGCTCCTGCTCTGATCCAGCTCTCTGCTATGGCCTGGGAAAGCAGTAGAAGATGGCCCAAGTGCTTGGGCCCCTGCACCCACGTGGGAGACCTGGAAGAAGCTCCTGGCTCCTGGCTTCGGATCAGCGCAGTTCTGGCCTTTGTGGCCAACTGGGGAGTTAACAAGCCAATGGAAGACCTCTCTCTCTCTCTCTCTCTCTCTCTCTCTGGCTTTCCTTCTCTCTACCTTTCCCTCTCTCTCTGTGTAACTCTGCCTTTCAAATAAATAAATAAATCTTCAAAAAAAAAAAGGTTTGTGAATGTTAAATGCTGCAAGAGATTAGGATAGATAAGATTTAAAAATTATTTTAAAGTCAGCGCCTATATCTTAAAATTCCAAAAAAATCCTCAAAAAACCCAAAATTGTCTGATTCCATACCTCTTTGCTGCATGACGTGTTCATAAAATCATGTGCTGATGTCATGTGCTAAATGAGGGTTTTCTGTTTTTGTAACTGACTCAGCAACAGAAGTTATGCGCATCTTGGGGGAAAGTTTCATGCAGTTTTCTGTTCTCTTCACTGAGTCCCAATTACTTGGAAAAACTGAGTCCCAAAGCTATTAGCTTTACTTTTACTTTGACCAAATGGTTTGAGCCTCTGACAATTCTTTAGAAAGTTCTAAACTGAATCTTTGACCTTGGGGCTTTCAGCTGGATCCCTGGAACTCTCAAAAGATGAGGTTCTTGATTGGGAGAGATAGTAACTGAGTTCATCTAGATGGCATGAAATACACTGTAAGTTTATAAAATGAGGCCAGACTTAGCTTGTGCTCATGTACAGATCTGATGGTCCGTGCTCCAGGATCAATGGGACATAGTCCAGAGTGGACCCATCCTATGGCTTTACACTGCTTGCGAGAGGATGGGGTGTAACAAAACCTACGCTCTCTCCCCCATCCTCAGTGTCTGACCAGGGCCGGATCTACACCGAGTCAGGGAGCTGGCTGCCTGCACCACTGCACTCCCACCCTTGCTCACAACCCCCCTAGCCACCCCCCACACACCTCCGCCATTCTCCTGCCTACTACTTGTTCATTCTCCCAGCAGCCGCCCCTAGCTGCTCACACCCTGCCACCCATCCCTATCTTGTCTCTCCAGGAAGGGTGGATGCTGAGAGCATTGTCCATGCCCATTCCCTTTCTCTCTTTCCAACTTGGCTCAAATTAAAACAAAAAACCACCTGGTTCCCTACACCACGGATCCCTCCAGGACACCAAGACATTCTTATACCTTAGCCACTCCTCACTGAACAGGATGTGTATGCTCTCATTTCCTCTCCTACACCTGAAGTCACTAGCTGGGCTGCTGCCACCACCTTTGCCGACACCCTATTAAAACGGACACAGTTCCTCCTAATGACCCACACGGAATTCTGATCAAATTGCAAAAGTCACTCAAAGACTTGATGAAAAGCCCACAGCTTTCAGGAGCTGATCACACCTCCTCAGATGTACCAACTCTGACCCAGAGTCGACGGCGGGGAGACCCCGCCTGCACACGCAGCTTACTTCCCAGACATCACAGACATCTGAAAAAAGCTCCAAAAATCAGAAACGGCTCACAGATCTCATGAAATCTGCCTTTAAGGTCTTTAGCAGTAGACATAGTATTTTTTAGCTTTTATTTAATGAATATGAATTTCCAAAGTACAGCTTATGGATTACAATGGCTCCCCCCCCATAACTTCCCTCTCACCCGCAACCCTCCCATCTCCCGCTCCCCCTCCCATTCCATTCACATCAAGATTCATTTTCAATTATCTTTATATACAGAAGATCAATTTAGCATATAATAAGTAAAGATTTCATCAGTTTGCACCCATACAGAACATAAAGTGTAAAATACTGTTTCAGTACTAGTTATAGCATTAATTCACATTGGACAACACATTAAGGACAGAGATCCCACATGAGGAGTAAGTGCACAGTGACTCCTGTTGTTGATTTAACAGTTGACACTCTTGTTTATGGCGTCAGTAATCACCCTAGGCTCTTGTCATGAGTTGCCAAGGCTATGGAAGCCTTTTGAGTTCACTGACTCTGATCTTATTTAGACAAGGTCATAGTCAAAGTGGAAGTTCTCTCCTCCCTTCAGAGAAAGGCCTGTTCTTTCTCCTGGGATCTCACTCACAGAGATCTTTCATATAAGGTTTTTTTTTTTTTTCCAGAGTGTCTTGGCTTTCCATGCCTGAAATACTCTCATGGGCTCTTTAGCCAGATCCAAGTGCCTTAAGAGCTGATCCTGAGGCCGGAGTGCTGTTTAGGACATCTGCCATTCTATGAGAGTAGTAGACATAGTATTAAATAACTGCAACAAGATCCATCTAGATACCAGCTATTTGCTTCTGAACTTCAAGGGAGCCAGGGAAAACCCCCTGGCCGGCACCCTCCTTCACCCCCAAGCCTTGCTTCAAGTATGGCAGACTAAGCAAGAGGCAGGTTCTAAGGAGATAGACATAGCAAGAGCCTGCTCCAATCCCAAGCTCTGTTGAGACCATGCTCAGTGGGTGGGGACAGGGGACACTTGAAGTCTCTCTGGAGGTGGGGTCACCTCTTCCAACCCCAACCTGCCCTCCAAAGACTGACAGGTTTGAGGGTCCCCACCATTGCCCTCAGTAGTGCAGACCCCAGGGTTTCTCTCACAATAGCAGGTAAGCTATCCCTCTTGGACATGAGTGCAACCTATTTGGTCTTATGGGAACATGCGGATCGTTGGCCCTTTCCTCTCTGTTATGAGGTTCAGTGGCCAAATTTCACTGCCACTCATGATTCAACCTCTTATTTACTCAAAAGGACCAGCCGTCTGCACTCACAGCTTCCTAATCTTACCGGCCTGTCCAGCTGCACTCCTTGGGTGGGACATACTGACTAAGCTACGCTCTACCATCACCCTACAACCCTCAGACCTTCTACCTGCTCTCCTGTTACTAAGCCCCATTCTCGAGACCTCAGACCTCTCATGACTTCCAAGTAGACCATGTCCTTTCCAGCCAAGTAGACCCCTCGTTTGGGACAGCTGATACCCTTTGATTGCCCTTCACAACACCCCCATAAGGATAGCCTTCAAAAACCCTTCCTAATTCCCCAACCAACCTCAACATCCCCCAACCCACAAGCCTTACAAGGGCTTCAACCTATAATCACAGACTCCCAACTGACTCTCCCTATAAGCCCCCCCATTCTTCCCATCAAGACAACCAAGGTGGGGTCCCTAGAAGGTGGCAATCACACGCCCTGACACCCACCTCTTCCCATCTCCCTGCTATTCTGGAAGACTCCAAAGAGGAAGACATACCCACGAGCCCCACACTGTGAGAGCCTTTCCCTACCTCGGACAGTTCTATGATCTTATTCTGACCCTCTCAAATGCAGGCAGACTCCATCTAGAAGCTTTGAAAGACAAGGAAGCAGGTGTTCCCTGGAGCCTCTAGAAGGAGCCCAGCTCTGCCAGCGCCTCGTCTGTGGCCCTGTGAGCTCCATTTTGGACCTCTCACCTCCAGAACTGCAGGTCAGTCACTCGCATGGCCCCGAGGCACTCAGTGTGGGGGGGCTTTCAGAGCAGCTGAAGGACACAGGGCATCTCCTGACTCAGTGCCGAGCTCCGCGGTGCTGTCACCTCCCCAGCAAAATGGGAAGGTGTCGCTCCCCGTCTTCGTGGAGGAACGACACAGGACCCTGCGCTGTTCTTTTGTCTGCTCGGCCCTCCCCGGGTTTGCTGCTGGTTCTTCCCGGGTTGGCTACCAACCCTTCCACCTCCGTGGAAGGGCGGTTCCCCCTGCCGCTTTCCCCACTTCCGCAGGGGAGCGGCACACCGCCGGCTGGCTCTCTCCGGGGCTGCTCAGGTGTTCCCCTTAGATGTTCCTGGTGCATGCCGTCTCTCTCCTCCTTTATAGTCCTCTTCCACCAATCCCAACTCTGCTACCCACACGCCGAGTACGCTGCTCTCCTCCAATCAGGAGCAGGTCCTGCTGTTTATTGGTTGAACTGGAGGCAGCTGTGTAGAAGCTATTTCCTCCTCTCCCAGCGCCATATTGTGGGAGAGCAGATGCATAGAATAAGTCTTAATTCCAGTAACAGTCTAGTCCGAGTTGCTCCCAGTTGCTCCCCACAGGAAGGGAACAATTAACACTTCCCATATTTTCAAAAGAAGAACCAGTGGAGCATAGGGTATGAGAGTTTGAAGCAGGAAAGGAGGGAACATTTTCCACCCGGGGTTATCACGCACTCCCCACTGGCCTCGACGGAAGCTCCTGAGAGAGGCGATCCCAGTTCACCTTCGTTATCCTGCCTGCAGCTTCTGGTTACCCGGGACTGTGGTCCTGCAGGCCTGGGCCTCTTCCAAATGGCAATGACATCACAGGTTTCCATGATGTGCTGTCTGGGGTGGCAGGAATTTGATCTGAGGTGCGGCGGAGCTGGGGTCAGAGCCAGGGCCAGCCCGTCTTGGAACCTGGGAGCCAGGCAAAGTGGCTGGCTGGGCGGGCGGGGTCCACCGAGCTGGGGAATGGCTCAGTCCCCAGCAGCCAGGTCGCGGGTGCCCAGGCGCACTGGATCAGCGCCCCCTCAAGGATTCTTACACGTGCTTCCTGGGGCCCTCAACCCTGCTGGGACCGCGGACGGGCAGGGCGAGGCGACAGAGTTCGCGGATCCCCTCGCGGGCGACAGGAGACCACTGTGAGAGCGCCTCCCGGGCCAGTCTTCACCCGGTGCCAGGGAGCAGGGCAGGGCGGCGCCGGGAGGGAGGGGACGGGCAGGTGAGGAGGGTGGGGACGGGCCCGGCGGGGTGGAGATAAAGAAGGGAGCGCGCGGCGGGCCCCACAAGTGGGGAGCTCGCGGAGGCGCGGAGGGGAAGCCGCGGCCGGGGCGCGCCATGGACTCGGCGCCGGACCTGGGGCCGGACCTGGGGCTCGGGGACTCGTCCCTGCACCGCTACCTGGACGGCAAGTTCTGGGGCCTCAAGAACGAACTGAGCAGGCTCCTGGGCGGCTGCCCGCTCTTCCGGCACAGGTACCGCGCCGCGGCGCCCCCTGCCCGCGCCCGCCACGGGGCCTTGTGCACGCAGAACCCGCGTCCCCACGGGCACCGCCCGAGGGCGAGGCGGGAGTGCGCGGCGCTGGGGCCAGGCCAGGCCCTCGCCTCAGGGTTTGGCGCGCCCTCCTCCCCGGCCCTTAGAGGGGTGGCCTTCGCTTCCGAGCTGCCTCGGAGTCCTGGTGACCGGTGGGTCCCGCAGCGGCTGGCGCGGGCTCCGTGGAAGCAGTCGTGGCTGGAAACGTCGGCCTGGCTTCCAAACCTGTTTCTAGAGTCCCTGCCCCGCCGTGTTGCGGAGAAGGGGCGGGCAAGCTGGGCTGCGGTCAGCGCTGGGGACAGGTCCCAGGGCCACCGAGGCCAGTGCGCCGAGTGGACGGCGCGGCGGCGGCGGCGTGGTGCCTTGGCGGTGAGAGGCGGTGGTGTGCAGGTCTTGGCCATCGCTGAGAAGTGGGCAGCAGTTGGTGCGGCTGCGGTTTACAGGTGCAGGAGTGGCTCGGGCCCGGTGGGTCCCGACCGCAGCTTGGCGCTGGCGGTGGGCCTCTTCTCCCTGGCTCTGCCCGGCAGCTCCTCGCCCACGCCCGGGGAGCCCCGTTTAGTTTCTCTGGCCAGGACGAGCTGGGCTGAGAGGGAGATTCAGAGTGTCCTTGGAGGGTTCCTGCTCCGGGGCTGCCTTGTCCCGGGCTGGGGGCTTAGGCGGGGTGAGGTCTGGTGGGTGTGTCCTGGCGCCCCCATGTCTCTGGCCCCCTCTGGCACACTTAGTTCTTTAAGTCGTGGCTCTCAGATGTGCTACAACGGGGACCCCTAGGGCACCCGAAACCATTGCTTCATTTTGCTTCTCCCTGCAGCGAGCTGAGGCAGCTTCTGGTCTGCAGGATGTGTAGTATTCCCGCAGATAAACCGCACCAGCACACGGGAGGATCCCGCGGTCTGCCATTAACGCGGACACTGAAGGCAGTCGGGAACATGCGGAACGATGCTACTCTCTTTCCGAAATTTTTATTTTGTTTTCTTTCGGAAAAGTTATTTTAACAAATTACCCATAATGAATTTATGAAATTTTTATTAATTTTAATATGATAAATATCAATAGATAGAACCCACCAGGATGAAAGCCCTTAGGGGACCTCTGTCGGTTCTCAACGTGCAGAGTTCTGAAGCCAGGACGTCGGAGGACAGCTGTGCTATGTCACTGTCTTTATTCCTGTACCTGCTCCTGTGGTTCCGAGTTTTTCTAGTTCGTTCCTAGGCTATGGCCTCTTTGCCTTTTCAATTTGGATAGTTACAGATTAAAACATGGAACAGAATTCTAACCCAAACTGTGGATCTGGGCCAAGGAGAAGGCACATGCTTGTGAGTTGTGTGACCTCCAGAGGGCTGGGAAAGACAGTGTGGGACTGGCATCCGGGGCCTCTTCCCCTCCCCCAGCTCGTGTTTGCCCATCCACAGAATGTGCATAATCTCTGTGCTGCTGGGTCGCTGTGAAACTTAGCCGAGGTTCCAGTGCTGTGGCATAGCGGGTGGCATCCCATATGGGCGGCAGTTCGAGTCCTGGCTGCTCTACTTATGATCCACCTCTCTGCTGTGGCCTGGGAAAGCAGTAGAAGATGGCTGAAGTCCTTGGGCCCCTGCACCCGCACGGGAGACCTGGAGGAGGCTCCTGGCTCCTGGCTTCGAACCTGCAAAGCTCCAGCCGTTGCGGCCAATTGGGGAGTGAACCATCGGATAGAAGACCTCTCTCTCTCTCTCTCTCTCTCTCTCTCTGCCTCTCCTTCTCTCTCTGTGTAACTTTGACTTTCAAGTATATAAATAAATCTTTATTAAAAAAAAAAAAAAACCAGAAAGCTAACCGAGAGATTGCCAAGGAAGTAGTCAGTGCTGTGCTGTGACACCAAAAACAGCACCCACCAAAGGAAAAAGGCAGAAATCCCATTCTCCTAACAAACCCTTCTCCATTCTTTCCTTTACTTCATAATTTCAGAGCATAGACAACTTTTATATTCTTTTTTTTTTCCCCAAGTGGTTAAAGATTCTGGTATCTAGCTCATATTTGAAGTTCACCTTGTACCATCAGATTTAATCTTATTATGTGTTGGAAGATAGTGATCTTGATTTCTGGATGTTTTAGTGTTCTGCTAATGTTCAGTGCTCCATAGAAGAGCAGAGATGATTGAAGAAAAAAAAAAAACTTGCCTATTCACTGATTTACTGAGGGATGTTAGCCTTCCTGTGGCTAGTTCCCACCCCTACCCCCCAAAACAGGCCTTCTAAGTTAAAGTAGGTGTTGGTGGGTGGGGTTTGTGGCAGCATGGTTCTGGGACTGCCATGTGTGTGTGTGTGTGTGTGTGGAGTGGAAGTTTGCACAGGGTGAAGTATCCCCAGGACATGAGAGCCTGGCAGTATTCCTGCAAATGAAATTGCACAATTTCCCATGCCCTCCTCTGCACAGGGACTTCAGCTCCCAGAAGCTGTGTGGGCACAGCTTAGGTGGCCTTTTGAGGAATGACTTCCCCACCTTCCCCAGCCTGGTGCTAGGCTGAACAACCAAGCGTCCCTCGGACTCTGGGCGCTCCCTGGGTGGCCCAGGGCCATCCCTGCCCTGTCTTGTGTGTGACAGAGTGCTGCGTGTTGTGACAGCAGAATGATTCTGGGTGACTTGAGGCTCCCCATCAGGTTCTGTGGGGAATTCTAAAAAAGCAACATCTGAAATACATTTTTGAGACGTTTTTGAGTTTGTTTCTTGTTAAGGGAAACCCTTTTGGGTTTGTGCTCAGGGACAGGAATGGCACACATCCCCCAGCCCAGGAAGGCAGAGAACCTCAACCCAACAGCCGCCCGTGCACCTCTCAGGCTCCCGCGTGCTGCTCTGGCTGTCCTGTCCCCCTCCTTCTCATGCCCTGCTCACCCCGTCCCTAGCGCGATGCACATTTCTCTTCCTTTCATGTAGGATTTGTCTTACTTTTGCACATGCATGCTTCACGAACACATTCTCATTGCAAAGGGTCAAATCATATGGAAAACTTGACAGTTTCCTAACGGGGTCTCTCTACCAAGCACTTTTTAAAAAATTTTGGTAAAAAACAGGTTACATGAAGGTTACCATCTTCAGCGTCCTTAAGTGAACAGCGTGGCATTAAGTACACTCCTGTTGTGCGACTGTCACCATCATCCAGCTCAGAACTCTTCGTCCTCCCAAACAAAAACCCCACACCTGTTAAACTCCCACCCTGCGCACTCCCCACAAGCCCCTGACCACCACCATCTACTTTCTGTCTCTCTGAATTTGACTATGCTGGGTATCTCACATGAATGGAACTAGACAATATTTGTCCTTTGTGACTGGCTTTTGTCACCTGGCATAGTATCTCCAAGGTTTACCTATATTGTATCATATGTCAAAATTTCCTTCCTTTTGAAGGCCGAATAATATTCCATTGTATGCACACAACATCACATTTTGCTTCTCCATTCAACGTTCAATGGCCATTGGTCTCCAGCTACTTTTCGTGTTTTCATTTGGTGTGGGATCTTTTTCCATTTCTGTTTCTGTTTTTCTGAGTTCGTATACACATGTGAACATCATTTCTTTTTGAGACAGGATTGCACATTGTGTTTTGTTATACGGTTTGTTCTTTCCTTTTTTCACTGATTAATGTATGAGTGTACTTAATACAATTGCACTGTGAGGTTTCTTAAAACAAGAACAGACCCTGCCCTACCTCTCCTTGTGTTCCTTTCCCCCGTGGGCAACCCTTTCTCAATCCTTTTACTTGATTGCTCTGTCACTTACCTCCACATACCTAAATAATTGGCATAAATGACCACTTCTGGGTTCTATGCTTGTTTCCTACTATGGAAAATGAAGACTTCTCACTATAGCACCTCCTTCCTTCTTGTTCTGTGAAAATCAGAATGCAGGTTCACACTGTTAAAACTACATAAATGGGGCTGGCACTGTGGTACAGCCTGTTCCACTTCTGATGCAGCTCTCTGCATTTGCGGGGGAAAGCAGTAGAAGATGGCCCAAGCCCTTAGGCCCCTGCACCTGGGGGAGACCAGGAAGAAGCTCCTGGCTCTTGGCTTCTGGCTTCAGATAAGTTCAGCTCTGGCCATTGTGGTCATTTGGGGAGTGAATCAGCAGATGGAAGATCTCTCTCTCTCTCTCTCTCTCTCTGTCTTTCAAATGAATAAAATAAACCTTAAAAAAACTATGTAAATAGTATTCCTAGCTATGCTCCAAGGTATGCCATATTTCATTTCTTTTCTGCCACAAATTTTTTGATTTCTTTGGAACCTTTTATTTATTTGCTGAGCTTTCTACCAATGCATCACTCCCTAACCTCCACACTAGACGAAATGAGATGGATCACACAGAGCAGGTCTGTCATGATGGAACAGTTCCATTCATCTCTATGTTGTCGAATCTGTAGAGCTGGCAGTTCTATTGCCCCAGCACCCATGGGCACGCTGCCCTGGAGGTCTCCTTCTGTGGCTTCAGCCTGGATGGTTCCCTCAGTATATCCTTTCCATATCCTGGGTAGTCCAGTCACTGGTTTCCGAGGCTTTCTCTTTCCTGGTTGCCCTTGTAGAGGGTTGGAGATGACCACTGATTCTTTAATGTTAGTCCTGTTAGGTGTGGTTGGTGTCACCCTTTCTTGAATCTGGGTGGCTTTGTGATTGCTTTGGTCAAGAGAATTTGGCTGAAGTGACTATGTGCCAGTTTCCAGGACCAGGCCTTAGATACTGGAACCTTCTACTTCTTGTCTCTTGTGGCATTGAGCTTCTTTGTAAAAGTGTTACTATCCTGTGGCTGCCATGTTGTGAGGAAGGCCAAGCTGGACCATATACACAAGTTGTGTAGAGGGAAGTAAAGAGATGCTAAAGTTCCCAGCTCTTCTGACGTGGGACCCCAGGCATTTCAGAAGTGGAGACAAGTTGTGCCTAGTTATTTCCTCTCCAGATTCCTGGTAGGAAGAGTAGCAAGCTAGAGTAATTGCACATGTTGGGCTCAGCTGTTAAGTTTTGGGGTACGTTATTGCATAGCCATAAATAACTATAACATTCTCTCATCTAGTAATTTCTTGAACAAGAGTACCTGGGAATTAACTTTTTGAGATTTTTGAGATTTTAATATATTAAAATGTTTACTCTCCAGTTGTCTGAAGGTGTCGCTCCTCGTCTTCGTGGAGGAACGACACAGGACCCTGCGCTGTTCTTTTGTCTTCTCGGCCCTCCCCGGGTTTGCTGCTGGTTCTTCCCGGGTTGGCTGCCGTCCCTTCTACCTCCGTGGAAGGGCAGTTCCCCCTGGCCACTTTCCCCACTTCCGCGGGGGAGTGGCACACCGCCGGCCGGCTCTCTCGGGGGCTGCACAGGTGTTCCTTCAGATAGATGTTCCCCTTAGATGTTCCTTGTGCATGCCGTCTCTCTCCTCCTTTATAGTCCTCTTCCACCAATCCCAACTCTGCTACCCACATGCCGAGTACGCTGCTCTCCTCCAATCAGGAGCAGCTCCTGCAGCTTGTCAAGTTGGTGAGAGGCAGCTGGGTAGAAGCTGTTGCCTCCTCTCCCAGCGCCATATTGTGGGAGAGCAGATGCATAGAATAAGTCTTAATTCCAGTAACTTAGTCTAGTCCGAGTTGCTCCCCACAGAAGGTTTGTCTGAGTGTAGAGTTCCAGGCTGGAAATAAAGTTTCCCTTGGGATTTTAAAGACATCATGCTTGTTGTTTTTTTGTGTCTATCAATGCCAGTAACAAATAAGACATCTTCTTATCACTGATAGCTTACATTTGCTTGTTTTTCTAGCTCCATTCTGTAAGCTTCTAGGAGTTTCTTTTTGGCCCTGGTGTTACAGGATTTACTGATGAAGTAGCTTGCTGTTGATCTCTCTCTCTCTGTGTTGGCATGCAGTAGACCCTGTTCTACAGTCATCTGCACCGTTCTGTCATTTGCAAAAGGATTTGCTCTAATGTGGGACCTCCTGGCCTTGTCCTTGGCTATGACATCACTAGGCAGTGTGCTGTTATGGGACCATGGCTGTATACGTGATCAGTGGTTGACAGAAGTGTTGTCGGCGGCACGTGGCTGTACTAGTATTCTGTAACATGTATTTTGTTTTGGACAGGATTTACTTCTCCAGAGGTGAATCCTCTCACCTCCTGAGATAGGTGGATGGAGAACGAGGGGCAGGCCCCAGACCTGGCTGTCTGGGTTGTTGGAGCAAGCCAGGGAAGGGACTATGAGCAGCTCTCCTCCACATAGGACCTTGGGGTAGTCAGAATCCATGCCCCTTTCTCCAGACCTTTGACTTCCATTTGCTGGAAAATGGTTGAAGACTTTGGTTTCAGCAAGACAAGTCCCTTTATGGGAACTTTTGGGGAAACCACCCTAGGTGTCCACCACATGGAGATGATCCTTTGTGGTTGGCTGTGCTCTTCACATTGGTGACTGGGGCCTTGCCTGAGGGAGTCTCCTATTGGCCGCAGTATTACCAGTGTGAAGTCTCGCTACTGCCCTCCCCCTGTCCTTTCTCCTGGCAGTAAACTTACCTTTACTCTTTGGTGGGCTTCAGAGAGGGGTCCAGTAGCTTTCAGAGCTACTTGGGGCCATGTAGACGGAGTCAGTTCTACTTGCCTGTTTGCTGGCTTTGATGGTGTCTTGTTGCTGTCTCTTATCTGCTGTGAGTTTCTTACCTGTTCTTGGTTGGGTCATGTGGGCTTATGCTTTCTGTGTTTTATTATTGCCATTTTTATGAGTTATGGATGTCTGTGTTTAAGTCTGTTCTGTTTTCCAGAGGTCTGCAGACCTGTATTTATGTGTCAGCATAAACAGGATGGTCTCACTGATTTTTAAAATTTAACAAGGTATGGTTACACCATCACTTATTTACCCTATGCTCTATTTTTAAAATATTTAATTTATTTATTTGAGAGGTAGAGTTATAGAGAGAGGGAGAGACAGGAGTCTGGTGGTTCACTCCCCAAATGGCCACAACAGCCAGAGTTTGGCCGATCCAACACTTCTTCCAGGTCTCCCTTGTGGGTGTAGGGGCCCAAGCACTCGGGCCATCTTCTACTGCTTTCCCAGGCCACAGCAGAGAGCTGGATCAGAAGAGGAGCAGCCGGGACTAGAATCGGCGCCCATATGGGATTGCGGCACTGCGGGTGGAGGCACAGCCTACTATGCCACAGCAACGGCCCCCCTCTTTCCCCCTATGCCCTAGTGACGGACCTTCAGGCTGTGTCAGTTTGTGTTGTCCTAATGAATGCTGTAATGAGCACTCTGGTGTCCTGAAGAGGAAAGTTCTCTGGGTTAGCCCTAAAGGTGGAACTAAGGGGACGAAGGACGTTTATATGGAAAGTATTGACAAGTATTGCCAGGTTGGGGTGGGCATTGTGGTGCATTATGGTGCCATTGCTGGGGATGCCTGTATATCATATCAGAGTGCCCGCTTCAAGTCCTGGCTACTCCGAGCTTCCTGTCCAGCTTCCTGCAAATATTCCTGGGAAGCAGCAGATGATGGCTCAGATACTTCGGTTCCTGCCACCCACACAGGAGTCCTGGATGGAGTTTCTGGCTCCTGGCTTCAGCCTGGCCCAGCCCTGGCTTTTGCAGGCATCTGGGGAGTGAACCAGAGGATGGAATCCCTCTCTCTCTCTCTGCCTGTCTTTGTTAGTCTGTCTTTCAAATAGATCTTGAAAAATATTGCCAGGTTATCTTATGAAGCTCCCGTTTTATTGCTACTAAGAGTGTAGGAGGCAATTTCAAACTCAGTTTACTGTAGGGGTTTAGAGTCTGATCTGAGAGTTAGTGTTCATCTAGTCCTCATTGAAGAGACTGCCAGGCCCCGGAGACAGACTGGTGGTGGGTGCAGGAGAGGAAGCCTGGCTTCCAGGTGCATTCTTCCATGCAGGCAACAAGGCTGTCCTACGATGTTGGCAGCTTGTGCTCCCACAGTCAACTTCGTTATTTTCTTTTTTTAATTTTTTAATTTATTTATTTTTTTGACAGGCAGAGTGGACAGTGAGAGAGAGAGACAGGGAGAAAGGTCTTCCTTTAGCCGTTGGTTCACCTTCTAATGGCCGTTGCGGCCAGCGTGCTGCGGCCAGCGCACCGCGCTGATCCGATGGCAGGAGCCAGGTGCTTATCCTGGTCTCCCATGGGGTGCAGGGCCCAAGTACTTGGGCCATCCTCCACTGCACTCCCGGGCCACAGCAGAGAGCTGGCCTGGAAGAGGGGCAACCGGGACAGAATCCGGCGCCCCGACCGGGACTAGAACCCGGTGTGCCGGCACCGCTAGGTGGAGAATTAGCCTAGTGAGCCGCGGCGCCGGCCTATTTTCTTTTCATTACTACAATAGATAAATATCTCAGGTATTCTATTTTCTACAGTTTCTAGAATTCCAAGTCCCTAAAGGACCATAAAAACATTTTGCCAAATCATAGGTCCTAACTTTTAATGTGTAAAATGTAGCTTTTATATTTGAAAGCTACAATGTCAATAACAAAATAACAGAAGCTGACTGTCTCACAGTGCTGAGGCTGGGAGTCCAGGATCGCACTGTCTGCAGGCTTGGTTCCCTCTGAAGGCTGTGGGGGAGGATCTCTCCCAAGCCCCTCTCTTGGGCACGTAGATGCCTTTCAGATAAATAAATAAATAAAATAAGTCTTTAGAAAAGCATGTCTGAGTTTCCCTATGAAGAATCAGAGACAACACAAACCAAGGTGGGCATGGACGTGGAGGGCTGGTGGCTGTTCACGTTTCTGCCACCTGAGGTGGGAGAAGAGAGAGATTTATTTTCTACTTCTGTTTCAGGGATGGCATGTTTTCCCCAGGTGCTTGCCAGACTCTGTGCCCCCTGCCTGTGTGATAAGGACATGGTTAGCAGAGCTTTCAGCCAGGAAGGAGACATAGCGTGGAGGGGAGAACTCTCAGGGTCAGGGACAGCTGTCGCTGGCTTCTACGAGCTAACATGGTGATAGTATATGACTTATAAAAAAATCCCCGCCAGCCCTGTGGTACAGGGGGTTAATGCCCTGGCCTGAAGTGCCGGCATCCCATATGGGTGCCTGTTCGAGACCTGGCTGCTCCACTTCCCATCCAGCTCTCTGCTGTGGCCTGAGAAAGCAGTGGAAGATGGCCCAAGTCCTTGGGCCCCTGCACCCGCGTGGGAGACCTGGAAGAAGCTCCTGGCTCCTGGCTTCGGATCGGCGCAGCTCTGGCCATTGCGGCCATCTGGGCAGTGAACCAGTGGATGGAAGATCTGTATCTCTCTCTCTCTGTCTCTCTCTCTCTGTGTAACTCTTTCAATTAAATAAATAAAATAAATCTTTAAAAAAAATCCCAAGAGAGCAAGGTGAGTTTCTGATATGGGCAACTCTGTAAAGCATTGGAAGTATCAGAGCATCTCCTCCCTGTCCAGGGGTGGGGGTGGTGAGAACTATGGGGCTGCTTTACATTCTGTTCATCAGGAGTTTGATAAAGGATGAGTCAGCCTCCTGAATCACTTTCCTCAACTGGAAAAAAAATAATTGTGGAACGATGGTTGTTTACTATGTACAAAGTGTCGCTCCCCCTCTTCGTGGAGGAACGACACAGGACCCTGCGCTGTTCTTTTGTCTGCTCGGCCCTCCCCGGGTTTGCTGCTGGTTCTTCCCGGGTTGGCTGCCGTCCCTTCCACCTCCGTGGAAGGGCAGTTCCCCCTGGCCACTTTCCCCACTTCCGCAGGGGAGCGGCACACCGCAGGCCGGCTCTCTCAGGGGCTGCACAGGTGTTCCCTCAGATGTTCCCCTTAGATGTTCCTGGTGCATGTTGTCTCTCTCCTCCTTTATAGTCCTCTTCTGCCAATCCCAACTCGGCTGCCCACACGCCGAGTACGCTGCTCTCCTCCAATCAGGAGCAGGTCCTACAGTTTATTGGTTGAACTGGAGGCAGCTGCGTAGAAGCTGTTTCTCCCTTCTCAGCGCCATATTGTGGGAGAGCAGATGCATAGAATAAGTCCTAATTCCAGTAACTTAGTCTAGTCCGGGTTGCTCCCCACACAAAGAAAGCTTTTCTTCTTTTCTCTCTTCCCTAGGCTAGAGTTCTGGGGTGATGTGTCACAATAGCTTATCTTGCTGCCTGGGGGCAGGTTTTGGTGCCCCTGATGCCGAGTGTGGCAGAGCCCCTGGGGTGTTTCTGCACCCTACACCACCCACTTCTAGACCATGTGCACTGAGAAGTGAGGGACAGAGGCTGGGTACATTTGGGGAATGCTTCCGGTTTTTGTTTTAAAAAGATTTATTTTATTTTTGAAAGACTGAGTTACAGAGAGAGGGGGAGAGACAGAGAGAGATCTTCCATCCACTGGTTCACTGCCCAAATGGCCATAACAGCTGGTGCTGGGCCAGGCTGAAGCCAGGAGTCAGGAGCTTCTTCCAGGTCTCCCACGTGGGTGCAGGGGCTCAAGCACTTGGGCCATCTTGTGTTGCTTTCCCAGGCCATAACAGAGAGCTGGATTGAAAGTGGAGCAGCCGGGACTCAAACCGGCACCCATATGGGATGCTTGCACTGTAGATGATGGCTTTACCCACTACACCACAATGTTGTCCCCTCAGTTTTCTTTTATCAGATCAAGGCTTGAGGCTTTCCTGTCCTCTCAACAAAAAGAACATCATTCCATTTATTGAGCACATAAAAGAACTCAAAATGGATTGAAGACTTCTGTGGAAGGGCCGAAGCTGAAGAACTTTCGTGGTTACTCTGGATTTTCTGGTGTTTCCCACTGTTGTCCTATTTATGTTCCAGTGCCCCATCCAGGAGACCAGAATGTGCTGGGTTGGTGAAGCTCCTTAGCATCCTCTGACTGGTGACAGCTCCTTGGCCTTTCCATGCATTTTATGACCTATCACTTTGAAGGGTACTGGTTGAGTGTTCCATTGAATACCTCTCATTTTGAGTTTGCTTGCGTTTTTGTCATGACGACACTGGGATCGTGAGTTCTGGGAAGAACACCATGAGGGAAGTGCCCTTCTGGCCACATCCCATCGGCAGTACCTCCTATCAGCATGGCTCATCACTGGCGATGTTGCCTGGATCTCCTGACAGGGCAGCGCTGGCCAGCTTTCTCCACTATATAATGACCTTTTCTCCCTTATGGAAGTGTCTCAGTCCATTTTCTGTTACTATCTGTGAGTACCACAGACTGGGTAACTTATAAAGAAAAGAAATTGATTTCTTACAGCTCTGGGGAGGTTCTGGGAAGTCCGGAGTTAAGGGGCTGTATCTTGTGGCTGCTTCCTTGCTGGTGGAGAAGCTGTGCAAGCTGGAGGTGTTGCAGGGCAGTGCACGGTGAGGCAGAGCAAGTACGCCAGCTGGGGTCTCTTCCTGTTCTCATACAGCCACTAATGCCCTGTGGGGGGGTGGGGGGCGCCCTCATGACCTCCTCTAATCCAAATGACCTCCCAAAGGCCCTGCCTCCAAATACCTTTAACATATGACTTTGGGGATTAAATTTCCAGGGGACACATTCAAACCACAGGAGGAAGCGATTCACTAGGTGCAGCCAACACACAAAGGGAGATGGGGGCGGCATAGAGGTAGTTCAGCTCCGCATTCTGGGGGTGGGGTGGGGAGAGTAGCTACACAAATAATATACTACAGCAGGCTTGTCTCTTTTCTCCCATGAATAGACAAAAAAGTATAAAATATATAAAAAAACAGTCTCTGGGTTTCAGGAGTTCCACAGTGTCTTAGCGGGTCCTGGTCTGGGTCTCCCAGGAAATTGGTAGAGAATGCTGGCATGGGGTAAAGTCATATGAAGACTTGCCTGGCGCTGGAAGATCCATTTCTTTTTGTTTGTTTGTTTTAAAATTTATTATTTATTTGAAAGGCTTAGTTACAGGGTGGGGAGGGGAGACAGAGAGATCTTCCATCCACTATTTCACTCCCAAAACAGCTGCAATGGCCGGAGCTGAACCAATCTGAAGCCAGGAGCCAAGAGCTTCATCTGGGTCTCCCACATGGGTGCAGGGGTCCACCTTGGGTCATCTCCTACTGCTTTCCCGGGCCATAAGCAGAGAGCTAGATTGGAAGAGGAGCAGTCCGGGCTCTGTTAGTAAAATGGTGCCATCTTCCTAAATCCAGCCTGGCTTACTAGAAGTCAGGTGACCCAATAGCCCAATCACAAGTGTCACCTCCATCCCTACCCTAATGGATTTGCCGCTCCCACTTCCTTACCTCTGCAAAGCTATATAAGACCTGTAAAGTGTCTGTTCAAGCCTTTTGGAAGGTGCTATGGTTTGGGTGTGAATGTTTTGCCCCCAAAGTTTCCTGTGTTGAAGGCTTGGTCCTCATGTGGTACTATTGAGGTGGTGAGACTTTAAGAGGCGGGGCCTTGTGGGAAGTCCTTAGGCCACTGGAGATGTGCCCCTGGGAAGGATTAAGCAGTTGGTTCTTGCTAAAGGGTCATCAAGAAAACAGCCAGCCTGCCCTCTCCCCTTGCTCTCTGTGTGTTGTGTGACCCCCGCCCCCCACTCCCACCAGTGTGATGCCACCTCACCCACGTGGCACCCGTGACCGTGCCACGCCTGTAAGCCTCTAGAGCTGTGAGCAAAACCTCTGTTCCTTCTAGAACCCTGTTCCTCAGGATTTTGTTAGAGTAATGAGAGCAGACTAAGACAGGGTGCCTGGGTGTGTGGTTCCGTGAAGTTTCATCCTAGTGCAATTCTGTGCAACCAGCACCATGGTCAGGGCACACAGTGTCACAAGGAAGCTCTCTTGTGTTTCCTAGTTCAAGGTAGGCCCTAACCTTTGGCTGATAAGCTCTCCATTATCATACTTTCGGCTATTTTGAGACTGTTGGAAATTGGAATCACATGGTGTATCACTTTTTTTGAAATAGACTTATTTTCACTCAACACAGTGTGCCCTTGAACTCTATCCAATGCTGCATGCATCATTCGTTCATTCCCTTGGTTGCTGAGCAGTATCCTGCTGTATGGATGCATTGTGATTTCTCTGTCCATTCCCCAGTCGAAGAACATTCGGATTGTTTCCTGTTTTTGGCAGTGGCAAACCTGCAGTAAACATTTGTGTGCAGTATTTTTGTAGGAAGACAAAGTGTTTCATTTCTCTTGGGTGGAGAATTAGGCGTGAGATAGCTGGAAACATGGGGTTTCACTTCCCGGGAAACTGCCAGACTCTTCCAGAGTGGCTGTAGCACTTTGCATTCCCTCCACCAGAGAGTGACATCCCGGCACGCTCCCTAACACTGGCTGTGGCTTATCTCTGCCATTGGAATAGGTGTGTGTGATCTCATCACTGCTTATGCAGAATCCTGCGGTTTGGCCCTGGCTCCAGGAACACCAGGCTTCTGGTTGCTCACAGCCTCTGCCTCCTTGAGGGAAGGTGAAGCCAACTGGTGTTTGCTTCAGTTCTTGCACGTGGCTTGTTTTGGGCTCCAGGTTTTCAAGCTTGTTCTGAGTAATGGGGCCATTTTTTTCCAAGCTAGTTCCTACACAGAACTCCGGCAGAGAAGTCAGACAATGGTGGGGCTGCCAGACAGAGCTGTGCCCTCTCTGTCCTCATCACACCTCCCCCCAAGCTGTCCCTGTGAAGTCCACCGGCTCCTACTTCTGATACTAGCATCATCAACCCTGGACCTGATGAGCCATTTAATTCTGCGCCTCTGTAAGGTCAACCAGGGACATGTTAGTATTTGCCATATCTTTATTTCTTGAGACAGAAAACAAAGTATCGTGGTGAATTGGCTAACAACATGATCTTGTATGATTTATGCCCCACTGCTATGCCATGGCTGAAGGATATGGCAGCTTCTCTGAACACAGAACTCACACAATCCACTACATACATACTTAGTGGTTTGGCGTGCTGGGGGTGCTCCTAAGACTTGGACATTTCCCCTGCGGACATTGTCTGCTCTTTGCTGGAAAAGCGTTAGAAATTTGGATATTCTGATGATGATAAAAGATGTTCAAGTTTTCAGGCAGAAGGAGAGTTTCCAAAGAGACTTCATCTAGCTTTGTTAACTGAATCTGTTCCGGTGGTGGCTCAAGTGACGAACATGCACCATCTAGTGGTTGCTGTTGAGTGTTCAGTGCAGAAACTACGTTCCCTATCTTCCCACTTTTCATGAGCTCCACAAACGACATTTACCCCAAAGACAAATGCTGCTTCTGGTGTGTCCTTCAAACTTTTTTTTTTTTTTTTTTTTTTACAGGCAGAGTGGACAGTGTGAGAGAGAAAGAGATAGAGAGAAAGGTCTTCCTTTACCGTTGGTTCACCCTCCAATGGCCACTGTGGCCAGTGTGCTGTGGCCGGCACACCGCGCTGATCCGATGGCAGGAGCCAGGTGCTTCTCCTGGTCTCCCATGGGGTGCAGGGCCCAAGCACTTGGGCCATGCTCCACTGCACTCCTGGGCCACAGCAGAGAGCTGGCCTGGAAGAGGGGCAACCGGGACAGAATCCGGCGCCCCGACCGGGACTAGAACCCGCTGTGCCAGCGCCACTAGGTGGAGGATTAGCCTAGTGAGCCGCGGCGCTGGCAACAATTTTTTTTTTTAAAAGAGATTTATTTATTTGGAGGGCAGAGTTGGGGGAGAGAGAGAGAGATGGAGAGAGAACCACCTGCTGGTTCACTCCCCAAATGGTCTCAACAGCCAGGGCTGGGGCCAGGCTAGGAGCCAGGAGCTTCATCCAGGTCTTCCATGTGGATGCAGGGGCCCAAGCACTTGGGCCAGCTTCTGTTGCTTTCCCAGGCCATTGGCAGGGAGCTGGATGGGAAGTGGAGCAGCTGGGACTTGAACCGGGATCCATATGGGATACTGGTATTACAGGCAGCCACTGTACTTGCTATGCCATAATGCTGGCCCCCAAACTATTTTTTTAAGTCACACACGTATATGTAAACTAATAGATTAACATTCTCCACCCATATTTTGGATACATACTGCAACAGTAAAAGTAATATATTCACTTGTTTTCACATTAATTCTTTTTCATCTAAAAATAAACATCTTGGAAACCACTTATTGGCATTTTAAAAAGTATAATACTGAATTTTTTAGTGTTCACAACACTGCTATTGTGAATAACTATTTCTGCTCACGTAACATCATAAACATCCCTAGGAAGGCATTTAGAAATGGGACTAGGAAGGATATAATTTTTCATGTATTTAAACATTTTTAAAAATATTTATTTTTTATTTTTTTAAAAGCTTTTATTTGAGAAATACAAATTTCATAGGTCCAGCTATAGGAATATAGTGGTTCTTCCCCCCATACCTGCCCTCCCACCTGCGAACCATCCCACTTCCTACTTCCTCGCCCATCCCATTCTTCATTAAGTTTCATTTTTAATTATCTTGATATACAGAACACCAACTCTATACTAAGTAAAGATTTCAACAGTTTGTACCCACACAGACACACAAAGTATAGAGTATTGTTTGAGTACTAGTTTTACTGTTAATTCCCATAGTGTAACTCATTGAGGACAGAGGTCCTACATAGGGAGCAAGTGTACAGTGACTCCTGTTATTGATTTAACAATTGACACTAGCCGGCGCTGCGGCTCAATAGGCTAATCCTCCGCCTAGCGGTGCCGGCACACCGGGTTCTAGTCCAGGTCGGGGTGCCGGATTCTGTCCCGGTTGCCCCTCTTCCAGGCCAGCTCTCTGCTGTGGCCCGGGAGTGCAGTGGAGGATGGCCCAAGTGCTTGGGCCCTGTACCCGCATGGGAAACCAGGAGAAGCACCTGGCTCCTGGCTTCGGATCAGTGCGGTGCGCCGGCTGCAGCGCGCCGGCCACGGCGGCCATTGGAGGGTGAACCAACGGCAAAGGAGGACCTTTCTCTCTGTCTCTCTCTCTCTCACTGTCCACTCTGTCTGTAAAGAATAACAAACAAACAAACAAAAAAAAACCAAAAAACAATTGACACTCTTATTTATGACGTCAGTGATCACTGAGGCTCTTGTCACGAGCTGCCAAGGCTATGAAAGCCTTTTGAGTCTGCAAACTCTGTCAGTATTTAGACAGGGCCATAAGCAAAGCGGAAGTTGATGGAACAAGGACATAAGCTTCAGCGATTCTTGCTCATTGCCCAAAAGATAGATAAACATTGGAATTGATTCCTTGCTCTTGAATCTCAATTAGGTTTCACACCCTATTGCCTTCATACCCCACCCTGCATTCTTTTCCAGGTTCCCAAGCCCCTGCCCAGTTCCAGGAATTCTCCTCTGCCTGCTGCCCCTGGGGATCATGGCCTTCTGCCACATGTTCCATCAATGTGTACGCAGGCAGTTGGTCACCCACCTCTAAGAATTTATTTTTTCTGAATAAATTCAGTCTAGCTGTAAATTCGTACATTGCCTCCTCTCTATTCGGTGCCCATTTTCCTAACATTTTGGTGCCCCGTGTGAGCAGGCAGTAATCTGCAACTCTTTTCCTAACAGAAGTTCTCTCCTCCCTTCAGGGAAAGGTAGCTCCTTCTTTGATGACCCCTTCTTTCCACTGGAATCTCACTCACAGAGATCCTTTATGTAGGTCATTTTTTTGCCACAGTGTCCTTTAGGGCTGATTCTGAGGCCAGAGTGCTATTTAGGGCATTTGTCATCCTATGATTCTGCTATGTGGCCTGCTTCCAATGTTGGATCATTCTCTCCTTTTTAATTCTATCTGTTGTTATTAGGAGACACTTGGTCTTATTTATGTGATAGACAGAGTTACAGGTTGAGGGGAGGGATGGAGGGAAGGAAGGAGAGAGAGAGAGAAAGAGAGAGAGAGAGAGAGAGAGAGAGAGAGATCTTCCATCTGCCAGTTCTTTCCCCAGATGGTCTTGGGGAGGGCTAGGCCAGGCTGAATCCAGGAGCTGGGAGCTTCTTCCAGGTCTCCTGTGTAGGTGCAGGAGTCTGAGCACTTGGGCTATCCTCTACTGCTTTCTCAGGTGCATTAGCAAGAAGCTGGATAGGAAGTGGAGCATCTGGGACTCAAACAGGCACCCATATGGGATGCTTGCATTGCAGATGGTAGCTTAACCTGCTATACCACAATACTGGTCCCAACATTTTTAAGGTTAATAGTAATTGTACATATTTATGGGATACAGTGTGATATTTCAGTGTATGTATACAATGTGTACTGATCAAAATAGGGTGATCAGTATTTCTCCTCCTTTGACTTCACTTGATGATTGGAGACTTGGCGCTTCTGCCTTTATATATTTGTTCACACAATATATTCTAGGTCTCTCCAATGTGCTATGTAACATGTGGAACTTATTCCTTTTCTTTTACTTTGATTTGATATCCATTATCCAGACTCCTTCTAACCCCCCATCACCCTCCCAGCCTATTTTGCTTTATGTGTTTGTGGTAGTGGTTGTTTTAGTTCCCACATGTCTATTTAGTTCCCACATATGAGGGAGAACATGTAGTATTTGTCTTTATGTTTCTGGCTTATTTCATTTAACATGATAGCCTCAAATTCCATCCATTTTGCTGCGAATGATAGGATTTCTTTCCTTTTTTTGTGGCCAAACAGCATTCCATTATGTATACCTTCTATATTTTCTTTATCCATTCATCTGAAGATGGACACTTTGGGTGGTTCCATATCTTGGCTGTTGTGAGCAGTGCTGTTATAAATATAGTGGAGCAGGTATCTGTTTGCTAACAATCAATTCATGTCTTTTGTATATTACCCAGCAATGGGATTGTTGGATCACATGGCAGTTCTATTTCTAGTTTCTTAAGAAAGCACCCAGCTAGTTTCTTAAGAAAGCTTCCCAGCTGAGCCGCTTCAGCCCGCGCCTCTTTCATCTGCGCAGCTTCCCGGCTTTGCGCGGCTTGGCTTCGCGCGCTCCGCGGTCTCCACGCCCTTCGCGTCTGCACCACGGCCTCGCGCCAGCCCCGTTCCCTATCTATTCATGCCCCGTGCTCTCTCTGCACGCGGCGGCTTCCGCGAGTAACACAGCGTAGCTTACGTGTCCGCCACTAGCATTCAATCTAAGTTCCCCGGGCTAGCCTGGCGAATTCAACCCAGCATACGTCTCCGCCCCACGATCTGGCTTCCCGTCCTTTGCTCCCCGGGCTAATCAGACGGATCCCAATCTGGCTTACGTTTCAGCTTCTGGTTTCAACTTTTCGCCCCCTATTCCCGGGCTAACTTGAGAATCCCAAAGTGGCTTTCGTTTCAGCCTCGGCCTGCCCCCCGCGGCTTCAATTTCCCTAACATTTTTCTCTACCCGGTATGTTTCCCCAAGCTTTCCTCCAACAATACTCCTCCCTCATTTCTCCTGGCCTCTCCCCACAGTCCGCATCCGAGTCTGTTTGTTCTAGCTTTCACTTTCACTTTCGACCTTAGAGATTTCTCCCAGCTTCCCCCCGTAGTCCGTATCTGAGTCTATGCCTAGGCTTTCAATAGCTTCTTCCGGCACCCTTTTCGTCCAGCTTTTCCCTAGGCTGTTTGCTAGTCTCTCTCTCCGATATTTTCCTGCTTCTTCCTGTTTCTTCCCTCCTAAGTTTCCTATCCGTCCTAGGTTTCCTATCCGAGTCACTTCTTCCCTCCTAAGTTTCATATCCGTCCTAGGTTTCCTATCCGAGTCACGGCACCATTATGTCGCTCCCCCTCCTCGTGGAGGAACGACACTAAACCCTGCCTAGGCTTCATATCCGAGTCACGGCACCATTATGTCGCTCCCCCTCTTCGTGGAGGAACGACACAGGACCCTGCGCTGTTCTTTCGTCTGCTCGGCCCTCCCCGGGTTTGCTGCTGGTTCTTCCCGGGATGGCTACTATCCCTTCCTCCTCCGTGGAAGGGCAGTTCCCCCTGGCCACATTCCCCACTTCCGCAGGGGAGCGGCACACCGCCGGCCGGCTTTCTCGGGGGCTGTACGGGTTCCCTTAGATGTTCCCCATAGATGTTCCCTGGTGCATGCCGTCTCTCTCCTCCTTTATAGTCCTCCTCCGCCAATCCCAACTCGGCTGCCCACACGCCGAGTACGCTGCTCTCCAATCAGGAGCAAGTCCTACAGTTAATTGGTTGAACTGGAGGCAGCTGTGCGGAAGCTGTTTACTTCTCTCCCAGCGCCATCTTGTGGGAGAGCAGATGCATAGAATAAGTCTTAATTCCAGTAACTCAGTCTAGTCCGAGTTGCTCCCCACACATACTGTTTTCCACAGTGGCTGTACTAATTTACATTCCCACTAACAATGTGTAAGAATTTCCCTTTCTCCACATCTTTACCAGCATTTGTTATTTTCTGTCTTTATGAAAATAACTGTTCTAATAAGTGTGAGGTGATATCTCACAAGGTTTTGATTTCCATTTCCCTGATGGGTAGTGATATTGAGTGTTTTCCCACATATTTGTTGGCCATTTGCATTTCTACTTTTTTTTCTTGCCCTTTTCTTAACTGGATTGGTTGATTATCCGTTGTTGAGTTTTTTGAGTACCTGGTATATTCTTGAAATTAATCCTTTGTTGGATAAACAGCTGGTAAACATTTTCTCCCATTCTATGGGGTGTCTCCTCACTCTGTTGTTATCTTTGCTGTGTAGAAGCTTCTGAATTTTGCTATAATCCCATTTGTCTAGTTATGCTTTGTTGCTTGTGCTTTAGGGGTCTTCTCCCCAAAAACCATTGCCTACACCAATGTCTTGAAGTTTCCCCTATGTTTTCTTCCAGCAATTTCATAGTGGTAGGTCTTACATTTTAGATCTTTGATCCACTGATTTTTGTATATGGTAAGAGGTAGGAATCTAACTTTATTCTTCTACATATGTATATCCAGTTTTGCCAGCATCATTTATTGAAAAAATAATACTTTTGCAATGTATTTTCTTGGCACCTTTATAAATAATCAGTTACCTGTGTATACACAGATTAATTTCTGGGTTCTCTAGTCTGTTCCATTGATCTATGTGTCAGTTTTTATGCCAGTACCATGCTAGTTTAATTACGACAGTTTTGTAGTATGCATTGAAATCAGGTACTATTATGCCTCTAGCTTTGTTTTTATTGCATAAGATTGCTTTAGCTATCCGGGGTCTTTAGTGTTTCCAAATGAATTTTTAGCATTATCTTTGCTATATCTACAAAGAATGTTGTTGGTGTTTTAATTGGTATCGCATTGAATCTGTAAATTTCTTTTGGTAGTATGGACATTTTGATGATATTGATTCTTCCAATCCATGAATATGGGAAATTTTCCATTTTTTAATGTCTTCTTTTATTTCTTTCTTTAGTGTTTTGTAATTTTCATCATAGAGATCTTTGACATCCTTGGTCAAATTTATTCCAAGGTATTTGATTCTTTTTGGAGCTACTGTGAATGGCACTGATCTTTGAAATTCTTTCTGAGCCATGACATTGTCTGTGTATACAAAGGCTATTGATTTTTCCGTGTTGATTTTATATCCTGCCACTTTACCAAACTCTTTTATGAGTTCCAATAGCCTCTCAGTGGAGTCTTTTGGATTCCCCCAATAAAGGATCATGTCATTTGCAAATAAAGATAGTTTGATTTCCTCCTTTCTAATTTGTATTCCTTTATTTCTTTTTCTTGCATAATGTTTCTGGCTAAAACTTCTAGGACTATATTAAATAGCAATGGTGAGAGTGAGCATCCTTGTCTGGCTCCAGATCTTAGGGGGAATGCTTCCAATTTTTCCCCATTCAATAAGATGCTGGCTGTGAGTTTGTCATAAATTGCCTTTATTGTGTTGAGGAATGTTCCTTCTGTACCCAATTTGTTTAGAGTTTTCATCATGAAACAGTACTGTATTTTATCAAACGCTTTCTCTGCATCTATTGAGATAACTATTCGGTTTTTGTTCCTCAGTTTGTTAATGTGATATATCACATTTATTGATTTCAAAACGTTGAACCATCCCTGCATACCAGGGATAAATCCCACTTGCTCCAGGTGAATAATTTTTCTGATGTTTTGTTGGATTTGTATACCACAGGACTTGATGTGTTATGCTTTCGTTTTCATTTGCTTCAAGAAATTTTGGATTTCCCTTTTAGTTTCTTCAATGATCCATTGGTCTTTCAGGAGCATGTTGCTTGGTTTCCATGCATTTGTGAATTTTCTGTTATTCTTCTTGTTGCTTTCTAGTTTTATTCCTTTGTCCTCTGAGAGGATATCTGGTTTGTTTTCAGTTTTTGAAATTTGACTGAGACTCTATTTGTGGACTAATATTTGGTCTATTCTAGAAAATGTTCCATGTGCTGATGAGAAAATTGTGTATTCTTGGGAATTTAATCCATTTGCATTCAAAGTTGATGTTGATTCATTGAAACTAACTTGTCATTTTATTGATTGCTTACTGATTGCTTTATACATTCCCTGGTCCTTTCTATCTCTCTTATTATTTATCTCTGTGTTTTTTAGCTTTCTGTTATGATAAGACTGGATTCTTTTCTTTTTCTCTCTTTTGTATATCTGCCTTGTTAGTGAATTTTATACTATCATATGGTTTCAAAATGTTCTAAATTTTTTTTTTATTTTTTAAGATGGTAAATTTTATGTTATGGATATTTCACCACAATAAAACACTTTTATTTAAAAATCAAAACATGATCAAAGCTTTACAAATCCTGAAAGACTTGATTACAAAGCATGGAATTCATCGTTGCCAAGAATTTCTTCAATCTCAAGCTGTAGCTACAGTTACCAAAAGGATAATTATACAACAGCACATTTTGTGTTTTGTTTTTCTTTTCTTTTTAAAATTTATTTATATAAAGGAACAGATTTCATGTTTTTCATATATACAGTTTTAAGAACATAATTATACTTTCCATTCTCCCTCTTTCCTACCCTCACTCCCATTTTTTGCAATGATGTACTTTCAATTTACTTTATAATCACAAGCTGAATCTTCCACTAAATAGAGAATTCAACAAGTAGTAAGTAGAAAGACCGTTCTCATGGTGATTTTTATGATCCTTTTAATTCTAATATAGGATTCCTTTCAAGATTTCTGGTAGGACTAGTCTGCTTGTGATGGATTCTCCCCATTTTTATTTGTCTAGGGAATACTTTATTTCTCCTTAACTTCTAATGGGTAATGTCACTGAATATAGTATTCTTGGCTAGAAGTTTTTTATTTCAAGAGCTTGAATTTATCATCCCTTTCTCTTCCTGGCCTGTAGAGTTTCTGCTGAGAACTCTGCTGTTAGTCTAGTGAGCTTTCTTTTACCTGTAACTTGATGTTTCTGCTCACTGTCTTTAGGATTCTCTCCTTGTCCTTAACTTTTGACAATTTTACTATAATATGTTCTAGAGAAAGTCATTTTTGGTTGAGTCTTGTTGGGGTCTTTTAAGCTTTCTGTATCTGAATGTCCATATCTTTTTCAAGTTGTTGGAAATTTCCAGTTATTATTTTGTTAAATAGGTTCTCAATGTCTTTTTTTCCCTCTCATCCTCAGGTATCCCTATAATATGAATATTTGTTTGCTTAATGATAACCCATGTCTTGTAGGCTTTCTTCATTCATTTAAACTCTTTTCTTTTTATTTTTGTCTGATGGGGTTATTTCACAAGTTTTTTCCTCAAGATCCATAATTTTTTTAAAGATTTATTTATTTATTTGAAAGTCGGAGTTACACAGAGAAAGAAGGAGAGGCAGAGAGAGATGTGTCTTCCATCTGTTGGTTCACTCCCCAATTGGCTGCAAGGGTCAGAGCTGTGCCGATTCAAAGCCAGGAGCCAGGAGCATCTTCTGGGTCTCCCATGTGGGTGCAGGGTCCCAAGAACTTGGGCCATTTTCTGCTTTCCTAGGCCATAGCAGAGAGCTGGATCTTAAGTGGAGCAGCTGGGACTCGAACCACTGCCCACATGGGATGCCGGTCCTGTAGGTGGCTTTACCCACTATGCCACAGTGTCGGCCCTCAAGATCCATAATTCTTTCTTCCACTTGGTCCATACCATTACTGAAACTCTCAATTGTATTTTTTATTTTATTGATGGAGGCTTTCAATTCCAAAATGTATGATTCATTCTTTTTAATGAATTCTCTTTGTTGAATTTCTCATTCCTATCATGCATTCCTCATTTCTTTGAATCGTCTGTCTGTATCCTCTTGCATCTCATCCAATTTCCTGAGGACCATTATTTTGAATTCCTTTTTCAGGCGTTTCATAGATCAGGACCTGTTTCTGGAGAACTGTTATGTGATTTTGGAAGCGTCATGTTTCTGTGCCTCTTCATGTTTCCTGTGTCTGTGCTTTGACATCCAGGCATTGGTGTAGCTGTTTCTTGTTCTTTATTGAGTAGCTTTTATTGGAAAAGCCCTTTTTTGTTCAGATGGGATGTGGGGTGGCAGTTGGTTCAGTGTGAACCAGCTGTGAGATGCGGAACCTCTGAGTGATTTCTACAGCTCTAACCAAGGCCAGCTGTCTATGATGGCCACAGTTGTCTAGTATGTAACACTTCATGGACATAGTCGTAGGACCTTGAAACTGATGTCGGCTTTCATATGTGTGTTCATTCGGGCCCCACAAGTTGGATGTCAGTCACACTAGTGTTTGTGAAGGCAGTAGCCACATTCATGGTGCTGTGGGACTGAGAGGTGGTTTCCCCATTGTCCTGCCAGGCAAGTCTGAGTGATGCTGGGGCTTGTGTCATAAGAGCTGTGAATCTGGGATGTGTGATGTGGATGGGACCTTCTCTGGATGGGGCCTTCCCCAGGTCCTGCTAGGTGGGTATGGGTGACGCTGCAGCTTATAGCACCAAATCCCTTGTCCCAGAACTAGGACATGTGACGGGAACCCTGCCCATGTCCCATGGGGGTGAGTAAAGCTATGTCAAGGTGCAATGTCAGGTGAGGGTCTGGAGCAGTGTAAGGTCTTGCCAGGTTCTTCAGGGCGGGTTACAGTGACCTGGAGGGAGGCAGTTCTAACAGTCACAGTCATGGAGCTACAGAGCAGGAAGATACCTTGCCCCCTCCCACAGGAAAAGAATAGGTTACGCTGGGGATTGTCTACTGCCAGCCATGGGCCTGCAGCAGAGGGGTGAAGATAAAGCCTTGCCCAGGTCCCACAGGGCAAATGCAGATGCTCTTGAGACTTACAAAGTCGACAGTCGCAGTCTCGGAGCTGCAGGAGGCAGTGGAGAGCTTATCCAGGCCTCCCATTTCAAACACGGGATCTTCTGGTGATTGTGCACTGGCAGGCATGGACCTGGAGCAGTGACATGCAGACAGGATCCCCCACAGGTCCCAGGGGAGAACTCGGGTGACCGTGGAATGTAGCTCCAATATTCCCAGTCACAGAGCTGTGGGACTTGAGGGCATACCCGTGTCTCACAGGTTGACCACAGATTTTGCTGGTCATTGTGCACTCGCCAGTGTAAGCCTGCATCAGTGGGAGGCAGACATAGCAGGAAGCATAGATTTGAAATTAAAACATCTGGGGGCTGGCGCTGTGGCTCACTTGGTTACTGCGCCGCTGGCATCCCACATGGGCGCAGGGTTCTAGTCCCGGTTGCTCCTCTTCCAGTGCAGCTCTCTGCTGTGGCCAGGAAGGCAGTGGAGGATGGCCCAAGTGCTTAGGCCCTGCACCCACGTGGGAGACCAGGAGGAAGCGCCTGGCTCCTGGCTCCTGCTTCGGATCGGGGTAGCTCTGTCCGTTGCGGCCATTTAGGGGGTGAACCAACAGAAGGAAGACCTTTCTGTCTGCCTCTCTCTCACTGTCTAACTCTGTCAAATTAAAAAAAAAAATCTAACATGGGGGCTGATGCTATGGTGCAGTGAGTTAAGCTGGTGTTTGGGACACCCACATTCCACATTGGAGGGCCTGATTCTAGTTGCAGCAGATAGAAGCCCCCCCCCTTCCCGTCTCCTCCTCTCTTTTTGTCACCTTGTCTTTCAAATAAAATAAGTAAATTCTTTTAAAAATGTTTAGCATGTTTCTGTCGAGAAATATATTTAATGTCAGACATTTTGGTATTAATAATTGAGAACTGTTTGGTATTAACCCAATTTCCATGAGTTCTGTTTATTTTACAGTTTTAATGATTTCCTCTTTAAACAGTATGTGTGTTCTGTTCTTGTCTACTGGTTCTTGTCTACTCATGTGTTGTGTCTTTTTTCCCCAGCATTGATTGAAATAAAATAACCATTAGGGCTTGAAAGTGATGAGATGTTTGGTATCAATATGAGAAAGAAGTTTAACGATGTAAGAATAAATGTGTATTTGGGATTGATTTTAAAATGGATGAATAACAGCCATTTTATAGTGCTGTTTGTGGAATGGAAATGCAAAGAAAATGCCTAATAATTTATGTTTCAAAATCTCACCTGTAGTACATTTCATGACAGTTCTGTAGAGTGTGCTGCTAGTCCTTGCAGTTTGAGGTTCCTTTTGATCCACACTTTTCTTTTTGATTATAGAATTTATAATTTTATAAATATATAGTATATGGTATACTATATAGTATATAAATACTATATAAAGGACTCTATAGCTTATATTACTACATATTTATGTGACGATGTTTGTATGATAAATTTCTGGAAGGGGAATTGCTGAGCCAAAAAATAAGTGGGTTCATTTTGATTTTGATATATATTGTCCTATCGACATACACAGAGGTACCAATTTATACCCTGCCACAAGCTGGTGTGTGAAGGTATCTGTGAGGCCTGGCATCCTGAAGAGCTACACAATGCCTTGACACCTGTGTTTCGTCTGTTCTACAGGTATGACTTAAGTCTGGATGAGATGAGAGCACTGACAGTTCAGAGGGCGAAGTTTACCATGGGCTTACCTCTGCTAAAACGTGCAATTCAGGATCAGGTAAGCAAGCATCCTTATCTTGGGGTGTGTGTGTGTGTGTGTGTGTGTGTGAGAGAGAGAGAGAGAGAGAGAGAGAAATCTTCCATTTGCTGGTTTACTCCTCAAATGCCGACACCACCAGTGCCAGGCCCTGGGGAGCTGCATGTGGGTTCTCATGTGGATGGCAGAGACCCAAGCACTTGAGCTATCATCTGCTGCCTCACAGGATGCGTTAGCAGGAGGCTGGGTGTGGAGTGGAACAGCAGGGGCTTGAACTGGCGCTAAGATATGGAATGTGGGCTAGCGGCTTGGCTCACTGCACCGCCATATTCACCACACCTTTGATGCATTTTAGACTTGTCCAAAGGTTATGAGTCTTGCTTGTCCAAAAATTGCCATTCTGAACTCAGTGACATTATTTTAGTCAACTTGGCGTTGTGAGAAAGAAAGAAATAGCACGTCACTGGCAAGTTCTTTTGTGATTGTGGGGAGCAACTCGGACTAGACTAAGTTACTGGAATTAAGACTTATTCTATGCATCTGCTCTCCCACAATATGGCGCTGGGAGAGGAGTAAACAACTTCTACGCAGCTGCCTCCAGTTCGACCAGTAACCTGCAGGAGCTGATCCTGCTCCTGATTGGAGGAGAGCAGCGTACTCGGCGTGTGGGTAGCAGAGTTGGGATTGGTGGAAGAGGACTATAAAGGAGGAGAGAGACAACATGCACCAGGAACATCTATCTGAAGGAACACCTGAGGAACACCTGTGCAGCCCCCGAGAGAGCCGGCCGGCGGTGTGCCGCTCCCCCGCGGAAGTGGGGAATGTGGCAGGGGGAACCGCCCTTCCACGGAGGTGGAGGGACGGCAGCCAACCCGGGAAGAATTAGCAGCAAACCCGGGAAGGGCCGAGCAGACGAAAGAACAGCGCAGGGTCCTGTGTCGTTCCTCCACGAAGACGGGGAGCGACAGTGATGCTAGTATTGGGAGCTGTATTTCTTTGTCGGGTTTAAATCATCTCTGTTTCATTCAGCTTCATGACTTCCTTATCCCTGGCACAACACTTCCTGGTGAGACCCTGGGGGTCCAGGACTAGAGTGAGGTGCAGCTAGCTTTGTGGATGGCTGAGGAACTGAACCTATCCCTGGTCTTTCCTGCCCAGAGTGGTCTGTGCAGGGAGAGGCTGAGGACCAAGGGTAGGGTCCTCCCCATTCAGGAGAAATGCAGAGGCACTTTCTTTGTAGTGTATTCAGAGCTGGTGAGGGGCCTGCTGTCCATCCTTCAAATGGACCTCAGGGTTGGCTGTCCTGGGGAGACAAGGACCACACCCAGCACTTTCTCCGGATGGTGGCCCTTCAGTGCCACCCTTAGACGGACAGCTGAGGAAGGATGCTCATTTGGAAAAGGAAAGCCCCCCCCCCCCCCCCCCCCCGATAGAGGGAAGCATGCTCACAAAGCCTAAGCAGTTAGGCTAGGATTTTCAAGCTAATAAATTGGCTGCTGATGGAACATCATTTAGATGTTGACTGTCACCATAAAGAGAAAAGAAATCCCACCAACCTTTGTTGCTTCCAGTTACTTTCTCTGTTGGAACCAGAGCTGTCTTGCAGCCAGAGTAGGGCTGGCAGGAAGGGGAGCTCTTGGTCTGTGGCTGGCCTTCTGCCCCATTAATCAGCCCGGCACGTCCACGGCTCAGCCTAGGATCAGTACTGCAGACCTGGATGTGAGAGCTGATCCCTTAATGTGACTGGCTAATTGCTACCTGACCTGCAGGATCTGGAGGATTAGCCTTTGTGTGGAGTCCTGGATCCAATTATCTTCCTGCTTTCACAGCTCCTTGAGTGGTCTCAGGCAGCCTGAACAGCTTTTTGTCCTGGCTGATTAGATATAATTTCTCCAAGAGGCGCAGGGCTGCCCTCGACGATCCTTCCAGTTCATTTTGGTTAGTTACCTCGGCCTGCTTGGCACATCTCTGTGTGTGAATTTGCAAAAGCCAGTGAACCCAGAGGGCAGTCAGCCAGTCACCAGCCCAGCAGGCTTGTCTTGCAGGATGGGTGTCAGGAGACTCGGCAGCACATCTGTGTTTGGAGGTTCTCAGATTCCACACTGTAGACAGCTGGGGGAACCGTCCACGTCCAGTAATTCTAGAAGAAGCGTTACATGATTCATCCTGCCTCTTAATGAGAATATTGAGTCCTGGCTGTGCTGCCTGCCCGGAGAGTGTGCCAGGCCCTTCCCTTTTCCTCTGGCCCCTGTTAATGTTGCTCTTTGCTGTGGTGGAGGATCTGATGAGCTCGGAGGCAGGACACGGCCTGTGACACGTAATGATGATGTCCCCAAGCACAAATGAGGAGAAAGCCTCATTCGTTTCAGGTCTCCAGGGACAGTCACAGGCCAAAAAAAGGTCATTATGGTTTTCCCTTCTGTCATCTGGGATACATTTGACGTGTTCCAAAAAAATTTTAAATGGAAAAGCAGTATCTGACTACCAGTGCATGTGCACACACACACACACACACATACACCTGTTGTGAACACTGTCAGTGTGCCCTGTGCCCCCTCCTCCTGCACCTGTTTCTAGTGACATCATCTTTACAAATCTCAGCCAAGAGCTCTCTTGTTCCCTGAAAAGTCTATGATTGAATCCTGCGTTGGGGAAGTCACTGGCTCCTGTGGTTTCCAGATGCAGGACAAAGGTGCAGGCTGGTCATCTGCCCTGCGGCAGCCCTGGGGCAGGAGCCATAACTCCTCCTGGGATGTCTTGTCCAGTGTGGGGGGCAACTCCCCTGGAGAAGCTCATCCCTGAAGCTGAAAGGGGCTGCTGACCCATACAACTCATCACCATAACAAGCAGTAGCAGCTTATACTTAGCAAGTCTGAGTTCATACTTTGTACCCATCACAGCAAGGTCTTCCATCCACTGGTTCTCTCCCCAAATGGCTGCAACGGCCAGAGCTGGGCTGATCTGAAGCCAGGAGCCAAGGGCTTATTCTGAGTCTCACACGTGGGTACAGAGACTCAAGGACTTCTTCTACCGCTTTCCCAGGCCATAGCAGAGAGCTGCATTGGAAGTGGAGCAGCTGGGACTCGAACCAGAGCCCATATGGGATGCCGGCACTGCAGGTGGCGACTTTACTCACTATGCCACAGTGCCGGCCCCCATAGCAACTTTAATATGGATGATCTCAAGGAATATTCACACCACCTCTCATTGTGTTCCCATTGTATAGATAAGTCAACTGAATGGGTGCAATGGCCTGAGGTTGGTTACACAACAGGTGAGTTGTATGTAACTAAAGGAGCGCAGGTCCAGGTGGATTGCCTCCTGAGCCCACTGCAGCCCAGTGGTCCTCACCGCTGGCTGCACTTTAGAATTCTCACTTTTGACTACTAATCTGGTGAACCTACGTTAACAACAGCACTTTGGAATCCTCATTTTTTTTTTTAAAGACTTACTTATTTATTTGAGAGGCAGTTACAGAGAGAGGTTTTCCATCCACTAGTTCACTCCCCAAATGGCTGCAATGGCTGGAGCTGGGCTGATCTGAAGCCAGGAGCCAGGAGCTCCTTCCAGGTCTCCCACATGGGTACAGGGGCCCAAGTACTTGAGCCATCTTTTGTTGCTTTCCCAGGTGCATTAGCAGGGAGCTGGAATGGAAGTGGAGCAGCTGGGGTATGAACTGGGGCCCATATGGGATGCTGGTGCTGCCGGTGGAGGCTTAGCCTACTATGCCACAGCGCCAGCCCCAGAAATCTCAACTTTTAAGGGAAAAGGGATTCGGGCACTAGAATGTTTGAGAACTGTTGAGCTGAGTCATCTGTGGTTTTCCGGAAGCCCAATCTCAGCAGTTAAGGGGAAAAGTGGAAAGGACTGGAGGCTCTCTATTTGTATTTATTATAATTACCTATTAGTAGTAAAAATTTTAAAAATGCATTTTAGAGTCAGAGAGAGAGAGAGATTGGTTGAGATCCCATTCACTGGTTTATCTCCCAAGTGCCTAGGAGCCAGAAACTCAATCCAGGTTTCTTACATCAATGGCAGGAATCCAATCTCTTCAGCCATCAACTGCCGCCTCCCAGGGTGCACACTGGCAGGAAGCTGGAATTGGAAGAGAAGCTGGGACTTGAACACAGGCACTCTGATATGGGATGTGGGTTTTTTAATCACTGCTCCAAACACCCTAGTCCCCAGCTCCCCATTATTTTGATCAGGATTTTAGGAAGTCGCTGCATGAGGGTGTTTTTGTATTTAGAGACCTATCAGGTGGATGATCAGATGTCAGATGGAATAAAGTTCCAGGTCGGGCACCACTGAAAACAACTGAGAGCGGGGAAAATGCTTGCTTTCCTAAGCAGCTGCTGAGAATAGCAGCCTTTCATAGGAAGCATTCGCATTTAATCATGGGTATGTTGCTGCAAGGGAGCTGAGCAGGGCGCATGCCCAGGGCTGGTGCTGTCTGCTTGCTACGGGCCCTCCCGCCAGCCCACCCTGCCCTGCCCTGCTCTGTGCCCACAAGCACCAGTGCTGGCCCTGATCAACCCTGTAGTCGGGACCGTTCTGCCCCCAACCCTTGCCAGGACTGGCTCCTGATCCGCTTCCTTGGAGCTCTTGGCTCTGTTGTCCTGGCCTTGGCTCTACCCTTGGCCCTCTGGCTTCTGTTTGTCCTGGAACTCAAGCGTTTCCTCGTGGGTTGTGACAGGCTGCCCTGGCTCCCTCGGTCCCATGTGCTGTCTTTGGCAGGAGTCTCCGTCCCAGCTCCGTGGACTTGGACACTGGCCACTTGGCCAACACTCTGGCCAGGCCAGCCCTGACTCCGTGGGATAACCGAGAAGGATTTGAGCAGAGATGACAGGATGGAGCGGCCTGTTTACAGCAGTCCCTCTGTGTAGATTGGCATGCAGACCGAGCTTTCATTTGCAGTGGCCACAGGGGTTCCTGAGAGGGCGTGCGGGGAGTCAGTGGGGACCCATCCAGCGCCTGCAGTGCAGTCGGGGTCGTGGTGCTCTTTATGTGTCGATGCTGCAAGCGTTCTGCTTACTGAAGACGTTTCCTTTTAAGGCTTACTTAGTACTCTTGTAGTGAAATATTATGTAAAAACTAATTATTACTGGTGACCATTTCCCAAGTCCCTTCTGTGTGCCTGGTGAGGGGATTCATTCATTTTACAATTATCTATTGACCACCAACTGTGAGTCTGGCACTGTCCAAGGAACGGTGGACAAAGCAGGTAAAAACAATACTTGTTTTTATGGAGCTTACATTTTAATCTGGGAAGAGGCAGATGATAAGCCCATAAACAACTGGATTTATGGTTGTCAGATGGTGATAGGCGCTGAATAAAAAAATCAAGTATGGGAAATCGGAAAGAAAAAGTGAAACTGTCTCTGCTGGCAGATTACAGGATGGCTTATGTAGAAAACCCTCAAGATGGGGCTGGTGTTGTGGCACAGTGGGTAAAGCTGCCACTTGTGAGGCTGGCTTCCCACATGGGCACCAGCTTACGTCCCGGCTGCTCTACTTCCGATCCAGCTCCCGGCTAATGTGCCTGGGAAAGCGGCAGAAGATGGGCCAAGTCCTTGGGCCCCTGCACCCACATGGGAGGCCTGGAAGAAGCTCCTGGCTCCTGGGTTTGGGATTGGCCCAGCTCTGGACATTATGATGACCATTTGGGGATTAAACTGGTGGATGGAAGACCTCTCTCTCTCTCTGTCTCTGTATCTCTCTCTGTAACTCTGCCTTTCAAATAAATAAATAAATAAATCTCTTAAGAGTGAATTTTATGCTGTGTATGTATTAATAAATTTAAAAGCACCAATGTAAAGGTTCTAGGGAGAGTTGGAGGGATACCTGGGGGGTCTCCTGAGAAGGTGACATTGGAGTAGGTGCCCAAGGCTATGGGTGAGTGAGCCAGGTGGAGGGCAGGGGAACAGCATTTGGTCAGAGGGAACTGCAGCAGCAGTTAGGGTCGGCTGGGCTGCGGAGTGTACTGAGGGGGGTGTGCCGGGCTTGAAGGAGCAGCCGGGGTGATGCGGCAGAGGCAGAGTGAGTGGGGAGGAGACAGCAGTGATGGGCTATGGAGGTGTGGGCTACAGGACCATGAGAGACTTCAGAGTGAGTAAAACGGAAGGTTTGGGGAGACTGCGGGGGTGAGGCACGAGCTGACATTTGACCAGGGTCCCCTTGGCCGCTGTGCTTGAGTCTATGAGGACTGGAAGCAGAGGGGTGAGCGGAGGGGGCTTCGCAGTCACTAGGAGATAGGCGGTGCTGGCTGGGCCCAAGTGGCTGCAGTCAAGGTGTTGAGAAGTGACTGAATTAGGTTCTGCAGAAGGGAAAACAGCGGGATTAGCTGGTGGATGAGAGGACAGAGAGAGAGGAAGAGATGAAGAGACTCTTCCGTGCTGTTGGGGCTGAGCAAGTAGAAAGATGGGGTGGCCATCCACTAGGGTGGGGAGATTTGCAGGAGTTAGTCTTTAATGGGACCAGTAGTTTGTGATGTTTAGGGGAACGGTGTGGGGAAGTTGTCAGCATAGAGATGCATTTATTTATTTATTTATTTATTTTATTAAATTTGGAGAGGTAGAAATATATCTATGTACATAGAAATACAGATAGAAATACATATATATATATTTTTAGAGAGAGAGAAAGAGAGAGAGTGAGAGAGAGGCATGCCCCAGTTAACTCTCTACATGCCTTCAACAGCTCTGGATCGTGGGGCCTGAAACCAGGAGCCAAGAACTCATTCTGGGTCTCCCACATGGGTAGCAGGAGCCAATCATTTGAGTGATGACCACTTCCTCTCAGGATCTACGTTAACAGGAAGCTGGAGTCAGGAGCTGGAATTGGGAGCTGGAGCTGGGAGTTGAACCTAGGGACTGTGATGTGAATGCAGGCATTGTGACTGCTGGGCCAAACACCCTCCCATAGAGATGACTTTAGAGCTAGGAGGCTGGGGGCATCTTCAAGGCAAGAGTATCAACAGGGAAGCAGAGGGCCCAGGACTGGGCTTGGTGGGATGATGGAAAGAACCAGCGAGGTAGGACACAGGTAGGAGAGGTCGGCCAAGCATCTTGCACACATTTTCCATTGCATCCTCAGGGTAAATCCACAAGGTAAATGTGACTCCTGTTATATCGTCAGAGGATCTGTGTATCAGGAGAAAAGGTCAGTTGTTTAAAATTCAATGGTGAGGGGCTGGCGCTGTAGCATAGTGGGTAAAGCTGCTGCCTGCAGTGCCGGCATCCTATATGGGTGCCGGTTTGAGTCCCGGCTGCTCCACTTCCGATCCAGCTCTCTGCTATGGCCTGGGAAAGCAGTAGAAGATGGCCCAAGTGTTTGGGCCCCTGCACCCGCATGGGAGACCTGGAAGAAGCTCCTGGCTTTGAATCGGCGAAGCTCCGGTTGTTGCGGCTGACTGGGGAGTGAACCAGCGGATGGAAGACCTCTCTCTCTCTCTGCCTCTCCTTCTCTATGTAACTCTTTCAAATAAATAAATACATCTTTAAGAAAAATAAAATTCAATGGTGAAAAGAGCAGAGGCAGGACTCAAACTAGTTATACTCAATTCTCGAGCCTGTGTGCAGTCTTTGTGTTGTGATGGGGGAGGTCAGAGGCCTAGGGGAACTGAATCTCATAACTCAAGATGAATAAGACTGTCCCTGTCTTCCAAGTGTCCCCCCTCCCAGAGATCAGTAACAAGGAAGTGTGTGTGGGGAGCGACTCGGACTATACTGTTACTGGAATTAAGACTTATTCTATACATCTGCTCTCCCACAATATGGCGCTGGGAGAGGAGCAAACAACTTCTACCCAGCTGCCTCTCACCAACTTGACAAGCTGCAGGACCTGCTCCTGATTGGAGGAGAGCACTCGGCATGTGGGTAGCAGAGTTGGGATTGGTGGAAGAGGACTATAAAGGAGGAGAGAGACAACATGCACCAGGAACATCTAAGGGGAACATCTATCTGAAGGAACACCTGTGCAGCCCCCGAGAGAGCCGGCCGGCGGTGTGCCGCTCCCCCGCGGAAGTGGGGAAAGTGGCCAGGGGGAACCGCCCTTCCACGGAGGTGGAAGGGTCGGTAGCCAACCCGGGAAGAACCAGCAGCAAACCCGGGGAGGGCCGAGCAGACGAAAGAACAGCGCAGGGTCCTGTGTCGTTCCTCCACGAAGAGGGGGAGCGACAGTGTGCAGCAAAGGCAGCCCCCTTGGGCAAGCTGGGGTTAATGCTGCAGAGAATTCAACAGTGACCTTGTGTGTGTACACAGAGAGTGACTGCCCCAAAGGTAGCATGAGCGAGAGGCCCTACTGATTTCCAGGGATGTTGGAGTGGAATGGAGCATTGTGGCTCCCTGCCACAGAGCAGAGTTAGGCTGAAGCCTGGGAGGTGAGCTCAACCATCAGAAGGTTCCACCAGGCCCATGGAGCAGCAGGGAGTGTCATGCAGGTGAATAGGGTAGGGGTAGGATCCATGCTGCCCAGTAGCTGCCGAATCCAGCTGGGACTGGGACTTCTGGGCCACACTGGGCTCACAGTCCTCTGGTTCCTGGCCAGCGTGGTTCCCGTCTGTTTTCCAAGTCTGTTTGTCTACCTCCTATAGGTGCATCTGAGACTTGGAGGAGTCAGTTACAGATGGAGATTGAAGATTCACAAATTCTCACTAGAAAGATGGTGAAAAATTCCTTATTATCGAAGTAACATCTGTTCATTACAGGCTAATTAAAAATACAGTTAGACACACACACACAATACTACAATCTTATCACCCAAAGATAACTGATAACATATATGCCAATCTGGTCTTTTAAAATGTAGGATACATACATTTGTGTGTGTTTTCAAAAACCCAGATGGCCTGGTTATGGTGCAATTTTGTCACTGTATGCAGTGGTGATGGGTTCTGATTTTGCAGTTACATAAACCGGGGTTTGTATTTTTTTTTAACTTTTATTTAATAAATATAAATTTCCAAAGTATAGCTTTGGATTACAGTGGCTTTCCTCCTACCCCCCGGGTTTGTATTTGGCTCCTTCACTCTGTGGTGTTGGCAGACTTTCTTGCTTCTTGGAGCCTCAGTTTCCTCCTCTGTACATTGGGGATGAGACTAGTACTCACCTTAAAGGATTGCTGGGAGGCTCAACTGGCCCAAGACGTGTGAGTGGCTCAGTGCGTGCTGGGCGCATGGCAGGTGTCAAGTGAACGCCCAGTGGTCCTGTTGTCTTTCAGCAGCTGGCTGCTCTTTTCTCACAGTGTGAAATAACCGGAATTTATTCATGGAAAAAGCCTGTAAGCGCCCATTCCACTAAAATGAGTGTGAAATGCTGTGCTTCCCACAAACAGAAAAGGCAGCTCAAAAAGGCACTGAGCTGGCAATGTTGATCAGACACATTCACTGTCACATGCTGTCCCTGATGACCAACTTGGTGACCGTTCTAATGGGAGAGATTTCCAAGGCAGCATGGAGTATCGGAGGAAATATGTGCTGCACAGAGGTGAATTAAACTTGAGGCAAGAATTTGGAAAATCCTACACTGTCAGAAAACTGCAGTAAGGATGTCATGAGAAGAGAGAAATACCCCTAGACAGAGCCACGGGAATGCCATCTTCCATCATTCCTGACCTTGGCTTTCCTGGACTCATCAGAGGTCCCTGGGGGGGGGGGGGCGGGGACAGAAGCACACGGCTGCAGCCTTTTGTACACACTGCTCTCAGTGCTCTCTGAAGACACCCTACTGTGTGGCCCCAGGAACCAGCAAGCAGCAAGAAGGGCCGGATGTGAAAGCTATGTTGAGAGGTCTAGATTCTTTTCCCCCCACTAGTAACTGGTATCATTGGAGGTTTCACCATGGGGGAGAAGGGTCGGCCAGAGGCATGACATGCTTATTTATTTATTTATTTTTGGACAGGCAGAGTTAAGACAGTGAGAGAGAGAGACAGAGAGAAAGGTCTTCCTTCCTTTGGTTCACCCCTCAAATGGCCGCCACGGCCGGCGCACTGCGCTGATCCAAAGCCAGGAGCCAGGAGCTTCTCCTGGCCTTCCATGTGGGTGCAGGGCCCAAGGACTTGGGCTATCCTCCACTGCACTCCTGGGCCACAGCAGAGAGCTGGACTGGAAGAGGGGCAACCGGGACAGAATCCAGCACTCCAACCGGGACTAGAACCCGGGGTGCCGGCGCCGCTAGGCGGAGGATTAGCCTAGTGAGCCGTGGCGCCGGCCAACATGCTTATTTTTTAAATGTTATAATGACAATCAAAATCCAAAAGTTGATTCAAACATACATGGAAATACGGATCTCGAACAGTTAGAGCAATTCTGGAAAAGGATATACGTGGAGGACTCTCACCACGTGATTTCAAGACTTATGGAGCTACTCAAGATCATGCGGTATTGTCATAAGACAAACAGACCAATGGATCAAAATGACGAGTCTCAGAAGAAACTCACATACACACAGTCAATTGATGCTTTGATAAAGCTGCCAAAGGAATTCAGTGGTGAAAATGTCTTTTTAGTAAAACATTTTGAGCACCAACATGACATCACAAGTGGAAAATTCCTCTCTCGACCTCATGTGTGAAACCTCATGTTTAGACTTGGGCCCATCCCTAAGACATCTCATTATATATATGTAAATATTCCAAAATCAAAAAAACCTAAAGGTTGAAACACTTCTGGTTGCAAGCATTTTGGATAAGTGATACTCAACCTGTATATATGTATTTTTTAGACTCCCTTTACTTATAAAACAAAAAATTAAATTTTCAACAGAATTTATAACAGAATATTATATCGCATAGGTCTGCTACATCAAGTGCTCTACAAAGAGAAGGAAATGTTTTAGGAAAAACTATCTTCTGACTGAGATTGAATTCATTAAGTAGAAATGAAAATAGTATATATGATAATTTAGGGGCCGGCGCCGCGGCTCACTAGGCTAATCCTCCGCCTAGCGGCGCCGGCAAACCGGGTTCTAGTCCCGGTTGGGGCGCCGGATTCTGTCCCGGTTGCCCCTCTTCCAGGCCAACTCTCTGCTGTGGCCAGGGAGTGCAGTGGAGGATGGCCCAGGTGCTTGGGCCCTGCACCCCATGGGAGACCAGGAGAAGCACCTGGCTCCTGGCTCCTGCCATCGGATCAGCGCGGTGCGCCGGCCGCAGCGCGCCGGCCGCGGCGGCCATTGGAGGGTGAACCAACGGCAAAGGAAGACCTTTCTCTCTGTCTCTCTCTTTCTCACTGTCCACTCTGCCTGTCAAAAAAAAAATAGTATATATGATAATTTAGTATAATATATAAATTTGAGGGGCTGGCATTGCAAGTAAAACCACTGTCAAGGGCCGGCTCTGTGGTGCAGTGGGTTAAAGTCCCAGTCTGCAGTGCTAGCATCCCATATGGGCGCTGGTTCAAGTCCTGGCTGCTCCATTTCTGATCCAGCTCTCTGTTATGGCCTGGGAAAGCTGTAGAAGATGGCCCAAGTGCTTGGGCCCCTGCACCTGTGTGGGAGACCTAGAGGAAGCTCGTGGCTCCTTACTTCAGATAGGCCCAGCTCCGGCCTTTGTGGCCATCTGGGGAGTAGACCAGTGGATGGAAGACCTCTCTCTCTCTCTGCCTCTCTGTAACTTTGCCTTCCAAATAAATAAATAAATCTTAAAAAAAAAAAACACTGCCTGTGATGCTGGCATTCCATATGGGTGCTGGTTCATATCCTAGCTGCTCCATTTATGAAACAGCTCCTTGCTAATGGCTTGGGAAAAGCAGCAGAGAATGTCCCAAGTGATTGGCCCCCTGCCACCCTATGGGAGACCTGGAGGAAGATCCTAGTTCCTGACTTCAGCCTGGCCCAGCGCTGGTCACTGTGGCCATCTAGAGAGTAAACCAGCCGATAGAAGATCTCTCCCTCTCTCATTGTAACTCTGCCTTTCAAATAGAATAAAAATATATTAAATAAAAGATGTAAGTTTGATATATTATCCATGCACTTACAGAATCACTGTCATTTAAAATTTTTACACAGTTGCATGCCAATGTGGATATTGAATTTGGTTTGAGCATATCAAGTGCAACTGAGTGCAGCTATTGAAAAAGTGGAAATACTGCAGAAACATATACAGAAATCACTGTTGCTTGATTACTATCAGTTTGGGCAGTTCAGTTAGTTTCCAGTTCACCGACAGGAGAAACTGAACAATAATAGGCGTTCTTTAATTCAGAGCAATTAGCCCAATGGAAATGAAAGAAGGGAGAATGTATGTGTGGAGAAGATGTTAAAATGCATGCAGGCTGGTCCGTGAAGAGTCAGGACTTTCTCCAGCCTGTTGAGGACAGTGAGGGGAGGTAGCACGATGTCTAGATGAGAAATCTAACATCCGATTCCTGGTCTTTGCTCTGCCACTGACTTGGTGACTCTGGTTGGACAAGTCACTTGACCTTCCTGTGCTGGACTTTGTCATCTCTTAGAGGGGGTCAGGCCCTCCCTGTCCAGCTTAGCCCTCCAAGAAAGTCTGCACCTAACTGCCACACGTTGTTTTTATTATTTGCTGGTAACACACTCTCTGGTGTGAGCCCAAGTTGGAGCCATGCAATGGTTTGTGCTCCAGCTTGGAGCTATTTTAGGAAATAATCAATGCAAGATGCGCTGGGTTGGAGCCGTGATAGGAGTCATAAATCTCAACATTCTGCTGTTTGATAAAATTAATAATGCTTGCGAGAAACATTGTGAAAAACCTTACAGCAGGGAAAAATATAGCGTGCTCACAGAGAGAGCTAAAGCCAATGTGGAAACTGAGTCACCCAGGGACGAGACTGGCACGTGAGGACAATTAGCCTGAACTCCAACAATGACCGATTAACCCAGGGAAGGTTGTTGCTGCTGAGACAGTGTGTACCTGTATATATGCACATGCACTGTGCCTACATGTACACATATGTTCACAGACACAGAAACACAGACACACGCTCACATATACACACGTAAACACATATGCATGCACAACACTAACAGATGCACACACACACACGGACACCCATATATACATACACACAGATGCTTACATGTACACACGTACACACATATGCATGTGTGACAATACTCACAGATATACACATATGTGAACCCCCAGATATACAGACAAGCACATGCTCACATATATACACGTACACACATATGCATGTACAACACTCACAAATACACACACACGTGCACACCAGATACACATGAGGGCACACACACCTGAGCAACAAGCGCCGGTTTTGTTGGCTGGGTCTCAGAAGAGACTGGCACATTAACCTTAACTCCAACAATGGCTGATTGCCACTTGCCCATCAGGGGCTGCCTCCTACGGAAATGCCAGCTGCTTCAGGAGTTCAGCATGCAGCAGCCCTGGTGTCTCTGTCCATTCCTCGCTGGAGGAGGAGCCTGCTCCTGCAGCTTTGGGTCTCTTGCTGTTGTGTGTGGGGAGTGAGAAGAGGAGGGTGGAGGGGAATGGAGACCTTGTGATACTGACACCATCAAAGCCCTGAGATGGTCTAGTGTGGGGAGCAACTGGGAGCAACTCAGACTAGACTGTTACTGGAATTAAGACTTATTCTATGCATCTGCTCTCCCACAATATGGCGCTGGGAGAGGAGGAAACAGCTTCTACCCAGCTGCCTCCAGTTCAACCAATAAGCAGCAGGACCTGCTCCTGATTGGAGGAGAGCAGCGTACTCGGCGTGTGGGTAGCAGAGTTGGGATTGGTGGAAGAGGACTATAAAGGAGGAGAGAGACAACATGCACCAGGAACATCTAAGGGGAACATCTGAGGGAACACCTGTGCAGCCCCCGAGAGAGCCGGCCGGCGGTGTGCCACTCCCCCGCAGAAGTGGGGAAAGTGGCCAGGGGGAACCGCCACGGGACGGTAGCCAACCCGGGAAGAACCAGCAGCAAACCCGGGGAGGGCCGAGCAGACGAAAGAACAGCGCAGGGTCCTGTGTCGTTCCTCCACGAAGAGGGGGAGCGACAGTCTAGGCCTAGAAAGGAAGGTGAAGGATAGTGCTTTTTGTGTGTGTAAGGTATTCCCAAACCTTCCCCACCCACGGTCCTCACATCAAGACTGTTGCCCAGCCTTCAAGTCTGGGGTTGCTGTCGGTTAGGGCATCAGGGCAGAGACGCTGCGGGTCTGGGTCATGCATGGCAGGAGGCAGGAGGGTCATGCATGGGAGGAGGCAGCACCTTCTGGGTTCTGGGCTTGCACAGGACACAGGGGAGCCCCTGGGGTGGGGGCAGCAGCCCAGGCAAGGCAGGCCACAGCCTGAGGGGTGTCAGAAACTATATCAGCCCTGAGGTGGTGGCTGTTGACTGCATTGTATTAGCAAAAAGCTCTTCACACACTCAGAGACCTCAGCAGGGTGATGTCATTATTTCCTAATTGAAAGACTGCTTTCATCAGCTTGAGGTTTTTTACTGTAAAAATATCAACATGCATGTGTGATAAAAAACTGAGTTTGAAAGACTGGAAAACCATAAGGAGACACTGACATTGGGTCTGTCGTGTTTTTAGGCAGAGAAAACAAGGAATTTCGTGGGTCGAAGCCTTGTCATTGGGGAAGTGCTGTCCATCGCGGACACGGCCACAGCTGTGAAGGTGAGTGAGGCGGGGCACCTGCCCTCTGTGAAGTCCTCTTGGTATGATTGGCAGGGGTGGGAGCAGCTGCAGGCTCTCAGCACAGTGGCCGGAAGAGAGGCCTGTGAAATGGGAGCCTCACAGCCCCGCCCCTGACCTCTTCTGTAATCCAATGCTGTTTTTATTTTTCCTTCGGTACAGTGTTTGTACATTTGTACCAGTCACTTTTCTTTTAAGAAATATTTATTTATTTGAAGGGTAGAGAGTTAGAGGGAGAAGGAGAGACACACAGAGAGAGGTTTTCCAACCACTGGTTCACTCCCCAATGGCCGCAATGGCCAGGGCTGGGCCAGGAGCCAGGTGCCTCCTCTAGGTCTCCCACGTGGATGCAGGGGCCCAGGCAGTTAGGCAACCTCTGCTGCTTTCCCAGGTGCATTAGCAGGGAATTGAATCAGAAGTGGAGCAGCTGGGACTCAAACCAGTGTCCCAGGCAGCAGGTTAACTGGCATTGCCACAACACTTGTCCCTCAGTCACTTATTTTCATTTGTCTTAAATTTTATAAGAATAGTGTCATAATCATTAATGATTTATTTAAATATTATTGCTGGATTGGTTCACATTGTTGCATGTGTCAAAGTCAAACCAACATGTAGAGATGAATTGCCGATAAAGGAACTTTTACTGGGAGTAAAGAATAGAGTTGTGATCTGGGATACACAGAAAGAGGCGGGGGTGGCCTCTGGCAAATTTGGAGAACAGAGGAAAGGTTAAGATTTTATTAGGGCAGAGAAATCAAGAAAAGCTATTATTATTTTAAAAATTATCTAATTTCTCATCCACTACACACACACACACACACACACACACACGTGTGTGTGTACAGAGTGGGCGGTGTTCCCATCTACTGGTTCACTTCCCAAATGCTTGCAATAGCTGGGGCAGGGTGGTGGTGGGTGGAGGCTCAGAGCTGGAACTCAATCCAGGTCTCCCTCGTGGGTGGCAGGAGCCCACTTGAGCCATTACTGCCGCCTCCCAGGGTCTGCATTAGTAGGAAGCTGAAGTCAGGACTGGGGATTGAACCCAGGAACTCTGACAGGGATGCAGAGGTCCCTAGGTCAAACCCTGCCCTGGAGCAAGGTCTTTTGAAAGGGAGTTCATTTGCACATTTTAGTGGAGGTGGCAGGTGAGTTCTGACCGGTGAGGGGTTAAGCTAGTCTTAAAGTCACAGAGGGCAGCTCCTTCATCAGTTGCTAAGCAGAAATCCTACTAAAAGACAGAGCAGGCCATTTCGTTGGATTGGTCCTGTGAGGTTGTTCCTGGAGCAGTTGTCTGAGACTCGAGTGGTCCCCTTTCTGGTGCCCTCAGCTCCATTTACTGGGCTTTACCATTTTATAAAATAAATTTTCACATGTCATTTTTTCATTCATGAAAAATTTTTAAAAAATATTTATGTATTTATTTGAATGGTAGGGTGACAGAGAGAGGGAGAGATGGAGAGATAGGAGAGAGATCTTCCATTTGTTGGCTCACTTCCCCAATGACCACAATAGCCGGACTGGGCCAGGCTAAAGCCAGGATCCAGGAACTCCATTTAAGTCTCCCACATGGTGGTAGGGGCCCCAGTACTTGGATCGTCTGCTGCTTCCTTCTCCAATGGATAGTGGGGAGCTGGATCAGAAGTGGAGCAGCCGGGATGCGAACCTGTGCCATGATATGGGATGCTGGCATTGTACGTGGTGGCTTAACCTCACTGCGCCAAAATACCAGCCTCAATGAAAAAAATTTAAAGAACTCTTTGTTTTGAAATATTGCTCATAAACAGAAGGGTAGCACATAGAGTCATGTGAACTCTTTACCCGGTCTCCACTGGTGATGCCTTATACACTGGGTGTGTCATATACAATCAGGAAACTGACCTGAGTCCAGTACTGTTGAATAGGGCGCAGACATTGATAAGTTTCACTGGTGTTTACATTCAGTTGTGTGTGTGCGTGTGTATGTGCATGTATGAGTGTATGTTTCATGTGCATACATGTATGTGTTTGTGTATATGTATTGTGTGTACACGTGCGTACGAACATGTATGTGTATATGTGTGCAAGTGTATGGGCATGGATGTGTGTACTATGTGCATGTGTGTACTGTGTGTGCATGTGCATGTATACATGTATGCATGGTGTGCATGTGTGCACACGTGTATATGTATTATGTATATGTGTATGTGTGTACATGTATGCACATGTATATGCCTGCGTTGTGTGCATGTGTTATGTGTACCTATGCATATCTGTGTGCACACACACCTATGTATTGCAGGCATGTGTGCATGTGTCTGCACACATGTATATGTACATGTGTTAGTGTATTGTGTGTACAGGTATATGTGTTTGTGCATGCATGTGTATATGTATTGTATTTATGTGTGTACACGTATATGTGCACACATGTGTGTAGTAGGTACATATGTATTGTATGCATGTATTGTATGCATGTATTGTATGCGTGTGTGCATGCGTGCATGTATTGTGTGTACATGTCTGTGTATGTGCACACTGTGTTTGGATTGTCTATGTGCATGTTGTACACATGCATTTGTGTATGTGCAGGCATGTGTGTATGTGTTGTGTGTAGGTGTACATGTGTGTATGTGTATGTATTTTACATACGTGTGTATGTATTGTATGCGGGTATACATGCATGTAGTTCCGTGCAGGTTGGCCCCATGTACAGACCTATGTAGCCACCACCACAATGTAGATAAGGAAGTGCATGGTCATCACTCTGCATGCTGCCACCTTCCCGCCTGTCCTCTGACAGCCACCAGCAGGTTGGCATTCTTCCCGCACCATTTACCCACCTCTGACTACTCTCGCCATCCATCCTGGAGCATCCCCCCTCCTTCACCTGCTAACACCTGCTGGAATGTCCTTCCCTCAGGACACATGTAACCATGTTAAATTTATGTGTGTTTTTATTCATGTGGCCACTTCATGCCTCTTAGCACCAGTAGCAGGCAAACTCTGCCAACAGTATCGGGTCCACATTCCTGGTACATAGTAGGCATCAGTGCATGAGTGCCGACTGCATACACAGAGCCTCAGATGGTGAAGCACAGAGTTAGCCGGTGGTGCAGCGGTTCCACTGACTAGACGTATAACCCAAAGGATTGGAAACAGTGCTCATCACTGCGTTCTTCACCACGCCTAAAAGGCAGAAACAAAGCAACCAGCTCTGGAATGGTGTGTACACACAACAGAGCACTACTGAGCTGTAGGAAGGAATGAGGTTCTGGTACACGCTACGTGGGTGAATTTTGGAAACATTATGCTAAGTGACATAAGCCAGACACAAAAGGAAACTAGTGAATGAGTCCACTGAAGTAGGTAGGATGGGCATAATCAGAGAAAGAAGACGGGTGAGAGACTCCCAGAGGCCGGGAGGAGGCAGAGTGGCAAGTTATCCTAATGGTGCAGAGTTTCTGTCTGGGGAGGTGAAAAAGTATTGCAAGGACTGATGTCTGCACAACATTGTGAATGCACTTAATGCCACCTAATTGCAAATTTTAAAATGGCAACTTTATATAATACTCCCTGTATAGTTTGCTTCCAGAAAAATAATAATTAAAAGTAATTATGAACTCTGCTTCCCCCACACATCAGTCATTATGGCTGATTCTCCACCCCTTCTGAGCTTGGAAATCCTTGGCAGTGGGAGGTAGATGGGCCCTGTGTGGTGAACTCAGCTGGGAGGCCGTGGCTTTGCTTTCTGTTGGTGGTGGAAGGCGGTGTCCAGTGGGCTGTGGTGGGCTGGGAACTGTTCCTTTGAGCTCTGGATCAGTCAGTGGGGATGGTCCCCAGATCCACCCCCCACCAAGAGCAGCTGGTAACTCCTGCCTTTTGCATGAGCTGTCAATCACTTGAGTTGGGAGTGACAGCATCAACTTAGCAAAATCATTGGTGCCCCACAGGCTTGAGCCCCTTGACTTGCTCACTCTGATTCCGTGTCAGCCCACAGGCCTTGTGTTTCCCTGAGCACTCTGCACAGACATGGTTGGACTCAGGCAGCCTGGGCTGGCAGGGCCACAGTGGTGGGAGTGGGCATGCAACAGAGGTGTCAGGGAAAAGGACTCCTTCACTGAGGGCCTTGAACCCCTACCCCTGCCTGGGAACTGCCCAGAGTCTGCTGCCAAACACATGGATGCCGCCTGGAAGGTCTCGCGGGCTGAAGCAGACGCAGGCTGCTTCCTTTCCTCCTGTCCTGTCTCTGCTCCTCTCTTTCTTTTTCCATATTGAAGTCGCCTTACTATCTGCGTTAGGGTACTTGGGCCTCTGTAACAAAACATCGTAGACTCGGGGGCTTCAACAAGATACATTTCTGTTCTGACGTTTCTGGAGGCTGCCAAGTCCAAGGTCATGGTCAGGTGCCGGGGAGGGCTCCCTTCCTGGCTTGCAGCCCACTGCCCTCCTGCTATGTCCTTACATCATGGGGACAGGTACCAGTCTCCCTTCCTCTCCTTACAGGGGCACCGATAGGTCCCAGTCTCATGACCTCGTCCAACCCTAAATGCTTCCCAAAGACCTGTCCCCAAAACCATCCCTCTGAGGTTGAGGACTTCAGCATTTGAGTTTCAGTGGACACGATTCAGTCCATACACGAGGACCATCCCCGTGAATCTCATTTGCTCTTGGAATGAAAAGACCCCAGATGCCCTTGCAAGCTCTTTAGGAGACCTACTGTCGGGCCATTGTGTAGGAACATCATGGCCCATCACAGCCGTGACGCTGGCAGGCTTCCAGTACGCATGATGGACTTCACTGGTCCATCGTGACAGTGGCACAGTCAGAAGTACGTGGGCTCACATTCAGTCTCTGGGACTCCCCAGGCATGCTCTGGCATGTTCCTTCCTACACGTGCATTGTAGTTTTCTCTTCCATGATGCAGACAATACTAATGCCCATTGACAAGCCATGTGCAGGTTTAAGTTGCTAACACCTAGGGGCCAGTGCTGTGGCATGGTGGGTAAAGCCACCACCTGTGGTGCTGACATTCATTATAGACACTGGTTCAAGTCCCGGCTGCTCCTCTTCTAATCCAGCTCTCTGCTATGGCCTGGGAAAGCAGTGGAAGATGGCACAAGTGCTTGGGCCCCTGCACCCATGTGGGAGACCCGGAAGAAACTCCTGACTCCTGGCTTCGGATCAGCCCAGCTCCAGCCATTGTGGCCAACTGGGGAGTGAACCAGAGGATGGAAGACCTCTCTCTTTGTTTCTCCCTCTCTCTGTCTGTAGCTCGACTTCTCAAATAAATAAATAAAATCTTGAAAAAAATTAGGTAACGCTTAGGAGGAAGTCTGTGCTCAGCCCATCAGGGAGCAGGAGGTTGCTAAATGTAGAGACCCGAGACCTGGTGAGGAGCCCTTCCCAATAGCCTTCCAAGTGGCAACTCTTGGTAGACTGAAGCGCCAGCAGCCTCCTTTCCCAGATGTCTCCCACTGTGGCCTCAGGAGGGCTCTGCCAGCTCCTGCTGAGTGTCAGGTGCATGACCTCCTTGCCTTTTGCTTCTGCACATGAGTGAGGAGGGAGGGAAGGGAGCTCCTGAACACACAGCGCCAGGCTGGCACACGCTGGAAGTCAGGGCATTCAACAGGTGTCCCCTCCTTTTAGGTTCGTCATTACTGCTTTTCCCAGTTTCTCACAGAGCAAATTCACCTCTCAGAGCCCTGTCCCCGAGGTCTGCTGGGGACACAGTGCCCTCTGGAGAGGCCAGTTGGCAGTCTCTCTTATGATGGAATGATGCCTCTGTCCAGTAGGTCCCAGCATCTGATTTATTGAGTCTACTCCTCCTGGCTTTTTCTGTCTCCTGGATTCTCCTCCAACCAAGTTGCCGCATTTGCAGTTAATGGGCCTCTATCCTCCCACCAGTGACCCAGGCCTGAGACCCAGGCTTCTCCTAGAGTCTTTTCTTTCCTGCTTCTCCCAAATCCAGCTTGTTACCTCTGTGTCCAGTCTACACTTCTCTTTCCATTGATCATCTCAGTCAGAACTGCCTCTGCCATCCACCTGCCTTCTCCTTTCTCCCAGAGGGGCTGGGGTCTTGCTCCTCCCAGGAAGCACCTGCTGAAAGCATGTCGGGTCAGGGAGCCCCCTGCTTAGGACCCCCTAGACTCTGTCCCTGCACGAGACCCAGAAAGGTTGGCTTACCTGTCACTCAGGCAATGTGGCTGTTGTGGGGAAGAAGCCCCACGCTGAGCCTAACTGCCTGAACTGGGGTCATGCAGATACCACCTGCCAACTGCTATGGTTGTCAGCAAACCTGCACTTCACTCGCTTGCCCAGGGCTGCTCCTCATGTGTTTTAGTGTAGGGAAGCTTTCAAAGTGTGGGTGGACCACCCAGTGCCCACCTCCCCCCTCTTCTTAAAGAGGAGGAAAGGTTCGATGGAGGAAGGAATTTAAAACCCAGAAAGAATATATTGCAAAGAATGCATTTGCCACCAGCCAAGGAGATTTAGGAGTGGAAAATTCAACTTGTTTTCGCTTGAGAAAAATACTGTTTAGCTTGATTTCTTTTTTTTTAAGTTTTATTTATTTATTTAAAAGTCAGAGTTACACAGAGAGAGAAGAGGAGGCAGAGAGAGAGAGAGGGAGGGAGATTGGTCTTCCATCAGCTGGTTCACTCCCCAATTGGCTGCAATGGCCAGAGCTGCGCCGATCTGAAGCCAGGAGCCAGGAGCTTCTTCTGGGTCTCCCACGTGGGTGCAGGGGCCCAAATGACTTGGGCCATTTTCTGCTGCTTTCCCAGGCCATAGCAGAGAGCTGGATTGGAAGTGGAGCAGCCAGGTCTCAAACTGGCGCCCATATAGGATGCTAGCGCTTCAGGCCAGGGCTTTAACCTGCTGTGCCGCAGCGCCGGCCCCCACTAGTTCTCTCTCCAAATGCCAGGAGTCTCTGCCCTAGAGAAAGTTGCTCAGTCTAAGGCCAGACTCAGGATTGGGCCTCACACCCTTGTGCCTGAGACGTCCCTGGGGACACAAAGCACTGCATGGCCTGCACCACCAAGGACAGCTGGTTGAACAAGGAGGCTATGGAATTCTGAAGAAGACCAGAGTTTTCTGCAGCTATTCGGATAAGCAGCTGGCTGCCAATCACTGTGAGCGCCCTGCGGACCGCCCCTCTGAGGGGCCGGGCACCTGGAGCCAGGCATCTGAGGGCAATCTCTGCCTCTGTGGTGGACACACATGACACCGAAAGTTGGAACTCCTGCACCTGGCACCCTGCCGCGGTGGACGCCTGGGCTGAGGCAGAGGCCTCACCACCTTGCCCTGCGGCCTGCGATGGCCCTCAGCTCGAGGAGCGCCCGCCCCCTCAGCAGGGCCCGCTGCTTCTGGGCAGGTCCGGTCCAGCTGCTGGCCGTTCCCGGCCGCCTGCGTCCCCGGCATCGTCCGAGCCCCTGTTGGGGGCATGCATCGAGGCTCTCACTACCTCCTGACACCCACGGCAAAGGCTTCCCACCTCCTAGAGTCCGCTGAGGGACTGGGGCTCTGGGGCGAGCTTGGCGCCCAGCTCCGGACCTTCCACAGAACGCCACAGGGGTGAGCCCTGCGCCTGCGCCGAGAGGCCCCTGGGAAGGCGCCCCTCTAGCTTGATTTCTAAGATGGTTTAGGGGAAAAACATGTCCTGTTTGCACTAATTCCACTTTCCCATGTTGAAATGAGTAATGCACTTTGTAGGGCCCACGATGACTCCCTGAAGAGGTGCTGAGCAATCAGGGCAGTAAGCATCTTCCCAGGGTACGTTGTCAGGAGCTGAATGAAGAGCACTTCACTCACCTGTCGGATGTGATGAGTGAAATTTGTTCCTCCCCATGCCAGAGCCGTTCGTTGGTCTAGTTCCATTTCATGAAATGAACTCCAGGCTGATCACACACATGGAGTGCAGAGGGCTCATTCAATTGCGGTGACCCCAGAAAAGAAGCCCAATCCCAATTTACCTAAGCAAAAAAGACACTTAATGGTTATTAGAACTGATGAGTCCAGAGCGGGGCAGGCTTCAGGTGCAGGTGCGCGGGGTGCCGTCACTCATCTCTTGGCTCTGTCTCCTTCTGCACCTGTTCCCCATGCATGTGCTTCATTCACCAGCTGTGGCAGTGTGGCTTCCAACAGCACCAGGCTTCCATCCCTCCAGGCTCCATCGTATCCCCAGTGGCTCATCCACATGTCCCAGTGGGCACTCTGAGCCCACCAGATCCTTATAGCCAAGGGGATGATATTGTGCAGATCACCAGTCCTAGGTCATAGACTCATTGTGGGTTAACATTGCCTAGAAATCACTTAGACTGATTCTGGGGGAAGAGGGCTCACCAGACGACAATCGGGGTTGTGTGGCTAGGGAGGGGAAAGATGCTGACCTGAAGATGGCAGCAAATGTCTGTACACTTGAGTTCTCTGTCTTTGCAATCAGTTGCCCTGTTCCTTCCAAATGCTCAAGTCACCTTTCTCCTCTCCCTCTGTGTCAGTAATGCTGTTCCAGAGTTTTTAGAAGACCAGGCAAAATGCTTGGCAGTTGTTGGGTGTCATTGACTCCTGTGGAAACCCGATGAAGTTCTTGCAGACATGAGTAGCTGAGGTTTGAACCTCAGCCCTGCTCACACTCTCAGGTGCAACCCTGGGTGAGTCACCTTGCCCCTAGGAACCTCAGCATCCTCAACTGTCAAGCAAGAGCGATGATGTCTCCTAAGGAGGACTCAGGAGGTGGGTGCATTCATCCATGACCCCATTTATCAGATGCGGAAAGTGAGGCCACCGTGTAACCGGCCCACAACCCTATAGCCAGTGGGTAGCTGAACCCACTGGTAGTTGAGCCCAGGCTGTCATACATGTCTGAAGCCATGTGCTTTCTTGTTTTTCAGCATCACTCTTTCATCAGCCATCCTCTGGCGGGCTGCCTGTCATGCAGAACCACCCCTGCAGACTGCAGACAGCATCTGGGGTCATGGCACAAGCACCTTGTGATGTGTCTTCAGCGTGTTAGTTAGATCCCAAGAAGTCATGTTGAGAACAGTCATCTGCTAGGGTGACCTGGGCAGGCTGAGGGTGGAGGACTGATTCTCTGTGGAGCTGGGCAGGGGTCTTCTCCTAGACTGGGGTCCAAGAGTTGTGTCTGCAGAGAGGCATCGGTGCCTGACATGCCGGGAAGGGTGAGGGCTGGAGAGTCGCCACCTGGGGCATTTGGGTAAAGCTCAGGGAGCCGAGCAGGTGTTCCTTGAAAGGAGTTTGGTCAGGCCGGCACCGCAGCTCACTAGGCTAATCCCCTGCCTAGAGGCGCCGGCACACAGGGTTCTAGTCCCGGTTGGGGCGCCAGATTCTGTCCCGGTTGCCCCTCTTCCAGGCCAGCTCTCTGCTGTGGCCAGGGAGTGCAGTGGAGGATGGCCGAGGTGCTTGGGCCCTGCATCCCATGGGAGACCAGGAAAAGCACCTGGCTCCTGGCTCCTGCCATCGGATCAGCGCGGTGCGCCGGCCGCAGCGCGCCGGCCGCAGCGGCCATTGGAGGGTGAACCAACAGCAAAGGAAGACCTTTCTCTCTGTCTTTCTCTCTCACTGTCCACTCTGCCTGTCAAAAAAAAAAAAAAAAAAAAAGGGAGTTTGGCCAGTGGGTTAATTTTCATGAAACCGTTGACCGTTGCTAATACTGGTGTGCATTGTCCTTATTTTTAGTGTGGAATAACTTACTGGCTATTCGGTGGTGCTATCAGGAATCTTGGGAGCCCCGGACACGTGACTAAGTGGTTTCAGCCACTCCAGGTATGGCGTGTACCTTAATAGATGCCTTCTACAAATAACCTTAGAAATCCGTAGTACTTAGATGGGTTAGTGTTTGAAAAAGAAAGAAAGCTTAGCAAAATTAGTGAGAATTTCTAGGCTGTCCCTTTTGTGTCTGTCTTATTGTTAACCTCACCATAGGTGTTGTCAGACTGAATTTGCATAATTATTTCCACCTGACCTCTTGCACGCTCACCCACATTCTCAGTGGTCTGAGAGGTCTCTTGTTGGAATGACTGTTTTAGCTTATTCTGCACTGCTATTGCAAAACACCTGAGGCTAGGTCGTTTGCAAAGACAAGAAGTTTGTTTAGCTCACTGTTTTGGAGGCTGAAGGTGCAAGGTCAGGCGGCCCCATGTTTTCCACCCCTGGTGAGGGTATTATGGCAGGTAACATCACAATGGGGGTGGTGGTGGTGGTGGTGGTGGTGGTGGTGTGTGTGTGTGTGTGTGTGAGAAGGGTCACCCACTGGGCAGGAAGACAAGGACTGGAGAGCACCCAGGGACTCCTCTATAACAAGCCTCTTGGGTGCTAACCGGCCAGTGAGAACTACCTTAACCCCTTCCAAGGGCAGTGCCTCCAGTGACCCCTCAGGTCACCCCCTGGGGGACAGACCACTTCCAAACCTCAGCAGCCTCCTCTGACTGGCGAATCCTCTTCTGCCATCTGGTACCTCAGGAGCAGAAATATACTGGGATGTTCGCGATGACGGAGAGGGGTCATGGCAGCAACGTGAGAGGGATCCAGACTGAAGCCACCTTTGACCTCTCTGCACAGGTGAGGAGTCACCATTCCAGTCCCTGCAGCAGACCCCCCCCCCCACCCCTGCGGGTCCACCTTTGACCTCTCTGCACAGGTGAGCAGTCACCATTCCAGTCCCTGCAGCAGACCCCCCCGCAGGGTCCACCTTTGCCCCTGCGGTGTGATTCAGAACACACGTCTAAGTGTGCAGGTGACGTGTGCCCAGCCTTCAGGTTCTGTCGCCAGCCAACACTTCTACCCAGCCTGCAATGTGCTGAGTGCACTCCACACAGCTCACAGGCTCTTGTCAATTTACTCCCTCGTGACAGCTCAGTGAGGACAGTGCTGAAGCTGTTTGCTGTCCCTTCCAAGAGTCACTGGGACAGGTCTGGAAGAGGTGCTTTCGTTGGCACGCTCCTTTGCATCGTTGCAGGAGGGCCCTCTCTGTGCCGGGACTTTCTTATCAGCAGCTGAGTCCTGCGTGCTTGGTGCAGCCGTCTCTTGGTCCCCACGGGAGGCCGGTTCCAGGACGCCCTGCAGATACCTGAATCCGTGGATGTGCAAGTCCCTTGTATAATATGGTGTAATATTTGCATAGAATCTACGCAATCCTCCCATGCACTGGAAATTCCTCTCTCTGTTACTTACAATAGCCGGCACAATGGAAACACTATGTGTCTGTTAGTTACAGTGTTCTTTAGGGACGAATGACCAGAATAAAAAGCTTGTAATGCTCAGTGCGGTCGCTACTTTTCCTAATTCTTTTGATCCACGGTTGTTCCATCGCGCCGGTGCAGAGTGCAGACTGTATGTGCAGCTGCTCTGAACTGGGTCCTGCACTGACATCTTACATAACAGCCAGAACCACAGCTTCTCGGATCAGCCTTACCTTGTCTACCTCTCCCACACGTGGTGAACTCTGATCTCCTTTCTTCCCATCCCATTCTCTTCCTTCCCTTCCCTTTCCCCACTTCTCTTTGTTATTCTTTCTTTCCCTTTCCTTCTTATCAATTAAAGATGTGTTCGTCAAGGCCCTCCCTGTTGACTTTCTCCAGAGTGGGTGCCCACCTGCACCGTGAACACTCAGCTCTGTCACACCCCATCTCGAACACCTACTCCCCCCTGAATAAACAGAGCAGCTGTTTAAGTACTTGCCTCTCCTTACAGTTTCCAGTCATTGGACATTCCCAAGAACAGCAAATGGAGAAGTAGATCTTGAAGTTCTTTCTAGAATGAGCCTTCATGTGTAAGCATGAGCATAGGTGTGGGCTGGGTGTTAGACTGTGTGGGCACTCGGTCTGTTCTCCATTTTCTCTGAGCTTGGCTTTTCTTTATTTTTGAGAGAGAAGGAGGGAGGGAGGGAGGGAGAGAGAGAGAGAAAGCTTCCATCTGCCGATTCACTCTGGTAAGTACCCACAATGGCTGGGACTGGTTGGGTCCAAAGCTGGGAGCCAGGCGTTCAATCTGGGTGTCCCATATGGATGGCAGGGACCCTAGTGCTAGACCCATCACCACTGTCTCCCAGGGTCTCCAGTAGCAGGAAGCTGGAGTCAGGAGTCAGAGGTGGGTATTGAACCCAGGCACTGTGATGTGGGATGCAGGTGTCTTTTTTTTTAATGGCCAATCAATTTTTTTAACTTTTTTTTTCTTTAAGATTTAATTATTTGAGAGGTACAGTGACAGAGAGAGGGAGAGACAAAGCTCTTTCATCCACTTATTCACTCCCCAAATGGTCACAAAGGCCTGAGCTGGGCAGATCCTAAGCCAGCTGCCAGGAGCTTCTTCTGGGTCTCTTGCATGGTTCAGGGGCCCAAGCACTTGGGCCATCTTCTATTGCTTTCCCAGGCCATTAACAGGGAGTTGGATTGGAAGTGTAGCAGCTGGGACTCGAACTGGCGCCCACATGGGATGCTGCCACTGCAGGCGGAGGCTTAGCCTACTAGGCCACAGTGCCATCCCCACAGGTGTCTTAACCACTGGGTCAAGCACTTGCCCATGCATTTCTTTTAGAGTCTGGATTTTTTGTTTGAAGGTTTTCCTGGCCGTGAATGCTGGTTGGAGGTCAGAATCTACAATGACAAAGGGCTGTTTGGGAAGATGTCTGGCAGCTCCTCCTGTCCTGGTGTTGCTTGTCTACTGTAGCCCAGGTGTCTCAGGTCGCAGTGAGGACAAGTCAACGTGGCCATTACTGAGCTCTTACTGCGCACCTGCCCTGTGTCAGATGCCCTGTGCGTGGGTGCAGTGTTTGCTCCCAGCCATAGTCTCATAAACACGTTAAGTGGCCCCTCTTAAAGGAGCCCTGTGTGCAGGGACTAAGCACTCTCAAATCGCACTGAGTCAGACATGCTGTGATCTGTTTTAAAGATGGGGCTGCTGAGGCTTACAGGGGCTAAGGCACTGGCTACCGTTATGCTGCTCATAGACGAGTCCTGCATTCCGGGGGCAGGGTCACCCCCAAAGCATGGCCATCCTGCCAGTGGCGGTGATGGGTTTTGGCTCACCAACTTTTCATCTCCCCAAGCCATGGCATTGAAGTCACCTTGCTGTCATTCACAGAGTAGAAAAAAAACACCCATTATTCTTATTTGTTTATTTCTTCTTACAATAATTTTTCTTCCACAAAAACAATTTCCTGTGTTGGTCCCATTTTCCCCAAACAGCATAAATGATTTAGCTGCCTGGTGGGCCCCAGCAGCTGCCACGTTCTGACAGGGGAGTTGCCGAGTTGGAATTGTAATGATGAGGAGACCCTGGTGAGCGCCGTCTTCCTGGGGGAGGGGGTGAGGTGGGGAGAGGCCGCACGCTCATCACAGACGCACGCCGCTGAGAACTGACAGCCGGGAATGGGTTTCTCCCTCCATTGGTTTCCATATTTTCCCCTTCATTTCCTTTTCAAAACGTGAGAGCTGATCAAATGAGCATTCTCTCCCTTAAGGACTATTTAAATCTCATACTTTTTGGTTATTCATTCCTGCAGGTTGGTGGTTTTATTTTTACTTGGAGGAGGGAGGGGAATTGCATAGGGGTAGGAACAGTCAAGAGTTGAGAGAGATGGTTTTCTTTTTGCACTGTATGCAGGCTAGCAATGGTACCTGTGTTTGTGAGCTCTCTGGTCCAGGCCGATGTTTTCAGTTCTTACCACACAGATCATTTTGTCATCACGCGTGACACGTAATCATAGCAGTAACCGGTGCACATGGAGTGTGTTGTTTAGATCCAGCTCTGACCGCAGGGTTTTGGCTGATGCAAACTTTCCCAATCAAGCCTGTTACCAAGAGTGGCACAGCTTCTTTCTCGGGTGCATTGGCTGGTGACAGGGGCTGGTGACCTCCTGCTCTCTTCCCTTGTCCAACGGGAACTTTTCTCCCAGGCCACTGTTTCCTCTGCTGCCTCCTCTCCTTCCCCTAAAGGGGGAACTTCACTTACCCAAGGCCATTTTGCTATTTTTCTCCCCCCACTGCACCCAGGCTCAAGTCACTCATCTCCTTGAGAAGTCCGAGCTGGCCTGATAAGACAAGTGTGGCCTCCAGAGAATTCTCTTAAAAAGATTCAGCTTATCCATTTATGTTTCTGAAAAGCACTTTCCCCATGCAAACATGTGTCAGGGAATGTTGTTTTAGGCTTTGAGACTGTATTTCTTGGCCCAAGGAGAAGTGTAGTCTATATCCTTTGTAATCTGAAATGCAAGCTGATCTTTGCATGATCAATAGCTTGTTGGTTTAGTTCAGCCATGTCTTCAATATTGTCAACTCCAGTTAAAAGTGCAGCTCAGCTCTCTGCCATTTGCCTTGGGCCCCCTGCCCTGTCCCATGTGCCCTGTACTCAGAGCGGGTAGTACTATCAGCGCCCCACCCTGGGTAAAATGCTGGAGGGTGACCAGGTATTGTGCAAGATGGCGGACAGCCTGGGAAGGAAGGGTGGCGTTTCCAAAGTAACCCTTGCATCTGCTTCCAGAGAGCAGAAAAAATGCGACCACGCTTGAGCAGAGACTGAAAATCCTAACCAACAAGCAAGCAAACAAACAAAAAAGCCCTGCGTTTTCTTTCTGCTTCTCGGAGACCAGGGTTAATTTCATGGAGACAAAATGCATGGCACAGTCAACAGTTCTTTCCTTATAAGATAGAGACTCATTTCCAAGTGCTTCTGTCTTAAAGGTTTGGATACAGCAACTTTTAGTTATTGTATTTGTTGGTTAGGAAATTGGGGAGCCCACAATCTAAGGGCTTAAGGGAGTGATTTCTTCCTAATAAAAAATCAAAACTGGGCTCATATTCTAAGCAATGGTGAGAGTAGGTCTTAGATTGCCTACCTGTGTTGCTCCAGGTAGAGAGTTCTGGCCTTTCATTGCTTGGTTACGTTTAAATAGGCACCCACATCACAGAGGCAGGGATGTGCGGGGCCACCAGCGGTTTGCGTGGAAGGGCGAAGGGAAAGCACACAGATGTAGACTCTGGAATGAACTGGGGGGCCTAGGCCACTGATGGTCTCTCCTTTGTCGGGAGCCTCCCAGGTCGGGAATTTGGGGTGAGGGGTGTGAGGATGGCTGGGTTTACCCCAGCCAGGCCGGTGATGGATTATTTAAAAGTGAGAGTAGAGTAGTCCAGAGAGAGAAGTTGACAAATGAAGAAAGACCTGAAGAATCTAACCACATGGCACACAGCAGTCAGATGTTATAAAGAAGAGAGGGGAAGAATGGGCGGGTGTTTTAAAAATAGATTTATTTATTTATTTGGAAGAGTTACAGAGAAAAAGAAGGAGAGATAGAGGAAAGGGGGGAGAGGGAGAGAGGGAGAGAGAAAGTGAGAGGGAGAAAGGGAGAGAGGGAGAGAGGGAGAGAGGGAGAATGAGAATCTTTCATCTTCTAGTTCATCCCCCTAAATGGCTGTAACAGCTGAGGGTAGGCCAGGCTGAAGCCAGGAGCCAGGAGCCAGGAGCCAGGAGCTTCTTCCGTGTCTCCCATGTGGGTGCAAGAGCCCAAGCACTTGGGCCATCTTCCACTGCTTTCCCCAGGCCATTAGCAGGGAGCTGGAAGTGGAGCAGCTGAGACTGGAACCGGCTCCCATAAGGGATGCTGGTGCTGCAGGCAGTGGCTTAACCCACTGGGCCACAACACTGGCCCCCAAACAAAAAAAAAATAAACATTTTTGTTTATTTATTTAATTTATTGGAGAGGCAGGCACACTTATGCGCGGATGGGGAGAGAGAGAGGCGTTCCCATCTGCTGGTTCATTCCCCAATGCCTGCAGTGGCTGGGACTGGGCTGGGTAGAAGCTGGGAGCCAAGAATTCAGTTCAGGTTTCCCACGTCGGTGGCAGGAACTCAGTTACTTGAACCATCACTACAGCCTCTGAGGATCTACATTACCAGGAAGCTGGGTCGAAGCCAGGCATCGAACCCAGGTACTCTGATGTAGGACACGGGTATCTAAACTGCCAGGCTGAACGCCTAACCCCAAACACCTTTTATGGACTGCAAACTGGCAACTTATTTTTCTGGTTGGATTACTCACTGGAAAGTCACTTTCTAGTAATTTCCAAAGCTGATGTGCTGGTGAGTTATGTGAGTTGAGGTGCAGCACAGTGCTGTGAAGGCATGGGGTTGAGCTGGCCGGCGTTCCTCTTGCCTATGGAGTCACTGGCCAGTGGTGGTGGCGCCATGCACCCTGCGGATCTGTCTTCCCAGTACTCGGTGCATTGGGCCAAGCAGCTGAGATGAGAAGGGAACACTCTGTCGCTCTGCTGTTCTGTGTAGGAGTTTGTTATTGACACGCCCTGTGAAGATGCCCAGAAGATGTACATCGGCAACGCCATGCACGGGAATTACGCAGCCGTCTTTGCCCAGCTCATCATTCATGGAAAATCCCAAGGTTAGTCACCCACGCAGAGAACTGGAATAACTCTCTCTCTCTCTCTCTTTTTTTTTTTTTTTTGGACAGGTAGAGTTACAAACAGTGAGAGAGAGAGAGAGAGAGAGAGAGAGAGAGAGAGAGAGAAAGGTCTTCCTTCCGTTGGTTCACTCACCAAATGGCTGCCACAGCCGGCGCTGTGCTGATCCGAAGCCAGGAGCCAGGTGCTTCCTCCTGGTCTCCCATGCAGGTGCAGGGGCCCAAGCACTTGGGCCATCCTCCACTGCACTCCCAGGCCACAGCAGAGAGCTGGACTGGAAGAGGAGCAACCGGGACTAGAACCCTGTGCCCATATGGGATGCCGGCACCGCAGACGGAGGATTATCCTAATGAGCCACGGCGCCAGCGCTGGAATAACTCTCTTTATTAGTGTTATTCACTGGATATTTTTTGCTGAAAACCCTTTATTATCTCATAAAAAAATTCAGTACAAACCTTATCTTCTAAGAAGACAGGGTGATGAAGTTTATCATTGCATTATAGCATCGTGCATGATCATGTGCAGTGCTCATTCACGGACCTGAATGAATTTGGGGATCAAAATAATTTTATGCCATCCCAGGAAGTGAATACAGCTTTATTCGTATTTTTGGAAAGGAGAGTTTAATAATATCTCTTTGCCTGTCACAGGGCCCCACTGTTTCATCGTTCCCATCCGGGATGAAAACGGGAGCTTGTACCCTGGGGTGACAGCTATCGACATGCTGTACAAAGAAGGTGAGTCCCCAGGCGACCCCACTCCTGCCCTCATTCCTTCCACCCAGACACTCCCCACCCCACCCAGGAGACTCTAACCTGACTCATCCCACCCAAACAGTGAAGGCAGAGGAAACAGCCCCCAGAGAAGACACTGCTTTGGAAGCCTAATTAAGAGTCTTTTATGCACCTACAGAGAAATAGAATGGAAAGATATGCTTATTTGAGTGCAAATATTTTGAAGGGATCTTCAAAAACTTAATGGAAATGCATATTTTGAAAAAAAAAAACCAGATTTTTATATCAAAATAAGCTTGTCCATTCATTCCATTTCCCCAGACTTTTTTTTTTTTAAGATTTATTTATTTATTTGAAAGTCAGAGTTACACAGAGAGAGAAATAGAGGCAGAGAGAGAGAGCAAGAGATAGAGAAAGAGAGGTCTTCCATCTGCTCCCCAGTGGCCACAATGGCCGGAGCTGCGCCAATCCAAAGTCAGGAGCCAGGAGCTTTTTCTGGGTTTCCCACACAGGCACAGGAGCCCAAGGACTTGGGCCATCTTCCACTGCTTTCCCAGGCCATAGCAGAGAGCTAGATCGGAAATGGAGCAGCTGGGACTTGAACCAGTGCCCATATGGGATACTGGCACTGCAGTTGGTGGCTTTACCCACTACACCACAGCGCCGGCCCCTTCCCCAGACTTTTGAAGTGATCTAGAACTGGCAGAGTGCCATTCATCATGTCCTAGGCATGGGGCAGTTTTGCCTGGGATGCTGCTCTGAATTCTCTCCGTTTCTTATGCTTGTGGGCACTTAGGGAGATGCAGCTCTCATGCCCCAGAGTCCCCCATGGGTGTCTGTGCTGCTGAGGTCCTGCTGCCCCCTGAGGATTGACCCTGTGCATCTGTGTGCTAGGGCTGCCCTGCCACAAACTGCACAGTGTCTACCACAGAAACGTGTGGTCTCACCGTCCTGGAAGCTGGAGCCTAGCATCCAAGTGTTAGCAGGCTTTTTTTCCTTCTCAGAGCAATCAAAGAGGGACTCCATGGTCCCCAGTGTTATATTTGCATGCATATCCGTCTCCAATTCCCCCCTCGGATAGGGACACCAGCCTTTTAGAAGGCCCGTCCTAATGACCTCATTTTAACTTGGTTATCTCTGAGAAAATCTCCAAGTAAGGTCACAGCCACAGGAGTTCATATAATTTTTGATTTTGTTGTTTTTTTTTTTTTTTTTTTTTTTTTGGTGAGTGGGAGGAATGCAGTTTAACCCACGAGACCAGGCGGTGACTGCCGCCTCCGCTGGTTGTCCTTGGCCAAGGTCAAGCCAAGACAAAGAAGGTCCTCTGGAACAGCAGGAAAGAAAGAGGGAAGCCAGATGGGGGAGGGGAGGGAAGAAGAGCATCCTTTGGTGGAGGGGCTGGTCTCACCCCTCCCTGGTGTTCCCCCACCATTGTCGCAGAGGCAGGGATGCCCTGCAGGGTTGCACTGCCCCTGGGCTTGCAGGGGTTCTCAGTGTCTCTCCAGGGGTGGCTGAGGCCCTCTCTCCGGCTCTGGCCCCTTCCTTGAAAGGGCCTTACTCACGTGTTGAGCGTTGCTGAGGGCAGAGGGGAAGGCTGTGCTCTTGCGATCTCCTGCCAGGCACTAGAAACCCTGACAGCAACAGAAAAGTCTTCTTTGCTTTCCTCGTCGGCTCCTAAGTGCAAGCGTGTCCTTGTCATGGGCACGTGTTCTAAATAAAGCCATTTCCCGAAGAAAGACTTGGCCCAGGTGACACCTCCCTGAGCTCTCCGACTCCGGCAGGTGTCTTCAGCAAATGGCTCAGGCAGATGTCCCCTGGCCTGCCCCTGTGCCCTTGTGGCTGCTGTCACTGCCCGTGGGCATCTGCCTTCAGAAGCTCAGCTGTGTGATGAGGAGGACGCGCTGGGAGGGGGAGGCCCCTGGGTCCTGTCCTTGCGGGGAAAGCTGGCCTTCCTGCCTTCTCTGTCTCTAGCTTTCTTTTCTGAGAGGTGCACAGAAAGTTCTTTTAAATTTTAAGTTAACATTTAACTGTGCACGACTGTGGGGTTCAGTGTGAAATCACGAGACACACATATAAGGGGTCTTCAGAAAGTTCACGGAAATGCATTTTCTGAGAAAACTAGGCATGCCTGTCCACATTTATTTCACACCAAAAAAAAAATCCATTTTTACACAAACTTTTCGAAGTCTCCTTGTTTCGTGTGTGATCTGATGAGAGTAACTGACATATCCATCACTCTCCCTCTGCTTTTATAAAAAAAAAAATCTATTTTATTTATTCAAAAGTCAGAGAAAGAAAGTGATCTCCCACCCACTGGTTCACTGCCCAAGTCCCCACAGCAGATGGGCTGGGCTATGCTGAAACTGGGAGCTGGGAACTCAGCCCAGGTCTCCCCCTGGGTGACACGGATGCAACTTCCTGAGCCGTCACCTGCTGCCTCCCACGGTGTGTGTTAGCAGGAAGCTGGAATCGGCAGCAGAGCTGGGACTCAAACTGAGAAAGTCCAGCATCGGCTGCTGGCGTCCAGGCGGCAGCTTAGCCACCAGGGCAAGCACCTGCCCTTGCTTTCCTTTCTTAATCGCAGCCCTGCTGGGGAGGTAGGTGTGCTCCACCTGAGCCCTGCGGCCCTCTGCGGCTGTGCAGGAGGAAGTCTGCTCTCCTCCCTTCTCTTGGTGCAGGAGTGAGCTGCGCCGGCCAAAGGCTCAGGCGCAGCTCACCAGGGAGACAGTGTCCCTCCTCGCCTTCCCAAACACAAAAGCACCAACAGCTCTGGGAGCAGAACAAAGGGCTTTGCGTGTTGGGGGAGGCAGCAGGGACAGTATTGCTGCTGCTGCATGGGTGCCTCTGAGCTGTATTTTGTTTCTGCTCTCCCTAGGTTTGCACGGTGTGGATAATGGTATTTTGATATTTGACAAGGTTCGGATACCCAGGGAGAACCTGCTGGACAAGTGAGTAGTTTTCTTCTTAACTCAGGCTGTGCCCACTACCTCCTTGCTCTTCCAAGCTGGACACGACTGTTGAGTCTCCCAGGTTGCATATCCCTAACCATCCCTTCAAGGCTACTGACAACTCTTTGGAAAAGGGAGATGAGCCAATGGAGAAAAATTAGAATGATCTAACGTGCCAACATGCTGCTGTCCAGACATGGTGATTGCTGCCTGTCAGTAAGGGGTCTTCAGAAAGCTCATGGGAAAGGTATATTTTTTAAAGAAAGCTTTTATTTAATGAATACAAATTTTATAGGTATAGATTTAGGAATATAGTGGTTCTTCCCCCCATACCCACCCTCCCACCCCCATTCCCATCCCACCTTCTACTCCCTCTCCCATCCCATTCTTCATTAAGATTCATTTTCAATTATCTTTATATACAGAAGATCAACTGTATACTAAATAAAGATTTCAATTGTTTGCACCCACACAGACACACAAAGTTTAAAGTACTATTTGAAGACTAGTTTTACTGTTAATTCTCGTAATGCAACACATTAAGGACAGAGGTCCTACATGGGGAGCAAGTGCACAGTGACTCCTGTTGTTGATTTAACAATTGACACTCTTATTTATGACGTCAGTAATCACCCGAGGCTCTTGTCATGAGCTGCCAAGGCTATGGAAGCCTTCTGAGTCCACAAACTCCATCAGTATTTAGACAGGGCCATAAGCAAAGCGGAAGTTCTCTCTTCCCTTTAGAGAAAGGTACCTCCTTCTTTGATGGCCCCTTCTAGGGAAAAGGGTATTATGAAGAAAAAATTATGCATAGGTTTCAAAGCTTTCTTGCATCGGAGAAGTTTATCTTTGAGCTCTGCTTTCCCATGAACTTCCTGCAGTGCCCTCCTGTGCCTTTCCAGGCTTCTCTGTGCAGATGCGTCTGCAGATTTACCGGGTTTACCACATACATTTTTTATGACTTGTAATTTCCATGCAATATTGCATAGCAAATGTCTTAGATAATAGTAAGCATACACGCACTATTATTTTTAATAGATTTATTTATTTATTTGAAAGAGTCACAGGGAGAGAGAGAGATCCTTCGTTGGCTGGTTTACACCCCAGATGGCTGCAACAGTTGGGATTGGGCTAGCCTTGCCCTCCACCCTGATCTGCCATGTGGGTAGCACAGGCCCAAGTACTTCAACCATCTTCCAGGGCTTTCCCAGCCACATTAACCGGGAGCTGGGTCAGAAGTGGAGCAGCCAGAATTGGAACTGGCACTTATGTGGGATGCTGGCATCACAGGCTGCCACTTCACCTGCTGTGCCTCAGAGCCGGCCCTGCAGTATCACTTTTAACAGCACCATTCACAGAGGGTTAAATACATGGTCTGGAAGTCGTGTCACCCATCCTTTACTGTTGGACCTTTGGGGTCTATTTCTCTGATATAAACTGGTCAGCGCCTTTGCCTCCTTCGTGGGTGGCAGTGGGTGAGACGCCCCCTGGTAGCGTGACGGGCTGTGATGACCACTGGGTCTGGGTGAGTAAGTTCCAGTCCTTCACAGGGAGGCCAGGTTGGGTTCCTCTTTGCAGAGGCTAAGGAGCACCATTACCTTTCACTTTCTCAGCCGTGTTTCATGTATCCAGTAAATATCAGGAGCCACAGTCATGCTGACATTGGACAAAGCCAGGGGTCAGGCTGGGCATCACCAGCGGTCCCCGCGCCTTCCGACAGATTTCCCTGGATATTCTGCTCCTTAGGTTGGCCTGCAAGTTTTGCCAGCAGATGCATGTGAGAGTGGATGCCCAAAGTCTAAGAAAAATGTCTGGGAAACAGACTTGGCCTGGACCAAACTCTGTTGGTTAAATCCCCACTGCCTCCCCGCCATGAGACAAAATGGAAGCTGTAAAAACTTCCTTGCAGTTGTTCGGTGGATGCTGAAGCCTCCTTCAGGAGCCACCAGAGCGCAAGCAGGTTGGAGGACACTGTCCCCACCCCCCAGAGGTGTCTGTGTTTTTCCCAGTCACTCACCAGCCTCACCCATCTCTGGGCAGTGGGGCATGGGAAGGAAAGCCACAGGGCAGGGGAGGGGAGGGCTGGTGTAGGCTACCACGTGATGAGATCTAAACAGCCTCACCAGACAGAAATTGAGAAACAGAACTTGAAAATCATATGGAAATGGAAGAGACCAGAACAGCCAAAAAATTTATTTTAAAGATTATTTATTTGAGGCTGGTGCCGCGGATCAATAGGCTAATCCTCCACCTAGCGGCGCTGGCACACCGGGTTCTAGTCCCGGTCGGGGCGCCGGATTCTTTCCAGGTTGCCCCTCTTCCAGGCCAGCTCTCTGCTGTGGCCAGGGAAGGCAGTGGAGGATGGCCTGAGTGCTTGGGCCCTGCACCCACATGGGAGACCAGGAGGAAGCACCTGGCTTCTGGCTTCGGATCAGCGCGATGTGCCGGCTGTGGCGGCCATTGGAGGGTGAACCAACGGCAAAAGGAAGACCTTTCTCTCTGTCTCTCTCTGTCACTATCCACTCTGCCTGTCAAAAAAAAAAAAAAAAAAAAAAGATTATTTATTTGAAAGTCAGAATTACAGAGAGAGGGAGAGAGGTATCTTCCATCAGTTGATTTACTCTACAAATGGCCACAAATACCAGGGTGGGGACCGGCCAAAGCCAGGAGCTAGGAGCTTTTTTCAGGTCTCCTACATGAGTGCAGGAACCCAAGGACCTAGGCCATCTTCCACTGCTTTCCCAGGCACACTAGCAGGAAGCTGGGTAGGAAGAGGAGCAGCTGAGACTTGAACTGGTGCCTGTATGGGACGCCAGTGTCACAGGCGGTAGCTTAAACCAGTACACCACAATGCTGCTCGCCACCCCTCTTCAAAAAATATTTTTTAAAAAAGATTTTATTTCTTTATTTGAGAGGCAGAGTTACAGACAGAGAGAGGGAGAGACAGAGAGAAAGGTCTTCCATCCCTTGGTTTACTCCCCAGATGGCTGCAACAGTAGGAGCTGGACTGATCCAAAGCCAGGGGGAGCTTCTTCTGGGTCTCCCATGCAGGTGCAGGGACCCAAGCACTTGGGCCATCTTCCACTACTTTCTCAGGCCACCAGCAAGGAGCTCAGTCGGAAGTAGAGCAGCCAGGACATGAACTTGTGCCCATATGGGATACCAGCATTGCATGTGGAGGCTTAATGTGCTAGGCCACAGTGCCAGCCCCTGAAAACACATTTCAAAGCTACAGCAATCAAGGCAGTGTGGCGTTTATGTACGGCTGGGTATAAGCACAATGGGATAGAATGGATAGTCTAGCAAGACATCTGCATGTATGTGGTAAAGTAGCATCCTTGCTGTCTTGGTACCCCTCTCCTGCTGGGCTGCAGGCTGGTGGCGGACCAAAGCCTGGTGTTGCCTCCCACAAGTGGAGCCTTTCTCAGCAGGTCCTGGGGGGACCCCCCTCCCTCCTTAATCTACTCTCTGGCTCATGGAGGCTCCAGGGTGAGGGGTGTGTGCACGTGGGGGACCTCCTTGTTTCTTGCTAACGCCACCTCTTTCCCATGTCACCCATCCCCTCACCACAGGTTTGGCTCCGTGACACCAGATGGGCAGTACCATTCACCTATTAAGAACATGAGTGCCAGATTCAACGCGATGCTGGCGGCACTGACTCCCTCCAGATTAGCGGTGACTTTCCAAGCCATGGGCGCCATGAAGGTAGCTGACCGTCTTAATCGGCCTCCTTGTTCTGGGGGTGGAGAACAGCTGTGATAGTTGGTGTGATGTGGCCAGGGTTCCCGGGGTGACACTGCAGGGTGCCAGTTGACCACACGCAGGGAACACATTCTGCCCCCTTAAGATGGCATCCTGCCCATCTGCACCCCAGAGGTGTGCTGCTCACTGTGGGGGCCACAGGGAGCATGGGCCTTGTGGCCACAGAGCCATGGGCTGTGACCAGGGAGGACGGTTGGTTCAGGACGAGCACGTCTGGTGGGGCGGCTGAGGTACGCACGTAAGGCTGTGGCTGGGTACATCAATGGGCACTGGGCCTTTCGGGGCTATCTGGGACGGGACAGTCACAGTCACAGGCTGGAGTCCACAAGGCCAGTCCTCCAGAAGCCATCTCTGCCTCCATCTCCCATATTGTGGTTTGGAAAAGAGCAGCCGGGAGAAGCTCTGGATGGCCTCCTTCCCCCTCCTTCCCCACTGTTGTCTTCTCTGGGCCTTTGCTGTCTCTTGGCTTGAGGGGAGAGCCTGCTCTAAGCCCCAGTGCACCTGCGGAAGCTGGAAGAAAAGCCGAGTCTCCCCAGGAGTGTATATTGCCAGGCTTGAGTCCAGGTTCCCATCAAGAGGGAAGAGGTTTCATTCACCTGACTCCACGTCTGATGTCGGCTGCAATGGCCTCAATAGCACGCAAGTCCTCCTCCCCTCCCTCCCACTGGGTCTGCTGCACAGCCAGCCAGCCCTGGCCCCAGCTGCCCCTGGCCATGTTCTTCCCTCTGGTGGGTGTGGCCGAGACCCTGGCCCTGACTGTGGCTGGGTTCCTGCACTTTGGCCGGGCCCTTTCCATAGGGTGAGGTGGGTGTTTGGTTCTGTGGTCCCTGGTCAGGAGTGGCTCAGCTGGACCCTGAGCTGGATGGGCTGAGGAAGGGAGAGCGAGCCCGGGGGAGCCTCATGACAGAGTTGCTAACGCTGGTGCTGGTGCAGGGAGAGCCGGCTCTTCCGGCAGGTGAGAAAATGCCTTGCACCTGTCTCCAGGCCCCCAGAAGGTGGCATGGGGAGAGAAGCAGATGGACTCAGAATTGCGGCGAAGAGGAGATGGGGTTAGCAGAGGCTGCGATGGCTGTGCCTGCAAATATCCCCTCTAATTGCAGCAGCCTTGCCACAGACCTGCATGAGGGTCCCTCTGAGGACAGCACTGGGCACAGGCCTGTGGTCTTGAGGGTCTGCTGGGACCCCTGTGCCCTTGCTAGTTTCCAAGAGGGTGAAGATGTATGGGGACATCTATGCCACCAGCAGTCCCGAGTTCACCGAGGCCTGTGGTGGAGTCGTGTCGGGCTAGGCATGGGGCAGTGCCGATGAGGCAAGGCAGGGGTGTTCCTGGAGAGACTCCGTCTGTCGTCTTACCCAGTGCTGGAGCGGGATGGGGGCAGTGGGTAGAGAGCAGAGACAGCCTGGGGGTCTCATTCTGCTGAACGCTATCCAAGGCCCAGCCTCTGCTGAGCTCTGAGGGTCTTGGATTGGTTCCTTGTTGGTGTCTGATGTGCACACTCTGGTCCTGGCACTGTAGGGCCACAACCATGATCATGGGTTCCGACGTTGGAGAACCCTGTACTCACATCTCATCCTAACCGTGACCAGCAGTGGGAACAGGGGCAAGTCAGTAACCTGCTCTAAGCCTCAGTTTCTTCATCTATAAGATGGGCCTGTGGGTGCTGATGAGGCATGAGTGAGACCTGTGTGCGGCCCTGGTGCAGAGATTCCTGCAGCTCAGCTGTGACGGGTTACTGGGAAGACAGGAGTTGCCTGCAGGAAAGGGCCGGTGGGCTTTCCCCTGAACACACACCTGGCTCCTGCCCTCCAGGCAGCAAGGGCCTGCAGTGTTCACAGAGGCGCATAGTGTCCCGTGGATTCCTGGGTGTCTGGAACACAGCGCCTGACATCAGCATCAGCCCTGCCCACCTGTTGCCAGGCGAAGGGGAGACCTGGCACAGAGCCTGGCAGGGCCCAGACCCCTCTTGGTCCACACACGGCTGATGTCCCTCTGCTGGCCGGTGAGCCGGGCCGCTGTGATCTCAGTGTGTGCGTGTCCGGCGCGGATGATCTCACCGGCCCCTTGGGCAGCTTCTGTTTGCCTCCGGCTTGCACACATCACATATGTTTTCCTGACAGAGACCTGAGACCCGGTGCTGTGCTGGCTGATGCATGGAAAGACGGGTCGCTCCCTCCCGTGTGCATTCCTGCGGTATTAGAGAACTGTCACCGCCGCTCTCCCCGCCCCCGCCTGGCCCCGCGTGACATTCGCTCAAGGCTGAGCATGCCTGGTGCTTTTAAACTTTGCCCAGACATCTGCTTTTTCGCGATTATCTCTCATTTCGGTGGCATTCTGCAGATTTTCTCCCCAAGGCTAGCCTTGCTAGCTATCCTCTACCGTTGTGTCCAAAACGCCATGCCAAATTAAACTGTTCGCGGGGACACAGGGGAAGGAAACTACTTGGTGGGAGTGGGAGTGGGAGGGTGGCTTGTGAGGATTCTGAGGCCCACGTGGGGAGGCTGGGAAGCCTCTTCCCAAAAAGGAACGGAGCTGGGGACACCACTGTGGGTGTGCAGGGAGTGGGAGAGCCAAGGAAGTACAGCCCATCCAATGGGATTCATTTTGCATGGAGTAAGACAAAGTGGTCACCATCCCCAAAAGCAGCTGCCAAAGGTTTGAAATTCGGAGTGGTCCAGGGGTTGGGCTCCCCCACTAGCAGCTCTGGGGTGGAGCTGGGGCTTTGTGTCTCCAGCAAGGACCCGGGTGCTGCTGGTGCCACAGTAGGGGATCTGCACCAGGAAGAGCCCTGTATGGGACACACAGATGCAGTTCTAAGTCCTTAGCACCGTCCCAGCTATCTCGTCACCCTCGTGGCCTTCCAGACTCCCCAGGAAGTACCAGAGCCCAAGTTCTCGTTCTGTCTTCAGGGCCCTGTGGGACCCCCTCAGCCTGTGCACTTCTCCTTGGCCCTGTGTCCTGCTGGCCTCACCTCGGTGGCTCCCCTGTGCTGTGTGTGGGAGACTCGTGCATGCTGCTGGGCTTCCTGGGATACTCAGCTGCCCTTGCTCAGGGCTGATTTCCACGTGCACACCCCAGAGCCCTGCGGCTGTCCATCTTCCAGGAAGGCCACAGCCCGCATGTGGTCCCTGGGTCATCCGTTCTCGGGACACTGAGCCCCAGCTTGCAGAGTGTATTGTGGCTCTGACCCACTGATGGCTGTCAGAGTCCCACAAGGGGTTAGGGCTTCACAGATGAGTTTGGGAGATCACAAGTCAGTTCAGAACACACGGCCACCTCCCGTGTCACTGACTTGGAGACAGGGTGTGGAAAGAGGTCATTAAGTGAAGTGAGGTCCTGGGGCACAGCTCTAATTCCTTAAGACCAGTGGCTGTGAAAGAGGAAGAGACCAGAGCTGGCTGTGTGTCTGTACTCATACAGAGGGCAGGTCTGCTAAGGGCAGTCAGAGGGTGGCCAGGTCTGTAAGCCGGGGAGAGAGGCGTCACCAGAGACTAACTCCTCTGGCCTCTTGGTCTTGGACTTCCGGCCTCCAGAATTGTTAAGAAAATGCATTTCTTTGTTTAAAATCACCCAACCTGTTACGGCTGCCTGAGCAACAAGTCCCTGACAGCAGGTCTTGGGCTGGTCAGTGAGTAATGGGGGGCAGGGAGGGTCTCCCCACTGAGTATTCATCCGGGCTGTGGCTGGTGGGAGCCTGGCTCTTGCTCCTCATCTCATCCCAGTGCCCAGCGCTGCACCAGACAAAGAGAGGCTGCCCAACAGAAGGACATGCCGTTGAGTGGGCTTGGCATACGTGGAAGCAGCTGGGGGATTGTGCTTCTTCCTGATGTCATCATGATGCCACTGAGAGCATAGAACCTGGAGCCAGCCTCTCTGGGTTTGCATCTTGCCTCTGCATGACCTCAGCAGGTGGCTAAACCTCTCCAGCTACTAAAAATAGAGCCAGTGTGCTGCTGTGAGGCTGAGTGAGCTGATGCTCATGGAGGGCTTATACCAGTGCCCATGTGTGCCCAGTCATCCATACGCACACGCTGTTATTCCAGGATGTAGAAGCTTGCATGGCCAAGCTCAGATGCACTGATGATTGCAAGTACCTCTGAGGTTGTGAGGCTGACAGGTGGAGTTTAGAGCACATGCCCACCCCCAGTGGCGCTCAGAGCTGAGGTGGATCAGTGTGAAGCTGACTCGGGCTGTTGGAAAGCAGCTGTGGTCGAGCAGGGTTGGGTGTGGGGTGGAAGCTTGGGCCCCTTGCCACCCACTTGTCCTCCTGGGGTGCAGTGCAGGACATATGGTCTTGAAAGAAGAGTCGGGACGGAGTGACTGTCTTCAAGTCCCAAGGGACTGCAGGATGTAAGATGGGCAGCTCTTGGGTTGTTTCCAGAGCTAAAGGGAGAACACAAGCAGGAACTGGGTTTCAGGCGGGATGCGCGGGCCTTGTGATGGATATGTGGTGTTTGGCTGTGGGCACTGTGGGACATTAGGGAAAATTGGAGGGAAGCTTTTCCAGTCTCTTCCGGTTGTTGATGGGTACTTGAAATGAGCTATCATGTCATTGAATGACCTTCAGACTATAAGAGGTCTTGGAGGATTAGGACAATGACAGGGACTCCCCAGGGAGTGGTGGGCAGTGGCTTGGCCTGGGCTGTGTTTGGCAAACAGAGCAGAGCAGGTCTGTGTCTTCAGCAGTGTTTTCTGGTCTAGCTTTGGGGCAGCCCCTCACCAGCCCTGACACAGCTCTGGTGATGTCCCTGGCCACCACATCCTCACCCCAGTGTCTGGTGGCTGGTCATCTGTGTCTGTGTCTGCTGTCACTGGCTGGGTGGGAGAGACTTGGGGCCAGCAGAGGGGACATCCTTCCTGTCCCAAGGGCCCAGCCTGGGTGCCTGGCTGCCTCGTCACTCCCCAGAGTTGAAGACTACTCAGCCCCTCCAGTGAATGAGCTCACTTCTTGTGGCCTCTGCTTCAAAACTATTAGGTTTTTCTCTTTTATTTTCTTGCTGGGAGATCACTACTTTGATTTTCTTCTGGAATCACTTTATGTTCATCTCTTCTTGTCACTTAGATTGATCTCATTTTAATCATGACTGACAGGACATTTGGTGCGCAGAGATTGAATGGTTTAGCGAGTCTCAGTGCAGGGCTAGTAGAGCAACAGATGTCAGGGAAGTCTTTATACCCCTTCCTTGTCTTCCTTCCTTCTTCCCACCTGCTTATTCCTCCACTTATCCACCCATCAGCTCATTCCCTTGTCTGCCTGCCCATCCAGTCATTCATCCAACCATCCATCCATCCATCCACCTATCCATCCAATCATCCATCCATCCAACCATCCATCCATCCATCCAATCATCCATCCACCCATCCATCCATCCATCCATCCATCCATCCATCCATCCATCCTTCCATCCATCTAACCATCCAACCATCCATCCATCCAATCATCCATCTACCTGTCCATCCATCCATCCATCCATCCATCCAATCATCTAATCATCCATCCTTCCAAACACCCACCGACTACAAAGAATCAGAACACAAGGATGACCAACTCACGACTTAGTAGCTCATGGGGGAATTATGGAATTGGCTGGGAAAAGCAATCCTCTACCTGGCAGACGCTGCATTTGGAGAAACTGCCCAGCTGTGTAAGAGGACTGGGCTCTGGGGGACAGTGTATGCCTCTTGCCTCAGCAAAGGGCCAGATAAGAAACCTTTCTGCAGAGGCTTGCATGTGTGGGGGCTCAGCGAGGGGGCTTAGTGGGGTGGGCTGGGTGGGAGTGCAAGTCTTTGACAGGGAACGTGTGCTGTGAGATGTAACAGTGGGTGCCGGGAGCGGGGTCTGGGTTCCCAGGGAAATGTCCTGAAGACGTATGTCCCGTGCAGTGTGTGTTGATGAGGCAAAGCCCACGGATGTTTACTCCTGAGACGTGTGCGACGTGGCTGGCTGTAGGCATCCGTTCTCACACAGAGCAGAACTGGAAGGCTTCATTGAGACGCTTTTCTTTTTAGACGTGAGTGCAGCATCAGGCTGGTCATCTTGCACTGCCCAGGCTGAAGTTAGTCTTTCACTAGGATCCTCACACACACACAGGTGAGGGAGCAGAGGTGCAGGATCTGCTGAGATGCAGGAGGGAGGCAGGCTGTAGCCTGTGTGATCCTGGAGGTGCCCACATCTGTAAAACGTGTGGAAACTTCCTGAGCTCTACCACCAGAGGGCGGCAAATACCAACGATGACTAAGGATCTTTCCTTGACATTTATCTTTCTGTACTTAAAAAGTGGCTGGGGTTTTGCTGTTGTCATCAGTTTATTTAGCTGCTTCTCAGCTGTGAGTGTTGATTTTTAAAGGTGGTCTGTGGAAGGAGAGTGAGTGTGCATCAGTGGAGTAGTTGGCAGGCTCAGTATCAATATTGCAAATAAGAAGTTGAGTTATTTTGATGACTCTTCAGGGCGTCATTTGACTCATCAGTGTCTTAAAAAAGCATAAGTTGGGGTGGGTATGAAAACAGTGATTTTTTGGGTGGCATTTCTATAGAAGTTGTTTATGGTTTTAACAACTGAAGTGTAAGTATTTGTCATGTAAAGGATGCATCTACTTTCTTTTATTTCTAAAACCCAAAGAACTGGAGACAAGCGCAGCCAGAGAGTAATAGCTCTGTCGCAGGCATTCAAAATGGCTATTTGGAAGGATTTCCACTGGGAATGCCCTTTAATTCTGGGCGTAGGTGTTGAGGGCCTTCCTCTTGCGCAGTGGGCAGTGCCGAAGGTGACAGAGATGACCTGAAGCAGATGCGTGCCCTCTGGTTGGCTGCAATATGGCAGCACTGTAAGGAAGCCCCAGCAATGACACCTGTGGAGGGCAACTGTGGCCATGGGGTATTGAGCAGAGTGCATGATTTTTATGGCGGGAAGGGACCCCAAGGTCAAAGTTCAGTGCATATCTTTTATGAAAGCTTTTCTCATTTTTTAAAATAAAGAGTTTATTTATTTGAAAGGCAGAGTCACAGAGAGCTAGCGAGCGAGCTTCCATCTGCTGGTTCACTTCCCAAATGGTTGCAATGGCTAGGACTGTGCCAGGCATAAGTAAGTGCAGGGGCCCATGCACTTGGGCCATCTCCTGCTGCTTCCCCAGGCTTATTAGCATAGGGGCTGGATGGGAAATGGAGCAGCCAAGACTTGAACCGTGGTTCCAATATGGGATGCTGGCACCACAGGTGGTGACTTAACAAGCTGTGTGACAGTGCCAGCCCCAGAAACATTTCTAATAGAGGCCTCAGCTCTCTGGCACGAAGACCTGGGGCCGGCACCCAGCTGTTCCCCTCTGAGTCGAGCACCCAGGTCACGTTCGTTGGTGGACCTCCTGAGAGCATGTGGCAGGCTAGGGGTTTTTCTCTGCTGTAGGAGAGGAGAGTTCTCAGGCATTCCTCCCTGTTTGATGTGGCCAGCAAAGTTAGATGTTTGTGACTGTGACATTTCGAAGAGCAGAGCTCCCTTTAATCAAGTCACCAGCGTGGAGCAGGCCGTTTGTAAACCCCAGCTCCTCAAGCCCTCTGCTGGGACCGTGGCAGCTGTGATCCAGGTCACAATGCTGACGCAAGTGTAGACAGCTTTCAAATGTACTGGGCTGGGCTCCCGCTAATGCAGAGGCTTGCTTCTCCCTGCCTGCTCACCTGAGACGGTTAGAAAGGATGCCCAGGCTGCAGCTGGGGGAGCCTCGTCTCTGCACAGAGCCCTGTCACCTGCCTCTGGGCACCATTGTGTGTGCCCCTCAGAGGTCGGATTGGATGACTGATGGCTGTGTCTCTGTCTTTAGGGGCTTTGCTGTCTGATGCATGGTATCTGCAGCAGCACAGGGGCTTGTGAAGGGCACTGCCCCTTCCCCTCACTGCACACTTCCTTGTTCCATTCCTTTGTCCCATCCTCAGTAGATTCCACAGAGAAAGGTCATGACAGCTCAGGCCACTGTCACAGAGTAGCTCACTTGTGCTGAGTGCTCTCCACACAATCACTCATGCCGTCATCACAGCTACCCTGTGTGGCAGATGCTGTGGTGACTCCCATTTTCTGGATGAGGAAACTGAGTGTGCCCAGGGTTTCTGGGCCTCACTCTGGGGCTGGGGTGCAAATTAACCCTGGGGTGGCTCTGAGGTCCTCAGGAAAGAGGTTCTTTAGGTGCCCACGTGAGCCCTGCTTACTGGCACTCCTGGACCACTTGGGGCACAGTTGCATTTATATTGCATTTGGTACCAAACCAAACCAAACCAAACCAACTAACCAAACCAAACCAAACCAACCAACCAACCAAACCAAATCAACCAAACCAAACCAACCAACCAAACCAAATCAACCAAACCAAACCAACCAACCAAACCAACAAAATCAAACCAACTGAACCAAACCAAACCAACAAAGCCAAATCAAGCAAACCAACCAACCAACCAAACAAACCAAATCAACCAAACCAAACCAACCAAACCAACCAACCCAACCAACAAAATCAAACCAACTGAACCAAACCAAACCAACCAACAAAGCCAAATCAACCAAACCAAACCAAACCAACCAACCAAATCAACAAAACCAAACCAACCAACAAAATTAAACCAACCAACTAAATCAAACCAAAGCAACCAAACCAAACCAACAAAGTCAACCAACAAAACCAAATCAACCAAACCAAACCAAATGAAACCCAACCAACCCAACAAACCAAATCAAACCAAACCAAATGAAACCAACCCGACCCAACCAACCAAATCAACCAACCCAACCAAACTAAACCAACCAAAAAACCCAAAGCAACCAAACCAAACCAAACCAACAAAACCAAATCAACCAAATCAAACCAAACCAACCAACAAAACCAAGTCAACCAAACCATATCAACCCAACCAACCAAACCAAGCCAACAAAACCAAACCAAACCAAGACCAAATCAACCAAACCATATCAACCAAACCAAACCAACCAAACCAAATGAAAGGTTAAAAAAATTTGTTGTCCACACTTAAAAATGAGGATATTTCATCCAAACTGGGGATCTGGCTGATGCCAAATGGTTAGTGGCTGGGCCAGAATCTAGATCTCCTTCCCTATTGGGACTTGGGATCTGATTTGTTTCCAGTGGCACTGCCAGCCTTGTAGAGAGCTGAGCTGGGAGTGGGAGAGGTGTGGCAGAAGGCTGATCCAATCTGCTTTGACGTCCTTTGATGGGAAAAAGGGCCATTGATGACAAACGTCTATTGGGTGGATCCAGGGGGAGGTTTTTCTTGAACTCAATCCAGTGAAATGACTTTGAATTTATCTGCCTACTAAAATGGAATTTAATAAATTAAAAAAAAGAAAGTTAACACTTCCTTAGATAAATTTTAAAGAGTGAGCTGGGCCATTTAAATTTGTCTCCAGAAAGCTGTTATGAATGCTATGGAGGCAAGTAAAATTATGGTTAGTGCAATATTCATGAGTTATAACTGTTTTGATCTATCAACTTTATTTTTAAAATTTATTTATTTATTTTTATTTACTTGAAAGAACAAGAAATAGATAGATATATGGATAGCTATCTTCTACCCTCTAACTCAGTCCTTAAAAGCTTACAATAGCCAGAGCTGGGCCAGGCTGAAGCCAGAAGCCAGGAACCCCATCTGGGTCTCCCACGTGGGTGGCAGGGACCCAGGTACATCAGTAGGCAGCTGGACCAGAAGCAGAGGTGGGACCTGAGCCCAGGCACTCTGATTTGAGGTAGAGGCTTCCCCAGTGGTGGCTCAATGCACTTTTATCAACTGTAGATGATTCTGTGTCTCTGCCGTGAGAGATGAGAGCTTAGTTCACTGACATAACACTGCACCCCGTGCCCTCTTTCAATTTTTTACCTTCACAATTTTTCAAATTTTACATAATTGTTATTATTTTAAAATTATGTATTTATTTGAAATGCCAAGAGACAGAGCAAAAAGCAGACAGAGCTCTCATCTACTGGCTCACTCCACAAATGTCTGCAGTAGCTAGGGCTGAGCCAGGCAGAACCCAGGAGCTGGAAACTCCATTCAGGTCTCCCCCATGGGTGGTAGAAACCCAACCCCGTCAGCCATCACCTGCTGCCTTTCCAGGGTGTACACTAGCAGGAAGCCAGAACTGGGAGCAGAGGAACCTGGACTCCAACCCAGCCACTCTGATATGGGCTTTGGGCACCCCAGGGGGCATCTTAACTGCTATGCCCAATGCCCACCCTACATCCTTTTTAACTCCATCAAGACCAACCAGCTTATCTACCAATATGAGGAATCTTCAAAATATTCATGAAAAATATAATTATGAAAAAAGTACACATAGATTTCCATTTTTTTTGCACCAAACTCATATATTTTTTTAAACAATTGATTTATTTGACAGATATGGGGGAGATGGAGAAGAGAAAATCTACTCCCCAGATGCCCACAATGGCTGGGTCTGGGCTGTGCCAAAGTCGGGAGCCAGGAACTCAAACCAGATCTGACAGGGAGGTGGCAGGCACCACCCCCTGAGCCGTCACTGTTACCTCCAACAGTCTGCAGGAGCAGAAAGCTGGAACGAGGACCCACGGCGGGTGCAGGTGCCTCTCCCAGTGTATTAGCCACTGGGCCAGATGCCTGCTGTGGAACTTCCCTTTCTCTCCCGTTTCCGTGGGCATTTTGAGGTGTCCTCTTACTCCTAAACCTCCGCTTCCTGTGCTAACCACTCTAGTTCTTGATTGCTTTCCATCCACTCTCACTCGTCAGCTGTCATCAAGCTGAAGCATCTTCTACGTTTCCTTCTGTACCCATCACCCAGCTTCATGTTACATTACTGGGATCAGGGCCGGGAAGCGTTGCTCACCACACAACCATGTAGTGATTATATTTCCTCTTGTAGGAACCGTGTAGGATTATATTTCCTCTTGTAGGCCCGAGGTCACAACACCTTTAAATCTGAAGTGTGCCATTCTTAGCATCAAGGTCAAATGGGATAATTTTTCTTACACTGTATTGATTACTTAAAATCATATTTTTGTTTGCTTGATATTTAGATGACTGCATTTTCATAGGTTTTGCTTTCTCTTGGAGTTTTGATTGCCTCTCTTTTTTCTTGGTTGGAAAAGGAACATATACCTTCATCAACATAGAACTCAGGTCTTCCAGCTTCTTGCTCCTTTTATCTGCTGCGTGCAATCTACACCGTTATTCTCCTCAAAGATCTCATGGAGTCCATTGATTTTTCTTTTTGATTTTTGATCAGCCTGACATTTGAATAGCAGTTATCATCTGGGTATTTCTTTTTTGCTAGGTTTCTGAGAGCACACCTTTTGCTTAATCCCCTGTTATCTTTTTGGCTGGCTTTCCTCTGGCTTTGTTGTAGTATATACTCAAGTACTTTGTCCTGGAAGGGTGTGTGGGTGGGAACATTTGGATCTTGTACTAGTCTGTCTGAAATAGCCTGTAATTTGCCTTCATATTTGATAGTAGTTTAGCTGAGATTTCTGGGTTGAAAATAATCCGCCCCCCCAACTTTACAGGTGCTGCTCCATGATCTTCTAGCACCAAGCCTGTGGATGGGAAGTCATTTGTTCCCCTGGGGTACACCTGTCCTTTAGCTCTGCAAGCTCTTTATCTTAGGTATGTGGAAATCTCTCAGTGGTGTATTTAGGTCTGATTTTCCGTATCCTGCTTGGCACTTGTTACACCTTTTCAATATGAAAGCTAGCATCTCTTTTCATTCTGGGGAACTTTCCTCTAATTAGTTCTTTGGCCAAGGTGGCCATTTGGAGAGTGAATGAGGGATGGAAGATTTCTTTCTCTGTCTCTGCCTCTCTGTCCCTCTGCCTTTCAAACAAATAAATAAATCTTAAAAAAGAGAAGATTTATTACTTGAAAGGCAGAGGGACAGAGTGGGGGAGAGATCTTCCATGTGCTGGTTCACTCCCCAAATAGCTGTAGTGGCTGGGGCTGATCCAGGGAGAAACCAGAATCCCATGGCTGGTGCTGCGGCTCACTAGGCTAATCCTCCACCTGTGGCGCCGGCACACCGGGTTTTAGTCCCTGTTGGGGCACCGGATTCTGTCCCGGTTGCTCCTCTTCCAGTCCAGCTCTCTGCTGTGGCCCGGGAGTGCAGTGTAGGATGGCCTAGGTCCTTGGGCCCTGCACCTACATGGGAGACCAGGAGGAAGTACCTGGCTCCTGGCTTCGGATCAGCGCAGCGTGCTGGCAGCAATGCGCTGGCCGTAGTGGCCACTTGGGGTGGGTGGGTGGGGTGAACCAACAGAAAAAGGAAGACCTTTCTCTCTCTCTCACTGTCTAACTCTGCCTGTCAAAAAAAAAAAAAAAAAAAAAAAAAAAAAAAGAAACCAGAATTCCAGAACTCCATCCATGGGTCTCCCACACAGGTGGCAGGGGCCCAAGTACTCGAGCCATCTCCTACTGCTCTCGCAGGTGCGCTAGCAGAGCTGAATCGGAAGCAGAGCAGCTGGGACCTGAACCTGCAATCTGAAATGGGCCGGCATTGCAGGTGGCTGCTTAACGTGCTGCACCACAGCATCAGCCCTGAGATTGCTTTTTAGGGTTCTGTTCTCTGAATTATCTGTTTTTACCCTGGCACATGGGGGTTCATTAGGAGGAGGGAGGGCTGAGGAGCAGAGGGACTAGAAACAGCAATGCCAGGGAATGTGGGGTAAATGCTGTAATAGAGTTTGCATCAGGACCAGAACCAGGGCCACCAAGGACAGCAAAAGCCATTCAGAGATGAATCCCCCCAAAACCTTATACTGAGCTCTGAGGGACCAGCAGAAATTGGTGGACAAAGCGAGGAGGGATGGTCCGGGCAGAAGCGAGACCAGACGTGCAGACATGGAGGAGTGAGCCAGGGAGCTCCAGCTGTGGATGAACAGAGAGCTTAATGTGGCTGCTTGGAGAGTGTGCTGGGGATAAGCAGACCAAGTAGACAGGTGAGCCAGGGCCACAAGAGACAGGCACTCGTGAGCCACGGGGAGCCTGAGAAGGAAGGATCGCCTGCAGGAGCTCTGTCCAGACAGTCAGCAGCAGATGGACAGGATGAAGGGCTGGCAGCCATGACAGTGGTGCAGTAAGACATAGGGTACACAGTGGGTGTGGGAGAGGTGGAGGAAAGAGCCTCACCCCTGTGCAGAGGGCCTGGGGCCAATGCAGGGGATCAAGGATGGCAGTGGGTCTTGCTTTGGTCACTGTGTGACTTGAACTTGCCTAGGGAGTTAAGAAGAGGGTGCCTCCTCTACTCCCACCAGCAGAGATGTTTCCTTACATGCACACCTGGCCTTGCCCTACCCTTCCCTCACCCCACCACAGGGCTGTGGAGTGCCCTGCCTCAGCAAGGGTTTCAGAGTGAGACCTGGGCTTTGTAGACCTGCTCTGCCCTTCTCCCTCTTGCTCGTCCCTCGGGGAGCAGGGGTGGAGGGCTGGCTCCAGCACGGGCTCCTTCTGTGAGGACGTCTCGCTGTCCAGCACCACCAGAGCTGCATGGCTGGACTGCAGTATTAACAAGCTCTTCTACTTACAGACTCTTGCCACTCCCTGCAGCCTGGCTTATGTCCATAGGAAAGGGCATCTTTTGGCCACTGTGTAGCACTCCTTGGTCTATTTTTCAATTCAAGCAGATACAGGTGCAGGTGTCTCCCCAACCTCAACATCAGGTGCCTCAGTGGCAGGACTGTTTCTTGTGTTTAGCACATAACTGCTGCCACGTCCCCCAGGAGAGGCACCCTCCCCTGCTCCTGGGAAGATGAGTGGTTTTTCCAGATGCTTCCATGGTTTGGGGTGGTGGGATCTTGCCTGCTTTGCAGGGAAGTTCCTCTGACGTAGAGTTTGAAGAGGCCATGGTTGTAGCAGAAGGAGGTAGACTGAGGAATGGGCATTCTGTGCCTGTGAGGTTGGCTTGAGATCAGGGGTAGCCAGAGGGCTTCTGAGGAGCACATTTATTGGGTGGTCAGCAGGCTCAGTGTAAGGAGAGTTAACATGGAATGGCTGACCTCTAAGGCCAGTCTTATTTATTTATTTACATTTATTCATTTGAAAGTCAGAGTTACGGGGTGGGGAGATAGATAGATAGATAGGTAGGTAGGTAGGTAGGTAGAGGGATCTTCTATCTGCTGGGCTGTGCCGGGCTGAAACCAGGAGGCAGGAGCTTCATGTGGGTCTCCCATGTGGGTGCAGAGGCCCAAGCACTTGGACCGTCCTCCACTGCTTTCCCAGGTCATTAGCAGGGAGCTGGATCAGAAGTGGAGCAGCCGGGACTTCAACGGGTGCTCATATGGGGATTCCAAGTGCAGGCAGTGGCTTTACCAACTGTGCCACAATGCCAGCCTCCCAAGGCCAGTCTTTAGAAATGTCAAGTTCAAGGGGTCAGGGCCTGTGTCTTCTTGGTGAGCACTGCCCTCTGTGGACTTGGAACATGGCCTTGTACTTAGTGAGAAAAGGAATGGATGGATGGGTACAGTGATGCAGGGATGGTTCTTTGGTGAATTGACGGGTCCAGTTCACAGCTCTGTGACTGCAGGTTGGTGGCATTGGTGGCATTTTCAGTGAATGAAATGCCCTGGAATCCAGAGCTGAGTGTTTAGACAAGCAAAAGCATACACTTTCCCCATCTCGTTTGTTTCACAGCTCTGGGGCTCGCCTGCTGCAGGCTGCTCGCACCCCGGGAAGCCGTGATGTAGCAGGGAAGACTCTGTTTGGATTTCCGGGTGTGCCCACTTGCTCCCTGGCTCACCCCTGCAGATGACTCCCAAGGAAGCCTCCTGGGTCTTCTGCCACCGCTGGTGTGTGTGTGACTGCAGTGCTATTCTGGGCAGATGACGCACGGGCCGGGATGGGCTCCTGCTCTCTGCAGGCGGCTGTGTAACAAGATTAAAGCTTTGGAGGCAGCCCTGGTCCCTAGCTCTGGAGCAGCCTGGTGAAAGGGAATTTTTTCTGGGGGAGAGAAACTGACCTTAATCTCCAGTCACACAGATGGGGTTGCAAGTCCCTCCAGCAAGCCACACCTTGTCACCGCTGGGCTCTGCACAGGCTGGCCCCTCCACCGTGACTCCCCCTCGCTCCTGTCTTCTGTGCTGGTTCTGTGTAAGCTTGGGTGTTGTTTCCCCAGGAAACCTCCTGCCCTGGCCACGCCCGTCCCAGACACACAGCTCTCCTTGGACCCGAGTTGACTACCTGCCTGTCGCAAGCGCGTTTGTTCTGACATGGGCTAGCAGAGGGGGAGGGAAGCTGCTACGTGCTGGCCATACCCAGCGGGCTGGGCTCTTGTCCTCCCCAATGCATGTTCTCACTTAGTGCTCAGAGCAGCACTGCTGCAGTGCCCTGTCACAGCGGCGATGGCAGAGGCTCTGTGAGCTGTGGCAGCTTGATGGGCAGGCACCTCGCGTGGGGCAGTGCCCAGATTGCCAAGCCATCGCAGAGCTGTGATCTGGACCTGTCAATTCACCAATGAATGAGTTGAAGGTCCCCACAGAACTCCTCTTACCTAAGACCCTTTGGTTCAAAGCTGCACTGGAGAAGGAGGGGAGGGTATTCTGGGGCCTCCAAGTGCAGCAACTTAGGTTTCTGGAAACGTCCATGCTTCTTGCCTGGGTTCCTGTGCTGACCTGGCCCATGACGTATTCCAAGGATTTGACCCAAGGCCACGGGGATGGCCCAAGACTTGGACTTGCTTTTTGTCTCCTGGGATATTTGAGGTCAGGTCATCAGGTCTATGCGTGTCAGCTCCTGTGGGTGACACTATCGGGTCATTTTCTTGATTAACTTTTCTCTGGAGCAAATGTTGGAAGGAGTAGACTTTGAAAAATATTTGCATATCTCATTTCTTTGTCTAATTAGTGTTGTGAGAACCTTGTCCCAGTTTTCATGCTTGAATAAATAGCTCTCGCGGTGTAAGGTGCTCGGGGCCGCTCACTGCGGGGCTCTCCCTTCTCGTGTTTGCATCTCATCTGAGCTTTGTTGCAAACCACGCTCCCAGCTTTTCTTTAAAAGAACTGGTCTTGTCAGCCAGATGGCAACTTTTGCTGCCTTGGGAGCCCTCTGCAGTGTAGGGGACAGAGGGGACACCCCTGGCGGTGGTGCAATGTGACCTGTGTGTCACGTCACTGGCAGAGCCTGATGCAAATCCCAGACTCTTAGCCTGTGCGCCACTTTTTCTTAAACATGCTGTTTCATAAAAAGACTTATTTATTTATTTACTTGAAGGGCAGAGTTACAGAGAGGCAGAGAGAGAGAGAGAGAGAGAGAGAGAGAGAGAGAGAGGAAGATTCCATCCATTGGTTTACTCACAAATGGCTGCAATGGCTTGGTCTGAGCCGGACTGCAGCCAGGAGCCTAGAACTTGATTGGGGTCTTGCACATGGGTGGCAGAGGTTCATGCATATGGGGGGGGGCATCTTCCACTGCTTCCCAGGTGCATCAGCAGGGAGCTGGATCTGAAGTGGAGCAGCCGGGACTTGAACTGATGTTCATATGGGATACCAAAGTCACAGGTGGTGGCTTAATCTTCCGTGCCACAGTGCTGGCCTCCTGTGTTCCGCTTTTTAAAGGCCTGGAGTTAAAGAAAAAGGAGAGGAGTTTTTGGTAAGGATGGGCTTTTCTCTGATGTGACTCTACTCTTACATCTCTGGAGGTGGATGGTTCACTACGTGCACTGAAGGTGTGACAGCGTTCTAAGTGGTGCAGAACAGAAAATAAATCCTTTCCCCTGGCGGATTTCCAGTCCTGTTGAGAAAGCAGAGGCTAGAACTGACATGATTCTGAGCTATTGCCAGTGTCCTGGGAGCACATGGAAGCTTGTGCCCAGCCGCAGAGGACGTGGCTGTGACACTGAGGTCAGAACACACCCTGACCTGGCCACTTGGGCCAGCGTTATGCACCAGGTTGCATTGTGAGAAGTGCAATTTGCAGAAGGCTGGACAGGATAGTGCCACTCAGTGTCTTGAGTATTGTGCATTTCGGGGCTTCCTCTTAAGAGAGAGACCCAGACAAATGGAGTCTGAAGCTGTTACCCAAAACGGCCCAGGCTTTGGTAGATGCCACTGTAGGAACTGTGGGGCTTCTCAGCGGCTATTTAACTGGGACAAGAGAAGATGCTGTGGAGGAGAGGTAGGAGTGAGGTTTTCTAGCCAACTGGGCAGTGGGAGGCAGCTGGCATGGACCAGAAAATGAAGAGCCCTTGCTGTCTTACTGAAGAGTCTGCATTTTATTCTGGGGACGGTGGGGGCTACAGGTGATGTCTAATGCGGGAAGCAGGGGGATCTCCTCGAGTGAGAGGGACCCAGAGGAGGAATAGGATTGGGATGGGAGGCAGGAGTTTGCAGAGGTGTCAGGAAGGAGGGTGGAGGCTCTGGGAGGCATTGGCCAACGCTGGAGGAGTAGGTGACATCAGACAGGAAGGGTGAACCATGAAGGACTGGGCAAAGCCTAGAGGTGAAGAATAAGCCAGAGAAGATGGTGAGGAGCAGCAGGAGGGAAGCCAGAAGTCCCAGCTTCATGGAACCCAGGAGGAGAGAATTTCAAGGGGGTGTGTGACTAGTGATTGCTCTTTGTTGACTGCTAGACATGATGCATGGTTCCCCCTAATTCTTACAGGAGTTCCACAGTGGAGACACTGACATTGACATTGACATTGCCATTGTGTAGATAAGGGACTGAAGATCAAGTGGGAGGCACTAGGGAGACAGTGTGGGATGTGGAACAGGCTGCGTTTGAGCTCTGCTTCTGCCTTACGAGCTCTGGGAACTTGTCCAAGTCACTTGACCTCTGCAAGCCCCAGCTTACCAGTGTCTAAACTAAACAGCTCCGTCAAGTTGACGGGACTTCACGGTGCGGGAAGTCCTTCCCACTGCGGCTGACCCCCAGGAGCCCCTCTGTAGGCTTTACCACGGCCTTGGTTATTGGCACCCAGCTGGTAAGAGTGGACCTGAGACTGGAGCCCAGATCTGTGTGGGGCCAGAGCCTGTGCCTGAGCCTTCAACCCAGGGAGGGGTCTGAGACAGGAGTGTGAAAGCCTGTGGGGTTGAGGAGTCACCTGAGCATGTCCGAGCCCAGAGGAGAGAGGAAGTTGGGGTGGGATGAGGGGGCAACATGCCCGAGAGAGGGAGGGTGGCAGAAGGAGAGGCCACAGGAGACACAGGACATGACCGTGTACCCTGGGTGAAGGTGGACCCTGCCTCCAAAGCAGGGATTTCTTCCTCAGAGACAGGAGGGCAGAAAGTCTGAAAAGAGCATGAGACCCAGGGCATTGTCAAGGAGGGGCACAAGAGTTGAGGACGTTTTTGTAGGCGGCTTCATTGCACCAGAGTGCAGAGAGCAGGCCAAGGACTGAGAGGAGAGGGCTTCTCTCAGTCCTTCAGAACTTGTGTCCTGGCAAGTATGAGGCATCTGTATAGAAAACTTTATGGCAAGAATGGCTGTTTTGGGGCAGGCATTTGACCCAGCAGTTGAGATGTCAGGCAAGATGCCCATGTCCCATGTTTGAGTGCCTGGATTCGAGTCCCAGCTCATCCTTGCAAACATAAGCCCTGGGAGGCAGCAGGTGATGAATCAAGCAGTTGGGTTCCTGCCACCCATGTGGGAGAACTGAACTGAGTTCCTGACTTCTGGCTTCAGCCTCATCCCAGGCTTGGCTGTTGTGGGTATTTAGGGAGGGAAACAGTGTATAGGACTCTCTGTATCTCTGCCTCTTGAGAAAACAAAGAACGGCTGTTGCTCATCCTAAGCCAGATTGTACCCAGTCTATGATCTCCAGTGCAATGCATGAGAGCTGGGCTGTCAACATCCCTGGGGTCATGGCCATGTGGCAGATGAGGCCCCTCCTCAGGTCTGTGTCACCTGTGCTGGATGTTGGAGGGGTGTAAAATAAAGGTTTGCAATGAAGAGATCTCTTCTGAGGAGCCATTCAAGATGTGTTCTCTCCTCTTCTACTACCTGCTTGTGATCATTTCTATTCATCAGTGAAGGTGCCAGCTGATCAGAAGGTTTATATATATATATATATTTATATATATATATATGACTTCATTTATTTATTTGGAGGTAGAGTTGCAGAGAGAGAGGGAGAGACAGAGAGAGGTCTTCCATCCGATGGTTCACTCCCCAACTGGCCGCTATGGCTGGAGCCGCGCTGATCCGAAGCCAGGAGCCAGGGGCTTCTTCTGGGTCTCCCACAGGGGTGCAGGGACCTGAAGACTTAGGCCATCTTCTACTGCTTTCCCAGGCCATAGCAGAGAGCTGGATCGGAAGTGGAGCAGTCGGGATTAGAACTGGCACCCATATGGGATGCCAGTGCTTCAGGCCAGGGTGTTAACCTGCTGCGCCACAGCGCTGGCCCCTACATTTTATTTTTTATTTATTTTCATTTTATTAGAGAGAGAGAGAGAGATTGATTTTCCATCCCTTGGTTCACTCCTCAAATGCCCCCAACAGCTGAAGTGGGGCCAGGATGAAGCCAGAAGCCGGGAACTCAACCCAGGTCTCCCATGAAGGTGGTAGGGACCCAAGTACTTGAGCCACCACCTGCTGCCTCCCAGGGTGTGCATTAACAGGAAGCTGGAATGAGGGGCCAGAGCCAGGCTCTCTGACCTGTGATGCTGTCGTAACCACCTCACCAAGTGCCTGCCCTGCATTGTGTTCTAATTCCATTTCCCCACAAACGTTCTGAAGAGTGTGGTGGGCTCCTTCCACTTGCTGGTGTTCACTAGCAGCAGACTGCTTTTCTGGGGTCGGATTCCTGTAAATATCAATGGTAACGCAGTTCCCAAGCACTGGGCTGAGCACTTGGCATCCAGCCCTCTTCATAGGTCTGCGAATGAGGGACCATTTCTAGATGGGGAAACTGAGGCACAGAGTCACATGGTTAGGACACGGATGACCTGGAGTTGGTGTGGGGTGGGTTCCTTAGCTCATCACAAACTCCAAGTATTTTACTATAGAAATGTCTGTTTTTTTGGTTTTGTTTTGTGAGGTGGAGTATTTTCTCACATGTTTGATACTTGTGCTTCCTTGTTTAGTGACTTTTTCTTTTATGTCCTTTGAGTTTTTTAAATTTATTTTTTAAGGAATATGAATTTTATAAGTAAAACTTTAGGAATATAGTTATTCTTTCCACCATACCCGCCCTCCCACCACACTCCCAGCCCTCCTTCTCCTTCCTCTCCCATTCTCAGTCCTATTCTCCATTAAGATTCATTTTCAAATAACTTTGTACACAGAAGACCAAATCTATACTAAGTAAAGATTTCAACAATTTGCACACACACACATACACACACACAAAACTGAGAGCAAGTTTTACAGTTAACTCTCATAATACAACTCATTGAGGACAGAGGTCCTGCGTGGGGAGTTAGTGTACGGTGACTCCTGTTGTTAGTTTAACAATTAACACCCTTATGTATGATGGTAATTATCACCCAAGGCTCTTGACATGAGCTGCCTAGGCTATGGAAGCCTTTGAGTCCACAAACTTCATCAATATTTGGGCTAGGCCATAAGCAAAGTGGAAGTTCTCTCCTCCTGTAGTTTTTTATTTGCTAAGCTCTTCTCTGCCCACCTCCTTAAGATTCCCAACAGATCCACTTGGGGGGTGGCTCGTGTCCTTGTTGGGTCTCAGGCTTCACCAATATTCAGGGGGTGTGCTGATCTCCCCTTAACTGGGTCGCTCTATGGGAAGTTGGCAGCTCAGAGAACCGTCCTGGAAATATTCAGAAGACTAAGGGCATCTCTGTCCCATGGAAGGTGGTGATGGTTCGTGCAGTGTCTGGAACAGTGCAGGTGCTTTTGCTGCAGGTCATCATCATAAGGCGGCGGTTTCTTCTCCACTTCATGATGACCACACTTCTGGGGACCCCCCCACCCCTGTAGCTGAGTCTTCCTGTGCCTTTGGGCTGAGCAAGGGAAGGATTAAAGCCTTCTCTGTCCCTGCTGCTGGGGGTGTGGACTTGTTTGCTGGGCCTGTTATGCCCATCTTGTTGGACTCGCTTCTCTCCTGGTCAAATCCAAAGTGTGCATCTTTATATTACATTAACCTAAAACATCAAACCACCAACCGGAAGCTTTGGGAGAATTTATTTATTAAAGATTTATTTATTTATTTATTTATTTGAGAAGCAGAGTTACAGAGAGAGGGAGAGATGAGAGAAAGGTCTTCCTTCCTGTGGTTCACTCTCTAAATGGCTGCAACAGCCAGAGCTGAGCTGAGCTGATCTGAAGCCAGGAGGCGGGAACCTCCTCCGGGTTGCCCATGTGGGTGCTGGGGCCCAAGCACTTGTGCCATCTTCCACTGCTTTCCCAGACCATAGGCAGAGAGCTAAGCTGGATTGGAAGAGGAGCAGCTGGGATATGAACTAGTGCCCGTATGGGATGCTGGCGCTGCAGGCAGAGGCTACACCACAGGCTGACCCCATGTGTATCCTTTTCATACAGTGTGAGCTTGCAAGGAGGGGGAACCCATTTTAACAACGTCTCCCTGCCGAAGTGTTCATGTTTCACACTGGCAGAGACAGAATCCAAAGAGAAATCTCATGCTGAGGAGTAAGGTCGAAGTGTACAATATGATATTTTTCCTATATTAAATTTAAAAGTCACCAGCTATGTTAAAGAGGTCACATCACACACTAGAGAAAAGAATAAAATGATAAAGAGTAATCCCCTTGTTTCACCTCATCCCCCCCTGCTCAACAATTCGGTATTTAGTCTTGCAGACATCTCTCCATATAATTATACAAATAATCACCCAATATCAGACATTACCTCAACGCCTATTACACTCACCCACATAGGTTCTGCAATCACTTTTTTCCTTCTTTCTGCTTAAGATTATGTGTATGGTGGGTCTCTCTTCACAGAGGAGCTCTTGCACTTTTTTAAACAGCCGGGATTGTATGTCATTGAAAACCTCATTGTAGCTCATATTCCACACGCTTGGATAGAGGATTCAGTATTTTGTGTATTTTTTTTAAGTAAAAATAGATGGAGAGGAAGGTAAGGGCTAGCATAAAGAGGCTAAGCATTTTTCAGCAAGTTTTTTACAAAATTCAACACCTATCCATGATAAAAACCCTCAGGAAGATAGGAACAGGCAGGAACGTCTTCAACCTGATGAGGAAAATCTGCAGAAACCCCACAGCTGACATCATAGTCAAAGGTGAGAGGTCAAATATTTCTCCCCGAAGACCGGGAGCAAGGCAAGGGCATCTCCTCCTGCTCCGCACAGGGCTGTGAGTTCCAGCCAGCGTAAAAAGGCAGGAAAAGGAAAAGACGGAACTTGGACTCTATTTGCAGATGACTTGATTGTCTGCATAGAAAACACAAGAGCTTCCCAAAAAACAAGTAAATTAACAAAATAACCAGCAAACTTCTAGAATGAATAACTGAATTTCACTGGGTTGCAGATGAACATACATAAACTAATTGTGCTTCTATATGTCAGTAATGAACACAAGTCAATACCATTTACAATTAAAACAAAGAAAGGAGTCACTAATAGAACATGTGTAGAACCAAGAGGCTGAAAATCATACAATTGTGATGAAAGAAATCAAAAGAGTTCTAAATACACGAGACACATACAACATACTTTTTTTAAAATTTATTTGACAGGTAGAGTTATAGACAGTGAGGGAGAGAGACAGAGAGAAAGGTCTTCCTTCCACTGGTTCACTCCCCAAATGACCACTACGGCTGATCTGAAGCCAGGAGCCAGGTGCTTCTCCTGGTCTCCCATGTGGGTGCAGGGCCCAAGCACTTGGGCCATCCTCCACTGCACTCCCGGGCCACAGGAGAGAGCTGGGCTGGAAGAGGAGCAACCGGGACTAGAACCCGGTGCCCATATGGGATGCAGGCGCCGCAGGAGGAGGATTAACCAACTGAGCCTCGGCGCCAGCCCCACAACATACATGTTTTCAGATGGGAAGACTCCACTGGGCAGGATGTCAGTGCTCCCCAAATTCATATACAACTTTAATACAATTCCCATCAAAATACCGTCAAGGTAATATGGAAAGGTAAATAAAGAATAACTAACCAATTTTTAAATGGATATGATCAGTCTGCCTGATTTTAAGACTTACAGTGTAGCTACAGTGGTTGGACTGTGTGGCACTGGCAGAGAGGTAGACAGATTAATGGAGCAGAGAAGAGACCCCAGAAACAGACTCAAACCAACATGCCCAAGTGATTCTTTACAAAGGGGCAAAAGCAATTCAAGGGAGGAAGGACAGCTTTTGAATAATGGTGCTGGAATAATTGGACATCCTTCTGTAAAAAAATACACCTTTTCCTAACTCTCACTCCTTGTATGAAAGTAACTCAACATGGGCCACAGACTTAAATGTAAGATGAGCAGTTGGATAAAAATAGGAGGAATACTTTGAGGAACAGAGCTAGACAAAGAATTCTCAGATGTGACCCCAAAGCCTAATCCTTTAAAGATGTTTTCTGTAAAAAGAGTAAAAACTCTTGCTTTGTGAAAGATCTTGTTATAGAAATGAAAAACAAGCTACAGATTGGGAGAAAAAATATTTACAAACTGCACATCTGGCAATGTATAATATATAAGGCTCTATCAAAACTCAGTACTAAAATTACAAGAATCCAACTAGAGAATAGGTGAAAGGCATAGAGACTTTTCACTAAGAGAGTGTGCAGGTGGCAGGTGAGGAGGGGAAAAAGATGTTCAATCCCACCTGCCAGCAGGGAAATGTAAGGTAAAGACACAATGAGATATCACTGTACACCTATCTGAGTAGCTCAAATTTAAAAAGTGATAACGTCAAATGCTGGTGCGAATGTGGAGGAATGTCACTCCTACACCGCTGCTTGCAGTTGTTAAGTAGTACAGCCACTCTGGAAAACAGTTTAGCAGTTTCTTGTAAAACCGAACTAAATAACTGAGAAATTGCACTCCTGGGAATTTATGCCAGAGACATGAAAGCTTAGGTTCACACAAATATCTGTGAGTGAATGTTTCTAGCACCTTTATTCATAGTTCATACCTGGAAATAACTCCGACGTCCTTCAAAGGTGACGGGTTATACATACTGCGACACAGCCATGCAGTGGGCTAGTACTCAGCAATAGGAATGAGTGATGGGCACACACAACACACTAGATAATCTCTAGAGAACTAGTCTAAATGAAAAACCCAGTGTCCAAAGGTTATATACTATATGGTTCCACTGATGTAACCTCCTTAAAACGACACAGTTATAGCTGTGGAGAACAGGTGGCTGGTGGCCAGGAGCTGGGCAGGACTGTGATCATCAAAGAGCAACGTGAGTGTGTCTGTCCATTTTCTGTTGCTAATAACCCAGTGTTACAGACTAAGTCAGTTAGAAAGAAAAGAGGTCGATTTTGGCTCCTAGCTCTGGTCCAAGGTCAAGAGACCGCACTTGGTGACAGCCTTGCCCCCGGGATGCAGGGCATCACACAGCAAGAGACAGGGAGTACATATGTGTTTCCCTTCTGGCCTTTCTCCCCATTTTTTTTTTCAAGTTAAAAAATGTATTTATTAGAGAGAGGGAAAGAGAGCTCCCTGATTTGCTGGTCCCCCCCAACCCCCCGAAGCCTACAAGGGCTAGGGCTGGGCCAGGCTGAAGCTGGGAGTTGGGAACCCAATACAGGTCTCCTGTGTGCAGCCATCACCTGTTTCTTCCCAGGACCTGCATTAGCAGGAAGCTGGAGTCAGGTGCCAGAGGCGGGTATTGAACCCACGTGCTCCAATGTGGAATGTGGGCTTCCTGACTGGTGGCCGAATGCCAACCCCTCCCCCTCTTCTAAAACCACCAGATTTAATCACGGGGCTCACATGCTTCACTATGAATTGTCAGAGGAGACAAACCATCTTGAGTCCTCAGCAGTGGGGGGATCCCTGTGGGATGGAACGTCCGACTTAGGTGGTGGCCTCCATGTGGTACTGTGCTGTTGTCTCGTGGGATGTCACCCTTGGGGAAACTGTGCAAAGGATCCCTTGGATCTCTCGGTGTTATTTCTCTGTACAGTTTCTCCCACCTGCATGCAAATTTTCAATTATCTCTCAAAACAGTTTAATCAGAAAACATTTCTTTTCCCTGCATTCTTTTTTATTTATTTATTTATTTTAGATTTATTTTATTTATTTGAAAGACAGAGTTACAGAGAGAGGTAAAGACAGAGAGAGAGGTCTTTCATCCGCTGGTTCACTCCCCAGATGGCCGCAATGGCTGCAGCTGCGCTGATATGAAGCCAGGAGCCAGGAGTTTCTTCCAGGTCTCCCACGTGGGTGCAGGGGCCCAAGGACTTGGGTCATCTTCTACTGCTTTCCCAGGCCACAGCAGAGAGCTGGATTGGAAGAGGAGCAGCTGGGACTAGAATTGGCGCCCATATGGGATGCCGGCACTTCAGGCCAGGTCTTTAACCTGCTGTGCCACAGCGCCGGCCCCCCTGCATTCTTTTTAATAGCTGCTGTTGTATTTCATGGGATGTTTTATTTGAGTCCATACCTCATAAGCCTGGGAGAGCAGGCTTTTAATTTGTGTAATTTATTTAATATAAGAATTATAGGAGAAGATAAGGGAAAGCTAAGGAGGTGCAGAAATGTTTCTCCTTCTTTGTTTGAAACAAGTCCCTTACCTCGTGACTCTGATGGGATCTGGGGGTTAGAGGTGTCAGCTAACCCTGGTGGGGTTGGTCAGGTGGCTGGGTCCAGGTTCTTGTTTCTGATGCAGGAAGGAACTCAAGGACAAGATGTAGGTACAGGTAAGCAGAGAAGCAAGGAAGGAGGACACAAAAGAGAGGCTGCAGCCCTGGGCACCCCAAACCAGGCCCTTGGCCTTGATGGAGCTGGCCCGCGTTTGTCTCAGCAGGGTGGGGACGCCTCTCGCTGCTGGGTGGAAGGTCTGGTTCCTGTGGGGGACTTCATCTCCCCCAGGACAGCCAGGGCCTGTTGTCGCAGTAATTATGACCCTGAAGGTGAGTGTAGGAGATTGAGGTGATGATAAGAGGGCATGAAAAGCAAAACGTTTCCCTAGGAAGCTGTGACATCGTGGTTGTTGTTGTTACCATCATCTAGCCATTAATAAAAGCCTCATCAGCACCAAGCATGTGGTTAAATTCATTCCCTGTCATTCAGTGCTTCTCAGACTTGACCCCTGGAGGACCAGCTAAAACATGGAAGTTTCTGATGTAGTAGGTCTGAGTTGGAGCCCAAGAATCTGAATTTCTCACAAGTTCCCAGGGGAGGCTCCTCTTTGAGATGCAAATCAATCTACCAGAATCAACCCCAGGAAGCAGGGAGCAGCATCCCCCTTTCACAATGGGGACACAGTGGCTGGGGCCACCAACCATGTGCTCTTCTGAACTCAGGGGGTTTAGCTTGCTGGGGACAGGGGGCAGGGGACAACTACCTACAGAAGCTGGAGGAGGAACAGCGTGGCAGAAGGCACTGAGCTCTGGAGAGGGAGATGGGGTTTGAGAGCCCGGCTCACAGGGTCACTAAGGGCGCTGCCCAGGGAAGCAGGGCTGGGAGCACATTGGGGGTCTTGGTTGTTATTGGTGAGAAGAGCTGGGAGGGGGCTAAGAAAGGCCATTCTGGGGGTCACTTTCTCCTTGCCCACCCATCTTTGCTGCCAGCACATCACAGCTTGCTTATGTTGGCTTCTGCCCACCTCGTGGCTGTGTGTGGCAGTCTACTCTCTGGCTGTTTGCATGGGATTCTGTTCATGCAACGGCTGCTTCTCTGGCATTCTGCTCATGCCATGGCTCTGTGGGAGGGTCTGTCCACACGACGGCTCTGCTTTTGTGAGATTTTTGTCCATGATATGGCTGTTTGTTCATACTCAGCTTTGTCTGGGTGCTACTCTGTCCACACCATGGCCCTGTACAAGTGGTGTTTTGTCTAGGCTGTGGCTCTGTGTGATAGCCTGCCCACACCACGGCTCTGGGAGAGTGGGATTCATCTACTCTGCGGCTCCATGGGGGATGTCTTCTGCCCATGCCACAGCTCTGCCCAGGTGGTGTTCTCTCCACGCTGTGGCTCTTGCAGGTGGTCCACACATGGCCTCTCTGTGAGTGGTCTGCAGTGTGGCCCTGCACACATGACCCTGTGTGCTTGCCATGGCTCCATGTGAGTGGCATTCTAACCTCTTCATACCTCTTCTCCCCTTCATGCACCTTTTCCATATTTCCTATGAATGGGAAAAGTGAACAGTAAAAAACTTGCAGAAGGAAAGTCATTAATGAAATTGCTTTTTTTTTTTTTGGCAGGCAGAGTTAGACAGTGGGAGAGAGAGACAGAAAGATCTTCCTTTTCTGTTGGTTCACCCCCCAAATGGCCGCTACAGCAGGTGCGCTGTGCCAATCTGAAGCCAGGAGCCAGGTGCTTCCTCCTGGTTTCCCATGTGGGTGCAGGGACCCAAGGACTTGGGCCATCCTCCACTGCCTTCCCGGGCCACAGCAGAGAGCTGGCCTGGAAGAGGAGCAACCGGGACAGAATCCAGAGCCCTGACCGGGACTAGAACCCAGGGTACCGGCGCCGCAGGTGGAGGATTAGCCTAGTGTGAAATTGCTTTTTGAGTTTATTTTGTGATGTTATAATTCTTTGGGCCATTGAAATAAACTAGAGAGAGGGAGAGAGAAAGATAAGTACAGGAGAGGCAGGAAGCCTCATGAATAATGTCACTGGAGCATGAATTCAGATTCGAAGCTTTGAAAACTCGGGGGAGCCGGGTAGCACGGAGGGCTTCCCTTGGCCCCTTTGGTTCCCAGCTTTCCTTACAGGATCAGAACCTGCAGCATCAGGGCTGTGGCTGCCCAGTGGCTGCCCCCGTGGAAGGGCCTGGCTCCCACTCGTGGCTTCTCTAATGAGGGCCATGGAAACCTGGGGCATGCCGTCCTGGTCTGGAAAGTTCTAGATTCGAACTTGGAGCAACACTCACCAGCCAGGACTCTTTCCCCTCACCTGGCCTGGCAGCTGTGTGTGTGCCTGTGTGCATTTGTGAGCACATCTTAAAGGAAACATGTTTTGCAGTGTGCGTGCACTGCAAAGAACCAGCTCCCAACCACGCAGGGGCCGTGTGCAAGTGGGCATTGGGGAAGAGGCGCTGAGCGGCTGTCCATGGACATGCAAGGGAATTTTCCGCTGCTTCTAGGATCCTGTAAACCACTCCTTTCTTTCTTTTTTTTTTTTTTCTAATTTATGATGTGTTTTAAAAGTGTGTTTTTAAAAATTATTATTATTATTTTACAAGATCCATGCAGTCTGCGTGGTGCTTTATAGGGCGTATCCAGCTACAGCTGGTGCACGGCTGGGTGTTTTATGGCAAATTATTCTCAGATTACCCTCTAATGCAAGAAGGCCTGCCTGTTGTCTGTGCTCCCTGGGTCATATAGAAGCTCCTCCAACTTGATACAAAACAGCTGCCTCCGTCAGCTGTTCCAAAAAAGGAGCATTTTGAGGCTGAAGCCACAGGAAAAAGTTTTTTTTTTTTTTGTAATCGGTGGAGATGATGAAAAATGTTAAATTACTCCTTCCTGGTCATTAAAATGTGATTTCATTTGGTTACTAACAAATTGTTTAAATCTCAGAAGAAGGGCTCCGAGAGGGACTTTGCTAATTGTGCTCTGGCAATAGGTCTGGGGTGGGGGTGGGGTGCGGCGTGCGCTCCCCAGGGAGGGCGCACAAAACTCTTGCTGACCTCTGTGTCCTGGGGCCTCAGCCCGGCTGGGCCCGGGTCAGGGGGCGGACCCCTGGGTCTCACTCCCCTCGCTCCACTGCGTCCCCGCTGAGGCCAGCAACAAAAGGGTCAATTGTCTGAGGCCTTTCTTTGTCTGAAGGGCTCCACGGGCCTTTCTGAATGCCAAAGTGTATCCATGTGTGCCGGTAAGGTGTTGGTGCACATCTGTGTGAGTGTGTATGTGTGTACATGTATGGTGGCACATGCACATATGTACATGCCAAAACGTGTGCATGTGCCTGCGTGTACATATAACGATGCAGGGGCACGTGCATGTTCTGTGAGAAGGCATCATGCGTGTGCATGCGTTCGTGTGTAAGTATGTATATGAACGTGCATAACTGCATATTTGTGCACAAGTCTGTGTGTGTGCAGGTGTGAATGTGTACATGGGTGAGACTTGCGTAAGGTGTTCTGAGTGGCTTGTGCTTCTTAGCAGAGCCAGGGCCTCAGAGCAGCCCGCCTGGCCCCTGCAGCTGCCCAAGGCCAAGTCCCTCCGGCTCATCCCTGAGCAGATCCCTTGCTCATCCCTTGCTGTGGGTCAGAAACCTCAGAGACTTGCTACCTCTGCCGCTTTCGCTGTTTCCCTGTAGGGGTGAGGAAGAGCAGGCGCGAGAGGCTCCCTACATAGCTCCTCAGCCAGCTTTGCCTCACTGGGCTGCTCCAACCTGGGGTTTCAAGGCACCACCCACAAAATGTTTTCTACGCTTGTCCCAGCCCCTTTTGGGAGCCTCCTCATTGTATCCAGGGCAAGTTGCATAGTGTTTTTGCCATGTTTCCAGAACGACTCTGAAATGCCCTGTTTCCGTCCACCCTGAAGGTCTGTTCTCACATAGCCCCAGGATCTGCCCATGGTCTCAGGTCCCACAGGGGTCTGCAGGGAGCTGTGGGCATTCTGGCCTTCGGTTCCAGCCAACCCTGATCACCGAGTTTCCATGATTCACACTCTGTTCCTTAGCAAGGGTGTCCTTTTAAAAACGACCATAAAACACATTTGATTCAGAAGCCAGGAAAAGCCTAATAAAAACGCTTCATTGAAATCCACCCTTGCAGAAGATTTATCTCCCAGCCCCCGTTAGCTAGCGCGGCTGCCAACGAACAACTTCTGATTCCTCATCCTTGTGCTTCCCAGCCCCGTTCCTCCCCCTGTCCCAGCAAGGGCTTATCTTTCAACTGTGCAAAAGCCACCAATTAAACTGTACTCCCTAGCTTATCGAAATGTTCAGTTGGCAAAATTATCTTATAATGAGCCTAGCTGTAAGCCAGGACTTTTTAACCCCAGGAAATGCAAAGTGGCCCAGCAAGTGAAATCTGTCCGTCGCTCTTCCTGAGTTTAGGCTTCAGTGTCTGCCTTTCCCACAGCAATTTCTCCCACGTTCTTTATGTTCTTGATGGCCCCCGAGGCATCTTCCTCTTCTGTTTGTTTAACTCTCAAAGCAAACCCCCTCTCAGTGAATTGAGACGGATAATTGAGCGAGTCCAGGTGAGGGTGATGTGAAAGGAACTTGGTTTCATATCTTTCACGCCTTCGCTTTTAGACATTCTTTAGGTGGAACTTGAGCCTCCTCCCTGATCCTCACGGCTCACCGCTGCCAGGTCTGCATTTTGTGTGCCTGTAGTGAGAACGCAGAACCGGATTGTTCCGGAGCCGAGCTGCTCTCAGCACATCCGGGACATTCTGCCGCACGTCCAGCTGGGCAGCAGTGTTGGGCTTTCTCCTCTCAGCCATGTCTTATTCTCAGTGCAACACAAATGTCACCTCCTCCCATCCAGTTCCACTGGGGCCAACATCAAGGGAACTTTGATGTTTGGGGCTGTTAAGGTGCAACTCAGACTTATCACACAGAAATGATACAAATGCCACTTGGGTTCTCAACTCCTGTGAGTCTAGAGGTAGAGATGCCACAGCTGGGCATGGTGGATGTTGACTGTTGCTTTTTCAAAGTTCGAAAAACCAATCTAAAAACTAAATTTTGGGCTGTACCAATATTTTCATAAATAAGGTATTGCTTTATATCTAGTGTACTAATGGCATTACTTTTTAAAAAAGATTTATTTATTTATTTTATTTGAAAGGCAGAGTTACAGAGGGGCAGAGGCAGAGAGAGAGAGAGAGAGAGAGAGGTCTTCCATCTGCTGGTTCATTCCTCAGATGGCAGCAATGGCTGGAGTTGGGCCGATCCAAAGCCAGGACTTGGAGCCTCTAAGGGGTTTCCCACGTGGGTGCAAGGATCCAAGGACTTGGGCCATCTTCTTCTGCTTTCCCAGGCCACAGCAGAGAGCTGGATCAGAAGTGGAGTGGCTGGGACTCGAACCAGCGCCCATGTAGGATGCCAGCACTATAGGCAGCGACTTTACCCACTATGCCACAGGGCCAGCCCTTGACTTTTAAAATTTTTTAAAAATTTATTATTTCTTTGAAAGGCGGGGTGGTGGGGGAGAGATCTCCCACCTGCTGATTCATTCCCCAAAAGCCTGAAATATCCAGGACTGTGCCAGGTCAAAGCCTGGGAGCCAGGACCCCAGTCCGGGTCTCCCACAGGAATGGCAGGGACCCAACTAACTTGAACCATCGCCTGCTGCCTCCTAGGATGTTCATCAGCAGGGAGCTGGAATAGGAAATAGAATCAGAACTTGAGCCCTGGCACTGCGACATGAGATGCAGGCATCCACTAGTGTCTTAACTACTCTGCCAAACACCTGCTCTATTCATCAAATTTTTCATATCTATTGGGCAGTAAGCGTGTGAATTTGCGTGTACACACACACATGCACACACCTTCCTATGGATATAAACATACAAAAACAGAAAAATTGCTTCATGCTCACATTACTCCTGGGAGAAATGCTTATTCGGTCTGTATTATACTTGGGCAAACTGAGGTTCCGAGCGTTTCAGTAGCTTGCCGATGCCTACAGGGTTAGCTGCCAAGCAGGCCTGGCTCTTGTAGTCCACTGCAGAGCTTGTGTGAAGTAGCTGAGGTCTAGGTCGTGTGACTCGACCTCCACGGATTTTCTAGAGCTTTCTGGGACTTCTGTGGAGGAAAGAGATCATGGCTTCCCCTCCGCCTACTTTTGCTGCTGTGCCCTGCAGTTGTGTGCACCGTCTCTTGAGGTCTGCATGTGTCTCAGGCTGATTCTCCCCTGTACTCAGAGCTGAGGCTGTGCCTCAGTGTGAAGGTGGTTCTGCTTGGTGGCCTGGGTTTGCGCTCCGTGCTGCTAGGCTTTGCTCTCCCAACACAAGCCCTGGAATGCCTTCTGTCTAATCCACAGTGAAACACTCTGGACCTCTTTAAGACCCCTTCAAAATATGATTATCCTTTAAAGGCTAAGTTGAAACTAAAGATCTATTATTAGATGCATTGTTTTTTAATGCTTATGTATTCAGTTTTATTTCTTTGAAAGGAAGAGTGACAGAGAGAGAGAGAGAGAGAGAGAGAGAGTTGTTCTATCTGCTGAGTCACTCCCTAAATGCCTACAATAGCCAGGAATGGGTCAAGCTGAAGCCAGGAGCCCCCAAACTCCATCCGGGTCTCCCACGTGGGTGGCAGGGGTCCAACACTTGAAGCGTCACCTGCTGCCTCCCAGGTGTGCCAGCAGGAAGCTGGGTAAGCATTCTGATATGGGATGTGGGCCTTACCCGCTGTGCCACAACGCTGCCCAGGTGTGTTATCTGTGAAGCACTGAAGTAGGGTATCTTAGGAAATGTTGAAAAAAAAAATAAAGTTGACCATACTGAGTGAATTTTCTTGTGAATTCTGCATACTCTTGATTTTCTGTAACCTGTATGTTTCTCTGCTTACAGCTTGGGTTGACGATAGCCATTCGCTACAGTCACAGGTAAGGCTTGAAGTTTTCTTTTTCCTTTCAACAAATGTACTTACTGGTTTATAGCTTTTTGTGTGCTGGAGTCTCAAGGGTTTTGATCCACCATGAATGTCAAGGTCACAGATGAAATTGTTCTAGCTGCTTGATTGGCAGGAGTGGGTCTCTGTGTGGGGGAATGAGGTCTTTGCCTGGAAGTGGTGGTAGATAGCAAGTTTCCTTCAACACAAGAAGGTGGGATGTGCTACAGCCAGAACAAAGAAGTGATCTCTGGGTAACACACCCTGTCCCAGAGTGGGACCTGGAATCAGGAATGACCTGTGTGAAGCCTTTGCCCGTGTACATGGGCCCTCCCTTCCCATCCGTCTTAGGTGCAGCTGGCTGTGGCTAAATGCTTCAAGTTGTCTGCCTTTGTCTCAAGTGCACCGTGTGAGAAAGCTGCTTCTTGAACCATAAGTGTGATTTTGTATTACAAATGCTTGTTTCTAAGTATCGACCTTTCCACCTTGGTATCCATCAGAATGCATTAAGGTGTTGAGTTTATTAAAGTAAGATCCAGCCCCAGTGGATGGGCAGTAGGCTGTGTCTGCCCTGTCCTTACACAAACTACTCATAACTTCCCCAATATGCCACCCACTAGGAGTAGCTTTGGGCTCAGTGACATCTGGTCAGCTGTTCACAACAGCCCCAAATGTTACCTGATTTCAAATAAGTTTGCCTACTAAAGACCCTGATAAGTAGATGTCTGCATGGTTTCAGTTTGAACGTGAACTGAGCAGTCATAAGCAATCATTGAGGCTTTGAAATCTGCTGGAGAGCAGTGCAGAGAGGGCAGGTACGGATTTGAGCGAGCGAGCTAGAGGTGTTCGTGTGGGCTGCTTCTGGGCACCTGTGGGGGAAGCTGTGCCGGGGAAACTCAACGACTGTGTAAGGGAAACGAGAGAGCTTTTCTTCACTCATCCCTAGGCTCCTGGCGGAGGCCCCACGACAGAAAAGAGACTCACCAGAAACAAAGCATGCAAATTTATGGAGCGTGACTTTCACTTGACAGGGAAGGCTTCGTAAGGAAATGAAAACCCAAGAAACAGAGACTTGTGTATTTTTTATTTCAGTGTGATGGAGAAGTGCACAGTCGTGGGGAAGTGTGGCTGGACAAAGGCAGGGGTGGTCTAAGTTAATAAGCTTGGAGGTGGGGGGGCTAAGCAAGGTCTGTTTGCTCCGACTCATTGCTGTGACCCCGAGTCTTCCGAGATAAGGCTGTTCCTCTCCCCGGGGTGCAAGGAGGATGCGTCTCAGAGGAGGGCTTTACGACCTGCTTCAGGGGAGAGGAGCGAGCGTGACTTTCCTGCTGAGCCGTATTTTAGGGCAGTGTGTGTGGACCCCCATGCACTGCCTGTGTGCATCCGAGTCCCCGTGTGCAGAAGCACCTTGTCCTGCTGAAGCTGGTGCTCCCCTCCCAGCACGGAAGCATGCAAACATGGCTGCACACTCAGGAGGCGTGGCGTGGGCCCTGAGCCTGGACCCGACAGCCCCTGGGCACTGGATGTGTCGCAGCAGGGCAGAGAGTGGCTGGGCAGTGCTCCCACAGGAACTTGCAACAGCCTCTTTTTCTAGATGTTCTAAATGTGAACTGCTCCTTTGGAACCAGGTAAGATGGTGGTGGTGGTCGGGGCAGGAATGTAGACCTGGGGAGGTCCTAGCTGGCTGAGGCCTTTGCCCCCTGCGGTTGTCAGGGCCTAGGTCTGTGTTTGTAGACAAGATTCTGGTTTCCCCATTAAAGGCCACCCCGGGTACCTGGAGCCATTTTCTGTTGTCCCAGTGCCACATTGGTTGGGGGAGACTCTTCTCGGGGCTGAACACAGTCTTCATCTGGGAAGGGAGGCCACCTGGCCATTTAGATTTGCCTCCCCTTGGGGCCGGGGCCACTGGGTGAATTCTAGAAGGAAGCTCTTTGCCTAGGTTGCCATCGGCTTTCCCCTTTGGCTCCTGTCTCCCCAGAGCAGCCTGGCGTCACTGAAGACTACTGTGATCAGTAGACAGCGTTTATGAGGCTGAGCACAAAGCAGGGTCCCTGGCCATGGCCCCACAGAAGCTAAGGATGGGCTCGACTGTCTTGAAGGGGAAGACATGGGGCAGCTGTCAGGGCCCTGTGGGCTTGTCTCTGCCCAGCCTAGGGCTGCGATACCTCTTCAGACTCAGACTTGGGAAAATGGAGAGATTTTACCTTTGAATCCTTAGACTTGCTCCTAGTGTGAGTTTCGAACTTCCTGGTCCAGGGTGTTTCTTCCATGATCCTTTGTTGGGAAACCAGTTGGACAATAGCCAGTGGCTGTCAGAGGGACCAACACTGCATGTGGTTGCAGCCTGACAGCTGACAGGTGGCGGACAAGTCACCTGTCCCTCCAGCCTCAGGCTCTGTGATCTGCTAGCTATTTTTTCTTGGGAAAATTTCCCAATTTTCTTACCCTTTCTCACTGCTTATCTAGAATGACCTATCCTAAGGGTTATCAAGAACAGTAGAGGTCATGGATAGAGCACTCCAAGCCCGGGTTGGGCACCGAGAAGGCAAAGACAGTGCGAATTCCAAAGTGCTGGCTCTTTCCATGGCAGGTGCAATGGGAAGGGTTGCCCACAATCCATCCTTGCCAAGTCTCATCCCTAGAGAGCAGGAAGTAAGACTTGGACAAAAGCTGTTTTTAAAGAGTTTGGATTCTTGGCCTTGCTCATCTTGTGGCTGTGCTAATGGAGCCTGCTCCAGTGTCCACGGCTGCCTAATGTCACCAAATCAGGATTTACCACGTGCATGTATTCTGCAGGTCAGGGCTATGGAGATGGCCGTGGCGATGGCTTGCGTCTGCTTCCCAGGGTCTGGAGCTTCTGTTGGGAGACTCTGGGTTAGGACCTGAATCGTCTGAAGGCTTGATCACTTGTGTGTCTGGCTGTTGGCCAGGGCCTCTTCATTCATGTGGAAGCATCTTTGTGCTTCCACACAGCACAGCCTTTGGCTTTCTCAGAGTGAGTGTCCCACAAAGAGAGGAGTAGGTGCTCCCTAATGCAGCCTTGGAAGCCACATAGCATCAATTCCACCTTACTCCATCCTCGGGGCAGCCACATTCTCCACTTGTGTTCAGAGGGAAGGAGTAGAGACCCCACCTCTCAGTGGAAGAGTTGTGACACAAGCGTATGGGGTGGGAAACAGCAGCATGGTCCTCTTTGGAAAATGCAGTCTGCCACAATTCCCATCTCAATATGTGGACTCTATTTTTTTTTTAAGATTTATTTGTTTATTTGAAATGCAGAGTTACAGAGAGAGAGAGGAGAGGCAGAGAGAGGTCTTCCATCTGCTGGTTCACTCCCTAGATGGCTGCAACAGCTGGAGCTGTGCCGATCCAAAGCCAGGAGCCAGGAGCTTCTTCCAGTTCTCCCAAGTGGGTTCCGGGCCTAAGGACTTGGGCCATCTCCTACTGCTTTCCCAGGCCATAGTAGAGAGCTGGATCAGGAGTGGAGCAGCCAGGTCTCAAATTGGCGCCCATATGGGATGCCAGCACTGCAGGCACAGCTTTACTCACTATGCCACAGCGCGGGCCCCTGCCCTATGTTTGACTGCCGACACACATTCTACGGGAGGTTTATTTAACCCCTCTGATTAGACGGAAAACAATTGCATTTCTCAGTGTATCCAAATGAAGCTGTGTTTCAACAACAAATCAGAATCAGCTTCTCTCCCTGCCCCCAGTCCTGAGTGACCAGCAAAAGGGAAGAAAGAGCTAAAGAGACCATTCCCAAGGAGGGGAGGGTGTCTGGGCCTGTCCCATGGTGCGTCGGGGGCTGTGGCAGAGGGCCTGACTTACGGGCGGCAGGATGTGGTGGTCTCGGGGGGCGGTGCTGAGTGATCATGTGGCAAGCCAGGCCCCAAGGAGCGCTGTGTTGGGCAGCTTTCTGTTCCTCCAGCCCAAGGCTGAAGGGGAACCACTCGTGAAGCAAAGGTTGGCTTTGGCTCCGTTTTGGAAGCCCACAGTGCAAGAGTGCGCAGGTCCCCTTGGTTCAGCCGCTGGTGAGAATGCAGCATGGCACTGGAGGGGTGTGTGCAGGGGAGGGGTGACGTGGGGAGCAGAGAGAATGGCCAGGCCCCGCTCAGATTTTAAAATGAGAACCCCATGGGGCCGGCACTGTGGCACAGCAGGTTAAAGCCCTGGCCTGAAGTGCCAGCATCCCATATGGGTGCTGATTCTAGTCCCAGCTGCTCCTCTTCCAATCCAGCTCTCTGCTATGGCCTGGGAAAGCAGTGGAAGATGGCCCAAGTCCTTGGGCCCCTGCAACCCATGTGGGAGACCTGGAAGAAGCTCCTGGCTCCTGGCTTCAGATAGGCGCAGCTCCAGCCTTTATGGTCATGTGGGGAGCGAACCAGCGGATGGAAGACCTCTCTCTGTGTGGAGTCTGTATGTGGAGCACTTGTGGAAAGAAATTGAACACACTGTCCTTGCTACAAAGTACTTTCTAGTTGGGGAGGCACTATATATATGTGGAAAGAAGACTTGAGAATAGACACAAATCTTTTTTTTTTTTTAATCTGAAAAGGAGCAGGGAGGGAGGGAGAGAGAGAGGGAGAGAGAGAGAGATTTTCCATATACTGATTCACTTCCTAAATGCCTGCAACAGCTGAAGTTGGGCCAGGCCAAAACCGTTCCTAGAAACTAAATCCAGGTCTCCCATGTGAGCCACTACTGCTGCATTAGCAGGGTGCTGGAATGGAGAGAGGAGCCTGGGCTCAAATCTGAACACTCTGATGTGGATGCAGGTGTCTCCAGGAGCAGCTTAACCACTGTGCCCCACGCCTGCCCTGCCACAAATCTCATAGGAAAAGATATGCCAATCAAGTGAGGCTTCTTAGAGGAGGTGAACATGAAGTAGTCTCCATCCCTTTCAAGTGGAAAAGTGGGAAGGAGTCCCAGCTGACTCAGGCAGATGCCCTTGCAGGCTGCTCAAACAGGTGCCTTGGGACACACGGTGTTCAACTACTGTTTGGCCTGCTTTGGAGGAGAGGCTGAGTTTGGGGAAGGTGTGGGGTGTGGGATGAGCTTGGCTGCTTCCAGTTGCTTCTGTAGTCCTAGGCGTTTAGCCTTGGCCCTGAGCCTGGAACCCACCCCTCAAAACCAAAGCTCCATAGATCACTGGATGGAGCGCAAGGGGGACACTCAGCAGTTGTCAGTCATACATGAAAGTGGCCCTTCAGGGTCCAGCCCACATACATGTGTGGCAGCAGCAACCCCCTCCACCCCTCTCCCCCCATCCAACTGCATTCTGTGTGCTCACAGGAGACACCCTGGCACATGTGGCTTCCCCTCCTGTTTCCAGGGCTCTTTGCATCCAGGCTCATCTGTCCCCTCTGCTGGCTCTGGGGTGTTGAGGGCTGTGCAGGAGACACAGATATTTACATGAACGCAGCAAAAGCCAAGCACACAACAATAAAAATGCACTGGAGAAGTCACAACTGGGGGAGGCCAGCGAAGACGCCTGCTGGGCCGCCCTGCAAGTTTCAAGGTTCTTCGCCACCCAGCTCTGGGCCAGGGAACCTGGGATGGTGAGCTGCTGCAGCAGCTGGCGCCAACAGCACAGGAGAGTGGAGGCCTCAGGAGCGGAGCGGGTGATTAGACAGTGCTGGCAGCGGTGCAGGGACACCAGGCATCAGTGGCCGATTCCCACCAGCCAGGGCGGGCAGGTGACGAGCAGCCTTCCATCCAGTGGACACAGAGAGGGCTTTATCAAAGGCTTACCCCCGCGAGCAGCCTGCCAGGGGCGTCTGCCTGAGCCAGCTGGGCCTCCCTCCTGCTTTCCCACTGTAAAGGGGTGATGATTACCTACGCTTTCCAGAACATGCTTCTGAAATGTGAGGAATTCTTATTTGAAAATTCCGGAAAGGACAGCAGCATCCATACATTCATGGTGGGGAAGGAACCCATGTCTTAGGGATCCACGTATCTCCAGGAACTGATGGCATTTACCAAGGCGTCATGGAGGAGCCGCTTGCAAGCCAGGCCTGCACCACCGCCCCTTCCTCCCCTGTGCTTTGTGGCAGCAGCAGGCGCAGGAGGAGTTGACCTTTGCTCTTAGATGCCTGCATGGGGCTGCACTGCCTTGTGGTAGCTCTTCTGTCCCATCTGATACCCGGCCCTATCACCTGTCTCTCTCCCATCCAGGAGGAGGAAGGTCAAGGGTGTGGGTTTCCGGTTGAATCCTACTCACTTATTTAGATTAGCTGAATATTTTATCCTTTTGTTGATTTCTTTATTATTATTTTTGTAAAATATGCCTAATATCAAATGGACCATTTGTCCTAGCCCGTTTGTATTGCTGCAATGATACTGTAGCTGGGGTCATTTGTAAGGAGACAAAGTTTCTTTGTCTTAGGTCTGGAGCCCGGAAGTCGCAGATGAAGGCGCTGCAGGTGTGGTGTCTGGTGAGGGTGTGCCCGCTGCTTCCTTGTCTAGAGTGCTGTGTCTGCCCATGGCAGAGGGGGAGGGGAAGCGAGCACGACACTGCTGAGCTTCTGATGAGGACCTGAATCGCATCCGTGAGGGAGCAGCCCTCCCTGCCTGGTCACCTCCTAACACCCATCCCAGTGGCCACTGAGTTCCAGTGCTTGAGATTTGGAGGGGCACAGACTAGCACCATTTCACCTGTTTGCAAGACTTCAGTTCATGGGCATCAGCCTGTTCATGTTGTTGCATGGCCAGGTCACTGTCCAAATCCGGAACTTTTTCTTCACCCTAGATCATAAGATACCATTAAACGGTAATTCCCCTTTCTCCCATTCCTTCTCCTTGATGACCAGTACTCTACTTGTCTGCATCTATGACTTCTATGCATGTTAGTGGGATCACCTGGGATTTTTTTTTTTTTTTTTGACAGGCAGAGTTAGACAGTGAGAGAGAGACAGAGAGAAAGGTCTTCCTTCCGTTGGTTCACCCCCACAATGGCCGCTACAGCCAGCGCTGTGCCGATCCAAAGCCAGGAGCCAGGTGCTTCCTCCTGGTCTCCCATGCGGGTGCAAGGCCCAAGCACTTGGGCCATCCTCCACTGCCTTCCCGGGCCACAACAGAGAGCTGGCCTGGAAGAGGAGCAACCAGGACAGAATCCGGCGCCCCGACTGGGACTAGAACCTGGGGTGCCGGCACTGCAGGTAGAGGATTAGCCAAGTGAGCCGTGGCGCCGGCCTGGGATTTGTTTTTTTGTGACCGGCTTATTTCACTTAACATAATGTCTTCAGGATTCATCCATGACAGCACGTGCCAGAATTTCCTCTTTTTAAGGCTGGGTAACTTTCCGCTGTGTGTAGATATCACGTTTTGTTTACCCTGTCATTTGTCGATGGACATGGGGTGGCTTCTGTCTTTTGGTCACCGTGAATAGTGAGCAGGGGAGTGCAAGTCATCTCCCTCGAGTCCCTGCTTTCACTGCTTTTGGATATATACCTGCAGGTGGGATTTCTGAATCATACAGTGATTCCAACTTTACGATTTTGAGGGAAAACCACATTGATCTCCTGTTAGTTACTTCTTTTCAATTTTTAAAAATTTATTTTTCTTTAAAAGGTAAACATAGAGATATAGATAGGTCGATAGATGATAGGCAGAGATCGTTCATCTGCTGGTTTACTCTTCAAATACCTGCAACAGCAGAGCTGGAGCAGGCCAGCGTCAGGAGCCAAGAACTCAATTCGGGTCTCCCATGTAGGTGGGAGGGACCCAAGTCCTTGAGCCATGATCTGCTGCCTCCCATTTTTTTTTTTTTTTTTGACAGGCAGAGTGGACAGTGAGAGAGAGAGACAGAGAGACAGAGAGAAAGGTCTTCCTTTGCTGTTGGTTCACCCTCCAATGGCCGCAACGACCGGCACACTGCGCTGATCCGATGGCAGGAGCCAGGTGCTTCTCCTGGTCTCCCATGGGGTGCAGGGTCCAAACACTTGGGCCATCCTCCACTACACTCCCGGGCCACAGCAGAGAGCTGGCCTGGAAGAAGGGCAACCAGGACAGAATCCGGTGCCCCGACTGGGACTAGAACCCGGTGTGCCGGCGCCGCAAGGCGGAGGATTAGCCTAGTGAGCGGGGGCGCCGGCTCTGCTGCCTCCCATTTTATGCATCAGTTGGACGCTAGAATCAGAAGCAGAGCTGAGACTTGAACCCAGAACTTTGATAAGGGATGTGAGCATTCAAAGTGGTGTTGGGGCCGGTGCTGTGGAGCAGTAGGTTAATCCTCTGCCTGCGGCACCGGCATCCCATATGGGTGCCTGTTCTAGTCCCGGCTGCTCCTCTTCCAATCCAGCTCTCTCTATGGCCTAGGAAAGCAGTAGAAGATGGCCCAAGTCCTTGGGCCCCTGCATCTGCATAGGAGACTGGGAAGAAGATCCTGGCTCCTGGCTTCGGATTGGCGCAGCGCTGGCCGTAGCGGCCATCTGAGGAGTGAACCAGCAGATGGAAGACCTCTCTCTCTCTCTCCCTCTCACTGTCTGTAACTCTACTTCTCAAATAAATAAATAAATAAACTAATAAAAACAAAAACAAAGTGGTGTCTTTTTTTTTTTTTAAGATTTATTTACCTATTTGAAAGAGAGACCGGGGTGTAGTTGGGGGATGGACAGACACACACAGAGAAAATCTTCCATCCACTGGCCCTCTCCCAAAATGGCCACAATAGCCAGGTCTGTGCCAGGCAGAAAGCCAGGAGCCAGGAACTCCATCCAGGTCTCCCATGTGGGTTTAGGGGCCCAAATACTTGGGCCACTTTCTGATACTTTCCTCAGGCTTATCAGCAGGGGGCTGGATTGGAAGTGGAGCTGCTGGGACTCAAACTGGTGACCATGTAGAATGCTGGTGTTGGAAGTGTGCCACAACGTTGGTACCAAGTGAATTATCAAATTGTTAAAATGAATGGCGTTCAGGGTTAAGAACATCCCCCACCTGGTACACACACACACACACACACACACACGCATGCACACACACACACACACACACACCTTGTGTTCATCCCAACCACTTCCACTCTTGTCCTCAGACACACCTCTAAATATCACTCAACCAATTACTCCAGACCTGTCTGTGCAGTACAGGAGTGTGCACATGCATGTGTGTGCATGCATATGTGTGTACACACATGTGCACGCATGCACACATGAGCCATTGTGTGGGCAGTATGCTGAGAGATCTGGGGTGGAAAATGACACAGGTGTCTGACATCCAGAGCAGGAGGAGCATCTTCCACAACCGACCGCGCGCCCAGCAACAGGCCGTGCCCACGTGCCTTTGTTATTTTGATGTTTTCTTTGATTTTTGTGAAGTCAGGTCCTTGTCAGAGTGGAAAATTGCCTCTTGATGTGCGTTCCCCACTGTTTGGCTTGGTTGAGGTTTTTGGGTGGAATCCACATGGGGGTGACAGCTGGGTACCCCCAGAAGTGCCCTTTGCAGATAACAGCTCTGGGGCTCCCCCGCCCACGCAGTGGGGAAATTGTTCCCCTCTGTGTGGGTGTTTGTGTTTTTCTTTTTCTTCAAGATTGAAAGACAGCTCAGATGTTCTTCCTGCCCGACCCAGGGCTTCAGTCTAAAGACGCTCGCTCCCTGCTGGTGGGTACCTCTGAGGGCAGAGGAGAGAGGAAACGGGTCCAGAGGTGGGCACGTCATGTTGGCTCTGCTTACCTGACACAGGAGAAGCCTCGCGAGCCAATGGCGCAGGAGTTTTGCACGTGCGTCTATGCCCGTGTTTCTAAGAAAAGCTCACAGAGCAGAGCACGAGAACTGTGAACTAGCCCGCAACAGAAGCATTTGTTTTGTTTTCTGTCGGTTGTCTTAATCTAATGAGGAAGGAAGCAAATGTTCTATTTGGTTGTGTTACAGCTAAATGGAGGTCCAAAGAGGTGTGGCTTTTAGACAGTCACATAGATTTTAAGATAGGATGAATCTGGCTTCCCGTTCCAGCCTCAGGCTGGACTTATAGGCTGCCAACCCCCTACAAGGCATCTCCTGAGGGCTGGCAGAGGAAAGCCAGGACGGGGGCTCTAGCTGTGCAGTTACACTCTCCTTGACCCTGGCCGTCACGAACATGCCCCAGTGACCAGGCAGTCGTTCCGAGAGGGTGTGCGTGTTTTTGTTTGGAGTGAACTCAGGTGGCCTCTTGTGGGGTGAGAGCATCGTGCACTTCTGTGTTCTGATTTCGATTAGGAGCAGAGTTTGAAGTTCATAGATGAATTAGAGCACTCATTGAATGGACAGGCCGCATCAATGAACAAGTGCATTTGTCATGTTGCAATGTAAAAGGGAGGAAGAGACAAGGGACAGGGCGATCGGACCTGTGAGATTTTGATGTCCGATGTTGGCAGATGCCTCACCACTCCCAGCTGGGGCTGATTTGATCTTGTGGAGACAGCTGGAGGAGATGGTTGTTCTCCAAAGTTTGTAAAAATAAACAAAAAGCCTTTCTGCCCTTTTCCCTCCCAGGGAGTAGCAGTTGTTTCTGTCACTAGGTCTCTCTGGCTGGCTGCTCCATCTGTCTCTTTTTCAAACTTCATAGTGGTGCTCTGGCCAGATTGATACGCAGAGTTGCCAAGAAATTATTCAGTCCCAATGGTATCATCTTAAAAGCAAAGCCATCTTCTGCAAAGTTGCATTTCCTAGATAACCCTAACACAAAACATTGTCCTTAAGGGCAGACCATGGATATTCATAGGATGTCCCTCTGAGATCCTAGTGGGGAGGCAGAAATGCCAGGTGAGAGGTAGGTCCTCTTCAGGACCCAGGGGAGTAAGGAAGTAGGTGGGCATTTCTTCCTCTGCTTCCCTTCCTTCTCTTGAATTCTGTCTGCTAGGGGCTTTCTGGTCCGGCCCTATGTCTGTTCCCCAGAACTGCTCATTACATGCCTATTGCCACACCCACAGGCTTGCCAACAAGGGGACTCTTCCCCCCACACGGAACTGACTGTGCTCTTCCCACCTGGAAGCCGCCCTGGTCTTCCATGCCTGCAGGACAGAGTCCTGATCCTGACCGTGGGATTCGAGGTCTCATCCCCAGTGCCTGCTTCCTTGCAGAGAGCTTCCAGGCTCCTCTGCCCTTGACTTTGCTGTTCTTTTGGATAACTGACTTTCCTCTTCTCTTCTGCAGCACTGGAGCCCTGTTCTTCCTGTGTGGCCCCTTGAATGTCACCTCCTTTGTGAACAATTGTCAAGGGATCATGCTCCTCTCTGTTGTTAGGTCTCAGGGCTTTGCTTCTCAGGTCAGACCCCAGCTCTCAGTCTTCCCATCTGTGTCCCACGCAGGCTGTGTTCCCATCTCACCCACGTGGCCTTCCACGTCAGCATATGTCCTTAGAGCCTAGGCCATTTAGGAGGCCAAACTGGGTCTGGGTGGCTCTAGTTGGTCTTCTGTTACAGCTGTCCCCCCCAAATGACCCTTCCCTTACTTTAAAACGACCAAGCACTCAGAGCAGATCTATCCAGAGATTCCACACAACTCACGATTCCAATGGGCTTTTATGTAGAAATTGACAAGCCAATTAAAAATGTATATATAAAGGCAAAATACCTAGACCAGCCAAAGCAATTCTGTGAAAGAGTGCAGTGCAAGACTTAGAGAATCTCTTTCCACAGTAACCAAGACCGAGGGGTATTGCTGCAAAGGCAGACGTATGGGTCTATAGGATGGAAGAAAAAACAAAAGGTAGACCCAGTTGATTTTCAACAAAGATCGTCAAGGTAATTGGAAGGAGAAAAGAGCCTTTTAAATAAATGCAACAATTGGAAATCTATACTTAAAAAAAAAAAAAAACAGAAAACTTACCCTATACCTAAACAATGAACAAAGACAGTCATGATTCCATATGTAAAACCTAAAACTTCAAACTTTCTAGAAGAAAATGTAGGAGAAAAATCTCTCTGACCTTGGGCTAGGCAAAGTTTTCTTTAGATACAGAAAACATGAACTCTAAAGGGAAAAGTTGGTAAAAATGGATTTTTATCAAAATTAAAAACATCTGCTCTTTGAAAAATGTTGCTAAGAAATGAAAAGACAAGCCACAAGCTGGGAGAAAATAGTTGCAAAACACATTATCTGATAAGGGGTTAGATCCAGAATATGCGGAGAACTCTCCACCCCTTCACAAGAGAACATAACAACACAACGTAATAAATGGGCAAAAACACTTGAACTGATACTTTGCCAAATAAGTCCTAGAGATGGGAAATACGAGCATGAAGAGATGGTCAACATCATTTGTCATTGTGGAAACGCAGCTTAAGACTAGAATGAGATACCAATACACATACTGTATATTAGGATTGCTTAAAAATAAAACCACCAGTACCACCCCCAACCTCTCCCCACAAAAAAACCCCAAAGCAAACAACAGCAACAAACCCCCAAAGCCAACCCCGACAGTATGACGTGCTGCCAAAGATGTGGAGTGGCCCCAGCTCTGATACCATGTTGAAAGCAAGACAGCCACTTTGGAGAAAACCTTTGTATGGTTTCTTATATTAGTCAGCATTCGCTTACCGGACGATCCTGCGATTCTACTCCTAAAGGCAAAATACCTAGACAGGAGAAGTGAGAATATTCGTTCACACAGACTTGTGTGCACGTGTCATAGCACCTCTGTACACAACAGCCCCAAACTGGAAACAATCCCAGAATGAGTCTGCTCATCCCACAGGGAGCACCTGTACAGGTGCTGTGCAGGGCGTCATGCCGAGGGAACAAAGCCAGACCCCAAAGTGCGCACAACCTAGGAGGCTGTGTGCATGACATTCTAGGGGAGAAAGCAGACCCCTGGTGGCCAGGGGGTGGGTGGGGGTGGGGTTGACCAGAGGAATGTGTTGAGGACGGGGGATGGGGGCAGACTCTAAATCTCGATTTTGGCTGGTATACTACATGTATTTTTGGAAACTCACAAAAGTGTGGTGCATCAAGAGGGTGCTTTTCCTGTGCTCGAGTCATTCCTCAGTGAACTTGGTGAAAGAGGGCTACGGTAGGGGGTTCCTGGGCCCTGGTGTGGGGCCACGTGGCTAGCCCTGTTGCCCAGTGTTCCAGAACTGTGTTTTCCAGTCTGGAGTGAGGCCGGGGTTCATGCTTTTGCTCACTTGACATTTGCAGCAACGGCTCACTGTTGAACGAGTGACCGCACTCAGCTTAGCCCGCTCGTCTTTCTGAGGCTTTTCTTGTAAACACAGGTGCAGTCAGGTCTTTTGTCAGCTGTGGACGTTCCAGATGGAATGGGGCCTGAGTGAGGCCGGTCAGCCTGAGGCAATCGGGTTTGACCTTGTCCTTCACCCACAAGGCTGCTGCCGGGCGGGGAGTGGGTGAGGGGCACTCTTCCCCTCCAGGAGCAGGCACAGGTGCCCGCGTTCACGTTCCGGGAAAGGCTACTCATTCATCCATCTGGAAAGCTCATCGGCCAACAGGTCTCTCCCCGGAGACTCTGGGAATGGGGTGCTCCTGTTTCCAGATCTCACCAGTGACGGAGGGAATGTGGCAGGTGTCACCTCGACTCTGAACAAACCTTTGATTGCTGCAAAGAACAGGACAGGGGGTGGGACAGGGGCACCTGGCTCAGGGCAGAAGAGAAACAAGTCCGGAGGAAGACCACCAACTTACTCCTTATGCTGAGAGAAGCTGCTGGGACAGTGGGAGGCCAGCTCCTTCTGGGAGGTTCAGGACAGCCCGGCTGGATGAGGGAGAAGCACAGGATAAAAGTACAGCAGAGTTAGAATTGGGGCTGCCGGTCCCGTATTCCCTTGCTGGTGCCGTGTTGCCCTGGCCCAGTGAGCCTATGTTAGAGGGTGGGAGTGAGTTCACCGGGGCCCTGCAGCACCTCCTGCGATGTGACCTCAGGCACCTGCACCAACTCTGTGGAGGGGAGAAAGCCAAGTCCAGTCCGCTGTTCCAGTGCCCCTAAGAGCTCAGGGGACCCTAGACTGGAGAGCAGGCTCAGGCAGCCCTCCCCTTCTGCTGGGCAGGAAGGCTGTGGGTTCTCTGGTCGGGGTGATGAGCTGGGGGCCTGGCTCACAGGCTGCTGTTCCAGACTCCCTCCTGAAGAGTGTTTCTCAGATTTTAATGGGCAGTTAAATGGGCAGGGTGTGATCCAGAGGTTCTGTTAGCCACAGAGAGTTCTAGACTTGCCTCGCTGCAGGCACCAAGGTGCCCTATCTATAGGCAACTTTTGCTGTCTGAATCATAATTTGGCTTCTCATGTGGCTCAAACTACCCACACATCAAGAACTTTGTAGCCTCCGGAGTGCACCAACTGAGCCTATGGAGGCCTGGGGCTTCTAAAGAGAGCGCCCCTCCCCACCCCCTGCATCTGCTGGGCCTAGGCAAAGGGAGATGAACTGAGAAGGCTCATTCTGATTTATCTGAGTGCTCGGAGGGGCAGGAGGGCCCCATCCATGCCCTCCCACCCGGGCATCTGCAGGTCTCCAGAGAACAAACGCTGCCCTCCTCATTCCTGTTAATGGTGGCTCACACTGGATCCTGTGTTCTGGCCCCGTGCATGGAGTCACATCGTGTGGTTATTTATTTATGCTCCTTCGAGACCAGTGGTTGCAAACTGGGGTGATTTGGCTCCCCAGGATACTGGATGCTGTCTCTAGTTGTCCCCGTCTTGGAAGAGGCCTGTCCTGGTGTCTAGTGGGGAGATGCCAGGGAAGTTGTTAAGTGTCCTACCATGCGAGCAACATCACTCACAACAGAGAATCTCCTGGTGCAAACATAGATGGAAGAAACTTGCCCCAGACCTCCTGGGCCAGCTCAGTATTTGTTCCTTTTTCCTGGCAGGCATTCCGTGCTCAGCTGTCACAGACTGAGTTACATCTGTCATTAAGAAGCTCATGTGCTGTGTTGGCTTCATGTGGGTAAAACAATCTCCAGTATTCCCTGAAAGTGCTCTTCCTTTCTATGTTTCATTGTTTATTTAAACATAGAAGTCAAATCACATTATGGGACCAGTGCTGTGGCGTAGTGGGTAAAGCTGCCGCCTGCAGTGCTGGCATCCCATATGGGTGCTGGTTCGAGTCCCAGCTGCTCCACTGCCCATCCAGCTCTCTGCTATGGCCGGGGAAAACAGTAGAAGATGGCCCAAGTCCTTGGGCCCCTGCACCCATGTGGGAGACTTGGAGGAGGCTCCTGGCTTCGGATCGGTACAGCTCTGGCCATTGTGGCCATCTGGGGAGTGAACCAGCAGATGCAAGACCTCTCTCTCTCTCTCTCTGCCTCTGCCTCTCTGTAACTCTGTTTTCATATAAATAAATAAATCTGTTAAAAAAAAGAAATCACATTTCAATTAGTGCTACTAACAGGAGGAGAGAATAGTAGGTCTTCAAAAATGGAAGATCACCTAGGATCCATTGATGGTTGTCCATGCATGGATAGAGATACAGACCACAGTAGGAACTCATTCATGCTCCCTGAGCCCCCCTCACCCCTCCCTGGCTTGGTTTTCATTGGTGGGGGAGGGTCCTACCCTGTTGATAAACCACAAGGTGTGACTGAGTATTTGGGAGGTAATTGATTTTTTTACCTTGTCTGTCCTACTCTCATTCTCTCTCTTTCTTTTTTAAAGGAAGAAGAAATGAAATCCAGAACATGTATTTTTTAAAGGTTCATTTATTTATTTTCATATACTTAAAAGGCAGAGTGACAGGGAAGAGGAGAGAGAGAGAGAGAAAGAGAGAGAGAGAGAGAGAGAAAGGGCACTAACTTCCATCTACTCATTCACTCCTCAAATGTCCACAACAGCCAGCCTGGACCAGGCCAAAGCCAGGAGCCTCCATCTGGGTCTCCCATGTGGGTGTCAGGGTCCCAGACACTTGGGCCATCGTCTGCTGCCTCCCAGGAAGTATTAACAGGAAGCTGGATTGGGAGCAGAGTATTTGGGACTTGAAAGGCACTTGACCAGTATCTAGCAAGTCTCTAGCACAGACTAGGTAGAGGTAAAAGTGCACTGTGTGTGCCTGCAGTGACCCTGAAGGGAGGGCAGTGTCACCGGTGAGGGAGGAGGTGTTAATGTGGGGGCTGGGAGAGGGTGGTGTCAGCTGTACCGGGCTGCACAGCAGGGGCTTGAGGCAACTTCTGGAGGAGATGGCAGACGATGGGTGGATGATGCAATTGGTATTGTTGGTCCTGCTAAACTGAATTAAGTTTGGCCTAAAGCTGCCTCCATACATAATTTAAGTTTGGCCTTAAGATTTCTCTGTACACAGTGAACCTAGCTCGGGAGTACTTTTGTAACAAGTAGCTGAGTCCCCAGCCAAAGAGAGGCTGACAGCTAACAAAACAGGATCAGGCGCATTCTGACTGCAGCCAATCCGCTGTTTCTGTATGTTGCTTCCTGTTTTCTAGCTATAAACAATCTAGAATGTGGGAGAAATTTTGAGCCACTTCTGGCTGGCATGGCTGCCCAATTCGTGAAGTGTTGGCTCAAATAAACTCTACAAAGTTTATGGAGGGTGACCACCTAGAGGAGGCCTGGGGGCTGTCAACCCAGGGGAGACGTAGGCCCTCCTTGCTGACCCAGAGAGAACAAGATTTTCTGAGTTTGTGTTTCCTTCCTCTGAAAGAGATGGAAACAGGGTCCTTCTGCAGTAGGGTCAGGGGCCGCGAGGTCAGTGCTCTGCCCAGCCTACACCCCCTGCCCCATGGGTCACATGTGGTGGCCGGGAGTTGGAGTCCAGGGAAGGAAGCTACTAACCTGTGCTCCACGGAACTGTGCTAGTGGAGCTCATAGTCTCCAGAGCCCCGTTTTGCTTAAAGGAAGCCTTTTAGAATCTTCTTTTTAATCACATGTCTTCTGGCGGGCGCCGCGGCTCACTAGGCTAATCCTCCGCCTAGCGGCGCCGGCACACTGAGTTCTAGTCCTGGTTGGGGCGCCAGATTCTGTCCCGGTTTCCCCTCTTCCAGGCCGGCTCTCTGCTGTGGCCCGGGAGTGCAGTGGAGGATGGCCCAGGTGCTTGGGCCCTGCACCCCATGGGAGACCAGGAGAAGCACCTGGCTCCTAGCTTCGGATCAGTGTGGTGAGCCGGCTGTGGTGGCCATTGGAGGGTGAACCAACGGCAAAGGAAGCCCTTTCTCTCTGTCTCTCTCTCTCTCTCACTGTCCACTCTGCCTGTCAAAAAAATAAATAAATAAATAAAAATCACAAGTCTTCTGTGATGAAAGCAGGCAGGACAAAAGGAAGCCTTCAGTGGAGACCAAGCTGCTCTTAAAGAGCTCTGCTGGTTTGTTTTTTTTGTTTTGTTGTTTTGTTTTGTTTTTTTACTTCTATGCCTGTTACTTTTTTTTTTTTTGTAGAACTCAAAGCAAGGGTAGAAAAAAAAAACAACTAAACAGTGATTCTGCACGTTGCCAACAGTTACCCTTGACCTTAAAATTTAGCCATCTTGATGTGGATGAGACAGCAGTGTGCGATACTTTAGACAACAAGCTGTGTGACTATAGTCCCAGTTAAATGTCACAGTCCCTGAGGTGGGCAGTATTAACTCTGTTCTGGAGATAAGGGTATCCATGCTTGGAGTGGGTGAGCATTTTCCCAAGGCCACATAGCCACTTAGGAAACACCATGTTCTTTCTAGGGTACTAGAAATCTCCATTACCCTGGGCATAGCGGTAAACGCACTGTGAATACATGTGTTTTCAAAAGGTTTGTGGAAAAATGGAATTAATGATGTCTATTTTGATGTAAGAAGCTTTGAAATGTATGCAGAATAGAAACCTTCAAGAAGTTCGTGGAAATGCATGTTATGAAAAAGCTATGCATAGACTTCAATATTTTTCCATTAAAATAAACTTGTTTTTAAATTCCATTTTCCATGAACTTTCTGTGCTCTTATGAGATACCGCCTGAGAAAATGCTTCAAACAGGTCAAAGACAACTTTACAAGAAGACATGCAAGGCTATTCCCGATGGCTTGCCAAATACCTAACATATACATATGCGTTGTGAAATAGCAGACAGTCCCGTGTTCCCAGGGACTGTGTACTGTAAATCCCGACTCTTGCTCAGAATTACATTGGTAGTGATTCTGTGAAGACTCTGGCAGTTCCTCTGTGTTTCAGGGTCTTCCCCAGTCTTTCCTTCGTTTGCTAAGCAGTTATTTTGTCTTTAGCTATGAGTAACAGGAAACCATAGCTCAGTGTTTAAAATAGTAAGTGGCTTGCGTCCTCACTTACCCATCCCTGAGGCGAGGCAGTTCCAGAGTGATTGGTTCAGTGGCTTCGAGAGGTCTTCGCGGACTAGAGCTGCTTGGAGTTTTCCCTCTGCTGCCCTCAGAATATCAGTTTTGTCTCCGATGCCCTCAAGGCCAGTGTGGCTGAGGTTCTTGCTGTGATAGGATTTGGCAGAAAAGGAGGACTCTTCCCTTCTCATGGGTCCCTGCATAGCAGCATGGAAATGTTTTACAGAAACCCACTCAGAGACTCCGCGCCCCCCCCCCCCCACTGGCCCCCTGAACCTGTTTGGATGTTCCTAAGACCGTCATCAGCAAGGAGAAGGAGAATGACTGTGACTGGGTTGGTGAAGCACAGAACTATTCCCTAGGAGGGAAGCAGGAGAGGTGGGGCCCCAAACTGGAAATGTTACTAATTTGAAAACCGTCTTTGAGGGGGAAAATTGCAAACACAGACAGCAATAGCCTGGCGGCTTCCCAATGACTTACTTGCCAGTTCCTGCCGTCATCAACTTTGGACACCTGCAGCTCATCTCTAGCCTCCCCTTCATCTCCTGCTGAGTATTTTTTAAGGTGCTTTCCTGACACGTGTCAGTCTGTGTACTCTGTGTATAGTCCTATATTCCTGGTCACAGGTCTAAGGAGGAGAGCTGTTTCGGGGACAAGAGAGCAGAACGACCCAGTTTTTGCTACAAGAGAAGACAAAAAATGCCCTTGAAGCAAGGGAAAATGTGGTATCTGGGGAATCGGGTGTTCTCCAAAGCGTTGGCTGGGGCGCGTCTGCAGTCCTGGGGATGTTAGGGAACAGGTGTCCCGGCAGGTTCAGGTGGGGGACAGGGCGCCCTCCTCACCCTGCACAGACCCGGAAGGCGGGTGGAAGTCTGGCTGCTCCTTTGTCATTACCACTCTCAGGTTGGGGAGGCGAATGCTTTCTAAGAGCGAGTTTTGGTTTGGTGACACCTGTTTCTGCATGTTAACAGATTTCTGAGGTAAGCCCGAGCCCGCGACCTCGCCTGCAGGTGTGTGAGCCTGGCCTTTGTTTCACAGGCGTTGCCGGCCACATCTGTCCTCAGCTGCGAGGGTATGTGCATCAGCGGGCTGACGGGAGAGGGATGTTTTTAACCAGAACAGAACGTCAGATGTCTCACGTTAACTCTGGGCTGGGCGGCAGACACATGTACTTTCCCCTCGGCTTTAGCTGATTTCATACAGTTACGGAACTACACGGAGATATTTCTCTGAAATTTCACAGCGGCAACCAGCGTCTATTTCCACGCACCCTTTTCTGAGTTTCTTAAGCCCACCTGTTTTATTACAAGTTTAAAAGACCCCTCTTCCCCTGTGCACCTGAAACAGGAAGCGTGCCTTCTTATTTTCCTTCAGTTTTTAAACATTTGAGCCTTTGAAGAGAGTTCGCTGCTTCAAGTGGGGCGGTACCTTTGTATATAACCTAAAAAAAAAAATTCACCATGTCTCTAAATAGGCTTCTCCATTTCTGTAGGACAATTAAAGGTCAAGTTGCAAAGCAGACTCGGTTAGAGCTCCGTGTTCAGGATATATTCGCTCTGAGCTGATTTTATCTGCCCGGGCTCTGTGAAACGCTGCTGTTCACACAGCAAGTTTGAAAACAGAAGTCTTCTAAATAGCTGCATTTGAAAAATCTAGACTAGACAAAGAAGGCAGAGAATGGAGCAGTGACATGAAATGGTGCCATTTGGGTACTCATGTAGTCCGGTTGGCTTTTGTTGCCATTCTGCTGTTCGTTGGTGCAGCGTTCTAGAACGCGTGTGCTGTGGTTGGATGTCCTTTGTTTGGTGCACAGTGCATTTCGGTGCGACGTGAGAACACCATCCGACCCCAATACATTTTACTTGACATGCACAGCTGGGTCGCTGGAGGATAGTCTGGGCCATTAGGAAGAATGCAAAAGAAAACACAGGCGATCTATTCATCAGAACGCTATGTGAGGGAGGCTTCTGGGGCAGGCTGGAGCACACCTGGAGGAAGGAGAAGGAGGAAAACCAACTGGGTGCCTGGAGGAGGCACAGCTGCTGTCGGCTGCTGCAGCTTGGCCGGGACCTCTCCCAGTGCTGAAACTGGATCCCATTTCTAACTCGTAGAATCTCATTTTTGGGCGCTCCTGAGAACAGGAGGGTTGGATGGCAAGCGTGAGGTCTCATGTGCTTTCCAGGCGCTTGGCACTCTCGTGGAATTTGAGGCAAAGGGGTGTGAGACACTCCCCTGGCATCTGGCGGTGGCTCCCAAGGCTCCTGACCTGTGAGATCATGCCAGCAGTCCTTGGGTGTCCCTAAGTCCTGCCAAAGAGGGAAGAGAGGAGACAGCTTCTGGAATCCTGGGAAGCCACCCTCTTGCCCTTCTGTGGCCACAAGGATGCTCCAGTAACCTCAACCAACTGCACCCTATCTGCCCACTCCTAACTCCATCTCACCTTCCCCTTCCTATTTGTCATTTTGTGACAGTGGTTTCACACTTTGTTCTTTTATCTCTTATAAGGAGTTTTGCATTGGTGTGTGTGTGTGTGTGTGTGTGTGTGTGTTGGAAGGTAGGGGTTGTCAGCCAAGCAGCCACTTTGCAATCCTGCGTAACAACAGAGAGGACATTGACCCCTGCAGCTGCAATAAGAGCAGAGTCTGCCTCACCTTTTCCCAGTGGCCACGCTGGGCCTGGCCTGGGCTGAGCTGTGTGGCTTGCTGTCCCCATCTTGCTGTCTGATCCTTTGGAGAAGATCAGTGTGTGGTTCGCTGCTGCGATGGGTCTTGGTGCAGAGGATGCAACACTGGGGCTACCCAGAAGCTTCCTCTTTGGACAAAACTACACCCAGATTTGCAGTTGCAGTGCAGAGCCCAGAAACTTGGGGTGAGGAGGGGGGGCAGGGGAGAGAGAGAGAGGCAGACTTGGGGTCATGTCTAGGTGATTCTGGGCAGGATGTGGCAATGGACTTATCTGAGTCTCGAGGACTGGTTGATTAGAGCGTCATCCCTCGTCCGTGGGCTCCCTGGTTCCCCCTGGGGCGGGGGTCATGCTGGGAGTGGGCTCCCCACACCAGAGTCAGCAGTAAGCCCCTCAAGGGCTTCGAGGAGTGGCAAGGCATCTGCATTGTTTACGATGGTTTTGTTTCAGTATGAAGTTTGGTAAAATGTCCAGGCCTCCCAAGCAAAACCAGGTTCTGGACTCCTCAGGCTTCTTCAGAAACCTCTCACTTTCTTTCTGAGTGCTTCGTCCAACTCAATGGAAGTTCTCCAGCAAATAAAACAGAAACACAAAAACGAAACTAAAGGGGGGGGGGTCTTTGGAAAGTTCACGGAAACGTGCATTATCTTCTGGTTCCACTTTCCAGGAACTTCTCAAAGTACCCCCACATGGCCCGATCACCACCCAAACCCAAAACCACGGAAATACACGTGGCTTCCCCCACCGTGGAGACACACAGTGAGGGTGCCCGCTGGGTTAGCTGGGCTCTGGGACAGGCCAGAGTGCTCTCTGGCTATGTTTGTCCTGTTCTCCCCATGGCCCCTTACATGCGTTCTGCTCCTTGGCCTGGAACGGGGCCTCTCAGAATCGAGCCAGGCCACATTATTAAATGGCAAACTCACACGCACACAGGGTAGTTGAAGGGCATTTCAAAACACGGGGTAATGCTTTGCTCTTACAAAGATGGAACAAAAGCCTTCTGTCCCTTGGAGGTCCCTAATCCGGTGTTTGCACCTTATTGTCACTACGTCATGTCTGAAAGGCTTGGAACTATTTCCAATTAGCGGGTTTCAGTGGCTCTTGCTCTCGGAGCCGTTGACCCTCGTGTTTGTTTAGCAGGATTTTCTCACCGGTCTTCACCTTCCGAGCATTGTTTGGCTGTCAGGGCGTCTGAAGGGCTCCGGGTGACCCCGTAGAAATGCCAGCGTCGTGAGCCTGGGGGAGCTGTTGTGGGTTTTGTGATGACAGATGGCAGAGGCATAAAGGCACCTCCATGGGCTTTGTGAGGGGGGATTTGCGCCCTCAGAATTGTTTTTTTTCTCTTTGGCTTCTGAGCTTGCTGTCAAAACTGCAGTGGTGCCCATTTAGCACAGCGGGGGCCCCGGAGTCGGAGGCCCGTCAGGTGCGGGCACGCACCTGCTCGCCAACACTCCTCCCGCAGCCAAGCCTCGGACAGCCCGGAGGTGTCGGCCACGTGCACGGTTGACTGGGCTGGTACTTCCCTGAAGGTATGGCACCGGCTTAGTCTGACAAAAATTGCATCTGATTTCTGGAAAGTAGAGGGCCAGAGCTATGAGAAACAAAGCTAAAGAGAGGCTCTTTAGCCACAGGCACAGGTGGACGTGGAGGCTAGTGGTTAGGTGGCTTGCATGTGTGGGGCAGGAGACACCCAGAGGGGTACAAAAAGAAGGAATACCAGAGGTTTAAAGTGTGTGCAAACTGCTAGAGCCTGTGTGGGCCTCAGGTGAATCACCCCCTAGATTCTCGTTAGAGCCCCGCCTGGCGCTCTGACGGGGCTGCTCCTCCTGGACATGTGGAACCCTGACCTCTCCCAGGGAAGGCTGTGCACCGGGAAGGGCCTGAGGCCCGCCAGAAGGGCCAGTGCAGCTCTGCAGCCAACACTTAGCCATGAGTAGGAATCCTGGATTTGCAGCCCCTTTGGAAAGCTAGACTGCCCAGCAGCACCCTGGCCTGGCCCCAGGGAGCAGCCACTAGCTGGAGCCCCATAGCACCTGCCAATTTTAATGGATTCACACTCACTAGGTCTTAAAAATGTCTCATATACCTATTCTCCTGTACTCATTTCTCTGAATAATGACCATAGGCATTTGTGTTTGCAAATCTCTGATTTTTTTCTAATCCCTTGGAGAAATTGAAATGTAAATTTATAACAAGGACCTTGAGCCTCCATCCAATAAAATAATCCAAGTAGCCGAAAATGTGTCACTGTGCAACGTTGTTTTTCTCTGCTATTCATAACAGACAAAGTTGGAAACCGTGCAGCAGTGAGAGATGAGTTATGATGCGGACCTGTGATGGAATTGTACATGATCTTCAAGGTGCTGCTCAGGCAGAGGTTTTGATAACACAGAGAGAGGCTGATGATGCAATGTTGGGTTGGAAGAAAACCTCACCCCTAATTGTATGTACAGAACCTTCCAGTTCTTTTCTAAATGTAAAACCAAAATGCATAGGAGAAAACCGGAAATAAGTGCCAACATTTTACCTGCAGTTCAGTGATAATGTTTTCCACAATTGTTTCCTCTTTGATTTACTCTGGATTGCCCTCATTTTCTGCAATGAACATATATAGCTTTTATGTTTAGAAAAAATATCTTAAAAATTAAAGAAGCAGCAGAAGTCCTGTGCTGGAGTTGTGGCATAGCGAGTTAAGTCACCACCTGCACGGCCGGCATCCCATATGGGCACGATTGGAAACCCAGATGCTCCCCTTCCTATGCAGCTCCCTGCTAACGGCCTGGGAAAAGCAGCAGAGGATGGCCCAAGTGTTTGAGTCCCTGCCACCCACCTGGTAGACCTGGATGAAGCTCCTGGTTCCTGGCTTCCATCTGACTGTGCCCTGGCCTTTACACCCACTTGGGGAGTGAACCAGTAGATGGAAGACCTCCATCTCTCTGTTTCTCCCTCTCTCTAACTCTGCCTTTCAAATAAAAAAAAAAAGAAATCTTAAAAAGAAGTATAAGTCCTGAAGAATAGGTGCTTTTTCTTGCATCTCCCAGATGGCTGGTGATGGGGGGACCCAAGCCAGGGTCCCCTGGTTCAGTGACCATCCCCTCTCTTAGGGCCCAGGCTACCTGTAGCTGTGCCCCTGAGATTTGAGGCCTCAGGGTTTTTCTGAATAACACAGGGCAATGCTTGGCTCTATTTGGGGGTATATATAACTATGTTTTGCCTCCAATTTCACTGTCATGAGCAATCTTTAAGACCAGGCACCTGTACCCTTTCAGTAGAATCGAGAGCTCATTCAGGCGTTAATCCAAGCAGTGCCAGTTTCACAACTCATATGACTTGTGGGGTGTATTTCCTTTAGGGGTGCACCTGGCCTAGACCCTGCCACTTGGCTGATCTGGGGTCTGGTTCCAGCGTGTGGCCACCTGCGCAGGGTGGGGATCTGGCTGGAGCTAAGCCTGAGGCTGCCTCCTCAGATCCACCTCGTGAAGCCTTTCGTTTTTACTTTGCCCTAACTTTGCATTTCTCGATGATTGAACTATGACCTGATTTCAAATTCTGAAACTAAGTGCGTGTCTCAATTCTCTGAAGAAAGGGAGGTTGCAGGGGAGTGATGACTCACCTTTTATTACCAGCCTAGCAAGAAACACTAACCTGGGGAACAGTGAAGGGATGAACATTTGTGATATTTCAAGATAATGATGTCTGTTTTGAAGTTTTGTTTTTGAATTTCACCAGCGACACACGGGGCACATTCCTGTTAGAAACTCCAGGGTCCTCCTTGTCCCTCTCACTGCCCTTTGCAGTGGTCAGCACTGCTGTCAATGCAATGTGTATGTTTCCAGACGATTCGCCTGCATTTGCGTGTGCTTGTGTGCATGGAGATATACAAGGGCACTTCGAAAACTTCATGGGAAATATATTTAAAAGGTAAATTTACTTTGGTGCAAAAAAATCACAACCCATGCATATGAAGGGAGTTCACAAAGTTTATGGAAAATGTGTATTTGGAAGAAAAAGTGCATGGATTTCACTCATTTTCCCACCAAACTTATCTGTTAATTTCATTTCCATGAACTTTTTGAAGTGCTGTCATATGCATGGTTTAATTTATGCATGTGTGTATTTTTTCATATAAGTGACTGTGTAATTGTACACAGTCTACAGCTTGCTTTTCCTCCTACCGATTGTCTTGGGGGGGATCATTTCATACTGTTAATCAAAGTCTGCCCTATGTTTTTTATTTTTTAAGATTTATTTATTTATTTGAAAGGCAGAGTCACAGAGGCAGAGAGAGAAAGAGAGAGAGAGAGAGAGAGAGAGAGAGAGAGAGGTCTTCCATCTCCTGGTTCACTCCCCAAATGGCTGCAATGGCCAGAGCTGCACAGATCTGAAGCCAGGAGCCAGGAGCTTCTTCCAGGTCTCCCAAGTGGGTTCAGGGGCCCAAGGACATAGGCCATCTTCTACTGCTTTCCCAGGCCATAGCAGAGAGCTGCATCGGAAGAAGAGCAGCCGGGACTTGAGCCAGTGCCCAAATGGGATGCCAGCCCTGCAGGCACAGCTTTACTCACTATACCACAGCGCGGGCCCCTGCCCTATGTTTGACTGCTGACACGCGTTCTATGGGAGGTTTATTTAACTCCTCTGATTAGATGGAAAACAATTGCATTTCTCAGTGTATCCAAATAAAGCTGTGTTTCAACAACAAATCAGAATCAGCTTCTCTCCCTGCCCCCAGCCCTGAGTGACCAGCAAAAGGGAAAGAAGAGCTAAAGAGACTATTCCCAAGGAGGGGAGGGTGTCTGGGCCTGTCCCACGCCGCTTCGGGAGCTGTGGCAAAGGATGTGGTGGTCTCGGGGGGCGGTGCTGAGTGATCATGTGGCAAGCCAGGCCCCAAGGAGCACTGTGTTGGGCAGCTTTCTGTTCCTCCAGCCCAAGGCTGAAGGGGAACCACTCGTGAAGGAAAGGTTGGCTTTGGCTCTGTTTTGGAAGCCCACAGTGCAAGAGTGCGCAGGTCCCCTTGGTTCAGCCGCTGGTGAGAATGCAGCATGGCACTGGAGGGGTGTGTGCAGGGGAGGGGTGACGTGGGGAGCAGAGAGAATGGCCAGGCCCCGCTCAGATTTTAAAATCAGACCCCCTGCCAGAACTACTCTTTCAGAGGGGTGACTTCTGGAGCTCCCTCCCATCCTACCTCTTAGACTCTGTAGCTGGATTCAGTTTCCCCCTCTCATTCCCATCAGCTTATGACTCCATGGGTTTGGGAGCCATAGCCTATTCAAGCAGAAAGAAGCATTGCTTTGGGAAGTCCAGCAGCCAGGGGGAATGGCTGGAGCAGGGCAGCCGGCCTTGAGATGGCATTGAGAGAGGAGCTGTGGACCCAGGCCCATTCTAAGGTCTTGTTAGGGACTTGGAGAAAGAGGATAAACGTGGGATGAGCTGCTCAGGGTAACACAACAGAATTAGCCCAAGCTCAGTTAACTGAGCTGCCCGGAGCATGCACATACACAGAGAGTGGACAGAGGCATATGTCCTGGGCTGGAGTGGACACAGCCAGGTGTGGGTGAGGGGCCCTCTGCCCTGATGAGGCTGGAGGAGGAGGTGCTGTTAGGTGAGGGCAGGAGCAAGATTCCAACTAGGAAGATCAGGAAAGAGGAAGGGTCCAGAGGTCCTGATGAAGACCAAGAGCTGCTTCAGAGGAAGGGAAAGACCAGGAAGGGACAGGTTGGAAGGGTCTAAGCTTTGCCGCCAGTGGCACGGGCAGAGGTGAAAGTGTGAGCTGAGCAGAAAGTCGAGGAAGGCATAGGTGCACTTGTTTGTCTCCTCATGGATTAAGCCACTCCCTCACTCATCCACCCATCTACATCCTCACTCCCTGACGCCTCACCCACCCACCCACTCCCACAGTGTCAGCACAGGCAAGGTGCTGGGGAACCCCTGGGGCCAAAGATGACGATCTGCCCTTCAGCGCCTCCTGTATGGGTGGGAGGAATATGAGCACAGGTAGGGTGCAGGGGTGCAGAAAGGGCTGCCCAAGGGGCTGGCAGGTGGAAGGGGTCCTGCCTGAGGTGTTGGGGAGCAGGGCCCTGGGGACATTTGCCTGACCCGATGGTGCCTTGCCGAGTGAGAAGGGAAGACACGGGCATTCTGGACCAAGGACAAGCAGATCTGGGTACAGAGGTGGATGAGGCAGGAGTGTCCTGAGATGGTGGGAAGTTAAGTGTGACTGCAGAATAGACCCAGAGACCAGAGGCAGGGAGGCGAGGAGGTCGGTAGAGAGAAATTAGCAGGTGGCATTCAGATAATGGAGCTTTGTCTTTGGCAGATGTCACTAAGCAGGGGCGGGGGGGACCTGATTTGTTTCTGGAGGAAGAGGTCTGAGAGCATGGTGGTGGGTGCGCTGAGCAGAAGGCGTGAGGCTGGGGTGCTGATGGGGATGCTTGCATTCCCAAAGGATGTTCTGTTCCAGAATCTTAGAGTCTGGAGTGATAAGATGTGGCCCCTGATCGCTGGGGGTCTGAAGGCTGAGGGACAGTGCCTTGGCCAAAATAGATGCCACTCACTCATTGTTGGTGAGGGCTGAGTTAATGCTTTGCAAAGATGCGAGGTCTTGAACTGGGGCAGGCAGATGAGAGACGAGCCAGGTAAGGGGCCAGTGCCAGAGGGCACCTGGCAGAAATCACCTGCTGGAGACCAGAGGCTGAGGGTTTTACCATGATGAATGGCAGGAGAAGTGCAAGTTGAGAAGGTTTCGGTAGGAGATGGGGAGCAGATGAGGATTTCTTTCGAATTCCAGGATGCAAAAAGAGTCTTTGTGCCTTAGAAATTAGAGGAGAAGAATTCAATGCCTGCTGGGTCTGCAACCTAAAAACTTCATGATATACATGCGGTGGAGCTGATTTGTTGACACGTGCATACTCTGCCCACTGCATTCGCCTGTGAAGGAGTGCACGTTGTCAGTGGTGACTAGGTGGTTAAGCCTCACACTGTTTTAAGTATAAAGAAAGTGATCGCCAGGCTGTAAACTAAAGGAAACTTATCTGAGTCACTTGGGTTTTTATGACTGCTCTGAATAGCTTTATCGCTGTTCTCTGATGAATTCCCTCTGGGACTATCACTTTTCTCTGGAGCTGGGATTCCTGGCTCAAGGTTGGCTGATGCACTTTTCTCTCTTGGGGAACCCTCAGTAGCATAACTGAGGCACACTTGCTTAGAAGTGGATGCTTTCCTACCTGGAGCCAAGTGAAGCGAATGGAGGCCTTTGTTTTCTCTTCTGGTCTCTGGCACACCGCTGATTCATTAGTCTCACTGCCTCTCTGCTGGAGTCTCTTATCTTGCCAACGCCCTGTAGGAGCAGGGCTGCTGAGCCCCAAGGTGGTCCCTTTGGGAAAATCATGAGTGTTTATGGGGGCAATACTCTGATGGTGGCAACATTCAGTGAGAGCTTGCCTTGGGCTTGGGTGCTGTCTGAATTCTCTACCTGTGTTGACTTTTATCTTCCCTGGGAGGCAGGGACTGTGCACCCCATATTATAGCTGGGTCAGTGAAGCATAGAGAAGGCCCTTTGCTGAGGTCACCATGCTGGGAGATGGTGACCGGCTCTCCCACTTGCTGCCTTCTCCTTGATTCTGGAGCCTGCTGACACTGACAATACTCAGCCTGGCAAGCTCTGTGTGATGTGATCTCTGTATCAGCGCAGGCTGGAGTCGCGCCAACTTCTAGGCTGTATGATGCGCGCCTCCAGGGAACTGCATCTATGTGTTCTGTCACCTCAAATGCCTTGCTGATAAGTAACTGTCTACCTTTTGTTCAACTTTCTCTTCTGCAGGGTGGCTCCCTTGGGAAGAACACTACTGATAACCCCTCACCACAGGGAACATATAATGGGTCAGTTCCATGGTTTGAATGTAAAAGGGGTCTTCAAAAAGTTTGTGGAAAATGGGTGTGATGAAAAACTGCTTGGGTTTCAAAAGATTTTGCACCAAAATTAAGCTTATTGTTCATTCTGTTTTTGATGAGCTTTGTGAACCATCTTCATATTCTGGTCTCCTCCCCCCTTCCAGAAGAGCCTGCTGACCTAGGGGCGTCCCTTGGTGCTCACCTGTGACCTGGGGCCAGGCCATGACTGAGCCTGAGTGAATCCAGGCCATGTTGGAGTCATTGAACAAAACTCCATGGTTGGCTTTGGAGGGGGAGGAGTGGCAGGCTGAGCGAGCCCCTCTATCAGAGATAAGCTGAAATGCGGTCCTCTGTGTAACCGAAAGTGTGTTTTGGTGAGTTACCACATTCCATGGAAATGCCCAGGTGCCTGGTCTCCAGGGTCTTCTTAAAATGCTCCGACTCAAACTACAGAGTATATGGTGTAACCACAGAGATGGGTGGGCACCCCGTCCTGCAGGCAGCCACGCCCCTGGCAGTCACTGAGCTTGGGACAGGGTGTCCTGTCTGGTTCACCCACCATCTCGACGGTGGCATTCACCTCAAGAGAATCCAGTCCCATGCTGCAGGTGTGGTGGAGGCGTGGGGAGAGGTGGATTGATGGAAACCCCCCCCTACATACCCCCTTACCAGCTCTTCCACAAGTTCACATTGGCTCTTGGCCTCCTTTTACCCAAGAGGAAGCCCATAGTAGAAACACAAAGAAACATAAAAAGTTAGCACTTGACTGTCTAAACCCAAGAATGCAAGAGTGATGCAACACAAGCTCAAGAATCATTATGATTGGGGACTTCTTCTTTTTTTTTTTTTTTTTTAATTTTTGGCCCCACCTACTTACTCTGGTAACCAACCAGCAGAACCCAAACTCCCACGTCTCACCTCTACACCTGCACAATGTGCTGCTTTCTTGAAATAGTCAAAGAAGCCGAATGCTCTCTGCATGCCAGATACAGAACACACACTTTACATGTGTGATGAACATGTGTTTGTTCTGTAACACGTGTGCAGAAAAAGGTCTTGTTTTGTGTCTATGACTGCTCATCTATGGGCTTAATCCACTGGCCTTCCCGACGCTTTGTGGGTCTGTGCCCTCGTAGCCCCAGTCTGCCGGGGCTCTGGTCCTTAGCATCATCTGGCTCTGTTTGTCTGACTTGGGGGTTGAGACCTGCAAGTCCTGTGCTGGCCTGGGTGACCCTCCCTGGACTTTATCCATCACAGTAAAGTGACCAGGGAGTAATTTAAGCCCAGGGTGTCTGTTCCCAGAGCCCACACCCTGAGCTTTTGTGCTCTGCAGCTCGTTGGTCACCTCTTAGAGCTGTCCTGGCTGCAGGAGACCCTCCCCCCCAACCAAGGAGAGAAGCAGGTACCTCTTCCTACATGAACTGGACACAGCTCCTAAGTCATTGATGGGTTAATCTCATAAAAGGTCTTAAGAGTGACCTCAGGCAGGTGGCTTGCAACAGACACACTGCCCAAGCAGATCTCCCAGCTCTTCAGAAAGTGCTGTTAAATCCTCTACAACCTGTTTATACCTATGGAGCATGGGGGTAGGCAGAGACAAGTTCTCCTTGGTGCCTGGGAGGAGTATGGGGGCAGTTCCCATTGGTTTTCCTGGGTGTTTAGAGCCTAGTGTCCCCCATGGGGTGTTTTTCGGAGTCCCAGACATGGTGGTTCAAGGGTTCAGCAGCCGCCTGGGGCCATGGCCTACCTGAAGGGCCACACCGAACATTTCTTATAGAAAGTCATTTGCCTAGCACTGCTCTAGTCGATGGCTGATGGGTGGGCCTCAAAGAGTCCCATCCCCTTGCTTTTCAAGGGAAGCCTGAAATCTTATATACAAAAAAACCTCCCCTTTCTTAACAGCTGGAAACAAATTGTGATTTTAAACAACCAGGGTGTGGGCTGAGCAGATGTGGACTGAATTCCATATCTGGGGTGGGGAAGGGAAGATGTGAATCTGTTTTTTTAACAAATTTTCCAGGTGACTCCGATGCAGACAAAATTGGAAAAACATCAGCTTGATCCTTTAACTTCCCTAAGGTTATGCTAAGAAATGTTAAAACTAGAATTTCCATTATCCTTATGGGTAGGGCCAGATCTTAGGGATGCGCCATACTGCAGACACCTAGCCGTCATTCTATCCTGCACTGGCTCCAGGCAGCATGGCAGGTGCCTGCTGCCTGTCGCCTGTTGTCCATGCATGTCGCTGGGATTTTGCGGGATATACTGTTTTCCCTTTCTTTTGCAATTCCTGCTCACAGATCCCTGTCTAGCATGGAGGATTTCTCCTTGACCCTCAGGAAATCCACGCAGGGGATCACCACATCTGTTTGTCATGTGACAGATGGGTTGCAGGTCTGCTATAGAGGGACCCTAAATCCACCCGTTAAATCACCCTTCTATGGTTTGAGTATGATGTTGCTCCCAAACTGATGTAGAACTTTAAATCCTGAAGTCATAAGTTAATACGAGGATGATCCCTGTTTTTACAGGGACGTGGTGGGTGAATGGTGGTGAGGAGATGGCTAAGGTTAGACGTGGGTACCCACTGGCCCCATGCCTGTTTCCAGAACAGGAGGAGTAGAGCAAGAGGCAGCTGCAAGCCCTCCATTTGGCCCTCAAATTGCCCTTTCTCCTGCCATGGGTGTGGTGAATGGGCCTCCTGGTGTGAGTCTTGTCTGTCCGTCAGACTGGGCTTATTCCAAGAAGACAGACCCTGCAGAAAAACTGCTGGGGCTCCCCAAGGTTTGGGGTGTCCCAGAGGGAGGTCATGCCGTGCTTGCCTCATTGGTGTTTGATGTGGGGTGTGAGGCAAGGGTCACCCCACAGTCCTGGCACCCATGAGTGGGTCCTAAGTGTGCCCTGGCCTGGCTCGGGGGGAGGCCTGAGGCCCAGAGCACTGTGCTGCTGGGGCAGCATGAGGCTCTGAGGCTGCGAGGAAGAAACTGCCCCAGCCTAGAGCAAGAGCACGGCTGTGGGAGCAGGGGACGCTGGGTGCCGTGGGAAAGAGGGCTGTGAGAGAGAGCCCCCCCGCCCCTCCCTGGCCACCTGTGGGCTCCTCTGGGAGAAGCAGAGTGTCGAGAGGGTGCAGGGCTGCGCCGTGGGGAGAGGAGTGGGCTCCCTCTGGGCAGGCTGCAGCGAGGCAGGAGCTGGCGGTGTCCTGTGGCTTCAGGCTCGCTGCCAGGTGCCTCTCTCTCACCCCAGCCCCAGGCCCTGGTTTCCCTCTGAGCCGGCAGCACCTGCCACCCCTCAGCCAGGGCGGGGCTGAGATGCTGGGGGCCAAACCTAGCCGAAACCATTCTGGGGCAAAGAAGAATGTGATTTTAAACACTGGGTCACCGCGTGCCCTTGGGCTACAAGAACCTCCTCCTCTTCAGGCCTTTGATGGGCAAGACCCTCCCAATGTGGGAGGGGTGGGTGTGGAGCCCCAGGAGTCACTGACCCAAGATTCAGGCCCTGCAGGAAGGTGCAGGTTTGGTGTGTGTATGTGTGTGTGTGTGGTCCCAGCCCCTTGCAGCCCGTTTTTTTTTTTTTTTTTTTTTTTTTACTTGACAGAGTTAGACAGTGAGAGATACAGACAGAAAGGTCTTCCTTCCATTGGTTCACCCCCCAAATGGCTGCTACGGCCAGAGCTATGCTAATCCGAAGCCAGGAGCCAGGTGCCTCCTCCTGTTCTCCCATGCACATGCAGGGGCCCAAGCACTTGGGCCATCTTCTACTGCCCTTCTGGGCCACAGCAGAGAGCTGGACTGGAAGAGGAGCAACCAGGACTAGAACCCAGCACCCATATGGGATGCTGGCGCCGCAGGCGGAGGATTAACCAAGTGAGCCATGGTGCGGACCCCTCCTGGCAGCCCATTCTTACCCATCCGTGGGGCGAGTTGCAGGCCAGCAGGAGCCGCAGCCTGCACTGGGGTGGCAGCCGGCCGGTGCTGTGTGATTCAGGGCAGGGTGCCTGACCTCGCTGAGCCTTGTGTTCCTCCCAGGTAAACTCTCCCTGTGGAGGAGGAGGCCTCTACGGGACACCTGCCCCCTCTACTCAGGGCAAGGAGATTAGGGCGCAGCACAGAGGGGTCACAGGCTCTGGAAAAGATGGGGATGACACGGCAGAACCGGGCCCAGGATCCTGCCGTCAACCCCCTCCGCTGTATTTGCCAAAGCACAGCGGGAGTTCCCAGGGGAGAGCCGGCAGCCAGAGTGCCTCTGTTTTCAAAGAGACTGGGCTCCTCCTCGTAGCCGCTCCTCTTTCTGTGGGCTGCAAGGGACTTTAAAAATGTCCCCTCGCCTTCCCCCATGACTGTGACTTCCTCACTGACAGCTCCAGACTTTTTTCTGGAACTGAAAACCAGACTTGCAAGGTCCCCTCTTGGCACCTAGAGACACAGGGCCAAGGCAGAGCTCAGGGCTGCGCAGCTGAAGAGGCTGCCTGTAACTGGGATGCGGTGCTGGGACTCCCACCGAGGGGCGGTGGACGGGTGTGGTCAGGCCTGGGCCAGGAGCCCGCCCTAAGATGTTCATGGGGGCCTCTGCAGCCAGGTGTTCAGGATAAGAGCCGTGGTGGTGGTCTGGTAGCTGGTCTCACTGTGTGGTGGAGTGGTGATGAGGGTAATATGGCCAGACCAACAGGTCGGGATCGCAGAAATGGCTCCAAAAGTACTTTTTGGTCCACTTGTTCATCTTTTCAATGGTTTCTGTTGAGGGCTTCCTCAGTGCCAAACCCCGCCCCTGGCACTGAGGGTGCGGAGGTTAGAGAAATCCCGCCCTCCCGGGGTTGGTGTCCAGGCAGACGAAACAGTGAACAACTAAAATATGAATTAGGCAAGGGTCTTCGAAAAGTACATTATGAAAGACTATGCATGGATTTCAATGTGCTTGCACCCAAACAGACTGATCTTTTAGTTCCACTTCCCATGAAAATCTGTGTTAGTGATACTTAAACTGAGACCGAGGCTGGAGCTTAGTTCTCGCCGCCATTCTGCCCACATGTTCTGGCGGCCCCCTGCCTTCCATCTGAAGTGAGCTCCCTGGCCGCTTGCCTGTGATGTCCCTGAGGTCCTTCACCTGAACCTTGGGAGGAGCTCCGTAGGCAACAGGTGCATGAGAGAAAGAAGGGCCAGGTGAGTTTGGCTGCTGCAGAGGGACCCCTCCATAGGCAGGGCCAGCAACAGCAGGCAGGACTGTCTCACGGCTCCTGCCTGCTCCTTTGTCAGAGCTCTTGGGCACACAGAGGGCCCCAGCACGGCCTCCACCTGCCTCCACTCTGCAGGGGACAGCTGCCTCTCCAGGTACCCTTCACTCCTCAGCAGCTCGGGGATCTCTAGTGTCAGCACAGGTTTCGGTTAGGGTCCCTGTACTCACTTTCTAGATGTTTCTAGAAAGATCTCTTCCACCTTTACTTATGTTAGCCTATTAAGAAATCACACTTCTGTAGGATCTGCGTAAAGGGGTTGTTGTTTGATGGTTGTCTTTAAACACTAAGGCTTGCTGCAAACAGAGCCAAAGCCCTTGAACGTAACTATGAGGTTGACACAGCTCATAAACACACAGGATTTCCCTTTCCTGCTGCCTCCCACACCCTTTGGGTCACCACAGACAGCGCATGGCACTGCATTATCTCGCTTCCCCAAGGTCAGACCCTCTGTTGACATCGATGCTGCATGTTCCTCAGATAAAACACTGCAGGCTACAAAGGCCTGCTGAGAGCAGATGGGTCCCTGGGATGGGGAGGAAGGGAGGGACGCACCTTCTACTGATAGTGACTTTGCACATGAACTGCGATGCCCTCTGGGGAGAGCCTTCATCCCGCAGCTGCGCAGTCATCTCTCCCCTGGAGCACGCGTCCTGTGCCCTGGACCTGGACCCGCACTGCCACCAAGAACTTCCCCGGGGACAGGCACTGCTAGCCAGGCAGGAGTGCCTTTTGGATCATTTCTCAGAGGTTTATACCCAGCTTTGTCTGAGTTTGTCACCAGTCTCAAAATTTCCGGTAGTCTTTATGCTTTCTGAAAGCCATGACCCTTTCCTGAGTTTCTGTTTTGGGTCAACCATAAAGCACCTAGGTTTTATTAATAGGTTCAGCTTGGATTTTCAACCAGTGTCTTGTTGTGTTTGTAATTATCCTTCTTGGCAAAGAGGGAAAAGAGCAGTAGAAAGGACCAACACATCCATTTCTCAGGTTGGAAAAATAAATACGAATATACAACAGGGGAAGGTTTGCTTCCCAGGAGCTCGCTAGTTCATGGGTGGGCAAGTTTTTTCTATCAAGGGCCAGATGGCAAGTATTTTAGGCTCCGAAGGCCATGGAGTTTCTGTCACAGCCACTCAACTCTGGTTTTGTAGCTCAAGGACAGCCATAGACTAGAAGGCAGTCAGTGAGCACAACTGATGTCAATAAAATAATATTATGTAAACAGACAACCAGCCTACTGGCCCCACCCTCATTGATGGGCAAAGGAGAGCTAATTCTCTGACCGTGTGAACACCCGTATCTAAATGGTCCTCCTTTGAAAATGAATTCCAGGGGCCAGCATTGTGACCTATTGGATTAAGCTGCCAAAGGCTCCAGGTTCTGGCTGCTCTGCTTCCTGTGCAGCTCCCTGATAATGCACATGGGAAGGCAGCAGGAGATGGCCCAAGAACTTGGGACCATGTCATCCGGATGGAGATCCAGGCTCCTGGCTTTAGCCTGACTCAGCCCTGGCATTTGTGTCCTTTGGGCAGTGAACTACAGGATGGAAGATCTCTCTCCCTCCCCTACTCTGTCACTCTTCCTTTCAAATAAATAAATATTTAGAAAAAAGAAAAAGAAATTCCATTTGGGTGCATAGAGCAGGTGTTCCTTCCAGAAAGTAGAAGCTGCCTAAAACATTTGGATAAAGCTGGCAGAGTGAGGGGGAGTGTGAGAAACACTGCTCCAGGGGTGTCGCAGTGCTCTGAGCAACTGGTGCCCTGACAGTGTCTGCTACTCTTAGCCCACCTCAAGCCTGCAGTGTTATCAGCCACTTGCTTGTGGGATGCAATACAAAACCTAGGGCCAGCACAAGGCGGGTAAAGCTGGGACCTGACAGGCTGGCACTGTGAATAAACACAAGAACCAGGATTGAACATGATAAGGAATGATAAGGAGACTCTTCTGTCCTGATGACAGGATCTGATGGAGGAACCAGAAAACCTACATGGGGTCTGAGGGAAGATACCCTTATCGGTATGTTCTGGAATTCCCGAAGAGTTCAAGATTGTTCCGGGTGAAAACTAGCTCCAGGCTCTGAGGAGCAATTTAAAATCCCTGGAGAAAACACCTTAAGCCTAGACTTTCCAAGATAATATGAACAGGAACATGAGCTCACAATCCAAACTCACATAGCACACAAAGTAAATAAGCTGTAAGGAGCAGGTTGGCAGAAATAGGAAACAATGCTATCAGACCTGCAGACTACAGATATCACTGGATGCAAAAAATGAAGTATGTGGAATATATTTAAATAAGCAAAAGCACCAAAAGAATGACCAAGGGATAAGAATGAACAACAACAACAAAAATGACCAATGGAGCAGTCTATATACAGAAAGACTAAGAACATTAAAAATGCTGGGAACTTCCTTTTATAAATGAAAAATATTATAATTGCAAATGGAATCTCAAAAGACAGATTGAATATATTAGATGCAACTAGAGAGAAACTTAGTAAACAAGAAGCTGTTTTTGAATAAATTATATCTAATGAAATACGTAGAAAAAAAGAAATGGGAAATATACAAGAGGGGTTAGGAAGCTTACAGGGAAGAGTCATAAGTTTTTTTTTTAAAGATTTATTTATTTATTTGAAAGGTAGAGTTACAGAGAGGCAGGGAGAGAGAGAGGGAGAGAGAGAGAGAGAGAGATAAAGGGAAGTCTTCCATCCATAGTTCACTCCCCAAACAGCCAGAGCTGGGCAGATCTGAAGCCAGGAGCCTGGAGTTTCTTCCAGGTCTCCCACACGGGTGTAGGGGCCCAAGGACTTGAGTCATATTTTACTGCTTTCCCAGGCCATAGCAGAGAGCTGGATCGGAAGTGGAGTGGCTGGTGGCTATATGGGATGCCGACACTGCAGGCGGCGGCTTTATCCGCTATGCCACAGCACTGGTCCCCAGAAGTTTTAATAAATATTGAATCAGTGTGCCAAAAATAGTAATACGAGAAATGAAGGAGAGTAAATATGAAAGAAAATTGGTTGAGAATGTTCTAAAATTGATGAAAGCCACAAGTTCTGAGTCAGAAGACCCATCAAACTCAAAGAGAATGAGTCTAAACAAATTCAACCTGACTTATGTACTGGACTGAAGAGTAGGTTGCTGGAGAGAGAGAGAGGGTGAGTTTCCCAGAAGATAGTACTTGGACCAGGAGTGGCTTCTGTGTAGGAACAAAGCAAGCCAGGAGCTCACAGAATGGTATCTGAGAACCAAGGGATAAGATAACATAACCTAGAATTCTCTACTTAGAGAAACTCTGCCTTGAGAAATCAGAATGGGGTGGGTGTTTAGTAGAGCAGCTGGGACACTGCTTGGGATGCCTGTGTCAGAGTGCTTGGGTTCGAGTTCTAGCTTTGCTTCTGATTCCAGCTTCCTGCTTATACGCACCCTGGGAGGCATACGTATGACAGGCTGACGTGCTTGGGCCCCTGCCACCCCTGTGATACACCTGGATGGAGTTGCTGGTTCCTGATTTTGGCCTGGCCCAGCCCCATCTGTGGTGGGCATTTGGAGAGTGAGCCAGTGAATGAGAGATCTGTTTGACTCTTTCTCTGCCTTTCAAACAAAATAATAATTTTTAAAAAGAAATCAAAATGAAGATTCTTTGGAATACAAACTAAGAGCATGTATTAGCAACAGTTCCTCCCTAAGAGATGTGGAGAATGTTCTTCAGGTATAAGGAAAATCATCCCAGAAGATGAGTTGCAAGAAGAAATGAGCAGAGAAATACGTTAATGTGCAAGTAAATCTAAAGTGCCACTTGATGTCAAAATATTGGCTGATTAGGAGGAGGGTAGCCCTGGAACTCCCCCAAGCAACTGTGGGCGGTGAGTACTCAGAATCAACACCTAAGGTCCTGGTACTTGGTTGGGAGGCAACTGGGACCCCTTGAGGTTAACAAGGCATACTGAAATTTCTATGATGGCCCACAAGAGGAATGGAAATAGAGTTTATGTTCCTAAATGAATGTAGGGGAAAACGTTGATTGAGGGGGAAGAAAGTAGATGTTGTCAAAGATACAGCAATGCAGAAAAGTGTTCTTCCCACATAGGGAGGCATATAGTGCATGGATTCAAAATACATATCTAATCATAACTGCGTGTTTGTGTTGCTACTTTTCTCTTGTTAACTTAGAAAACTTTCAATAGTTTGTTATTGTCCCATAGTTTAGATAGACCAGAATTGATTAACCACACTTCTACTAATAGACACATCTATCTTTTTATGCTTTTATTTCATCATTATACAAATAATGCCCGTAGATGACCTTGTACAGGCATGTTTGTGCCCATCTGTGATGGTTTCTCCAGGATGGATTGCTGTACTCCAGGCCTGCTGCATAGAGCATTGTGCACAATTTAAACATAGAAAAACTGCTCCACAAAAGACTCAACCAATGAAACGCCTTCTGAGAAGTACAAGAGGCTCCTTTGCAGCCCGATGGGAACTATTACAAACAGAGCTGCTCTGCGCATACAAGTCTGCTTTGCCACTTATGCTCTCTTTTCACTTAGGTGAAAAGAGTACAAGACTAGGTCAGATAGTGGGTGTGTGTTTAGCTTTATTTTTATTTTTTTATTTTATTTTTTGACAGGCAGAGTGGACAGTGAGAGAGAGAGAGAGAGAGAGAAAGGTCTTCCTTTGCTGTTGGTTCACCCTCCAATGGCCGCTGCGGCCAGTGCGCTGCGGCCGGTGCACCGCGCTGATCCGATGGCAGGAGCCAGGAGCCAGGTGGTTCTCCTGGTCTCCCATGGGGTGCAGGGCCCAAGCACTTGGGCCATCCTCCACTGCACTCCCTGGCCACAGCAGAGAGCTGGCCTGGAAGAGGGGCAACCGGGACAGAATCCAGCGCCCCAACCGGGACTAGAACCCGGTGTGCCGGCGCCGCTAGGCGGAGGATTAGCCTAGTGAGCCGCGGCGCCGGCCGTGTGTTTAGCTTCAGGAGACACTGCCACACTGCTTCCTACAGGGGCTCCACCTTGTTACTTTCCCAGGAGCAGTGTCGGAGAGCTCTCACTGGACGTGTTCTCACCAGTCCTTGGTATGGTCACTCTTCCAAATTTCAGCCATTCCAGTTGGTGTCCACTGATACCCCATGGTGGGTTCTTCTTCATTTACTGAAAGACAGATATTGTGGGGCATGTTTTCATGAGCTTACAGTCCATTTGTTTTCCTTAGGACATTGTTCAACTCTTTGACCATTAATCCTTACTGTTGAATTTTGAGAGTTTTTAATATATTCTGAGTACAAGTCCTTGATCAGATATGTGTTTTGCAAAGATTTTCTTCCAGTGTGTGGCTTGTCTTCTTCTTCTCTTAACAGTGTTTTTCAAAGAGCAGAGGTTTTTAATTTTCATGAAGAAAAGGGTATTTTCCTTTGTGGTCCTGCTTTTAGTTGTATCGAAGAAATCTCTTTCTAACCCAAGGCCACAAAACTGATCCAGCCCCCTGTTGGAGAAGTTGTATAGTTTTCGGTTTTACATTTAAGCCAGCGATTCATTTTCCCCCTAGTTTCTGCACATGGTGTGAGGTGTAGATCAAAGCTCTCTCTTTGGCGTGTGGCTCTGCAGCTGCTCCCTTGTGAGAACATCCTTCCTCTAAAAAGATCTCTGTTCCTTTTTGATGGCTTTTTCAGGCCCTTCTGTGGTTATTGATCTTACCCGTTTTCTCCTTGGGTCAGTTTTAAAATACAAATTTTCCTAGAATATAATTCAGAAATTTCCAGTTATTTCAGTAAAAGACCAATTTTCGTCATGTGTTTCACAGGATATTTTTCACAGGAAGGCTCACTGGCTGGACGCTGTGTCAGTCTTCTCTGTGTGGATCCCCCACGGTGCAGCCGTGCCTTTCCCATAGGAACTGTGGGGCCATCCCGCCATTCTTACACACTGTGCCATTCCCATCACTCAGAAGTCAGGGCACACATTGTCTGGTGGACCTGGGATGGTTCTGGTTTGCAGGGCAATTTTTAACACCAGTAACTTTCCTTCTTAAAAGGCCCTCCTTTCTGCGGCCTCCGGCCCTCTCCAGCGTCCTCGTAGGTTGCTTCCCTCTGCGCTCCATCACAGCCGTAGGGGCCTCTCACCTGCTTGGTTCTCCCCTGCAGACGCTGACCCCTCTTCCTGGATGCTCTGCTCCTGCAGCGCGTGTGAGGTCTCCTCCTCAGTGCTCTGTCCCTTTCTTGGGTGTCTGTTCTGATTCCTTGGGACTCGAGTAGCCACCCCTTACCATTCTGTGCCATCACAAGGTTTGATTTTTTTCCATCAGTTTGTTGCTCTAAGAACCATCTTATCTGTGACCATTCCTTCTTCCTCTGGAACGTAGGTCTCCTCGGGCGAGGAGTTTGGTTGCTTATTGCTGTATCCTTAGCTGTAAGGATTACCTGGCACATAGCAGCTCTCAAAAAAAAAAAAAAAAAAAAAATCCCGTGATTGAGTAAATGATTGAATGGCAAATCTCTTTGTCTTCAGTGAGACTAAAGGTGGAAAGACTTAAGGAAGGTTTCCATGTCTCAGTTTTGGCCATCATCTAAAAGTTTCCTTACTAATTGGTTTCTGCATTTTCGTTCCTTTGAGAAGAGCCAATGAGACGGTAATACCTAAATGCTTTTTATATGACATGAGATGCGAGAGGTAATTGTGGAAAATGAGCTAAACTGGGTGAGGAGACTACAGAAGATAAGAATCACTCCAACAAACCCCACAGGGCCCTGACAGCTGCCCCATGTCTTCCCCTTCAAGACAGCCGAGCCCATCCTTAGCTTCTGTGGGGCCATGGCCAGGGACCTTGCTTTGTGCTCAGCCTCATAAACGCTGTCTACTGATCACACATCTTCAGTGACGCCAGGCTGCTCTGGGGAGACAGGCGCCAAAGGGGAAAGCCGATGGCAACCCAGGCAAAGAGCTTCCTTCTAGAACTCACCCACCGCCCCCGGCCACGATGCCCCATCAAAGAATGCTCCTTTTCTCATGTAGGGTACGAGTTCTTCTATATGGGAGCTTTTATTTCCTAATTTCAGGAACAACAGAGGGGAATTAGAAGGCTCCTCTTAGCTGCTGCTTTGCTCAAAATAATCCTTTCACCAAAGTGGCATATTTTGGGGTCATACATTCTGCCACCCATTAGCTCAAAGCGATGTTACTAAGTGAGAAAAAGTGAAGTATGGAATAATAAGTACTGTGTGATCCTATTTGTGTAAAGAAAAGTATCGATGGGTACATATATTCACACACACAATACTTTAATGTTGAAACTAATTCAGGGGCCGGCATTGTGGCATAGCAGATAAAAGCCAATGCCTGCAATGCTGGTATCCCTTTTAGCTACTGGTTTGAGTCCAGGCTGTTCCACTTCTGATCCAGCTCCCTGCTAATGGCCTGGGAAAGACAGTGGAGGACAACAGAGGATGGCCCAAGTACTTGGGTCCCCACCACCCACGTGGGAGACCTGGATGACACTCCTGGCTTCTGACTTCAGTCTGGCCCTGTCCTGGCTGTTGCAGCCATCAGGGAAGTGAACCACCAGATGGAAGATCTCTTTGTCTCTCCCTCTATCTGTAACAATGACTTTAAAATGAATAAATAAATCTTAAAAAAAACTAATTTAGTTTTTTAAAAAAGTCTTATTTATTTAAAAGGTAAAGTGATAGAAAGACACACACACACACACACAGGTAGGGGAGAGAGAGAGAAAGAGAGAACTTCCATCTGTTGGTTCACTCCTCGAATGACTGCAACAGTCAGGGATGGGCCTGGTCATAGCCAGGAGTCAGGAACTCCATCAGGAACTCAAGTAGTTAAGCCATCATCTGCTGCTTCCCATGCATGTTAGCAGGGAACTGGATCAGATGTGGAGTAGCCGAGACGTGAGCCAGCGCTCTGAGGTACGATGCAGGAGTCTCTAGTGGTTTAACCTACTGTACCACAATGCCCGCCCTTAATTTAGCATTTTTAACAACTGATGGGCTGCCTTGAACAGGTATTTTCTCGGATGACCTTAACCTGTGGTCACAGCATTCTTCCCTGCTGGCCCCAACTTGCCCCCACCATTCTTCTTAGCCTTGCAGAAGAACTGCATTTGTTGCCTCTCAGATTTCTGTCCCTTTTGCTGGGCCCAGCGTCAACTCCCACAACCACTGCTCAGCTTCCAGCTGTTGTTCAGTGAGCTGTCCTGCAGGCAGATCTGTAGCCCAAAGACTGGTTTTTGGCCAGTGCTCCTTGCACTTGCTGGTGAGATCCGCCAGTCATCGTGCTGGCTTTCCCGACACATGCAGGCAGGCCGGCCAGTGCGTAGCCCCCACAGTGTTCTCAGTGTTTCCTGATCCACTGTCCTGAGAAGACTGTTGGTTCACAAGTGGCCTGCAGAACGCAGTTCAGGAAATGCCTGTGGGGTCTGCCGGTCCCACTGTGGGCGTCTCTCCAGGCGGATGGATAGTGTGCCTGCCCATATTAAAGATGATCTGGGGTGGGTGAACTTTGATCTAAAAGTGAAATGCTTGGGCCTCTTAACATGCTTTACATTTCAGATGTCCTGGTTGTGAGGAGTGAAACTGGCCTGTTTGAAAAAAGACATCAAAATGTTTGTACAGGGACAGACCTCTGACAAGAAGGGCAAGGCGCTGGCATTCGGTGCCTCTGTATCATTTTCCAGCCTCTCAGTGGGAACAGAGTGCAGCAAACCCAGCCCTGGGCCCCAGCCTCGTGTCTGCCCAGGGCTCAGCGGTGTGGGCACCGGGACTCCTGGCGGACAGGAGCTACCTGATAGAGGCTGTTTCTAGGGTCCCAACTCTGGGGATTCATTTCCCGTTTCTTCGAAAGCGGGCATTGCGTTTCCGGTTTGGGTAGAACGTCTAGTATTCTCCATTGGGATCATTCCCCAGTTTTGCTCTTTCTTTTTCGTATTCAGAAGCAGAGGATATCACCTCTTCCTTTGGACACACAAAATTCTCAATATTTGATTGAAGAGAAACACAATTATTTGAATAGATATTCTCTTTTTCTCTCGGCTGCAGCCTAAACTTCTATAGCCAATCAAGACTCAGACATGTGCTCCCCTTCAGGGACAATGGACTCATGACTTATGCCCAACCCGTCATCCTGGGTGTCGACCAGTGGGTCCTGTGCCGCCACAAAGCCTCCTGGGCAGAGGGAGAGAGGGGATGGGTCCCAGCATGACCCTGGTTTGTCCTGGAACCTCGGGCAAATTGAGCTTTCCTGTGATTTGGGTTCTTCTAGCAGTTTGGGTCTAATGGCTCCCTTGAAGGATTATTTTGTGGGTTAAGGACTATAGCCCATGCACACACAGCTAACAGGGTATCCACACGTGGCAACTGGAACAATCACTCCGCTCCACACATTCTCCTGCTGGCCTTTATCCCCAACACACTTACACATTGTAAACAGAGCAGAAGTCAAGATCTCCATCCCTCCCTTCCTAGCCCCAAGAAGAACATCCGTAGATCATCAGCTAATGGCACCAGGATTCTCACAGGGCACTGCCTGACAGTCCTGCCAACTTATTGCACCCCGTCTGTCTTGACAATTGTGCAAGAAGTTGCGGTGTGCAGTCTAATTTGTTCGCGCCTGAAGTTCTGTTTCCCCATTACTTGGGCAGATGATTATCAAAGCCGTGGCTACACCTGCAGGGAGGAGAGAAGAGCAATGATGTCATTTGAACTTGAACTTGTTACTTCTGTGGTTTACTTATGAGGAGGAAATTGCCGATTCACATTATAATGAAACTTGAAGGAAGTGTATAACGTCTGGGGGAAAACTGTACAGACAGTGCCATTTAAAACTTATGAATAATGTACAAGCAAAATGAAATTTATAGATACCAGAGCAAACCTGTCTGCCACAAGAAAGTCAAAGATGCCAGCCCAGTAGCTTTCGTTCAACAAATTAGCTTAATACCACAACTAAATTTAGAATACCTTCTGCATGCAGTGTTGCCTTACATTCCAGGAGTCCTCGCAGTGGACAGCTGAGGACATTTTAATTGCTGTTTTGCAGCCATCTCTATGGAATCTGCAGACCGCCTCACAGAGGTGCATACGTCCACGAAGAAATGAACACAGGCAGGGCCTCACCATCATCAGAAAGTTTCTGCGTGCACAGAAATGGGAAATCAAGAGCCCACAATGACAGAAAATTAACCGTCCTGACTTTTTTAATATGCAAAAACCAGCTTTATTCAGCTATAATTCCTACATGTTCAAAGTATACTAAGTTTTTAGTATATCACCAAATTGTGCAACCATTACCACCATCTAATTTTATATCATTTTAGTAACTGCCAGAAGAAATTCCATACCCGTTAGTAGGCCAGCTTAGGCAAGAACTGATTTGTTTCCTGTGTGTTTAGATTTGCCTATTCTGGCCACTTTGCATTAATACAGTCATACACTGTGTGGTCTTTTGTGACTGATGTCACCTACTTAACATACTGTTTTCCAGAGTCATGCCTGTTGTAGTACCTGTTAGAGCTTCACCCTTTTTCTTTCTTTTTTTTTTTTTTTAAGATTTATTTATTTATTTGAAAAGCAGAGTTACAGAGAGGCTGAGGCAGAGAGAGAGACAGAGAGAGGTCTTCCATCCACTGGTTCACTCCCCAGATGGCCAAAATGGCTGGAGCTGCACCGATCCAAAGCCAGGAACCAGGAGCTTCTTCCAGGTCTCTCATGCAGGTGCAGGGGTCCAAGGACTTGGGCCATCTTGTACTGCTTTCCCAGGTCACAGCAGAGAGCTGGATCAGAAGTGGAGCAGCCGGGACTCAAACTGGGCCCATATGTGATGCCGGCACTGCAGGCAGTGGCTTTACCCGCTACATCAGAATGCCGGCCCCCCGATTCCTTTTTCTATTACACAAATATTTCTTTGCATGGATCCACCATATTTTGTTTATTTCAGTCATCAGCTGATGGACCTTGCACTGTTTCTCAGTTGTGAGTTAAGCTCCTGTCAGCAGTGATACATACTTTCGTGTGTGAATGTGTGTTTTTAGTTCTCTGGAGTGGAGTTGCTGGATCATATGGCAGCTGTGTGCATACCATTTTGAGGAACCACCAAATTGTTTTTCAGTGTGGCTGCACCACTGTACACTCTCTCCAGCAATGTATAGGGTTAACAACACTTGTTACTGTCCATCTTTTTTATGGCCTGCCTCATGGGTATAAAATGGTATCTGATTGGGTTTTGATTTGCATTTCCCTAATTGATTATGTTTTTGAGCATGTTTTCATGTGCTTATTGGCTGCTAGTATATTTTGTATGGAGAAATATCTATTCAAGTCTTTTGCCCATTTTATAATTGAGTTATTTGTTTTTTTCCCAAGTTATTAAGTTGACAGTATTCTTTTTTTAAAAAAGATTTATTTATTTATTTGAAAGAGTTACAGAGAGACAGAGGCAGAGAGAGAGAGAGAGAAGTCTTTCATCTGCTGGTTCATTCCCCAAATGCCTACAATGGCCAGAGTTGGGCTGATCTGAAGCCAGGAGCCAGGAGCTTCTTCTGGCTCTCTCACTTGGGTGCAGGGACCCTTGGACTTGGGCCATCTTCCATTGCTATCCCAGGCCACAGCAGAGAGCTGGATTGGAAGTGGAGCATCCGAGTCTTGAACCGGCACCCATATGGTTTGCTGGCATTGCAGGCAACAGCTTTACCCACTATACCATAGCGCCGGTCCAGAAAGTATTCTTTATATATTTTAGATATTTGTCCCTTGTTCTGTCCTCTTTCTTGACGGTGCCTGTGTTAGTCATTCATTACTACAACAAATCCCCAAGGGAAGGCACTCATGAAGGAAGAAGTTTATTTCAGCTCACAAATCTCAGATCTGGTGGCTCCGTTGGTTGAGGGTCTGCTGAGGGTAGTGGGTAGAAGTGGTTCAGTGTGGACAGGGAGAGGATGACGCAGAGCACTCTGGGAAGCCGGGAGACAGGGAGCTCCTCCTCTGTGTCTACATGGCCTCTGCCGCTCCAACAACCTGATCCAATGTGATCGCTTTCTGAGATCTCATCTTCAAATACTAGAATTGGATTAAGCCCCATCCTTAATCCATTAACAGAGACTTGGGGGGTCAGGTGTTTAACACATGGGCTTTTGATAGACACTCAGACCGTCATCAAAACCACAATAATGTCCTTTGACATGCAAAAGTTCTTAATTGTAATGAAGTCCAGCTTATTCATTTTTTATTTTGTGATTTTCATATCATACATAGGAAACCATTGTGTAAACCAAGATCATGGAGATTTATTCCTATGCTTTCTCCTAGTGTTATAGTTTTACTTCTAGATTTAAGTCTATGATCTATTTTGAGTTCATTTTTGTGTATAGGGTGATGAAGAGCTCCAACTTCATCGTTTTACATGTGGACATCCAATTGTCTCACTACAAAGTTGCAGGATACAAGATCAATATACAAAAATGGATCATATTTCAATACACTAATAATTACCCAAAATGAAATTAAGAAAACGGTTCCATTTATAACACTAAATAGACAAATTAATGAAAGAAGTGTAAGATCTGTACACTGAAAACTAGAATATTTATTGAAATAAATCAGAGAAGATCTAAATAAAAGGAAAGACATGTATGTTCATTTATTTGAGGACTTAATAGCATTAAGGTGGTACTATTTCCCAAATTGATTTACAGAATTAATGCCATCCCCATCAAAACCCAAACTGTCCCATTTTTCACAAATTTTCAAGATGTCCCTAAAATTCACATAGAAATAAAAATAACTCAAAATAACCAAAGCAGTCTCAAAAGAAGAATGGTATTGGAAGACTCACACTTCCCAATTAGAACATTTACCACATGGCCACAATAATCAAGACAGTGTGATAATGGCATAGGACAGACATATGTTTCAGTGGAATAGAATTGAAAGTCTTGAAATAAACCCTTACATTCATGGTCCACTGATTTTTTAACAAGCGCACCAAGGCAGATCAATGGTGAAAGAACAGACTTTCTGTGAATGTGCGATGGGCTTCTTTGTGTCTTTGCATGCTTGGAATTTCTTTCTTTCTTTCTTTCTTTCTTTCTTTCTTTCTTTCTTTCTTTCTTTCTTTCTTTCTTTCTTTCTTTCTTTCTTTCTTTTAATTTAATTTATTTGACAAATAGAGTTAGGCAGTGAGAGAGAGAGAAACAGAGAGAAAAGTCTTCCTTCTGTTGGTTCACCCCCAAAATGGCCACTATGGCCAGAACTATGCTGATCTGAAGCCAGGAGCCAGGTGCCTCCTCCTGGTCCCCTACGTGGGTGCAGGTGCCCAAGCACTTGGGCCACCCTCCACTGCCCTCTCGGGTCACAGCAGAGAGCTGGACTGGAAGAGGAGCAACCGGGACTAGAACCCGGCACCCATATGGGATGCTGGCACCGCTGGTGGAGGATTAACCAAGTGAGCCACAGCACCGGCCCTCATAATTCTTTCTAAAGGAGTCCTTTAGATACAACGTTGTAACAACACTGGATACTGATTCTCCCATCTGGGCTTGTCGTTTGCTTGTTTATTTGCTTAGTGACTTGTTTGTACTTAGATAGGGCTATCTATCTTTCCTGTAGAACCCAGTGCCATCGCTCCTAGGAGGGTGCAGCTTTGGGCATGCGACTCTCTCCTCAGGCACTTGAGTGCCTGGGTTTTGTTTCACTGTCTTTTTCTCTCATCTGCCCTGTAGGCTTTAGATTGGTCTGCCTCTGTTGGTGTCACACCAGCCGGTGGCTCCCCATGAATCGCTAGTTTGTTCCCATATTTTTTTCAGTAATGCTCTATAGATAGATTATGCCATAGTCCACTCCAGCCAAAGTGGGTCCCTTTTGCAGGGTTAGGGCATTGCCTGTCTTCAAGGCTGCTCCAACCTCACAGGAATCTTCTTAGCTGCCTGGGTTTCTGCTGGTGGTGTTTTCTGTTGAACTTCTGACTGATCCACCATTTCATTGAACTATTATTTTTTTAGCTTGTTGCCAAAAGAATTGTGCAGCTATCAGCACTCTGAATTGCTCATCACCAAGATCTCTGTTGTTTACAACAGCGCTCATGATCACCACCTCTGTGTTCCCCCAGACAAGTTTTGCTCCTTAGGCAAACGTGCAGAGCAATCTCTACCTCTGTACCACTCTTTTCTCTGCACCCCTGCATTGGAGCCGGGGTGGGGCAGTGGCTTCTCTCCACTCTGGTTCTGGAAGCAGGACTTTGGGTAAGGGTGGTAGCTCCAGGTCTTCACAGTTGATCCATCCTGGTGTGAGACCTCCATGCTAGAAGCAAACTGGGGTGGGATATTCCAGACCCAGCATTCTTGGCTTGCTGTGTCTGGAGTGGAGCCTCTGTCTCACGAGTAAGGGATCCCCAGTCCTCTTGGCTGTAACTGCCTAGGACAGAACTTCTATAAAATGGAGATGGGGGAAATGAGAGATGCCAGTGGCCTGCTCCTATCACAGAGCAGCCATAGCTCCAGCCTGGAAGTCAAGAGGGGAAGGAGATCCATATCCTTAGTTATACTTGTCCAGATAAAGTTTCCATTGCCCCGAGCTGTTTGACTGAATAGATCATGGCTCACATACCACCGACTCTCACTGTTTTTACTGAAATTTAGATTTTCTTAAATAGCTGTTTCTCCTTTTACTGTTTGCCCTGGGACAGTTTCCAGAAGCCTGAAGTATTGTTTTAGACATAGTTTTTTTAGTAATGAAATGAAAAGTGCTTTGGTATCAGTACCACTGTGTGCAGGCCAGTAAATGTAGTGGAACCCTGCCATGGGTGAAAACTGAGTTTCCTTTTTGAGCAAAGTTCAGGTTCACTGAGCTTTTGGATCCCAAGCACAACAGAGGTGTATAAGGACACTGGTCTCCTGATTCCTGGTAGGATCTCTGGAGCCCAGCCTCCAACGCCCTCCCTGAACCTTCTTGAAATGCCTTCACCCCGGCTGTCATCCTGTGTCGCATTCTTTGGCATTGCCTGATTTGGATAATTTCCACCATCCTAAGGTCATACACAAAACCTCAAGTGACCTTGGGAAGTTTATTTCCAGGCAGTATCCCCGTACAGTAGATGGATTATTTTTGTCACAGCCATAATACATTGTTAATTTTGGAAGTACTTTTTGTAAAGAAAACAACAGTCAGGTTATTTTCTTTAAAATTTTCAATTAGTCACAAGGATATTTCAGCATACACACACACACACACAAAACAGGCTTGTCATACCCGGATGATAGCAATGCCCTTTGGGATGACCCAGGAGAGGACTGGAGTGAGATAACAGATTAAGCAGACAGCCAGTGGTGGTGAAATCTGGGTGTTAAAAAAAGGATGTCCTGGCTGGTGCCTCGGCTCAATAGACTAATCCTCCGTCTACGGCGCCGACACCCGGGGTTCTAGTCCTGGTCGGGGCGTTGGATTCTGTCTCAGTTGCTCCTCTTCCAGTCCAGCTCTCTGCTGTGGCTCGGGAGTGCAGTGGAGGATGGCCCAAGTCCTTGGGTCCCTGCACCCGCATGGGAAACCAGGAGAAGCACCTGGCTCCTGGCTTCGGATCAGCGTGGTGCGCCAGCTGCAGTGGCCATTAGGGGGTGAACCAATGGAAAAGGAAGACCTTTCTCTCTGTCTCTCTCTCCCACTGTCCACTCTGCCTGTCAAAAAAAAAAAAAAAAAAAAAAAAAAAAAAAAAAGATTTCCTGAAATAAAACTCTTGGAAACCTGCAGGTATATTGGGTACCATGCAAAGCTAGTCGTGGATGGGGGACAGCAAACCAGAGGTGGGTCTTTGAGACAGCTCCAATAAGGGTGCTTTTAGATGCTTTGTTCTAGACCTTGAGGGCAAATGTGTTTTCCCAACACCTGACAGCCAGATGTGGACATAAATGGATCCCAGCCACCAGGCAGCCAGAGGCCTTTAAGTGAAGGGTGAGTATTCAGATGTTTCTGGGAAGGGTGGTTATTCCCATGTAGACCCACCCAAAGGGATGTCTTTTCCCTTAGAGAAATATTCGCTGAAGACACATACCCAACAGAACAGCAAAGTTTGCTCTTACTTATTTCATTTGTAAACTCAAAGATGAAAAAGAATGCTTGGAAAAAGCTGTGCTTAGGGAGCTCAGGTCTTGTACTAATTTCCTGGTAGATTAGCGAATAAAGTGGGAGAGAGGTTAAAGCAAGGACTTGTCTTGGGAGTCATTGGAAGGAAGGAGATAAAGGGCATTGTCTGGGACAGGGGAATGGCTATTCTAAGCAGAAAGAAACAGAGTTCACCCTCAGAGGGCCTGCTAGGGTCAGCCTGGTGGCACTTGCTACAGTTAACTACGTCGGGAGATTTATTCTTGTATCCCACTGGGGTAGACCTACATCTCTCATCTCTGAAAGTTAAAACAGACCACAAAATAACATCGGTGGAGGGAAAAAGCAACACATCCCTTTTCATATTTGAAAACCATTCTTAATAGGACAAAAAATCAAAAGTGTTAAACTGTTTATATAAAATTTTAAAAATACTTTATTTCAGTAGCAAAGCTAAGAATATGACATGGTAGAGACATATCTAAACCAACATGACTAACAATGATTTTATTTCTTTAATATGTAAACAGCTACTATAATAAATAAGAAAATGTAAATGGGCTAATGAAAGATAATTTGAAAAAGACATGTGTATAACTAATAAATATGTAAACGAATGAAATTACTGATAATTTATAGAAAGGTATATTAAATGAGATACTTTTAAAAACTTTGTTGAATTAGAAAAGAAATTTGAGAGGACAGTGGTCAGCTTTGACAGGAACGTGTTAAGGTAATAAGCTACTTTGGGAGAAGGATTAAAACTGATATCCTTCTGGCAAGTTGATTGGTCGTATGTGTTAAAAGGCTTTAAAAAAGATTTTTATTGTTTGATGAAACAGCATTTTTATCTGGAAATTTACTCGACATTGTGACTTGTGGGCAGACGTCAAGTCTAGGAGTTAGGATGCCTGTGACGCTTGAATCCCATGGCAGAGTGCTTGGGTTGGATCCCGGGCTCTGGCTCCTGCTCTTAGCTTCTTACCAGTGCAGGTCCTGGGAGGAAGCAGGTGTCGGCTCAACTAACGAGGTTTCTGCCACCCATGTGGGAGACCTGGATTGAGTTTCTGGTTCCTGGTTCCAGCCCAGGCTGGGCCCTGGCTGTTGTGGGTCCCTGGGTACAAAACCACTGGTTGACAGTTCTCTCTATCTCAGATACATAAATTTTAAAAAATTGTAATGTCAAACATATTTAATGGCATTGGAAATCATGTATGATGAACATTCAGCCAAGAATATGCTATACTCCTAATTGAACATATTAATGTATGCCAGCGAGATTCACCATCCCCTGTCCATTGTACTTTTTCTGACATTGTTATGTCTAATTCTACACATAATTATCTTGTATTTCCTTATTCCCGACAGATAATTAAATCAGTGATATATATATATATATATATATATATTTTTTTTTGACAGGCAGAGTTAGACAGTGAGAGAGAAAGACAGAGAGAAAGGTCTTCCTTCCGTTGGTTCACCCCCCAAATGGCCACCACGGCCAGCGCTGTGCCGATCTGAAGCCAGGAGCCAGGTGCTTCCTCCTGGTCTCCCATGCAGGTGCAGGGCCCAAGGATCTGGGCCATCCTCCACTGCCTTCCTGGGCCACAGCAGAGAGCTCGACTGGAAGAGGAGCCACCAGGACAGAACCGGCTCCCCAACCGGGGCTAGAACCCAGAGTGCCGGAGCTGCAGGTGGAGGATTAGCCTAGTGAGCCGCGGCGCTGGCCTCAGTGATGTCTCTTTCACATATATATTTAAATATCTATTTGAGAGTTAGAGTTAGAGACAGAGAGCTCCTGTCTGCTGGTTCACTCCCCACAGATGCCTGCAATGGCTGGGGCAGTCGAGAGCTGGGACTCCAGTCTAAGCCTCCATGTGAGAGGCAGGGGTACAACCACTTGATCCATCAGCAGCCGCTTTCCAGGATGTGCACTAGTAGGGAGCTGGAATCGGGACCAGAGCAGAGCTGAGACTTGAACCCGGGCTCTCTGATATGTGGGTGCCCCAACCAGTGTCTTAATTGCTAGGCCAAATATCTGGCACTAAGATAGTTTTTTTTTTTTTTTTTTTTTTTTTTTAATTTGACAGGTAGAGTTATAGACAGTGAGAGAGAAAGACAGAGAGAAAGGTCTTCCTTCCGTTGGTTCATTCCCCAAATGGCTGCCACGACCTGTGCTGCGCCAGTCTGAAGCCAGGAGCCAGGCACTTCTTCCGTCTCCCATGAGGGTGCAGGGCCCAAGCACCTGGGCCATCCTCCACTGCACTCCCGGACCACAGCAGAGAGCTGGACTGGAAGAGGAGCAACTGTGACTAGAACCAGGCACCCATATGGGATGCGGCACCGCAGGTGGAGGATTAACCAAGTGAGCCACGGTGCCGGCCAAGATATTTTTTAAAAGGGAGAAAATATAACATGTTTATTATGCATTAATATCGATAAGTAATTTTTTCTGTGTCTCTATTTATATGGAAGCTAAATAAATCTAATGCTACCTGTCAATTTCTTACACTTACACTAGGAGAACTTTCTAAAATACAAATTGAACCATGTCATATTTGAAAACTTGAAATGGGACTTAAACTTCAAGGGAGATAGAATAGATGGGCTTTTCTGTGTTTCTTCCACTAAAGACAATGTATGGATTTTATTCTTTATAAAATAAGCATGAGATTGAGAGTGGAGACGAGAGACAGGCCAGGGGGGCTGCAGGATCTGGGAGACAACATCCCAGGGAGTGCTCCGATCTTCTTTCTGCCTTTTATACCCGAGATGAGGTGCTGGGAAGCTGGCAACACAGAAACATCAACGGGAACCGCAAGATACAGCAGCCCTGGGGCTGGCGTGGTGGCCCAGCTGGCTACACCTCTATGAGGCCGGCATCCCATACCAGAGAACCGTGTTGAAACCTGGGTACTCTGCTTCTGATCCCAGTTTCTTGCTAATGAGCCTAGGCAGACAGTAGACGATGGCCCAAGTGCTCCAGCCTCTGCCACCCATGTGGGAGACCAGGATGGAGTTGCAGGCTCTTGGCTTTACCCTGGCCCAGACCTGGGTGTTGTGGCCATTTGAGGAGTGAGCCAGTAGATGGAAGATTTCTCTCTGTGTATTTCAAATACATAAATGCATTTTAAAAGTAGGAAAAAGAAATAATATCTGCAGTAGGCCTGTTCTCTTTAAACAGATAAGAAAAGGCACACTTAGTAAGGGAGAACACTTTTATAGTATGTTCTGCTTCAGCTAACAGCACAGAAAGAACTGTGGCCATGCCCATACCCATGCTAACAAAAGCTGAGTGGGGGACCTAGACTTCCGCCCTCCCCAGGCTGTGGTTAGTTTGCCTAACTCTGTTACCAGGGCAGTATCAGAGAAAGCCAAGTAAGCAGTTGGGACTTTTTAAAAAAGGTTTCATTTATTTGAATGGCCGTTACAGAGAGACAGAGACACCTTCCATCTGCTGGCTCACTCCCCAAGTGGCTGCAACAGACAGAAGCCAGGAGCCAGGAGCTCCATCTGGGTCTCCTGTGCCATCCTCTTCTGCTTTCCAGAGGAGCATTAGCAGGGAGCTGGATCAGAAGTGGAGCAGCCGGGACTCCAACAGGTGCGTCCCAGGTGGAGGCTTAGTCCACAGAGTTACAAGGCCAGCCTTGGGAGCTGGGACTTTCATCTTTGCCCATCTCCTGTGGTGTCAGAAGAGGCCATGTGGGACCATGGATGTCCGCTCCTCCCACCTCCACCTCCTGCTGTGCTGGTGGCAGGGGAGGACAAGTTAGAACTTTCACTGCCACCAGCAGCAATGACACTGCACTCATTTCCATGCTGGCAGAGATCATGAGGGACAGGCGTCCCACCCTCCCCAGCAGCAACGAGGGGCCAGCTCCTTCACTTGGGTGTCAACAGAAGGCAGGAGAGGAACCAGATTTCTGGCTCAGCCCATGCGTCACGACTCCTGTCTTGACACAGCACTGCCACAGAAAGCCAGGGTTCCGCAGGGGATCAGGGTCTCACTGTAGCATCTACTTGTTCATGTTGCAGCTGGAATCAGGACGATTCCTGCTATGGCTTGAATATGATTTGGCCCCTGAACTTGGGCGGGAGTTTAAGCTCCAAAATCTTATGCTAATGATACTAAGAGTGTGGAAATTACAGTGTGATTTGGGAAGTGATTAGATTGGATTAGGCTGCTAGGTCAGAGAAGCCCATGACTGACACCTGGCAGATTCATAAGGAGAGAGAAAACACACAGACGTAGGAAGACCCACACACTCCCTGGCTGTTGCCGTGTGATATCCGGTGCCACCTCTGGCCTCTGCCAGCAAGAGCTCTGTCAGCTGAGGCTGGACAAAAGGGACCTGCCCAACCTTGGACTCTGAGCCCTCAGAACTGTGGGTTGGTACAAACCTCTTTCCTTTACAAAGTTAGCCTGCTGTAGGTATTTTGTTATAGTGACAAAGATCCGGATAATACGATATCAAACTGAATGAGAAAAGATAATCAGTAGATGCCAAGGCTGTGGCCTGGGAAAGCAGTAGAAGTTGGCCCAAGTCCTTGGGCCCCTGTACCCGTGTGGGAGACCTGGAAGAAGCTCTTGGCTCCTGGCTTCGGATCTGCACAGCTCCGGCCGTTGTGGCCATCTAGGGAGTGAACCAGTGGATGGAAGACCTCTCTGTGTCTTGACCTCTCACTGTAATTCTGTCTTTCAAATAAATAAAATAAATCTTAAAAAAATAATAATCTGGAAAATACTTTAAAGCAGCCATCATAAAATACTTCAGTGATAACAAACACCTGGAACATGAACGCATAGAAAAACCTTGGCAATAGAGAGTGTAAGCAAAGGAATGGATGGCATAAAAGAGAACCAAAAGGAAATTCTAGAATGCTGTATTAAAGGGCCAGCTCCATGGAATAGTAGGCTAAGCCTCTGCCTGTGGTGCTGGCATCCCGTATGGGCTCCAATTTGTGTACTGGCTGCTCCTCCTCTGATCCAGCTCTCTGCTATGGTCTGGGAAAGCAGTGGAGGATGCCCCAAGTTCTTGGACCCCTACACCCACATGGGAGACCCAGAAGAAGCTCCTGGCTCCTGGCTCTAGATAGGGCCAGCTCCATCCCTTGTGGCCATTTGGTGAATATACCAGCAGATGGAAGATCTTTGTCTCTCCCTCTCTCTGTCCCTAACTCTACCTCTCAAATAAGTAAAATATTAAAAAAAGAAAAAAATATAATAAGGAACACTTCCCAATTCATTTTATGAAGCTTATCAAATGTATACCTCAAACCAACTAAAGACAATATAATAAAAAGAAACTACAGAATAATATCTGTAGTAAATACAGACAGAAAAACCCTTAGTAAAATACTAGGAAATAGAATTTACCATTATGTAAAAATAATTCTATATCATGACTAAATGGGATTATTCTCAGGATGCAAAGCTTACTTAATATTAAAATCAATCATTGTATTCTGTATTAGTAAGCTAAAGAAGAAAAATCACACAATCATATCACAAAGAAAAAGCATTTGAAAGGTTCAGGCTACACGTATGATGGAAAGCTCTCATTCAAACAGGAAGAGAGGGGCCGTCCTCAGCTTGATAAAGGACACCTACAAAAATGTGCAGTGAACTCTCCTCATAGTGGGGGACTGAATGCTGTCCCCGAAGATTAGGACTAAGGCAAGGACGTATGCTTCCAGTCCTGTTCAACACAGAGGACAAAGTTGTAGACAGTGCAAGAAGGCAAGAAGAGGAAATGCAAGACCTACAGACTGGCAGGAAGTGATACAGCGGCTCCCATGATCCACTGTGGTTGGTGTAGAATATCCCACAAATATCCACAAAAATGTCCTGGACCTAAAAAGTGAGTTCAGCTAGGTCAGAAGATACAACACACACACACAGCAACAACAACAATTGTATTTCTTTACTTACTGATGAACACAAGAGCACTGAAGTGAAAAATATAATGCCATTACACAGTCACACATCTTTTAATGATGAGGATGCATTGTCAGAGTTGCATTGTTGGGTGAGTTTGTAATTGGGCAAATGTCACAGAGTGTACTTGCACAAACTAAGATGGCTGTGATGTCACTAGACAATGTAGTCTTATGGGACCACCATCACACATGTGGTCTCTCGTCAGCCAAAATGTCATTACGTGGCTCATGACTATACAGTTGCTCATTGCAATTGCGATACTTAGGTACAAATTTGACAAAACACATTGGGACTTACATGCTGAACAGGATAAAAGACTGATGAAAAAAAAAAAAGGTTTAGATCAGTGAAGCAATATTTCTTGTTCCTGGATTGAAAGGCTGCAGTTTTCAGAGCCTTTGGGCATGTTTTACCTTGAAAGCAGAGGATTGGGAGAGGAAGTAGAAGCAGCAGCCAGCCTGTAAGCCTCTTGGGAAATTTTCACCGCCAAGAATAATCTAAAAGCCACCTGAAGCATTAAGAAGTAGATGCACCCTGGACAGAGCTCTCATCACTGGGCCTCTCTCCTGATGCTTGTGAAGGGGGATCCTGGCAAAGTTGGGCCTCCCTGCACCCACGTGGGAGTCAGGCTCACTGTCGCTAGGATGGCAGTGGGCTCTGGGTGGCTGATGGGGCAGTCAGGGTGCACACAAATTCTGCACCTGCCATGAGATGGAGGGGAAGAAGAGAGACGGCCTGGCACACACACACTCTTGCAGAAGTGGTGAGACCTGTGCTGTGGCGCGGATGATGAGATGTGTCTCTGTCACTTTTTATGTGCAATTTGTTAAAGTATAAAAATGATTCAACAGTGAAATCATTAACCCACCCCAGGCAGTCTCAGCTGTAATTTATGGATTCACATCTCTCACTATTGTAATTCTGTTTTTTCATTCATTAGCATACATTGGTTTTTTCCCTGAAAAAATCTGAGAATCACAGTTCTGAGTAGCATTAACCACCAGGTCACTCACAGATATTGCTCAGGCTGTAATTCTGAAAACTAAATTAATTTTGCTTGTGAGCAACCACCTGAACAGCATTCGAGTTCCTCTCTAGAGTCAGATGAAGACTCGGAAGGAAGTTGCCACTTCTATGGCAACGTGATGTGCTGGAAGGCTCCGCCCACACCGCCTTCTCTGGCTTTGTCTTGTCCACCTTGTCTCTAGCTGGAATTTGGGAAGAAGGAAATTGGCTGTTTTGGGACATAAAATGGGCGAGTACTGTTAGAGAGCTTCCCAACACACACACACACTTTTCCTGAGATGTCTGTAGACTTAGCTTGTTTTCTTCCTGCAAAAATTTTGTTTTCTTCCAACTTTCCTCTTCACCCTGTTTTGGTGACATTTTAGTGACGTAGAGTAAGGTGAGCCTTTGGGTTAAAGGAAGAAGAGGTGCTTTTGGGGGGAAAATTCAAGTGCTTTTCTAGACCCAGGGTGAGCTGAGTAGTGGTGCCCTTAGGGATGCTGAGGGCAAGGGTGATGACTGTGACGATGAACCTGCATTCCTTGAACGCCTACTGCATGTCTGGCATGGTGTCCTACCTATCTCAGTCTTTACTGTCATTATCAGCCTGTTTATGGTTAAGGAATCCGGGGTTCAGAGAGTTTGTGTCACTCACCCAAGAAATCACACTGGCAGGTGTGTAAGGACCCGTGTGCAAGCAGGTGTGTTTTACCCAGTGCCTGATGTTTTAACTCTTCTGTCTCTGACTTGGCCCAGGACAGCCTCCCAGGCACTGGGCTATGGGGATGAGTATGATCCGAATGGTGTCTCACCCACTACACAAAGCCTGTCCCTCATGTTGCTCCTCTCTGAGGGGTCCTGGGGTGTCCACTGGGGTCGCCATCAGCTTATGGGGGGGATGGCCTGATCCTAATCATTTGTGGATGCATAAGCACTCCATTCAGCATTGTTCGTCTGGTGCTAATGGACAAGGTCTCCGGTCTTTACAGTTTGGGGTTGCAGGTGTTGGTCTCCACTGGACACTGGCCCTGCATTTCCTGTTGGGGAGGGCCTTTATACACGAGGGATTTTTATCTGACATGAGCTTTGAGAAATGACAGGAGTAAGTAGCCAAGGCTCTTTCCCCGAAGAGCTGCACTCTCCAGCCAAGCACGCCGGGCTCCACTGTCTGCAGGTGTGGGGGCGGGGCTCATCCTGCTCTCTGCGGAGCTTCCCGACACTGGCACCAGAGCGGTGATGGTCTCTTTTCTTCCCATGTCTCCTGCCTGACATATTTTCATGTTTGAAATATTTCCACGAAGGGGCCAATGTTGTGGCACAGCAGATTATATGGCTGCCTGAGACAACGGCATCCCATGTGCGTGCCAGCTTGGGTCTGGCTGCTTCACGTCCCATCCAGCTCCCTGCTAATGGGTCTGGGAAAGCAGAGGGAGATGGAGGTATTTGCGCCATCAGGTGGGAGACCAGATGGAGTTCCAGGTTCTTGGCTTAGGCTTGGCCCAGCTCCATTTGGGGAATGAACCAACAGAGGAAAGATTTCTGTCTGTTTCAACTCTCTCTGTCATTCTTTCAAATAAATAGTTAAAAAAAATAAAAATATTCCCATGTTTAACAATTGTCATTGTGACTGCTCCTTTCTCAACCATTAACAGTCATTTCTTCTATTCCGTGGTGGTTGGATTGATAGACTTAGTTTTGGGAGGAAAAATGGTGCACAAAAGTTTCCTGTTGGGATTTCTGCAGGATTGGAAGGGCACTTAGAGAACCCTTTCTTAGGGCCATTGTTGCATATTCAATCTCAATCAAGACTACTGTTAAGGAGACGTTCATCTGCATGGCATACACACACACTCACACCCCTCCCGCCTCTGCTGCAAGTGGATTGGAAGCTGCTGTGTGGAGAATGATAGCTAAGGCATGGTGGACAGGCTGCACCTGCTGTCTTGATGTAGGATTGCTCAGAGCCCGCAGGGGACGCCACTGAGCATTCAACTGAAGAGTTAAACAGCAGGGGCTGCGTGCAGCTGGGCCCCTTCTGCATCCCAGGCGTGATCCTAGAGTGAGTGTGGTGAAGCTTAGGGCTAAGAGATGGGCTTTGACTCCTGCATGCTACTTGATTCTAGGAAGCCAGGTTTTACATCTTGGTGGCCAGCGTGACCAAATCTGCAGGGTCAGTAAGTGGCTTTATAGATCTTGCTTGGTGCAAGCGAGTTCCTATGTCCAGAAGTGCCCCAGAGAAGGAGAGGAAAGAGAACAAATGGGCTGTGTGCTCTCTGTGAGGCTGGAGGGGTCCCGTGGAGGCTGCTGGAGTCGGGTGCAATGGTCCAGTTGGGGCACTCACAGGAGGCTCCTCGCCTACAGTCTGTGGCCCAGCCGTTAACAAGCAAACTTGGCTGCAAGGGAATGTGGGCCGGGCCCAGGAAGGAGCTCAGGCTTTGTCTGCAGGGGTCAACACCTTGACAGTGAAGGAGGAGGGTTTCCCTGCCCTCCCTCTAGCTGGGGGATACCTGTGCATGGCTTATACCCCAAGATTTGTCCCAAAGTCAAGGGCGGGGGCCCAGTCACAACTCCTCTCCTCCTCCCCGTCTGACTGCATGTCACTCAGAGCCAACTGATGCAATGATGCTGCAGAACAGGAAACACGGGAAGCAATTATCTTTTTAGTAGGTCACTGGCCTCCTTGGGGAGAAGAGACCAGAGGGAGAGCGGGTGAGGCGGGCGTGCCGTGCCCCAGAGCCGGTGCCTGCGGTAGCCGCGGTGATTAATAGCCGTATCACTTTCCACGGACGTTGCTTTGAGCAGCGGCGCTCAACATGAAGTGGGAATGAAATACAACAACCTGCAATAAGTGTTTCCTCTAGGCCTTCGGAGTTGCTGGAATCCAGAAATAGCTCTTCAGATCTGTAATTTCAGATGGCGTCATCCACAGCCCTGAGTGCCGACTCCACTTTCGAGGGATGTCGCTACACGCACACCCGCCGAGTTTTGTTTTTAAGGCTCATGAACAACTTTTTGAGCTAAATAACTTTGGGTTGCTTTTTTTTTTTAGGATACGGAAATAAAAGTTATGCTTACTGAAAAAAAATACAGCATTTACTTTTTTTTTTTTTTAAGAAATATAGTCGCCCAGTGGAAGAAAAGGGCAGGGAGGATTGTGTGTCCACAATAGATCATAAGCTGGAACAGTAACAGAGTCTGGCGGGCAGTAATTGCTGGCCAGCTGCAGGGATCACAGTGCTGTGAGCTGTGTGCAGGGCAGCGGGCCAGGCTGCTGGCAAGCAGAGGACCGACCTGCCCTGCAGTGGCCCTTGGTGTGGCCAGTGGGGCCCCTGAGAACATAAACAAGAGGGTGAGTGCCGAGTGGCAGCGCCAAGTGCTCAGAGACCCCCGCTCTCTGCTCCTTTGCTGCAGCCAGGCTGCCAGCTCAGGGGCCACAGGGGCAGTCACGGGCAGGAGGAGGGCCAGCAGCCTTAGCATCACGCGCATTTCCCTGGAGGAGCCCGAGAGCACACATGATGAGGGGAAGCCCAGAGAAACTCCCTGCTCGGTGCTTTGGGACTGTGGGTGTCTTAAGCCAGGTGGAGGGGAAGGAGCTGGGTGCTGCCTGTGTTGCGTCCGTGCACTTGTTTTCTGCTGGCTCCTGACACAAGAGCCGGTGTGGGGGGGGGGGTGGAGAGGACTGTTGGGCATCCCTGATCTAATCTCCCCACCCCACCACTGCATTCCAGTGTCTGGGAGTTGGGATTTTCAGAACGTCTAATAACAAGCAGATGCCCCAAGAAGAGTAGGGGAGATATGGGAGAACTAGGCAGGAAGATTAGGTAGGAATAAATGAGTCGGAAGATTTTCTCACTATTTCTATGCAGCCCTGCATTGTAACTCCATCCCCCCAAAACTGTGGATCCAGTATACCCACTTTCCCAAGATGCTCCTGGATGTCTCTCACCCCGGACCAGGAAGGAGGAGATACCATGATGGCTACACAGAGGTTAAACTCTACGTGAGTGAGCCATGAAACTCCCAGAAAGCCTCCCACACACTAAGCACCACCCAAACTCCACCCTGTCTGTTTATTCAATTAGGGGACCGCCCCCTACCCCATACAGGGGACTGTTACACATAGGAATGGCCCTTTCGCTGTTTGACTTCTGGCCCTTGCTTCTGGTCCTCTGTGGCCTCCTTCCTGGCTCTCTCTGCACAGGCCGCTCTCCTGGGGCTGCTGACATCCACAGGTGCATGCGTTCACTCTCTCACTTTAGACAAATCCCGTACTCCCTTGTGCACTGCATTTATGCCTCCGCTTTGGAGTCTCATGTCTCTGTTGCTAAGAAGTTGGAATAAAGTCACTGGGATAGATAGCAGGGGTGGGAGGGTGGAGCTGAGGGAGGGCTGGCCATTCAGCCTGCCTTCCTGCCGTCTGTCTGTCCTGGGTGCTCGCACCGGGCCAGGCTGGGGCACATGAAGATGAACAGCCTGTCCTCAGTGAGCTGGGAGAGTAGCAACAGGTGCTGTTTTTTTTTTTTTAATATTTTCATTTATTTGAGAGGCAGAGTTACAGAGAGAGGGAGAGACAGAGAGGTCTTCCACCCCCTGGTTCACTCCCCAAATGACCACAAGGGCTGGTTCTAGACCGAGCTGAAGCCAGGAGCCAGGAGCCAGGAGCTTCTTCTGGATCTCCCATGTGGGTGCAGGGGCCCAAGCCCTTGGGCCATCTTCCACTGCTTTCCCAGGCCATAGCAGAGAGCTGGATCAGAAGAGGAGCATCTGGGACTCAAACCGGTGACCATATGGGATGCTGGCACCGCAGGCGGAGGCTTAGCCTACTACTATGCCACAGAGTGGCCCCCCAGGTGCTGTTTCAGTATGTAGGTTTTAGGGGTGAGCATTTGGTTCAGTGTACTTGTTAATGTTCACCCTGGGAGGCAGCAGATCATGGCTCAAGTAGTTGGGTTCCTGCCACCATTTGGAGACCTGGATGGATTTCCTAGCTGCTGACTTTGGCCTGGTTCAGCTCTAGCCATTGTGGGCATGTAGCCAGCAGATGGAAGATCTCTGTCCATCTGTTTCTCTCTGTCTCTCTGCCTTCCAAAAAAAATTTGAAAACTCCTTTTAAAAGTAGGCTTTATTATTATTGAAGTGTGGTGAGGCCAACCAATCAGGAGGTGCCTGCCATTGAAAAGATGGTTTATTATTCACAGTTCCCAGCAGGCCCCACAGAATGCCACATGGGAAGGCACCAGGATGGATTGGGAGGCAGAGGGAGAGAGGGTCACACGTGGGCCAGAGCCTTCTGTGAGAAGGAATGCAAGAGGCAGGCTAAGCAGGCTAAACAGGTGTAGCATTGGCTGGTTTGGATATTTTCAGGGGTTCCGGGCTCAGGGACTAAGGGAGCCATCACTGACCCAGGGCTGATTAGGGCAGGGGAATGTGGCCTGGGGGAAGCACCAGATACAGAAAGTGCTGGGGCCTTGGGCTCTGGCTTGGTCAGTCTGCACTTGAGAGACACAGCTAAGTGGGGGTGGGGTCATTTGCTGTCTGAAGGAATTAGCTAGTCCTGGCAGGGGATGTCCCTCCAGGGTCAGCACTATGGTTCTGGTGGTGTGGTTTGATTATGTCCCCTAAGGGCTCCTGGGACTAAGGCTTGCTCTCCAGGGTGGTGCCACAGGAGGTGGTAGAACGTTCAGGAGGTGGAGCCTCCTGGGAGGTCCTTAGGTCACTGGAGCCTGAAGTGGTTCCCCTGGGACTCCTGGGTTGTTACAAGAGCCTGAGTGTGGCCCCTGCTGGCTCGCTCTCTTCTCCTGGCTAGGAAGCGGTTGCTTCCATTGTCTGGCACTCTCCCCATCGCTCTGTTTGCCACCAAGTGAAGCAAGGGACGGTGCTTTCTGGGCCTGCACTGTGCAGTTTGGACTTTCAGCCTCCAGAACTGTAGGCTGCATCAATCCTTTCTCTTTACCAAGTCAGCATTTTGTTGTAGCTACACAAAGCTGAGCAATGCAGTTTGCAAGGCCCGGGTGTCCAAGCATCAGGAGCACGTGGCTTATTTATTTATTTATTCATTTATTAAATATTTATTTTTATTTATTTGAAAGTCAGAGTTACACAGAGAGAGGGGAGAGAGAGAGAGAGAGAGAGAGAGAGAGAGAGAGAGAGGTCTTCCATCCGATGGTTCACTCCCCAATTGGCTGCAACGGCTGAAGCTGTGCCGATTCAAAACCAGGAGCCAGGATCTTCTTCTGGGTCTCCCACGTGGGTGCAGGGGCCCAAGGACTTGGGCCATCTTCTACTGCTTTCCCGGGCCATAGCAGAGAGCTGGATTGGAAATGGAGCAGCCGGGACTCGAAATAGTGTCCATATGGGATACCAGCACTGCAGATGGTGGCTTTACCCACTGTGCCACAGTGCTGGCCCCGCACATGGTTAATTTAACACAGATGCACACGGTGCTAACCCTGCAGAGGTGCTGAGCTATGTGGGAAGTGACAGGGGATAACAGAGGAAATGCTAGGGTGCTCAGAGCAGAATTCCCACTTAGGAAGGGACAGGTGGACAAGCCAGACAAGCCGCTGTGCAGGGAAGGGGCATTGGAGTCCTGTTAGACAGATGGCTCTGGGTGAACCTGCTGATGCAGAGGCCCAGCCTGGGGACAGCGTCTGGAGGGGCTTAGCTGGAAGAATGCTTGGAATACTCAAGTCAGGATGATGTTGGCTTCTGAAAGCCACGCCCAGGCATTTGGATTCTGTTCCAAATAAGCTAGCCTGAGCCGTTGACTCCCCAGGAGTTCTCCCAACAAAGTCCCGGGCTCGTGAATGCCTGTGCCTGGCTATATATTAGTCAAGAATATAATTAACAAGGTCAAGTGCAAGTTTATTCTGCATGATAAAAATAGTGAAGCCACCGTGGCAGGTACTCAGCAGCTGATGCCAGTGCCAGGCTCGACTCTGGGGTCTTGTCTTGGGGGATGGCCAGGGCCTCATCGACGATTTTGGTGACCTCTGAGCCCCAGCAGGTCACATCATAGGAGTGGGGTCCAGAGTGGCCCTTCTTCCTGTCTTTCCAAAGAGATCAGGACTCAGAGTCTTGTATGCTGTTTTGGTTTTTGTGAAATTGCCTGGTGACTCAGCAGAGGATTGGCTGGACTCTCTCCTCCCCCTCAGCCCAGGGAAGGGTACTCCGAGGCCAACCGCATGGGCCATTGTGGTCTCCACTTGCCGTGCACCTGTCACCCAACTGAAGGGGGAGATCAAGGAGGAAATGGGACCGGTGCAAGGTGGGCCTATGCTGGGAAAGTGAGGCACAGTGGCTCAGGGCCCAGTGCACCATGCCTCACCTATGTTTCCTTCCTCATTGGCAAAACCATTCATTCTTTCATAGACGAGTATTGAGTGCTTTGTGCTGGGCCAAGACTCCACATCTAGAACAGAAAAGTTGGTGGGACGCTGTTTATTTTATTTTATTTTTTAATTTTTAACAGGCAGAGTGGACAGTGAGAGAGAGAGACAGAGAGAAAGGTCTTCCTTTTGCCGTTGGTTCACCCTCCAATGGCCACCGTGGCCGGTGTGCTGCGGCCGGCGCATCACGTTGATCCGAAGGCAGGAGCCAGGTGCTTCTCCTGGTCTCCCATGGGGTGTAGGGCCCAAGCACCTGGGCCATCCTCCACTGCACTCCCGGGCCATAGCAGAGGGCTGGCCTGGAAGAGGGGCAACCGGGACAGAATCCAGCGCCCCAACTGGGACTAGAACCCGGGGTGCTGGTGCCGCAGGCGGAGGATTAGCCTATTGAGCCACGGCACTGGCCGGGACGCTGTTTAAAATGCAGCTGTGTGAGCCCAGCGCCCTGTGAGGACATTCTGGCAGCGCGTACCGTGCGGTGCTGGTGATTGACAGTGGCATGACGGGGCAGGGCGAAGCCCCAGGCTCTCACAGCACAGACCTCCTTGTCTGGGTCTTCTCTGAGCCCTGGGCTCTGAGCTCAGTGGCTGGGCTCAGCCTTGTAGGTGCTGGGATACCCAGGGCCTGGTGTGGCCCTGGGCACAGAGCAGACACCCAGATGTTGCCCGGAGGGGTGGTTTGTGTGTGTGGCTGTGTCTGGGTTTGGTGGAGGAGAATTTCACCGCAGTGATCATAGATAAGCTACGGTATAATCAGGGCATTTACACGTGAAAGTTGAAAGAGCCTGAGGACGCGTGGAATTTGTGAAATGACTGTGTTCGTCAGCTGGGGCTGCCGGCACAGAACAGCGCAGACAGGCGGCTGGAACGTCAGACATTCGCTCTCCTGCTTCTCGCCATTTGGGAGGCGGGGAGTCTGCAATGAAGGTGCTGGCAGATTCCGTGTCTGGGGAGGAGGCTGTCTTCTGCCTTCCTGACGTGTCCTCACAAGACCTTTCCTCGGTGCGTGTGTGTGTGCGTGTGTTTCTGCACGTGTGGTGTGTGTGTGTGTGTGTGTATGTGTGTGCATGTGGTGTGTGTTTCTGTGCATGTGTTGTGTGTGTGCATGTGTTTCTCTGTGTGCATGTGTGTGGGGTGTGTGTTTCTGTATGTGTGTGCATGTGGTGTGTTTGTGTGTGTGTGCGTGTGGTGCGTGTGTTTCTGTGTGTGTGTCTGTACATGTGGTGTGTGACTGTGTGTCTGTGTGTGTGGCATGTGTCTGTATGTGCATGCATGTGTCTGTGTGTGTAGTGTGTGTCTCTGTGTGTGGTGTATATGTCCTTGTGTGTCTGTGTATGTGGTGTGTATATGTGTGTGCATGTGTGCGTACGTCTGTGCATGTGGTGTGTGTGCGTTTGTGTGGATCTATGTGTGTGTGTGTATGTGTATGTGGTGTGTATGTGTGTGGTGTGTGTGTGTGTCTGTGCATGTGGTGTGTGCGTTTGTGTGGATCTATGTGTGTGCATGTGTGTCTGTGCATGTGGTGTGTGTGTGTTTGTGTTTGTGTGGATCTATGTGTGTGTGTGTCTGTGTGTGTATGCGTGTGTGGTGTGTATGCGTGTGGTGTGTGTATGTGTGTGTGTCTGTGCATGTGGTGTGTGTGCGTTTGTGTGGATCTATGTGTGTGTGTCTGTGTATGTGGTGTGTATGCATGTGTGTGCATGCGTGTGGTGTGTGTATGTGTGTGTGTCTGTGCATGTGGTGTGTGCGTTTGTGTGGATCTATGTGTGTGCATGTGTGTCTATGTGTGTATGGCTGTGTGTGTGCATATGTATGAGGGAGAGAGATAGGGAAAGGGAAAAGAAAAGAGTTCAGATTTCTCTTCTTGCAAGGCTACCTCTCCCATCTGATGAGAACCCCGCCCTATGGCCTCATTTAATGGTAATCACCTCCCACAGACTCTGTCTCCAAACAGTGACATGTGGGTCATCGTCTGTCGGGACACAGTTCAGTCCACTGAGTGCCGGCTGTGATGGCTGCTGCTCTCAGTTCTGGGGTCGCCTTCGGTTTCACCAGTATGCAGCCACAGTGGGGGGGTTTCCCTGCAGACTGCTAGGCCTCTGATTGCAGTCACACCTTGTGCAGTTGGCTTTATGCTGGGGAGAGGGAAGGACAGGGTGGGCTGCTGGTCCTGGGACAATGCTCTGTGCCTGGGAGAAGTCTGTGTTCTTAAAAACCAAGCAGGAGTGGGGCAGGCTCTGTGGTGTACTGGGTAAAGCTGCTGTCTGTGGTGCTAGCATCCCATATGGGCGCTGGTTTGAATCCCGGCTGCTCCTCTTCCGATCCAGCTCCCTGTTAATGTGCCTGGGAAAGCAGCAGAAGATGGCCCAAGTGCTTGGGCCACTGCACCCACGTGGGAGACCCAGAGGAAGCTCCTGGCTCCTGGCCCAGCTCTGATTGTTTCAGCCATCTGGGGAGTGAACCAGCTGATGAAAGATTTCCCTCTCTCTCTGCCTCTGCTTCTGTCTCTCTGTAACTCTGCCTTTCAAAAATAAATAAATACATCTTTAAAAAAAAAAGAAAGAAAAGAAAACAAGCAGGTGTTGGCACAGCATGCTGTCTCCACTTGCGATGCCCATGTCCCATATCAGAGCACCTGGGTTCGAGTTCTGGCTCCGCTCTCCATTCCAGCCACCTGCTAATGTGCCCTGTGGGAGGCAGCAGGTGATGACACAAGGAGTTAGGTTCCTGTGACCCACGTGGAAGACCCAGATTGAGTTCCTGGCTTCCAGACATTAGGGGAGTGAACCAATGGATAGGAGCTCCCTGTCTGTATGCCTTTCTCTTAGCTTCCTTGCTTCTCAAGTAAGTTAATTAAATAAATTAATATTAAAAATAAAAGAAACCGAGCTGGCACCGCGGCCCACTAGGCTAATCCTCCGCCTTGCGGCGCCAGCACACCGGGTTCTAGTCCCGGTCGGGGCGCCGGATTCTGTCCCGGTTGCCCCTCTTCCAGGCCAGCTCTCTGCTGTGGCCAGGGAGTGCAGTGGAGGATGGTCCAAGTCCTTGGGCCCTGCACCCCATGGGAGACCAGGATAAGTACCTGGCTCCTGCCATCGGTTCAGCGTGGTGCGCCGGCCGCAGCGGCCATTGGAGGGTGAACCAACGGCAAAGGAAGACCTTTCTCTCTGTCTCTCTCTCTCTCACTGTCCACTCTGCCTGTAAAAAATAAAATAAAATAAAAATAAAAGAAACCAAGCCTGGGCTCCCAGCACTGCCCTGCGTGTGCTTTCTGGGTTTGTCCTTTGCACCTCCCACGCTGTGCATCTGAAACTTCCTGCACTCGATGGATTAGGGGACCCTCCGTTTCACTGCCAAGCCAGACTTACGCTTAAGAAAGTCGTAACTAAATAGAAAATGCTCGCTTTCTGAGTGGCTGGTGGATCTTCTCACCCCAGTAGAGTCTGGAGCACAGGCCGCCCTACCTGTGTGATGATGTGGCAATGTGTGTGCGTGTGTGCATGCATGCACATGCCTGTGTTTGTGTGTATGTGTGCGAAATGTTGTTGCTTCCAAAATCAACCTTAAGCTCCACGCTGTTCAAAGGAAAGATGCTAGCAAAGCCAGGACCGGAGAACAGCAGCTGCGCTAGGCAGAGGGCAGCCTTTATAACAAGTCTGGGCTCCTTGCGGTCTGCAGCTCCCAGATTCTGCAGGATTTTTCCACCAGCATTGCCCCTGGGGACAATCTCACTCTCCTGTATCAGTTGCGCTAAAGAAAGCCTTGATTCTGCCAACAAAGAGAGTGGTGCGGCAGCCATCTACAGCGAGGCGTTGGAGAGGACCTTTTCCACCTGGAGCTGCAGGGGGGTTAGGGCTGAAAGTAATGACCCACCTGTGCATCTGACAGCGCACAGGCTTAGCGCTGCCCTCCTTGCTGAGAGTGGCCTTTTGAAATATGTTCTAGGGTACCGCTCCTGTCCTATTAATTATGTCGTGTATGTTGTAAAGCTGAATAATTGATGATCGCAGGGCACTTGGAACCACAAAATGTCATGTAAATGTTAAGGAGTAAAAATTACTCTGTGTTTTAGACGTATTGCTCTAAAAATAGCCCATGGTGGGAGAGGTAATTTGTAGAAGAGCTGAAAAAGCTTTCTGCTGGGCTTGTCTCCGAAACTTTGGATGTCTTGTGGTTGTTTTGACCGCGGTTTGGGAGATCTGGGTGTTCTGTGTGCTGGAGGATTTGCAAAGCCAGGCCTGACCGGCCCATGTATCTCTAGAAATGAAGTTGCTGACTGCGTTTAGGAAAATGTTGTGTCTGTGATTCTCCCTAGCCGGAGGCAGTTTGGGCCCAAAGGCAAGGAAGAAGTGAAGATCATCGAGCACCAGATGCAGACGCTGCGGCTGATGCCTCACCTGGCCACGGTGCTGGCCCTGACCTTTGCCAGCAGGTGAGAGGCTCGGGGTTTCTCTCCTAAGGGGAGTGTGATGGTCTCACATGCAGAAGGATTCCAATGAGGGGCAGGTACAAGGGTTTCATTTCCTCCCTTGCTTCTTCCTCCCCTCCCCTCCCCTCCCCTCCCCTCCCCTCCCCTCCCCTCCCCTCCCCTCCCTTCCTTCTTACTTATTTATTTGAAAGGAAGACTTAGAGAAAAAAGAGATCTTCTATCTATTGGTTAATTTCTCAAAGGTCTGCAACTGCCAGAAGCCAGGAGCCTGGAACTCCATCTGGGTCTCCGATGTGGGTACAGGGGCCCAAGCACTTGGGCCATCCTCTGCTGCCTTCCCAGGGGCAGGGAGCTGAATTGGAAGTGGAACAGCCAGGACCTGAAGCAGTGGTCATATAGGATGCCAGTGTCTCAGGCCGAGGCTTAGCCCACTGCACCACAATGCTGGCCCCAGGGCTTGATTTTCTAACAGGGAGCTGGAAAAGACTCCGGTTAAAATCCGATTGAGCCCAGGTTAAGAGTGAGGTTTGAATCTTGGTTGTATATCCAGACAAAGGGAATCCATGGAGGATTCTAGAAGACTTAAGCCAATGTTTCTCCAGAGTTGCTAACTGACTCAGAGTTAAAATATCTGTACCATCCAGTAAATGTCCTATATTTACAGTGAAGTTTTCAAAAATAGGTCAGTGTGTGTGTGTGTGTGTGTGTGTGTAGAGTACTGAATACAATAGCAGCAATTGTACCACAAATACACATGGAAAGTCATATTTTACTGCAGGCTTTTCTCCTATGCTGCTCAGCTGTTTCTTGGAGTAGGTGGGTGGGACTAGAACTCAAAACTTCAGACTGTTATCCTAAGTTCTTTCCTCCCTATATGTGTAATTCTGCTTCTTGGTGTTGACCACAACAGCCAATTTCTGAACAACTTAGAGTTGCCACGTGCTTGAAAGTTAGTGCATGGACAGGTGGGCTGGTTTGGGGATTTATAAGATCAGAGCTGTTGGAGAGACCCTGCCGTCCTGTTGAGCTGCTGATTGTGGGTCAGCCAGTGCAGGGCTGGCAGGGAGGGGTTGGGGGTGTGCTCTGTTCCTACTGCACACAAGGCTAGGGAGCAAAAGGCCAGATCCCAGGGTGTACGAAAAGTGAATCCTGCAACCTGAGCTTCAGGTAACAATGCTAAAATCAAGCCAAGCCACCTGAAAGATTACATCACCTGTACCTAACACCTGTTATTTAAAATGTGTCTCAATGCTTTTTGAGGCTTAATATGCATACAGTGTGAAATGCACACATTGTAGTGTGTATCTCAGAGAGTTTAGAGAAACACACGTACTGTGTAGCTAACACTCTGCTGTGACTTAGATGAGGTTTGGTTTCTAGTGTAACAGTGTGAGAGGTGGAGGGACTCTGGCAGGTGTGTAGGTCATTAGGAGGGAGTGGCTTGTCCCTCCCACAGGGCTGGATTGGTTACTGTGAATGGAATGTTATGAAGTGAGGCTGTCTCTCATGCTCTGGCTTCCCTGCACACCACTGCTTTCTACCACAAGCTGAAGCAGCAAGAACAGGAGGCCATGCTCTTGCACTTCCTAGCCTGCAGAACCAAAATAAACCTCTGTATCAATTACTCCACCACAAGGATTTTGTTATAGCAACAGAAAATCAACTGAGACACATTTCAACCAAAGTAAACATTTCCATCACCCTAGAAATGTCCCTCAAACCAATTTGCATTTGATCCTTAACTCACCACCAGAGCAGAGACAGTTTTCTGATTTATATTCCTGTGACTTGGTCATGTCTATTCTTTTTGTTTTCCAAGATTTATTTATTTATTTGAAAGGCAGAGTTACAGAGAGGCAGAGGCATAGAGAGAGAGAGATCTTCCATCCGCTGGCTCACTTCCCAGATGGCCGCAATGGCCGGAGGTGTGCTGATCGGAAGCTAGGAGCCAGGAGCTACTTCAGGGTCTCCCATGCGGGTGCAGGAGCCCAAGTACATGAACCATCCTCTACTGCTTTCCCAGGCCATAGCAGAGAGCTGGATCATAAGTGGAGCAGCCGGAGCTCGAACTAGCGCCCACATGGGATGCCAGCACTGTAGGCAGCAGCTTCACCTGCCACACCACAGCGCCGGCCCCTGTCTATTCTTTCAAAAATTATTTATTTATTTATTTGACAGTGGGGAGAGAGAGTGAGTCAGAGTGAGCCATCTCCTGTCCAGTGGCTCACATCCCAAATGACTGCAATTACAGGGCTGGGCCAGGAACTCACTTCAGGTCCCCCATGTGGGTAGCAGTGACCCAGCCACTTGAGCCATCACCTGTTGCCTCCCACGGTGTTCATTAGCAGGAAACTGGAACCAGGGGAGGAGCCAGGACCCCAACCCAGCTGCTCCCACAGGGGCTGTAGACTTCCCAAGCTGAGACTTGGCTGTGATGCCAAAGCCTGCCCTGGTTTTGTCTGTTCTTGAACTTCATAAAAATGGAATCATATGGTGTGTACATGCTTGTGTCCAATTATTTCATTTAACATAATGTCTGGATGTTCCTCAATATTGCTGATAAAGTCTTACTTTTTATTGCTGAGTAGGAACTTAAGTAAATAAACCATAATTTATTCATGTATTATTTAACTGATAGACATTTGAGATGTTTCAGGCTTTTAGCTACGTGGCTGTGTCACAGACTGCTCCTGTATAAAACTTTCTTTTTTTTTTTAAAGATTTATTTATTTATTTGAAAGGCAGAGTTACACAGACAGAGAAGGGGAGGCAGAGAGAGAGAGAGAGAGAGGTCTTCCATCCACTGGTTCATTCCCCAGTTGGCTGCGACGGCTGGAGCTGTGCAGATCCGAAGCCAGGAGCCGGGAGCTTCTTCCAGGTCTCTCATGCAGGTGCAGGGCCCCAAGGACTTGGGCCATCTTCTTTTTTTTAAGATTTATTTTATTTACTTGAAAGAATTATAGAGAGAGGTAGAGACAGAAAGAGGTCTTCCATCCACTGGTTCACTCCCCAGATGGCTGAAAAGGCCAGAGCTGCGCCTATCCGAAGTCAGGAGGAGCTTCTTCCGGGTCTCCCACATGGGTGCAGGGGCCCAAGGACTTGGGCCAACCTCCACTGCTTTCCCAGGCCATAGCAGAGAGCTGGATTGGAAGTGAAGCAGCCGGGTCTCGAACCGGTGCCCATATGGGATAACGACACTTCAGGCCAGGGCGTTAACCTGCTGCGCCACAGCGCCAGCCCCAAGACTTTCATTTCTCTAGGGTGAATACCTAGAGAGCCCTCACTTGGTAGTTGGGTAAGTGTATGCCTGATTTTAAAAGGCGTTGCCAGATTTTTAGAGAGGTGGTTCCATTTTACACTCCCTCCAGCATCCTATGGGCGTTTCAGCCATTCCACGTCCTAATCGACACTTGTTGTCTCTTTCTTGTTACATCCAGGCTAGCAGGTGTGAAGTGGTTCAAATTCCACGGATCTGGTGGTCAATGGTGTTGTGTCCCTTCTCCTGTGCACGCTGGCATCATACATCTCCTTTGTGAAGGGTCTGTTTAAATCCCTTGCACGTTCTTCTAAATTGGGTTATCTTTTTATTATTTACTTAGGTGAGTTATATATATATAAATATATATACACCATACACTAAAAATTTATATATATGTATATATACTAAAATAGAGTTTCATATATACTAAAAGCAAGTTCTTTGTCAGATATACTTACTGCACATTTTTTTTCCAGTCTTGGTTTTACCTCTTTGTTTTCTTAACAGTGTTTTTTGATGAGCAGAAAATAGTAATTTTAAGTCTAATGTATTTTTTTATGGTTAGTGATTTCTGTGTCCTCTCTGAGACATTGTTATAATTATAGCTTTATGGTAAATCTTGAAATCATGTAGAAAATCTGACTTTAAGAGAATAAAAAGGAATATATGTGATTACACTGGGCAATAGTGTGCCAAAAAATTAGATAACCTATATGAAATGGACAAAGTCTTAGAAGGAAATGAACTACCAAAATTTAATGAGGCATAAATATAAGAGCTTATTCAACTTATGAGTAAAGAGATTGTACTAATAATTTTAAAGCTCAGGGCCGGCATTGTGCCAGAGTGGGTAAAGCTGCTGCCTGGGATGCCAGCATCCCGTATAGGCATCAGTTCGTGTCCAAGCTGCTCCAGTTTCTATCCAGGTCCCTGCTAATGTGCCTGGGAAAGCAGTGGAAGATGACCAAAGTCCTTGGGCCCCTGCTACCCACATGGGAGACCCAGAAGAAACTCCTGGTTCCTGGCTTCAGCCTGGCCTAGCCTTTGTGGCCACCTGGAAAGTGAACCAGCGGATGGAAGATCTCCCTGACTCTGTCTCTTCCTCTCTCTCTCTGCCTTTCAAATAAATAAATAAGTCATTAAAAAAAAACTTTCCATGTTGTAAAGCTCAGGTCAAGATCGCTGTACTGGTGAGTTCTACCAAACGTGTGAAGAATGAATAGCAGTCCTCACAGAGTCTTCCAAAACACGGGAGAGGAGCGGGCGCTGCCCGGCTTACTCCACGGGGCCCTGCGACTCAGTATCCAAGTGAGCCAAAGATATTAAAAGAAAACTGAAGATCAGTTTTACTTATGAATGTACAAACCTCCAACTAAAAGTCAATCAATGTAACATTCCATATTAATAGAACAAATGAAAAAAAAGACCATCTGAGATGCAGAGAAAACATTTGACAAAATCCAGCAGCTTTCTCTGACCAAACACGCAACAAGCTAGGGATAGAAGGGGACTCTCTACCTCTATGAAGACCCCACAAGCTGACATCGTAGGTGATGGTGAAAGAGTGAATGTTTTCCTCCTGAGATTAGGAGTAAGACAAGGATGTCTAATCTTTGTTGTCTCTTCCATTGTGTTGGAGGTTCTAGCCAGGACAAGTAGGCAAGAAAAATAATAAAAGGCAAAAATACAAATAAAATAAAGTAAATAAAAGGAAAAAAATAAGTGAACTGACTCTATTTGTAGGTGACCTGGTCTCATGTCTGGAAAATCCGAAGGAATACACTAAAGATTTGCTAGAACTAATGAGTTCTGCAAGATTGAAGAATGTAAGACCAATACGCAAAGCCAGTTATATTTCTATAAAACATAGCAACGAAAAAAATCCAGAAATGAAAGTAATCCATTTACAACAGCATCAAAAAGAATAACAATCTCTAGGAATAAACTTAGCCAAAGAAGTTACGGAAGATGGGAGCACAGGAATGGCACCCGTGTTCCGGGACCATCAGACTTAATGCTGTTAGGATGGCAGTGCTCTCCAAATTGGTCTACACATTCAATGCCATGTCTATCAAAGTGGTTTTTTCCAAAATTAACAAGCTGATCCTAAAATTTATGTGGAAATGCAAAGAACCTAGAATAGCCAAAACAGTCTTGAGAAGGAATAGCAAAGTCAGACTCATGCTTCCCAATTTGAAAATTTAACACAAAGCTGCAGTGGTCAAGACAGCGTATCACTGGCTTAGGATAGACATATAGATCAAAGGGAGACAATCGAGGAGACAGAAGTAAATCTCTAACTTGACGGTCATTCGATTTCTGACAAAGATGCTACGACGATTCAGTTGGAGAAAGAACGGCTTGTTCATTCTGTGGTGCTGGAGCAGCAGCATATCTGCAGCCAGACAATGAAGGGAGACTGTGCACAGCAGCGGTTCACTCAAAATGAAGCACAGCCCTAAATCCAAGAATTAGAATAAGCAACCTCCTGGAGGAAAACAAAAGCAAACTTGTGCATCTAGGTTGGACAGGGATTTCTTAGATAGAACACCAAAAGCACGGTGCCAAAGGAAAACCATGGGTAAACTGGACTCCTTGGAAGTGAACTTCTGTTGGGTGCTTCACAGGACACCATCAGGAACGTGAAGAGGACCCACAGAACGGGAGGAAATATTTTCCAACCATATCTGATAAGGAACTTGTGTCTACACATACGGAGAACACTTGCTGTTCAACAATAAAGTGATCAATGACCCAATTTAAAAAACAGGAAAAAAACTTAATAGAAATTTCTCCAAAGAAAACATATACATGGCCAATAATCCCATGAAAAAATGGTATAAAAATCATTATTCGTCATGGAAATACAAACAAAAAATATCAGATGCCACTTAGCACTATCATGATTGTAGTGAAAAAGATACATTATAACAAGTGTTGACAAATGTGTAGTGAAATGGCACTTTTATATGTTGCTCATTGATAGGAATGGAGCATGGAAAATAGCTCTGCAGTTCCTCAAAATATTAAACATGAAATTACATATGACCCGGCCATCCGACGCCTAGTTATGCTAGTCTCTGCAAGAGAAATGAGGACATCCGCGCACACAGAAACGTGTACATGACGTGCCCAACAGTGCTTTGCATAGTAGCAACAGAAAGCAATCCAAGTGTCCGTCAGCTCACGCATGGATAAACAGAGTGGCACGTCCACATGAGGCAGCATTACCTGGCAATAGCAAGAATGAAGCACTGATATGCGACATAGCCACAAACTGTATTAAATAATTCCATTGTTATGAAATGTCAGAACACTCATGTTGACAGAGATGAGAAATGAATCAGTGCCTGCCAGGTACTGGGGTGCAGGAAGGAATGAGGAGTGATTGCTAATGGCTGTGGGGTTTCCTTTTGGGATGGTGAAAGCCTTTTAAAGTCACGTGCTGGTGGGCACAACTCTAAATATACTAGAAACCAGTGAACTGTACACTTCCCATGTGGTGTGTGAACTGTATCTCAACAGAGCTGTTATCAAAGAAATGAAATCAATCGTTTAATCGGATGGTGTGAGTCCTCTGAGTTTGTTCTCTCTTCTCAAAATTGGTAAATTTATTATGTGAGAGAGGAGAGAGAGAGAGAGAGAAACTCCTATCTGCTGGTTCGTTTCCCAGATGTCTGTTACAGCTGGGCTTGGGCCAGGCTGATGCCAGGAACTGAGGACGATTGAGTCTCCCACGTGAGTGGCAGGGACCCAGTTAGCTGGGTTGTCACTACTGTATTGGCAGGAGTATTGGTTGTAGTCAGGGGCTGGAGTACTCAGGATTTCTGACGTGGGACACGGGCATCTTAACCGCAGGCTAAACGCCGACTCCCTAACTGCATCCTCCTGATTTTGACCGTGTATTTGCACTTAGTTAAAAATAGTTTAAATTCTCCTTGAGACTTTCTCTTTGACCTGTGGCATCTTCAGAAGTGCTGACATGATCCAAGAATGTTCTTTGTATGAATTCTATTCTTTTAAGTTTATGGATATATATGTCAAAACGTTCATGGAAAATGAACGTTTATTTTGGTGCCAAAAATTCTGAAATCTTTTCATTTTGAAAAGTTATATTTTGGGTATGTTAATTCTATTTTCCATGAGCTTTATTTATTTATTTATATTTATTTAAAAGGCAGAGAGGCCAGTGCTGTGGCATAGCAGATAAAGTCACTGCCTGAAGCGTCGGCATCTCATATGGGCACCAGTTTGAGTCCTGGCTGCTCCTCTTCCCATCCAGCTCTCTGCTATGGCCTGGGAAAGCAGTAGAAGACGGCTCATGTCCTTGGGTCCCTGCACCCACGTGGGAGACCCAAAGGAAGCTCCTGGCTCCTGGCTTCAGATCGGCCCAGCTCTGGCTAATGGGTACCAGTTCTAGTCCCGGTTGCTCCTCTTCCAGTCCAGTTCTCTGCTGTGGCCTGGGAGGGCATGGAGGATGGCCCAAGTGCTTGGGCCCCTGCACCTGCATGGGAGACCAGGAAGGAGCACCTGACTCCTGGCTTTGGAATGGTGCAGCGCTGGCAGTAGCGGCCATTTGGGGAGTGAACCAATGTAAAGAAGACCTTTCTTTCATTCTCTCTCACTCTCTTTCTCTCTCTATCTGTCTATAACTGTCTGTAACTCTACCTGTCAAATAAATATAAAAAGAAGAGCAGTCACAATTCTGCCTTAATGTTTCAAGGAAAGTTAAAGGGGTGATTAATATAAATGGATTAAGCAATGCAAATATCTGGGGATCAGATACCCGTGTCCCATATTAGGGTGCCTGGGCTCAATACCCACCTGTAGCTTCTGATCCAACTTCGTGGTGATGCAGACCCTGAGAGGTGGCTGTGATGGCTGTAATCGAGTTCAGATCACCCATATGGGAAACCCAGGCCCGGCTGCTGCAAGCATTTAGGGAGTGAACCAGTGGATGAAAGCTGTCTTTTTCTGTCTATCAGTTTGATCTCTCTCTTCCTTTGCCACTCATATACATAAGTACGATTTTTAGAATAAATTACTATAAGAAAAATGTTAAAAATTCTTACATTCTTGCTGTGTGCCCTGTATTGTGCCATGTTTTTTTTTAGACTTATTTATTTGAAAGGCAAAGAGAGAGAGGGATAGAGGGAGAGAAAGAGGAATGGAGAGAGGGAAGGAGGGAGGAAGGGAGGGAGGGAGGGAGGAAGGGAAGGAGAATCTTCCTTCTGCTGGTTCACTCCCCCAAATGGTTGCAATGGCTGGAGCTGATCTGGGCCAAAACCTGGAGCCCAGAACTCCTTCTGGGTCTCCTGCGTGGGTGGCAGGGGCGCAAGTACTATGGGCCATCTTCCACTGCTGTCACAGTTGCATTAGCAGGGAGCTGGATCAGAAGTGGAGCAGCCGGGATTTAAACTGACACTCTGATAGGGGATGCCCATGTCTCAGGTGGCTACTTAACACACTGGGCTAAAATGCTGGCTTCTGAGCCATGCTTTGAGGAGGTCAGACCAGATCCCTATTGTCACCAGGACATCAGTGTAATTTTGCCTCCTGATTATATTGACTTTGCCCCCTCACTGGTCTCTGACATGGGTCAGTGTCCCCATCGTTGCTCTACTGCTCCTTCTCCTTTCTCCCCTTCCTGCCTCCCCGTATTACAGTAGGGGCTTACACCACTCAACATCTGGTCCTAGGAATCCCAGGAAGGCAGTGCCCCCAAGCAAGCGGGAGATGTTGTTAAGCAAGCCCAGGGAGAAGCTGGTGTCTTCTCTGACAATTTCTGTTCTTGTTTCTGTCTTGTTTATTGCACCTGCTGCTCCTCCTCCAGCTTGTGAGGAAACAGCTTAATCAAGTTCACTGTAACTCGAGAAAATTGTTTGCTAACTACTAACCCTCCACCTGCGCCCTCTCTTTCGTCACTAGAGTGACTGAGCCTTGGTTATAGGATCCTACTCCCAGATTGCCGGGGACTCGTGCTTCCAGTTTCAGGGTCTGGGCCCCACGAGATTTGACTAGTAGATGTTTATTGATACACTTGGTCTTGCTCAAGTGTGATGGAGTTCAGGCCTACAGGTGTATGGGTCTGAGTGAGGTGAGCAGGAAAAATAGGCCTTCAACCAGCATGGCTGGCTCTGCCTCTCCCCTCCTCTCATTGGACAGAAACATGTCACCCCAGGGAAAAGGCAGGTGACAGAAGCGAGGTGGGGTGGCTTCTCGCCGCACATGGGTTTGTGTAGTCAGCTGCTATATGATACCTTGCTAGTGGGGGTGCCAGAGAAAACAGAGACACCCAGGTAGGTTTAAATTGCAGGTAACCTGTGCATAACATTGTAGTCTAACCACAGCACAGTTGGCACTCTGTATCCGTGGGTTCCACATGTGTGGGTTCAACCAATCTTGGGTGGAAAATATTTGGGGAAAAATTGCATCTGTACTGAATACATGCAGACTGGCTTCCTTGTCTTTATGCTCTAAACAAAACAGTGTAACAGATACTGAGACAGTACAGACCTTATATTTGGGTATTGTAAGTAATTTAGAAATGATTCAAGGTGTACAGGGAGATGTGCACAAGTTATATGAAAATACCATGTCACTCTGTAGAAGGGACTTGAGCATCCGAGGATTTGATATCCGCCGGGATCTGGTAATCAATCCACTGTGGATGTGCTTTCTTTACTTGCAGTTCGAAGTTGGCTGGGTATCTCTGCTTCTGTTTAAATCTGACAGCCGAGATGCTACCCCTGAACTTCTGCTGGTACTTGCATCAGACGTGGCTGCTGCCATGTGGAGTGTATGAGGCCTGTCTGGGGTTGGCAGAGGCAGGTGGGCCAGCAACGTGGTTCAAAAGGTCACTACCCCCTTCCTTCCCTGTCTGCTGTCACAGGGCTGGAGGCAAGGAGGACCTGCTGGCCTCCAGCAACACACCCAACCCTAGCCCACCCCACTCACGTTCTCTCGCTTTCAACAGACAGAACCTGATCAGAGAGCCAGGTACTGCGGGTACACGGTTGAGATTGGCATCTCTATGACATCACCACTGAGCCCCTCCTGGAACAATGAACCCCTTAGAAGCTTGTTGGAGCAGCAGCCTGAGCCCCTTCTTATCACTGAGCCATGGTTGCATCAACCAAGGGCATGAAACTCCCCTGGGTGGTCACTGCACACCCGGCTGCGGGGCTGGGGAGGCTTGGCTGTCATACCCTTCCTGCAGTCTCTGGAGCAGAAGTTTGATGTGGAGGAGTCCAAGAGGGCTGGCCAGGGGATTTGGAAGCTGATATCATCCTTTTAAATATCTTGTGGGATTTGCTACAAAAAAAGGAATTACTCAGCTTGGAAGTGACTAATAACTTAAAAATATAGATGAATATTAGCGGGGCCCTGGTCCAAAGGAGTCTTTCGCATGTGCCTCTTCTCTTCTTTATTCCAGGCCAGTGGGCAGCTCAAGCAGGCCAGGGTAGGTTCCAGGCCAGGAGGGGCCACAGCACTGCCTGTGCTGCCTTTTTCCCTCTGGATTCAGGGATTCTCTTGGGCGCTCTTTTTGCTCTACACCTGTAAGGGTAAAATGAAGACAGCAGCTAGCCTATAGTCAAGAGCTCACCTTGCACCAGGCACTGTCCTAAGATTTTATGTTTTGTAACTCACTTTGTGTCTGGGGACTCCGAGTAGAGATTTCTGTCTTTGGTTTTGTAACTGATGTTTTTACAGCACCTAGACCTGTGCCTTGCACAAAGTAAGACCTCATTAGCATTTGTCTAGTAAATGAATGGGTAGGATGACAGCTCACAGTTTGCAGAAACATACCAAGCTCCTGTCCTTGTCAGGAAATGGAGTTCAGGGTGTTTGGGAGAGTGATTAAGATGTTGTTTGAAACACTAACCGATAGAATAAATAAAGGGGAGAGTGATCCAACATGGGAAGTGAGATACTCAGCAGACTCATAGAATGGCAGATGTCCTAAACAGCACTCTGGCCTCAGAATCAGCCCTAAAGGCATTCGGATCTGGCTGAAAAGCCCATGAGAGTATTTCAGGCATGGAAAGCCAAGACACTCTGGCAAAAGATCTCTGTGAGTGAGATCCCAGTGGAAAGAACAGGTCTTCAAAGAAGGAGGTACCTTTCTCTGAAGGGAGGAGAGAACCTCCACTTTGACTATGACCTTGTCTAAACAAGATAAGAGTCGGAGAACTCAGAGGGCTTCCATAGCCTTGGAAACTCATGACTGGAGCATAGGGAGATTACTGATGCCATAGACAGGAGTGTCAATTGGTAAAGTCAACAACAGGAGTCACTGTGCACTTACTCCTCATGTAGGATCTCTGTCCTTAATGTGCTGTGCATTGAGATTTAATGCTATAACGAGTACTCAAACAATATATTTCACTTTGTGTTTCTATGGGGGTGCAAACTGTTGAAATCTTTACTTAATGCATACTAAACTGATCTTCTGTAAAAAAAAAAAAAAAGAAATTATCAATTCCCAAGTTGACTCTCACTGGGATTAAACATGACAATAGGTCTGATCTGATTTCATCATCATTTAAAAAAAAATCATCTATTATTTTTCACTTTATGTTTCTGTGTGGGAGCAAACTGTTGAAATCCTTACTTAATGTATACTAAGCTGATCTTCTGTATATTAAGATAATCGAAAATGAATCTTGATGTGAATGGAAGGGGAGAGGGAGTGGGAAAGGGGAGGGTTGTGGGAGGGAGGGACGGTATGGGGGGGAAGCCATTGTAATCCATAATTCGTACTTTGAAAATTTATATTCATTAAATAAAAGTTAAAAAAAAAAGATGTTGTTTGAGATGCTTGCATCCCATATGCATTTGCTGGGCTTGAGTCCTACCTCTGCTTCCGATTCCAGCTTCCTGCTAATGTATACCCCGGGAGACAGCAGGGGACGGCTCAACTTCTTGTATCCCTGCCACTCACATGGGAAACCTGGGTTGAGTGCCTGGCTCCCAGCTTCAGCCTCAGTCCAGGCCTGTTTATTGTGGGCATCTGGGGAGTGAACTGGCAGATGCAAGCTTTCTCTGTCTCTCTGGCTCTGTCTCTCTCTGCCTCGATAGTTAAGCATCTTAAACACTGCTCATCTAATGAACACTACTACTTGTGCACTGTACTGTTTTTGATGTAATTCTAGTATCTAGGGTCAAGAATTCTTATTTACCCAATTTGATGTAGAAGAAACTTTCATAAATTGAATTCTTACCTCTGGTTTTAGAGATATTCTGTCTGCATTTCTCAAACATCTTACCATGAGGGAGGGTTCAAATGTTTGCTTTCCCTTTATCTGTTCTTGTAGCAAACAGATATTTGTAAATAAACACCTTGCACTTGTAGAAGCTGCATCTGTGAAGTAAACAAGTTTAGACATGAGGAATAATTTTCTCTCAAGAATCCCGATTTCCTAATTTATCTTCTGGGTCACTATGAGTTTCTTATACCAGATTTTCTTAAGCCTGGAAGGCTACCTAGACCCTTTTCCAAGTAGATCTAGGGCCAACAAAGATTCAGAGCCGCTGGGCTCCTCCCCACCTAGCAGGTGGAGCCTCTCCCTAGCAGGGTGTGGGGCCTGGTGGGTTGGGTAAAATCACAACTCAGTGTATCTGAGGGTTCTCATCAGATCTGCTCCATGAGAGACTCAGGACTCTTTGCTGAAGGCTTGTCCGTTCCTTGTTTCTTGCCCATCTCCACCCCTGGGGGATGGGCAGGTGGGGGTGCATGTGTGAGGGTGTGCTGTGTGTGGCTGGAGGTGTGGACTCAGGTAAAGTCAGCTCTCACTATTGTGGGCTCTGCACTCACGGATTCAGCCGATCATCGTTTGAAAAAATAATAGCAGGAGTATGTCCAGAAAGCCCTCCTTCCAAAGAACAAAGCAAAAATCTTTGACTTTGCCACTGGCCATGTACTATGCTGAGTCCAAGGGAGTGAAGTGAGGCCTTGGTCCCTCACAAGTCCACCGTGTCCCCCAAGGCCTCCTGGTTTGAGCCCGTCCACCTCCCATTTTGTGCGGTTGGCCTACGATGGCTGCCTCTGTACTGAGCGTGAACAGGTCTTTTATTCTTGTCAATTAAGTGTAGCTATTTACATAGCGTTTGTGTTTCACTGGGTATTTTGAGTAATCCAGAGATATATTTTTTTTAATTTGAGAAGCAGAGAGACAGGCACAGAGACAGACAGACAGACTGGTTCACCCTACAAATACCTGCAACAGCTGGGGCTGAGTCAGATCATGGCTGGGAGCTGAGAGCTGGAAAGTCAGTCCGAGCCTCTCCACTTGGGTGACAGGGGCCCAACTATCTTTTTTTAATAGAAAGCTTTTATTTAATAAATATAAATTTCATAAGTACAACTTCTGGATCATAGTGGTTATTCCTCCCATACCCACTCCCCCCAAACCATCCCATCTCCCACTTCCTCTCCCATCCCATTCTTCATTAACATTCATTTTTAATTATCTTTATATACAGAAGATCAACTCTAAACTAAGTAAAGATTTCAACAGTTTGTACCCACATATACACAATGTATAAAGTACTGTTTGAAGACTAGTTTTACTGTTAATTTTCATAGTACAACACTTAAGGACAGAGGTCCTACATGGGGAGCAAGTGTACAGTGACTCCTGTTGTTGATTTAACAATTGATCCTCTTTTTTTTTTTTTGGACAGGCAGAGTTAGAGAGAGACAGAGAGACAGAGAAAGAGAGAGAGAGAGACAGAGAGACAGAGAGAAAGGTCTTCCTTCCATTGGTTCACCCCCTAAATGGCCGCTACTGCCGGTGCACTATGCAGATCTGAAGCCAGGAGCCAGATGCTTCTTCCTGGTCTCCCATGCAGGTGCATGGTCCTAGCACTTAGGCCATCCTCCACTGCACTCCCGGGCCACAGCAGAAAGCTGGACTGGAAGAGGAGTTACCGGGACAAAACCAGCACCCCAACCAGGACTAGAACCCAGGGTGCCGGCACCGCAGGCGGAAGATTAGCCTAGTGAGCCATGGTGCTGGCCAACAATTGACACTCTTATGTATGACGTCAGTGATCACCCGAGGCTCTTGTCATGAGCTGCCATGGCCCAACTATTTGAGCCGTCACCTGCTGCCTCCCAGGGTGTGCAGGAATCTGGAAAAGGGAGCAGAGCCAGGATTTCAATCCAGGCACTCTGATACGGAATGTGGATATCCCGACTGGAGGCCATATGCCTGTCTCCAGAGATCATTTAAGTATATAGTAGAATTGCAAAGCTTATATGCAAGTACTATACCACTTTACATAAGGGACTTGAATGCCTCCAGATTTTGGTACTGAAGGAAGTCCTAGAACTGATCCTCTGCGGGTCCTGAGGAATGATCATATATGACTTTTTTTTTTTTTTTTGACAGGCAGAGTGGACAGTGAAAGAGAGAGACAGAGAGAAAGGTCTTCCTTTGCCGTTGGTTCACCCTCCAATGGCCGCCGCGGCCGGCGCACCGCGCTGATCCGATGGCAGGAGCCAGGTGTTTATCCTGGTCTCCCATGGGGTGCAGGGCCCAAGCACTTGGGCCATCCTCCACTGCACTCCCTGGCCACAGCAGAGAGCTGGCCTGGAAGAGGGGCAACTGGGACAGAATCCGGCGCCCCGACCGGGACTAGAACCTGGTGTGCCGGCGCCGCAAGGCAGAGGATTAGCCTAGTGAGTCACGGCGCCGGGCCATATATGACTTTTTAAATGCCTGGATCTGGGTTCTTCTCAGAGTTATTGCATTGTAGTCACAGACCAGGGCAGAGGTAACCATACTATAGCATAGATTAAATGCCATCCACTTGTTTGGGACACACTGTTTATAAAGAACATGCTATTTAGGATTAGAGACCCAAATTGACTCTTATCCTTAAGAAAATGAATAGAAAAGCCACAGAGTGGGAGGCAGTGTCTGCCTGCAGATATCTGACAGTGGGTTGCTATCCATAATATATCAAGAAAACATCCAATTAAAGATAAGATTGCAAGCCAATAACTAGTGGGCAAAAGATTTGAATAGACACGTAACAAAAGAAGATATATGAATGTTGGCCAATAGACACATAAAAAGATGCTTGTGATCATTAGTTATCAGGGAAATGCAAGGTCAAACCATTACCTATCCAATAGACTCACTAACATTAAAAAGATGAGAATAACCGCATTAAAATAGAATAAAGACTGCAAAGACAAATTGTTGACAGGATGTGGAACAACTAGTGTTCTCATATACTGTTGTTGGGAAGGCAAAATCGCACTTTACAAAATTGTTTGGCACTTTCTTAAAAGAAAAGCATCTGCCATATGATGCAGCCAGTTTACTTCCACATATTTACTCAAGAAAAACGGAGATGTATCCCCCTCTAAGATTTGCACATGAATTTTCATATGTTTTATTTGTAACAGTTTGAAACTGGAAACAGGTAAAGGGTTCAACACACGAAGGCATAAATGAAATGTGAGATATGCCTTGCATAGAATGGGACAATTACTGATCAATGTTGTGGAGTGGAGGCATTCATCCCGAAACAATGTGCTCTTTGAGCAAGGCAGACATCTATTTACATAAAGTACAACTAACCTATAGTGACAAAAAAGAGGTCAGTGCTTGTCTTGGGATGGGGTGGAGGAAGGGATAGATGGCTAAGAGGCATGAGGCATTTTTGTGGGGTCTTGGAAATGTTCTGCACTTGATCCTGGTGCTGTTCTCATGGACGTACGCTTGTCAAAACTCTTTAAATGGTGCATTTTAATGAGTGAAGTCTATTATAAATAGATTATCCTTTACCAATGTTGACATGGTAAAAAAGAAGTTGTTTAAAGCAAAAAATAGCAATGAGGTCTGTAACATATGTAGCACACCTATCTATCTATTTATCTATCATGTATCTATATTCTATCCTATATTGTATACATCTTCATATATATTATCTATATCTTCACATATGAGATCTCAGCAGTCCTACAGTGAGTTTGAGAGTGGAATGGAAGTATATTTGTAGTGTTATAAGGTTCTTAAATGATCTGTGAAGTGGTATAACTCTATTTGAGGGAAATTGGGATAAATTTAAGATGGATATTTTAAGCCATAAAACAATCACTAAAAAAATAGTGCTATGGTTTAAAAGTTAGCAGTGGAATTTAAAAGGTTATTTCATTAATCAAAAGAAGACAGAAGCAGAGGAAAAGGGAACAAAAGACGGAATAAATAGAAGAAAAATTACAAGGTAACAGCTTTAAACTCAATTGTGTTGATAGTTATACTAGATGTAAATGGTTAAACCAGTCCTGTTTCATTTGGAGATTTCGAGATATGATAAAAACTGATTCAATTAGGTTCTTCCTACAAGAAACCCACTTAAGCTATGAAGACAAATAGGTTAAAAGAAAAATAAGGAAGAATAATTTATAGTGTAAATACTAACCATGAGAAAGCTGGAGCAGATATATTAACATCAGATAAAGTAGGCATTAGAGAAATTAATCTTATCAGGGATACAGAGGAACCATTCATAATGATAAAGCAGACTACTTCTCAGGAAGATATAAACATTTGAATATATATGGACCAATAAGATAGCCTCAACTATGTGAAAAACTGGCTAGTAATGAAAGGAGACATTGACAAATCCAAAATTGCAGCTGCAGATATCAATTCTTCTGTTTGAGTAGTTCATATAATAGATATTCACAGTGATATAAAAGGTATGAACAGTGATCATCATGAACATGATTTCACTGATGTTCGTAGAATGTTCTACCCAAAAATATCAGTTCGCACATCATTTTCAGGTGCACATGAATATCGAGACAGACTGTGAATTTCAAAGTACTGAAATCATACAGAGCATATCTTCTGATTAGCATGGAATTAAATTATATATCAATAGCAGAAAAATATCTGGAGTAATCCCCAAATATTGGAGGCCAAATGACACACAGGTCAAAGAAGAAATTGTAAGAGAAATTAGAAAATATTTTGGACTACATTAAAATGAAATACAAACGTTGAAGTTGTGGCATGCAGCTGACGCACTGCTGAGAGGAAAACTTACGGCTTTAGTGTCCACATTAGGAAAAAATAAGGGAATAGGGATTAGTCACAGCAGTCAAGATGCTGCTTGGAGGGTGAGGGACTGGCACTGTGGGCAGCGGGTTAAAGCCCCTGCCTGCAGCACCGGCATCCCATATGGGTGCCGGCTTGAGTCCTGGCTGCTCCATTTCTTATCCAGCTCCCTGCTAATGTGCCTGGCAAAGCAGTGGAAGACGGTCCAAATGCTTGGGGCCCTGTACCCACGTGGGAGAACGGGAAGAAGCTCCTGGCTCCTGCCTTCAGATGGGCTCAGATCTGGCCATTGCGGCCATTTGGGGAGTGAACCAGTGGATGGAAGACCTCTCTCTGTGTGACTCTACCTCTCTCGTAACTCTGTCTTTGAAATAAATACAAAAATAAAAAATGCTGCCTGGGATGCCTGTATCCCATATCAGAGCACCTGGGGGTGAGTCTTGGCTCTACTTCCAATTCCAGTTTCCTGCTAATGTGCACCCTGGGAGGCCACGAGTGATGGCTCAAGTACTTGGGTCTCTATTGCCAGGATTGAATTCCAAGCCCCTGGCTTTGGTTCAGTCTACTCCTTGCCTGTTGCAGGCATTTGGAGAGTGAATCAGCAGGTAGATGGAAGATTTCTTTCAGTCTCTCTCTCTGCCTTTCAAATAAATAAAAAAAAATCAATAAATAAAAATATCAAAATAGAAATTTTAAAAATCCATGGTGTAAATTCAAATTAAAAAAAACTAGAAAAAGAGGAACAAGTTAAGCCCAAAGCCCAAAAATAAGTAGAAGGAATAATAAAAGTGAACACAGAAACCACAAAATAAGAGTGAGGGCATTTAGACTACTGGTTACGATGGTGGTTGGGGTGCCCACTTCCTATATCAGAGTACCTGGGTTCTGTCCCCAGCTCCAGTTCCTGATTCCTGCTTCTTGCTGGTGCAGGCCCTGGGAGACAGCAGTGATGGCCTATGTGGTCGGGTCTCTGCCATCCATGTGGGGACCTGGCTGCATTTCTGGATCCCAACTTTGGCTGTTGCAGGCATCTGTGGGGTAGATCAGTGAATGGAATTTCCTCTCTCTCAAATTTTAAAAGTATTTTTTAATCAATGAAAAGTAAGTAACAGCCAAAAAAATAGAGGGAAAATAGGTAAGCCAAAAACTGTTGTTTACTTTCAAAAAAGAGATAAAATCGATAGGCCTTAATCTATGTTGTTCAAAAGAGAGAGAAAATTTAAAGAGGAGACATCACTGTAGATCTTACAGAGAATGAAAGGATATAATTAAATATTACAGTTGCCTATACATTTAACAGTGTACATAAAGAAGACAAGTTTCTTGAAAGATATATATATATATATATATATAGCCAAAAGTGACTCAAAAAAGAAATAGAGAACATTAATGTTTCTTTCTTCCACCATTACTGAAACCCATCAAATATTTAAGAAAGGAAAAACTACCATTTTAGGAGTATTATCCTGATACCAATAATCAGACAAAGACATTAAGAGTCCAAGATCCCTTATAATCAAACTATTAGGAGATTGCTATAGTAAAATATGAAAACTATAGTGCATTATGACCAAGTGGCGTTTATCCCAGGAATGTTATGTTGGTTTCATATTTGAGAACCAATCTGTATTATTTACTATATTAACACTTTTTAAAAAGATTTTATTTATTTATTTGAGAAGTAGAGCTGCAGAAGTGAGAAGGAGAGACAGAGAGGGAGGTCTTCTATCTACTGGTTCATTCCCCAAATGGGAACCAACAGCTGGAGCTGCGCTGATCTGAAGCCAGGAGCTTCTTCTGGGTCTCCCAAGTGGGTGCAGGGGCCCAAGCACTTGGGCCATCTTCTGCTGCTTTCCCAGGCCACAGCAGAGAGGATTGGAAGAGGAGCAGCTAGCAGCTAGAACCGGTGCCCATATGGGATGCTGACCCCCAGGGAAGGATTAACCTGCGCCACAGCGCTGGTCCCTACCATATTAACATTTTAGAGGAGGAAAAACCATCTAAAGATGCTCCTCACCTTGTGATGGAATTGTGTCCTGATAAACCCATTGCAGTAGAAAATCTCTTAACTCAGAAATACTTTTAATACATCCAACCTGTCAAACATCATAGCTGAGCTTAGACTACTTTTTTTGTAAAAGATTTATTTTTTTATTTGAAAGGCAAAGTTACAGAGAGAGATGGAGACACAAACACACACACACACACACACACACACACACAGAGTGACAGAGAGAGAGAAAGAGAGAGAGAGAGAGAGAGAGAGAATCTTCCATTTGCTGGTTCACTCCCCAAATGGCTGCAATGGCCAGGGCTGAGCCAGGCCAAAGCCAGGAGCCAGGAGCTCCATCTTGGTCTCCCACATAGGTGCAGTGGCCCAATCACTTGAGCCATCTTCAGCTGTTTTCCCAGGCACGAGATCAGGGAGCTGGATCAGAAGTGGAGCAGCCAGGACTCGAACAGGTGCCCATATGGGATGCCAGCGCAGTAGGTTGCGGCCTAACCAACTGTACCACAGCACTGGCCCCTAAATTACCTTAACCCCACTCAGAACACTTACATTATCCTAAAGTTGGGCAACATCATCTATATCAAGGCCTGTTTTATAATAAACCATCGAAAATGTCACATACACACACAGATGGGCACTTTGTAGTGAGAGCACAAAACACAGTACCTCAACTCTAGCGACGTGGCACAGTGCAGAGTACTGGCTGTACCCTTTCCTGAGAGCTTTTTTTTTTTTTTCCTGAGCTTTTCTGCCACCGCTGGCCAGCATCACAAGACAGTATCTCACCACAGCACTAGCCTGGAACAGGTCAAATTCAAAATGTGAAATATGATGTCTACTGAATGTCTATTGCCTTTGCACCGTTATAAAGTGAAAAAGTCATATGTCAAACCATCCTAAGTTGGGAACCACCCCTCATCATGTCAGTGGGTGACGCTTGATTGATGGAGAGCAGTCAGTGAGTCAGGACCTCTAGCCATCACTGTTGTCAGTCTCCAGCCTCTGGGGCTTCCGCTGAAGACGAGATCCCATGAGGCTGTACCTTAGGTACTTCCCTGGGTCCTATAGATGAAGGAGGTACCTGCCCCAGCGTGTGGATCCCTTTGCCTTCAGTGCCTAGGCTTCCTCTCTGTCCTGGGGTTTGGTTGAGAACATTTTCAGTAAAGCTTTTCTTCCTAGTGGTTGCTATGGACAGTAACTCATTTTAAAGGGAAATTTTTTAAATGACACTGAAAGAAAAGTGTTCAAGAGGAGGAAGAGAGCAAAAGCTGAGCTCTCCAACTGTGATGGTTTGAAATCTGGTAAAGAAGAAGATGAGCATGGGTGGGGAGACGTCTGTGTGGAGGGAGAGCTGCAAGCATCACTTCGCCCCGCATGGTACTTGTGCCCATGGGTGGCTGAACAATGAAGGAAAATCATGACCGTCCTTTTAGGAAAGGAAGTGGTCTCAAACTGCACTGATTTCCTGTTGCTGCTGTAACTCACTGCCACAGACCCAGTGGCTTAAAATAGCACTAATTTATTAACCTGAGGTTGTAAAATCAGAAGTCCAAAATGAGTCTCACTGTTCTAAAGTCAAGGTATCAGCAAAGTACCTTCCTCTTGGAGGACCTGGGGAGAGTCCATGTCCTGGCCTGTTCTGGCTCCTGGCGGCCGTCTCCTTACACCGCATGCGGCCCCTTCCACCTTCCAAGTCGGCGATGGCCAGCTGGGTCTTTCTCAGGCTGCATCCTGCTGATGGCTTTCATTTTCCCACGCTGTTGACTGCCTCTCCCTCCCCTGCAAGGTCCCCTGTGCATCCACAGGGCCCCTTCTCCCTGATAAGGACCCGAGTGAGTCCATGGGGCCCACCTGTATCATCGAAGATTATCCCTTCATCCGTTCTGAGGATCACTCAGTGAGTCACATCTGCAAAGTCTGCTTTGCCATTTGAGGTCATTTATTCATAGGTCACAGAGATGAGGAGGTGGACGTCTTTGGGGGCCACTTCTCTACCCCTTGCTCAATCCGTTTCAGAATTTTCAACATAACTGTAATAAAGGATTACAAAGACAAGAGACATGGGACACATTTGGGGTACGTGAATACTAAGAAAATAATGTGGCATATGATTCTAGAGGTGTGGACCAGAAGAGGTGGTGGAGAGTTAAACACAGTGCCCACTTTGGGGTGCGGCGAAAGTGCCAAATCAGATGCTGATGCAAGCCACAAGGTATATAAATGGACCAGCAGAAAAGCAGACCAGGACAGGTACAGGAGAGGCTTTCAAAGGGAGGACAGAGTGGTGGATGTGCAGGTTGTGGATGCGCTCGTGATGCCGGGGTGTGGACCCTTTTGGGTGACTGCGGTAGCCTTGAGGTCCACCCTGGACGCGACATGGGACTGTTGTCCCCTGGCGTGCCACTCCGCTGCTGCGTCCTTGGCTGTGGCGCCCATCACAGGACCCTGCTTTGCCTTGCAGGTATGCTGGGGACCTCCTGGATGAGGACATCTTCCAGGGGAAGGAGCTCGTCAGCAGTCGCTCCCTGCAGGCGCTGGTGGCGGGGCTGAAGGCCTACAGTACCTGGGAGAACATCAGCTGTCTGCAGGACTGCCGAGAGTGCACCGGCGGCATGGTGAGCCCCCAAGGCCTGGCGGGTCTGGCGGGTCCCCCACAGGCCCCCGGGGGTCCCCTCACCAGAGGCATGGTGAGCCCCCAAGGCCTGGCAGGTCCGGCGGGTCCCCCACAGGCCCCCGGGGGTCCCCTCACCAGAGGCATGGTGAGCCCCCAAGGCCTGGCAGGTCCAGCGGGTCCCCCACAGGCCCCCGGGGGTCCCTGCTACACAGCACACTTTAAGGGAGCATCGCATAGCTGGTGGAGGCAGGTGGCCATCCGACTGCTCCTGGGTCTCTGGCACCTCTCTTCTTGGCCTTGCTGTCTAGCGTGTCGCCCTCATACCATGCTGCGAGGGCTGATAGAGACCACATTAGTACAGTGCTTGGTCTGCAGTGCCTGGCTCAGACGCTCGGAAGTTACCATTGACCTTGGCGGTGGTGGTTGACGTATGGGAAAGGATTACTGAGGGTTCCCGTGATCAAAGCTCTGCCCTGCTGTTTTAATCCCCTGGGGAAGTGGGGGGGGTGGGGCACAGGAAATGACCCCCGTGAGTCCCCACAGATGGGAAGGAGCGAGAGGGCAGAGTGTGTGGAGACTGGTATGACCCCAGCCCCAGGCCTCAGGCTGGGTTATGTAGGCAGGGGTACAAGGTGTGAGGAAGCCTCATATTAACCTTTGCGGAAGGAAGTGAGGCTCCAAGGGCAGCTGGGATCTGTGTTCCAGTCCCATTTTCCTGAGGGGAGGCACCTGCAGGTTGCAAGGAGTCTCTCTCCTTGTGGGGGCCCAGAGGGGTGGGAAGGTGGACCTAAGCAGGGTTTCTGAGGACCGGACACAGAGACATCAGCTGCCTTGGAATCTGGGATTCCCTACAGCCATGCCCCCCAGGGATCCCCCACTTTATCCCAGTGTGGGCAGATGTGGCAGCTACTGGGACCTCCGATTGCCTCCCAGAGGATGGGGGAAGGAGGGAGGCCTTACTGGGCTTTGATCTGGATCTCATGGCCAACTCCATTGAGTATTTGCTTAAAAACAGCAGCCCTGTAGCTGAATGGGAGCTTGAAGAGGTTTAGCTTCCGGTGAGGAAGAGGTCAAGAGCAAGTCAGGGGTAGCTGGAGAAAAGTGAGAGGCAGGATGAGTTTCCAGGACACCCGCCCTCTGTCCCAGCCAGGGATCCCATGCGGAAGTGAGAGGGGAGGGGTCAGGAGGGGCTCGCCCTTCCCAACAAGAGCTGCAGCCGGACCTGGGGACCTTGTGCGCGTGAACCATGGTGCCTGCTCAGCTGAAAGTCAGTGTGACTGTGTCCCTGAAGGTGCCTAAGTACAGCTGTGTCTACCATGTGATGGTGGTGAATGTTTGCTTTGTTCCTGCGGGGATGTTGTGTGGAATCCACAAAGGAAAGACAGAGAATGGAGAATAGAGTGGCAGCTGGCCCTGGGGCGCAGCTGGGCAGAAGACCAGGTCCTCCGGGGCAGCCGTGGCAATGGCTCCTCACGGTCTTTCATAGCAGCCTGTTGGGTCAGGTAGCCCCTGCCAGGCTGCTGGTCTCCACCTGCAGCACCAGGGAGGTGACTGCCTCTGCAGCCAGTGGATGGGCAGCAGCTGAGAACAGAACTGCAGATTCCAGGGCAGAGTAAGAAGGTTTGGTCAGCAGGGGAGAGGCAAGAGTTGAAGTGAGCCCCCAGCCTCCAGAGGGAAGAGTGGACACTGCTGGGGGCACCGAGCCAGCTAGATCTGCTCACCCCTGATGGGTGGTTCCACCTGAGGGTCCACTCTGAGCCATCTGTGGTCCTCCAGCCTGGTCTTCCTCCCTGGGCTCATTCCCTTGGTGCATTCCATGGGCTGCGTGTCCAGTGGCCTCACGCTCCTAGGCTTTCACAGCCTTCCTACAGAGAGAACCCCTGTACCCCTCTAGGTCCTCACGACCCCCACCCCAGTCCTCATCCTGGCCCCAGCGTGCATTCTGGAGGGCCGTGTTCTCTCTCAGTCCATCCTGAACCCAGGCAGGGCTGCCCCAAATGCTCGACCTCACCCTGTGGCCAGAGCTCCTTCTCAGCCATCCTGGCGTTGGCTCCCCATGACCACCCTGAGCTATAAACCCCTGATCCTCTCTTTACATTCAATAATTTGCTACAACAGCTCTGGGTGTTCAGGGAAACATATTTACCAGTTACTATAAGTGATGTTTTAGAGGATACAAATGAGCAGCTAGATGAACAGGTGCATAGACTGAGTCTAGAACATAAGAGCTTCCCTCCCTATGGAGTTGGGGTGTGCTACTCCCACTCCTCTCAGCGTATAGATCAGTTCACCAACTTCGAAACTGTCCAACTCACATATATTAGGGATTTTTTGGAGACTTCATAGGCATGATTGAGTATTAACTCTATTGTTATTTTACAAATGAGTATACTGAGGCTGGATAGGAGGGCGGTGAGGGCAGGGCGCATGTCTGCAGCCGGCTGACTCTAGTGTGGGGCATTTCAAAGCAGCCCTGGACTGAGTGATGAGAGATTCACCTGCAGACTGCCAGAGAGGTAGAGTAATGGACAGGTGGACTGCTTAATGGAGTGAATGAATGTATCCATTTTTCTCTTTTGAAATATATTTAATTATTGCAAAAGTTTATTTAATGAAAAATTTAGTATAAAAAAGGCACATGACCCAATTTAGCATCTTGGTAGAACAGGTTCTTTGGCGAGGGGGCCTGGGTTTCTCAAGGCTTCTGTGTGATGGTACTGTTTCCTCACACAGCCTCCATTCCAGTGCTCTTCTGTTGTGCCCTGCTCACCCTCCCACACACTCATCTGTCACACCACTCATAAAGCGGTGTTCCCTGGACATCTCTGCTGCCACCATTTAATTTTGACAACTTCTTGTCCATAAATTGTTGCAGTGTGGGAGGGTGTGCTTTGCTTACGGTGCCTGTTCAGAGGACTCAGAGGTTCCTTATATGTGCATTTTAGTTGACACAGTCAGACATATTTGTGGGGTACAGTGTGACATCTTGGGACGTGTGCACAGTGTAAGAGCATCAGATCAGGGTAACTGGTGCATCCGTCACCTTAGACATTTATCCCGTCTTCCTGTTGGGCACATTCAAAATCCTCTCCACCAGTGCTCTTGAAATACACAATCAATTGTTGTCAACCACAGTTACCCTACTGGGCTTTAGAGAATTAGAAGTTATTCCCCCTGCCCAATCTACCCCTGGACCTGTTCACTCTCCTCTGAAGAATAAATACTCTGTACATCCATTTTTCTTTGGAATTTGGGATTAATCCACAAAAGTTGACCCCATTGTTCTCTTATTGCTTTATTATTACAGTTTTACTCCAAAGACTTTGTTTTAAATGTACGACTTTGTTACTTTTGTGGGGGAAGAAATGCTGTGGTGTTGTCCATAGCAGCTTGTAGCTGGATGAAGAGTAGCATCTATCCGTAGGAGTCTATGGACGGAGGTGCTGGTTGATGGAGTCAGTAAGTGAATGTGCGTGTCCAGTCCTCCTTTTTTGAAAAGAAATAGGCCACCCGTATTCAGGGCATGGACATTGGCACTAGGAGCTTCACAGGTCTGTGTCAACAGCTCAGTTGTTGGGAACAAATCCTGTTGTCACTGTGTCTAGTTCAGGAGACAGGGACTTGAGGATAGGGTAGGAAATTATTGAACAATTTACCAAGACCTGATCTGAATTTCATGCTCAGCTCCTATGCTATTGGTTTTCACCTGTACTCTAACAATACAAGCCTGGGAAATCCTGTTTCTCTCAGCTGCTAGCGTGGATGTTTCTTGTTGTTGCCTAAAGTGGCCATCATCTGTGTTGGAGAATGCAGATCTTAAATCACATTTATTGTATTATTTCTTCCAATTACAAAAGTAATGCATATCCTTTATAGAGATTTTTGTAAATACAGAAGAACATAAATATATCCCATAATTATACTTCTCAGAGACAATTGCTGTTTGCACTTTTTTTTTTTTTTTTTGACACGCAGAGTGGATAGTGAGAGAGAGAGACAGAGAGAAAGGTCTTCCTATTTGCCGTTGGTTCACCTTCCAATGGCCGCCACGGCTGGCACGCTGCAGCCGGCGCACCGCGCTGATCCAAAGGCAGGAGCCAGGTTTTTCTCCTGGTCTCCCATGGGGTGCAGGGCCCAAGCACTTGGGCCATCCTCCACTGCACTCCCTGGCCACAGCAGAGAGCTGGCCTGGAAGAGGGGCAACCGGGACAGAATCCGGCGCCCCGACCAGGACTAGAACCCGGTATGCTGGCGCCGCTAGGTGGAGGATTAACCTATTGAGCTGCGGCACCGGCTGCTGTTTGCACTTTTTGCACTTTATTCTTCCTGTGTGTTCTGTATGTCTGTGTAACATTTGTAACCTCCTCTTTCCCCCCAGAGCTGAGATGGGTACTTTTTCTTATCACACTTTCATAGTAAAGCTTTTTTAAGATTTTTTATTTGAAAGACAGTTACAGAGAAGAGGGAGAGATAAGGGGGGAGAGAGAGAGAGAGACAGAGAGAAAGAGACAGAGAAATAGAGAATCTCCCATTTGCTGGTTCACTTCCCAAATAGCCACAATGGCCAGGGTTGGGGCAAGTCAAACCAGGAGCCAGGAACTCCATCCAGATCTCCCATGTCTGTGCAAGGGCCCACACGCTTGAGCCATTTTCTGCTGCTTCCCGGGCACCTTAGCAGGAAGCTGGATTGGAGGTGGAGCAGCCAGGACTCGAACTGGCGCCCACGTGGGATGCTGGCACTGCAGGGAGCAGCTTAACCCTCTGTGCTACAATACCCCCCCACCCCGCAGTGAGTTTTAAATAGATCATGTACAATAAGTAATTCAACCAATCTTTCAGGTCATATTAATGTCTCTCATGACTATAAACAACACTATAGAAAACTTTCTAGGAGTAACCTTTTTTGCATACCTATGGTTGTTTTCTTAGGATCAAGTATTTAAATGATACTGGTATTTTCAGCAAGGTTATACCAACTTCCACTCCCACCAGCAGTCGAACACGGAGCACTGAATAGTTTCTGGATTGGTAGTTTTCCAGTTCTTTTGACCATGACTTAAAGAAAAAGCTACACTTCTCATTATATCCCAGTATTTACAAACACACATACACGAACTTAAACAGAGACGTTTCATGACTGTGCTAGCCCTGTTAATATGATGTGCTCTAGTAGTTTCCTCTTGTTTTGTATCATTTTCAGAAAATCTTGTCATGTTGCATTCAACTGATTTCGTGACCTGCGGGTGTGTCACAGCCCGCTGTTCCATAAACAGCCCAGACTCATTGATCAAACAGAACGGGTCTGCTATGGATACCTGAGAGCTACAGGCCAGCAAAGTTTGTCTCTGATAAAAAGCTGGAGTTTCAGGTGAATGCATCAGCCATCCCTGGTTAGGGGGTGAGTTATGTGCGGACCATCTCTTCTGATAATCCCATGTTCAGGGGAATGTTACTGCTTTACCCTTTTGAGACTGAAGCCTTTGTATTTGAAGATGGAAGAGATGACAACCTGTAAATGTAAGCACTGATGCTTACAAAAAGTAAACAGTGTGGCTGTTTTTGATCTGGGGAGGAAGGAATGTGTGTGGCAGACATTTCTGTCTGGTATAGGAGAGAGTTCCTGGCCTCAGCACCCTCACCCTGGAAACCCTTGGAGTCTGAGACTTCCTCCACACATTTAGCTTCCATAACATATGGCGATTGATTGTATTTTATTATTTTATTTTTCTAAGATTTATTTATTTATTTGAAAGGCAGTTACACAGAGAGAGGAGAGGCAGAGAGAGAGAGAGGCAGAGAGAGAGAGAGAGGTCTTCCATCTGCTGGTTCACTCCTCAATGGACCGCATTGGCTGGAGCTGTGCCAATCCGAAGCCAACAGCCAGGAGTTTCTTCTGACTTTCCCATGTGAGTGCAGTGGCCCAAGGACTTGGGCCATCTTCCACTGCTTTCCCAGGCCATAGCAGGGAGCTGGATTGGAAATGGAGCAGCTGGGACTTGAACTGGCGCTGCCCATATGGGATGCTGGCACTGCAGGTGGTGGCTTTACCTGCTACGCCACAGCACTGGCCCCTGTGGTGGTCAGTTTTAGAAAACATTACCACCCTGGGTCGGGAAGTCAGGAGGAAGACGTAGGTCTGCTGTTGCCCCTGGGATCTGGGCAGTTCTTGCTTCCTTTGGGTGCTGAACGTTGCAGGAGTCATATTTTGTTGCAGTGAAATCAGTAATGGAGCCCACAAGCAGAAATGAAGCTTTGGAATCAGATCCTAATTTAGTCTTTTCACCCCTTTTGTTTCCAAGCTCTAATTTTTCTATCTCTGCCTTTTCAGCCCCACCTGTCACCTTTCTCTGCATGAAGCCTAGGATAAATGCGATTTCATACTAAAAAGGAAAGAGTTACAAAATCTGATCATTGAGTGAAGAATAGTGGTTGGGACATTCATAATTCATAGCAACATTTCATAGCTGTTAGGACTGCTGGTTAAGAATCATTAAAGTATTGCTAAGGTCTCTTAATGTGCAGAACAGGGTGTGTGTTCCCTGTGCTGTCGGCCAGGAAGTGTGCAGAGAGAGCCCCATGCTGTGCCTGGAAGTGCAGGGCCCTGTGATGGCAGTCACAGGAGTGCTGAGGGCTCTGACCAAGTAGGGACAGACTGCAGACACAGCCTCCTGGGTGACACTCCTCACTCTTGGCCAGAGATGGGTACTCAGCAGTTTGCAAGACACCGACGTCAGGCAGTGAAGGGCAGTACTTTCATTTAATTCCTTTTTCTTTAACTGATAAAAGCATACTTCAAAAGGTTCATGGAAAATGGAATAGAAATATTATTTTGTTTTGATGCAAAAAACTTGAAGTCTTGGTGGCAGGCATGGTGCAGCAGGTAAAGCTGCCTCCTGCAAGGTTGGCATCCCATATGAATGCTGGCAAGAGTCCTGGCTGCTCCACTTCCAATCCAGCTTCCTGCTAATGCACCTGGGAGAGCAACAAACATGGCCCGGTGCTCTGGCCCCTGCCACCCATGTGGGAGACCCAGCTGGAGTTTCTGTCTCCTGGGTGTGGCGTGGCCCCACCCCAGCTGTTGCAGCCATTTTGGGGAGTGAACCAGTAGATGGAAAACTTGTCTCTAACTCTTCCTTTCAAATAAATAAATAAATAAGTCTTTAAAAATTGAATACTATGTATAGCTTGTTCATAATATGCATGCTCCATGAATTGTTGAAGACTTCTCTTACATAAAAATTATACATGTTTATATAGTACTATGTAATGTTTTCATACATGTATTCATTGTATGATGTTTATATTAAGGTAACTATATCTCCACCTTTAGCATTTATTTATGGTGATAACATTCAAAAGTCCTTTCTTTTAGCTTTTTAAAAATACTTGCAGTACTCATATATTATCTTTATAGTCACCATGTTGCGCACCTCTCTCTCCTGCCTAATTGTAATCCTTCTCTTCCCACGAGGACAGTGGTCTCAGAGAGAGGAAAAAAGTCAAGTGGGCCCTGGGATTGCCCCAGTTTTCTTAACTAGGACAGAGCCTAGGGACTGCCTGAGTCGAGGACATGAGAGTCCATGGAAACCAACGAGGTAGCATCCAGAGGAGAGAGGAGCAGACAGAGAGAACTGGATGGAGAGAGGGCTCCGACGTGTGCAGCAGGTCCTCCTTGCATAGTCAGCTGATATTGACTGGTGCATGTGTGCAAGGGGATGACGTGGGGCTGAGGAAGGAATCTCCTGGGAGGATTAGAGGGAGCTGTGTCCAGTGTTCACACCGGAGCAGAAACAGAGCCTTCCACTACCAGCTGATCTGAAATACCTCAACATCCATGGCCCCAGGAAAGAAGAGATGTGTATATACAAAAGAACACAGCAACCATGACAGAGGATGTCTCACTGGAAACAAGGCAAGGAAGAAGACACTGGGACACCTGTAAAGAAAAGAAATCAATCAAAAATTCTAGATCCACAGAAGTACAATAAGGACAGCTTTAGAATTTTAAAAGTAGGAATGGCCCGCGCCACGGCTCACTAGGCTAATCCTCCACCTGGGGCACCAGCACCCTGGGTTCTAGTCCCAGTCAGGGTGCCAGATTCTGTCCCGGTTGCCCCTCTTCCAGGCCAGCTCTCTGCTGTGGCCAGGGAGTGCAGTGGAGGATGACCCAAGTGCTTGGGCCCTGCACCTGCATGGGAGACCAGGAGAAGCACCTGGCTCCTGCCTTCGGATCAGCACGGTGCACTGGCCGCAGTGGCCATTGGAGGGTGAACCAACGAAAAAAAGGAAGATCTTTCTCTCTGTCTCTCTCTCTCTCACCTGTCTAACTCTGCCTGTCAAAAAAAAAAAAAAAAAACACCATAGAAAAGTATTTATTTACTTATTCCTTTGAAAGATCAACAGAGAGAGAGACAGACAGATGTCGTCCATTGCTAGTTCACTTCTCAAATGGCCACAACAGCCAGAGCTAGGCAGGCTAAAGCCAGAAGCTGGGAACACCATCCTGGTCTCCCACATGGGTGACAGGGGCCCAGGCATGCTAGCAAGAAGCCGGATGGGAAGCAGAGCAGCCAGTATTCAAACCGGTTCTCTAACAGGGGATGCCAGTGCCGTGAGTGGCAGCTTAACCTTCTGCACCACAATGCCAGCACCCTTTAGTTTTTCATATAGTAAAAGTCAATCGGCAATGAATCATTCCTACTTCTTTTTTTTTTTTTTTTTTTTTTTGATAGGCAGAGTGGATAGTGAGAGAGGCGGAGGATTAGCTAGTGAGCCGCGGTGCCGGCCTTAAATACTTCTTTAAAAAAAAAAGATTAATTTATTTGAAGGTAGAGTTATATATATATATACATACATATATATACATACATACATATATATATATATATATAGAGAGAGAGAGAGAGAGAGAGAGAGAGATCCTCCGTCTACTGGTTCATTCCCCAAATGGCCACAACAGCTGGGCCTGAGCCAGGCTGAAGCCAGAAGACAAGAACTCCATCTGGATCTCCCGTGTGGGTTGCAAGGGCCCAAGTACTTGGGCCGTCTTATGCTGTTTTCCCAGGCACATTATCAGGGAGCTGGATTGGAAGTGGAGCAGCCGGCACTTAAAAAGGCACTCATACAGAATGCCAGTGATGCAGGCAGAGACTTAACTCACTGTGCCACAACAAAACCTTTTTTTTTTTAAAGAAATACTAAAGAAGGTCTTCAGGCAGAAGGAAAATGATACCAAAGAGAAATATGGACTTGCATAAGGAATAAAAAACACCACAAAGAGTATCTATATGAGTAAATATGTGTTTTTCTAGGTATTTAAGCATCTTTGAGAGATAATTAACTATTTAAACAGAAACACTAACCATGTAATGTGAGGTTTATAGCACATGCAAAACCAAAACGTGACAAAAATATCAGAAAGTCCACGAGGGAGAAAAGGAAGTTTTATTTTAATGTTCTTGCATTGTATGTGAAGTCCTATAGCATCACTTGAAAGTAGATAGTGGTAACTAAAGGTTTATAACCCTTATAGTCTCTGAGGCTATCAGTTAAATAATACGACAAAGAAATATACCCAAACAAAATCAAATCATAACAATACTAATTAACCCAAATGAAGGCAGGAAGAGGAAATACGGAAGAATAAAGAGATTGTCCAGGGGCCGACTTTGAACCCCGAGGGCCTGTCTGCAGAGCCCATGCTGTGGTGCAGACGGCTGTGCATTGGCCTCTGCCCTCTGCTCCAGCTGCATTCTCCTTCCTGGGACGAGCACAGCTTGAATCTAACTTGTGACTTTGCATCCGTGGGAACTCGGGCAGCTCCCTCACTTTGCAGATGTCCATAGACACGTCTGGGTGAGCTGCCTGGTGGTTAGTGTTAGTTAAACGGAGCCTCCCTGTGGTGGTAGAGGTTGGTAGGCAGGACCAGATAAACCCTTCTCTTCCCGTGAGACCCTTGGAGATGACCCCCTGCTATTTCCTCCCATTGTATGGTTGAGGGAAATGCAGTGGGATTTGGTTAAGTGACTTACCCCATATCTCTGTGTTAAGTCAGGGAGGAGCTGGCTTTGCACCCGAGTCAGCAAACCCAGCAACGGCCTTGGCCTGCAGCTGTGTGGCGTTCCCAGTGGCCAGAGCCCTACACTTCTCTGTGCTCTGCATTCTGGTTTCTAAATAGTGTGTGTATGTGGAGGATCAAAACGGCCTCATTTGGGCAGGATGCAAACCTTCACTGTGCAGTGGGACTGTGTTTTGCAGCTCTCCGTTGGCCTCTGAGAGTGCAGCTCGGCTGCATCTGAGCAACTCAGGCGTGGGTCACTTCTCTTTGTTTCCTGCCGTCTTTCCTTAAGGATTGATGGAATAATCAACTGATTTCTAAAGACTGTTGGTGCTTAACTCTACATACACGTTGCCTCTTCCTTGTATTCAAGCCATCCTCAATTGACTTTCTAAACTCATTTGAGAGTGATGTTGGGACAGCTACCTGGATCTTACATTCCTGTCTTAGGTGGAGAGAGGACATCAGAGCAGTGGGAGAGGTGCCTTGTTACAGAGGCTGTGCCGCTGGGCGTGGGAAGACTCTCATGGGCGGGGCTCTGTGATCTTAGCTGGACATTACCGCGGAGTGTCTTGGTGTTCTTGTCTATGAAACCCTTGTACAGTTATATATCACTGAATGGCCACATATATTTTGAGAAGTGTGTCATCAGGCATTCTACTGTGTACCCATCACAGGACACACTCCTAAGGATGAATGGTTATAATGTCATTTTTGATACAATCTTAGGGCATGGCCATGGGAGATGCAGTCTGTGGCTGACTGAGCCATCGGGAGGTGACACGTGACTGTATGTGATAGGCACTTGATAAAAACTTGATTCTCTTCTCCGCCCCATTTTGCCGGCTGTAGTAACAGATTACACTGGAGGATAATGACTCTCTCCTTCCCTCCACCCCCTCCCCATCATGATGCATTAGACATACGAGCTGCCTGCCTGGCTGGGGTCCTGGCTGGGGTCCTGTGGCTGCAGCTTTGGACCATGGAGGCAAGTTGCAGTCTCACAAAAAGTAGGCTCCAAAACCTTGGAGCCTGGACCCAATACAAAGTTCCCATCCCTCCTCTGCTGGGATATGGCTGTATATTGAGCCCCAGCTGCTGGCCTTGACCTTGCAAAGCCAGACTTCACATGGACATTCCACAGTGATCCCTCGTCCCTGTGCAACCTGGTCCTGGATGCTCGTAGTCAGAGCCTGTGCCCTCCACGTGGCCCTCTTGATACCAACAACAGAAGGTGCCACTCTTCTCACTGTGCCCTCAGGGTCTGCACAGCAGGGTGTTATGTCCCCCACCTTGCCCCCATCAGTAGATAGCTGCTCATTTCTGTCCCTGGCTGCTTCGTTTCTCCTGGGTGTGTTCCCAAATCCCACACAGAAGAGCAGAGCTGACCAGAGTGGAGTGAAGCGATGTCTGCCCAGCCCTGGAGCAGGATGAAGTCTCAGAAGAGATCTGTGATCCAGCATGATGATAAGGTTATCAGCAAACACACACTGACCTCCCTCTCAAGTAAGACACGGAGCTGCTGTTTGCTGTTTGCAGATGCAAACCAGCTGGACAAGGACTGAGTGATTGTATTTAATGATTGCAAAAGAGAACACGGTACTTGCAAATTAAAAGAAAGTGGGGGTGATGCAGAGTCCCCAGCTTATTCTGTAGACTTTGTCACAAGACCAGTTCCTCAGGGAGATTCAACACCACCTCATTTATCTGGCATCAACCAACCCTTGGAACAGAACCAAGGCCTGAAATAAACAAAGCAGAGCTCTGGGAATCCCAAAGAGATGTCACAAGTCCATGTGCTGGACCCCAAGCCCTTGTCCTGCTACGGAAGGAGCCTGGCCAGCCTGTGCTGGGGTCCTGTTCCTGCTGTTGACACACGCATGGAACCAGGTCTCCCAGTGGGCCTCACAGAAGGCGCTGAGGCTCCCTGAGCGTAGCAGCTGAGGGCACTCAGGAGTACCTGCTGGTGAGCAGATACAAAGGAATTTTTAAAAAACAAAACAGAAAGGCTCAACAATCCCTGAGCATTGGGGGTGGGGGTGGGGGCTTCCCAGTCCTGAGGGTGAATGAAAGCCCACTGGAACACAGAACGTTCCAAGCCATGTGGACCAGAGGAGGGGCAACCACTTGAGGGTCACCCCTCTGTCCTGCATGCTGCAGAGTCGCTGTTTCCTGGAACAAAGACGATGGTGTTTAGATAGCAAGCTTTTCACAACACTGTGCCTTGGACGTGCATCTTTCAAAACAGAGGAGGAGGTCAGCCTGACTCACATCTACTACAGCAGAGGCCATTTTGCTCCCCATCCAATTCCTTAAGGAGGAGCAGAGCCAGGAAAAGTCCTGGCTGGTGCCTGGGTCCTTTCTCACGAATGGTGCTGGTGCGGCTGGCTGGGATTGTGAGTGGGGGCAGGGCAGGGGTGAACTGGACTTTACCGTACCTAAGGCCGAGTGATTGGCGGGGTGGCAGGGAAAAAGAGCATGGGCATGGTCCGGGAGGGTCCAGGCCTGGACATGGCCAACCTCCTGAGAAGAGTCTGTCTATGGTCCAGATGTGCTGTGGCCCTTGTACTAGTGACATCATCAGCCAGACTTGCTGCCCAGCCTCCTTGTCATTTTTCTGGGTCACCCACTGATTTCCGACCTACTCTCTCCCTTTCCATTTCGTTCCTAGGAGACCCCTTTCAATGCAAAGACTGAGGGCCTTGGAGGAAAAGCCCAGACTCTGAGGCTCAGGATTAAAACCCAGACACCTCCTCGGCTCTGGCGTCACTTTCCGAGCAACACGCAGACACCAGCCTGTTGGGCTGTGGGTGTTAGAAAGCCAGTGCAATGAAACCACCTTTGGGTGATGATTGAGTTCTCCATGTTGAAAGAGCCTTGCTCTTGGCACTGGCGCTGTGGCATAGCATGTAAAGCCGCTGCCTGCAGTGCCGGCTTCCCATATGGGCGCCAGTTCAAGTCCCGGCTGCTCCATTTCCAATCCAGCTCTCTGCTATGGCTTGGGAGAGCAGTGAAAGATAGCCCAACTCCTTGGGCCCCTGCACCTGTATGGGAGACCTGGTAGAAGCTCCAGGCTCCTGGCTTCAGATCAGCACAGCTATGGCCGTTGCGGCCATTTGGGGAATTAACCAGCGAATGGAAGACCTCTCTCTCTCTGTGTGTGTGTGTAACTCTGACTTTCAAATAAATAAATAAATAAATAAATAAATCTTTTTTAAAAAATAGAGTCTTGCTCCACGGTGAGAGGAATTAGTTCTTATTTTCCAACGGAGTTTCCATTTGACTCCCTGACCTGCTCGAAGACCCAGCTGTTAAGCTCTGAGGCCCCTATGGGAGTTGCCTCCTCTGATCCCCCTAACAAATGACCCAGGACCAGGAATTGCTATTCCTGTGGTTTTCCCAGGGAGGCAAGGACTAGATCAGAGGCCAGACCTTGCTTCTCCAGCTGTAGCAAAAATCCGAGGTGGGCTTTCTAATTCAGACCTTCCAAATCCAAGGCTCCTCTTTTTTTCTTATGGGGTAGGGAATGGTAACTTAGTGCCCTGACCCTCTGGGTTCTGCATGAATCAGTGCTTCACACTTAACCCTCATTTAACATCACCACACTTTAAAAACAAGCCTCTGTCTCTTGCTCTTAAACTGTGGTCGCTGGACAAAATCATCCCCTGGCGAGAAAGTCCATATGTCATCTTTGTGAGTGTCTGATGTTAGTGGGGCCTATCTTGTCAGGCAAATTAGAGTGGGAGAGTAGCAGGCAGTAAAACTGACCCTCATCACCGATAAAGCAAAGAGAGATTGCTGAAACGACCCAAGGAGAGTCCACTTTATTGGCGACTTTCCTTTGAAGGCCTCGGCTCAAACGTCTTAAAGGCATAAACAAGGCGATGATAAATTTAACGTGGAGTGGCTCACTTCCAGAGCGAGGAGAGAGTAATGCACGGGGCTGGCGGGGATCCAGGGCCAACCAGCCAACTTTCAAATCTACTGTATAGTGTTTATTTTTCTCATTCTACCCTCTCCCGGGCCGGTTCATAGCTCTGCAGAAGTGCTCACCCCACGTCGCCTCAAGGAGACAAGAAGGAGGGAGAGGAAGCTTTGCATGCACACTTCTGGATTTGTGAGCCTCTTAGTTAAGATGCTTTGGGATGCAAATAAGAGAGATCCCTTACAAACTCCTTAAGCCAGAGAGGGGCATGCCTCTTCCAGGGGACAGGAGGAGGAGAGATGTTCTGGGGTCCAGATTTCCTGAGGACCAGGAACCGGGAAGGGATGTGGGATCCGGGCATCTCTGCTCAGTCTCTCCATCCCTGGGGAACCAAGTCCCAGCTGTTGGGTGTCGTGGTGCCTGGCGGTACTCCGTGCTCTTCCCTGCGTTGTGACTGCCCTTTGAGCCTGTGGTGTACAAACTGAGCATTCCTAAACTACGAATCCAAAGTGCTCCAAAAGCCAAAAGTTTTGAGAGCTGACACAAACCACAAGTGGAAAATTCCACCCCTGACCTCCTGTGATGGGTTGTGGTCAAAACACAGGTTTTGTATATATTGTATAAAATTGTCTTTAGACTGCGTGTACAAGGTGCATAGGAAACATAACCAAGTTTCATGTTCAGTCTTAGATCCCATCCCTAAGATACTATGCATATGCAAATATTCCCAAATCTGAAACACTTCTGGTCCCAAGCATTTCAGATAAGGAAAGCCCCACCAGACAGCATCTCCATTCCAGCACCCTGAGATGGTGAATAACAGAACCAGTTCCCTCTGAGTTGAGTGCTTCCCAATCTAGTTCATCCTTGGTTAGGGAACAGGGTCATAAATCACAGAACGTGTGCTGAGGCCCCACTTCTAGTGGTGCTGGAGAAATAGGTGAGCAGGCACATACACGATAACTTTCAAAATAATCTTTAACGCTTTGTAGCTAGTGTGTGGAAATGAATTTAATTTTGCATGTTGACCTTATAGCCAGCAACCTTGTTACATTGTCCTAATTCAATCATCTATTGAAGTTCTTTTGGGTTTCCTATGAAGATAATCATACCATTTGTAACAAATCATAGCTTTGCTTCTCCACTTACAATTATTTGCATTTATTTCTTTGTCTTCATTTATTAAAATGGCAATGATCTGCAGAGCATGCTTAAAAGAAGGCTCTCTGCTGTGGCCCGGGAAGGCAGTGGAGGATGGCCCAAGTGCTCGGGCCCTGCACCCGCATGGGAGACTGGGAGGAAGCACCTGGCTCCTGGCTTCGGATCAGTGCAGCTCTGCTCTGGCCATAGCGGCCATTTGGGGAGTGAACCAACGGAAGGAAGACCTTTCTCTCTGTCTCTCTCTCTCTCTCACTGTCTAACTCTGCCTGTCAAAAAAAAAAAAAAAAAAAAAGAGAGAGAGAGAGAGAGATTCTTTATCGTGTTGAATAAGATCTACTTGGCCCTTGGTTTATGAAGCAGCGTGTGTGTGTGAGTGTGCATGCGTGTGTGTATTTAATATACTGCTCATTTTCTTTGCTGGTAATTTGTTCAGAATTTGAGTTAAGTAGATCTGTTTCATCCCTTTCTCCCAATGAACTTGTCTAATTTGTATATCAAAGTTACATCACCCTATTAAATGTCTTGCAGGTGTTCCTTCTTTTTCTATTATCTGGAAGAGTTTGCATAGAATTGAATTATCTATTCCTTTGATATTTTGTACAAATAACTATAAAGCCATATAGGCCTTGTGGTTTCTTCCTAAGAACATTTTTAGATGGTCAATTCTGTTTCTTTAGTGGTTACGGGCTGTTTGGGTTTCTATTTCTTACTGTGTATGTTTTGGCAATTTATGTTTTTATAGTAATTTGTCCGTTTCTTCTTCATTTGAAGATTTATTGGCATAAAGTTCACAATGCCCTCTTCTCTGTTTAATCCATGCTGTGTCTGTGGCTTTGCCCCGTTGTCACTCTGAATACTTCTTGTTCTCTCTGTCCCCCTTATCTCCCACTCCGTGCTGGTGGGTTTTTCCCCAAAAAATGAACTGTTGGTTCTGTTGATCCTCACCATTATATATTTTTTTTCTATTTCATTAATTCTAGTCTTTATTATTTATTTCCTTCCACTTTCTTTGGGTGTGTTCTCATACTCATTATCTACTATCTTTTTTTTTAAGATTTATTTATTTGTTTGAAAGGCAGAATTGCAGAGAGGCAGAGGCAGAGAGAGAGAGAGAGAGAGAGAGAGAGAGGTTTTCCATCTGCTGGTTCACTCCCCAAATGGCTGCAACGGCCAGAGCTGGGTTGATTTGAAGCCTGGAGCCAGGAGCTTCTTCTGGGTCTCCCATGTGGGTGCAGGGGCCCAAGGACTTGGGCCATCTTCTACTGCTTTCCCAGCCATAGCAGAGAACTGGATAGGAAGTAGAGCAGCCGGGACTCAAACCGTTGCCCATATGGGATGCCGGCATTGCAGAGGTGGCTCTACCAGCTACGCCATCTACTATCTTAATTTGGATATTGTCTTATTAATTTTCCATTTCTCCTTTTCTGTTGTAAACATTGAAAGCTATGCTTTTGTTTTTAAGTGTTGCTTTGGCTATATCAACCATGATTTGATGTGTAATATCTTCTGTTCACTGATCTTAGGTATATTTTAATTTCCATAATGACTTGTTTGATCCATGAATTAATTTTTGATTTCTTAATGTCTGGAATTCAGAAATCATAGTAATAGGCAGCCTTTGTTGAGTTATTATCGTCATCATACTTTTGTTGATTAGCATAAATTCTAACAATTACCCTATAAAGAGGATTATTTTTCTTTTTAATTTTTGTGTGTTTTTCTTGGAATCTAGAAAGACAGACAGACAGAAAGCTCCCATCTGCTGGTTTATTCCCCAAACTCCTACAACAGCCAAGGCTGGGCCAGACCAAAGCCAGGGGCTTGTAACTCAGTCTGGGTCTCTGTGGGGAGCAACTGGGAGCAACTCGGACTAGACTAAGTTACTGGAATTAAGACTTATTCTATGCATCTGCTCTCCCACAATATGGCGCTGGGAGAGGAGAAAACAGCTTCTACACAGCTGCCTCCAGTTCAACCAATAAACTGTGGGACCTGCTCCTGATTGGAGGAGAGCAGCGTACTCAGCGTGTGGGTAGCAGAGTTGGGATTGGCAGAGGAGGACTATAAAGGAGGAGAGAGACGGCATGCACGAGGAACATCTAAGAGGAACATCTAAGGGGAACACCTGTGCAGCCCCAGAGAGAGCCGGCTGGCGGTGTGCCGCTCCCCTGCGGAAGTGGGGAATGTGGCAGGGGGAACCACCCTTCCACGGAGGTGGAAGGGACAGTAGCCAACCCGGGAAGGACCAGCAGCCAACCCGGGAAGGACCAGCAGCCAACCCGGGAAGAACCAGCAGCAAACCCGGGAAGGGCCGAGCAGACGAAAGAACAACGCAGGGTCCTGTGTCGTTCCTCCACGAAGACGGGGAGCGACAGGTCTCCCACACGAGTGTCAGGGACCCAAGCGGTCGAGCCATCCTCTGCTGCCTCTCCCAGGGTGTGCAGTAGCAGGAAGCTGGAGCAGAAGCGGAAGGGCCAGGACTCAGAGCAGGCGCTCTGATGAGGGCCGTGGGCGTCCTGGGGCATCTTAACTGTTGTGCCAAACCCCGCCCTGAAAGCAGTGCTCTTGTGATCTCGGTATTACGTAGGTGAAAGCCAGTGAGCTGACAGCCAGGGCAGTTATCCCAGTACCACACAGCTCCTGAGTCCAGAGAGCCAACATTTAAGCCAAGGCCATTTGGTTAGGGCATAGAACCATGGTGCAGTCCTGCCTGCTTTTCCGTGCTGTTCTTGTTGTTGTTATAATTATGATTATTATATTGTTTTTTCCATTCAAATCCATTGCAGTCTGAAACAATGGCCAGTGGGATACAGATGTTTGAAATTTGTTATGACCTACACTATGGTCTAGACCACAGTCAGTTTCCATGTGTGCCTCAAAGCAGTGTGTGTGCTATGATATGGTGCAGGGTTTCCAATGTGACCCATGGATCAAACCTATTAATGGCTTGGTATTCTCTGCCTTTACTGAGGTTTTGGTCTGTCTAATCTATTGATTATTGGAGACACGTGCTGAAATCTCACAGTGTTGATGGTAGGTTTGGCCACTCTTCAACCTTATTATTTAAAAATTGGATTATTAGATGTTTACCAGTTTAGAATTGTTTTACCTTCCTATTAAATAGCATATTTGATCCTTAGGTAGTGACCCTCTTTATCTCTAATAAGGCCTTAAAAGGCATCTGTCCAGTGCTAATATAAGAACTAAAGCTGCCATCTGGTTAGTATTTGCCTGTTGTATATTTTAACTTTCAACTTTCATGTGTTATGGTGTTCCATTTGTTTCTTATAAAAACATTTGCCTGCTTTTTATGCTTAATTTACCCTGAAAAACTTATATTTAACGGTTTAGTCTATTTATTGTCATTACTGTTGTATTTGAATTAATTTCTCTCATTTTACTCTCTTTAAAAGTCCCGGTTGCCCCTCTTCCAGGCCAGCTCTCTGCTGTGGCCCGGGAAGGCAGCGGATGGCCCAGGTCCTTGGGCCCTGCACCCACATGGGAGACCAGGAAGAAGCACCTGGCTTCTAGCTTCGGATCGGCGCAGCGCAAAGGCCATAGCAGCCATTTGGGGGGTGAACCAACGGAAGGAAGACCTTTCTCTCTGTCTTTCTCTCTCACTGTCTAACTCTGCCTGTAAAAAAAAATTACTTATTTGAGAGACAGAGGGCTCCCATCCTCCGGCTCACTACTCAAATGCCAGAGCTGGGCTGGGCGGAAGTTGGGAACTGGGAATTTAATCCGGGTCCCCTGTGTGGGTGGCACCAGCCTGAATACTGGCACCAACATGGATGCTGCCAGGGGCTGTATAAGCAGGAAGCTGAAGTCAAGATCCAGAGCCCAGCCAGAGCCCAGCCAGAGCTGAGAATCACAGCCAGGCCTCTTGTATGGAACTTGATAGGCCAAATGCCCACCCCATAGAGAGAGAGAGAGAGAGAGAGAGAGGTTTTCTATCCTGGTTCACTCCCCAATTGGCTGCAATGGCCAGAGCTGCGCAGATCCCAAGCCAGGAGCCAGGAGCTTCTTCCAGGTCTCCTACATGGGTGCAGGGGCCCAATGATTTGGGCCATCTTTCACTGCTGTCCCAGGCCATAGCAGAGAGCCAGATCGTAAGTGGAGCAGCCGGGACTTGAATCAGCACCCATATGGGATGCCAGTGCTGCAGGCCAGGGCTTTATCCGCTATGCTATGGCACCAGCAACCCCCCTCCCCCCATCTTGTTCTTTACTTTCTACTTGTTGTGTCTTATCTCTGCTTGTTTGGACTTCTGACATTTAGATTTATGACATTTTTTCCATTTTTCCTTTCTATTTTACCCTTTTATTGTTTTCACTCAATTTTTGATAATTCTGCGATCATCTTACCAATTTTAATATGTGCATTTAGCTTACAAGGTCTAAAGCTAATTATTATCTTTCTTCTCTCCCAACAATAAAAGGGCTTGGATGGCTTTAAATAATCACCAGCTCCCACCTTCCATACTGTTGCTGTTCGTTACTTTAGGACTTTGCATTTTCAATCTCATCTTATCAAACCATTGAATCTTTTATTGTACAGAGCCAGTGTTTCTTTAGAGTTTCCCCCCTTTAACAGTTTCTTTGCTCACAATTCCTTCTTGGATCTCGTTAGTCATTTTCTTTGTTCCTAGAGATCTTCAGATTATCACTTGGTGCAGATTGTGGTTTGCGTTTTTCTGAATGTGTCTTTGTTCCATGCTCAGTCTTGAAAGGTTAAGTATAGAATTCATCACTGACAGGTATTTTCTCTTAGCAATCTGAAGTTTGTGCTACTCATCTGGGTTCACTTGTTGCCAAGGAATCTGCTGTCTGTCTAATTGTAATTGTGGTAATCGCTCTTTTTTTCCCTCTCTGCTTCTACTAAGATAGATTTGTTCATCTATAGTTTCACAGCAAGGTGTGTAGTATGAATTTGGTTGTGTTTTTCCTATTTGAGTTCATCTGAGTGCACTGACTTGGTGGATTTGTGTCACTCACCAGTTCCTGGACATTTTAAGCCACTGTGAACTTGAATATTCCTTCTTCATGTTCTTCCTATTGTCTCCTCCTGGGTGAACTAGGCTGGTATGAATTTCTGCAGTTTTGGTTCTGTTGATTATTGTCTCTCTTTTTTTTAAGATTGATTTATCTATTTGAAAGTCAGAGTTACATAGAGAGAGAAGAAGCAGAGAGAGAGAGAGAGAGAGAGAGGGGTGGGGGGAGGGAGGTCTTCCATCCATGGGTTCACTCTGCAAGTGGCTGCAACGGCCGGAGCTGTGCCAATCCAAAGCCAGGAGCCAGGAACTTCCTCCAGGTCTCCCACATGGGTGCAGGGGTCCAAGGACTTGGGCCATCTTCTACTGCTTTCCCAGGCCATAGCAGAGAGCTGGATCTGAACTGGATCAGCTAGGACTAGAACTGGTGTTCATATGGGATGCCGGTGCTGCAGGCGGAGGATTAACCTGGTGTGCCACAGCTCCGGCCCCTCGAAAAGATCTTTAAAAATTATTTTGTCAAGGGCCAGTGCCACTTGGTTAATCTTCCACCTGCGGCGCCAGCATCCCATATGGGCACCGGGTTCTAGTCCTGGTTACTCCTCTTCCAGTCCAGCTCCCTGCTGTGGCCCGGGAGGGCAGTGGAGGATGGCCCAGGTGCTTGGGCGCCTGCACCCGCATGGGAGACCAGGAGGAAGCACCTGGCTTCTGGCTTTGGATCGGTGCAGCGCCAGCTGTAGCGGCCACTGGGGAGTGAAACAATGGAAGGAAGACCTTTCTCTCCTTCTCTCTCTCTCTCTCACTGTCTACAACTCTACCTGTCAAATAAATAAAAAAAAATTTGTCAAGCATGCTTTCAATGATCGCTATTAGAGAATTTTTGAAAAAGATTATCTGACCTGCTGTATTGATGGAGACCAATATCCCAAGAAAACCTGGCTTCCCTCCCTCCTGCTACCTAAATCGTTTCGGCCGAGTCACTGAGACTTCCCTGCTGCCACCTGCTCCTCTCTGGCGAGGCACGGCACCCCACAGCTCCCTCCCTTCCCATCTCGGTCTCGGCCAGCTTTCCTCTGCTTGACCTCCTGAGCTAGGCACTTTCCATAACTGACTTGGAGTCCTCTCTGCTCCATGAACTCACTCCTTCGGTGATCCTGGCCTTCCCAGGGCTTGAAATACACCCACGTGGCAAGGATTTCCGTGTGCCCAGACCTCAACTCCCATCTCCACACCCCTGTGTGACTCAGCCCCTGGGACGTCTCACGGATTCCCGTGTGGAACAGTCACAGACGCGAGCATCTCATCTTTCCCCACAGGTGTCTATTCCTCCAGGACCTCATAATCCACCTACTTCTCCATGCGCCAGCCTCCCCCTTTCTCCCACACACCCAGGCCCTCTCCAAGTCCTTCCCCATCGTCTCTGTTCCTCCCATGTCTCCCATCTGCACACCACCTTCTCTCTCTCTCTCTCTCTCTCTCTCTCTCTCTCTTCCTCCTCCTCCTCCTCCTCCTATGGTCTGTGTTCTACTCAGCGACTGGAGTAATCTCTTTAAATCACAAGTACTCCTCCTCCAACGCTTAGAGTTTGTCTTTGACTTCACATTGCACCTATGCTTACAGGAAGAAATCGCCAGGTTGGCTCCTGAGGCTCTGAGTGATTTGACCCTATCTCCGGGTTTAGTCCTGGGGCACTCTGTGCTTCTTGGTGACCTCAGGCTGTTTGCACCTGCTGCCCTCTCACCATGACCAAGGGTTCTCCCATTCCTAGCTCAGCTGATGTCTCTTGTTAAAGGTTCCAAACTCAATGAGGTCTCTGAGAAATGTCTGACATCCAGCTAAGAAGTGGTCCCTCTTACTACTTTTTCTTTCCCACACAACCGCCAATCTTCTTCCTGGGACTTGCCACAGAATTTTAATTACTTACAAGCATACTTCAGAAAGTTCATGCAGAGGTGGGCATTTGGCACATGGTTAAATTGCTCCCCGAGACACCTGCATCCCATATTGGAGGGCATTGTTTGAGTCCTGGTCCCCCTGCTTCTGACCTAGTCCTGCTAAAGTGCACCTTGGGAGGCAGCAGAAGGTACCTCAAGTCCTTGGCTCTCTGCCACCCCTGTGGGAATCCTGGATGGAGCTCCAGGCTCCTGGCTTTGGGTCAGTCCTAGGATTGTGATAACCCATGATGCTGCAATGGTTGAAGTTGTCATAGGCTTGGGGACTTCACCAGTGGACCTGACTTGAATCTCTGTGTGGGCTCCCTATCACAGGATATTGTCTAACCACGCCAGACTGTGAAGACTGGTTTAGGTACCTACAGCAGTGCACAGACACTGACACGGCCACAAGGATTAAGATCAGTCAGAGAATCGTGGCAGCACCAAGTGGACAAAATAATTCAAAATAGTTGCTTTAAGGAAGTCCAGTTAACTTCAAGAAAACACAGAGAAATGATTCAGAAATTTGTCAGACAAATTTAACAGATATTGAAATATAATAATAACAATAATAATAATTGAAAACCAAAAATCCTGGAGCAGGAAAAAATGCGATGAACACAATGTAGAAATTGTAGTAGATAGTTTCAACATCAGGATTGATCAAGCAAAGGAAAGAATTGAACTTGAAACAGGCTGATTGAAAGTTTATACTTGGAGAAGGAAAAGGATGAGAAGGAATGACAATGCCTTGTGGGATTTGTGGAATAATATCAATAGGGCAAACGTGCAGGTCATAGATATTTAAGAAGCAGTAGAGAAAGAAAAATGGGTTCAAAATAGTAGAAAACATTTAAATCTAAAGAAAGGTTTAAATATTCAGATACAGGAAAATCAAAGGTCTCCAACCAGTTTCAATCCAACTAAGACTACCCTGTAATATTTTACAATTGAAGTGTCATAGATCAAAGACCAAGAAGGGATCTTGAAAGTACTAAGAGAAAGGATGGAAATAGCCTACAAGGCTCCCAGGGTGGCTAACAGCAGACTTCTCTGCAGAGAGCTTACAGGTCGGGTGAGAGTTGGATGGTATATTAACGTGTCACAGGCAAACCACGGGCAGGCACGAACTCTGTGCCCAGTGAAGCTGCCCTTCAGAAACGAAGGAGAGAGGAAGACTTAGACAAATAAAAGCTGAGGGGATTCATCACCACCAGCGCTGTCCTACAAGAAATAAGTACTAAAGGGAGTTATTGAAGCTGAAAGGAAGGGGCATTAGTGAGTAACAAAAAAAGGTGAAATACAGGACTCTTAGGGAAAAGTACACAGTCGAATGCAGAATACTGTAACAATATCATGGTGGTATGAAAATTATCTGTGCCCTTAGTCTGAAGTTTAAAATATAAAATTGTCAAAGTAATAGCAATAATTTGTTGAGTAGTATTCAGTATAAAATGATATAAGTTATGACATCAGAAATTCAAAATATGGGGGGAGTTGAATATAAGTGTAGAGTTTTTTTTTTTTTATAGCGATCAAAGTTAAATTGCTACCAGTGTAAACTGCCCATTATTACTTTAAGATTTGTTTTGTAAGCTTCATGGTAACTAAAAGCAAAAACATATAAAAGGTAAACTAAAAATTTAAAAAAAGGAATCAAAATATAATAAGAAAGAAAAATCAATTAATCACAAAGGAAAACTGCAACAGAGGAAGGAAGGATCTACAAAACAACCAGGAAACAGTTAACAAAATATCAGTAGTCCTTTACCTAGTAGTGATTACCTTGAAAGTAAATGGATCAAGTTATCCAGTGAAAAAACACAGAGCAGCGGAATGGATGAAAACAAGACCCCTGGTCTATGTTGCCTACAAGAGATTCACTCAGCTTTCAGGACACACACACAGATTTGAAAGTGAAGGAAGAGGAAAAAATATGCTATGCAAGGAAACCAAAGAGAGCAGAGTAGCTGTAGTTCTATCAAATAAAGCAGACAGAGGGGGTCATTACATAATGATCAAAGGCCAGTGCAGCAAGAGAATAGAATATGTATGCACCCAACATTGGAGCACCCAAATAGAGAAGGCAAATGTTAGTAGATCTAAAGGGATATATAGACTATAACTCTTCTACAACAAAAGTAGGAGACTTCAACACCCCACTTTAAGCAATGGACAGACAGAAAGTCAGCGAAGAATTATTGGATTTAAGCTGTACTCTCCACCAGATTGATGAATCAAATATTTACAGAACATTTCACCCAAGAGCTGAAAAATGCATTCTTTTCGACAGCATTAGCAACATTTTCCAGGATAGATCTTATGTTAGGTTACAGAATAAATCTTTTTATTTTATTTTATTTTTTAAAGATTTATTTATTTATTTGAAAGTCAAAGTTACACAGAGAGAGGAGAGAGAGAGAGAGAGAGATAGAGAGAGAGAGAGGTCTTCTGTCTGCTAGTTCACTCCCCAGATGGCCTCAATGGCCAGAGCTGCGCTGATCCGAAGCCAGAAGCCAGGAGCTTCCTCCGGGTCTCCCACGTGAGTGCAGGGGCCCAACGACTTGGGCCATCCTCCACTGCCTTCCCAGGCCATAGCAGAGAGCTGGATCGGAAGAGGAGCACCCAAGACTAGAACTGGCGCCCATATGGGATGCTGGCGCTTCAAGCCAGGGCGTTAACCCGCTGCGCCACAGCGCTGGCCCCACAGAATAAATCTTAACAAATTTAACAAGACCAAAGTCCTTGGGCCCTGCACCCGCATGGGAGACCAGGAGAAGCACCTGGCTCCTGCCATCGGATCAGCGCGGTGCGCCGGCTGCAGCGCGCTGGCCGCAGCGGCCATTGTGGGGTGAACCAACGGAAAAGGAAGACCTTTCTCTCTCTCTCTCTCTCTCTCTCTCACTGTCCACTCTGCCTATCAAAAAAAAATTAAAAAAAAGATCAAAGTCATATCAAGTTCCTTTTCTGACTACAATGGTATAAAACTGGAAACCAAAGCACAATAAGCCTCAGATGTTACACATACATGGAACACTCAATGGATCAATGAAGACACTTAGAGAGAAATTAGAAAAAGTTTCTTGAGACAAATGGAAATGAAAACACACCATAGAGAGCCTGTGGGATAAAGCAAAAGTGGCTGTAAGGTGAATTTGTCGTAAAACACGAATACCAAAACAGAAGGAAGATCTCAAATAAACAACCTAATATTGCTTCAAAGAATTGTAAAAGTAAGAACAAACTAAACCTAAAATCAGTAGAAGGAAAGAAATAATAAATATCACAGCAGAAATAAATCAAATGGAGTCTTAAAAATACAAAAGATCAATGAAATGAAGAGTTGATTTTTCACAAAAAATAAGTAAACTGACAAACTTTAGCTAGACTAACTAGAAAAAAATACAAAATAAAATCAGAGATGAAGAAGCAGACAGCAGAAACATAAATGATCATTAGGGACTGTTGCGAACAATTGTACGCCAATAAACTGGAAAATCTAGAACATATGGGTAAATTCATAGCCACATACAATCTACCAAGAAATAGAAAAGCTGAGCAGACTAATGCATAAGAAGACTGCGTCGGTAATAAAAACTATTTCATAAAGAAAAATCCAAGACCTGGTGGCTTCACTGTTGGTATCAACACTTTGCAATGGAAGAGGAGGGGAGCCCTTTCAGACTCGTTCTGAGAGGCTAGGAGTATCCCAACATCAAAGCCAGACAGAGACATGCATGAACAACAAATGTCCCTAATGTGCATAGATGCAAAAAGTCAAACAAAATATTAGCAAGAAATAACAACACGTCAAGAAGAGAAATCATTAACTGCAGTCCTTGCAATTCATCCCTGGGATGCAAGGACAGTTAACATGTGCAAATCAATAAACATAATATATCACATTGACACAATGAAGGGCAAAAATGGGGTCATTTCAATAGATGCAAAGAAAACATTTGACAAAATTCAACATCCCTGTTAAGAGTTGATAAATTCAGTAGAGTTACAGAATATAGAATCAGCATCAAAAAAAATCAGTAGTATTTATATATGCTAAGTATGAACTAAGTGAACCAAAATCAAGAATACAATTTCTTTTTTAATAGTTACCAACAAACAAATTTAGGAATCAATTTAAGCAAGGACATAAAGACTTCTAAAATTAAAATGTAAAATACTGATAAAAAACATTGAGAAAGATGTGAGGGGAAATATATCCCATGTTCATGGATTATAAGAATTAATATTGTAAGTGATCTACAGATTCAATTCAACACCTATCAAAATGTCAATGTCCTTCTTCACAGATATAGTAAAAACAATCCTGAAATTTGTGTGCAATCGCAAAAGGCCCTGAATAACCAAACTAATCTTGACCAAAAATATTTAAGTTGGAGGTATTATACTGCTGGATCTCAGAGTACCCAATAAAGCCATAGTAACCAAATCAACATGATAGTGGCATAAAAGTAGACACATACATCAATGAAACAGAATAGAGAACCCAGAAATAAATCCATGCATTTATACCCAGTTGATTTTAACAGTGATACCAAGAACATACATTGGGGAAAATGGTATTGGAGGAAGTGGATATCCACATGCAACAAAATGAAGACCTTGCACCATATACAAAAAGTAAGTCAAGATGGATTATAGACTCAGGTGTGTTATCTGACACTAGTGAAAAAGACTAGGGAAAAGACATTGGTCTGGGCAAGAATTTTTTTTAAATAAGACCTCAAAAGCACAGGCAACAAAAACAAAAATAGACAACAGTAGACAAATGGGTTTACATCAGTCTAAAACTCTGCATGGCAGAGGAGACAATCAACAGAGTGAAGAGATAACATCTGACAAGGGATTAAACTCCAAAATATGTAAGGAATTCAAGCAGCTGAATAACAAAAGAATCCCAAATTATCTAATTTAACAATGCACAGAAGATGCAAATAGACATTTCTCTAAAGAAGACCTGCAAAAGGCCAACAGGTGTATGAAAAAAGAGTTTATGTTGCCGGTCATTAGGAAAAGACAAATCCGCACCACAGTGAGACAGCACCTCATCCCAGTCAGGAGGGCCAGTACCTAAATGACACAAGACAAAGGTTGATAAGGATCCAGAGAAAATGCAACCTTTGTGCACTGTTGGTGGGAATGTAAATTAGTACCGCCAGAATGGAGGTTCCTGAAAAAATTAAAAGTAGAGCTCCCATGTGATTCAGCAATCCCACTCTGGGTATAAAGCCAAAAGAAATGGAATTAGGATCTCAAAGAGATATCTGCATTCTCATGTTCATGGAAGCACTATTGATAATAGCCAAGATATGGAGTCAGTCTAAATGTCATCAGTGGACGAGTGGAATGTGAAATATGTGTGTATATATATATGATGTGGATTTATGTGATGTATGTTTATATGGACATGCGAGCACAGTTTTTTCAAAGAAAGCAAAGGGAAGCAAGAAATGCGAGCCAACAAAGAGGAAGCAGCTTGAGGGAACTGAGAAGTGAAGCACAAAGCGGGAAGCAAGAATGGGGAAGCGTGGAACGAGGGAGGGAAGCAGGAGACTTGTGAAATGAGAAAGCGAGGCAAGACACAGGAAGCAAGAAAAGAGAAGGGTGAAAGGAGAAAAAATAAAGGGAGTGCAAACAGGAAGGAGAGAAAGAACTTGTGGGTGAGTGGACAAGGGGGAGGGAACCTGCAGCCTCGGACTCTGTGCTCACAAGCGCTCTTCTCTTCTCCAAGGAGGACAGATGGGGGGGGTGTAGAGAGGGGGGCAGGTGGGTGATGGAGAGGTGAGGAGACAGCACAGGCCGGCAGTGCTATCCTGCGTGGCAGTGCGCAGGTCAGGGTCCCAGGTGGATGGACGGAGGGGCGAGGCTGGTGGCATGCTGATGGGGAAACACCGTGTTCAGATGCAGTGGCCACAGAGTACAACGTGGCGTCCGTGGACCATGGCAGAGCAACACCAGGATCTTGTGCTGGGTGTTGGACAGGGGCAGGAGTGGCACTGGGGGTGTCAGGGTTAGGGTAGGAAGTTCCACCAAAGGCCACAGGTGATCCCGGCTCAAACATCTGGTTGGGGAGTGAGGCTGACTGTCTTAAACGCGGGGGTCCGGGGATGCCCGGTGAGTGGGCAGGGTGGGCGCTGCTTTGCACCCAGGGGCCAGGGACAGCCTCCCTGTGGTGGGAACTTGTGTGCACAAATGGGAGTGAAGGGAGGGACAGCGGCACCCCACGCAGATCTGGGGGGACCTGCAGACCAGGGGGCAGTGTAACAAAGCCCCCCATGGGCGGGCAAAGGCTGGCGTGGCCGGACAGAGCAGGGACCCCTCACAGAACCTCAGCTTTCCCAGCCCCAAAGCTGGAGCAATGAGAAGCTGTCATAGAGATAACCTACGTGGCGCTTTCCATGAAGCTGAGCCTCACGGCCGGCCTCCATCGCTGTCCGTTCCCTGGACACGTTCTGTGGCGCTGGCTCGTGAAGTCTTGCAGAGATCTCAAACTGCTCTTCCCGTACTCTCTCCTCCTTCTGGAACAGCCCCTGGCTCCCTTCTACCCACGTATGCTGCTAGTCTCCCAGTCTCTCCTCTCCTTCCCCTCAGACCCTACCAACCCCTGTCTGGGGCCTTGTGACCCCTGGATCCTCGGGTACCCATTAATCTTCCACACCGTAAGGCTGTGGGTGACTGTGTATCTTTTTTCCTTTTGTTTTTCTTTACTTCCTGCTTTTTTTTTTAATAGTGCCTGTGTATCTCTTTTAGTAATTCAACACATAATACATACACAAACACACACAGAGACTGTTTCTGTCATTTCTTCACAAAGAATTTGGGGCCTCAGTTTTAAATCCTGCCAGGAGGTAGCTGCAAGTCCACACCCAGCAGGGGCTGTCTCCTGGGGCCTCGCTCTGATCCTGCGCTCACCTCTGTCCAGAGCACGAAGAGCAGGGCTTTATGAGCCCGGTGGTTCCGTAGCAGGTGCCTCGGATGCCCCAAGGCTGGGCCTCTCCGGCTTATTCTCCGGCTTATTCTAAGGGGATGAGATGGCAAATATACCCCTGGGAACTTGGGGAGGTGGGAAACTATGTGCCCGTTGCAGCCGCCGCCTCGCGTGTGGTTGGACCTTGGTTTTCCCTTCAGTTTCTGGTTGCCTGCAAGCTCTGTGGGGCCTGTGGGCCTGGCTGCAGGGAGTCTAGGGTCATCACACAGGGTCACCTGACCTTTAGACTAGCAGAGGAGTTCTGAGTGGAGTTTCACCACCCAGGAGAGAAACAAATTGAATTGCATTTGAAGAACTAATAGAAGATAAAACATTTTTTTTCAAGATTTGTTTGTTGGGAAGGTAGAGTTACAGAGAGAGAGAGAGAAAGAGAGAGAGAGAGAGATAGGTGTCTTCCATCCGCTGGTTCACTCCCCAAATGGCTGCAATGGCCAAAGCTAAGCTGATCTGAAGCCAGGAGCCAGGAGCTTCTTCCAGGTCTCCCACGTGGGTGCAGGGGCCCAAGGATTTGGGCCATCTTCCAGTGCTCTCCCTGGCCATAGCAGAGAGCTGGATCAGAAGTGGAGCAGCCAGGACTCGAACCGGCGCCCATATGGGATGCTGGCACTGCAGGCTGCACCAGCTATGCCACAGCGCTAGCCCCCAAACATCTTTTTAAATTATGTATTTTTTATTTATTTGAAAGACAGAAAGGGAGAGAGGGAGAGACAGCCCATCGTCTGATTCACTTCCCATAGTCCAACAATAACTGGAGCTGGACCAGGCCAAAGCTGGGAGCTAGACACTCAGTTCAGGCCTTCCACGTGGGTGGCAAGGATACAATGACATGACCCATCATCTGCTGCCTCCCAGGGTGTGCATTGCCAGGAACCTGGGGTAAAGACTGGAGCCAGGACTCGAACCCAGGTACTTCGATGTGGGGTGCAGATGTCTAAACCACTGGGCCACGCACCTGCTCCCAAATAAAACATCTTTGTGTTCACCAAACTCCATGGCCCTGTTCTCTGAGAGCCCGTTGGCATCTGTTTGCTGTCTCTGCTATGCGTTGAGCAGCATTTTAAAGCCCTGATCACCTGGTTTGCAGAGCAGGTGTGCGGGGAGCAAGCCCAAGAGCCTCAGAGAGCAGCTAGGAACCTGTTGCTTCTCCCCGCAAACGGCTCAGGGAAGTGTTTTGTTTCTTCAGCGTTACCGTTTTGGGCACTCAGCTAGGTATAAGCGCTTCGTCTCCACAGTAAAGTAGTATATTGTCGCTCCCCCATTCGTGGAGGAACGACACCAGACCCTGCGCTGTTCTTTTATCTGCTCGGCCCTTGCCGGGTTAGCTGCCGTTCCCTCATTCGCGGAGGAACGACGCCGTCCCGGGTTAGCTGCCGCACCCCCCCACCCAGCCTCCGCGGAGGGGCGGCACCCCCCGCCGCTTTCCCAGCTTCCGCGGGGGAGCGGCACACCGCCGGCCGGCTCTCTCGGGGGCTGCTCAGATGTTCCTCAGATGTTCCTTCAGATGTTCCTGGTGCATGTTGTCTCTCTCCTCCTTTATAGTCCTCTTCCACCAATCCCAACTCTGCTACCCACACGCCGAGTACTCTGCTCTCCTCCAATCAGGAGCAGGATCAGCTCCTGCCGCTTACCAAACTGATGAGGCAGCTGCGTAGAGGTTGTTTGCTCCCTCAGCGCCATATTGTGGGAGAGCAGATGCATAGAATAAGTCTTAATTCCAGTAACTTAGTCTAGTCTCAGTTGCTCCCCACAGTATATTTAGTGCTGATTTTGTTGCACTCCAGAATCTGAGAGAAGGTTCCAGAACCTTCTGAGAGAATTCCCGAGCCTCACTGTCTTCATCTGTAAAATATGGGGAATGCCCACTGGGCTGTTGTGAGGACGAGAAGGATGAAGTGGAGCGAATGAAGCTTGGGTCACGGCCCCAGCGTGGCCCCCGGCTTGCGGTGGGTCCTGAGGACAGGCTAGGGTGAGAGGGGTGAAATGAGTCAGCTAGCTGCCACCATCGCGGGGCCCTCTGAGGCACGATGATGCCCCTGATTTCGCGTGGTTTGCCTACCTCACGCGTTTAATCTGGGAGTTGTGGGGTGGAGGGGCCGGTGCTGTGGCACAGTGGGTAATGCCACTGCCTGCAGTGCCGGCATCCCATGTGGGCTCTGCTTCGAGTCCCGGCTGCTCTACTTCCAGTCCAGCTCACTGCTGTGGCCTGAGAAAGCAGTAGAAGAAGGCCCAAGTCCTTAGGCCCCTGCACCCACATGGGAGACCTGGAAGAACTCCTGGCTCCTGGTTCCTGGCTTCAGATCAGCCCAGCTTCAGCTGTAGCGGCCACCTGGGGAGTGAACCAGTGAAGGAAGACCTCTCTCTCTCTCTCTGTAACTCTGCCTTTTAAATAAATAAATAAATCTTTAAAAAAAAAAAAGTGACTTTCTCTAGGTTGGAAATGTCTCTGACTTATTTATCCATGATAAGATCAACTTATCCTAGTGAAAGTAATGATGGATTCCAATGGGTTCCCCAAGACCCCAGGGCTCCCACAAATGGCAGGTGTTGCCACCACACTGTGTGGTGCTGAGGGGAGAACATGGAGGTGGCCACGCCCCAGGGCCAGTGATGACACAGCCCTGAGGGCAGCAGGACTGGAAGTCCAGGTCATTTTTAGAAATGAAGGAGGCCCCTCGGGCACTAGAGCTTGTTATATCCTACCTGACTGCACATGTGCCTGGGAGAAGGGGCAGGACAGGCACCTTGCCTGTGACTGACTCAGGCAGAGCAATCCTGGAAACCATCTGGGACACTGGGACAGATTCTGGAGCTTTCCTGGCGAGGAGGGTGAGCTGGAAGGAGTGTGCAGCTTTCCCCTCGGAAAGGGAAGGCCTGGGGCCAGGCTGAGCCAAGCTTGGCTTCCGTCACATCTGCCTCTGTAGAGCTGCTGCGTCTCCAGCGCGCGGGTGTGCAGACAGGGCCTGCACTTTGCAGACAAGCCGCAGGCTACCGCCGTGTGAGAAAGGACCGCAGGGAGTAGAATCAAGAAAGAAGGAACCGGGAGGAGTGCGAATGTGTGGTGAGGAGTATTTTGTGATACTGCGATGCAGAGTGGCAACGTAAGGCTTTTGTGGCGCCTCCCAAGACTTTTTGTACATCTGTTTGCTGATTTTTAGAGAGATTGTTGGGGATGGGGGTAGTATTCTCCTGCATATGGTAGGGTAAAATCACTCACACCTTGACATTTTTAGAATTCATAAGATTTAGAATGAAGAGAGAAAAAAATCAGCATAATTTGCTGAAATCTTTTGGGAAAATATGATGTAACTGTGAACGCAGTGCTCAAGATGGTATTTACAGACCAGAAGCTAACATGATGGATCCAAATTCTTACAGTAGTTACTCCGGGCAGCAGAAATATAGTGATTTTCTTTAAATTTTTTTTTCTGGGGCTGGCGCTGTGGTGCAGCGGGTTAATGCCCTGGCCTGAAGCACCAGCATCCCATATGGGCGCCGGTTTGAGTCCCGGCCCCTCCACTTCCGCCAGCTCTCTGCTATGGCCTGGGAAGCAGTAGAAGATGGTCCTATTTTCTGTGTGTTTTCTAATTTTAGAGAGAACAGCCTTGTGGAATGAAAGGATTGCAAAGTTACAGTGTGTTTTTTCTCCGTCCTGCAATAGGGTTACATGATGGAGAACCGGATCTCGGGCCTGAAGTGTGACACAGATGTGTTTGTGACTTTTGAAGGTGACAATGTCGTTATGCTTCAGGTAAGAGTCAGGCAATGTTTGTTCTTGTTACATCTTTAATTTAAAGAGTTATCCATCACTTGGAGGTGCTCCATGCGTTAGCTTAAGCTGGAGTCTTTAATTGGTGGGTGTTCTTCTGCTAGGCACTTGTGTTTGCAGTAGCTGAACGGGATTACATCATTTCTCTCTTAGCTGATCTTTGGTGTTGAATTATATCTCTTTGGTTTAAGGAAACTATGTGTACATTTTGAATCAGATTCTTCTGCTAGGAAAGCTATTCCATAGGAAAATAGAAACCCCAGAAGATGAACAGGCAAAAGACATAAAAAGCCAATTTACAAAAGGAGGGCAACTGGTCAACCTCACTAGTGATCAAAGAGATGCATATTAAGACATGTGTACTCTTGGGCACGTTAGAACGCATGTTGAATTCCCACCTCTGGTAAGGGTACAAGGGGTCTTCTCGCGTGTTGCTTTTGGGCTGTGTGTAATTCTACTTCTGGGACTCTATCCTAAGGTAATAATCCCAAACACAGACAGGCAAAAGTGTTTTGATTAGTACATTATTTATTATAGAGTAACATCGGAGTCTAAATTTTCAGCAATAAGAAAATGATTATGTAAATGATGCTCAGACTACTCAGTGGGGAATGATACCGCATTTGTAATCAAACTTGCAAAGAGTTCTGTGTGTCACAAAAATGAAAAACTTATGGTAAGTAAAAATGGTACAAAAGTGTATGTAGATTGTGATCACAATGCCCTGCTTTTCAATTTATTTTTTTAAATTTATTTGAAAGGCAAAATGTGGGGGAGAGAGAGGGAGATCATATATTTGCTGGTTCACTCCCCAAAAACCTCCATGGGCCAGGGCTGGGCTAAGCTAAAGCCAGGACCCAGGAACTCCATCTGGGTCTCCCATGTGGGTGTCAGGAGCCCAGGTGCTTGAGCCATCATCTGCTGCTTTCCCAGGTGCATCAACAGGGAGCTGGGTCGATGGGGGATGCAGACATCCCAAGCAGCACTTTAACTGCTGCTCCAAATGCCTGTCCCCCAATGTTTTGTCTTTTAAAAAGAGTAGGGACTTCCAGGTGGATAACCCCATCTTTCGCAGGTCCTCCGTCCTGACGTTCACCAAGGACATGACACGACAGACAAGCATAGGGAGACTCCATGGCTGTCTGGTGACTTCGGAGTCGAGGAATAGAATGGCACACGTTCTGTGGCTTTCTTTATTGTGTCCCGTATATGCCCCAGGCAAAACACGCTCCAGGAAAAAGCCTGCTGTCCTAAGCTGAAGGACCAGGAAGAGGGGGCCTAACAACAGGAAATCACTCTACCCCAGGGGGACACACTAGCGAACCTGACAGCTCTCCCCAGCCGTTTCAGCAGGACCTAACCAAAGCTGCACCTCCACCTGACCCTGACTCTGCCGTCACAGGAGCCTCTTCCCTCACCCAGCACCAGGGAGGCACAGTGCAGGTGGGGGGAAGGGGGCTAATTGGCACTTTGCCTCCTCATTCGCTTCCTCTGGTGTCAGCAGGGCCATGGGGGAGCTGAACTTTCACTCCACTTTGCCTGCAACAAGGTCGTGGGAGTCAGTCAAGCTGGTGTTGGTGGATGTAGGGGCAAGAGGACACCCGCCAGGATCTCTTACTACCCCTCAAGATTAAATAGGGTTTCAGTTTTTAAAAATTAATTGAAAGGGAGAGAAGGAGAGAAAGAGAGAGAGAGAGAGAGAGAGAGAGCGAGCCTCTCCTCTGCTGTTTACTCCCCAAATGCCTACAATAGCCAGGGCTGGGCCAGGACAAAGCTTAGTGGCAGGAACCCAAGCCCTTGAGCCATCACCTGCTGCCTCCCAGAGTGTGCATCAGCAGGATGCTGGGGTCAGGAATGGAGCTGGGACGTAAATGCAGGCACATCCCAAATGTCATCTTAACCACTGGGCCAAGTGCCCACCTGGTATCTTAAAATATCCAAATACATTGAATGCAGTGGGAACATCGCTCATCATGCAGAGGACCAGGAAAACCACAAACTAAGTGAGAAAAATCAAGAGATGCTGACACTGAGAAGAAGAAGATGTTGGAATTATATGACAGGGATTCATGAAAGTACTTCAAGTCCAATTTCAAATCCTCTTAAAATACTTAAAGAATATAAAAAATATCAGCAAGGAAGTAGGAGAAATAAAATGGACCACACGGAAATGATAGTGTTGAAGTTTAATAATTGAAATTACAATCTTGCAGAGTGGCCTTGATAAAAGAGTGGATAAGATAGAAGATGGAATCAGCAAATCTGAGGGCAGGTCAATAAAATTTACCCAGCCTGAAAGAGAATTCAGAAACGCGCAGAATCACAGGGACCTGTGGGACGATAGCAGAAGAGCCACTGTGTGCATTGTCAGTCTCAGAAGGAGATTGCATTGCTCAAGATATGCAGAGAAGGCCAGCGCCGCGGCTCACTAGGCTAATCCTCCACCTTGCGCGCCGGCACACCAGGTTCTAGTCCCGGTCGGGGCGCCGGATTCTGTCCCAGTTGCTCCTCTTCCAGGCAAGCTCTCTGCTGTGGCCAGGGAGTGCAGTGAAGGATGGCCCAAGTGCTTGGGCCCTGCACCCGCATGGGAGACCAGGAGAAGCACCTGGCTCCTGCCATTGGATCAGTGGGGTGCGCCGGCTGCAGAGCGCCAGCCGCGGCGGCCATTAGAGGGTGAACCAACGGCAAAGGAAGACCTTTCTCTCTGTCTCTCTCTCTCACTGTCCACTCTGCCTGTCAAAAAAAAAAAAAAAAGATATGCAGAGAAAATACTTCAGACAATTTCGTTTATTTCATTTATTTATCTTTAAATATTTATTTATTTAATTTATTTGAAAAGCAGAGAGAGAGGGAGAGAGAGAGAGAGAATGAATGAATATCTTCCATCTGCTGGTTCACTCCTCAATTGGCCGCAACGGCTGGAGCTGCGCCGATCTGAAGCCTGGAGCCAGGAGCCAGGAGCCAGGAGCTTCTTCTGGGTCTCCCACGTGGGTGCAGGGACCCAAGGAATTGGGCCATCTACTGCTTTCCCAGGCCACAGCAGAGAGCTGGATTGGAAGTGGAGCAGCCGGGTCTCAAACCGGTGCCTATATGGGATGCTGGTGCTTCAGGCCAGGACAATAACCTGCTGCACCATAGTGCCGGGCCCAGAAAGGCAGCCTTTTCAACAAATGGTGTTGGAGTAATTCAGCACTCAAAGTCATACAATGGACCTTGACCTAGGTCTCACATTCTAGAAACCTTACATGGATTATTGCCTTAAATGTAAAACTATAAAACTTTTAGAAAAAAAAATTTAACAGAAAATCTTTGAGACTTAGAGCAAGGCAACAAGTTCTTGACTTGACATCAAAAGCACAACTCATAAGAGGGAAAACCTGATTAACTAGATTTAATCAAAAGTAAGGTATTTTGTTCTGTGAAAGACCCTATGAATGGGATTGCATATCTGACAAAAGACTTGGGCCTAAAGTATATTTAAAAACTCCCCAAACTCAACAATAAAAAAAACAGGCAATCCAATTAGGAAGTGGGCAAAAGACATGCACAGACATTTCCCTGAAGAGGCCATGTTAATGGCAAATAAGCACATGACAAGATGCACAGACTTGCTTAGCCACTGTGGAAATACAAATTAAAGCCCCAGTAAAATGTTCCTCTGGGACACTAAGATAACATATGCAGTTAGCAACACACCCTGCTGGCCAGGAAGCAGACGGACTGGATCACTCGTATATCCCAAGGTTATAGACGCTCCAGAAAAAGAGCATAGCTGTTCCCCAGAAGACTAACCATGTGCTTACTGCACAACCCAGCAATTACACACTTGGCATTTACTCCCAGAGAAATGAAAACTTATGTTCACACCAAGTGTTCATAGCTGCTTTATTCACAATAGCAAATGTGAAAACAACCTAATTTCCTGGGCCTGGTGCTGTGACACAGCAGGTTAAAGCCCTGGCCTGCAGTGCCAGCATCCCATATGGGTGTGGGTTCAAGACCCAGCTGCTCCACTTCTGATCCAGCTCTCTGCTATGGCCTGGGACAGCAGCAGAGAATGGCTCAAGTCCTTGGACCCCTGCACCCATGTGGGAGACCTGGAAGAAGTTCCTGTCTCCTGGTTTCGGATCAGTCCAGCTCCAGCCATTGAGGCCATTTGGGGAGTGAACAAGCAGATGGAAGACCTCTCTTTCTCTCTCCTGTCTCTGCCTCTCTGTAACTTTGTCTTTCAAATAAAATAAAATAAATCTTAAAAAAAATGAATTTCCTGTCAATAGGTGAACACTTAAAAGGACTGTGATACATCCATATCATGGAATACTACATAGTAATAAGAAGTTATTGGGGTGGGCCTTGTGACACAGCAGGTTAAGGTGCTGCTTGGGGCACCCACATCCCATACTGGAGTGCCTGAGATTGGGTCCCACCCTCACTTCCTGCTAATGCTCACCTTGGAAGGCAGCGGGCTATGGCTCATATACTCGGGTATCTGTCACCCATGTGGGAGACCCAGATGGAGTTCCTTGCTCCTGGCTTTGGCCCAGTCCAGCCCAGCGTTGACTGTTGGCATTTGAGGAGTTAATCAGTGAATGGAACACTCTCTCTCTTTCCCTCTGTCACTCTATCTTTCAAATAATCAACAAACTAAGGAATTATTGATTCTTACAATAATGCAGACACCACATTCAAGAACCAGTCTTTAGGGTCCGGCGCCATGGCTCACTTGGTTAATCCTCCGCCTGCCTTGCCGACATCCCATATAGGCACCGGGTTCTAGTCTCGATTGCTCCTCTTCCAGTCCAGCTCTCTGCTGTGGCCCGGGAGTGCAGTGGAGGATGGCCCAAGTGCTTGGGCCCTGCACCCCATGGGAGACCAGGAGGAAGCACCTGGCTCCTGGCTTCAGATCGGCGTAGCTCTGGCTGTAGCGGCCATTTAGGGAGTGAACCAACAGAAGAAAGACTTTTCTCTCTGTCTCTCTCACTGCTATCTGTCAAATTAAAAAAAAAATCAATAAAAAAAAGAAACCAGTCTTTGAAGGTTATATACTGTATGATTCCACTTAAACAACACTCTTGAAATGATACAATATAGAAATGGAGCAAATCAGTATTGCCAGGCATGATGAGGGAGGCAAAAGGAGGGCAGCGACGGTGGTTTCAGAAAGGTAGCAGGAGGGACCTCGGTGACGGGGCCGATCTGTGTCCTCACTGTGGAGGCAGTCACAGACACTACACATGTAGAATCCCATAGACCTAAATCCTCTCTCTCTCTCACACTCACATACACACACACACACACACATACTCACATACACATACACACACACACTACACATGTAGGATCCCATAGACCTAAATCCTCTCTCTCTGTCTCACACTCACACACACACACACACACACACATACTCACATACACATACATACATACACACATATATACACACATACACACACATACTCACATACACATACATACATACACACATATATACACACATACATACACACTACACATGTAGAATCCCATAGACCTAAATCCTCTCTCTCTCTGTCTCACACTCACACACACACACACACACATACTCACATACATACATACATATATACACACATACACACACACTACACATGTAGAATCCCATAGACCTAAATCCTCTCTCTGTCTCACACTCACATACACACACACATACTCACATACACATACATACATACACACATATATACACACATACACACACACTACACATGTAGAATCCCATAGACCTAAATCCTCTCTCTCTCTCACACTCACATACACACACACACACACACACATACTCACATACACATACACACACACACTACACATGTAGGATCCCATAGACCTAAATCCTCTCTCTCTGTCTCACACTCACACACACACACACACACACACACATACTCACATACACATACATACATACACACATATATACACACATACACACACATACTCACATACACATACATACATACACACATATATACACACATACACACACACTACACATGTAGAATCCCATAGACCTAAATCCTCTCTCTCTCTGTCTCACACTCACACACACACACACACACATACTCACATACATACATACATATATACACACATACACACACACTACACATGTAGAATCCCATAGACCTAAATCCTCTCTCTGTCTCACACTCACATACACACACACATACTCACATACACATACACACATATACACACACATACACGCACACTACACATGTAGAATCCCATAGACCTAAATCCTCTCTCTGTCTCACACTCACATACACACACACATACTCACATACACATACACACATATACACACACATACACGCACACTACACATGTAGAATCCCATAGACCTAAATCCTCTCTCTCTCTGTCTCACACTCACACACACACACACACACATACTCACATACATACATACATATATACACACATACACACACACTACACATGTAGAATCCCATAGACCTAAATCCTCTCTCTGTCTCACACTCACATACACACACACACATACACATACTCACATACACATACACACATACACTACACATATAGAATCCCATAGACCTAAATCCTCTCTCTCTCTGTTTCACACTCACACACACACATACTCACATACACATACATACATACACACATATATACACACATACACACACTACACATGTAGAATCCCATAGACCTAAATCCTCTCTCTGTCTCACACACACACACATACAAACATACATATACATGCACACATACACATATATACACACATATATATATACGCACATACACATATACACACATTACACATGTCAGATCCCAGACCTAAATCTTCTCTCTCTGTCTCACACTAACACACACATGCATATACACATACACATACATACATACACATATGCACATATATACACATATACATGCACACATGTATACATATATATACACACTACACATGTAAAATCCCATAGACCTAAATACTCTCTGCCTCACACACACATATACATACCTATATACACACATACATATACATACATACACACACATGCATATATACACATATTACACATGTAAAATCCCATAGATCTAAATCCTCTCTCTTTGTCTCACACACACACACATATACATACACATATACACACTTACACACATACACACACACAACTGCATGTAAAAATAGCAAAAGCTGATAAACAATTTGGCTTATACCGATACCACTTTTCCAGTTGGGATACTTTATTATAAGGATACAGGGTGTACCCCAAAGAGACTGGGTGAAGGGTTCATGGGATTCTTTTAAATTCTTTTTTCTTTTTAAGATTTATTTACTTATTAGAAAGGCAGAGTTACAAAGAGGCACAGAGAGAGAGAGAGAAACGGATCTTCCATCTGCTGGTTCACTCCCCAAATTGTCACAACAACTGGAACTGGGCCAACCCAAAGCCAGGAACTTGGAGTTTCTTCTGGGTCTCCCACATGATTGGTAGGAATGTGAGTACTTGGGCCCTCTTCTGCTGCTTTCCAGCCACAGCAGAGAGGTGGATTGGAAGTGGAGCAGCCAGGACTTGAACCGGCGCCCATATGGGATGCCGGTGCTGCAGGCGGTGGCTTTACCCACTATGCCACAGTGCTGGCTCCTGAATTATTTCTTAAATACTGAATTGTGACAACTACATTCTTACAAATGAGTGTACAATCATGTCAAAATCTAAAAAAATATTTAGAGAAATAAAACCAACAAAATCTTATGTATGCATAACGTTAGAAAGAAATACTGTAAAGTATCAGTATCTATATTGGGAGGGCTCTCAGTGATTCAAAAAGACACTCCATGTGTTTAAAGGTGTTTGATAGGGAGGATGGCTGGTTTTTATAGTGGAAGGGCCACTCACTGAACGGGGAACTCCGATGTTTTGAGAACGCCATTAGGGTACCTAGCGCAGCCGTTGGGAAGTCCAGCATCACATGGCTCTCCGAGGCAGTCCTCCTTGCTCCTCTTCAGTATAACTTTCAGAGCCTCTCTAGTGCGGGAAAGCACTTGGGGAGAATTATTTAGGAATTGCAATGAACTTGGGCTGGATAACCATAGTCTTTCCGTGTTCTTGGCGAGTGCCTTCTTTTTATCTTTTTTTTCTTTTTTCTTTCTTTAATATTTTTAATGACAGGTAGAGTTACAGACAGTGAGAGGGAGAGACAGAGAGAAAGGTCTTCCTTCCATTGGTTCACTCCCCAAATGGCCGCTACAGCCGGCGCTGTGCCAATCCGAAGCCAGGAGCCAGGAGCTTCTTCCTGGTCTCCCATGCGGGCGCAGGGCCCAAACACTTGGGCCATCCTCCACTGCTTTCCCAGGCCACAGCAGAGAGCTGGACTGGAAAAGGAGCAACCAGGACTAGAACCTGGTGCCCATATGGAATGCTGGCACCACAGGCAGAAGATTAACCAAGTGAGCATGGTACCGGCCCCGGCGAGTGCCTTCTGAGGATCCCCCCACCCCCACCCCGTGTCTGCTCACTCCATGGACAGTCCTGAGGCCTATACACTGTGTGGTACCTTCTCTATACAAACAGACCTGTGATGAAGTTCAACCTGTAAATTAGGCACAGTAAAAGATTAAAAGCAATAACCAGGCCGGCACCACAGCTCACTAGGCTAATCCTCCACCTGCAGCGCCGGCACACCGGGTTCTAGTCCTGGTCCAGGGTGCCAGTTCTGTCCCGGTTGCCCCTCTTCCAGTCCAGCTCTCTGCTGTGGTCCGGGAGGGCAGTGGAGGATGGCCCAAGTGCTTGGGCCCTGCACCCGCATGGGAGACCAGGAGGAAGCACCTGGCTCCTGCCTTCGGATTGGCGCAGCGCTGGCCATGGTGGCCACTTAGGGGGGGTGAACCAACAGAAAAGGAAGACCTTTCTCTCTGTCTCTCTCTCTCACTGTCCACTCTGCCTGTCAAAAAAAAAAAAAAAAAAAAAAAAAGCAATAACCAATGGTAACAGAAGAATTATATCCATATGCTATCAGAAAAGTTTTGTGGGTGTGCTATCTTGCTCTCTGAGAGTTCCGACAGATACCAATCCTTTGAGACTGGGGTTGATCGTGAGTAGCCGATACTACAGATAAAATAAGTGGCCTCTTCTCGGGTCTGCCTCTTGCCTAAACGTTGTACCAAGGCCGCTCGTCAGGAGCACCCAGCGGTCCAGGCGCTGCGCGAGCTCACAGTCTGCATCCCTGCTGGTGACCCGAGCTGGGGAGGTTTTCAACACTCTTGTGAGTGTTTCAAAACTCTCATGAGTGCCTTGGAAGGGCCATTTGATTCATCATGGTAGGGGTCAGCTTCTAAGGACCCCAGGGGCAGCACAAGGAGAAAGGGGGCCTCTGCTGTCTGTCACGTAAGCGGGAGCAAGGCTGGCAAAGGAGGACTCTTGCTCACAGTGGCGGCAGCAGTGTGCGGGACGTTGAGCCGCCGGGAGCCAAGGTCCTGCTCAGGAGGGTGCTGCCCCCACAAAGAGGCAGAGGTCCCTCCTGCTGTGTCACCGGGTTGACAGCACGAAAGGGACTCGGGCAGAGCCAGGCCTGTCCACAAAGGCCTGCCTAACATCTGGACAGCCGGCTTCCCCATCACAACACCTGCCAGCCACAGCCTCCCTGCCCTGGGAAGGCCTGGGCTGTAGGAGTGAGGGACTGAGACCGAGTGTGTTAGCTTCGTGCTGGGGAGGGGTCAGCCGGCCTGCTCGCCATGGGTGGGCATACTGGCAGGAACCCCATCGGATGCATGTCCTGCCATGCGCTCTGGGCTTTTCAGGTTGCCTGGGGTCCCGGGTGACGCCTGCGCGGTGCCAGGGGAGGTGGTGCTGGTGCCTTCCCCCATGCTGGTGCTGTCTGCCCAGTGGGGGGAGGCTGCCCTCCTTTCCACTGGGTCCTGCTTTACCTCCTCTATGAAAGTAGAGATGGGCCGGCGCCGCGGCTCACTAGGTTAATCCTCTGCCTGCGGTGCCGGCACCCAGGGTTCTAGTCCCGGTTGGGGTGCCAGATTCTGTCCCGGTTGCTCCTCTTCCAGTCCAGCTCTCTGCTGTGGCCCGGGAGGGCAGTGGAGGATGGCCCGAGTGCTTGGGCCCTGCACCCGCATGGGAGACCACGAGGAAGCACCTGGCTACTGCCTTCGGATCAGCACAGCGCCGGCCGTGGCGGCCATTTGGGGGGTGAACCAATGGAAGGAAGACCTTTCTCTCTGTCTCTCTCTCTCACTGTCTAACTCTGCCTGTCAAAAAAAAAAAAAAAAAAAAAAAAGTAGAGACGGCAGTTCAGAGCCCAGGGCCCAGAGAGTCTAGCTGCGTGCCTGTGTTCTGTGCCGTGCATTCGCCCCTCCACCTGAAGGGAAACTCGCAATCCCGAAGCAGCAGAGGCCGGTGCTGGGAGGTGTGCGGCAGTTTCTGCAGGCTTCCCTGTTTTCCTTGAAGCGCAATGGGAGGGTTTCTGACCATTTCATTATTTCATTATTTCCCAGGGCAGAGGTTGCAGGCCCTTGGTGAAATTTAATTATACCCTCCACCAAATCCAATTACTCCCCACACCCATGAAATCCCATTATAACTTCCTTCTGCTTCATTAGATACCTGGAGAGCCACCCCTTCCTAATCCACTCTGACAGATTTCCTGAAGAATGCCAGGCAGGGGGCTTTGCACGTATCGCACAAATGTGCAAACAACCTGTGGCTAACTTGCTTACACACCAAGCAGGGGTTCCCCTTCTGGATGGATGGAGGGGCTTTTTTTTTTCTTCTTAAGATTTATTTATTTATTTGAAAGGCAGAGTTATAGAGACAGAGAGAGAGAGAGACAGAAAAAGAGAGAGAGGTCTTCCATTCACTGATTCACTCCCCAGATAGCCTCCGTGGCCAGGGAGGGGCCAGGCAGAAGCTGGGAGCCAGGAGCTTCATCCGGGTTCCCACGTGGATGGCAGAGGCCCAAACACTTGGGTCGTCTTCTGCTGTTTTCCCCAGGCCCTTAGCAGGCAGCCGAATCAGAAGTGCAGCAGCCTGGACATGAACCAGCGCCCATGTGGAATGCTTGGCGTTACAGGCAGTAGCTTTACCTGCTGTGCCAAAATGCCAGCCCCAGATATCCTAGGGGCTCCTTGAACTGCTGGTAGCCAAGATATGCTCCCCGCGGCTGGAAGCCTGGCAACGGTACTCTCACACCTGCAGTCTGCAGAAATGAGTGCCAGGGCTGCAGTGGGCAGCCGTGAGACCAAGACCTCCCTTGTCCGTGTTCCTGCTTAAATCCTAGATGTTAGGCTCAGCCTAGATGTGATGTGGGGACAGCTCGGGCAGCAGAGGCCGTGGGGGCAGGAGCTCCTTCGCGGGGCGGGGCTGTGGGGCAGGCCAGCTGATGTGTGTTATGTACAAGTAACAGGACATCAGCCCGTTGATCTCCTGTGGTTTTGACTAACTTTGAATTGGGCGGGCAGAGGAAGGCCACGCAGGTGTGTGCTTTCCTATATGAAAGTCTGAGTCTTCGGGGACTACCGGCTCCCCAGGGGTTTTCCCCAGCATCATCTGATGGTCTTGCCTTGCTTGCAAAGTTGAAAAGTACAACTTATAGGTTACAAAGTCTCAGATGAGGACTAGAGAACCATGGGAGACAACTTCTCAGAATGCACATCAGGACGACTAAGGGCAGTGAGACGAAAAGGGAAAGGCTCCCAGACACCAATGATCAACCTAGGGAACCCAGGACGTTCCTGAGAGAGGGTGCAGTCAAAGCAGACAGGCAGGCCAAAATCAAAGAATGCCTTAGATCTGAAGAAAGCACAAGTCCGGCGATTGGCAGTGTCCACCAGCAAAGGCTAGAGCCTAAAACAGCCTGGGCAATTTCAGAACATCAGGTGAGGACCAGGAGAGACCCCCAGCTCTCAGATGGAAGAGGCACTGTGTTAATTACTAAGGGAGAGGTCAGAGGTCAACCAGCAGCAGTGCCATGTTGATGTGGTGGAAGAACACGTGTCAGCTCTACAGCCTCTGTTGGTGGTGATGGAGGAGGGGTCTTGTTCAAAGTCACGTTCTGCTACGGGGGCTCTATATTTCCAGCCAGCTTCCAGGGAAGCCATGGTGGCTCACCTGTGGCCCACACTTTGAGTGTCAGGTTCTAGAATAAAATGGAACATTGCCTTTAGAGTCCCGAAGAAGCTTTTCTCAACGTAAAAGTTTGTAGCCAAATTATTGGCCAAGTACAAGGCAAAATAAAGACTGACGGAGATTCAAACTCTCATTCTTCCCTGTGTTTTCTTTTTCTTTTCTTTTTCTTTTTTTACAGGCAGAGTGGACAGTGAGAGAGACAGAGAGAAAGGTCTTCCTTTACTGTTGGTTCACCCTCCAATGGCCGCTGTGGCCGGCGAACCGCACTGATCCGAAGCCAGGAGGCAGGTGCTTCTCCTGGTCTCCCATGTGGGTGCAGGGCCCAAGCACTTGGGCCATCCTCCACTGCACTCCCGGGCCACAGCAGAGAGCTGGCCTGGAAGAGGGGCAACCGGGACAGAATCCGGCACCCCGACCAGGACTAGAACCTGGTGTGCCGGTGCCGCGAGGCGGAGGATTAGCCTAGTGAGCCGCGGCGCCAGCCCCCTGCGTTTTCTTTAAAGTTGTTACATATGGGGGAACTGCAGGAAAGTGTAAGAGACATGAAGAAGTTAAAAGACAGGGCTGCTTTGTGGAGCTCACCCAAGCAGAGTACGTGAACAGAAGCACTGGACGGTGGCCGTGCAGCAGCCCAGGAAGCAGGGAGTCCAGGCAGAGCAGGAAGCCAAGGGGATCAAGAGGGAGTGACCTCTGTGCTGTGAACAGCACGAGCAAGAAGCCGGAAGATTTTGGCGATATCATGGAAAGGTGCACGTTTCTTCTTGAAACAAGAGGCAGAAAGGCGCAATAAGACGCCAGGAAGAAACAGAACTGCCCCAGAAAAGCAGGCTCCCCCCACGAAGCGACTAAAACAGGACACGGGAATGTGCCTGACCCTGACCCTAGCCCTGGAAGTGTCTCCTGCTGGCAGAAGGCAAGCTGCTTAAGGGGGGGGATTTCTGCAGCGAGGTATTAGAAGTAAGGGGCTGGGGGGAAGGCTGGAGGCTGATTAATATGGTTTGGAATCGAAAGACTCAAGTAGATTTAAAACATTTTTTTAAAGTCCCTCCATTAAATATAAAAAACAATAGGGAAGGGAAGGAATAAAGAACAATGAAGAAAGAAAGGGCTTTGCCAGAGAACAGAAGCCAATGCATCACACATACATGCACACACATGAACATACATGCACACATGTGAACACACATGCACACACGAACACACATGCACACACGTGAGCACACATGTGCGCGCGCGCACACATGAACACATACTTGTACGTGCACACACACACCCTTAATCTTCCAGCCCTAATGGTCTCCCATTCCCATACTAGGGAGAGTCCCAATTCTTCCAGGAGTCAATTAAATTCTTAATTCCTCTTATTTTTCTGCAGTTCAACCAGAAGTAACATTTTTCAGGTGCTAGACTGAGACCCTGGGACAGCTCGGGTTTGGCTGTGGGTGAGGACTGGGCCTCAGGCTGGACATCTTGGACTCCCTGTGCTCCAGGAAGGAGCCTCAGAGTGAACCTGAAAGAACATTCCTGGGGCGGGGGGGGCACTCCTCTGGCTGTCGGTGAGCCCCAGTGATCAGCAGGTGCAGGTGTTGCCAGAAGAATGGTGCAGGTACCTCTAGAATCAGAGGCAAAGGGTAGGTCAATCCAGACCTGACCATGGAGCATCAAGTGCTATTGGGCTGAGGCCCAGGCGGCAGCAGCACCTGGCACAGGTGTGACAGGGACGTGGGGGACAGCAGCTCTGATCCCTGAAACATCAGCTGCTTCCTCTTCTGAGGGCCTCCTGGAGTGGCTTCAGGGATGTGCGGCGGGGAGGGCTTGCCCAACTCAGCTGAAGAGGGAGCAAATGACTCAAGCGACCTTCTCTGCAATCTACAGATGGGGCGTGTCATCCAGAATCACCCCTGATGATGGCTGAGAATCCTGGGGGGAGGCGCAAAGGGGCGGGTCATGGGTCCAGAGGGGCAGGAGAGGCCTGGTGAAGGCGGGAGGATGGAGGCGGGGTGGGGGCAGCAGCGTGCTTGGGGCAGAGATCTGGTCTGCAGGAGGCTGGTGCTGGCGTCAGAGGAGGGGGGCCTGGGGGCCTGTTCGGGCATAGAATGGACAGGAATCACTTCCAAAATGTGATCCCTCGTTTTTTGGGAATTTGGAGGGGCTTCAGGATGACTTTCAAAAAGCTGACCAAGGTGGTTTGCGCAGACGTCGTGTTTTTCTTTCTGAATCCACTGACCCGTGTGCAAAGCTGTCACTGATTTTTTCAAAACCAGATGTTGCAGCATCTAAATATTGAAAGCTCCCTGCGAGGACTCCCTGTGTGAGCGGGGGAGACAGGGAGCCTTCCGAATCCAGGCCCCTTGTTTATCTTTCTTTCCCTGCAACCCAAAGCCATGCCTTCATTTGCCACACAGATTCGGAGTTTTGCCACGAGATTGATTTCAGCGCTGGTTTTTGCAAATCGGGGTCTATGAGTTCTTGACAAGAATGTGTTAATTGTATATTTTAATGTTGATGATAATCTAAACAGAAATAGCCTGAGTGGGGTTTGCATCATCTGGTAACAACCATACAACCAGAGCCTGCAAGCTGTGGTTTCCAGCCTTTGTCTTTGGACAAAGACTTATTCACAAGGGGATGCGTTCCAAGACCTCAGCAGACGCCTGGAACTGCTGAGTACCAAATCCTACAGACACTCTGTTTTCTTCATAACCATGCACACCGCTGATAAAGTTTAGTTTATAAATCAGGCACAGTCTGACATGCTCAATAGCTAATGATAAAGTAGATGAATTAGAACGACACGGCATAAAAGTTCTTTAAAGCTTATGAGTTGCTTCTTTCTGGAATTTTCCATGTCCTGTTTTCAGACACCAGTGGGTCACGGAAGCCACAGCAAGTGAAATGGTGGATAAGACAGGCAGCTGTATTTATTATTTATTTATTTATTTATTGTTAATTTATTTGACAGGTAGAGTTATAGACAGTGAGAGAGAGAGACAGAGAGAAAGGTCTTCCTTCTGTTGGTTCACTCACCAAATGGCTGCTATGGCTAGCGCTGCGCCAATCCAAAGCCAGAAGCCAGGTGCTTCCTCCTGGTCTCCCATGCGGGTGCAGGGCCCAAGCACTTGGTCCATCCTCCACTGCCCTCCCAGGCCACAGCAGAGAGCTGAACTGGAAGAGGAGCAATCGGGACAGAATCCAGCACCCATATGGGATGCCAGCGCCGCAGGCGGAGGATTAACCAAGTGAGCCACAGCGCCGGTCCCTGTATTTAGAAGTCCTTTAGCACCAGAGAACACAGCTCAGTCACCGGGAACCAAGGAGGAAATAAGAGTAGGTTTTCTAGGACTAAAGAATCTGGTGTGTGTCAAGGGAAGGCAGCGGCGGGGTGTGTGTTTGTGTGTGTGTGTGATTCTGTGTGCTACCTGGAGTGGGGTTGTGCAAGCCACAGAGAGCCATGAGTAGGGCTCTCTTTCCCCCACTCCCTGAGGGCCAAGCTATGACCCAAACAAAGGAACCCTGGCAGCAGGCGGGGGGGCCAGGTGGGTGCTGCAGCATAGTCTGCCTGTGTCATTAGGGCTGTTGGTTAGATCTCACTGGTTCGTGGTTTTGCTTGGATTTAATTTCACAGTTTATAGTTGAACAAGAGCTATAAACATAAGGTGTTTATATCTAGTGTTATATTTGAACATGTTTAAGTAACACTCTAATTTGAAACAACTTAAGTCAACACTGGGTGTTAAGGAGCATTTTCTTTTTTCCTTCTGAAGGGCTTTGTACATTATTCAAGTTGAAAAAAACTTCCTAGGATTTATTTTCTTACCTTCTCCTCATTGCCATTTTATTATTTGCTTCATTGCAGACTCAAAACTTCAGTTATTTTCCCTTCTCCATAAACAAACACGTACATGAGTAACACATCTTCCAACGACCCTGTGTGGCTGTGGTTGGCAGTGGGGGTGGTGATTAGGGCTTGAGTGTTGGATGGGGGATGATACGTGTGTGAACTATAGAAAAATTGGCTGAAAGTGAGACAGGAGTGAGAGGGACCTGGGAGAGGCAGGGGACCGGGGTGGGAGAACCTGGGACCTGCACACAGCGGCCAGGACGCCCTGAGCCGGGACTGGGGACACACAGGTTTATAGGAATTTGATGTGGATCCAGTTGCTAGTGGGGTTGGTTATCAACCAGGCCACACTTGTCTGCATGCAATGCCCAAGTAACATGGTGAAAACCACAAGGACACCCCATCTTCCGCGTGACCCCAAGACCGGCTCAGTGACCCATCTGCCTTCAGGATGAGCCCGCTGCACTACAGCTGCTGCAGTTCCAGGAAAGACAGGGCTTTAGGGGAAGCTCTCCCCAGGAGCCCTCAGCCGATGCCCCCGGGCCCTGTGGCCAGGGCTGCCCAGGGTACCTATGCCCTAGCTGTGACCACACCAGATGTTTCCCACGACCTTTCTGGAAAGCAGTTTAGGTCCAGAAAGAAAATCAGTGGGGTGTAAGAGTGTGACTGCCCACAGTATAGGTGCTGCTGGTGAGCTAGGCGGGCCGCAGATGGCTGGTGCATCGGGCAGGCCCCTGGACAGGCGCAGGGACGGGTATCATGGGCGACTCCCAGCTGCACGGGATTTGTGGACAAGACTGACACTACGGTCATCAAATCAGTTACCTTCAGGGCCAGGCAGGGACCTAAATTACTACAGCAGGCCCCTGCAGGACCCTCACCCCCTGGAGTGTGGCAATAGCTGCTTCTTTGCTCCCACTGATGGTTGCCTTGAGTAGCAAGACATAGATTCAGGCTTCCTAGAAATTGCAATTTTTCAAGAAAAGATGAACACACAATTTGTTTTTGATAGGAAATAGCTGGGGATGGGGTGGAGAGGGGCAAACAAAACCCATCTGTGGGGCCTGGCACACAGTACGTGCAAACCCTCGGCTCCAGCCTGCCAACTCTTTTGGAAGTTTCCACTGTGGACAGTTTGCCCAGAGACTGATGGAGGAAGCCAGCACCCCTCCCTGGGGAGGGTGGATACCAAAAGTGGGTACCAAGAGGTCCCTTGCTTTGGCCCAAGCCATTCCTAGGAGGTTGCCACTGGTGACAGGAAGTGCCCACGCTGGGCAGTCACTACAGAAGCTGCCCAGGAGGGGGCTCTGTATGGAGGGTGCCCACTCAGGACTGGTGGGGTGGCCTTGTGGCCAACAAGAGTCTCACGGACACTGACTGGTTGTGAAATCCTCACCTTGGCCTCACTGAGAGTTGGAGCCCCCTTCCCCCACCCTGCAAAATGAGGGGCATCGTAACCCTGGTGGGGTGGATGTCTTAACACCGGCGATGTGCTCGGCACACATTAGGGGCTCAATGAAGGCTGTGCTGAGACTGCAAGCACCGTGTTCATTCTCCCGTGGGCTTCTATGCATTGTGACGATTTGATTCCCAGGCCCCCTGGTTCAAGTCCCTATTTGGTACAAAGCAGCCAGTTGAGGGAAGGGAGCTGGGGGCAGCCTGCGTCTGCAGCGGCTCAGGGGGGGGCTCTGAGCTGGATGGCAGGAGGGGGAGTTTAAAGTGGAGTGCGAAGGGAAGAGGTGGGGCGGAAGGAGAAAAGGACCCGGGGAGAGGAACAGGGGACGGAAGAACTCCCCGTCCCTGTTGTCCACTACTGCCTAACAGGCCACCCCACGATTCCACACCTGGGGGCTTGCGACAACAGCTGCTTTGCTGTACTCACAAATTCTGGGGTCAGAAATTCTAACAGGAAACAGCAGAGCTGGATCCTTTGGAAGCCTCTTTCTTTTTAAAGATTTGTTTCTTTATTTGAAAGGCAGAGCAACAGAGAGGGAGAGACAGAGAGATCTTCCATCTTCTGGTTCACTCCCCCCCACACACATGGCCACAACTGCCAGGGTTTGGCCAGGCTAAGCCAGGAGCCAGGAACTCCCGCACTCTCGCATGAGTGACCTGAGTACCTGTACCATCTTCTGCTGCCTTCCCGGCAAATTAACATGGAGTGGATTAGAAAGCAGAGTAGCTGGGACTTGAACCAGCACGCTGATGTTGGATGTGCTGGAATTGCAAGGGGCGGCTTAACCTACTGCACCAGAATGCTGGCCCCATCTTTCATCCCCTTGCTACCCCACATCAGCCTCCAGGTGGGGACACTCTGGTTGCCATTTAGTCACCATTCTCCTCTAGATAAAGCCGGGTCAGCAGGCTGGCAGCCAAGGCCCTTGGTCTCACTGTGGCGACACTCTGGGCCACTCATGCTTCTCTGTGCGTCTTGCCCCACAGGGGCCCTTCCCAAAGCCCTGAAACCTATGCCTCCCCTCCCCGCTCCTGCCCAGGCTTGGGACATATGTCAGCTGTGAGTGCCTTCCCATGCCCACCGGGCTTTGAGGTTACTCATTGCCTCCTCACCTTAGATTGTCCTGCTGTCTGTCCTGTCTGCCTCCCCACACATCAGGGTCCCTGCATTCTCTTTGTCCCTCCAGCGCCCAGCACATACAGGAGGGAAAGTTTGGGTGTGTGATTGTCCAGAGCAAGGACTCAGTTTAAGTCCTAGTCCACTGCTTCCTGGCCGTGTTACCCTGGCAGTTCGCTTAACCTCACTAGCCCTCGATTGTCTTATCTGGGCAATGGGATGATTCCATTCATTGCCCTAAGTTGTCATCAGGATTGAGGTAGTTATTCCATCTCTAAGGACTTTGGAACAGCTTAGCCTGAGTAGATTCTCTAAGGAACTAGCAGGGATTAGGAACTGAATAAATGAATGGAACAAATGAAGGAAGCTTACGTATCCTTTAAGATTCAGATCAAAAGCTCTCCTCCTCCAGGAAGCACTCCCTGATCCTCATTGGAAAGGGCTCTGCTCTTGACTTGCTGTTCTTCTGTGCCTGTCATACTCCTCATTGATGCTGTCAAGCGTGTTGTGTGCACCTGCTGGTCTCCCACCCTGAGGGACAGACGTCCCCTGTTCATCCTTTGAGTCACCATTAGACTGCATGTAAACAGTAAGCGCCTCGTACACTACAGGTGTGCCGACGATGTGGTGGAATGCAGGAACGAAACCACAAAGGGTGCACTTTTTTGTCTTCTAGGGAAAGGACACGGACAGGAGAAGGCAGATTTGGTTCAGGTTTAACTGAAACACTGTCTAGTTCATTGGAACTGTAAGTGGATCGTTGCTAGGCCAAAGTCACTGCTTCAGACCCGTCCATTCCTCTTCGAGTTCAAATCCACGTTTAAGGCAAAGCTAGATATGCGTGTATTTAGTGTTAAAGAAGCCCTTCCTGCCCTCTCTTCTCCCTCTCTGCCCCTCTTCCCTTTTCCACCCCCTCCTCTCTTCATTCCTTCTAGTCAGGAAATTTCAAAATTTTCTCCTCAAAGAAATCTTGCCTTGGGGGCTGACACTTGGCGTAGTGGGTAAAGCCACTACCTGAATGTCCCATATGGGCACCGGTTCAAGTCCTGGCTGCTCCACTTCCAATCCAGCTCCGTGCTAACATACCTGGGAAAGCAGCAGCAGCTGATCCAAGTGCTTGGGTCCTTGTACCATGTGGGTGACCCAGAAGAAACTCCTGGCTCCTGGCTTCAGTCTGGCCCAGCCTCAGTTGTTGTGGTCATTTGCGGAGTAAACCAGCAGATGGAAGATTCTCTCTGTCTCTGTCTCTGTCTGTCTGTCTGTCTCTCTCTCTCTCTGTAACTCTGCCTCTCAAATAAATAAAATAAATCTTTCTTTAAAAATCTTACCTTGATGGAATGAAATGGAATCTTACCTGATGGTATGAAATCTGAAATTCTTGGGGGTGGTCTTCCCTTCATCCTCACCCCCTTGGATGACCCTGGAGCTGCCGGTTCCAGGATTGCCGGCTGCAGTAAATGAAAGAGTAATAGGATGTCCCATGGCATTTGCACTGCAGATAAACAATGGAGAATTTTGTAATGTGTGTCCCCTGCCACGCCGGCTGTCCACATATTAACAGCGTGTCCTGTATTCTATTTGGCAATCCCATCGGAATCCCTCAGGCCAGGGCCAGCTTCATGAGGTGAGACCTGTGCACAGATCCAGGGTCCTCTGCTCAGAAGGGCTTATGATTGGTTTAAACCGATGCTCTGTTCTCACCAGCTTAAAATTCTGAATACATTTTAACAAGGAGTCTCACACTATTTCTTTTTTAAAGGTTTATTTATTTGAAAGGCAGAGTTACAGACAGGCAGAGTCAGAGAGAGAGAGAGAGAGAGAGAGGTCTTCCATCCCCTGGTTCACTCCCCAAATGGCCACAATGGCTGGAGCTGGGCTGATCCAAAGCCAGGAGCCAGAAGATTCTTCCAGGTCTCCCATTCTGGTACAGGAGCCCAAGCGCTTGGCCATTTCCTACTGCTTTTCTAGGCCATAGCAGAGAGCTGGTTCAGAAGTGGAACCGGTGCCCATATGGGATGCCAGCACTGCAGGCAGTGGCTTTACTTGCTACGACATAGCGCCGGCCCCAGAGAATCCCACACTAGCAGCTTGTGCTGGGTGCTGGTCAGGTAGCTGGTCCAGCCTAAGTCTCCTCGAAGCAAGATTTGGGACCCCAGTGCCGTAAGTACTGCCCTGTGAGTGACTGTATCATCACACAGGTGCAAGCCCAAGCGTGGCCCACGGCCTGGCGCATCCTTGTCACACTATGGCTGTCCGGAGTTTTTCCTCTGAAATCTTATTTTTTTCTATTCCATTGGTTCTAAATGTTTGTCTTGGCAGCAAATGCTGCTTGTTAGATGCTGGAATTCAAGTTTCGCTGTAGCTGGCATAAATCAGTGGAAAACTTAGAGTGCAGAAACGCCAGTTGCTTCCTTGCTGCCTTGAGAAGTAACTTGATCTAAAAGAATAACATTCATTGGTGTGACCCTGCCCGGCATTGCATGACATGTGTGATATAAACACGCATCTCATAGCATCATTCTGCACACTCGCTTAGAGTCGCGGTTTCCAAGTGTCGGCTGTCCAGTAGCTTGGCTCTTCCTGCCGATGAGGTCCTCCTGGCCTTTCTGACTGCACAGTCACCCCAGAGCCTCTTCAGCGAGCGATGTCTATGCAGATACAGAGCATTCCCACTTGGACTGGAGCACAGACACACCACCCACCGCAGCCTAGGCTGAAGTTACATCACAAGTTGGTCTTCCCTCCCCTCCCCTCCCCTCCCCTCCCCTCCCCTCCCCTCCCCTCCCCTCCCCTCCCCTCCCCTCCCCTCCCTTTTCACAGGCCGACAGTGAGAGAGAGAGACAGAGAGAAAGGTCTTCCTTCCATTGGTTCACTCCCCAAATGGTGGCCATGGCCGGCGCCGATCCGAAGCCAGGAGCCAGGTGCTTCCTCCTGGTCTCCCATGCGGGTGCAGGGCCCAAGCACTTGGGCCATCCTCCACTGCACTCCCGGGCCACAGCAAAGAGCTGGCCTGGAAGAGGGGCAACCGGGACAGAATCTGGTGCCCCGACTGGGACTAGAACCCAGTGTGCCAGCGCTGCAGGCGGAGGATTAGCCTAGTGACCCGTGGTGCCAGCCGGTATTTTTTTTTCTAACATGAAAGATTCTTTCTAAATTTAATTAGTTTATCTTAGGTATTTGACAGGGAGAGAAAGAGATAGTGAGAAAGAGTTACTAACCATGTGTTCATTCGTCAAATTCCCTTGGTGGCTGGGGCTGGGCCAGGCCAAAGCTGGAAGCCAGAAATTTAGTTCGGGTCTCCCCTGTAGTTGGCAGGGACCCGAGGACTGCAGCCATCACCTGCTTCCTTCAGTGTATGTGTTAGCAGGAAGCTGGAATGAGTTGAGCTTGGATTTGAACCTAGGCACTCTGATAGGAGATACGGGTAATCCAAACAGCTTCTTAACCACAATGCCAAATACTCACCCAATTACAAGTTGTTTTAAGAAAAGCTGTGTGGCTGGCGCCGTGGCTCACTAAGCTAATCCTCCGCCTTGCGGCACCAGCACACTGGGTTCTAGTCCCGGTCGGGGCGCCGGATTCTGTCCCGGTTGCCCCTCTTCCAGGCCAGCTCTCTGCTGTGGCCAGGGAGTGAGTGGAGGATGGCCCAAGTGCTTGGGCCTTGCACCCCATGGGCGACCAGGATAAGTACCTGGCTCCTGCCATCGGATCAGCGCGGTGCGCTGGCCGCAGCGCGCCAGCCGCGGCAGCCATTGGAGGGCGAACCAACGGCAAAGGAAGACCTTTCTCTCTATCTCTCTCTCTCACTGTCCACTCTGCCTATCAAGAAAAAAAAAAAAAAGTCAAACATCAGAGTTAGATAAAGATGAAATACTTTGGATTGTAAACAGTATTTTGTTTTACAAAACGATCTACTACCGGTTTCAACTTACATAATGAAATCTCTATTGCAACTAAGATGGTTCATGAATAAAAATCTAATTTAATTTCCTGGTTTTGATAGCTACGGTTTTCACAGAAAAGATCACTTTTGGGGCTAGTGGGGCTGGAGAGACTCGGTACTACTTTAATTTTGCAACTCTTGCGGGTATAATTTGCAATGGAAACTACTTGTATCTATGGGATATCATAAATAGTAATCGGGAACACACCTGTCAGGTGAGTACAAGCACATCTTTGCATGCTTGGTCCAGGTGGTGGCTGAGCCGTCTTCGCCTCCTTTCTGCCATTTATCAAATAAAATATTGGGTCCGGAGACTGTAACACCCGTGGTAACTCACAGCTTCCGTCACCGAATCGTTCCCCAAAGGGTCAGCAGCACGAGAAAATGGGCTTGTTTTAAAAGTTATGTGGATTTGTACCACAACACCCCAAAAACATAATTGCTAACAACGACTCGTTAGCTCAAGACTGTGAGGGTCAGCTGTTTGTGGTTCCTCTGCTGGTCTAACCCGGCCTCACTCCTGCCATGGCAGCGTCCTGTGGGGATTCACAGGAGACAGGCTGGCCTGAGATGGCCTCACTCGCTGATCAAGTGCTTCGTTGCTAACTCTCATATGAGCTCCTCTCTCTGCAGCAGGAGCCAAGGACTCCTTCTTTGAACAAACCTGAAAGCATGCTGCCTCTGAGGCCCAAATCGTAGCTTTGGAGCTGCCGAGGGAGGGAAAGGATAAAGATTCTCTTACTTACACACTTTCATTCTATGCCCCAAGGCCGAATTGGCCAGAGAATGTCCAAGGTGGAAAAGCGAACAGAGCAGTGGCGGAAGGCAAGCAGGTTCCCCTAAAGGTGTCAAGGAAAACAGTTGGTCTGAGAACAGGTGTTGGTGGCCGATACAGGCAGGGGAGGCACAGCCGTAAGCTGGGAGCTGTAATTAGGGCCTTGGGAGTCAGCTGTGGAGGGATGGAGCGTAGTGTGGGAGACGCCGAACACCAGCTACGGGAGACACAGGCCCGGGGTGGGACCGGGGTCTTGTACGTGGATGCTCCCCTGGCGTTTGCTGCTATAGATAGACTATATTGGACTGCACTCTGGCATTTCCCAAGTCTCTGAGCCATGGCTGATGCATGGTAAACTCTTGGCACAGGTGGTGGTGCGGGAACTGCTGACCCAATACACCAAGCAGTATGAAGAGAGACCACTCTTTGGCCTGCTCCGAAACCATGCTGAGTCTGTGGGTGACAAGCTGAGAACCAGGTACGTTTTGCTCAAGGTGTCCCTGTCACCTGCCTCCAGTGTCTTATTACAGGGCTGGAGTTTATAGAACCTTGACAGGCAACAACTGACTTTTGTTTGAAATGTCTATCGTTTGGTATACACAAAAAAATGGTGAATATGTAAAAATCTATCCTCATGTAACCAGCACCCGACTTGAGGACTAAAATATTGCCAGTCCTGTCCTTTTTATTGTGTTCCTTCTTTATTACACATTCACTAAGCCAAGCACTTTACAGATGTTAATCCTCAAACCTCATTAGGCATGTGCCTGTATCCATTTCAAGGATGAGGAGACCGAGGTACAGAGAGTGAATATTTTGCTCAGGGTTGCATGGTGAGTGAATGACTCTGGGATGCCTGGCTTCAGGACCCATGCCTTTGTTACTCTGATTTTTTAAAAATATTTTATTTATTTAGAAGACAGAGTTACAGGGAGAGGTAGAGCCAGAGAGGTAGAGCCAGAGAGAGAGGTCTTCCATCCACTGGTTCACTTCCCAAATGACCGCAATGGCCAGAGCTGAGCTGATCCAAAGTTAGGATTCAGGAGCTTCCTCTGGGTCTCCCACGTGGGTACAGGGGCCCAAGCACTTGGGCCATCTTCTACTGCTTTCCCAGGCCACAGCAGAGAGCTGGATTGGAAAAGGAGCAGCCGGGACTAGAACCAGCACCCATATGGGATGCTGGTGCTGCAAGCTGGGGCTTTAAACCTCTGTGCCACAGCACCGGCCCCTGATTGTTTTTTAATTATTGTACTTAAACTCTGTAAATAAGGCATAATATGCATGGTATTCTACAATATTTGGTTTTCACCCAATACTTTATTTCTAAGACTCATCCACATTGTTGTATGCTGCCACGGATCTGCTCTTTGCAATATTCCATCAGATTCCATCATGTGTTTCTGCCACACTTTTCTGATTCCTTCTGATCTCTAGTATCAGGGGACAGTTGGCTTGTGTGCCATGTTCTGATATTTTGCACAAGGCTATTATAAAAAATCTCATGCGTGTTTTCTAGGGAAGTGTACTAGTTTTTTTTTTTTGTGTGTGTGTGTGTGTGTGCAAGGCTTTCACACTTTGTTGTCATGATTCAAAGTGAGAAACACATTTTATGTCACCAGGACACTCAGATGTGTACAGGACCCCCTCATCTCAAACACAACTGAAGCAAATTCTTCATCACAGGGCTCTTGTCCACTCCATGACTCATCCGCTCTCTAATACTTACTTTTTAAGAATGCCGATCCCACTCCTTAATGTGATTCATAACCCGTTAGTGATTCACAACCTGTGTTTGCAAAGCAGTCCTCTGGGATGTGCTACCTAGGGGCAGAAGTGCTGTTTTGTGGACTATGCCCATGCTAAACTCTATGAGACAGCCCCAGAGCCACATCCTACCCTCACCAATGCTGGCTGTTATCAGCCTCCTGGTTTCTGCCATATGAGAGGAAACAGTGGTCTCCCACGGAGACTTTAAAGGTCATTTTCTTTTTCATTACTAAGGGGGAACATGTTTTCACATGTTTGCCATTCATATGTCTTCTGTGACATGCCTCTTAAGGTTTTGCTTATTCTCAAACCTTTTTTGTGTATGTGTTGTGTCTTTCTTTTAAGATTTATTTATTTATTTGAAAGTTAGAGTTACGGAGAGGGAGAGGGAGAGGGAGAGGGAATGAAGAGGGAGAGAGAGAGAGAGAGAGAGAGGTCTTCTATCTGCTGATTCACTCCCCAAACGGCCGCAACGGCTGGAGCTGCGCCGATCTGAAGCCTGGAGCCAGGAGCTGCTTCCAAGTCTCCCACACAGGTGAAGGGGCCCAAGAGCTTGAGCCATCTTCCACTGCTTTCCCAGGCCGTAGCAGAGAGCTGGATGGCAAGTGGAGCAGCTGGGACTCAAACCAGTGCCCATATGGGATGCCAGTACTGCAGGTGGCGGCTTTACACACACCAGCCCTGGGACTATCCATCAATCACTGTTACAATTACCCTCACTTTATAATGAGATTTTACTAGATTATTTAAAATCATATCACCATGTCTAAATATAATTCAGAATTGTGTTGGCTTTTTTTCCACTTTGATTTAAGTTTTGGAATCAGTTTGTCAGGTTCCTCAAAAACAAAATAAAGCAAAGTCTGTGCAGCAAAACAAAAATGTTGCAGAGCTGCATGTATATGAAGTGACTCTCACAGTCAAATTCATAGAGACCTAAACTAGAGAACGGTTTACCAGGCGCTGGGAGGGAGAGCGGGTGAGCCGTCATTGTTCGTGGCAGGGATTCAGTTTGAGAGGATGAAAACACTTGGAGATGGATAGTGTGAGTGTATTTAATCTTCCAGAACTCTAAATTTGAAGTGGTAAAAATGGCAAATGTTTTGTTCTGTGTATATTTACCCCAGTTTGGAAATCTGCTAGAATCTTCTTTGAAAGTGTACTAAATCTATAGATTTGCAGAAAATTTGACACACTTATGAATTTTCTCTCAAAGATTTGTCTTCTGGAGTTTTATAATCATCTCCATACATAGTGCAACCTTTTATGGATTTATTATTAGTTATCTTACCCTTTCGTTGCTGTTGTTAAAAGAATATCTTTTTAAATTGTTTTGTTGTTGCTGTTGGTTTATTATATCCATGGTTGGAATTATATATAAATCTGACTGTAAAAGGAAATTCTAAGAGGGTACACAGATTCATTGGGAGTTTTTTCTGCAATCTGTAAAAAATGATTTTTCAGTTCTTTCCAATTATTTGTTTTATTCTTTTCATGTCTTACTGCAAGATCTAGGACCTCTGAAGTAATTTGAATAGAAAGAGTCATAGGAGGTATTCTTTTATCTTATTGCTGGTTTTCAAAAGAATTAGTTTAACATTTTATTGGTTAGAATGATCCTCTGCTGACTTTACATCCTGAAAATCTCCATTTCCTTTTATTTTGAATGTGTCCTGTCCCTGCTGAATGAAATAACTTCTGATTCTATTTGAAGTGATCTTAGGGTATTTCTTCTTTTTTTTCTTTTAAGATTTATTTATTTATTTGAAAGTCAGAGTTACACACAGAGAGAAGGAGAGGGAGGGAGAGAGAGAGAGAGAGAGAGAGGTCTTCCATCGCTGGTTCACTCCCCAAATGGCTGCAACAGCTGGAGCTGTGCAGATCTGAAGCCAGGAGCCAGGAGCTTCCTCCAGGTCTCCCATGTGGGTTCAAGGGCCCAAGGACTTGGGCCATCTTCTACTGCTTTCCCAGGAAATAGCAGATATCTGGATGGGAAGTGGAGCAGCCAGGACTAGAACTGGTGCCCATATGGGGCGCCGGCCCCTATAATTATTTTTCAATCAGTTTGTTCCTTTGTTGGTCCCCTCTGTTGTGACATCACTTTCTGTTTCATTGTTTTATGCTCAGAAATGTATTATCTGTTTTATTATACATTGGAGAACTTATTATACTTTTTTCTTTTCCTTTTATTTTTTTAAAAATATTTATTTATTTATTTGGAAGACAGTGACACAGAGAGAGAGTGAAAGACAGAGAGAGAGAGAGAGAGAGAGAGAGAGAGAGAGAGATCTTTCTTGTGCTGGTTCACTCCCCAAGTGGTTGTAATGGCCGGAGCTCGGCCAGGCCAAAGCCAGGAGCCCGGAGCACCACCTGGATCTCCCACGTGAGTGGCAGGGCTCCAAGCACTTGAGCCGCCTTCCACTTCCTTCCCAGGTGCTTTAGTAGGGAGCTGGAGTGGAAGCCGAACAGCCAGGACTCGGCCAGCACTCCTGTGTGGGATGCCAGTGCTGCAAGCAGCGGCTTACCCAGGTGCACCACACCACCAGTCCCAGGCCTTTTCTTTTACGTTTTTTTAAAATTACTATTTTTCTTTGGAAGCAGATTATTGGTCTCTGTGACCCAAATGTATTGAACTAATTTCCAAACTGTTCACTAGAAAATAGAGCCTCATAATCCTGGTTAAAAACATAGAAATATAAAATACAATAAAAGGTGCACAGGGTTTTTCATCACCATTGGGAGAAAGTGAAATTAAAACTTCATTTCTTTTCTTTTTTTCTTAAATTGCTGTTCAGGTTCCTGTTTATTCAAACTGCAATCTGTTTTAAAGCTTGAGAACATGAACTTCCACATCCTAGGACTGTTTCTCTGAAATCTCTCTTAGTTGAAATATCTCTGTCTATCCTTACACTCTCTAGAAAGTCAGTGTGTCTTTTTAATATCTCCAGCCCTGAGTGCGAATCCTACAGCACTAGTAGCTTCCCCCCATCTTATGCATCTGGGAATCTCCCAGCATGCAAGGAGTTGAAAGAACAGTACAGTTCCCTCCGGAATCAGCCCCATGCTTCCAGGAAACTTGCTCCCCAACTGGCCGCAACTCACCTGCCCTTTCATCTCCTTCCCAGGTAGTGGAGCAGGGCTTGTCTCTGTCCTAGTGAAAGCGAGACAGGCTCTCACCTGTATACAAATCTATATTCCTATCAAGGTTTCCAGGACAGGTTTGAGACATGCCAAAGGCAATCTCAATAAATATTTGGAAAGTTCAAGTCCATATATCTTTGTCTTGGTTATGCACCTCCAAAACTGTCCACATCTCCTTGCCGCACGTCCAGGTTTTGCTGAATCTGTGTGTGTGCATCTGCTCATTCCGGTGTCGATCAGGAAATCCTTTGCCATCAGCGTGTTCTCAGGACTCCCGGCACCAGGCGTGGGCCTGCCCTCTGCGGCACAGCATTGGAGGAGGCTCACAGTCCAGGAGAGCCGTGGGGCTCAGCCCTATTGACAGCGCTCGGGGAAGTACCAGGAGCAGGTGCGGGCACAAGGAAAGGTGGTCCGAGAGCTTTCAGGGCGATGACATTCCTCCAGGCGGGCAGGCTTTTGAACCAGCACCACCAGGCCACCCCTCACTTTGATGACGGGGCCGGGGAGAGGGGCGTCAGGCATGGGGCTGTAACGTTTCCTGGGCCAGGTGAGGCTGGTGCGGCCCTGCAGGGTGGGCAGCACGGGGAGGAAGTGGCTTCGAGAGGAGGCTGTGCCTGGCTCTACAAAGACCTCCATCCTGCCCCTGCTTGTCTGCCGCCTGTCTACCTCCCTCCCCTCCCCCACAAGGGAGCCTGCCAGGGGACTCCCACTGCTCTCATCAGCCCTAGGACCCCTAGGAGGCGGAGGGTATTAAGGAAACGGGGGTGGGGGGTGTCGGGGGTGGGATTCTGCCTGGCACCCACGTGCTTTTCCTTAATGTGTTATGAGATTTTTCAAAAATAGTCAGGAAACCTGAAAAAAGTGAGCATTTATATCCTGCTTGAGTGTGACTGTACTTACTGTGTCACACACACACACACACACACACACATCCATGCTTCAACCTTTTAACTCACCCATCAATTCACCACCTCTTGTTGATGCATTTCAAATTTAACTTCAGCTGTATCAGCACCATTCTAAATCAGTCACCACAAACAGAATTAACAGGAGTTCAATATTTGGTTATAGTTCCTTTTCTTTTCATGTAAAATTTGCATACAATGAAATGCACAAGTTTCGAGTGTACACTCACTGAGGTTTGACAAATGCATGCACCTGCGAAAACCAAACTCTCATTAAGATGTAAGTCGTCACCATCGCTCCAGGAAGTTCTCTCTGACTCTTATCCGGGCAACCCTGTGATCACCTCGCAGACGCAGCCACGGTTCTGAGATTTTTTTCCACCCCAAGTTAGTTTCTTTCTGACTTAAAATTTCGTGTTGTTGGAGTCACACAGTCTGCACTCCCTTGGAGCTGGCTCATTAACTCAACTTCATGCTTTTTTGAAATGCATTCAGGTTGTCGCATACATGCATTTGTTCTTTTTTGCTGCTGGGAAGTATATTATATGGAATACAATGCTTTCCATTCTCTTATTTTGAACAGTTGCCCGACAGGTTTCCAGTTTTTCACTGCCGCGAGTAGCATTGCAGAGAACATTGGGCAAATGGAGTGGAATTGTTAAATGATGTGGTGTACCTATTTGTTTAGTTTTATCAGAAATTGAGAGCCTTTTCCAAAGTGGTTTTGATATGGTAGGAATAGGCAGGCAGCTAATTAGGTCTAAGTGAGCTGGAATTCTTGCAAACCCTGCAACATAATCTTCTGTCTTTACCTGGTAGTCTAAACACCCATCTTCCCAGGATGCCCCCGTGTCTCGTGCAGGAGATGCCACGATGATCATATTGAACTCCACGTGCAGGGGCCCCGTAAATTCTCAGCTGGCTTCCCACACCACCCCTATCTCATTAAAGAAGCTGTACTGGGCAGAGCCCACTTTTTGCCCCTGACTGTGGTTGGGGGGTGCCCCCCAGGCTTTTTTCTCTAAAGCAGCCCCCTGGCCCACTCATGACAAGTAGGTCTCCGTGAGAGGTAACCCACACTCATGCTTGGATGTCCATTCTTTCACTGTTAAATGAATCCTGCTCCTACTCACGCATGGTCCTATGCCTGCACTTAGAATTCTTACTTCCGGGAGGTAAATACCTGGAGTGCAAAATAAGGTGCCGGAGCCTCATGTGAGCATGGGTGTGTAATTTTTTCCTCCAGGCTCCTTCCCTGCTCACCGACAAGCATTCTAAATGCAGACACATCGAAGGTGGAGAAAATGGTAACAGATCTCATTGGAAAGGTGAGAGAGTGAGCACGCATACACGCGTGAGCAGGGGTTGCCCCCCACAAAGGAACACCCATCATGAGTGGCAGTGGGCCAGAAGATTGCCCGACAGGAGGAGGGGCAGGGGAGGAGAGGCAGAGGGGGCACCCCCACAGCACCTGTCACCGTGGTCCGTGGCGGAAGAGAGAGCTCCTCTCTTTATGGTCTCCTTTGTGAGGTGGGAGACGGTGCCTCTCCAGCCATGAAGCCACCTGGGAATTACATATCATCTCCTCAAGTTCCAAGTACAGCTCAGTGCCTTTATTTTCCCAGTGCCCCTGTATAGGTCTTGGGTGGAGCAGATGCATACCAGGAATGGGGAGTTTTGATTGACAAGTGTGGGGGCTTGAGTCCCCGGCTCAGCAGACCTACACGGACTACCTGCCTATCCCACATCAGGCTCACGTCAGTTTTGCCAGTTTATACTTCCATCAACAAATGTGAGCGCCCTGGTCTCTTTCGTCTTGGGTGACTTTGATGGCTGTGCATTCCACTGCAGTCATTCTAGTGGCTACATGGAACTACCTTGGGGTGGGCTTCATTTGCGTTTCCCTGATGACAAAGGATGTGCATTTGCATTTATGTAACTTTTATTTACACACAGAGTCAGTCTGGCTTTCTTGTGAGATCCCTCATTACAAGGAGGTTGCTTTTAGCGATAGCCCTATTTTTGGCTCAGTCTTCCACACTGAGAGAGTTCCTAGAGCTGCAGCCGTGCCTGACCTGTGACTCATCTCGGAGTGGATGGGTGGGAACCACTTCCTTTAGCAGGTGCAGCTCACAGCTTAGGGTAGGCAGTGGTCCATGGTAAACAAACTAAGAAAGGTCGACTCCAATAGGGACGTCCCTGGCCTCCAAGCTGCATAGTAGCAGCTTCAGGAATGGCTAAAATGTACCTTTCAGTGAAATGTCAAAGTCCCTTATGCCTTTTGTTAAATAGACTGAGGCAGAAACTCAACCTTCGAAAGCCCAGATTCAAAATCAGAATTGATCGAATTTAGATTTCTTGGTAATTGACACATAACTGATCTCCCATCTTCCCTGTCTGAATGGAGGGCGATTATGAACTCAGCACTCATTATTATTAACTCTGCCAAGTTCTCGTTGGAATTCCTCGGGTGCTTTCTGATGAAGCAAAGGCAACAGCTACATGAGTTTTTAATTTTTGCTTAATGGAGATCTAACTTATTCGGGTCTTTGAATACTTTACTTCCTGAGGATGTGGGTGCATGGGGAGCAAGAGGTGGCTGGGCTGTGGGGAGCCCCGAGTGCAAACTAATCCCTCACCTGTGTCTCTAGGTTAACTGCAGGTAGGGGGGCGGGGGAGGGGCATAAAATTAGCACAGAAGGCAGAGCTGCATGATGGGAAACTCATGGGAAGTTGTGCTGCGGAAGCCGTGGGTGTTTGGAGTCTGTGCTAGATCTCCTAATTCCCGCGTGCCTCAGCTTCTTCGTGGGGAAGGTAAAATTACCACCTACTGGAGAAAGTCCTATTCCCTTGAATACTGAGTGTTCCCCAAGGCAGACCTGAGCCTAACTGTACTCTGCTTCCAAACCTTGAGCAACTTACCAAAGCTGAGCCTCAGTTTCTGGACCCACAATTCATTAATTATGGCAAATGCAATCCTAGACTTATTAAGAGTATGGAATAATTCACAGCAAATACTGAGCACAGTTCCTATGCATAATGTACTTGATAAAATTACAAAGGTGCTTCAGAAAGTTCATGGAAAATGGAATAACAGATAAACTTAGGGGTGGGCCTAGCAGTTAGGACTCCCAGCAAGTACCTGCATCCTGTTTCGGAATACCTGATTTCAGTCCTGGGTCTGGCTCTTGGCTCCAGCTTCCTGTTACTGCATGCCCTGGGAGACAACACTGATGGCTCAAGCAGTTGGGTTCCTGCCGCCTATGTGGTGGACCTGGGTTAACTGCCTGGCTCCTGGCCTTGGCTTGGCCCAGTCCTGGATGCCAGGAGCATTGGGAGAGTGAATCGGCAGGTAGATACTGTGTCTGTCTATCTGTCTACTCTTCTCTCTTTCTCTGTATGTGTCTACCTCTCAATTTAAAAAACTTGTGCTTATTTTGGTGCAAAATTTTTTTGAAAATTTATGCAATTTCTTTTTATTATGCATTTCCTATGAACTTTTTGAAGCACACTCATATTTACTGACAAATACTTTATTTGTAAAAAATAATTATTTATTTAAGAGGTAGAGTTTACAGACAGTGAGAGGGAGAGACAGAGAAAGATCTTCCATCCATTGGTTCACTCCCCAAATGGCCTCAATAGCCGGAGCTGGGCTGATCCGAAGCCAGGAGCCAGGAGCTTCTTCCAGGTCTCCCATGTGGGTGCAGGGGCCCAAGCACTTGGGCCATCCTCTGCTGCTTTCCCATAGTAGAGAGCTGGATCGGAAGAGGAGCAGCCAGGACTAAAACCGGCGCCCCTATGGGATGCCAGCGCCACAGACAGAGGATTAGCCTATTGCACCACAGCGCCTGCCCCCTGACAAATACTTTATAAAAGATATATTTGTTAATGTTCCACTGTAAAACTTATTATAATCATGCTCAAAAATTGCTGAACAAATTATTATAAGCTCATACTTCATAGATTATGTATGTTAGTGAGGACCACATGAAATCATGAACATTACTTTTAATACAATAGGAAGTGGAAAAGGCAGGAGAGTAAGTTATCTTTATACCGCAAGGATGGACACATTGGAAAAACTGGAGCCCAGCACTGGTCAGAAGAGCAGTGGACAGAAGCCACTGAGAGATAGGACGCGTGACTGTGTATTTGTATTTATGTAGCTGGCCGATGGGGAGAAGCTTGTTTTGTTTTGAAAAAGCAACCCCCTCTATTCCTTTTGGATGAAATACTTCAGTGAAGCTCAAGTCATAATGATGTTCTCTGTGTTTTCCTTGCAGCTTCCTGGCATTGAACAGGGACGCGGTTGGTGACCTTGCCTTTCTGTTGAAAGCCGTGAGTTTCCGTGAAAGGGTTCTTCAGCGGAGTCTGGTGGCCAGGATTTATTATAAGGTAGAGATGCCTTGTGTTATATTTCTCCTTTTGACATGTGTTTAAGGCAGATCCTTGCTGGTAAACTAGCCACAGCTAAATGTAGCCGAGGATGAGTCAGCTGAATTGCAAGCTTCCAGCCATGGCTTGCGTCCCTCTAGGACATTTTGCAGGGCAGCCTTGCTTGCTCCGGAGGTCAGGATGCTACTGTTGAACCCCTTTATGTCGTCTTCTAGAATCCACCTGCAAGGATCATTTGGCTGCCATAGGAGGTGATAAGGGGAGTGATTTTTAGCTCTACTGGAAGTGAAAAATCATTGTCTTATATGTGTAATGAATACAGTGTCTTCTGCAGCTGGGAGTAGAAGTACAGCAGGTAGGCATCCGTGAGAACCCTTGGGTTAGCCAGAGATGCACTCGTTTCCTATTAAATTGCACACAGAACTCTGCACACATGAAAAATCTTATGTCAGCATTGATAAAAATCTGGAAGGATTTTCTACCAAGTTCAGTGCCAGTGGGGTTGCTTTGAGGAAGTGTTACCCCCCACCCAGAAATATCTGTTCCGTCTTCTGATCCAATCGTGAGTAGCCAGCGATGCAGGCAGAAGGTTTCACTCATCCCACTCTGTCCGGGCTCAGGGGCTTGGGGCTTCTCTAACCAGAATCCAGGCTGCTGCTCTCCCTCTGCATGGGAAGTGGTGCCAGGAAGGCCAGAGGGAGACCCCTGCAATGACAAGATCCTGTCTCCTGGGACAAGGTGGAGGGAGGGGAAGGGAAGAAAGCAGGGCACATGGCTGGGGGCAGGTATTCTAGCCATGCACAGGCAAAGGAACCCGGGGGCCGAGAGCGGTTGGAATAAATGTGCATACCACTGCACAGCCTGGACACTGTAATAAAGAGAATAGCATAAAAGCCGTCATATAGGAAATAATAGTGTATTCAAAAAGGAGAAAGACTAGGCTAGCTTCAGTCTTTGTTCACCAGTTTCAGATGGAGTAATATGGACTCCTCTAAAGAGGAAATTTCATGATCTAAACATTCTGTTCCAAGTGAGATTTAATTCATGAGTTCAAGGCATGGAATGCATGGTTAGCTATCTAAAAATCAGCAGTTTCACTCATATGGCCTTCCTTAAAAATCATTCAAGTGGGGTTGCCACTGGACATGGCAGGTTAAGCCACTGCTTACAACGCCAACACCCCATACCAGAGTGCTGGTTCAAGACCTGGCTGCTACCGTTCTGGTCCAGCTCCCTGCTGATGTGCCTGGGAAAGCAACAGATGATGGCTCAAGTGCTTGAGCCCCTGCATCCATGTAGGAGACCTGGATGGAGTTCTGAACTCCTGGCCTCAACCTGGTCCAGTCCCAGCCATTGTAGCCATTTGGGGAGTGAGCCAGTAGATGGAAGATCTTTCTCTCTTTCTCTCTCTCTAATTCTGCCTCTCAAATAATAAATAAATCTTAAGAAAAATTATTCAAAGACATTATCCACAGGGCATTAAAAAGAATCAAAATTAATAACTCAAGGAAATGGAGATCAGTATACAAAAGGATTATGCAGCCGACACCTATGTGTTTTTTAAGAGTCATAAAATTGAATATAGAAGTTAAAAATGTTTTTTAAAAAACATGAATTTTTTAAAAAACTTGACCAATTGGTTTCATGATAAATTGGGACTATGCTATTTTTAAGGTAAGATGTAAGATAAAGTAAAAGCATGCGAATTTCTTACTTTAATTGCTAGGTGGGCAAGAGACCTTGCTTTGTTCTGAGTTTGATCATTAGAGAAGTGTAGGTTAAAATACATGTTGGATTAAATTCCAAACTAACATGAAGCTGAACACAGGCAGCTTGTCTTCCAGATCGATGTGGAAGACAAGCAAGTAAGTAAGCGGCCAGAAATTCGTGTAACCAGAGGCGGAGCAAACACCAAGTCAGAAGCATGTTGTTGGGGGGCTTGAGGGCACCCCAGACTGTTGGTTCACAGCTGGGGAACGGACTGCCCAGGGGCTGTGTAAGGCTCCTGAAATCATTGGGTCTAGCCCTGCCACAGCAACTGCAGGCGGAACTCAAAATTCAAGGAATCTGTAGCAGGCTAATTTTTAAGTTGAAAATTTTGTATGACCCATAAACGGTGTAAATATCCACATGGCCCTTGGCGTAAGTCAGCTTCCCACCCCGCAAGTGAACCTGCACTGCGGCGGCAGAGCCGTCCCATGTTCCCTCTGCAGTTGCTCCTGCTTGGAGGATTTCCCCGGGGCTGCTTCTCCAAAGCTCCTTCCATCCTCCTCCTCCTCCCTCAGCCTCCCTCTACACTGGCTCAGTCATGCCCCTGCTCCCTGACCCTGGAAGCCGGGTGCCTTGATCTTGACCTGTGTTGATCTGATAATTCCTGGAAAACATTTCCATGACAATCCAACCCCTTATCTCAGCCACAGTAAGTCAGGCTGGGGCAGCTTCTGGTTCACTTCCATCCTAGAGGGCCATGAATCCCTCCTTCTCCCACTCCGGAAGTTGAGAGATTAGATTTTTAATGAACTATAATTGGAAATGAAAAAGGTGTCAATCTCCCTAGTAAAAGCATAGACTCTCAGATCAGATTAGAATCCAATCTAATTATGCACATTTTGTATAGAAACAAACCTAATTATATACACTGAGGTAATATCATATGCATCAAAACAAAAATTACTTTTGAAAAGTATTTTAAAGATGAGCTTGTAGATGTTGAGCCACAACACGATATTTTCAAATATCTTTCAGAAATTTGATGTATGAATTGCATTGGGCTGCCATGGCAAAATACCACCAACTTGGTGCCTTGAACACAGGAATTTGATTTCTCACAATTCCGGGGGAAGGGGGGGCAGTGGATGTCCAAGATCAAGGTGGCAGCAGGATTGATTTGCTCTGAGACCTCTCTCTGTGGCTTTGCAGATGACCACTCCCTTGCTGCCTCTCCTGACTGTCCCTGTGCACTCTTGCTGCTCCTTCTGTCTCTCTCGTTGTGCAGAAGCCAGTCCTATTGCAATAGGGCCCCCTCCTAACAGCCTCACTGTAACCTAATTGCCTTTTTAAAGACCCAGTCTGCAGGATGGACATCTGGCCTAGCAATTAAAACACCATGTCCCCTCTCGGAGTGCCTGCATTCAGTCCCCACCTCCAGCTCCCACTTCCAGCTTCCTGCTGACTCAGACTCTGGTAACTAGGTCCCTGCCGTCCACATGGAAGACCTAGACTGAGTTCCCAGCTCCTGGCTACGGCCCTAACCCTTCCCTGGCTGATCAAGCATTTGGGGAGTCATGGGAAATCTCTTTCTGTGTATCTCTCACATACATGTTTTAATTATTTAAAATATGTTTTATTTATTTAAAAAGTAGAGGGAGAGAGAGAAAGAGGCAGAGACAGAGAGATCTCCCATCTGCTGTTTCACCCCTCAAATGCCTGCAACAGCTGGGAGTAGGCCAAGCCAAAGCCAGGAGCCAGTAACTTCCAAGTACTTGGGTCATCATCTGTTGCCTTCAGGCATGTTAGCAAGAAGCTGGATTGGAAGTGGAGATGGTCCTCAATCCCAGGCACTCTGATATGAGATGCAGGGGTCCCAAGCGGCAGTTTAGCTTGCTGTGCCACAGCACTCACTACTCGAATAAATTAAAAAATCTGGGCCAGAGCTGTGGCTCACTAGGCTAATCCTCTGCTTTGTGGCGCTGGCACACGGGGTTCTAGTCCCGATCAGGGCGCCGGATCCTGTCCCGGTTGCCCCTCTTCCAGGCCAGCTCTCTGCTGTGGCCAGGGAGTGCAGTGGAGGATGACCCAAGTCCTTGGGCCCTGCACCCCATGGGAGACCAGGAGAAGCACCTGGCTCCTGCCATCGGATCAGCATGGTGCGCCGGCCGCAGCACACTGGCTGCGGCGGCCATTGGAGGGTGAACCAATGGCAACGGAGGACCTTTCTCTCTGTCTCTCTCTCTCACTGTCCACTCTGCCTGTCAAAAAAATAAAATAATAATAATAATAAACTAAAAAATCTATTGTAAAGACTCTATCCCCAAATATGGCTGCATTCTCAGGTACTTGGGGTTAGGGCATCAGTGTATGAATTTAGATAACAGTTGGCAATGTGAACCTTTAAAAAATAGAATTTGAAAACATTAAACAATACAAAACCAAAACGATGTTATAATCCTGAGCCTATGTATACCAATAACATACCATTGATGGTATCATCAACACCCCCTGGTATTTTTACCTTCAAACAGTCCTCTCTGGCACTGTGCCAGAGTTGTCCTTTGTGATGGACAGCAAAACAACAGCATGTTGCTGGTGAGGCCAGCTCATAAAAACATTGTGACTTCCATCTTGGCTAGTCTATTGCAGTTGTGTGGATGAGTCAAAGAGATTTGTCCATGTAGGTATGTTGCTCTTGTCTAATGGATAAATCTCAAAAACACTCATAGGAGATACACAAAGTTTTGAAGAGAATTATATTAGCTGAACATCTGTCAGCTTGTGCTGAGATGTACTGAGGCAATACACAATGCAGAGAGCCACCAAAGTTCTACAGTCAGAAAGCAAACTGAGAAAATCACCCAGCTTCAGACATGTGCTACCTTTCATGAAAAACGTAAGAGCCAAGAATGAAGAGGATGCCACCAAGCACTATGGAGAATAAACACCCCTGGGCTCACGTAGGACTGAGTCCGAATCAATGAGCTTTGATGTTTAAACAGCTAGATTTCAGTATTTCTGTGGACCACTATGAGCTTGTATGTTTCTCCCAATTTTCTTGTAATTTTTAAAGATTTATTTTATTTATTTGATAAGCAGAGTTACAGAGAGAGAGAGGGAGAGACAGTGGGAGAGGTCTTCCATCTGTTGGTTCACTCCCCAAGTGGCTGTAATGCCCTGGGACTGGGCCAGGCTGAACCCAGGAGCCAGGAGCTTCTTTCCAGTCTCCCATGTGGGTGCAGGGGCTCAAGCACCTGGGTCATCTTCCGCTGTTTTCCCAGGTGCTTTAGCAGGGAGCTGATTGGAAATAGACCAGCTAGGACTTGAACAAGCACCCAGGGATGCCAGTGTCTCAGGCAATGGCTTTACCCACAACGCCACAACACCAGCCCCCAATTTTCTGTTTTTTGAACAAACATACACATGGCAGTTACCTTGTCATCCTGCCATCATATGTTGGCCATGTGAGGACAGATGACTCCTCTTCAGTTAACCTTCACATTAAGAGGAACTGTATTTAAGGGGTGACACTTGACGATTCCTATCTCCTGGACTGAGTTCAGATTCTGGACTTTGAGCCCGTGCTGTAATGGTGTGAGACTTGTGATGAGTGTGCTTTTGGAGCAGTCTGAGTCCCTGGCCAAAGCTGGGCTGTGATAGCCAGGCTCCGTGATGGCGTTCCGTGACCCCTGCCTCCTGGAGCTTGCACTTGTATATAGCTCCCACGTTGCATCAGGGTTGGTCTACATAACCAACAGAATGCATCAGAAGTGATGGTACGCCTCCTCTGGGGTTGGATTATAAAAGATGCGGTGGCTTGTGCCTTAGTGCCTCTCTCTTTCTCTCATAACTTATTCTTGGAGAAATCATGTCATGAGCAGGAGCCTGGGTGGTGTGGCAAGGAACTGACACTTCTTGCTAAAAGCTGTATGACAAGCAGGCATTTGGCATAGTGGTCGGGTGCTGTTTGGGATGCCCATTTTCCACAGAGGCATGTGGGTTCAAGTCTGACTCCACTCTCAATTCCACCTTCCCTTCCTGCTAATGCAGCAGGTGCCTGCTCAGCTTTATTACAGTCTCCCCAGGGAGCCTGAGCCAGGTGCACCCAACCAGGAAATGCCCGGATCCCTAATCCTCAAGGACTGTGAGATTATAACAGGGTTTAAGATGATGAATTTGGAGAGAATTTGTCATGCAATAGTAACTAATATGGAATCCAAAACCAAAAACTGTTCAATAGGTTTGACATTGATAGACACATTTCTTAAACCATAAAGAGGGATTACAATATTTTCTAACCAATATTCCCATTTATTCATATAATGTGGTCCTCTGTGTCAATCAGAACATGATTGCATAGGATTCTGGTTCTGGTTTTTAGACAGGATAGACAGTGTCATGATGAAGACTCTTGACAGTGTGTATTCAGCCCAGCTGCTCTCTGCAAATGTTGAACCAAGCTGTGATTTCCCAGCACTGTGGTCCATGTCTCTCCACACTCATTTTGCTAACACTTTTTCCCCAAACTTTCTAACTTTTTATCTTTAGGGTTTGAGACTCTATCATCTTCTTTTTATATTTTCATTTTACTAATATTAGAAAAATACATTCACTGAAATATATATACTTTTAACTTTATTTTCATCATTGTTTTAGATGTTCTTAGGTACTTATATATTCAGAAATGTTTTCTGCTAATAATCATTGTCTACTAGAGAACAGAATGCTTATTTTTTTAAAAGTCTATTTTCTGATTTTGAGAGAAGGAAGCATTGACGCACACATGAATGTGTTTCCCAATATAAAATGATATTAGGTATGTTGTTTGCTAAAAAAAAAAAAAAAAAAAAAAAAAAAAAAAAAAAAAAAAAAAAACACACACACACACAAGGGTTTTAGGATCAGACAGATTTTACCACTTCTAAGCTTCAACTCCCACCTCTATAGTTTGGCATAATGAAAGTTGGCTGGCACAATACAAACTTGTTGCAAGGATAGAATACGTAAAAGAAGCATTTAGAAAACTACAAATCTTGAGCTAATTTTGATCATCTTAGTTATTACCATGAACATAACCATTTTTATGGTCAACTCAATGAAATAATCAGTGAACGTCTGCAATTTTCTAGGGCCTAGGCAAAGGAATGCCAGAAAGAGTGTGAAGATATGCTCCTGCCTTGGGATTGTGCCACCCATTGTTTTAGCCCAAGGCAAAATGAAATAAGCGCTAAATTAAGACAAAAGCTATCAGCTTAGCGGAAAGCATATGGGCCCATGTATTAATATGGTGTCTCTTGAAATAACTGATTCTGTTGCGCAGTTTGACATGGCACCCAAAGAAACTCTTTGGATGATGGTGATTTTTTGTCTAAAACTCCAAGAGCTCCTAAAAATAAATGTTATAAGATTTTTAAATAAAAGAGGGGAAAACATGAAAGGGCTACAACAATCTGCTCTTCTTCTTGGGTCTCCAATGATGTCCCTGGGTTTTCTTCAAAAGCACGTTTCACGGCAGAGTTGGTGGGCCAGGCCTTCTTAGCACATGGTATGCCCCACCTACCTCCCACCGCGCAGTGGCCTTTGGGTCTTCACAAAAGAGGAAGTCTTTGATGTCATCTAATAAGGCCATCTCCTTGGAGTAGCTAGAGTGTCACTCAGAGTGAGATCTGAAATGCCATTTGGCTGGTGTGCCAATGTCCCTGGAGGGAGCTCAGCCCTGGGTCCTCCCTTGGACCTCACCGCTTCAGTTCTCCAAAATTATGCTGCAAATGACTGCTCTTTATGACTGCTGCATCATGTCCCTGTTAGTGGGAAGAAAAAAAACCCAGAAACAGTGACTTGTCCTGCTGAGACCCTTCTCTAGGGGTGTTTAGAAAAATTTACTATCACCTACAGTCTTTATTGTTGTGGTCAGTGTAAAACCTGACTCCTCTTCAAGTGTGTATGACTTTCAAGTTCTTAATTTAGATCTTTTAAACATAATAAAACCACAGTACTTCCGTAAAGACAGTCTTTCTAATTGATGATGTCAGCTATTCTGTTTGATTTAATTTTAGGCTGACGATGTCTTTGCTCAGGTCACCTAGCAGGGGCTTGGAATCTCATCTAAGTTCTCATCTGTGGAAAATGCAAGCTGTCTGTGTTGATGTGGGATGGCACACCATTCCTGGCAAGATGCCATCAGTCTGGAGGTTTGATCAGATGGTAGCTGGGAGGGTTGGCCAGGTGGTGGCTCCAGAGAGGAGCTGGGAAATGCCATTGTCAATGGACCCGGAGAGAGAAAAGCCAGTGCTGTCTTCTTCATCCTGCACTGAGAGTTTGAGAGTAGGATGGGGCAGCAGAGCGTGTCAGCGGCTGGTCATTGTGTGTTAGATTAAAAAAAAAAATACAGCAACCTGAATGGCAGATGTTTTAATAAAATTCTCATGGCACAGAAATGTCAAGAGCTTTGTTCCAGACGCAGATCATCAAAGACGGGAAATAGGATAATAAACCAAATTTCCTGAGTCCATATTTGCTGCTTCTTCCTCCTGTAGTTGAGCTGGGCTGGGAAGACTCGTGATGAGGGGCCCTCTTTGTGTCTTCAGAGTGCGGGCAGCTGCCTGTGCAAAGCCGACTATATGCGAAAGGGAGGCTCCCTTTGTGTGGCCAGTGCGTGGAAGTCCTATAACGGGGAACACGGTTGACCCTGTCTCGGGTATACAGAGCTCCCAGGCCATAGCTTGGCACTTCCCTCTTTGTTGCGGCTGCTTGTAGGAAATGTTCCTGTTTACGTTGTTGGCTTCTCCCTCACTCCCTTCCCCACCCCAGTCAGACACAAGTTCATAGTAAGGGTTGCATTTCTTTTTTCCCCCCTACTCTCAGCTTTCTCCATCTTTCTCTCACAGAGGGTGCCCTAAATTCTCTTCCTAGGAAAACCTTTTGTGAGAAAAGGAGTAGAAAGAGAAGGAAGAGGAGGAATTATGAGTATAAGAAAGGAAAATGAGATTATACCCTTGATAATTACGTCAGAGGTATAGCCGTTTACTCTGGAGTGTGAAGAGAGCTCTGGGGTTGTCCAGTTGAACCCACTCATTACGATAGCCAACCCAAGGATTAAAAAAAACCAGTAGTTTCCTCAAGGTAACACAGTCATCAAGGGAAAGAGAGATTGACATTTGCCCATTTTCAGCCACTATTTTTATTTTTTGACAGGCAGAGTGGACAGTGAGAGAGAGAGACAGAGAGAAAGGTCTTCCTTTGCCATTGGTTCACCCTCCAATGGCCGCCACAGCCGGCGCGCTGCAGCCGGCGCACCACGCTGATCCGATGGCAGCAGCCAGGTGCTGATCCTGGTCTCCCATGGGGTGCAGGGCCCAAGGACTCGGGCCATCCTCCACTGCACTCCCTGGCCACAGCAGAGAGCTGGCCTGGAAGAGGGGCAACTGGGACAGAATCCGGCGCCCCGACCAGGACTAGAACCTGGTGTGCCGGTGCCGCAAGGCGGAGGATTAGCCTAGTGAGCCGCGGCGCCAGCTTCAGCCACTATTTTTAACATCAGTCAGTTGCTCTTGGGAATAATCAACACTGTGGTATTTGCCTAATGTGGATTTTCTGATATCCTTATTCTTGCTACATTTATAAATTTGTAAACTTATTAACCAAGAGCTGTTCCTTCTCTCCCAATTATTTATTTATTATTAGTTATCACTGATACAAACATGGGTCCCTAGCTATTTATTTTTGACTTCCCGTTATAACTGAGTGTCTTCATTATTTTCTTGCTCAAATTGTGCCAAGACTGAGCATTGAGAGCTGCTTCGGCAGTGTGGCCCCATCATTTTTTGACTGTCTTCTTCCTTTGTGGCTCATCTTGTAGTTTCCCGGTCTATCCTGTAATTGACCATTTTTCTTTTGTTTTTCAAGGACATAATTTTAATCCACTCTGTAATCACAGGCTTAGTTCACCACTAACCACAATATTCAACAGTAAACGTAGGAGACCACAGTCCCACAGCAGTATAAACAAGGGCTGAAAACAACAATCATATCACAAGATGTTTGTGTCATTCCTATACGTTTTTTTTGTATTCTATGTTAACTGCTACATATTGGAGAAAACGTGATATCTGTCTTTTTGAGACCGGCTTATTTCATTAAATATAATGGCTTCCAGTTACATCCAGTTTGTTGCAAAAGACAGAATTTCATTCTTCATTCTTTTTTATGGTTGAATAGTATTCTGTAGTGTATGTATGCCACAATTTCTTTGTCTAGTCCTGGTTATTAATTTTTTATCAGTTGCGTAGTTTATGGGTAAGTTCTCCCATTCTGTCATTTGCCTCTTCACTTTGCTGAGTGTATCCTGTGCAGGACAGAAGCTCCTTGTTTTGATGTAATCTCATTTGTCTATTTTTGCTTTTGTTGCCTCTACTTCTAGGATCTTTTCCAATAAGTCTTTGCTTATACCAATGTCTTACAGAGTTTACATGTTGTTTTCTTCTAGTAATTTTTTTAAAAAATTATTTATTTATTTGAAAAGCAGAGCTAGAGAGAGAGAGAGAGAGAGATTACATCTGCTGGTTTACTCCTCAAATGGCTGCAATAGCTGAGGCTGGGCTAGGCCAGAGTTTCTTCCAGGTTTCCCACGTGGCTGCAGGGCCCCAAGGACTTGGGTCATCCTTTTCTGCTTTCATGTCAGCATATTAGCAGGGAGCTGGATAAGAAGTGGAGCAGCTGGGACTTGAACCAGTACCCATATGGGACGCCAACCTGCAGATGGCTGCTGAACCCACTACACCACAGCCTGCCCCTTCCTCCAGTAATTTGATGGTATCAGGTGGTAGCTTTAGATTCTTGATCCATTTTGAGTTGATTTTTGTATAAGGTGTAAGGTAGGGGTCTTGTTTCATACTTCTGCATATGTAGATCCAATTTTCCAGCACCATTTGTTGAAGAGACTCTCCCTTCTCCAGGGATTGATTTTAGCTCCTTTGTCAAATATTAGTTGATTATAGATGCCTGGATAAATTTCTGGGGTTTCTATTCTGTTGCTTGGTCTACATGTCTATTTTTGTGCCAGTACCAAGCTATTTTTTTTTTATAACGGCCCTGTAATATGTCTTGAAATCTGGTATTGTGATGCCACCAGCTTTGTTTTTCTTGTTTAAGATTGCTTTACCTATTCTTGGTCTCTTGTGTTTCCATATGAATTTTAGCATAGTTTTTTCTAGATCTGAGAAGAATGTCCTTGGTGTTTTGTTTGTTTTGCTGAATCTGTAAATTGCTTTGGGAGATATGAACATTTTGTTGATAGTAATTCTTCCAATCCATGAACATGGAAGGTTTTTTCCATTTTAGAGAGTATTCTATTTATTTCTTTAATGTTTTATAATTTTCAAATGACATCTTTCACATCCTTGGTTAAATTTATTCTAAAGTACTTAAATTTGTAGCTATTGTGAATGGTACTAATCTTACAAGTTCTTTCTCAGCCAAGGCATTGTTTGTGTATACAAAGGCTATTGATTTTTGTCTGTTAATTTTATATCCTGCAACTCTACCAAACTTTCTTATGAGTTCCAGTAGTCTCTTAGTGGAGTCTTTCAGTGCCCTAGATAAAGGATCATGTCATCTGCAAACAGGGATAATTTGACTTCCTCTTTTCCAATTTGTATCCCTTTGATTTTTTTTCTTGCCTAAAGTCTCAGGCTAAAACTTTCAGTACTATGTTGAATGGTATTGTAAGAGTGAGCATCCCTGTCTGGTCCTGGATCTCAGTGGGAATGCTTCCAACTTTTCCCCACTCCACGAGATACTGGCTGTGGGTTTGTCATACATTGCCTTGATTTTGTTGAAGAATGCTCCTTTTATACCCATTTGCTTAAGGTTTTTATCATGAAAGGATGTTATGTTTTATCAAATGCTTTCTCTGCATCTATTGAAATAATCATATGGTTTTTATTTTTCAGTTTGTTAATGGGATGTCTCATAGTTATTGATCCAAATCATTGATCCCTGAATACCAGCAATAAATCCTACTTGGTCTGGAGAATGACTTTCATGATGTGTTGTTGGATTCAATTAGCTAGTATTTTGTTGAGTATTTTTGCATCTATATTCATGAGTGATATGTGTATATAGTTCTCTTTCTTTGTTGTATGTTTTTCTGGTTTTGGAATTAAAGGAGTTTGGGAGGATCTGCTCCCTTTTAATTGTTTTGAATAGTTGAGAAGAATTTGGAGTTAGTTCTTCTTTAAAGATTTGGTAGAATTCAGCAGTGAAGCCACCCAGTCCTGGGCTTTTCTTTGTTAGGAGGATCTTTATTACTGATTCAATTTCCATTTTGATTATTGGTCTACTTAAATTTTCTAGGTCTTCATGACTCAGTTTGGGTAAATTGTATGTGTCCAGAAATCTATCCATTTCTTCTAGATTTTCCAATTTTTTGGCATATAGCTGTAGTAATTCCTGATGATTCTTTTTATTTCTGTGGTATCTGTTGTAACATCTTTTTCACTTCTGATTTTATTAATTATAGTCTTCTCCATTTTTTGGTTAGTTGGGATAATCTTGTATCAGTTTTGCTTATTTTTTAATCAGCTCTTCATTTCACTGATCTTTCTTATTTGTTGTTTCAACTTTGTTTATTTCTACTCTAATAATAATTATTTCTTTCCTTCTACTAATTTTGGGTCTGATTTGCTAATGTTTTACTAGGTCCTTGAGATGCATTGTTAGATCATTTATTTGATGCCTTTCTAATTTCTTGATATAGGCATTAATTGCTATAAAATTCCCTCTTAACACTGCTTTTGCTGTATCCCATAAGTTTTGATATAAGTTGTTTTGTCATCATTCATTTCTAGGAATTTTTTATTTCTTCTATGACTCATTGTTAATTTAGGAGCATGTTGTATAATTTCCATGTGTTTACATATTTTCTAGAATTTCTTAAGTTGTTAATTTTCAGCTTCATTCCATTGTGATCAGAAAAGACACATGGTATGATTTCAATTTTTTAAAAATTTGTTGAGAATTGCTTTATGGCCTAGAATATGGTCTATCCTAGAGAAAACTCCATGCAGTGATGAAAAGAGTGTGTATTCTGTAGCTGTGCAATGCAATGTTTTGTAGCTATCAATTAGGTCCACATGGTCCACAGTGCAGATTAGCTCTGTTGTTTCTTTGTCAATTGTTTAAAGTTTTTTTATTTATTTATTTGAGAGGTAGACTTACAGACAGTGAGAGGGAGAGACAGAGAGAAAGGTCTTCTTTCTGTTGGTTTACTCCCTAAATGGCCGCAACAGCCAGAGCTACACTGATCCAAAGCCAGGAGCCAGGTGCTTCTTCCTGGACTTTCACATGGGTGCAGGGGCCCAAGCACTTGGGACATCTTCAGCTGCTTTCCCAGGCCACAACAGAGAGCTGGATTGGGAGAAGAGCAGCTGGGACTAGAACAGGCACCAATATGGAATGCCGGTGCTGCAGGTAGAGGATTAACCTACTGCAGCACAGCACCGGCCCCTCTTTGTCGATTTTTTATCTAATTGATCTGTATTGTACTGGAGTCCATGTTCCCTTTAAGATCCATTAACCTTTATTTTAAATAGCCAGGCACCCTGGTGTTGGGTGCATATACATTTACTATAGTCATACCTTCCTGTTGAATCAATCCCTTAATTATTACATTATGCCCTTCTTTATCTCTTAACAGTTCTTGTGTTGAAGTCTATTTTGTCTGACATTAGAAGGGCTACACCTGCTTGCTTTTGCTTTCCGATAACGTGGAATACCTTTTTCCATCCTTTAACTTTCATTCTGTATCTATCTTTGTTGGTGAGGTGTGTTTCTTGTAGGCAGCAAGTAGATGGGTCTTGTTTTTTTTATCAATTCAGCCAGCCTATGTCTTTTAATTAGAAAACTAGGCCATTTACATTCAAGGTTATTATTGATAAGCACTGACATGGTCCTGACATTTTTCCAAATATAGTTTTTGTTTTGTTTTGTTTTGTTTTTGACAGGCAGAGTGGACAGTGAGAGAGAGACAGAGAGAAAGGTCTTCCTTTTCTGTTGGTTCACCCTCCAATGACCGCAATGACCGGTGCACCGCACTGATCTGAATCCAGGAGCCAGGTGCTTCTTCTGGTCTCCCATGTGGGTGCAGGGACCAAGCACTTGAGCCATCCACCACTGCACTCCCGGGCCACAGCAGAGAGCTGGACTGGAAGAGGAGCAACCGGGACAGAATCTGGTGCCCCAACCAGGACTAGAACCCGAACCCGGTGTGTCGGTACTGCAGGTGGAGGATTAGCCTATTGAGCTGTGGTGCTGGCCCAAATATAGTTTTAATATATTGTCTGCTCACATAATTTTGGTATTGTATGAGCAGAGTTTTTGGTATTTTGCTGATAGTAATTTAGCTACATCTTGATGAAACTCAGCAATATCTGTAGCAAGACAGGATTCAGATTCAGTAATATTTTCAGTGCCCAGTACACATTGCCAGACATGCAAATGAAGAAGAACATGTGACCCACACTCAAGAGAAAGACTGACAAATGACCCAGGTATTGAAAGAGCAGGTAAGAGGTTTTAAATAAAATTATGAGTTTATTAGGCCGGCGCCGCAGCTCACTAGGCTAATCCTCCTCCTTGCGGTGCCAGCACACCAGGTTCTAGTCCCGGTCGGGGCGCCGGATTCTGTCCCAGTTGCCCCTCTTCCAGGCTAGCTCTCTGCTATGGCCCGGGAGTGCAGTGGAGGATGGCCCAAGTCCTTGGGCCCTGCACCCCATGGGAGACAAGGATAAGTACCTGGCTCCTTCCATCAGATCAGCGCGGTGCGCCGGCTGCAGTGCGCCAGCCGTGGTGGCCATTGGAGGGTGAACCAAGGGCAAAGGAAGACCTTTCTCTCTGTCTCTTCTCTCACTGTCTACTCTGCCTGTCAAAAAAATAAAAAAAAAATATGAGTTTATTAAAGAATGGGCAGGAGCATATGGATATAATGGACAAGAGATAGGAAATCTGCCAAGATTTTTGGAAAACATTAAAAAAAGTTAAATAGAAATTCTAGAATTGAAAAATATGATGCTATAAATCTAAAAACCAATTGGATGAGATTAAAAACAATCTGCACACAAGAGAGGAAATCAGCAATAAACTTTAAGATATATCAATAGAAATCATCCAAACTAATGACAGAGAAAAAGAAAATATGGATAAAATGAACAGGTATTCAGCTTTGCACAGTGGCAGTATCCTAGCTAATGAGGTTTATCTGAGACATGATTATTGCGAATTGAAAATGAGCAGAGATTTGGTGGTTTGTGGGACAGTGTCTCATATAATACATATGTAACTGGAGTCTCAAAAGAAGATGAGAGAGAGAATGGGACAGAAAAAAGTGTTGGTCAAATATACAATTTTTATATTTTATAAAAAATATACAAATCCAGAAAGCTCAGCAAAGATTCTAACAAGAGAGGATTAAAAGCAAACAAACACACACACACACACACACACACCAGCACATAAAACTGCTTAAAACCAGACAGAGAGTCAATAGTGAAAGTAGCTAGAAAAGAAAGAAGATTGGGGCCAGCGCTGTGGTGTAGTGGGTAAAGCCACCGCCTGCAGTGCCGGCATCCCATTTGGGTGCCAGTTTGAGACCCGGCTGCTCCTTTTCCAGTCCAGCTCTCTACTATGACCTGGGAAAGCAGTGGAAGATGGCCCAGGTCCTTGGGCCCCTGCACCCGCGTGGGAGACCAGGAAGAAGCTCCTGGCTCCTGGCTTCAGATCAGTGCAGCTCCAGCCATTGTGGCCATCTGGGGAGTGAACCAGCAGATGGAAGACCTCTCTCTCTCTCTCTCTCTCCCTCTGCCTCTCCTTCTCTGTGTAACTCTGAATTTCAAATAAATAAATAAAATCTTTAAAAAAAAAAAAAAGAAAAAAAAGAACATTAGACCCAGGAAAGCAGTGGTAGGAACGATGGCCGGCCCCTCGCAGGGAGCTGTAAAGCCAGAGGACAGTGGAAAGCTCCTTAAATTGCTGCTGAAAGGGGGAAGAAAAGTTCTGCTTAGAGTTCTAGATCCATATATGTAACGCAATAAAAGAGATTTCAGTAAAGGAGAAATGATAGAATTTGTAACCAGCAGACCTGTATTACAAGAAATGCTAAGAACCTTATAATAGTACTTCAAGCTAAGCAAAACAAAACTAAACTTAAGATCTAAACTTAAGATAGGCGCCATGGCTCACTTGGTTAATCCTTCACCTGCTGCGCCAGCATCCCATATGGGTGCCGGGTTCTAGTCCCGGTTGCTCCTCTTCCAGTCCAGCTCTCTGCTGTGGCCCGGGAGTGCAGTGGAGGATGGCCCAAGTGCTTGGGCCCTGCACCCCATGGGAGACCAGGAAGAAGCACCTGGCTCCTGGCTTCGGATCGGCGCAGCGCTGGCCCTGGCAGCCATTTGGAGAGTGAACCAGCAGAAGGAAGACCTTTCTCTCTGTCCTTTCTGTCTCTCTCTCTCTGTCTACCTGTCAAATAAATAAAGTAAAAAGAAAAAAAAGATAGAACACTGTAAGTGCTACATTGTAGATAATATTATTTCTTTTTCCTTCTTTAACTTTTTCTAATTTGTTTGGCTGTTTAAAGAAAAAATAATTACAGTTATTTGTTTAGAAGTGAAATATGGTATCAGCAGCATAAAGGATTGCTTATAGTCTAAATGGGATTATGCTATTGTAACTTTCTTGCAGTCTATATGAAATGAAATAATATTAATTTAAGACATCATCATAAGAAAAAATATATATATTATAATTTAAAAGTAAACTGAGGCAAAAGCCAAAAAAACTCAGTTAATCCTAAAGAAGACATGGAGGAAGGGATCAAAATCAAAGGACTTCAAAGAGCAGCATGATATATTTAAACCCGACAATATCAATAATTACACTAGATATAAGTGATCCGAGTGTTTGAGTTAAATGGCAGATATTGTCATAGAGGGTTAAAAATAATCAAGATCCATCAATATGCTTTGACTGTAGAGATGACGACTGGAAAAGCTAGAGCCTGCAACTGCTGAGCATAAGAGCATAAATTAGTATCAGATAAAGCACAGAGAAAGACAAGTGTGTTACCAAGAAGGAGGATCCTTTGATGATGATTAAAGGTTCAGTTCATCAAGAAGACAGAGTAATCCCAAGTAGGCATGCATCTTAACAGAGATTTAAAATACAGGAAGCAGAAATTGACAGAACCAGGAGAGAAACACACAAATCCAGTAATTAAAGAAACAAGCAGCTATTCACTATGACTTCAGAACGTGTGAACAGTCTTCTCATCTAGCCCAGCCCCCTTGATGTTTATTAACTTTTATTGAAGTTATACACAGAGCTATCGTGCTGGCCATAGAGCAGGACTCAAAGTAATTCTTAAAAGATTGAAATAACACAGAGTACATTGTGTGCTGACAATGGACTTCAACTAGAAATCAATAACATAAAGATGGCTGGAAAATCTCCCAAGTGATTGAATAATAAGCAATGCATTTTAAAATAAACTGTGAATCAAAGAAAGACTCCTAAGGGGAATTAGAAAATATTTCAAACTGCAAAGTAATGAAAGTATCACATAACACACCTTGTGGGTGCAGGGAAAGGAGTTTTGGGGGGGTAGTTTATAGATATTTTATCCTAGGAAATAAAAAGTTTGAAATAAGTGAGGTTACCTCTTGCCTTAAGAAGCTGGAAAATGAAAAGTAAAAGAAATGGAGTCAAGGTGACAATAAAGATGAGTGGGAACCAATGAAATGGGGAGCAAACTACAGAGAAAATCAACACACTTCAAAGTTTGTCCCTTGAAATGACTAACAAGATTGGTTGACCCCAGCAGCACTGATCAAGAGAAAAGAGGTAAAGTACCAACTGACAACGTCAAGAGTGGGTACACAGCATAGCATACAGCATCGACATTACAGCACGATACCACAGGAGAAGGCTACCAACAACAGTGCAAATACATTGAAGAACTTAGAATACATTCATGGAAAAATTGAACTCTCAAAAGGCCAGTGCCATGGCTTACTTGGTTAATCCTCCACCTGCGGCACCGGCATCCCATATGGGCACCGGGTTCTAGTCCCGGTTGCTCCTCTTCCAGTCCAGCTCTCTGCTGTGTCCCAGGAGTGCAGTGGAGGATGGCCCAAGTGCTTGGGCCCTGCACCCACATGGGAGACCAGGAAGAAGCACCTGGCTCCTGGCTTTAGATCGGCGCAGTGCCGGCCGTAGTGGCCATTTAGGGGGTGAACCAGTGAAAGGAAGACCTTTATCTCTGTCTCTCTCTCTCACTCTCTATAACTCTACCTGTCAAATAAAAAAAAGGCTAACAAAAAAGTGGAAGATCTACAATTATCCATTAAATGAACTTAATTTATAATGGAAATATTCTGACAAAGAGAGTTCCCAGTGCACAGCATCTCACTATTTGAATTCTATCAAATGTTTAGGGAGAAAATAATAAGAGCTATTCATAAAACCCTTTCAAAAAACCAGTAAAACACTGATGCTGAAAGTTAATAAATACAGTACAAAGAAAAAACTAATATTCTCCATACTAATATTCTCCATGAATATAGGTAGAAATACATAAATACTGGTGATTCAGCAACAGTAAAAAAAAAAAAAAAAAAAAAAAGGAAAATGCAATCGAGTGGTGTTTACTCTAAGGATGAGAAGTTGGTTTAAAATTGAAAATATGAATCAGTATTGAAATTCACAAAATGAACAAGAACACTGTATGATCATATAATGGCGTGGGCACCTGGCTTGGCAGTTAAGGCCTCCATTGGGTTCCCTGGTGTCAGTTCCTGCTCTGCTCCCACTCCAGCTTCCTGCCGACAGGGCATTGCTGAGTTCATCCTGCTCGGTGGGTCTCCGGGTGCAGGGCCATCTCAGTCAGAATCTCAGCAGGAGCGTCTATGCAGACTTTCCACCGCACCTGGGAATTCACGTGGAAATGCAACTGGCTGAGGCAGGGGAGACAGCTTTGGGAGAATCTGAAGAGATGGGCAAGGTGCTGCCAGCTGGTTTCATCGCTTGGTCCAGGGCTGCAGGAACCCAGGCAGGAGGGCGTTGGAATGAGGTCTATGGAACATTATGGAATCCAGAAATGTGACCCACATGTGATGTTCAAGTGATTCTTGTCACAAGTTCAAAGGAAATTCATTGATGAAAAAGATCCTTTTTTCCAATGATGTGAGAAACAACTAAATATTTGAATGTGACCTACTTCTGATATGATACACAAAAGTTGATTTATAGTTGATCAGAGGCTTAAAAGTAAAAAGGAAAAACTATAAAATTCTTAGAAGAAAATAGGAGAATATTTTGGTAAAATTGGCATAAGCTAAAATTTCTTGGAAAGACAAAAATCCTAATTATCAAATTAAACTTTGATAAATTGTTCTATAAGCATAAAAATTTTGTCCTCTAAAAGACACCATTGAGAATGCGTGAGTACCAATGCAAACCAGGAGCTTGGAGGAATTATTTGCAATGGATGTATCTGACAAAACACTTTTATCCAGAATAAAAAAACAAAACAAAACAAAACAAAAAAACACTTACATTGCAATAACGAAAAGACACGATCTAAGAGAAATGGCAAGGCAAACTCAAAAAGACACTTCATGAAAGAAGATAACAGATGGCTAACGAATCGTGAAACTTTGCATTGTCTGATTAGTCATGAGGGAAATAGAAATTAAAACCACAATGAAATACCACAACACACCCACTGAAATCATTAAACTAAAATGAATGGCAGCGCTTAATCCTGGCTGCGATACAGAGCAACCAAAACTTTCACAACCACTGGTGAATCTAAAATGTAATAACTTATTTGCCAAGCAGCTTGGCAGTTCCTTAATGGTTGACTGTGCGTCTGGTGAATCTAAAATGTAATAACTTATTTGCCAAGCAGCTTGGCAATTCCTTAATGGTTGACTGTGCGTCTGCCCCGTGACCCAGCACTGCCCTCATAGATAGCTGGTGGAGAGAGATGCAAACGCGTGTTCACAAAGAGGCCTATAAACAGGGGTCGTCAGCTTTGTTAGTGTTAACACAAAACCCAGAAACTGCAGGTCCAATGTTCATCAGCCTAGCGAAATGCAGTCCACACGGTGGAATAGTAGTCGGCAATGAAAAGGGATAAATGACTGCTCCACGGTGCAGGCGTCCTGTTGGGTGGAAGCAGCCTCCAGCCAGAGGTCGCCTGTCTGATTCCCTGGGTGTGACGATCAGGAGGGTGAAACAATTTGATGGTGATGGGAGCCTCACTCAGTGCGAGCAGGTGGTGCTTCCTTGGGTAGGGGGCATGCTCTATACCTTGACTTCCGTGGGTATATACATGTGTGAAAGGGCCTTGAACCGCAGACATAGATTTACGCATGCCACACGTCTGACTGTGCACTTCACATCTTAATGAAAGCATTTAAAGGCGTAACTGCAACTGTGCCTCACGGCGGTTAGATAGGCTGAGCGTATTATAGATACTTTGTCTTTTTGTATAAGACGTTGGAAACATAGATGCCCAGAGCAAGAGGCCTCAGCTGTTGAATCCTGACTGACCAACTGGGGGACAGAAGCAATGACCAGTAATAACTAGCATTCACCAAGTGTCAATTCTGAGCCAGAATTCAGAGTCACATTAAAAAAAACAAACAAACAAACAAAAAAAACCAGCAGTGGTGCCCAGGCTAGCCAACAGCATGGATGCCAGAGGTGATGGTGGTGGTCTAGGCTTGTGGGTGCCCAGGCTAGCCAGCAGCATGGACAGCAGAGGTGACCGTGGTGGTCTAGGCAAGTGGCCAGGGTCGCAGACATCTCTCCCTGGCTGGGTGGTAAGGAAAGAGCAATCCTGGAAAGTTGCTGAGTCACCCAGACAGGACGAGGGGACAAGCCGGAGCCCCATTTCAGAGACAGGTGGATTTACGCGTGCATGTGCAACTCTGAGCTCGTGGCTGAGGAGTTAGCATTGAGAAGACACCACTTAGTGTGTAAGTAACTGAAGTTCCTGCTGATTAGGGAGTGGACTCCCGGGACAGGACCTGCAGGAGATGGTAGCAATGGGGTACCCAGGACTGGGCCCATCATTCTACTTTCAGTCTGCCAACTACAAGGCCAGTGAGCAGAGCTAAGATATGGACGTCTGTCGAGTTTTTCCTGTAGTGAGCCACAGTCCTGAGCCCAGGGTTCTGCCACACAGCCAGCAGCCTGATAGCGGGACCCAGAGCCGTCGGGCGGCACATCCTCGCTGCTCCCCCACGAGCCCAGCAGTGGTGCCGGCCCTCCCTGCCTCCAGCAGCACGCAAGGTAGGTTCAGGGAAGCTTCTGGCACCACAGGCTGAGCTGGGGACAGGGCTCACCTAGCAAAGGCCAGGCGCTGAGGACCAAGCACCCAGGCGACCTCTGGTCAGCACCCTCCTTAGTGCAGAGAAGGACACCAGGTGGTCCCTGTTCAGGGTCTGAACTCCTCTGAAGGCACTGCTGTTTCCAGCCTGCCCACCTGCCTCCTTCGCGGCTTGCTGGTGAGGACAGAGAGCTGCTCGCTGACCTGGAACCCCACAGGGCGGCTCTTGGCAACCTGCTCAGAGTCCTGCCTCCCTGCCCCGCTCTCCGGCCCCAGCCCCGGAGGCAATGGGACAGACTGGTTTTGTTGCTGTTGTTGCTTAATCCCAGAGCTGAGCTCACCTGCAACTCACAAGTCCCCCACCCCCCTCTCCCCACCACATGTGCAGAAGCCCAGAGGTTGTCTTGAAGTTCGGAAGCGTGTGCTGGTTTCACAATTCCTAAAGCCAAAACTATAAGCCCCTTTAGTGGCAGTGAAATAAACAAAGATGGCTAGTTGACACTTCAGATACACACTTAAATCAAATTAAATAAACTGTTAAGGGGGGAAAAGGCCTGCTAGCACTCTGATGTTACTGACCAGGTCCTTGTTTGGAAAATGCTGCTCCCTGTGACTCACGTGTGCCAGGCACGATGCCAGCTCTGGGGTGCAAGAGTGACTCAGACGTAATCCCTGTCCTCGACGAACTCTGCCTGGGAGGGAGGGGCGGCGATAGTATGGGCAAGGGGCAGTGCAGGGAGGGAGGGAGGGCAGAGGAAGGGCTGCCTCCCTCTGTGGGTTGGGGAAGGCCCAGGGGCAAGGGACAGCCATGAGAACAGAGCTGCGTCTTGAATGACAAACGGCAGGCAGCACTACTGCCAGTCATCGCCAGGCCACGGGTGGGGCTGGACTTCTGCGGCCAGGCCTGGGGATGTCAACGAACCCCGGGCGTGTGCAGTGTCCGCATGAAGCCATTGGCATCTCAGGTGACAGGGTAGAGGGGAAGGGAAGAGAGGGATGGAGGTGAGGGATGGGGGCCAAGGCCTGATCACCTGGTGTCATGGGAAGAACCTAGAGCAGCCAGTGCCGAGGGCTGACTGTTCAAAGTTGCCCCAAAGAGCGCCCGTGCAACCTGAACTAAAGTGGTTGCAGGAGCTAGGATCGGGGTGCAGGGCCCTTGGATGGGGAGCAAGCCAAAGGGGGCCCCGGGGCTCTGGCCGGCGCACTGGGGCGCTGGGGTGCTCTTGGTGGGGATGCCAACACCCAGCCCTGGGAGGCCCCAGTTGCCGTGGCGTCAGTGGTGTTTAGAGCTCTGTATGCCAGTTGCCTCCTCACTGGGCTCCCCCCAGCCCCCCAGAGGGTGGATTTTCTGAGTGCTAGACCCGTTGCCTTTCATCCAGGGCCCCAAGAGGGCCTCCACCAGCTGCCTCGGGGGCCCAGCACCCGCTGGGCTGCTGCTACAGAGATTCAAGAAACAAAGATCCTGCAGCCGCATGCATTTCTTTCCTGTATTAAATGTCCATTTCCCTGCCTTTTGTCAGCTTTAAGCCGTCACCCAGGGCAGTCAGGTTGCATAACACAGACTTCAGCTGAAGGTGAAGATCATGTTTTTGAAACAAGATCTTTCTGGCTGACCCTACTCCAAACGCACGCCTTGGTGCCTGTAGAATCTATTTGAGGCCTACTGACTGCGCCATCTACTCCTCCACTTACCAGAAGGTCAGGAGACACTTTGCAACAGGAAGCTGTCAAGAAAGGGAGAAGGCATCAAATATTTGTTTACATATCTATCACTGGAAATTAGCAAGATTGACTTTGGATGTGCACTAAGGGACCAAAGAGCATGATCGCCCAACCATCACTTCCTATTCCGAAAGGCCGCAGGATGAGACGCAGACTCTACTTGCCACGAAAGCGGGGAAGGAGGAGGAGAAGGCAGGAAGTAACGGATGCGGTTGGCCGAGACCCTCTGTAGGTGACATGTTCTGACGATCCCTGTTAAACTGCAGCAGACGGCAGCTTCAGAAACAGGTCAGGGCCCACACATGCAGGTTCCCACCGTGGGGACTCCTGCGTGGAACAAGATGGTCAAGTCTGCACCGGGAATGCAGGCTGTCCCTGGGGCACACTCCCATTGCGGCGCCTCAGCCTGGAGGTGAGAGGCTGCAGAGACCCTGGGAGGCCCAGGGCTTCGGTGCAGTGGGAGACTGGCCCTCTCCGCTGAATTTACCTTCCATACTCCTCGGGGCTCTAAACCCCCATCTTCCCTACTCTCGCCTACTGTGTCCACCTGAGTGATCCCCAGCCCCCGTGGGAGGGGCTGTCTTCAGGTGGCCGTTGGTTTAGACTGGAAGCCCTGCACAGTGCTGGGGGCTGGGGCGGCCTCAGTCCTGGCCTGGTCAGAGCCCTGCTCCTACTGTGGCCCGGCAAGAACTTCTGTGGATGCAGGTGCCAGTTTGGGGAGAGCTCAGAGCAGGTCACCTAAACCACACAGGGGTTGGGGGTGCTGCTGGGAGACTTCCTGGAGGAGGTGTTCATGCAAAGAAAGAGAGAAAATTGCATGTTTAAATATCTGAAGCCAGAGAGGGTGTCATGTGGTTTGTAAATGGATGTAGCTCAGGATAAAGGGGAGGTATGTGTGCCTGAACGTGGGTGTGTGTATTGAGAACCTAGCCTACACCATGTGCCAGTGCCAAGGTGGATCCTGGCCCAGCAGCTGGAGAGGTTCGGGTACACTGGAGGCTGGTGCAGAGCTGGGGACCAGCAAGGAGTGAGGGAGCCGCAGGGCAGAGTGCCCAGTGCACTGTGACCACGCGGCAGCCTCTTCCTGGGCCTCCGAGTCCAGACAGGAAGCCCACCACTGGCCGTTCCTCTGAGCCCCCCTAAGCCAGGACACAGTTCTGTCTGGGTCATTTGGAGGCCGTACACTTCTCCTGCAGGCTGGAGCTGGAGATGGAAGGGTGCCCCTATGTCCTTCCTCCAGTAGCTTCTCTTTCTCAGCCATAGCAGGAGGTCAGCTACCATGTGTCCCCGTATCTTAGAGTGCTTGCTCAGGTTCAAAGCCCAGGTGCAAAGAATCCCGCTTTCCCAGGTCAGAAAGTGCCCTGGGAGGCACCTGCTGTTCCGTCCAACAACTCCTGAGGTCGGGGAGACTGCTTGGGGACTGGCCAGCGCCTGCCTGTGGGTACAGGAAGAGGGTGCCAGCTTTTGGAGAGGGGTCAGAAAAAGAGGACCCTGAGGGGAGGGGGGATATGGGCTGTGCTTGCCAAAGCCGGGCAGAGGAAACCACGTGTAAGTGGGGAAAATCTAAAGGGAAGAGGGAGCAATGATTTTGGGTGCAAACAAGTGAGAGAAGAGCGACAGAGCAAGCAGTTAAATTAACCCAGGAAAAACCAAGGGAGAAGAGAAACACAGAAATTAAAATACAAAAGGAGAGGGGAAAAAACCAGAAAGGCCAAACAGTATGAAAAGACCAGAGGGATGTAGAAAAATTAAAATATAGAAGAACTTAAAAGTGGTTAAGTAAACCCAGAAAAAAAGAGACAGAGATAAAAAGAACTCATCTAAGCCAGAGAGAGAGAGAGAGAGAAAATTATATATCATAGAAACAAAATAAAAAGACATAAAAATACAAAAAGAAACATAAAGGTACAAGAAGATGGAAAAAAGTATCTGAAGTGCACACACAGAGACACACAGGAAAGACAAAAAGGCAAACAGGAAGAGAGGCAGGAAGGCGGCAATGGGGCTGCACAGGTGAGGAGTGGCTCCTCCTGGCCCGGCCCAGGCCGGGGTGGATGCCTGTGAGGCCAGCGCAGCCCAGAAAGACACACAGTGTGGCTTCCCGGGACTCTGCAGGGAGACAGCCTGGGGCTCTGCCCACACCAGCCAGGGCTGCCACTCAGAGACGAGAGCAAGACCCAGGGGTGTCCTGGGCGCCCCTGCCTGGGCTGAGAGGGAGGCACTGAGTTGGGGTCCTGGGGAGATTGGGCCTGTCCTGTTTTCCCTGACTTTACGAGTGCCACTGATGGACTACTGCAGATGGCAGGGAAAGCTGAGCACCAGAGAGAGAAGAGCAGGAAGTAAGGGGAAATTCGTGTGTGATCTGCATTTACTTATCTGATAGAATGTGTTACAATAATTGCATGTCGTATTATACTGTGCATTTCATGGGCATCGTTTGACATGTGAGGATACTTCAAAAAGATTATGAAAAGTATACTTAAAAGATAAGCTAATTCTGGTGCAAAAAAAAAAAAATTGGAGTCCATCCATAGTGTTTTCCTAACATCGTTTTCCATGAACTTTTTGAAAACCTTGTGACTAGCGCCTTAGTGCGTCATGGACGCTGGTATCCAAGTGAGCCCATTGATCTGGACTGGCCTCTTCTTTACCTCCTGATTCCATTCACAGTGAGATTAAAAAGGAGAGGGCAGATTTAACAACAGGTGCACTATGTGGTAGACGTTTGGCCTAGGTTGAGATGCCAGTATCCTATAAGGTAGAACTGGCTGCCCTTCCCTGGCTCCAACTCTTGACTTCAACTTCCTGCTAATACAGACGCTGAGAGGCACTGTGATAATTCAGCCACTGGGTCCTTGTTACCCGGATTGTGTTTGGAACTCTTGTCCAGGCTGGCCCAGCCTTGGCCATTGTGGATATGTGAGGAGTGAACCAGCAGATGGAAGCGTGTTTTCTCTCTCTCTCTCTCTCTCTCTCTCTCTCTCTCTCTCTCTCCCCCCCCTCCTTTGTTCTCAAATAAATTTAAAAACATTTTTTATAATAAGCACAGTAAAATAATTCAAAAGGCACAGCAATAGATTTGGAGCTGGGCACAAGGGTAGAGTTTTTAGATGCCGTCAAAGAGAAGAGCCTGAAACACTCAGCAGGTGGAAACACACAGATGATGACACTGAAAGGGCCTGGTGCATTTGCCTGAACACCCCACACCCCGGGTTCTGCTCATCCTATTTTAAACTAAAGACCAAGTATCCGAGCAGTGCACAGAAGAGGCACTGGCCAGAAAGGGGGGGGGGGGGCAGGAGACTGCTGCCTGGAAGGCTGTGGGAGCGGGTGGGTGCAGGGCTCTGTGAGAATGAGTGGGTGGGGTGGAGAGCCCAGGCTGAGCTCAGGGTGGGCCCAGTTAGGGAGCAGGCAGAATAGCTGCCATGGGGACACTGAGCCTAGCAGAGCGGCTGGGACCAGGACGTGGGCAAGGCTGGGAACACAGCTGCCGGAGCTGGGGAAACCACCCTGGGGTTTTGACGTGGCTTGCTGCGGGAAGTCCCGTGTGCCCCCTGACTCAGCACACGGAGGAAGGAGGGAGCGAGGCTGAGATGGTGGAAGAGGCCTGGCTGGGTCAAGAGAGATTGGCAAGGAAGAACCAAGCCCCTGCTCACCCGGTTCCCTGCTTCCTCCTGCCACACTGTCCTCCTGCTGGAGAGAGCCGGAAGGGCTGTTAGAGCAGGCCTAGTGTGTCAGCTAAGGTGCTCGCCTGCTGTGAGAGTGAGAAGACAGAGGTGGGCCGCCGAGGGCCTGGACCGTGGCTCTACGACCCAAGCAGAGCCTGGGCTCTCGCTGTCTACTCCTGTTCTGTGGGTTGAAGCATAGCCCCTCAAATGATAGATTTAGGTCCTCACCCCCAAGGACCTGTGCACTTGACATTATTTGGCAATAGCGTCTTTGCAGGTGTGATGAAATCAAGACGGGATCTTACCGCAGTAGAGTCAACCCAGTGTGAGTGGTGTTCCTGGCGAAGAAACCCAGAGACAGACACAGGAGAGGCCCTGTGACCCTGGAGGCAAAGGTTGGAGCGATGCCACAGGAAGCCAAGGGATGCAGGAGCTGAAAGAGGCAAGAAAGAGCCTCTAGGGAGACGCTGGCCCTGCTGAGACCCAGTCCTCAGACGTCCAGCCTCCAGAACCCTGAGAGAGCCAACTTCTGAGCCTCTAGGAGTGTGGCTGCTTTCACAGCAGCCCCAGGCGATCAGTGCTTCCCCTTAGGGCAGCTCTCAACTGCTTGCACGCTGCTCAGCGGACAGGCAGGTGGACGGGAGAGGGACGGAGAGCAACAGCGCAGGCCAGCTCAGGGGAAGAGCAGCTGTCACAGAAGCCACGCCAAGTGGACGGCTGCCTGCCCTTGGCTGTGGGGTCACACGGCTAACCCCGTGGCTGGGGAGGTGAGCCTGCTGAAAAATACCGTGTGTGTACAGGTGCGACATTCACATTTCGAGATTGATTATCGTTCGCAGCCCTTGTCTATACTCTTGAGGAATAGTGCTTTTTCTCCTTACTACTTGTTGAATTCTTTATGTAGAGGAGGATTAAGCTTGTGATTTTAAAGGCAGCTGAAAGCATGTCATTGTAAAAATTCAGAGAAAAATAAGAAAAGTAAGAGAGGGTAGGAAATATCATTATGCTCCTAAAACTGTGTTAGGAAATACATGAAATTTGTTCCTTTTATGTAAATTTTTTAAAGTAAAAAAAATCAAGACAGAGCTAAAATATATCATGCATATAAAAAACTCATATATGTTAAATCCACCAATTTCAAGTACACAACGAATGAGTTTGACAAGTGTGTGTGCTCATAAAACCACCACCGCAATTCAAATTCTGAACTTCTCCATTACCCCAAAAAGCTCCTGGGTTCCATTTCACGGTCAAGCCCTTCTCTGCCCCTTATTTCCTGGAAAACACGACTCTTTCTTTTGCTGTTGATTTGCCTTTTCTGTAATTGAATAGAAGATGGAGGGGCCTAGTGTGCAGGCTTTCCTATCTGGCTTCTGTCACTGAACAAAATGCCTTTGAGACCCATCCAAGTGGTGACGTGTATCCATGATCTGTTCCCTTTTGTTGGGAGGTGGTATTCCTTGAAATGAAACGAAACAGTTTGTTAATTTATTAACCAGGGTGGAATATACAGATTGGTTCCTGTTGGGCTATAATGAATAAGGCTTCTATGAACATTTTCATACAAGTCTTGGCACGGACATATGTTTTTATTTACCTTCTATAAATACCTAGAAGTGGAGTGGCGGGGTTCTGTGGTATGCATATGTTTAACTTTGTAAGAAATTGCCCAACTGTTTCCAAAGTGACTGTAACATTTTACATTCCCACCAGCAATGATTTCTAGCTTTTCCATATCCTCACTGACACTTGGTATTGCTAGTCTTACTCATTTTAGCCATTCTAGTGGGTGTGTTGCGGTATCCATTGTGGTCTTGACTTGAGTTTCTCAAGTCTTTTTCCTGTGTTTGTTTGTTATTCATTTACCTTTAGCGAAGTGCCTGTTGAACTGTTTTGGCCTTTCTATTAAACTAGATTTTGATTTTTTTAGATTCTGTTGTGAGATAGCTTCCGAAGTTCTGTGTAGCAGTCTTTTGTTATGTATGTGACTTGCAAATGGCTCCTAATTCGTGACCTGCCTTGCCATTTGCGTGCGTGTATCTTGAAAGAGAAGATGCTGTTTTTGATGAGATTCAAGTGTTTTTGTGTCTAACCTCTCAGCATCCGTGTCATCCTTTGTCATCTTTTAAAAGTTGTGGATTTGGCCCTTAAAGTCTAGGTCTGTGGTTCACTTTGAGTTAACTTTACCATGTGCTGTGAAGGAGAGTTGAGCTTAGCTTATTTGTTTGTTTCTGCACGTGGATATTTAGTTGTTCTATTGGTTGAAAAGACTTCTCCTCTCCATGGTCTCGGTACTTCTGTAGACGCTCAGTCTACCATCTGTGTAGCACCATCTCTGGACTCCCTATTTCACTTGTTCCTTTCATTTGTATTTCTGTCCTCATCCTATTGTGTTTACTGTAGCATGAGAGCAAGTGTCGACTTCAAGTAATGTGAATCCTCCAATTCTGTTTTTTTATCAAAATTGTTTTTGACTATTTTTGATCTTCTATATTTGCATTCTAGATTTACCACTAGCTGGTTAATTTCTAACACACATAGAAAGTCTGCGGGGATTTTGATTGGCATTGTGTTGAATCTACAGATCAGTGTGAGAACTGAGGTCTTAGTGGTGCTGGGCTTCCTGACCTATGCCCACAGCATACCTGTCCCTTGTGGAGGTCATCCTTTTACATTTCCTTCTCTAAGATTTTCTAGTCTTCATGCATAGATTTTGCATATGTGTCATAAAATGTGTTCCTATGCATTTCATATTTCTGTATTATTTTATTTTATTTTTTATTTTTATTTTTTTTATTTTTGATAGGCAGAGTGGACAGTGAGAGAGAGAGACAGAGAGAGAAAGGTCTTCCTTTGCCGTTGGTTCACCCTCCAATGGCCGCCGCTGCAGCCGGCGCACCGCACTGATCCGATGGCAGGAGCCAGGATCCAGGTGCTTTTCCTGGTCTCCCATGGGGTGCAGGGCCCAAGCACCTGGGCCATCCTCCACTGCACTCCCTGGCCATAGCAGAGAGCTGGCCTGGAAGAGGGGCAACCGGGACAGAATCCGGCGCCCCGACCGGGACTAGAACCCGGTGTGCCGGCGCCGCAAGGTGGAGGATTAGCCTATTGAGCCACGGCGCCGGCTCTCTGTATTATTTAAAATGGCATTTTAATTTTCGAGTTCCAGTTGCTCACTGCTTAAGTATAGAATATAATTGATTTTTGAACACTAACTTGTACCTTGTGACTTTGCTCAATTGCCTTATTAGTTCAAATAGCCTTATTATACATAGGGTCTTCAAAAAGTTCATGGAAAATGTACATTATATTTTAATTCCATTTTCCATGAAATTTTTGACGTTCCCTCACATAGATGCTCCTTAACTTAAATTCTGATAAACCCATTGTAATTTGATAATATTATAAGTAAAAATGCATTTAAGGGGCCAGTTGGTGCAGCAGGTAAAGCCACCGCCTGAGACACTGGAATCCCATATGGAAGTTGGTTTGTGTCCCAGATGCTCCACTTCTGATCCAGCTCCCTGCTAATGCCCTGGGAAAGCAGCAGAGGATGGCTCAAGTGGTTGGGGCCCTGCATCCATGTGGGAGACCTGGATGAAGCTCCTGGCTTCTATTTTCGACCTGACTGAGCCCTGGCCATTGCAGCCATTTGGGGAGTGAACCAGCAGATGGAAGACCTCTCTCTCTGTCTCCCCCACCCCTTAACTCTGACTTTCAATTAAATAAATAAATCTTTTTAAAAACAAAACAAAACATTTTTAAAAAAAAATGTATTTAATATACCTTAAACGTATTCAGGACACGTGTTAGCCTGTAGTTGGCAAATTTATCTAACACAAAGCCTGTTTATAATCCAGTGTGGAAATCTGTGTACACACAGATGGGCGTTTTGTAGACATGACGGGATGTGAAAACACAAGACTGAGTGTCCACAAACACCCTGGCAGCAGAGGACACGGCAGGGCCCGGTTGTTCCCCTGCGACCACAGGGCTGACGGAGCTGTGGCCGCTGCTGCCCAGAATCTCGAGAGAGGATGACGCCACACATTCCTAACCCGGGAAAAGACCTACATTCGGAATGCAGAGTGTGGTTTCTGGAGGACGCTTACGGCATCTGGCTGTTGTCAAGTCAGAGAGGCCCAAGTGGCCACCCCCTACGGCAGACACCTCTGTACGTTCCTGAGTTTCCTGTTCTCCTGTCTTCTTGAATGGAGAGGGTTTTAATGATGCCTTTCTAATTCCCCTGCTTTGAGTTTCTTTTTTCTTTCTCCTCACTGCCCCGGCTAGGACCTCCACGTGGAGGCGTGGTGACCACGGTGTGCCCATCACTCACCCTTTGGCCATCACGCCTGATGCTGGCTGAGGTCTTCCAGGGGGTCCTCTGTAGGGAAACCTTGGCAGCTGGCTTTGTGGCTGCCTGGATCCATTGGACATTTTTCTAGAAAAGAAGAAAGGGGAGTGGACATGGGCAGCCACCATGGGAAAGGTGTCTCTTCCTGGTCATCTCTGTGTCTTGGCCGTGTGGTGAGCTATGAAGTCAGCACGCCTTTCAGTGTGGGATGCTGTTTACAGAAACGTGGCCATGTGGGATGACGCATCTTCATGGCAGTGTGTTTGGGAGGGGCAGGTTTGGGCACAGAACAAAGTCACCCTCCGTCCAGTGGGAGGCAGTGTAGCCTGTGGTTAAGAACGTGGACTCAGAAGTCCACATGCCCAGTCCCAACTCAGCTCTGCAACCTTGGGCAAAGTACTCCACCTTTCTGTGTCACGGTCTTTCACCTGCAAAATAAAAGTATCAGTAGTACCCACCTTCAGAGCTTTTGGAGACTCACTGGCCAAACACAATTAAGTTCTGAAAGCGGTGCCAGGGGCTAGTGCATTATAGGAAGCCCTTCATTGCAAAAGGCTCATTTACACACAGATTTCCTTTCTTTTTGAGAAAGATTTATTTATTTGTTTGAAAGGCAGAATTACAGGGTGGGGGGAGATCTTCCATTCTCTAGTTCACTCCCCAAATGGCTGCAGTGGCCAGAGATGGGCCAGGCTGAAGCCAGGAGTCAGGAGCTTCCTCCAGGTCTCCCATATGGATGCAGGGGCCCAAGAACCTGAGCCATCTTCTGCTGCTTTCCCAGGTGCATTATCAGGAAGCTAGATCAGAAATGGAACAGCCAGGACAAATCAGCACCCATATGGGAAGCCAGCATTGTAGGCAGTGGCTTAACCTGCTGCACCAAAACACAGGCCCCATGACACAGGTTTTCAGTAGCAAGATGCTTGGAAGAACAACCTTATCATTTTTAAATACTGCTCTCCTGAAACCTCACCAGAAGGGATTTTTTTAAAAGATGTATTTATTTATTGGAAAGGCAGGGAGAAAGAGAGAGAGAGAGAGAAGAATTTGTCATCCACTGGTTCACTCCTCAAATGGCCTCAACAACTGGAGCTGGGCTGATCCAAAGCCAGGAGTCAGGCACTTCTTCCTGGTCTCCCACATAGGTGCAGGGGCCCAAGCACTTGGGCCATCTTTATGGCTTTCCCAGGTACATTAACAAGGAGCTGGAGCAGAAGAGGAGCAGCTGGGACTCAAACCAATGCCCATACGGGATGCCGGTGCCACATTAACTCTATTAACCGCTAGGCCACAGCACCTGAAGTTTTTTAAGGCGGGGGGGTCCACCAATAGAGTTGGATCTTCTGCTCTGTTCATGTAGACTGCTTGGCTGGAGTGTGGAGCCCCCACTGCTTCTGGGTCAGTCCAGCTGGGTGTGAGGTCTCTGGGCAGCTGCAGTGGGCTTCAGCCTGTTACTTTTTGACAATAAATTCTAAGTCAAGAGGGCAGAGGGTTTCCAGCCAGTTACCTTTCTGGGCATCAGCCTCAGTAAAACTGCCTTGCTGCAGGTCCTGGGTACTCTCCCTCCTCCCTGGGGTGTGCTTGGAGGGGTGCTGGGGGCCACGTGCACCAAGGATGAGTTTATGGAGCCTGTTCCATTGTCCGGCACCAGCACCGTGATGTCACACTTAGGAGCTGGCTGGCAGGTCTTAGGGGGCCTTTCCCCTTGTCTTGAACTTGCTGCTTCCTTCCCCTTGCATTTTCAGAGGGTTGCAGTCCCAGCAGGCTTTGCAAAGTCTGTAACCTTTGTCCATCTGAAGGGCCTGCTTCAGGCAAGGATCCGCATCCCCCAGCCAGTGGTCTGTCCCTGGTTGTCTCCTATCAGGCCAGTGGAAACCCTGCTGCACACATGGAGAGGATTTTTTTTCTTTAAATTAAAGCAAGCCCCTGACTATGTAGACACCTCTGCCCAGTGTTTTAGCTTTTCCTCTCTGCCTCCTGTGTGATGGTGCGGGATGGGCAATGTGCACTCGGGAGACCTTGTTCCCCAGGACATTTTGCTGTCATCCAGGGTGGAGTTGGGGATCTCCTTCCAGGAGTATGTGGCCAGCTCCTGTGCTTCCCTGCGCCAGGGGTGCCCTGCAGGCTGTCCCCTGAGGGTTGCCTGTCTCCGCCACATCTTTTTGTTTGTAGCTGCAGAGAGAGATTGATTCACGGGGCGAGGCAGACACTGTCCCTGCCCTTGACCGTCAGGCGAGGCCCCATTTAGGAGTGAACGCTAACCTGAGCCACTTGACATGTTCTGCAGGCTGTGCCAGGGCTCCGGGTGATCATGCTAAGTTATCTATGGCAGAGGTGTTCAGCTGTGCTGTTTTCTCACTGGAGCACAAGGCACTGTGATATGGGAGGGACTGCACAGGACAAAGCCTCCGGGCCCGTGGGGGCTGCAGAGTGACAGGATAGCAGGTTACTTCCCAACTATGAGGGCTCATCCAGGTAGGAGGGTAAAGCAGACAGGAGGCAGACAGACCAAGTTTGACTTTCTATTTGAGTATTATTTCCTTGAGCACACACACACCACACACACACACATACCACGCTAAGTTTAAGTATCAAACCATTAGGTCTTTGAAATGATGAAAGACAGAAGAAAAGTGGCCAGGGCCAAATTTAACTCTTCTTTGGACAGATAAGAATCTGCCTGGAGCCCCACCTAAATGGCTGTCACTGCCAGCCTGGATTCTACATCTTCCTCATCGAGGGGTCTTTACTTCTACTCCAGTTAGATGTCCTCACTTCCTTCCAACTGAAAAACTAAAAGGAGAAAAATTCTCCAAGACCCTCTCACGGAGAGGACCCCCAAAGCTACTCGTTAAGTAAATAAGCAACATAAACATATGGCAGGTTCTTCTATGTTTATGTTAATTGCTCACATATAAGGCTACTTTAAAAAGCTTATGGGAAAGACAGAATTAACATAAGGTTGGTGCTATAATCCAAAAGTTGTATTTTCAAAATTTATATTTATTAAATAAAAGTTTAAAAATGTGAAAAAAAAAAAAGAGATAAGGTTGGGGCAGGCATGGTGGAGCGGCAGGGGCAGGTTAGGCTGCTGCTTGGGATACCTGTGTCCCCTATCTAAGTGCCGGTTCAACTCCTGGCTACTCTGCTTCCACTCCAGCTTCCTGCAAATGCACCCAAGCAGGCAGTGGGTGCTGGCGCATGTGCTTGGGCCCCTGCCTCCCATAGGGAAGACCTGGATGGAGTTTCTAGTTCCTTATTTCAACTTGGCCCAGCCCTGGCTGTTGCAACCATTTGGGGAGTGAACCAGCCAGTGAAAGATTCCCCCTCTCTATCTCTGGCTCTCCTTCTCTCTCTCTGTAACTCTGCCTTTCAAACAAGTAAATGAATCTTTCTTAAAAGAGGTGTGTATTTTGGCGCAAAAAATTTTTTAAACCAATGCATGGTTTTTTTCCCATAAAATACATTTTCCATGAATTTTTAAAAGATCCTTTCTTATATACAATTTCAAAATTTATTCACACCAAAATAAACTTGTCTTTTAATTCTACTTTTCCACAAACTTTTTGAAGTTCCCTTGTATTTCAAACATGGCAATGACTCATGGCCAACAATTTTTTCATTTTATTTTCACTTTATTAGGAAGGCAGGTAAAGAGAGAGGGGGAGAGAGGTCTTCCATCTGCTGGCTCACTCTCCAGATGTCCACAACAGCTGGGACTGGGCCAGGCTAAAGCCAGGAACCACGAACTTAATCTCAGTCTTCCAAATGGGAGGCAGAAACCCAGGTACTTGCGTCAGCACCTGTGCCTTCCTGGATATGCATTAGCAGGAAGCTGGATTGGAAGCGGAGTAGCCAGGACTTGAACCAGGCACTCTGATAAGGGATGTGGGGCATCCCAAGGTGGCAATTACCCACTATGCTAAACACCTGCCAAGGTTCAGGAGACAATCTGAAAACAAACGAGAGCACCTGATTCCAATGAGAGGCAGGCAGGTGGGTGGGAGGGGGCTGGTTATATGAGCATTAGACTCCAGTAGCTGGTCCTGGGATTCAGGATTCTTTGGACAGGAAGTGATGCTGTTAAAACAATCTCACTTTACCTGTGCGTGCACTGTCCCCTGCACGTTGTTCTAAAACATCTGCTACTTGTCAAGAATTGGCCGTGAGTGGTCGCCATGCTTCACAAGGTGTTAGGAGTTAACGTTGAGCTGGACCCTGGACTCACAGCATGAGCTTGGCAGTATCTAAGGAGTAGTTGGAGGGCCACGGCCCCCACCCTCACTCCCGACAGAGTTTGCGCGGTGTGTGCTAGTCAGCAGCTCTTTACTGCAGCTAAGGTCCTTGGGAAGGAAGAAGATGGATTTCAGCTTCTGGTCGCAAGGTTCACAGTCCAGGACCAGGTGTTCCCGTTTAGGCATCTGTGAGGCTGCAGGGTAGCGAGGGATGCCTGGTGAGCCGGGAGCAGCCGCGGAGAGAGAGCTCACTCTTCAGCTGCCTTCCGTGTGGCCTCCTAATAAAGCCATCGATTCCGGCACGGGCTCCCTCCTAGCAACCTAATGCAACCCCGTCACTCTCCAAGGCCCGCCTTCAGACGCCAGCATTGGATTAACCTCCACACTTAATCCATTATCCATTAATGTAAGACTTAGTGCCAAGCTTCCAATACTTTGGATAACAAAAGCATTATCCAAACCACGACGCTGTGGTACTGAAAGTCTGGATGTTCGCCGTCTTTCTCTCCCTCTTTTACTGTCTCTCCCTTTTTCTGTCACTCTACCTTTCAAGTAAATTAAAAAAAAAAAAGGAAGACTATCATCCTTGGTCCTTTTTCTTCCATCACTTTGACAGGTGATGACCCGGAAGGAAGACTTTTTCAACACCTGGAACTCGTGTCTGCACCACGTCGCTGCCCTGTCCCTGGCACACATTCACAGAGGTCAGTTGCTTCTTGTTGACTGTGGGTACTTGGTGGGGGGTGTCTCTGGGTCTACCTGCCTCCTGGCCACACAGCTCTGCAAGACAGGACAAGTCCCAAAGCGTGTGAGCCCTCATGTACATTTAGGGCCCCAAGTACCCCCCAGGGCCTTGAAGCTTGTGCTAATTCAACCCCCAACTTGATGGGGGCACTAACCAGGTGACACCCACAAGGCCCAGTACTAAACCATCAGGAATAGCTCACAGTCTGATGGTCCCATTGGCACTGGGCAGGGGTAGTTGGCAAACGCCCGTGCACTGCCCAGCGGCAGCTGTCCCTTGTGAATCAACAAATGGGAGCTATGAACAGAGACAATATGATGGGGCCATTGCCTGAAGAATTTTAAGTGTGAAAACTAGCTACCTCACTACCTAACCTAGTCCTCCAGTTAGAAAAAAAAATGGGCTTAGCCCTTTAAAACCGAAGTTCTGAACTGGGAGTGATTTTGTCCTCCTTGGGACATTAGGGCAGTCTTTGGAGGTGGTGCTGGTGTCATACCTGGGGGGCAGTGGTACTCGTGGGTGACGGTAGAAGCCAGGGACACTGTTAAATATCTGGTGTGCACAAGCTGATTTCTCACAAAGACTCAGCCAGCCTCAATGTCAGCATGGCTGAGACTGAAAAACTTCAACATCCATTTTGTCCTCAAAAGACCAAAATATCACTGTAAAAGGAACCCTTGAAAACCAGATAAGGCCCATAACAGAGTTCCTTGAAATTATAGTTTAAACTCAAGCATGATGGCCCCTGCTACCTGGGAGAATGTAGGAAAAAGCCAGATGTTTGCTGTGTGGGAGTCTCTTTTGCTTTTTTAAAGATTTTATTTATTTATTTGAAAGTCAGAGTTACACAAAGAGAGAGGAGAGGCAGAGAGAGAGAGAGAGAGAGAGAGGTCTTACATCTGTTGGTTCACTCCCCAACTGGCTTCAATGGCTGGAGCTGCACTGATCTGAAGCCAGGAGCCAGGAGCTTCTTCTAGGTCTCCCACATGGGTGCAAGGGTCCAAGGACTTGGGCCATCTTCCACTGCTTTCCGGGTCACAGCAGAGAGCCGGACAGGAAGTGGAGCAGCTGGGACTTGAACCGGTGCTCATATGGGATGCCGGCACTGCAGGCAGTGGCTTTACCCACTACGTCACAGCACTGGCCCCTGCTTTTTGTTTTTAAAAGATATATTTATTTATTTCAAAGGTAGGCTTACAAAGTGAGAGGAAGAGAGAAAGAGAGCTGCCTTCCACTGGTTCACTTTCAAATGATTGCAAAGGCCAGGGCTGGGCCAGGCTGAAACCAGGAGACAGGAGCTCTGTCCAGCTTCCCCACCTGGGTGGCAGGGGCCCAAGCACTTGGGCCATCTTCAACTCTTCCCAGGCACATTAGCAGGGAGCTGGGTCAGAAGCAGAATAGCCAGGACTCAAACCGGCACTCACTCATATGAGATGCCAGCATTACAGGTGATGGCTAAACCCACTGTGCCACAACACTGGCCCCTGTAGAGGGTTTTCTGCCACACAGCTGACCCAGAGAGGGCAGGGCTGGATTTGGTCAGCAACATAGCTGGGGTCTTGGCTCCTATCTGGGGATAGAATTCTCGATGAAGTCCATCACGGAGCAGGGCACATGTGATGCCCAGAAATCCAGGAGTGCCTACATCCTCCTTTCCCAATCAGTTCCACAGGAGCAAGGTGCCACGTTGTGACGGGCCACGTGGTTAAGTGGCCCTTTATTAACAGCTGCTTCTCTAACAGCTCTAAGGAGAGCCAGGTGGAATGAGTGGTTTGGGCTCAGATTGGTGTCCTCCATCTCTCTAAAGAGCAGCTCCTGGGACCTCGTGTCTCGGGTGAGCCTGAAGACACAGGGCTGGAGCTCAGTAGTGGAGCAAGTTTCTTGTGGGTACAGGATGTAGGAACCCCACAGGAGCACCAACCCAGGGGCCAGTCTTTTCATGCAAGGACCACACCCTGTACTGACCACAGTAACGTTAGCATCCCTGATTCTGAGGGGCCTCTGCTTTGTGCGCCCTGGACCCCACGGGAAGGCGTGAGGACAGGGACCAGGAGGATCAAGGACAGGGCAGAAGCCCCCTCCCTTAACGTTGTGGAGGAGCAGAGTGGGTCCCCTCAGTTGCAGATGCAGAAATTATAATTTATCCGCACACTCACGGGGTATCAGACTGAAGGAAAGTGACTCATCTTAAAACAGACTGATTAAAGACCAGAATGACAATTTATTTGTCACAAATCAAAATCCAACTGTTGGCTCTTAGAGACTCGCTTCATCTCCTCTATAGGAAAAGTCTCTATAGAAGAGGAGACATCAGAAGTGGGAGGAGCTGGCATTGTGGCACAGTGGGTTGGGCTACCGAATGGTATGCCAGCATCCCATATCAGAGTGCTGCTTCAAGTCCCAGCTGCTCTGCTTCCAATACAGCTCCCTGCCAATGAACCTGGGAAAGCAGTGGGAGATGGCCCAAGTACTTGGGCCCCTGCATCTACAAGGGAGACCAGGAACAGTTCCAGGCTCCTGGCTTTGACCTGGACCAGACCTGACTGTTGTGGCCAGGATGGATGATGTGTGTGTGTGTGTGTGTGTGTATGTGTCACTCTGCCTTTTTGTCACTCTTTCTTTCAAATTAAATGCAATAGATATTTTATAAAGTTTATAAGAAATTGAATTAAAAGAAGTTCACTTGGGTGCAAAAATATTTTAAATCCTTGCCTATGGGGGTTTTCCAAAAGTTGGCAGAACACGCCAGTACAAAGAGACTATGCACAGATGTAAAAAAAATAATTTTGCACCAAGATAAATTACTTTTTCATTCCATGTTCCCATGGATGTTTTGAAATACTAGTGTAGAGCTAAATTCTAATGAGGAGGTTGCACTGCCCGGACAGCTCTTGCCCTGGGCCTGACTGGGGAGCTGTCATTCACTATGACCTCCTCTGGATCCTGAGACCCCAAGGCCCGTCTGCTTCCCTGACCCCCTAGGTGCCCTGTGCACCAGCCTCACTTTGCACAGAAGCCTGCAAACCACGCATCTTCCGCTGGTGCCTGCTTTCTCTGAGTGCAGACATGAGGGAGTCTTCAAAAAGCTCATGGGAAGTGCAAAAAAAAAAAAAAAAAAAAAAAAATTCTGCACCCAAAGGTACTTATCCTTTAATTCCCTTTTGCATGAGGATGAATTACATGGACTCCAGGGGAAAGCTTCTCAACTTTCAGAGGTAAGATTCAGCTTGAAAAGAGGGGTCAGCTGTCACTGGCTGCCTGAGTGGGACAGTGTGCCTGGGGCCACTCAGCCGGCTGTGGACAGCAGAACCGAGCCTAGCGTAAGGCTGAGGGATGCAGGCTCCGCGGTCAGGTTAGCCGGGTTTGGAGCCTGGCTTTATGTGATGATGAATCAGTTACTCCTCTGAGCTCCAGTTTCCTCCCCATTCTTACGGTGTGCACAGCCTGGCATCTGCCTCGTGGGGCTATGGGGAAGATTGAGTGAGATGAGGCTCCGAAGTCCTTACCTTAGCACCTGCTTCATTATTAGTGTTCCATAAAGCCATGTGATTACTGCGAATCACTGCTCTCTGGAAACCTTGGTTCCCATAACCAAAGTACAGCATGCAGGCCCGTGTTCATTAAAAGGGAGAAAAGAAGAAGATGCAGTAGGTTGTGTCAGTACACGAGATCTGAACCTCAGAAGGCAAGGCCGAGGACTTGATGTCACTATAGCAGGGACGAAATCTAGATGCAGACAGAATCTTTTGTAGGTTAGTAACTAGAGCAGGAAAAGCGACTATTTTCAGGAAGTTGGCTGCAGGTTCAATGTCAGATGGAGAGGGTTTGGGTGTATGAAGTAGCATGGAAAGAAGCATAAGAACCAGTACAATGACTACACTTACAAAGGCCCAGAATGTTTCAAAACAGCAAACTCCGTCTATGATGAGGAGGTCTGTCTGGACGCAGACGGGGTCTTACCGATAAGAATGCAGGGAGCGTGCCCTGGCCAGGAAAACTTTAGTCACCGGGCCGTTGTCTTCACACACAGAGGTCCCCAGGGGCCGGGAGCAGGCGTGGAAGGAGCCCATCTGTGTTCAGTGACCAGGCCCAGATGTGGCCTTCAGAGACTTTCAGAGCAAGGTCAGCCTGCAGTGCACAGGGGAAAATGAACTCCAAATCCAGCCGCGTTTATTAGGAACAAATGGAGAAAGCCTTCAGGCGTCCGTGTCTGTGTGTCACCTGAAGGCTGGGGAAAACCGTGTTTGAAATAAAAATGTGAAGCGGTCTCTAGTGGTTTCTGCAGTGGGATGTAACCGTTACAATGATGAATTGATATTTTTCTGTGATGCATATTTTTATCTTGCCCTAGAAATAGCAGTTCTGACACATGGTTCTGTCTGAACCCCTTGGGGCATACTGATTCCTAAACTCAAAAGAAGAAACTAAGCACTTTTATTAAATTACATCCACCCTTGTGCAGCTCTGTGCAGAATTGTCTGCTGCCTTTCTCATTGTCAAAGTTGGCAAGCAGCTCTCATTATGCAGCAGGAAGTCCCTTTCCTGGTTCTTAATAAAGTGACTAATAATTGAGAGTGTTTCCATGAAGAACAAGTTGTAATTATAATTAGAATATATAATTGTGTGGATTTCTGCCTGTTGAGGATTAATTTCAGACTCCTCTCAAGGATACATTTGTTTTGAAACAGAACTTTCTTTGTTCATAAAAACAGGATCACATGCATTATTAACGCATTATTTCTGCATTTTATCCATTAGTGCTTGTTTCGGTATGCCTCCTGGGATCAGCATTTTCCTTCCAGTTGTTAATGGGGTTATTCTTTATACACACGCTCTCACCTTGCTATCGTGCAAGCTCTGGCATTCATCTTCCAGGAGACTATGGTAATAGACGCACCACCTCCTCCAATGGGCATTGCAACGTGCAAACTCAGGGAGAGAAAAAGGCTGCAGCTTTAGCCAGAAGTCCTGTGTGCATCTGGGTACCTGTTGTTCCCATGTCCCGTTCCTCTCAACTCTAGATGTCACCTGAGGCCGTGGCTCCCCTCAGCTGAAGGGCGAGCCTGTCCCGGAGTGGAACCAGCAGTCACAAGTTGGCACCTGTCTTTCTCTGAGTAACGGTTTTCTGCCATGCTGTTCTGCTACTGCTGGAGGTTGGGTATGGGCGGGTGGGAAAAGAAAAAGAGCAGCAGAGGGACCGTGTCGGCTCTGAGACCCCACGTGCTTTCTTCCCACGGGTTCCCAGCTGCTGGTGGGATGATCTTTAGGGTGATCTCAGTGTGGCCCCATGTAGGTGTTCTGAGAGGAGGAAGGGAAACCCCACCCCGACCTCTGTCCATCTAGCACCCACTCACGTCCTGTGTGGGCGGTGGAAGCAGGCAATGGTATTGGGAGCTGAGGATGGCCAGACACCCTCCCCGTCGTGTCTGGGAAGACCCGGTGTCTTGGAGGCTCCAGCACCGGAAAAGAGAAGGAATAGCCTAGCTTAGCTTTCCTTGCCCCAGTCTCACGGCTGAATCCCAGGACTACAGTCAAAAGGCACATCTGGGGACAAAGGGTCCTCAATTCTCAGGTACAACAGGGCCAGGGCAGCTGGGTGGATGGCTCTCTAAAATATATGTATTTATTTACTTGGAAGAGATGGAGAGACAAACAGCTCCCACCTACTATTTCACTCCTCAAATACCTGTAGTGGCTGGGGCTGGACCAAGGCTGAAGCTGGGAGCCAGGAACTCAATTCAAATCTTCCAGGTACTTGAGCCATGATCACAGCCTCCCAGGGTCTGGAGTAGGAAGCTGAAATTGGAAGCAAAACTGGGGCTTGAGCCCAGGTACTCTGATGCGGGACACAGGTGTCCTCACAGGCCAGATGCCCACCCTCCCCCACCCCCACCCCCGGGCAAACATTTTCCAAAGTCCTGGGACTTCAGGTCTCTGATGCTCAATGCTGAGAAATCCAGGAGGTGGCAGTGTGGGGCGGGGTGGGGAGGGAGAAAAGAAAGCGAGTACCTGCCTTCCCCCTGCACCTGCACAGCAGTGTCTGGTGGAGAGTGCTGAAGGCAGGGCCGAGTGGGAGCTGAGGGAGGTGCCTAGGAAACAGGCCGCTCTAAGTACAGCTGTGCTGCATAGGGACATTCCATCAACGAGCAGTCCTGTAAGACTGTAACTACCTGGATGACATCACAGTGGGCGATGATGACATCATACATCGGGCGATGATGCTGTGAACTCGCCGACTGCATGGCACAGGCAGTTGTCACATGATCCTTGATGGTGACAGTGAACAGCCATGTTGCTGGTTTATAGATTTACTATACTGCACTTCCAATGGTTACTTTACTGTGCCCCCTTTCTACTTGTTAAAAAAGTCAGTTGACTGTGAGACAGTCTGCAGTGTTGCGCCGGCAGCAGCCTTCCACATCTCATGTTCACCGCGTCTCTCGATTGCATCAAGGGGTCACGTGGAATGGCTGACCTGTGCCCGGGGGTCTGTGCAGGCCCACTCCACAGTGCTCACACAATGACAGAGTCGCCGACAATGCAATTCCCAGAATGTGTCCCCATTGTTTAGCGATGCATGGCAGAGGAGCAGGGCGTACTTTATGCTGACTTAAAGAATGGCTCTTTATTAAAAAAAACTTATTTGGCTGAACTTGAATCATTACACTCTGTAAAAACTTAGCAGAGCATGCAGTCTTGCTAAATTTTTTTTAATTACTGATATTCTGTCTGCCACCTTTATTTTATTTTTTAAGATTTATTCATTTATTTGAGAGGTAGAGTTACAGAGAGAGGGAGAGACAGAGAGACAGAGGGAGAGGTCTTCCACCCACTGTTTCACTCCCCAAATAGCCACAACAGCTGGAGCTGGGCCGATCCGAAGCCAGGAGCTAGGAGATTTTTCCAGGTCTCCCACGTGGGTACTTAGGCCCAGTGACTTAGGCCATCTTCTGCTGCTTTCCCAGACCACAGCAGAGAGCTGGATAAGAAGAGGAGCAGCCGGGACTCAAACCAGGGCCCATATGGAGGCCTAACAGGTGGAGGCCTAGCGTACTGCACTAAAACCCAACTTGGGTTTTAATTTTGTGCCTCATCAACACACAGATACTGGAAAGGAGCTAGTTTAAGATTGCAAACTGGGGCCAGCATTGTGGCTCAGCAGGTTAGGCTGCTGCCTGCGATGGGACTTCCCAAACCCGAGCACTCCACTTCCAATCCAGCTTCCTGCTGAGGCACCTGGGAAAGCAGCAGAAGATGGCCCAAGTCCTTGGGTCCATGCACCTACATGGGAGACCCAGATGAAGCTCCTGGCTCCTGGCTTCTGATTGGCCCAACTCTGGCCATTGCAGCCATTTGGGGCATGAACCAGCAGATGGAAGACCTCTTTCTCACTCTGTTTCTCCCTCTCCCTGTCATTCTATCTTTCAAATAAATAAGTCTTAAAAAACAAACAAACAAACAAACAAAAAGGAATGCAAAACACCCAGCATTACAGCACTCTCCTAGGCATCCCTGGCCTGCAGTGTTGCAGTGAGTCGAATGTCAGTCAGGTGGCATCTGTCAGTCATCACGCTGGGGTTTCCTCCCCAGGCCTCACCATCTCCCTGTAGCCATGTACTTGAACCTGAAGTCTGGATCAGCAGGATCCTAAGACCCAAGTGCTGTGTTCTTAAGAAGGGGCCTCACACTCCCCTGGCTGGAAGACAGAGCCCCCTGGGAGCCCTCGTCTCCCCCAGCACGGGGAGCTGTCCCTGGAGAGCACTGACTTTAGACCCTCTGCTACCTCTCCTTAAAGGAGGTGACCACTTGTGCCTCTGTTGCCCAGGGCAGAGGGAGAAGAAAGGAAAATGCAGAGTCCATTTCCTGAGGGATCTGTGTCTTGTGGAGGACTGAGGGGGACAGAATGTCCCTACTGGGCCTGCTGAGGCCACCCGTAAGCATCTCAGCCGTCTCCGTCTACACAGGGCTTCCTGTGTGGGGAAGCCAGGCTGAGTGCAGGGCTCTGTCACTTCCTTAACCTTCACTGTAACTTCACAAAACTGAGACAAGGAAGTCAGTTCTGCCTGGGCTCACCATGGAGGTAAGCTGCAGGCTGGGCTGAGCCCTGGCGCTGGCTAACCCCAAAGCTTTGCTCAGACGGGCTTTTTGGGCATCAGGGCACTCCCCAGCCTGTACGTGCCTCGTCTCCTGTGGATGAACGGTGGAGAGCAGCAGTTCCAGCCATCTCGGACTTCTGGAGGGTGTCTTTCTGTGCCTGTTCAACACACGCTCTCCTGTGTTAAAGCTGGCACGCACTGCTGATCAGCAGCCTCCCTGGGTCTGCTTCTGAATAATGCTTCCTATTTTATTCCATCTCCTGGGTTTCTATGAGGATTAAATGAAGCAAACAGCCATGGAGAAGCACGAGGGCCATACACAGTGGTCCCCCTGATCTGCCATTTTGTTCCCAACGTTTCAGTTACCCATGGCCAAGTGAGGTCCAAAAATATTAAATTGGAGTCTCAGTTTTTTTTGTTTTGTTTTGTTTTGTTTTTTCTTTTTTGACAGGCAGAGTGGACAGTGAGAGAGAGAGAGAGAAAAAGGTCTTCCTTTGCCGTTGGTTCACCCTCCAATGGCCACCATGGCCGGCACACCGCGCTGATCCAATGGCGGGGAGCCAGGTGCATCTCCTGGTCTCCCATACGGGTGCAAGGCCCAAGGACCTGGGCCATCCTCCACTGCACTCCCGGGCCACAGTAGAGAGCTGGCCTGGAAGAGGGGCAACCGGGACAGAATCCAGCACCCCGACCGGGACTAGAACCCGGTGTGCTGGCACCACAAGGCGGAGGATTAGCCTAGTAAGCCGCGGCACCAGCCCAAATTGGAGTCTCAGAAAGAAGCAATTCATAGGTTTTAAATAACATTTACTATGGTATGTTGTTGGAATTATTCTCTTTTACTCACTATTTATTATCATTGTGGATCTCCTGCTGAGCCTAATTTGCAAGATCAGCATTAGCATAGGGCTGAGTGCACAGGAGCAAACGTGGCAGCTGGGTACCCTCTGAGTTGTCAGGCTTCCACTGGGGGGTCTTGAGACCTTTCCCCATGGACAGTGGGGGACTATTCTGATAGTGAGGGAGCTAGCACAGTAAGCCCTGTGCATCATGTTATGGAAAAAGTCACTCTAATCCCCACCCAAGTAAAGAGGAAGAAACTACTGCCTTTGTGCTGGAAGAAACTGAGGCCGGGAGCCGCTAAGAAAGCTGACTAAGGTCGCACAGCCGGAAGGGAAGGCAGGGGAATTCAGGCCCAGCAGACGGCAGGGCTCATGGTGCTCTGGACCTGCGTCTGGTGGCCAGCAGCACTCGAAGGGCAGGAAGCAGCAGTCCCCCACTGGTCAGATGTGTTTTTGTGCCTTTGTTTTCCGTTGCAGGCCTGCAAAATCGTACCTTGTAGGATGTACTAGAGAACCGGTCGCAGTCTCAGCTGACTTTGCATCTTCTGACACCTAAGGAGTTTCAAAATAAGGCGAAATTTGTACCACGCTGGTGAGGGAGAGTAACACAAAGAGTGAAAAAAAAAAAAAAAAAGACAAAAAAAAAACAAAGTCAGTTTGTCCCAAGTGACTTCATAGCGTGAGTTTTCCATTACACAAGAGGGTTAGGAATATGACCTTCTATGCTAAGAACCAAAATAGAAGGATAGAAACTATTGTCTTATCCTAACAACCTAGGTACAATCACATATTTTAAAAAAATTATTCTATACCATGTACTGTAACATTAAACATATTTGCAATAAACATAAATTTAAATTTAGGTTTTAAAGGACAGCATGTTCTAATCTCACAAAACATTTAGCAAATAACCTTTGAGTTCACATGAGCCACCCACACAAAAACCAAAATGAACTACAAGAAAAAAAAAAACATAGAAAATGCAACCGTCTGTTGACAACCAGATTTTCTTTCAGCTCTTTGAGTTTTTTGTCTATAAATAATCTGTATGTTTCAAATGGGACCGTTTTCTTTAAAGGTGCCTTCTGGCATGTTCTCACTTCAGCGTGTCTTAAAAACAAAAATTCAAGGTGTAAATCATGGGCACTATTGGGTTCTGGAGGGCAGCTCTTTAAGAGCCGGGCTTTTTAGATAACAGAAGTGTCCAAATGAAGCATTAAGATGATGGGTTCTTTCTTCAGAGCATCTGTTTGTCTTTTGTAAGCTTGATAAATCACCAGAGATAAAAACATCATTTTTAACCCATCATAGATCCCAAAGGCCCGCAGGAAAAATAACGCTGTGTCTTCTGTCCATGAATTTACCTCTCTCTCGCTTATGACTTGGGAGATTTTATTTGCAGAGAAAACACAACGGTCCACTAACTTGAAAACGATGGCTTTTACACAGAAACGTGAGAACTGAAAAGAGAAGCATTTGTCCTTGGATAGAATCATTTAATGAGTTTTGGAATCTGCGTCCAGTGGCACAGAACATTAGGGAAAATAACTGCAGGATTGGCTGGTGGTCGGGCTTTTCTCCCGGACCTCACCTCCATGCACTGACACCAAGAACCCCTCAGCTGGGGGGTGGGGAGTGGGGGGTTACTTCATATCAGTGGACACTGGGGAGGCTGTCTCTTGAGGTTTTATTATATTTTGACCCTGAAATATCACTGAGATATTCTCTCTTAAATGGCAGCATGGAAAATAGAGGAATTCCCATAGGTTTTTATAATTACAGATAAAGAGATTTTGTGTCCAAGCCTGCTCCAAAAAAACATTTGTAGCCGATATGACTTCTCACCACTTCTTACCATAAACCAGAGCTTCTGGGTGCAGGAACCAGAGAAGTAAGGCAGTTAAGAAAACACATCAGGACAGAACAACGGCTTTTGAAAAAGTCCCAAATAGCTGTTTCTGGGCCTGTAGAACAATTTCTTGGTGCAATGACTATTAGGGTGCTCTCTGTGTGCATAGTTTGTTGTTTCGCAGTCCTGAGCAGTTTGAGATAAATTTCATGCACACCCATTCCAGACTGTGGGCATGCAGTTGAGGTTTGCTGATATCTGCGATGAAAGGTCACTTTAAGCAGACACCCACAGTCTGTCCTAAGCAGCAGAGGTGCCCACAGTCTCAGCTGCACAGGACCGGAGGCGGCTGTGAGCCACTGACCACGGTTCACTCTGTTGTCCGCTCCTGCAAGAGGCATGCAAACCCTGCTAGTCCTGGGGACGGGAGCCAGGGTGTTGACTCAGACTATGCAGCTGAGGTGTCCCGAGGAAGTGGAGACGTGCCATGTGTCTCTTCAGTGCCAGCTGCTGCACCAAGAGGGAGCTTTTCAACTGCTATCTCCCCCTAACCCTCACCAACCTGAATCTAGCTTCTACTGCATGGGCCTTGGGAAGGTTCCCACATGGCACCCCTTTCTTCCCTCCCACATTCACCATCTCCACCCAACCTGCATTTGCTAAAGGCTTACCATGTGCCAGGGACCGTGCAAAGTTCTGGGGATGAAAGATCCAGGAGGAGAGGGGCCCCGGATAGAGCTGGGAAGAGAACCGTGCTAGGCCACAGCAACAGGAGAGCATGAAAGGGGCAGAGGTGGTTGGGGGAGAGCCTGGTGCAGGCGGTTCCCCACAGAGTTCCGGGCCGGGCAAGATGCATTCAAGGGACAGGAAGATGGCTCTGCTTGCACAACCAGCAGAAGGAGGAGCAGGAGGGAGGTGTGGGGTGCACCCGCGAGACCCCGAGAGTGACCCGAGTGGAAGCGTGAGTGCCCTGGAAAAGCCAAGAGTGAGGAAAGGGTGAGGCCACAGGAGAGGACCAATGTAGCTGGGCCTTGTGCAGCGGGTGGACAACGTGACGTGGGTGTGGCCGAGAAGCCCACAGGGCTCAAGATGGCCAAGTGCAGCACAGGAGAGTTAAGTGGAGAGGTGCAAAATCCAAGTGTGAAGTAGAAAATCAAGGTCAAGGCCATGAACCAGGCCACTGCCCATAGCTGACAGTGTCTCCCTGATTCAAGTGCTACCACTCTTGGCTCTCTCCTAGTGCTCTGGGGGACACTGCTGGTGGCGGCTGAGTTCCAGTTCAGTGTCACTCCCCAGTCATCTTTCCATGGGGCTCTGCAGGGGGTCGAGACAGTCCCGTGGGCAAGGCTCTTTCTGGCTGGTGGTGATGACCCTGGGGAGAAGATGTGGTGACAGAGGCCCCAGGGAGCTGAGGCCATGACAAATGAGTGAGTGATGCCCTGTTCACCTGAGGGCTGGCATCCTCCCTGCTCATGGGGGGTGGGGGATCTGTGGGTTCCAGAGAAGGAACCAGGTTGGCTGTGCTAGGTTGAGAGGACTCTGTTAGGGGGTAGGTGGCTTTGTGCCTACATGAAAGCCCGCAGGTGGCTCCTCTTAGCAGTCAGCTCCGAGGGCAAGACCCCTAAGGAGAGGCACGAGTGTTTGGGGTGTGCAGCGCCCCTCTGACACAGAGGCAGCTGCTGCTCTCTCCCCAGATTCAGATTGCTGCACACGGGGTTGAGCCCCTCCGTAAGCCCCCATGCCCCCACTTTGGGATCTGGCCACAGCTGGGACTTGGCAGGCAGTTAGCCACACTGAGCTGTCATGGCTCCGACCAGGGCCAAGACTTCCAGGACATCAGGGATACCCCGATACTGTTCCCATCTGGAAGACTTGGCCAAGCTGGCATTTTGCCAGGAGAAGAACCCTGTAATCATTTCTCTCCTCACAGATTTCGAAGAAGTGGGGAAAACATACTTGTCTGTTTGCTTACAACATTTTCAATGCCGCCTCTCACAAGACTCTGGGCTCAGAGCTTCAGGGCCACGTGACCCTCTTTACTCCGATGCAGGGGCTAAGATGCGGACATGAGTTCCTCATACATGTGGAACATGACAAGCCCGTGAGAGTGCAGGGTGCCGGCACCTGTCGCACGACCCCCAGACGGCTGCAGAAGAGCCCCAATGTCCTGGGTCTCTTTTTCTGTAAAGATTTATTTATTTGAAAGGCAGAGTTACAGAGGGGCAGAGAAAGAGCAAGAGAGAGAGAGAGAGAGAGAGAGAGAGAGAGAGGTCTCCCATCCCCTGGTTCACTCCCCAGATAGCTACAATGGCCAGAGCTGTGCCGATCCAAAACCAGGAGCCAGGAGCTTCCTCCAGGTCTTCCATGTGGGTGCAGGGGCCCAAGGACTTGGGCCATCCTCCACTGCTTTCCCAGGCCATAGCAGAGAGCTGGATCAAAAGTGGGGCAGCCAGGAATGCTTTACCCACTAGGCCACAGCACTGGCCCCTAAGGTCCTGGGTCTAGAAGTGTCACTGGGACCCCAAAGTTTGCCACAGTGTGCTCGAAGGCAGAGGTGATAGAGTGAAAGGCTTGTTTTGGGAACGGCACCTGGCCTGCAGTGTCAGAAGGGAGAGCAGGGGAGAGGCCAGGAGACTATCTTGAAAGGATGAGCCTGGAAGAGTGGCCACAGTGGGCATGGGGTGTGCTGATGCCATGTTCATGGGCTTGGCCTCTGCTGGTCTGGGCTGGGCTGGGGGCACACCCAGGAAGGGGCGGAGCTCTGGAGTGACCTTCACACACACACACACACACACACACACACACACCCCGGCTCCCCAGGGGGAAATTCTCCTGGCCTCAGGGCACCTGTTGCTCTCAGGGAGGAGACCCAGGGCAGGGGTGAGCAAAACCCGTGGGCGTGAGCAGTGAGGCCGAGGGCAGACCCGCACAGAGGGGACAGTGTTGAGACCGATGGAGGCCTTGCCCTCGAGAAGTGCTAAGACTCCAGGACTGGGGGAAGGAAGTGCATTGAGACTCAGTCATAGACCAAGGGCTTACGTGTGGGAAAAGAGTACCGCTTATTCCTGTGGGCTTCAAGACCTGAGGATGAGAGGGGAGGGCCACACATGCAGGGCTCTGCCACTCCTTGGAACAGAGCAGGCTGGGGACAGGGCAGTGAGCTGTGGCCCTCATCCACGCCTGGAAGTCCCCAAGCATCCACTCCACACCCCTTACTACCCCTCAGTGCACAGGGGCCTTCACGGTGACTATGACTTGGCCAGAAGTTCAAGGTCCCTATTTATCCTCCAGGCTGATTCTGAAAACAAGGCCAGGGTGAGTTCTTCATGCAAAATGAAGCGTGCTCTCTCTCTCTCCTCTCTCTCTCTCCTCTCTCTCTCCCTCTCAACATCCCCCAGTTATGTGGTGACCAAGGGGTGGGCGAGGGACTCTGGAGGCCTGGAGTGGCAGACAGTTCTGCACAGGGAGTCCAGGGAGCTGCTGTCACACACTGGGAGAGGAGGGGATGGGGGTCGGGGTGCCCGCGTTGTGCTGCAGGATCACTGGAGAAAGGAGTCACTGATGGGGTCGGGGGACACAGGGGAGCCCCACCCTCAAAGGAGAGGCCAATCAGGCGATCTGGGACCCACAGCTCCTGGAGCCAGCAAGAGCTCAGCAAGGGAGAACTTTACAAAGAAAGCAGATTTATTTTCCCACAGTTTCGGGGGAGGGGGCAGAAAGTCCAGATAGCTCTGTGCCAGCAGGAATGTGGGGTGGCCGCTGCCGAGAGGAGAGAGCCAAGGGCGAGAACCGAGTGGCCCCCTGAGGGAAGCAAGCAGGAAACAAGTTGATTTCTGTGAGCTGACACCTTTACAAAGGAAACACCCACCTGAAAAGCACTCTCTAAAGAAAGCCGAGCACCTGTGTCAGTAGAGGTTTTTTTTAAAGAAGCGTGTAGGCCACGAGGGCTGCTCCCATGTGGACAGAAGTGAGGTCTCTATGAAAGGAGCTTCATGTAGCTCTCAGCTGTGCTTCTGCTTTCCACCTTGACTCTTGCCAGATCAAATGCTGGAAGGCCCACCTTGGACTTCCCAGCTTCCGGACCTATACGACATTCCCATGTCTGTTCTTTATAAGTCATCAGTCTGTGGCATTCTGTGATGGCAACTTAAGTGGATGAGGACTCTGTGATTAATTAATGCTAGCATTAGCCAGTTGGAGACTGGATGGACAGGCACATCGGGGCAAACACATGAAGCTGGCCACACTGACCCTTCTGTTGATGCTGGGTGCATTTTGAGTGGACAAGAGCCAAACCTGAGACTCGGAAGAAACACTCAGTACGAGACAGGAACGAACAGCAGCCACCATGGCACCGAGTCATTTACCGTAATGCAAATGTCTTACCACGAGCTGTTTACAGGTAATAGTGAAACTACAGAAATTACCCCGATGGTGCTCTCCTGGTGACAGTTTGTTATTGCTGATATAATTCTCTGCGAGCATTCAGCATTTGTTGGGGTCAAAACAGTAGAATCAGGCTGCCCATCACTCGTGAGGCCACACGTAGCTCTGCCTGCCCCGGTGGGGTCTGTGCAGGTTGGGACGGAGCTTGGGGCAGGTGACTGCTTTTGCATGGCAGGATGTGTCCAAGTGAAGACCGAGCCATGCGGTGCTGACAGGCGAGAGTGGGGACTGCTCCCAGCAGAACGGCAGTGAGCGGTGACGACGGGTGGAGCGGACACGGCTTTCGGGCTAGCAACAAGAGGCTCCTCAGGGTGGGTTAGTTATGAAAAGCTCTGGTTTCTTTCAGAAGAAGCGGGTTTAAATCTGAGGGTGGAAGCATTGTCAAGAATGAAACGAAAAGTCAAAGCCGTGTTCAGGGCAGAAGATCTGTAGTCTGGTGCTTATTTGGATGGAAATGAAAGCAGCCCTCGGACAAGCAGGCCTTCGATGAGAGCTTGGTTGAGGATCTAGAGAAAGGGAATGACATTTATGTCAATGGTCTAGACTGACATTCCCGGAGTTTTCAAGATCAGTTTTTTTTTTTTTTTGATAGGCAGAGTGGACAGTGAGAGACAGAGAGAAAGGTCTTCCTTTGCCCTTGGTTCACCCTCCAATGGCCGCCGCGGCCGGCGTACCGCACTGATCTGAAGCCAGGAGCCAGGTAATTCTCCTGGTCTCCCATGGGGTGCAGGGCCCAAGCACTTGGGCCATCCTCCACTGCACTCCCGGGCCACAGCAGAGAGCTGGCCTGGAAGAGGGGCAACCGGGACAGAATCCGGCACCCCGACCGGGACTATAACCTGGTGTGCCAGCGCCACAAGGCGGAGGATTAGCCTAGTGAGCCAGGGTGCCGGCCTCAAGATCAGTTTTAAGTGGATTGTTAAAACATGATTTTTGTAAACCTTCTTGGGTTTCCTTCCATCAGTCTGCTGAAGAAAGTTGACTGGAGAAAGATGACTCAAGGTATCTAGATCTAGATCTATATGTCTGTCTGTCTATCCATCTATCAGGATCTATGGACAGACAGACAGACATATATTTCGGAGGTTTTGAGCCAACATAGAGAAGAGTTAAATCCACGGACATCATGATGAAAGGTTGAGATAGAAAATGTGGCCAAATGCACCAGGGCAGGTGGTGGAAATGTGGATAAAGTGTGGTCTTCCGGGGACAGGATGGCCCCCGGGGTGTTAGGGTGGAGTTTGACCTTGGCAATGGCCTTGCGCTCTGATGTAATCAGCCCAGCTGACCAGGTGGAGACATTGCTGTGTGCAGGCCCCAACCTACCTTGGAGGGACCAACGGGGAGCCCTACAGTGTCACCAAGGAAGGACGGACAGCATGCTGTTTCCGTCTGTGGTAGCCGCCGCGTCCCCTTCAGACCAGCAGCGCCTGGAGTCTGAGCGGGGGTCTTGCCCCCTCTGTTTCTGCCCCGCAGTGACACTGGAGCAGTTCTCCCTGGCGGTGACGCGCTGTCCTGACGCAGAGGACCGGGCTGTGCTAACAAAGGTAGGTGACCAGCTCAAGGACTGAATTTCTTAAAGCCGGTAGTGTTCCCATTGCCCTAAGGAGAGCTCCGTTTTTACGAGCGGGAGTAGATTTATCATCTCTGAATTTTGTGCTCCATGGGGATGAACCTGTCATCGGCAGGTAGGGGGTTGCTGGTTAATGAGCAGAGCCACGTCCGAGGGCTGCAGTGGAGTGACAGGAGAGTGGGTGACAACTACAGCAAGGACTCCGCTTAATCCTCCCGAGAGCCCCACTGGTTCTATTTAAACTTCTCTGACAGTCTTGACTCTGTTAGTAGATTTATGAGGCTTGGTCAAATTCCATGTCTCCCACTCTATTTTTAATTAAGACAAAGGATTCTACATCCTCCTTCTGTCACCATAGGGACGGCTACACAATTAGACTGTTCTTCTTAACCGCTGGGACGCACTTCTTATGTCATAGTTTCCTTGCCCTGGAGTGGAAGAGAAACTTACTTCCTTTTCAGTAAGAATTCTTTTCTGTCCCTGTGAGTGACATGAACAGAGGCGTGGGGTAACCTTGATTTGGGCTACACCTGCAGATGAGCCAGAGGTGTGGGAAAACCTGGCAAGAAGCCTTGTGAATTTAACTAACACTGTGTCTTGGAGGCAGAAAGCAGTAAGATGCAAACATATAACACACACACACACACACACACACGCACTTTTCCACTGACGACTGACACTCCTGTTTTCACCTGTGAACTGTGCGGGCTGACCTCAGACGTAGGCATTTCCGTGACGTCATTTCGGCTCTGCACCATCAGGAAGCCGCGTGCACCAGGAATTGCATTTCTTTACCTAAACCCTGGTTTCTTTACCAGGTGTCCTCCGACTTTAGAAATGGGTGGAAAAAAATAGGGCGTCACTCTAAGGGATTTTCGACTCATTTGCCTAAGGTGTGATATTTTTGGTCTGTCTGTTTTTTTTTAAGCTTTCAGTGATGTTAATTTTATAATAATAAAAAAAAAGTGTTGCTGGTCCTGAGGGGTGGGTTGTGTGGGAGACCTGATTCATCAGAGTCCTGGGGGCAGTGGTAGAGACTCAAGCTCATGGGCTTGTCCTGGTCTTCTGAGGTTTTGCACACAAAGCTCTCTGTTGGCTGCCCTGAGGTCCATTCCCTGAGGACGGGGCCTCCCAAGGTCAGGCTGTCTTTTTTGACCTTGATGCAGCTCTCAGGGCCCTTTAACCTCACGCTCTGTTCAAGGCAAGGAGGACCTGGGCTCGCTCTTGTATCCTGCCCAGCATTTTCTCCCACCATCATCTGCTTCTCTCTTTCCTTCCTCTTCTGTCTGTCTCTCCCCTGCGTTCCCCTGCGGCCTGCCTGGCGCTACTGGTGAGCTCCACCTGGGGGTTACGTGGGCATCTCAAGGGGGGGGTGTCGGGGACGGGGAGGCCAGCTCATGAGACCGTAACCCCAGGCCAGCTTCTAGGCGTCCTTGTGGTTACACAGCTTGGGACACCGCAGCTCCTCTCTGAGTTTGTTCACATCTAGAGTGGGTGGATGGAAAGAGATGTTACCCAAAGGTTCCTTCTCACAGTCTCACCTGCTTGCTGACTCTCAGACTGTCCCCAGCTGGCTTCTCTATTGCATTCAGTGAGGAACAGACAGTCTGGGGCTAGGGTGGGAAGACTGAGGCTTGGGGCGTCCTGGAATGCGGCTGCCCTTCCCTGACATTCAGTGCTCTGTGTCTCCCCTGTTGGTTTCTGCAGAACGCATGAGACAGCAGCTGAGGGCCGTGCCTGTGGGTGCTTTCTCAGTATCTGCAGCTATCTGGGCAGGCACCATCAAAAAAAGTTTCACTGAGCAAAAAACGTGCTGAGGGCACAGACACTGAAACTATGTTAGGATTTTTTTTCAGACGAATGAGGTTTTTTTTTTTTTTTTTTTTTTTTAATGTCACATATGGGAGGGCACCATGTGGTGTGACAACAGGGTGCAGGATTGTCACAGGTGTTATGGGAGAGGACGTAGTAAGGGTGACAGTAGAGTGTTTTGATGAGGGCCGACCTACTGCTGATTGTGTTTGCTCTGGCGCAATCGATTTATTTAACTCAACCTTGTGAGCACTTATTGGAGGCAAAAACCAAAGATCAGGGCCCATTATGATGTTTTTAGAATTACATTTTGCACGCATATTACCGTGTCCTGACATTGCCAAAGGCCGCCGAGACCTGAGGGCTAACGTGTCATGGTAATCCATGAGAGTGCTGTATGCACAAGCCGCCCGGAAGACACGGGACAGGAACACATGGTTAAGCCAAGGTCAGACACACTTGGAGAAACGGACATCGCTGAGACCTTGGAGATGGAAGAGCAGGCGAAAGGGGAGGAGCAGTGAGTAGCACCACTATTGAGTAGCAGCAGGTGGTAGAGCAGGGACCAGAACAGGTCTCCATTTCCTCCAGCTGGGTTTCTTCCTGGGGCATCCACTCAAATGAGCAGACTTACTGGAGAATCCACCGCCCCCAAGGACACGCCTGGGAGGTGAGACTGAGACACGACCTGGAAATGTTCACTCGCGGCTGGCTTGGGGACCCTGTCCCGTGGCCGAGGGCACTGTGAGACGGGCGAGAGCTGGCTCCTCTGCGACTCGGTTTCCCCATGTGCCAAGCAGAGCACAAGGCTGTTCCCGACATGCTTTTCCCACCACGGCAACCCTGTGAAGGAGCCAGGAAGAGACCCCGAGAAGTAAGACAGCTGCTATTCCAGGTGGCCTGTGGCGGCCAGAATTCACCACTGCTGGGAACCACAGACAATAGTTGGATTCCACACATGTCCATTCACTTCTCATCTCTGAGCTGACCTGTTTCTCCCCTTGTTCCTGGTTCTGCTTGCCAGTGACTGCAGTGCCTTGGGGTCACTCCCCTGCAGAGCCCCTTGCCCTTGGCTCACGGTAACTCAGGGCTCAGTCCACACCCCACGACTCTGTCATCCCAGCACTCCCCCTTCCCAGTCCTCACCACCCCTCAGGGCTGGAGGCAAGTCCACGGTGTTGCAGCCTCTCAGGGTCGTCCCTCTCCTGTCCTGAAGCAGGCACTTGAACTTGGTCCCTGGGGAATGGGCTCCAGGCCTCACCCTGCCGAGACCCAGTGTGTGGCCCTGGGCGGGTGGCTTCTTTCTCTCAGTCTTGTGTCTCCTCCTGGTAACAGAGAAGGTAAATTAGGTGAGCTCGAAGACCCTTCCGGTGTCCACACCTGCAGGTGTGCGGCGAGACATAACTGGCCACGTGTGATTTTTTTTCTAGTTTATTTTTATTTGAAATGCAGAGGCGGGGTGGGGTGGGGTGGAGGAGATCGTCTATTTGCTAGTTCACTCTCCAAATGCTCACAACATCTGGGGTTGAACCAGGTTGAAGCCGGGAGTCTAGAAATCAGTTTGAGTCTCCCACACGGGCGGCAGGAGCCCAGCCACTCGAGCCAGCACCTGCTGCTTCCTGGGATGCACATTAGCAGGAAGTTGGAAGTTGAAGCAGAGCATGGGGCTTGAACCCAAGCACTCCATATAGCATGCAGGTGCCCCACGCATCCTCTTAACCACTGCACCAGATGCCCTCTCCAACCACCTGTGGTTCTAACTGTGCTGCGGGGTGAACCCACCTGGCCTTTCCCACCTGCCTCCTCTTCAGGCTCTGTCACGGGAACTCAGAAGCCCCGGATGCTACACATTCTGTCTGGGTTTATTCTCAGCCCTAATTCCCTCTCTCCTCTGGAATATGGTGACCAGAGAGTTTATCTTCCAAACATGAACATTTTTTGAGAAGGAAAGAAGTGTCATTAAAAATTCAGCTCAGGTGATAAGCATAAGACACAACTGCCCAGGTGCACAGGAGCCTTTGGTCAGCGTGTGTGTTCTCAACCAAGCAGTTCCACTGTGCCTGAGACGCGGGTCCAGGCTCTCCTGCCTCTACTCCCACCATGATGGTCTCCTCTTAAAAATTACACCCCCTTTTCAGGGTGGACGCTGGCATGAACGTGAGCCTCTTGGTGTCAGTCTGCATTTGGACCAATGTTTTCTCAGCTCACTTTGTTCTTGCAAATCTGGGGGTTTCCTACACATCTGGCAACAGCTGATTGCAATTGGGGTGGAAGACCATGACTCCAGCAGGGTCCTCCTTGAGACTAAGGCCTCCTGAGGCCATCACCTGCGGGCCTCCCTACCTCACTAGGGTAAGCAGAAAAGTGAACAAGGTGCTCAAGGGAGCGTGTGCCCCGTCAGTGCTGCCCTCCAAGGCTGGGACACAAGAGCTACCATTGCTGGTGCTTTGGCTGGCATGCTATGCCTGGAACAAGGCAACAGAACCATGGTGGGCTTGGAGCAAACCTTCCCCGCTCCTGTGATGCTAAGCTAACGCCTGGAACATTCCCCCATGCTGCAGGTCTAGTGCAGCCACCTTACCTAAGGCTTCTCCCTAGAGGTCAAGGCCGGCATTTCTGTATATGGGACTGGACATCACACACTACTCACTGTAGAAAACAGTACCAGAAGCCATACTGCCTCCAGGAAGACAAATAAGTAAACCAGCCCCAGGGAGGGCTTGTGCAGTGCACCACCTCAGATCTCCGCTCCCCACCCTGCAGACCTGTCCCAGGGCGATCCCAGCCATGCTCTGACGAGGTCCAAGTCCCCCAGCGCCCGAGTTCATATCTGCTGTCCACCCAGGGCAGCCTGCAGGGGCACAGCTGCCAGCTACCAAGGCCCAGGCCAGGCAAAAGCACTTCTTAGTGCCTGCAAACACTGATGCTGCCCCCAGATGCACACAGGAACCTGGGCAGATGTGAGGAGGATGCCAGGCCTGCCTCCCTCGCAGCCGCTCGCCAGCAGAGCTGGCCAGGCACACCCCTCGCTCGAAGGATGTTCTTACAAGTCCGACTCCCAGGAGTCCTTCCTGGCGGGAAAGTCTCCAGGCAGCCCCGCCCCTTGGGACCCCGGAGCTCAGCCGACGCAGCCTGCCCTCAGCATCAAGGCCCAGCGCCCAGCCTGCGGGGGTCCTGTGGGGAGAAACATGGGGTTCACCTTCGCCTGGGAAGGGCCCAGCCGGGGAGAAAGGGCGTTTTCCACATGACCGCTCTGTTGCTTCGCTCCCTGGGCCTCAGCAGCGTCCCAGCAAGCTGGCTGTCTAGTGTTTCTTAAATTGCCGTTGTCACGAAGATTCTTTCTGCTTCGCTTCTCCCAAAGTGCTCCTCCTGCTCCCCCACCATCAGTAGGCCCACCCCTCCCGCCATCACTGGAGGGTGGGCCTGGGGCTCCGGCACAGGCGCCCGGCCTGGCCTCAGTGCTGAGAGGAGGCCTCAGCCCTCGGCTGCCCGACGCCGCTCCCCAGGGCCTTTGCAGGGGACTGTCCCCGCGGCCCCGGTGGCCACTTGGCCCTGTCGAGCGGGCGAGGTGGGGATTTTCCCTCTCTCCTGCGCTCTAACTGCTCTGCTCTTCCTTTTCGCAGATGCGTGGGCGGCAGCCTGTTTAAGCACCAAACGTGGCAGCCAGGGGTAAACTGCCAGAGCTCTCACCCCACACACACACACGGGGCTGGCGGCCGCGCCTCCGGTTCTGGGTTCTGTACGTGGGCCTTTTCCCGCCCAAGGAGCCCGTCTCTGTCCCATGGCTTTGAGTGTCGCAGTCTTCCTGGGCGGGAAGGGCTTCCTTCCACCCTTCTCAGGTCAAAACCCCCAGGGGCTGCCGGTCGGTTGGTCGTGGTCCCTGCCTCCTCTGTGTGTCCCACACAAGCCCCCAGCCCCCGCTCAGTCGCCTGGGGCTGGTCATGGGATCAACCTCCCACATAGAGGGAGGCTTGACTGCACTTGCAAATCCAGTGCAGGATGAGTGGTTGTGGGTCCCTGTTCTGGGTTCTGTCAGTGAGGGTGGCGGGAGAGCAGAGGCGTTAGCACCCACCCGTTACCCACTGTCCTCGCCCGGTCTCCCACTGTGCTCTTGCCTGTGAGAGTCACATAGGAAGAGGTGTGTGGCCGGCAGCATTCCTAAAATAGCTGTTCAACAAGTGCTGACCGAGGCCTGTGCCGTGCCTGGAGATGTCCTCCTCATACTCATACCTGGCTCACTAGATGTGTCTTTTTTTTTTTTTTTTGACAGGCAGAGTGGACAGTGAGAGAGAGACAGAGAAAGGTCTTCCTTTGCCGTTGGTTCACCCTCCGATGGCCGCCGCGGCTGGCGTGCTGCGGCCGGCGCACTGCGTTGATCCGAAGGCAGGAGCCAGGTGCTTCTCCTGGTCTGCCATGGGGTGCAGGGCCCAAGCACTTGGGCCATCCTCCACTGCCTTCCCAGGCCACAGCAGAGAGCTGGCCTGGAAGAGAAGCAACCGGGATAGAATCTGGCGCCCTGACCGGGACTAGAACCCGGTGTGCCGGTGCCACAAGGCGGAGGATTAGCCTAGTGAGCCGTGGCGCTGGCCAGGAACGTGTCTTAATGTTTTACCCACACTCCTTAAGAGAAAAGGGCCACTGGTGGCACAGAGGTCAAGTTTCAGACCTCGGCTCTTCCAGCCACAACTGCCTTTCTCTTATTCCTGCACCTCTGTGCCTTCAGGGACCCTGGAGTGCTCGCCTCCCTTCATTGCTCAAGGTCAACCCTCAAGTACCAACTTGTGCCCTGGTTTTGCAGGGCTCAGCTCAAACCACACTGTTAGCGACAATCGTCCTTCCAGTGACACTTGAACTTTGGAAAGGAATCTTTGGTGCATAGGACTTTTTTTTTTTTTTTTTTTTAAGATGTATTCATTTGGAAGGCAGAGCAACACAGAGAGAGAAAGAGAGAGGTCTCTCATCTGCTGGCTTACTCCCCATATGGCTGCAACAGCCAGGTCTGGGTTAGGCTGAAGCTGGGAGCCAGGAACCTTATCCTGAAGCTGGATCAGAAGCAGAGTGGAACCAGCACTCTTATATGCGATGTCAGAACCCTAAGCAGTGACTTAACCCACTGAGCCACAGTGCCGGCCTCAGGACCAACTTTTTAAGTCAAACGAATAGGTATTGCATGGTTGAATGTGACACTCCATGATAAGTCCACAGTTCACACGGCAGGCACTCTGCTGGGCACTGGTTGGGGGAGCATATCTCTAAAACCTGGCCCTGGCCCTCAGGTAGCTCCCTGATGGATCGCTGAGACAGACCTGCGATTGAACTCCTAGAAGCAGGCCCCCTGCAGTGGACCAGTGCTGAAAGGGAGGGAAGGTGGGTTCAGGGAGGGCTCCCCAGAGCAGGTAGCATTTGAGCTAAGCCTCCATGCCTCTGCAGAAATGAAGCAACTGTGTGGTTCCGCTGTGCTGGCCGGTGGTGTTGATGTGACAAGTCGTGAGCTGGGTTTTCCATTTATAGAGCGTTTCAGGTGCACTGATGCATACTCGAGAGTGGGCGGCCAAAACAGGGGACTCGGGCAGCTGCTGCCCGGGGAGGCTCATCCAGAAGCTTCGATTCTTTTTTATTAAAAACTTTTGATTCACAAGCAATTGTTGTGGGGCTACGGTGCGATACTTCAATACATGCACCCTGGATAAGCCCACCTGCCCCGGCAGCCACCCTCCTCCTCCTTCCGCACGCTTGGAGCAGCAGCTCTCTCCTGCAGCTCTCCAACCCCTCGAGAGGGTGTGGCTGTGAGTTCCACGCACCTCACTGTGCCTGAAACAGCCGAACCTCTTACTGCTGTCCGCCTGTGTATGGGCACCTGTTATCCAACCTCCCTCTCCCCACCTCTTCAGCCTACAGGCGTGTCTATTCTAAGTTCAGATAACCTTTTTTTTTTTTTTTAAACTTCTACCGGTAAGGGAAAACATATACTATTTCTCTGTCTGTGTCTGGCTTCGTTTGTGTAACGTGATGATCTCTATCTCTTTCTGTTTCGCAGCAAATGCCTGAACTTCATTCTTTGTTATGCTGAATAATGTTTCATTATGTGTATGTACCACGTTTTCTTTATCCATTCATCAGCAGATGGACACATAGCTTGTTTCCATGTCTTGACTGTTGTGAATGGTGCTGCAGTGAACATGGGAGGGCGGGTATCTCTTTCATATGCTGACTCCATTTCCTTTGAATATAAACCAAGAAGCAGTTGCAAAAGCTCCTACTCTTGCTATAGGCATATACTCAACTGACCTGTAGCTAACTTTTAAAGATTTAGTTATTTATCTATTTGAGAGGCAAAGTGACAGCTCCTGTCCACTAGTTCGCTCCCCAAATGTCTGCAAATACCAGGGCTGATGAGGCTGAGGTCAGGAGTTGGGAAGTCAATCCAGGTCTCCCACGTGGGTAGCGTGGACCCAATGACTTGAGCATTGCCTGCTGCCTCCCAAGGTACACATGAGCAGGATGCCAGAATCAGGAGCAGAGCCAAGACTCAAACTTGGACAGATAGGAGATGCAGCATCCCAAGTAGCATCTTAATCACTATGCCAAAACCCCATCCTCTATCTTGAAAGTGCGGTATTCAGTACTACTTCCAGAGCTTGGAAGACTTTCTGGTATTCAATAGTTAACCACGAAGTCAGGTGTCTCTGAGATGGAATGCAGCAGAAACCGCCACCAGCTAATAGTTGCTCCAGAATTGATCTGAGAGCATGGTCTCCAGGCTAGGGACAGAGGAGAAGGGGTGATGGGAATTTAGAGGGAGAAAGGCAGGGGCATTTCCTGTCTGATTGCAACAGGATCTGCTCTGCTGTTTGGAGAGCCTGCACTTTACTGTCCAGCCAACAAAGTTCTCCCATCAGGAGGAAGGGACCGACATGGTTCCCGTCCACATGCCATCAGGAGCACGCTCTGCCTGTGGCCGCTAACCCAAGAGCAGCCTATGTGATCCTACCGATGGGCAGCAGTGTGGGTGGATGTGACCACCTGCCCTTCCCCCTGGACACTTCATTGTCCAGCATCTAAATGAACATCCAAGAGGAGAATTGTCAGGAAGCAGAAGTGTCAGGGATGGAAAAAGCAGTGAGCTGCCCCATGCCTGGGGGAAAACCCACTGAGGGTTCCTGCCCCTGGGCATCTAGCACGGGACTTCCCGGGGAGCCTCTCTCCCTGGACATGCGCCCGTCCCCTCTGTATGCAGCTCCAAGGTGCAGAGTTCACTGCAGTTGCTTCAGAAGATAGTCACAGGGGAGGTCACATCACTTGTCACAAAAGAAAAGTAGAAAGATTTGGTGCAAGTCCTGTGTAGGAAACCAAGAGTGGAATTTGGCCCTTGGTAACTAAAGTTCACTGAGAAGAGCGCAGGGCCTGGCCAAGACTTGTCATTTCCCCTTTTAAATAGAGATCAAGATGCTGAAGTGCCCGGAGTATGGAGGAATTCCACCAGCAGCTTCCAGGATGTGGGTCCAGGCCAGGATTCCAGCACACGGTGAAGGGGGTGTTGGCACTCCAGTGACACGGGGAGTCACATGGAGTGGGCTGGTGAGGGCCGCAAGCCCAGCGCCCACACGGGCACAGCTCCTGGGTCACAGCCACCCACAGCTGTGGCCTGATGACAGCCTGGAAACATCTGCACCTGGGGATCCCTGCTGTGCACCTGCTTGAACTCCTCTAGCGCTTACAGACCTGTAGCTGCTTTCCTGATGGTTCATTTTACAATGCTCAGATATTTACTGGAAAACAAACCAAACCAACACAGAACATCAGGGACATCACCTTTGACCTGGGATAGAAGAAAATCATTTCCTAGATGTACTCCTTCCCTCTCCCAGAACCCAGGAAAATTTGTGGTACATGGGAGGGATGGGGGGTGGGGAGAAAGCAAGGAGGGAGGAAATTTGTTCTGGATTAAATGCCAGGGGAACTGTCAGCATGAAGGCACTGGGGAGCCCACACCAGCTTTTCTGGATCTCCTGATACCATGTTTTTCACCTCTGGGAAAATCTTTGTGCTCCAATATGGGACACAGGTATCCCAGGGGGTGTCTTAAGCTGCTGTGCCAAACACCAGCCTTTATTCTCAAGTGTCTGTGGAACATAAGCCAAGAAAACTTGAAACATAAGGAAGCCCCAAAAAATGTTTAAAAACAATCTCAAAGGACATAAATATACATTAAACAGGATGAACATTAAAAGCCAGTGTATCAAATGGGTGAAATACAGCTGAAATAGTGCTGAGAGCTGCGAAGCGGTAACCTAAGCCCTCACCTCCATAATCCAGAAAATAAAGAGCAAAATAAATTCAAAGAAGCAGAAGGGAGTAAATAATACCGTTAAGAGCAAGCATCAATGAAATTACAAACAGAAAAATTAAAACAAAAGAGCTAGATCCACTAAAAAATTCATAAAAGTGTGAACCGTCTAGCTAGATGAACAAAAAGAAAGACAAGCCGCCAACGTCAGGACTGGGACTGAGGAGCTCGGCGTGGCGGCTGTGAGCATTGCCATGATAGCAACACTACAATGGGACGCTCCACACACATACAGGCGACAACTTAGAGCCAACAGTCCTAGGCCTCGAGTTACTTGGATATAGTCCCGTAACTAGGAAGTAAATTAAATTCATGGTTGAAAAATTCCAGAGAAAGACATCTCCAGGCCCAAATGCTGTCAAAGGATAATCCTGCTAAACAATTAGGAAACCACGGGCAACAATTCTGCCCACTCCTTTCCGGGAAGCAGAAGAGAACGGAACACAGACCAGTGCGTGTGAGGAAGCTAAGTGTTTCCCGTACCAAAGTCAGACACAGACAGCAAAAAATAAAAACTGCAGAGCAATGGGTCTTATGAATACAGACACAAACACCCCAGCAAAGTAGTAATAACAGAATTCAGCAGTACATAAAAAGATGTATACGTGTTACTCTGAACATGCAAGGCTGGTTCAATTTTCAAAAACAAATCAATCTAACCGTCCATATTAACAAGAAAAACAGCAAAAAGTCACATTATTATATCGATTATGGAAAAAGCATTTGACAAAATCAACGCTTGTTCATTATAACAACTCTCAGACAGCTATGAAGAGAGTAGCGTTTCTTCAACTTGATAGAAAGCATTTTAGAAAGCAAAATAGCTAACATTATACTCGGTGGTGCGAGAGTCAATGTCTTCCTCCAATATCAAGACCAAGACAAGGACTGTGATGTTGCAGTTGTTATTCAGTGCCGTGCCCTAAGTTCTAGCCAGTGCAATAAGGCAAGAAACGGAAATAAAAGGCATATTCATTTAGATCAGAAATGAAGGGGAAAAACACCAGTTCTATTTGTAGATGGTATGGTTGTCTGTGTGAAAAATCCCCAGGAATCTGAAAGAAAAAAACGAAGGTAAGGGAGAGGCTCATGTCCTGGTGCAATGAGTTTCGCCACCGCCTGTGACACCGGCATCTCAAGCCAGAGGCCCATGCGAGGCCCTGCTGCTCTGCTTCCAGCACAGCTTCCTGCTGATGCACTTGGGAAGGCAGCAGAAGATGGCCAGCTGCTTGGGCCCCTACCACCCATATGGGGGATCTGGATTAAGTTCCAGGCTCCTAGATGTGGCCTGACCCAGACCTGGCTGTGGCCATTTGAGGAGTGACTCAGCAGATGGAAGATCTCTGTCTGTCTGTCTGTCTCTGCCCCTCTCTCTGCTCCTCTGCCTTTCAAATAAATGAAAAATAAATAAATAAATCTTTTTTAAAGGGAAGAGGGAGGGAGAAAAATTACAAGGTCAGTGTTAAAAAAACTAAGTATATATCTATAAGCTAGCAGTGAACACAAATTTCAAAAAAATTTTAGAAATTTTTAAAAAAGTCAAGTACAATATCTCAAAGAAATACTTAGATATAAATCTAACAAAACATGTATTGGACTTGTATGCTAAAAGCTACAAAGTGCTTGATTAGACAAATTTACAGTAATCTATATAAATGAAAGACATACCATAATCATCAGTTGGAAGATTCAGCACAGTAAACATTATTTCTGCCTACATTGAGACATTTTTTTTTTTTTTTGACAGGCAGAGTGGACAGTGAGAAAGAGAGACAAAGGTCTTCCTTTTGCCGTTGGTTCACCCCTCAATGGCCACTGCAGCTAGCGCACTACGCTGATCCGAAGCCAGGAGCCAGGTGCTTCTCCTGGTCTCCCATGCAGGTGCAGGGCCCAAGGACTTGGGCCATCCTCCACTGCACTTCTGGGCCACAGCAGAGAGCTGGACTGGAAGAGGAGTGACGAGGACAGAATCCGGCACTCCAACTGGGATTAGAACCCAGGGTGCTGGTGCCACAGGCAGAGGATTAACCTATTGAGCCACAGTGCCAGCGGAGACATAAGTTTAACATAATTCCTATCAAAATCTCAGCAAGATTTTCTTAAAAGAAAATCTTGAAAGACAGGGACAGATCTTCCATCCGCTGGTTTGTTCCCCAGCCAGGCCAAAGCCAACACCCAGGAACTCCATCCAGGTCTCCCACATGGGGGCAGGAACCCAAGAACTTGGGCCATCATCTGCCACCTCCCAGGCTCATTAGCAGGAAGCTGGATAGGAAGCTGGGTAGCCAGGACTCAATGCTGCATGTTGGTGAGGGATGCCTCCATCCCAACAATCAGTATAACCCACTGCACCACAATACCAGCTCCCTCACCAAGATTTTTCTTGCTGTAGATAGAAAATATTTTAAAATTTATATAGAAAGGTGAAAGGGTATCTCAAACAATTCCGGAAACAAAAATCAGTAGAAGGAATCAGTCTATCCAGTTTCAAGGCAGAAACCTACAGTAATCAAGACTACATGATGATGGCAGAGGAATACACCTGTAGATCACAGGCCTGAGTAGGGAATGCCCAAATAGACCTGCACTTATGTGCCCTACTGATCTGTGACGAAGTGGCAGGAGAAAGGCCAGTGGAAGAGAGGCAACCTTTCCCACAATGGTGCCGGAGTAAGTGGACGTTATAGGCAAGCCACAAAAGAAAGGAGAACGAGAGAGGGAGAGAGAGAGGGAAGGAAGGAAGGAAGGAAAAACGGGGAGGGAAGGGGAGAGGGGTAGGGAAGGAGGGAGCTTCACATATTATACAGGAATTAATTCAAAATGGATCATGAACATAAATATGAAATAGAAAAATGCAAATTGAAATGACAAAGTTGAGAACAGACCAGTGGTTGCTGGGGTAAGAATGGGGAGACGTTTGGAAGGAAAGGAGGAAGTGGTGGCTATAAAAGGCAACAGAAGGGATCCTGGTGGGGATGGGTTGTTCTGTACGTGGCTATAACAGGGCCAGTGTGCTGGTTGGGACGTTGTACCGGGGATTTATAAGATATTACCATGGGGGGAGGGGAGACTAACTAAGAGATTCCCAACATTTCTCTGTAAAAGTCCTTACAATTGCATGTGAATTTACAATGATCTTTAAATATAAAATTATCTAATTAAAAAAATAAAAAATGCACTAGAGACAAAGTGGCTTAGAAAAGCTCAACTAAAATAAATAGCAAGAAAGATCCATCAAATTCTCATTAATAACAAAACTGGGACTGTGGCAAGGTTGAATTCAAGGCAACAAAATCCATTAAATGAGAAAAGACATGATACCATATATGTCACAGTCTATGGGGAAACTTCCAAAAGTTCATGGAAAAGTGCATATTATGAAAAAACTGCACAGATTTCACATTTTTTAAACCAAAATAAATTTGGTGTTTACATACTTTATAATCACTTTTGTGAACTACCATCATTTAATGAAGGTGTAACTCTCCTATGTTTTGTGCATACCACTGCTGCAGGGGAAGCCACGGACATCGCAGAAACTCCAGAACACCCTGAGAATTTTCACTCAACACTTGCCAAGCCACAGTAAGGCTCTGCAGGACGACAGTTAGAAGCGAGCTAACGCAGGCCTTCTTGGCAAAGCCTCACGGAGCGTGTCCTGATCTATAACAAAGGCATAAATAGATCCCACCCAGGAAAAACAGTTCCACCAACCTTGTCAACGTCGATGAGGGAACAGCAGAACTAGAGATTGTAACCAAAACTTTATACTCTTTTTTTTTTTCTTTTTTTTGACAGGCAGAGTGGACAGTGAGAGAGAGAGACAGAGAGAAAAGTCTTCCTTTTGCCGTTGGTTCATCCTCCAATGGCCACCGCGGCCGGCGCGCTGCGGCCGGCACACTGCGCTGATCCGATGGCAGGAGCCAGGTGCTTCTCCTGGTCTCCCATGGGGTGCAGGGCCCAAGCACTTGGGCCATCCTCCACTGCACTCCCTGGCCACAGCAGAGAGCTGGCCTGGAAGAGGGGCAACCGGGACAGAATCCAGCGCCCTGACCTGGACTAGAACCAGGTGTGCCAGCGCCGCTAGGTGGAGGATTAGCCTATTAAGCCGCAGCGCTGGCCTATACTCTCTTTTTAAGCTAACATTTTATCACAGAAGAAAGTCAAATTGAAAATTGTTGAGAAATAATAATGGAAATGTGAAACAATAAAAAGTACAGCACACCTGTATGATGAAGGAGAGTGAATTAAGTATTCCATTGAAAAGCATTTTGTAGGTGCTGTGAGAACAAAGAGATCGTAAACAAGAAAAACATAAATTAGAAAATAAATTGAGAGCAACCAACCACTTGCGACACTCCCCCTCCTATACTGGAGTTCCAGCCACTCCACTTAGGCTCCAGCTCTCTGATAATGTGCCTGGGGAAGCACCAGAGAATGACCCAAGTCCTTGGCCCCTGTCACCCATGTGGGAGACCCAGATGTCCACCACCTGGGAGTTCCTGGCTCCTGGCTTTGGCCTGGTTCAGCCACAGATATTGTGATCATTTAAGGAGGGAACCAGTGGTTGGAAGATCAAGTTTCTCTCTCTCTCTCTCTCTCTCTCTCTCTCTCTCTCTCTTTCTCTTGCTGTTGCTCTGCCTTTCAAATACATGAATATGTTTTTTAAAATAATAAATCTTAAAATTAATTGGAGTTTTTAAAAGATTGACTTATTTATTTGAAAGGCAGAATTACAGAGAGGCAAAGGCAGAGTCCGAGAGAGATAGAGAGAGGCCTTCCATCCACTGGTTCACTCCCCAAATGGCTGAAATGACCACAGCTGCGCCAATCCAAAGCCAGGAGCCAAGAGCTTCTTCTGGGTCTCCCATGCAGGTGTAAGGGCCCAAGGACTTGGGCCATCTTTTACTGCTTTCCCAGGCAATAGAGAGTTGGATTGGAAGTGGAGCAGCCGGGACCATAAGGGATGCCAGCACTGCAGGCAGCAGCTTTACCCACTATGCCACAGCACCAGCCTCAATAAATTGGGTTTTTAAAAATTGATTTATTTATCTTAAAGGCAGAGCAACATAAAGAGGGAGGCGTGCGCACACACACACACAAAGGCGGAGGGAGAAGGGGAGAGAGAGAGAAAGAGAGAGAGAGGATATCTTCCATCTACTGGTTCACGACCTAAATGGCCACAATGGCCAGGGTTGTGCCAGGTTGAAACCAGGAGCCAAGAACTTCATGTGGTCTCCCACATGGGTAACAGGGGCACAAGCACCTGGGCGATTGTCCGATGCTTTTTTAGGAATGTTATCAGAGAGCTGGATTGGGAGGTGGATAAGCAACATGGAAGAAGGTTCTATGGCATCGCTCACAGCTAAAAGTTGAGTGCCAGATCCAATGAGTGTTTTAGGAAAATGTAGGTAGGCAGGAGAAACCTGAAGGTTTCATGACAATGGAGTAAGGTCTCAAAGAACGGTGTATTCATTAAACGGGAGCGAGTCTCTGTCTCAGGCCAGGGCCCTGGGATGTCCAGAAGAAAGGGCTTTGATCAAATATGAGGGAGAAGACCCCACTTTCAGGAGCTGGGGTGCAGGGAAGATGAGGAAGCCCTCCGTTTCACAAGAGCCCAGCGTCTCGGGCCAGATGGGGGCTAATGGTGGCCCTGACCGTCACAAGGTCATCTTTCTTGTCAAGACCAGCCCCTCAGCGCTCATCCCCTGAAAAATACCCGACATGTGCAAAGTGCACGCAGCAGCCCCCGTGCAAGGAACACAGACAGGAGGCAGGCAGCAGACGGGGCCAGCAGAGAAAGCTCCCAGGCGTTCATGGGGCAGCGTGGAAGGAGTTGGAGGCAGAGGCAGGACAAGGCGTTCCAGCTGAGGACAGTGTGTGCAGCAGGCAGGTGCCCCGGGGTCTCCCACGTGGCATTTTATAGGCAAGGGGTGGCCCCCGGGGGCGTGGAGGGAGGTCAGGCAGGGGCCAGGCCACAGAGGGTCTCGTCCACTATGATAAAGAGGGCAGCAAATGTAGCTGAATGGTCTTGGCTGCATGGTTGTGTAGCAAACCAGGTGAAGACTGGAATTTCAGGACCTGAAACGGAGCATCGGGAGCGGCTCTGCAGAGTCAGGGTGAATCCTGCAGGCAGAGTGAGGGCTCTTGCATTCAGGGTGAGCTGCTTCCCGGAACCCCACAGGAGGCGGCAGAGCCGAAACTCCACGGCGCCGCCGGACGTCCAGCTACAGCGGATGATGGCTCGTGTGCACCCTGTAAGGCAGCAGATTATGGCTCAAGTAGCTGGGTTCCTGCCACCTTTGTGGGAGAGCTGGCGTTTAAGACCTGGACTGAGTTCCCAGCTCCTGGCTTTGGTCTGGCCCAGGCTCAGCTGTTATGGGCATCTGGGGAGTGAACAAGCAGATGAGACATTTCTGTGTGTGTGTGTGTGCGTGTGCGTGTGAGTTCCTCGCCTTTTCTGCCTCTCAAATAAATAAGTAAATAAATTCATTCATTCATTCATTTAACAAAGTTGAGTTGGGTCAAGCAAATTCTGAGTTATTAAAAAAAAAAAAAAAAAAAAGCCCAGGACAAGAGATCCCGGCCGATAGCTTTCCCACCAGTCGGCTCACCTCTGTGCAGGCAGGAGTGTGGTTGTGAGCCAGCCCGCCCGTGGGGATAGGCAAGGCCCCTACAGGCAGGGGCTGCTTCCCTGTCTGCAAAGCTGTGCCTTAGGAGTGTACCCTCCCCACACTGGGCGTGTACACGGCCACACCTCAAGATGCAGGTGGGAACAAAAAGCAACCATTTCCATGTCACCCGCCCTCAGTGTCCAGAGGCAGCAAGGCCCAGCCCTCCCTCCCCCACGCTGTGCCAGCGCCTTCAGCATGCTGGTGAGGAGAGGCCTTTGGTTGCTGTCCGCAGAGCTTCCTCCCATCTCTCTCCCTCTTTGTTGACTTTGTTTCCTGAAGATGAATTTTCTGGGTGTTTCACTACCAGTCATCTGGGGAGACCAGAGTTACAGCTATGTCTTGGCTTTTTTTTTTTTTTCAGCAAGGTGGCACACAGCTTTTTAATTTTTTGAAGATTTATTTATTTATTTGAAAGGCAGAGTTATAGAGAGGCAGAGAGGGAGAAAGGAGAGAGAGGTCTTCCATCTGCTGCTTCACTCCCCAGATGGCTGCAACAGCTGGAGCTGCACCAATCCAAAGCCAGAAGCCAGGTGCTTCTTCTAGGTCTCCCATGCAGGTGCAGGGGCCCGCTTGGGCCATCTTCTACTGCTTTCCCAGGCCATAGCAGAGAGCTGGATCAGAAGAGGAGCAGCTGGGACTAGAACTAGTGCCCATATGGGATGGCTGCGCTGCAGCAGTGGCTTCACCTGCTAAGCTACAGCGCCGGGCCCTGGCACACAGCTCTGACTGAGGCCGGTCCCTGCCTTCTCCTACTACTGTGTGTTTGATCCCCTGTGACGCCAGCATGTGGCCCTTCGTCACCTTGCTGTGACACCTGGGCCCCCATGAACAGAAATGTCTAGCTCAGCTCAGAGCATGGCAGTGAGGAGAGAGCCATATCTTCCCAGCTTCTTAGGACCTGAGGGCTCTGAAGGAAGCCATCGCCTTGCTCCCCCCACCCCCACCTCTCCCCTAGAGCATCCAGCTACCAGAATGGTGCAGCTGCTGCCCCCTGTCCTGTTATGTTGCTAAAGAAGAGAGGCATTTAGGACCCCAGTGACAGGGAGCATATTGGATTTTTAGATGGAAAACATCCCCAGACAGTTTGCAAGATAAAGCGACTTTAATCTTGAGCAAGCTCCTCAGGAGATCAAAGAACAAGACACTCAAATGGTTGCCCCCCAGAGTTCAGTTGAATGCAAATAAGACTTTCTCACCTGGGCTCACACCTGGGGGAGCAGAGGCCAGGTGGTCGTTAAGGATTAGAGGCGGCTTTGTTCCAGTCTGGCCCAGGTTTTAGGCACTTTCCTACTGCAAGGAGTGCCCTTAGAAATTGCAAAGCCAATACTTTTTTGCTAATGCCAGCAAAAACGCCTTAAGCTAGGGGAGAGCGAAGTTGCCCATCAATTTTGCAAAGCAACAATGCAGATCCCAAGTGACTAAAGTCTTCCGCAGAAGGCAGGCACTTCATCACCGTGAGAGAACTGGGTTGTTGCTGGGGAAAGCTGTCCAGATCTCACGCTGGCCTGGCTGTGCCTTAATAAGCTTTGTTCATCTTCCCTGAAGCCGGAGGGCCCAGTCCGGTCTTTGGCTTCATCTTATTATGCGGCACGGGCCAGGGAGATGAGCCGCCTGCTTGTCGTGAATCCCTGGAGAGCTCCCCTCTCTCTGGGGTTGGTCCTGGTGGGGTGATGCTCCTAAGCCAAGGCTGTCTGACTGTTCTCTTCCACAGAACACACCTGAGCCCTGATGCTGGGCCGGACACAGTGGGCAGCCCCAAGATGCATGAGCCCCCATCTCCTGGATCACGTCATGGGCAGGGAGAGAGTCACACGGTCAAATAATGACTCCAGCAGGTGGACGTGCAACAGAGAGACCCCCACATAGCTGTGGGAGCTCAGAGGAAAGGAACCACTTTCAGGAGGCCTTTGGATGAGGTTTTCAAACAGAGAACCTTAGCACACAGCCACTTCACCACACAAGTTTGCCATAACAAAGAAAGGGGAGTGTGGACGACACATGAACTTGTGGGTGTGTATCTATATCGCTTATACCTAAATAAGCATATATATATTTATCACATGCCGAAATGATCTAGTTTAGGGGTGCATCATTCTGTGACGTTTGACATATGCAAGATACAGAAGAATTGATCCTGATAGAATCTGCCTGGCTATGGCTTGATGATTGTCCTCTCCTCCTTCTGGTAGCCCCTCTCAGTCTATGCTCTGTTCTCCGTTGCCGTAGTTTTATCTTTTTGAGAATGTCGTCTTAGCCCACATGGGGTCACAGTCGTCTGTACACTTTCCTTCTTGGCTTCCCTCACTCAGCACAACTTTGAGATTCAGCCAAGCCCGTGCACACAGTAACACCTACTCCCCTTCAGTGATGCGTCGTACTCCGTTGTATGGAGATACCCTGGTTTGTGTATCCATTCGGCTGTGGAAGGGCATTTGAGTTGTGAAAGTTTTTTGGTGGTTGTGAGCAGAGCTGTGCAAACTCTCCTTATAGTATTATGTGAATGTAGGTTTTCATTTCTCTAGGACAGTGCTTCACAAGCCACTTTGACGCTTGGGGCCAGATACTTCTCTGTTGTGGGAGCTGCTGTGTGCATTGCAGGACGGTGAGCAGTGCCCTGGGCATCCACCCACCAGATACCAGCAGAATTCCCCCAGAGTGTCTTCAGACGCTGCCGAATGGAAAAATCATTCACAGCTGAAAACCCCTGCTCTTGGGTAAACGCCCAGTAGTGAATTCACTGCATCATGTGTCAAGTGCAGAACTAAGAAACGTCATATTCCCAGTGCGAGAGGCCGGGCCACAGCTAGGCGTCCTCAGTAGCACCTGGCGATGCTGTGTTTCATTCTGGCCATTCCAGCAGGCACGTAGGGGCATCTCGTTGTGGTGTTCACTTGCACTTCCTCAATGGCTGACGCTAACTCTCTGTGGTTATTTGCACATCCTCTTCAGTGAACTCTGTTAAAATCATTTGTCGGGGCTGATGCTGTGGTTAATCCTCTGCCTGCGGCTCCAGCATCCCATGTGGGCTCCAGTTCTACGTCCCAGCTTCTCCTCTTCCAATCCAGCTCTCTGCTATGGCCTGGGAGGACATTGGGAGGGGCTCTGGCTCCTGGCTTCAGATTGGCTCAGCTCCAGTTGTTGTGGCCATTTTGGGGGTGAGCCAGTGAATGGAAGATCTCTCTCCCTCTGTGTCTCTCCCTCTCCTCACTGTCTGTAACTCTACCTCTCAAATAAATAAATAAATTCTTAAGAACAATCATTTGTCCATTTTTATTGGATAATTTGCTTTCCTAGTGTTGAGCTTTCAGAGTTCTTTTTTAATTACAAATATTAATTCTTTCTTGGATATGTAATTTACAAATATATTCTCCCAATCTGTAGTACAGCTTTTAATTTTCTTAACAGTGGCTTTTGGGGCGGCATGGCATAGCAAGTTAAGCCACCACATTCGGTGCCAAGCATCCCATATGGGTGCTGGTTCATGTCCTGGCTGCTCCATTTCACTGCTCCCTGCTAATGCACCTGGGAAAGCAGTAGAAGATGGTCCCAAGTGCTTGGGCCCCTGCACCCACATGGGAGACCTGGAGGAAACTGCTGGCTCCTGAATTAGGCCTGACCCAGCCCAAGCCATTGCAGCCATTTGGGGAGTAAAACAGTGGATTTGGAAGACCTTTCTCTGTCTCTCCTCTCTCTCTCTCTCTATAACTCTGCCTTTCAAATAAATAAGTCTTAACAACAACAACAAAAAAAGGCCAGTGACTTTGCTGAGCCAAAGGTCTTCATTTTGGTGAAATTCAGTTTATCAGTTTTTCTGTTTTGTAAATTGCGCTTCTGGTGTGATATCTCAGAACTTGATTTGACCTCAGGTCATGAATGTTTGCCACGATTTTTTTCTTTAAAGATTTTTTAAAGATTTATTTGAAAGGCAGAATTACAGAGAGAGGAGGAGAGACAGGCAGAGGGAGAGGGGGAGAAAGTGGGGGAGGGAGAAGAAGAGGCAGAAGTCTCCCATCCACTGGTTCACTCCCCAGATGACCACAATGTCTAGGCCTCGGCCTCATTGAAGCCAGGAGCCAGGAACTCCACCTGGATCTCTCACATGGGTGGCAGGGGTCCAAGCACTTGGGCCATCTTCTGCTGCTTTCTGAGGTACGTTAGAAGAGAGCTGGATCTTGGGCCGGCGCCGCAGCTCAATAGGCTAATCCTCCGCCTGTGGCGCTGGCACACCGGGTTCTAGGTCGGGGCGCCGCATTCTGTCCCAGTTGCCCCTCTTCCAGGCCAGCTCTCTGCTGTGGCCCGGGAGTGCAGTGGAGGATGGCCCAAGTGCTTGGGCCCTGCACCCCATGGGAGACCAGGAGAAGCACCTGGCTCCTGGCTTCAGATCAGTGCAATGCACCGGCCGCGGCCATTGGAGGGTGAACCACCGGCAAAGGAAGACCTTTCTCTCTGTCTCTCTCTCTCACTATCCACTCTGTCCAAAAAAAAAAAAAAAAAAAAAAAAGAGAGAGAGAGAGAGAGAGAGCTGGATCTCAAATGGAGCAGCCATGACTCAAATTGGCATTTGGTGGGGGATCAATGTGGCAGGCAATAGATTAATCTCCTGTGCCACAGCAGTGGCTCAACTATGCTATCCTGATGACTTTAACTTTATATTAAATTTTAAAGTCAAATAAGGTGCTTTCTCTCTCTTTGTTCTCCTCTTGCAAATTCTTTTAACCCTTTGTTTCTTCTGCTTTTCATATACATTTTAAAAATCTGTTTGTATGTGCAAAAACTTCTGTTGTGGTTTTGATTGGAACTATGTTAAATCTTTGAATCAGTTTGGGGAGGGCTGACAGAGGTACTCTTCTGACTGCTCCAATTCACTTTATTAGTTCTTCCTGGATGACTTCCTTTCTTCTGTGATGATTTTCCCTTCATAAAGATAATACACATTTTTTGTAGATTAATACCCATTTCATTTTGTGAGAAGCTATCATAAAGAATGTATTGTTTTAAATTTGATTTTGTAATTATAGATTGTTAACTATCTGGAAATATAATTGAAGTTGTATGTTTTGACCCCTGCTAAGGTCACTGTCATTTCTAGTGCATTTAGGATATTTTTTGAGCAATTTTTCTTGTAGGCAGATACATTGTCTCTGAATAGAAACAGTTTTACCTTTTTCATTCCCAGTGTCTGTGTATTTTCCCCATCCTGGCTGCCTAATCGCATTGGCTAGAACTTCTGGTTTGATGACGAGTAAGTGATAAGAATTGGCACCCTTCCCTCTTCTGGATCTTAGGCAGAAAGTCTGCACAGTGTTTGGCCATTAAGTGTGATATTAACTTCAGGGGGTTTTTTGGTTTGTGTTTCTCTTCTAATTGTCTCCTATTGGTAGTTTTAAATTTCTTATTTATTTAATTTTATTTATTTGCTTGTTTGAAAGACAAAGAGACAGAGAAAGAAAGAAAGAGAAAGAACCCACTCACTGGTTCACTCCCCAAATGCCCGCTGCTCTCAGGACTAGGCTGGGCTGAAGCTGGAAGGCAGGAACCCAAGCCAGGTCTCCCATCTGGGTGGCAGGGACCCACCTGCTTGAGCCATTACTGCTTCCTCCCAGGGTCTGCGTTAGCAGGAAGCTGGAGTGGGGAGACAGAAATGGAAACTGAACTCCAGAATTCCAGTGTGTGTACATGGCTGTCTCGGGAGGTTTCTTAAATGCTAGGCTAAACATCTACCCCTGTATTGTACTTCTTTTTCCATCCTTCTAGTTTTAATTAACTTCTATCATTATATTTGAAGTGATTTCCTTATGTATAGCTTGGGCTTCTAAAAAATTTATACTGAAAATTCCTATCTGCTAATTAGTACGTTTAGACTGCTTACAACTAATGTGATTATTGACTTGTTTAGATTTAGATCTACCATTTTATTGTTAGTTTCCGGTGTGTCTCCGATTTCTATTCTTCCACTTCCTCTTATGCATTGTATTAGTTTCATGTGGCTGCTGTAACAAATTATCACAAGCTTAGTGGATTCAATCAACAGAAATTCCAGAGTCTGAAATCAGGATCACTTGGCCACAGTAGAGATGCTGGCAGGTTCACACGGCCATTGAGGGTTCTGGAAGAGAACCCATCCTCCTTCTTCCAGGTTCAGGTGGTTGCTGGAATCCCTGAATCGTGGCCGACTCATTCCAGTATCTCTCTATGTGTGGTCCCATCACTGCCCTCTCTTCTGTCTATGAAATAACCTTTCAAGGATACAAGTGATTGCATCTATGATTCACATAAATCATCTCTCCACTATAAGAATCCTAGCCACACCTTCAAACGCCCCCTTTCCTTAAAAATATTTACAGATCCTGAAAACTAAGGCCTGGTAGCTCTGGGTGCTATTATTGAGACTACTATACATTTGCTTTTGCATTAGTTGGCCAGTATTTAGGATTGCGCTGGATTTATCTACAGCCTTTGTACATAATTTTCTTTTACAAAACATACACTCAACTTTTACAACCCACTTAGAATCAGTGTTTTATTTCTTCAGGTGGAATGGAGAAGCCTTAACTCCCTTGAGTTCCTTTTCTTTCTCTGTAGCACCGGCATCTTAAAAATATATCCATACATACATACACACACACACACACACACACACACAAGGAATGCACACACACATACACACCAAAGCATATCTACACACACTAGAAACCACATTAGGCAATAGTATAAATTTTGCTTTCAATCATTAAGCACATTTTCTTGTATAAAGATTTATTTGAATATTTATTTGAAAGTCAGAGTTACGGAGAGAGAGGGAGGGACAGACAGAGAGATCTTCCATCAGCTGATTTGAGTCCCAGTGGCTGCAACAGCCAGAGCTGGGCCAGGCCAAAGTCAAGAGCCAGGAGCTTCTTCCAGATCTCCCATGAGGATACCAGGGCCAATGTACTTGAGCTCTCTTCCTCTGCTTTCTTAGGTATGTGAGCAGAGACCTGGATGGGAAGTAGAGCAGAGGGGACTTGAACCAGCAACCATATGGGATGCTGGCATTGCGGGCAGCAACTTAACTCACCATGCCACAAGGCTGGTCCTCTTAGACTCATTTTAAAAGCACTCAAAAGAAAGATAGTTTGTCCTCTTTACTCAGCTATTATTTCCATTGTTATTCATTCCTGATTGATACTCACCATTTCTGTTGCTTCTTCCTTTCCTGACTGAAGAACTTTTTATTTTAACAACAAATCTGCTGGCAACAAATGTTCGCAATGTTTCTTCACTGACAATTTATTTCACCCTCATGCTTGCAATATGGGATTCTAGGTGGACAGTTGTTACTTCCAGTACTCTCCAGCTGCCGTAGTTTTTGGTGAGAAACACAATCATTCAGATTTGTCTGTATCTTTGCACCATTTTTTCTTCAGGCTGCTTTCAGGATTTTTTTAAAATTATTTATTTATTTATTTTTATTTTTTGCCAGGCTTTGTCTTTACTTTCCAGATGTTTTTGATGTGGCTGGACTTAGATTTGTGTGTGTGTGTGTCTATCCTGTTTGGGATTCATTGAGCTAAAACCTGCACATTTGCATGCTTTTTCCCTCTACGTTTTAGGACTTTGTCTAGCCATTATATTGTCAGGTACAAAGTTATTTTAATTTTATTTTATTTGAAAGAAAGAGAGACTGAGAAACACACACACAGGGAGAGAGGGAGGAAGAGAAAGAGGGAGAGGGAGAGGGGAGAGAGAGAGAGAGAGAAAAAGAGAGGTGCTCTACCTGCTGGTTCACGCCCCAAATGCCCGTAACAGTGAGGTTTGGGCCAGGCTATGCAGGGAATGCAATCCAGGCCTCCCTCCCAGACGGGTAGCAGGGACCCATCTACTCCAGCTAGCACCTGCCAGCTTCTAAGGTGCACGTTAGCAGGAAACTGGAGTGGAGAGTGGAGCTGTCGAGCTGAGGCTTAAACCCAGGACCCTGACTGGGAAGCAGGTCTCCCAGCCAGCCGCTTAACCACTGGACCACACTACCCCTTCAAGTCCTTTATTAGCCCTCCCTTCCTTCTCCTCTCCTTCCAGTTCCAGTGACATGAAGATCACACCTTCTGTTACAGCCCCACAGGTCCCTGTGTCTCTCCTCCTCCCCCTCTTCTCCCTCCCCCTCTTCTGCCTCCCCCTCCTCCTATTAGTCTACTATCTTCTTGTTCAGATGGGGTACTTTCTATTGTTCCAGCTTCTACTTCACTGCTTCTTTTGTGTTTCCTGTGTTCAGATCTTAAATAATTTTTATTGTGGTCATTGTATTTTTGAGTTCTAAAATATCCTTTCGGTTCTCTGTTGTGTCTTCTATTTCTTTACTGGATTTTACTGGTTTGCTCTTTGTTTCCAGAAGATTTGTGATTGTCCGTTGGAGAATTTTTATAATGGCTGCTTTAAAGTGTTTCCAGATAATTCCAACATCTGGGACATTTGCTGCTGGCACTTGTTGATTGTCCTTTCCCATGCAGGTGACGTTTCCCTCTTCCTTCCAATGCTGAAACACTTTGGGTTATTCCCTGGGCAATCTGCATATTGTGAGAGTCTGGGTCTTATTTAAATCTTATGGAGAACGTTAGTATTTTCGTCTTAGCAGACAGCACCCCTAGTTATGTTTGGGGTGCAAGTTTCCACTGTGGTTCTGACGTTGGTTTAGTCTCCGAAGCCTTTGCTGCACTATTCAGATCTGTTTCACTTAGCATCCCTCGCCAGCTGGCCGGCACGTGAATTCTCTTCTTTCCTGTAGCTCAGTTCTCAACGTGTGGGGAGGAGCCCGTAAGTTCATAAACACTTTATGAGGCTGCTTTTGCAGGACTTCCCTCTCCCTGACCCCCATGGAACTTTCTCTTTTCCTAGGGGTCCCTTTATTCATTCCTCAGGGAGAAAGTTATCCCGATCTGCTACCCCATGGCTCCAGACACAGGCAATGAGAAGGCTAGTGGAGAAAAAGTGAGACTCATCGCCAGTTTGGTAGCACCATGAATTCCCTTCTCCTCCCTCAATCTTCCTGCCACAGTTTATGTCCCAGAGTCCTCTTGTAGCTTCTCACGCCTCTGTCTGTGGCTCATGGATGCGTTCCCGGGGAGAGCTGGGGACTACCATAAGAGTCGTCTCTTTTGCTTTTTAAATTCTGAGAAGTAGAGATGCTCCAGAATGGTGAACAGGAAAAAAAAAAAAAAGGCAACTTTGAATTTTGAAAAAATTAATCCCAACCTTTGTTCTGCACTTTAAATTTCTTTGATCGTCTGCTTCTCGTGGGTAAAATGAGACCTGTGTCAGGGGTCCCTAAGACCACCTGCAAGTTCAAGACTTGGTGGAGGGGCTTGCAGTGCCCACCCAGGCTGTTATATCCATAGCTAGAGTTTATCACAGTGGAAGGATGCAGATTCCAGTCAGCAAAGAAACAGCACAGGGGTGGTGTGCTGCAGGGACCAGCAAGCTTCCAGTTCTTCTTTCCCAACAGAGCCATGCGAACAGCACCTCCTTTCCTCCACGGTGACAGGTGACAAGTGCCAAGTGTTCCCAGCTGGGCCAACCAAGCCTTGATGTGTGTGGTTTGTTTGGGGCGCAGTCACACAAGCATGCCACACTCATGTGCCCGACCTCAGCTCCTCCGACCATAGCCCTACAGAGGTAAAACTGACACATGGCCTAAAGCCTCAGCAGATAGACGTAAACCTTGGGCCACAACTGCATCCTTACCACCGACTGTGGCCATGGTCCAACATTTCAGGAATACAAAGGTGCTCTTCTCAGGCAAGATAATCCAAGGACTCAAAAGTCACTTCCCGGGAACCAAGCAAGGGTCGGTCCTAAATATTAGGGAGTGTGCAGGATTTGGGCAGCTCAGGCTTGGTGAGTTAACCCTTTCCAGCATGGTCCTGTACCAACCACCTTCCAGATTTATTGTATCTAATGTGAAATATCTTATCTATTTATAAGTATCTAATGTGAAATATCTTGAGCGTGTGACACATACTAATAATATTTGTAATATTAATAAATATTTATAAATATTGGCTATTGTGATTAATAAATATTGACTATTATGATCCAGTGGGCAGAGATTTCAAAGATGCGTGTGGACTTAGGAGGAAGCAAACAGCAGAATGTTGTTCTGACTGCACAGTAGTGGAGGAGTCTTGTCTTTCGACACATTTGAAGAAAGCGAGGCAGAAACAGCGTGGGCTGATGAGCCCGGATTGGAGGAAATGCACGTAAACAGTGAGCAGTGGGCTGGAGGTGCAGCACCGGCCGTCCAAGGCGAAACCTAAGGAGCAGCATTATCTTCACGGATGGCAGACGCTGGGAGGATACGGCTAAATCCCAGCATCGCAGAGGCTTGACAGGCAGCCTGGTGCAAACGCGAAAGGCCACGTGGACCCCTGTTGCATAGAAGGCTTGGATGTTAACAAGAGGCAGGAAGAGAGCAGAACTGCCCTCTGCCTTGGTGCTCACCATCTTCTCTCTGACGGAAAAGTGTTCTCCATGGGGAAGAAATGCAGTTGGGAGAGATTTGAAACCAAGGAGGGCCACACGAGAGGTGTCAGAAATTAATGGATGATGGCCGGCGCCGCGGCTCACTAGGCTAATCCTCCGCCTAGCGGCGCCGGCACACCAGGTTCTAGTCCCGGTCGGGGTGCCGGATTCTGTCCCGGTTGCCCCTCTTCCAGGCCAGCCCTCTGCTGTGGCCAGGGAGTGCAGTGGAGGATGGCCCAGGTGCTTGGGCCCTGCACCCCATGGGAGACCAGGAAAAGCACCTGGCTCCTGGCTCCTGCCATCGGATCAGCACGGTGCGCCGGCCACAGCGCGGCGGCCATTGGAGGGTGAACCAACGGCAAAGGAAGACCTTTCTCTCTGTCTCTCTCTCTCACTGTCCACTCTGCCTGTCAAAAAAAAAAAAAAAAAAGAAATTAATGGATGAACAAATATCCACAGTTTCAAAAACTGAAAAAAAATGGACATTTGGGAATCTGTAGAATTCAGGATTGATATACGTCAGAGTTAAAGTCCTACACACAGATATTCAAGGTGATTCATTCACAGTTAGAAAAGAGACAACCAGTGAAGATAAGTCTCTTGTTGACTAATCTGACTTGCTTTCTTAATCAGGTTCCTAGGATAGAAAATCTGGGGAAACTGACAATGTATTTTGATTGTGGCCTGCGTTTTCCCAGACTCTCAGCATGTTCTTATGGACAAGCTAAAATATGAGCTAGATGGCATTCCACTAAGTAAGTTTGCAGGTGCTCGAATCAAAAGATCTGGCCCGTCAGCTGAGCTCTGCGGTGGAGGCGTGGATGGGACCGACACCACATTGTCAACTGACCGAATCAAAATTCAGGGAGATTTTGAGGAGTTCACAGTAGGTCATACCAAGAGGTGATTTTGAAAAACATTCAACTCTTCCCTTTTTTTTTAAATGATTTTTTAAAAAATTTATTTGAGGCCGGCGCCACGGCTCACTAGGCTAATCCTCCGCCTGTGGCGCCGGTACACCAGGTTCTAGTCCCAGTTGGGGCGCCGGATTCTGTCCCGGTTGCCCCTCTTCCAGGCCAGCTCTCTGCTGTGGCCCGGGAGTGCAGTGGAAGATGGCCCAGGTGCTTGGGCCCTGCACCCCATGGGAGCCCTGGAGAAGCGCCTGGCTCCTGGCTTCAGATCAGCGTGGTACGCCGGCGGCAGCGTGCTGGCCGCGGCGGCCATTGTGGGGTGAACCAACGGTAAAGGAAGACCTTTCTCTCTCTCTCTCTCACTGTCCACTCTGCCTGTCAAAAAAAAAATATTTGACAGGTAGAGTTACAGTGAGAGAGACAGAGAAGGTCTTCCTTCCGTTGGTTCACCCCCCAAATGGACGCTACAGCTGGAGCTATGCTGATCCGAAGCCAGGAGCCAGGTGCTTCTCCTGGTCTCCCATGCGGGTGCAGGGCCCAAGCACTTGGGCCATCCTCCACTGCCCTCCCGGGCACAGCAGAGAGCTGGATTAGAAGTGGAGCAACCAGGACTAGAACCCAGTGCCCATATGGGATGCTGGCGCGGCAGGTGGAGGATTTACCTAGTGTGCCATGGTGCCGGCCCCTCAGCTCTTCCCTTTAGGGATGTGTGCTTGGGTTGCTTGAAAACCGTGCATGGGGCGGTGGGGGGTGGGGGCAGAGTGTAGTTGGGATGTTACACAATCAAATGTTTGATAGGAACCAGGTGTGCGTCTCTTGCACTTGGCTGCTGTAAGAGCAAACTCCATGTCCTGCTTTGTGTGTAGATGTGCAGGGTCCACATGCAGGACAGGGATGTTCCGCGCTGCTTGCTTAGCTCTGGGAGGCGTCTCGAAGAAGGGAGTGAAGCAGCCAGCAGAGGCTGCACACGAGCAGAGGCCGTGCGTTCAGAGGAGGTGACAGGGTGTCAAGCTGAGCATCTCGAAGGAAGACTAAGCCGAGATGCGGAAAAAAAACTTTACTTTTTAAATTTTATTTATTTATTTTTTATTTGACATAGTTAGTGAGAGAGAGAGAGAGAGAGACAAAGAGAAAGGTCGTCCTTCCGTTGGTTCAGCCCTCAATGGCCGCTATGGCCTGAGCTACACCAATCTGAAGCCAGGAGCCAGGTGCTTCTCCTGGTCTCCCATGGGGTGCAGGGCCCAAGCACTTGGGCCATCCTCCACTGCACTCCCTGGCCACAGCAGAGAGCTGGCCTGGAAGAGGGGCAACCGGGACAGAATCCGGCTCCCTGACCGGGACTAGAACCTGGTGTGCCGGTGCCACAAGGCAGAGGATTAGCCTATTGAGCCACGGCGCTGGCCCCAAAACTTTACATTTTTAAAGAGCTCTTAACTGGAAGCCTTGGTTGACATCTGCTTGTTCCTTAGATACAGAAGGTACAGCATCCATAGCCTTGAGTTACAGGAAATGGGTTGCCATCAATCTCTCAGGGCTCCTTGTCCCGATCCTAGGCATACAGCCATGCATGGGGGCAGGAATCCCTTTCCTCACAGGGTTAATCCATAAACTCATATGTCACATAAAGAAGTGGTTCAGTATAGGAAGGTACTTGAAAAAGCTGATGGAAATGTGGAATTAAAAGGTAAAATTTATGTTTGTGCAAAACACTGGAGTCTAATGCATTGTTTTTTTTGTCATAAGATATGTTCTCCTTGATGTTCTGAAGACCCCTCGTGTGCACCAAAATAACCTTATCTTTTCACTCCGTTTCCCATGAACTTTCTGACCCCGCCCCCGCCCCCCCTCCACCATACACAGACTCTTTCAAGAGTGAGGCTCTGAGAGCTGACTGGCTCGTCATGCTCCGAGCTCCCAGCTCTGCAACAGAAAACCAAAGGAGATGCCAGGTTCTGCTTGAGGGTCTGTACAGGGTGTGGAGTCCTGGTGGCCACCAAGAACCAGGACTCCTGTTTTCCAGGACGAAGCAAAAAGGCAGTCTAAGGAGCAGCTGAACTGATTTCTCGGGGGAAAGCCAAGGTAGAAGGCCAGAGAAGTGGCCTGAGCACGAGGTGCGCGAGAACCGCAAAGTGTCACGAGGAGGTCACTGTGTATCCAGGGAAGGGAAGAGCAGGCGTGGTCAGGTGCACGGTGTGAGACTGGGGCCGGCCAGCCGCCACTCAGCCTGGCAGTGGCACGGGCAGGCTGCTGCTGCTGCTGCTGGGAGCTCACTGCAGTCCAGAGGGCCCTGGCTTGACTCGGACAGGCCCGGGCAAGAGGTCCCATGACCATGTGTCAGGTGCTGGAGGTGGGACTTGGGATGGACCTGGTCCATTTGCTGCTCCAGCCCGTGTTCCTCTGTTGCGTGGCCCTACGAAGCTCCACTGCAAATCTTGCATCGGGAACCTTTGCTCTCTGGAGTTCAGATAACAGCTGCAGATTGGAGAGGGGGAAATGAGTGAGCTTAGGATGCCCTTGCCCTCTGCTGCCTGTGGGCTTCTGTGTTCTGTGGCTGAGGGTCACAGCTTCTCTTAAAGTGTCCCTGTGGGGGGCCAGTGTTGTGGCGCAGTAGGTTAAGCCACTGCCTGCGATGCCGGCATCCAGTATGGGTGCCGGTTCATGTCCCAGCTGCTTCACTTCTGATCTGGCTCCCTGCTAATGCGCCTGAGAAAGCAACAGAAGATGAGCCAAGTGCTTGGGGTCCTGCCACCCATTTGGGACACCCGAATGGAGTTCCAGGCTCCTGGCTTCGTTCTGGCACAGCCTTGGCTGTTGCGGCCATCTGGGGAGTAAACCAGCAGATAGAAGATCCCTCTGTCTTTCCCCCTCCCTGCCTTTCCTTTTCCTGTGTACTTCACTGTCCCTTCCAGGATCCAGGATCCTCTCCCTGTCCTCCTCCTTCCAAGCCAGGAGGTGAGACCAGAGTGATTAGTTCCAGGGCGCCATTCTAGGCCTTATTGTTGTCCTACGTCTTTCCCATCCCTCTATCGTTAAAACATTAACTTTTCCTTTAACTGTGCCAGGATGAAGTGTCCTCTGTCCCTTGGTTGAGCCCTGCTGATGCAAGATTCTAGATTGAGTGAGAAGATGAACAAAATGATTTCTTTTAAGATTTATTTTACTTATTTGAAAGGCAGAGTTATAGAGAGAAGGGGAGACAGACAGAGAAACAGAGAGAGAGAGAGAGAGAGAGAGAGAAAGAGAGAGACAGAGATATCTTCCATCTGCTGCTTTACTCTCAAATTGGCCACAATGGCTGGGGCTGGGTCAGGCTGAAGCCATAAGCTGGGAACTCCATCCGGGTCTCCCACATGGGTGGAAGGGACAAACAGGCACCTACATGGGATGCCAGCATCACAGGCAGCAGCTTAACCCACTGTGCCACACGCTGAATCCAAGCTAAGTGATTTCTGAGGGGGCTTGTAGTTCAATGGCTCTGGATTTCTTATCCCTGACCTGAGATTTTTATGTACCCAAGAGTGATGGGGATTAGCTGTCTGCACCTAGAAACTCCTGCAAATATTTTATTGTGTGCATGAAGTTCATTTAGAGACTTGAGATTTAGTTTTGTCACATAATATACATGATTTACTATTTTTATGAGGATTTATGTTTGGGGGCTGGATTCCAGCTATTTTTCAGTTACTCTCAGTATGTGCTTTAGTGTCAGCTAGCATCTTTACTGCTCCTACATCAAAGAACAAAAAGGATCTTACACTAGTCAAACAACTACTGCCCAGACATTGGCAAGTTCATAAACTAGCTATAATTAATCCTAAGTGTTTCTCATAAATAAGCTACTGAGTTACACTGTGATCCACTCTGGGAAGACTGAATAGTTGAGGCTCTTTAGAGATGTCCAAGAACCTCAAGAAAAGAATGGAGAGACTGCACTGGGAGCGTGACTGTGAAGTGCATTACTTTTATATATATATTACTTGAAAGGCAGGATGACAGAGAGAAGGAGAGGCAGAGAGACAGAGAGATCTTCCAGCTGCTGATTCACTCCCCAGATGGCCACAAGAGCCAGGGCTGGGCCAGGTGGAAGCTGGGAGCCAGGAGCTCCACTGGGGTCTCCCACGTGGCGGCAGAGGCCCAGCTTCTGCTTTCCCAGGCACTCTGTTTTGGTTGCCGGCGTCACAGGCGCTGGCTTCATTGGCTGTGCCATGATGCCGGCCTCAACGTATGTGACTTTTGAGGGCGAGAATCTGCAGGAAACCTGCTGTCCTCTTAGTTAAGCATAAGCCCCACTTGACTCAGAATAGGAGGAGGTTGCTACTGCTGAGTTTGACTTTGAGGTGAACCTACTTCTCCCGAGCGGCTGTCTTTTAGTTATGTTTGGTGAGATGTTTATGGACGAAAGGACCTGGCTGTGGTTCGCTCCAGGGCAGTTCAGCAGGAGAAAGGATGGAAGCAGAGGTAAAACAAGATTGACAACAAATGGATAACGACTGAGAGAGGGTAATGGAGAAATGAAGGGCCACTGTGTCAGTTTATGTATTTTAAAGATGTATTTTTCATTCACTTAAAAGGCATAGAGACAGAGAAAGAGATCATGCATCCCCTGTGTCACTGCCCAAATGCCCACACGACCCACTGTTGGATCAGACTGAAGCCAGGAGCCCAGAATGCCATCCAGGGACCCAACTACTTAACTCTCTCTGCTGCCTCCCAGGGTGCGCATCAGCAGGAAGCTGGATTGGGAGGTGGACTTGAGATTCCAGCTCCACAGTGTGAAACAGAGGCAGCCTAAGCAGTGCCTTGGCACTGTGCCCAATGCACTCTGCTTTTGTGTGATTTTGGAATGGTCAAACAAATATCAAGAGCTAAATAAATAACTAATTAAATATAATGGGGGGGTGTGTGAACCAACGGAAGGAAGACCTTTCTCTGTCTCTCTCTCTCTCTCTCTCACTGTCTACTCTGCTTATCAAAAAAAAAAAAAAAAAGTAAGTGAGGAGTGTTATTTTTGTGAAAGGTTGATCGAAACATGCTTAGTGGAAACCATCCAGATGATTTTATCCAGAATCCACCTGTGGAGTATCCGTTCATGTCTGGGAAGGGAAGTAAATATCCTATGCTTGTTGGAAAAGATACTCTGGGTGAGATTGTTCCTAAATAACTCTAAGTGGGAAAAACTGGGTGAGGTTAAACCTGAATTAGGATTGGTTGTGAGTTAACATTTTCAGATTTGGGGGATGGATACAGGGGAGTTCATTGTCCTAGTCTGTATCTTGACGTTTTCCATAGAACGGTTGAAAATAAAGCAGGTACTGCACATGTAACACGTCACCATTCTGCATGAAGAAAGCACTAACTTTTGCCGTTGTATGAAATGCAATATGGCACTATCTCTGTCTCACCTCCTTAGGTTATGCATTTTCTACTATAGTACTCTTCATCCACCTCTTTCCTCTTTCCCACCCTTTAGTTTTGTCTGCTGCATGGAACGAGACTGGTGTTCCAGGAGCGAGCCTGGTATTTAGAACATAAATACTTGACCCCCGTGGCCAGCACAAGGATCAGGAATCAGGTAAGGTGTCCCTGGGGTGCAGAAGAAAGTCCTTATGGTGTGACTCTTCCCTTTCTAAGAAAACAGTCCTACCAGTCTTCTATCGGTTTCCACTCGTGGATTTGGATGCCTCTGGGACCTCACCTGCCTGCTTTTATTGCGTAGCATGATCATCTTACATCTCGGACTTAAAGTGACAAGGGAGTCATTCACTGTGCGTGAGCGTTCTGACATCAAAAGCAGAGGAGACGATGAAAACTCTTTTCCTTGCCTTTGGCCAAAACAAAAATGAATGATTTTTATTTTTCCGCTTCTTACCAAAACCAAGGTAGCCATGGGAATTCAGTATGATAGCTACCAAGCTCCTGGAAACGAGGGCAGGGCCTGTGAATCACCAAAAAATTCTCCTCTGTAAAGAAAGCTAATAGGAGGCAGCACAGTCCTCCGTCAGACTCTTTCTGGGCCCGCCGTCTCTGCAGGCCGTCTGTTAGACGATGAAACTCAAACGGGTGTAAGACATGGGCTCCCCGTTCAAGAGAGGTCTTGGGAACATAAGCCCAGGTCCCCTTCTGCGAGGGTAAAGGCTTTCCCCTGCACTTAGCCATCAGATTAGGTTCAGAGTCACAAGGACAGGTGATTTAGGAGTGGGCGTCATCCTTGTGCTAAAACGTGCAGGGTAGAGAATGAGGAGAGCAGAGGTGGTGGCTCAGATGAGGGGAATTGCAACTGAGCCCGCAGGCAGAGCTGCTGAAGGGAGTGAGATCGGAGAAACGGGAGTACCGAGGACGCATATGTTCAGAAGCCGTGAGGAGTCCGTCTGGCTGACGTTTCAGGTGACAGAAAAACCTGGAGAAGTCTGCAGGATCCAGGACCCACTGGGCCCTGCAGAACCTTGAAAAATCTGTTTCCTTTTTAGGAAAATGGAGACCATGGAGGCAAGTACATTTAGGATGTTCCAGTCATCTATCGTGATGTAGCAAATGCCCCAACTGTGTGGCTCAAAACAACCACCACTGATTATTTCTCTCGATTCTGAAGTCTGCGTAGGGCTCAGCTAGGCAGTTCTTCTGCTGCACTTGGTTGTGTCCAAAACGGCTTCTTCACTCAGCTGAGGACTACCGGGCAGTTGTCTCTGTCACCGTGGCCTCGCTGGGGCTTACTCGCAGTGTGGTGGTCTCAGGGTGGTTGAGTGTCTTACGTGATGGCTGGGTTGCAAGAAGGAGCAGGTGGAGGATACCAGCCTTCTGAAAGGTGAGACCCAAAACAAGTGCCGGGGCATTTCCTCTGAATTCTCTTGGCCGGAGGAGGTCACAAAACCAGCACAGACTCAGGGCTGCAGGGGGACACTTCACTTCTCAAGGTGAGGAGAAGCGCATGCGTGTAGGGGTGGTATCGCAGTCCACTTCGTGTGGCTTTGCTAATTACCAGAGTCTTGGTAATTTATAAAGGACAGAGATGTGGTTATTACCATTATAGAGGCTGGGAAGTCCAAGAGGAAGGGAAGACATCTGATGAGGGTCTTTGTGCTGCTTCATCACATGGGAAAAGGAGGAAGAGAGGGAGAGAGAGAGGGAACAAGAGAGCAAGAGGGGACACAACTTTCTTTGGTAACAAATCTGCTGTCAAGATAATGAATTACTCTGCAGAAATGAAGTTAATCCATTTGCGGGGTGCAGAACCCCCATGAGTTCATCAGCCCTCATTAGTCGCACACCCAACACTGCTGCATTCAAGATTAAGTTTCCAACACATAAACTCTGGGAAGAACATCCAAACCATAGCGAAGGAAGAGAATTGATGGCACCTATCTTTGGAAGCAATCTTGCACAAAGAGCACACTCACATTGGGAGATGGAAGGAGAATGCTTTTTAATTAAAGAAAGAGAGAGAGAAAGACAGAGAGAGAGAGAGAGATGAATATTTTAAATCTATTCCACCAGGTGTATCAGTGATGTAGAATTAAATGAGTAATACATCAGAGGGATGTTGAGTAAAGTAAATGAACTTGTACATAAAACACTGAGGTGCTCTTGTCTTCTTATAGCGCAACACACTTTCTACACTTTTTATTAACTGGATCTTCAGAGCAACCTGGGAGGAGTCACTTTGGAACAAGCTCTATCTGTAGGGTTCCAGGTGACACAGGTCTAGAGGACATTTCAAAGCTTTCTCTGTCGTATTTCTGAGCTACCACCCCTGTCCCCAGTGGAGCCGGCACAAATGCTTCCTTTCCCATGTCCATGACACCCCTTTGCAAGGGACTCGAAGCTTCAGAGAAATTATTAATGCAATTTTTTCACAGATTGTCTGGAAATGGCCAATGCTTTTAGGGAAAATGTAGTTTTTTAATATTCCCAATCTTCCTTAAATTTTAGTTTTTTTGTTTTGAAGCTATCTCCCTTATTTTTACCCAAATATTGTGGTTGCTTGCAGCAGAAAGGCTGGTCAGAGAGAAATCGAGTCCTCTCTTGTCAGAAACAAAAGTCACTTTCCTGTTCTTCCACGTGAACCCACAGCAGCCCTGTGCATGGTTGTCGTCATCCCTTCACATAGATGAGGAAACCAAGGGCCAAGCGGGAAAGCACCTTGCCCCGAACGACACAGCTGGTCAGAATCCATACTTTTTGGACTCCACACATTTTCATTGATTTCTGTTGGATAAAAATCAACACCAGCTGGAAGCAGCAAGCATTCTCTGTGCCCAGTTCTTGGTTTTGAATACCGTCCTCTAATAGAAAGCACCCGGGTCCTTGGAAAAATGTCCAATTCTAGGCTTGGGCGGTGAATATCCAAGATGAGCCTGGAGCGTTTTCTAATGCCTTCAAGCAAGAGAGTGCTCCCAGAATCCACAATGAGGGGCTACAGAAGCCAGCTGAGTTTCCAACAGCCAAAGCTGGAACCATTTAAACCACAAAATAAATAATATGCTATTGGATTATTACTCAAGGTATAAAATAATTAAGCATAGTCCTTAATGAAATAAATGATTCAACAACTAAATAGATTGGGGGGAAGACAACTTTCCTTATAGAGGAATTCTAGATAATCTAGTTAGATTGTGCTGTGTCCATTCTCCTTCCCTTGTGGGAGGGTTGGACTCAATGAATTGCTTTTATTTTGAATAAGAGAGCATGGGAAGGAGCAATGGGCACTCTACAGTGGACAGGCCTGGCAGATCCCACCTCCTCTCAGTAATGAAAGTTAGCATCACCAGTGATGATCACACGGATGAGATGTCATGAGAAGACATGACACAGATCCCGCCCACAGATCCATAAGTCAAGTCTAGTTATCAGAAACATGAGACAAAGCTAACTTGAGAAACTGTCTGCACAGTACCTCACAGTGTCCCCTCAAAACTGACACTGCGTGAAGACAAGGCAAAATGGTGAAACCAGCCTGGGGCAGAAGGGAACAAAGAGACACGGTGACTACACATGAGGTGGAATCCTGGACTGAATCCCACAACAGGAAAAAGGCATCAGTTGAAAAAGTGGTGAAATATGAACAAAGTCTGTAGTTTAGTTAACAGGGATGTGCCAACACTGGCTTCTTAGTTTTCAGAGTGGACCATAGTTATGTAAGATGTTCCTGTGAGGGAGAAACTGGGAGAATATATGGGGAAGCTCTCTGGATTATCTTTGGAACTTTTCTTAAATCTAAAAAGATTCCAAAATAAAATACTTATAACCAAAAAACAAACAAACAAACAAACAAACAAAAAAAAAAAAAAAAAAAAAACAAACCATAGGGCAAGAGCATGAGTGTTGGCCAAAAATAAAACTTTTAGGAACATATAGAGTTATGCTGAAACTCTAGTCTAATAAGGATTCGAAATGCATGTATTTATACTTTGAAAAGTGTGTCTCATTTCATTCTCGTAAAGATCTCCAAGGTAAGCAAGGCTGGTGGAACCCCCATTCAACAGATGAGGAAAACTAAGACACAGAGAAGTTATGCAGCTGTGCAAGATTCTAGCGGGACACTGACACTGGAACCCCTAGTCCCGAGTGGGGGCAGACCCAGCACAAGACAGCAGGCACTGATAGCCCAGCATCTTTGCTAGGAGCACCGCAGAGCCTTCAGGCCTACCTGATATCCCAAAACAGGCAGAAATCCACCCACAGAGTCAGAGTCGCAGAGAGCGCAGTTGTCCAGCTGAGGCCCACAAGAGTTGGGTTGGACTTTGTTTTGCTTTGTAAGGTCAAGCCATCCCGATAGCCCGTCAGACGCGATCACTTGCTCCCGTCTTTTGTCTGGGAATTAGGTCTTACATCTTGTGTAGTCGACATAAGTACCCCCAGTAGATGCCAGGAAGCTCAGGTCGACCAGGTGCTTCATTAATGAGGGGAAGCCAAGGGCTCTTTGGAGGGTATGGGCCTCCTGTCCCTGGCCAGGCAATTGTCACCAGGACTGGGAACAGGAGGAGCTGCTCTCCCTACCCCGATCCCTTTGTCACAGGGCTTTGGATCCAAGACGGTCCGGCATTGGACTGTCTGGAGCTCCATCATGAGCAAGCCGCTGGCACAAGCTACCTGTGTCTGGTCCATGCAGTATTTCCACAGGGGTCTGCATAGGACAATTATGTTCTTTGTTCCTGGAAAATTTAGTGTCCAGACATTATCCTGTTTCAGTCTTCATTAACCCAGACATTTGTATTTATTTTGTTACAGATAATTATCAGCATTACAGAGTTGTAACTGAGTTGTCAGCAGAGGCTCATTTTTAGGAAGAAAGTCTTTACAAATAATCCGAGGGTTAACAATTGTGTGCCTCTATTAAAACAAACTTCATTTCACTTTTATAGAACAGAATCACAATCTCAGCATCTTAAAGTGGGGTATTCGACTACAAATGGATCCTTGGCTGTGAGTCTGTTTATTTTGCATCATCCCTCAAGGAGGCTTGGGTTGTAGACAGAGCAGCCTTATTCTGCACCTTGGGAGCCTGGGCGCAGCTGCCCACCTCCATCAGAGCCCCTCTGCCTTGGGACAGGGATTCTTAGTGATGAACGGAAAGCAGTAAGCCCTTGAGGCCACGTGGGCAGCTCACGCTGAACCAGCAACACAGAAGAAGGCTTTTCAGCCCGCTTGGGTTGAGAGGATCTCAGCCTGGCTGTGGGTGGCAGATCGAAAAAGGACTCCATTCAGTGTGGTGAAAATAATACTTTGCAGAAGGTTGAATCAGGTTCAGTTTCCTGCCCTGAACTCCAAAACGTAGGCCATGTGAGAGTCAGGTGGTAAAGGACCTGCTGGGACATAAAGAAGAGCTGCGAGTCTCCAAGGCCGCGGGAAACTCCTGCCAGAGCAGCAGTGTTCATGTACCACAAGCTTGTTCACGGAGCAGGAAAATAAACGCTGGTCCTGACCACGTCCAGGAAATCCCAGCATCCCCCTGTTTGATCACATTTACACCCACGGCTGTTCCTGCTTCACCCAACCATTGCCCTAATGGCCGGTCTTGACCCACCAGTGCCTTGAAACACTGTTTGCACTGGCGGCTTAACCCACTAGGCCTCCAAGGTCGTGTTCACTTTGGCACCACCCGCTGCTGTGCTATGAGAAGTCCAGGTGCACCAGCTTCCGCTCAAGTCCTGCTTCGCACCCTCGCTGGGAGGGGGCCCTGGGAGCAGATCCTGCCTGCAGCAGCAGCCTCTGTCTGGAAGCAGCCATTTCTCTTCTCCCTGAGTGAGTGAGGGCTGCTCAGGGGCCCAGCCCCGCCAGGAGAGCCTGTGGATGGCCCGTGCTCTTTGGGCACAGAGAAGAAGACGCTGTGCCCCATACTGGAGTGCCTGGGTTCGATTCCCGGCTCCACTCCTGACTTCAGCTTCCTACTCACAAAGACTCTGCGAGGCAGTGACGGTGACTCAAGTCGCTGGGTCCCTTCCACCCCTGTGCGAGATCTGGAATTCATTCCCAGCTCCTGGTTTCAGGCCTCTGGCCCAGGGCCATTACGGGTGTTTGGGGAGTGAATAAACAGATGGGAGCTGGCTCTCTATCTCTGCCTCCCAAATAATTAAAAAATAAATAAATAAATAAATAACAAAAAAAGAAACCCACATGCTTGGGTTTTCCTTTCGGTTCAGTCAATCAGATGAGTGAGTCACTGAGGAGGAAAAGAATTCAAGTTCATTGACGGTGGCCCATTCAAGGTCTGAGCAGACACAGCCTTTGGCATATTGATTTATTTGTGTTTATTCTCTGGAGGTGCAGCTTGGAGTAGGAATATTCAGTGGTATGGCAGACACCAAAACCAAGCTGCTACTTGGCTCTTCAGAATTTAGAAGATGAATTACCTTCAATTAGTATATTTATTTATGTTACATTTTTTGCATTTTATTACTTAAAGTACTCATTTTTTTAAGATTATTTATTTGAAAGTCAGAGCTACACAGAGAGAGAAGGAGAGGCAGAGAGAGAGAGAAAGTCTTCCATCTGCTGGTTCACTCCCCAATTGGCCACAATGACCGGAGCTGCGCCCATCCAAAGCCAGGAGTCAGGTGCTTCCTCCTGGTCTCCCACGCTAGTGCAGGGGCCCAAGCACTTGGGCTACTTTCTACTGCTTTTTCAGGCCATAGCAGAGAGCTGGATCAGAAATGGAGCAGCTGGGACTCCAACCAGCGCCCATATGGGATGCACTACACACAGCGCCGGCCCCATATTTTGAACTAAAATAGAACGCCCTAGAACATGAATGCAGGCATTGTTAGTGGCCGCTGGCTTGAGTGGAAGAAACGCTCGGGGCAAACCTGGAGATAAGAGTTCTGAGCTGGGAAGATGGTGTGGGGATGTCAGCCCTCCTCAGGTCAGCTTCCAGGAGGTCGCATACCGCATACACCTCTACCCATGGGGCTCACACAGGGCACACGTGCCCGTCCTCACCCCTACAAAGGGTGTCGGCTGGTGCAATGCTGCGCTCAGTGTTCCTTTCCAGTTAACGCTCAGATTGTTTCCCTTTCCCTAAGCCAGGAGGATCGAGGCAGCTGAGCAGGTGTTGAGATCCCCGAGTCAGATGCCTGAGCTGAGGTTGAAGGCACTATTTCCCCCACCCGCTGAGGCCCATTGACTTGGCTGCAAGCCAGTGATGAAGCCGTGGGACCCCCTGTGCTGAGTCATCCAGGCTGATTGGGGGCGCTGGTGAGAGCTGTCAAGACAGGGACCTGTTCTGCTGGGGTAGGGAACACAGGGGTTCCTGCCTGGCGATCAAATGTGGGCACAATGGAGTGGTCGATTCGGGCAGGGCTGGTTTTAACCTAGTCTCTTTCCTGTGGGACTCCTGGTATACCTCCAGGGGACAGCAGGCACCGGCAGGGCTGATTTTAACCTAGTCTCTTTCCTGTGGGACTCCTGGTATGCCTCCAGGGGACAGCAGGCACCAACCAGAGCCTTCTCTTCCCGGAGCCAAGGACCCTAAAACAGGAAGAGAAGGAAAACATTAGTACTGACAGAGAGTACTGCTAAGAACGGTGTGTGGGGGGGTCTTTTTTCCTTCCCCCTCCCCCCATACTCTTGACACATGCATGCTCTTCAGTGGCGTAAAACACACGGGTGAACTTATAAAAGCAGCTCATTCAACAGAGGTTAAGAAAATATAAAGGGGATTTGGTTTCTTCCGTCTGGCCCATAAAAAGGACCTTGAGGTCACCCTCCCCCCTCCCGACTCCCTGTAAGCCTGGGTTCCCCGTGGCAGCCACCTGGTCCACCCTCACAGCTCTGTGTATCTGGGGACTGAACTGGGGTCATTCCGTTCCCTTCACTCAAGGGGAGCTTGTTAAGAGCAGAGAGGGCAACTTGTTCTGCTCTGCAGCCTCTCAGTTCTCCTGGGGCCGGCACTACCCCGGGCTCTCCTCCGGGGCTGCAACTTCTCCATGAGTCTTCAGGTTTCCACCATTGATTTAAGATGCACAGTGAGAATTTCTGACTGGGGAAATTTTTACCTAAGAGTAGCTTTTGTTTCTGTGTTACACACACACACACACACACACACACACACACACATTTCAGGAGGTGGAATTCAGTCAAGACCAACCAAACCCCCCAGTTATATCCAGTTAAGGACAAGGTGGATTTTTTTTTTCTATGATCTCAGGGAATTTAAATATATTAATGAACTTGTCACAGAAATGATTCCAGTATCTTGGTTTTGGTATAGATGAATACGCCAGCTATAAATCAATACTTTTAGAAAATAAAATGTATTGTGGTTGCTGTCACTTGTCAGAGGTAGCCGCCTTTTTCCTCTGATTTTATTTATTTATTTATTTATTTTTATTTTTTGCCAGGCAGAGTTAGACAGTGAGAGAGAGAGAGAGAGACAGAGAGAAAGGTCTTCCTTCCGTTGGTTCACTCCCCTAATGGCCGCCACAGCTGGTGCTGTGCCTATCCGAAGCCAGGAGCCAGGAGCTTCCTCCAGGTCTCCCATGCGGGTGCAGGGACCCAAGCACTTGGGCCATCCTCCACTGCCTTCCCGGGCCACAGCAGAGAGCTGGCCTGGAAGAGGAGCAACCGGGACAGAATCCAGCACCCCAACCGGGACTAGAACCCCGGGGTGCCGGCGCCTCAGGGGGAGGATTAGCCAAGTGAGCCACGGTGCTGGCCTTTCCTCTGATTTTATAGTAAAAACGTGGCTACAGCCTGCTCCACTTTCTCCCTTCTCGGGAGACTGCAACCCCTGATTTTGGTAGCGATGCAAAGACAGCGTGGAGGGGTGGCCCCCTTTGAAGGCACAGAGGAGGGGCAGGACTTGCGTGTGAGCGGCCATGGTCTGTGGGAGACTGAGGCCCGTTGCGCTCTGTGTTCTGGACAGCTTGTCCTTTACATCCCAGCTGACACCCTGGAAGCCCCAGGCATTCGCTCTGTGAAGCGAGCCGGCTACTGCTGAGATGACGTCAGGGAAAATGTCCAGCTCAACTGCGCGACCTCATCTTAGTCTGTTTCCTGTCGCTAGAGCTGAATACCCCAGACTGGGTCAGATTGCTGAAGAATAAAGGTTTGTTCAGCTCGCAGCCCTGGAGGTCCAAGGTCGAGGAGCCACATCTGGTGAGGGCCTCCTTGCTGGCGGGGATCCTCTGCAGGCTCGGGGTGGCACGGGGCCTCACGTGCTGAAACGGAGCACCCTGGCCAACCTGGCTCTCCCCGCCCCACAAAGCCACCAACATGATCATGAGGCCACATCCTCAACACCTCATCAAGTCCTGTTTACCTCCGAGGGTCCTGCCTCAGATAGCATTCCTGGGGACTTCGGGGATATGATTTTCACCTGAGGTTTTGGAGAACAAACGCCTCGGGCAGCATCTTCCGGGATGCAGGTGTTGGCTGTCTTAACTGTGTGATGGCTACGTGAGTGCGTCAATTTTGTGATAATATAGCAAGCTGCTAGATACTTATTCCTAGTAGCTCTGTGTGCACATTGGGCCTCAACTAAAAGGCATAAAAAGAAAAGGGAAAATAATCTTCTGGTGCTTACCTAAAATCCTTTACACTGAGCTAAAGCCCAACTTAAAATGTGTTCTGCAGTTGTTTTTTTCATCAGCCATGTTTTACCCTGAGAGAATCATTAATTTACATGCTACTGTAGAACGTAGTACAGAAGATTTCAATGCTTGGCTTGCTTCCCTTGTTGGCCACATGTTGCAAAGCTGCAGGAGAGTATCACCCTAAGGACTGTGACACGGTGCAGACAAAGCGTTCTCATCACCACTCACAGTCCCTTGCATGGATCCTCCTTCCACCTTCTCTGTAGTCCCAAGCACATACACTAACCTGCTCTACATTTCCATAATTTTGTCATTTCAAGAATGCCATCTTTAGCACTAGTTTTTTCTTGGTATAATTTTCCGGGGTATAATTATCAGGGTTGTTTCATGTACCCATGATGCATTTCTTTTGATTGCTGAGGAGTAGTCCGTACAGTGGATGCCCCAGTACTTTGTCTAATCAGTCATCCACTGAAAATATGTGGACTGTTTTTGGCAATTAGGGATAAATCTGCTATAAACATTGTGGACAGGGTTTTGTATGAATAGAAGTTTTAATATCTCTAGGGTAAGGCCGGTGCCATGGGTCAATAGGCTAATCCTCCGCCTTGCGGCGCCGGCAACCGGGTTCTGGTTCTGGTCGGGGCGCCAGATTCTGTCCCGGTTGCCCCTCTTCCAGGCCAGCTCTCTGCTGTGGCCAGGGAGTGCAGTGGAGGATGGCCCAAGTCCTTGGGCCCTGCACCCCATGGGAGACCAGGATAAGTACCTGGCTCCTGCCATCGGATCAGCGCGGTGCGCCGGCTGCGGCGGCCATTGAAGGGTGAACTAACGGCAAAGGAAGACCTTTCTCTCTGTCTCTCTCTCTCACTGTCCACTCTGCCTGTCAAAAAAAAAAAATATATATATATATCTCTAGGGTGAAAGTCCAGGTGTGCCACTGCTGGGTCACATGGTAGGTACACATTAATATTTTTAAGAAATGGCCAAACTTTTTTAGAGACGCTATGCATTTTGTATTTCCACCAGCAATGCAGAAATGATCCTGATTTTTTTTTTGTATTCTCACAGGCATCTGTGGTCGCTGTTTTCTGTTTTAGTTATACTGATATGCCGATATACATAGGAATATTTCATTATAGTTTCCATTTGTGTTTGCCTCATGGCTGATGCTGTTGGACACCTTGTCCTGTGCTCATTTGCCATCTGTATTCTGTTGACATCATTTGATCATGTTCTGCCTGGGTTATTAGAGGTTTTAAATTGTTGAGTTGTTAAAGTTTTTTATAGGTGCTAGATACTGGTGCTTTGTCATATATGTAACTTACAAATGTTTTGTCCCAATCCATCGCTTTTTTGTATTGAAGTCCAGTTTTTAAATTTTTCCTTTTATGGACTGTACTTCTGTCAAGTCTAAGAACTTTTCACTTGTTCCTAAATCCTGGGCATTTTTTGTTCCTTTTTTTCTAAAAATTTTATGCTTTCACGTTTAAGTACATGATTCATTTTTAACTTCTATATAAACAAGAGGCTTAGGTTGAGGTTCATTTTTCTTGTTGCATTTGACCTACCGATGTCCAATTGCTCCAACACCATTTGCTGAAAATGCTATCATTGCTTCACTGATGGCCTTAATACCCTAAGAAGTGGATTGAGAGCATTTGTGTGCATCTGTTTCTGCACTCTCCTGTTTGATCCATGGATTTATGTGTCTACCCATCCACCAGTACCACCTAGTCTTCATTACTGTACAGATATAAGCCTTGAAATATGGCAGCTTGATTTTTCCCATTTCATTGTTTTTTTTAAAAATTTTTTAAAATTATTTTTGACAGTAGCATAATAAACAGTGAGAGAGAGAGACACAGAGAGAAAGATCTTCCTCCCATTGGTTTACTCCCCAAATGACCGCTACAGCCGGTGCTGGGCCGATCTGAAGCCAGGAGCCAGGTGCTTCTTCCCAGAAGCATGCGGGTGCAGGGCCCAAGCACTTGGGCCATCCTCCACTGCCCTCCCAGGCCACAGCAGAGAGCTGGCCTGGAAGAGGAGCAACCTGGACTAGAACCCAGCACCTATATGGGATGCCAGCGCCGCCGGTGGAGGATTAACCAAGTGAGCCACAGCGCTGGCCCTTCATTGTGTTTTTTTTTTTTTTTTTTTTTTAATTTTTTTTTTGACAGGCAGAGTGGACAGTGAGAGAGAGAGACAGAGAGAAAGGTATTCCTTTGCTGTTGGTTCACCCTCCAATGGCCGCCGAGGCTGGCACGCTGCGGCCGGCGCACCGTGCTGATCCGATGGCAGGAGCCAGGAGCCAGGTGCTTTTCCTGGTCTCCCATGGGGTGCAGGGCCCAAGCACTTGGGCCATCCTCCACTGCACTCCCGGGCCACAGCAGAGAGCTGGCCTGGAAGAGGGGCAACCGGGACAGAATCCAGCGCCCCAACCGGGACTAGAACCCGGTGTGCCGGCGCCGCTAGGCGGAGGATTAGCCTAGTGAGTCGCGGCGCCGGCTTCATTGTGTTTTTAAAACAATGTTTTAGCTATTTGAATTCTTTTGCCTTTCTGTATATATTTTGGGATAACCTTGCTGGGATTTTGATAGGCATTGAATTAAACCTGTAGATGAATGTGGGGAGAAAAGACATTTTAGTATGCTGGATCTTCCTGTCTATAACAATGATACATCTCTTCACTTACATAGATCTATTTTGATTTCTTCATTCAGCTTTCCATAGTTCTCAGCACACAAGTCTGAATCTCATACATGTTTTGTTGGATTTGCATCTGTGTCTTTTGAGTAATTGTAAATGGTATTGCATTTTTAATTTCAATCTCTGTATGTCGACTACTAGTATATGGAAATATGATTGACTTTTATATGTTGTTCTTGTATCTTATGACTTTGCTTAATTTATTACTTCTAGGAGATCTTATAGGTTCCTTGAAATTGTCTACATAGTAGACAAACTTGTCATCTGCCATGAGGGAAAGTATTTCAGTGATACAGAATTCTTAGTTCTTTCTTTTTAGCACTTGAAAGCAATTCTGGCATACATGATTTCTAATGCAAATCTGCTGCCATTCAAGTTGTTTTTTTCCCTACAAGTAAGGTACCATTTCTCTATATTTTTGCCTTCAGGATTTTTTTTAAAGTATTATTAGTTTCTGCAAGTTTCCCTATGATGTGTCTGGCATGAATTACTTTGGATTGATCCTATTTGGTGTTTTCTAAGTTTCTTCAATTTGTTGGCTTATGTGTTTTTCCAAATTGGGAGAGTTCACAGAAGATTATTCAAGTACTTTTTTCTACCCTCTTTATTTTTTTTCCCAGAATTCTATGACACTTAAGTTGAATTATATATGTGTATGTGTGTACATATATATACATCTATATGTATACACATACATACAATTATATATACATATATTACATAATGCTATACACTATATTTTATATGTATATAATGTATTAATAATATATAATATTGTGTGTACATATATACATCTATATGTATACACATATATACAATTATATATACATATATTATATAGTGCTATATAATATATATTATGTGTATATAATATATTAATATATAAAATATTACATATGATTATATATGTGTATGTGATGTGTATATATTGTCATACAGGTCCTGTGATATATTATCACACAATCCTTGAGAGTGTGTTAATTTTTAAGTCCATTTTCTATTATTGAGATTTAGTAATTTCTATATTTCTATCTTTCAGTTCAAGGCTTCTTTCCTCTGTCCCCTCCATTTTGTTGTTGAGACTGTTCACTGAATTTTTATTTTGTTCACTGTGTCATTTCTTTAAAAAAAAAAAAAAAGATTTGTTTTATTTATTTGAAAGGCAGACTTACAGAGGGAGAGATAAAGACTGAGATCTTCTATCCACTGGTTCACTCCCCAAAGGGCTGCAATGACTGGAGTTGGGCTGATCTGAAGCCAGGAGCCAGGAGCTTCTTCCGGGTCTCCCACGTGGATGCAGGGGCCCAAGGACTTGGCCGTCTTCTACTGCTTTCCTGGATGCATTAGCAGGGAACTGGATCAGAAGTGGAACAGCCAGGACTTGAACTTCTATCCAGCCCATATGGGATGGAGGCACTGCAGGCAGCGGCTTTACTTGCTATGCCACAGTTTTGACCTTGTGTATTTGCCATTTCTAGTTTCATTTGGGTCTCCTTTTTATCTTATATTGAGGTCAGCCCTCAATATTTCTCTGCTAAGATTTTATATTTTTTTAATGAAACTTTCCATTTTTTCTTTGATCTCAAGCATGTCCATAATTTTTCACCGAAGTATTTTTATGATGGCTGTTTTAAAATCTCGGTCAGGGCCATCGCCACGGCTCACTAGGCTAATCCTCACCTGCAGCGCTGGCACCCCAGGTTCTAGTCCCAGTCGGGGCGCCGGATTCTGTCCCAGTTGCCCCTCTTCCAGGCCAGCCCTCTGCTGTGGCCCGGGAGTACAGTGGAGGATGGCCCAAGTGCTTGGGCCCTGCACCCCATGGGAGACCAGGAGAAGCACCTGGCTCCTGGCTTCGGATCAGTCAGTCATCCCATATGGGACACTGCATCACAAGCGGCGCCTTAGCCCTGTAGCCCTGTGCACCACAGATGGTGGCCCTGGTCTTCCTGGCTCCTAGTCTGAGCAGTGACGGAACCTTCGGGGCAGTTTAGAGGAAGACGTCCGTTTTAGCTGGCCTCCTGTGGCACTGCTCCACTGTGGTACCGGGGTCCATCACCTCATTACTGCCCTCTCTGGATAGAAGTCTGATTTCTCTACCCAGCTCAGCCAGAGAGGTGAGCACGCCTTGTTGTTTCTGGGTGGAGTTTTGTTTACCTCTGAGGCTTCCATGTTCACTGCAAGGTAGCAGAGTTCACGGCTGCTCCCTAGAGCTGTCCACCCCACGGGTGGTAGCTTTAGGAGTGAAGTGCTGACTCTCACTAGGCCTGACAGCACTCCTCCTGGCAGGGGCACGTCATGTCCCTCGAGGTGTAGATCTCGACTCCACTGACCCCAGGGGAGCCCCTTCACCCCATCCAGTAGTGGGTGGAGGACCCATGTCCCCGTCTGGAGAGCCAGGGGGAGAGGGGCACGGTGTTGTCTGTAGTATTTGGCTGGAGCCGTTACTCTCTGAAAGCTTTCTGTCTTGCTAGACTGTTATTTTTCCTGGCTCTTTGGTTGGGGATAGGAGCTTTTGTCGGGACTTTAGTCTCCATCTGTTGGTGTTCCCGGGTTGCTAGCTTCATCAGCTCCAGCATGGAATAAAAGAGGCAGAGAGGAAATCCAGGAAATTCACCTGCGTTTGTTTCTTGAGTCCCATGGTCCCTACAAAGTCCGGTTCTCCTCACCTTTTAGGGTCTCCGAAGGTTTGTCGTCTATACGCTGTTCAGGATTGTGCTCATGAAAGCCACGCCCATCTTCTCCCAAGTGAGCTGTGACTGCAACTTCCAAGACAAGGAAACAGTACCGGGGAGCATGTTTCTGGAGTTTCCTGAGTTCTTTGGACCCCAGATCAGTACTTTTCATGGACCTTCTGTTTCTCTAAGCTCCATCTCACTTGAGTCATCTCCAGTTGTCCTGTTCTCATCCTAAAGAATCTGCCTCCAGGGGCCGGCACTGTGGCACAGTTGGTTAATGCCCTGGCCTGAAGCGCCAGCATCCCATATGGGTGCTGGTTCGAGATCTGGCTGCTCCATTTCCTGTCCAGCTCCCTGCTATGGCCCAGGAAAGCGGTGGAAGATGGCCCAAGTCCTTGGGTCCCTGCACCCACATGGGAGACTGGGAAGAAGCTCCTGGCTCCTGGCTCCTGGCTTTAGATTGGCACAGCTCTGGCTGTTGCGGCTATCTGGGGAATGAACCATCAGATGGAAGACCTCTCTCTCTCTCTCTCTCTCTCTCTGCCTCTCCCCTCTCTGTGTAACTCTGACTTTCAAATAAATAAATAAATCTTTAAAAAAAAAGAATCTGCCCCCAACTATTCCATCCAGGGACAGTAAGTTACTGCATCTAGAGGATCTTTTCCAGTCTTTGCTGGCTTGAGAACCGTATCATCCTGACTCCCATACATTCAAGCAAAGAATTCTGTAAGACAAAAAGTTATCCTTTCTACGGCAAAATGAGGAAAATAAAATATGTTGGGTTTTTCACAACATAAAAAGGTTTCCGTAAACAGAATGCCCACTTGCACCCAGAAATAACAAGGCGTCATCGTCTCTCTGGATGGGCTGAGTAGAGACAGACATACAAAGAGCACTCCCCAAGCAACCACAGCGGCTCCAGGCCACATGGGACACAGGAACCCAGTCACTGAGCCGTCAGTGCTGCTCGCCGGGTCTACACTAGCAGCAAGCTAGAGTCAGAAGCCAGAGCCTGGTATTGAACCCAGGCATTTGGATATGGGATACAGGCACCTCAACTGATCTCCCAGCCAGGGGGCCAAATGCTGGTCCCTAAATGTAATTTTTCATTAAAAATTATACTGTGTTTCTCTTCCTTTTTAGGTGTTGAGGCTGACCCTTTAGTAATGGTAGAAAGCATTTTTTTCTTTTTTCCTTACTGGAAAAGAAAAAAGTGGAAATCACATATTGGTTACCTTAAGTTTGTTTTTCCTTTCTTTTTCTTTTGGATAAAAAAATTGAGGTCTGCTTTATATACATTGAAGTGTGCAAAACCTAATGGTCCAGTTCCATGAATTTTGACAAATGGCGGCCTGTATGATAAATAGCTCAGGCCCAGTAAGGAAAGGGTTCATCACCCAGGAGGTCTTCCCCTGCTCCCTGTCCCAGCCCCTCGGGCTCCTGGCCTTCACAGAATGCAAGCAGCCGCTGTGTGCTCTGCAGGATGCTTAGGAAATGATCAGTAGTCTTCCTCCCTCTCTCCCTCCCTCCTCCTCCCTCCCTCCCTCCCTCCCTTCTCTCTTGAGAAGGGCTTCATTATATACACCTGCCTGACTTCTCCCAACTCCTCTTCTCCCCAATGCTCATCTTCCTAGGACTCCGCTGTGTCAGTCCCCAGGAGCCGGTCTTGTGACCTCCAGCTGACCTCCGTAGGAACAGTATCTTTATTTATACTCACCTGGAGAAAGGGGAAAAACAGCTGAAGACTTAAGACTTACTATTTTTCTTGCATTAAGACAGTTTGATTGCACTAAAAATGTTTATTCTCCCATGGATGGATATTTCAGCTGTTCATGAGCTGGTGTTGTTATGAAAATGATTGTCAGGAACATAGTTGTGCAAGTTTTCTTAGATGTATATTTTCATTCCTTTTGCTATTTAGAGATTAATGGATCCTGTGGTAGACATTTGTTTACTTACGAGACTGCCATCAACCTCAGAAAGTGGTTGTACCTTTCCACTAGCAATGTACGAGGTGTCCATTGTCCCCCTCTTCACCATTTATTATGGATAATCTTTTAACTTTCAGCTATTCTAAATGGCTGTGCAATAGTACCTCTCTGTGTATTAATATTCATTTCCCTGATATAGAATGGTATGTGCATCTTTTCAGGTGCCTAGTGGTCATTCACGTGTCTTGTTTTGGAAAGCATGTGTGTAAGTCTTTTGCCCTCTCTCCCTCTCTCTTGCTCAGTGTGTGTGTGTGTGTGTGTGTGTGTGTGTGTAATGTTGAGTTATAGACTTTCTGGATACAGGTACTTAGATTTTTCCCAGTGTATGACCTGCCTATTCAGTATCTTAATAGCATCTTTTGATAAGTGGACATGTTTAAGTTTGATTAAGTAAAAGTTGTCAAATTTGAATTTTCTATGTTAGTAACAGGGTGTCTTTTCTTTGCCTAACCTAGTGTTACAAATATATTTTCCTGAGCTTTCTTTTAGAAGCCATATGATTATTACTTTTTTTTTTTTTAAAAGATTAATTTGTTTATTTGAAAGTCAGAGTTACACAAAGAGAAGAGAGGCAGAGAGAGAGAGAGGTTTTCCATCTGATGGTTCACTCCCCAATTGGCCGCAAAGGCCCGAGCTGTGCCAATCCGAAGCCAGGAGTCAGGAGCTTCCTCCAGGTCTCCCTTGTGGGTGCAGGGGCCCAAGGACTTGGGCCATCTTCTGCTGCTTTCCCAGGCCAAAGCAGAGAGCTGGAGTGGAAGTGGAGCAGCCGGGTCTTGAACCGGTCTTGAACCCATATGGGATGCCGGTGCTTCAGGCCAGGCCATTAACCCGCTGAGCCACAGCGCCGGCCCCCATGATTTTTACTTTTACATTTAGGTTATCTCCTATTAATTTATGAGCGTAGTACGAGGTTAATTGTTTTTCACACATTGTCCAAATGCTCAAGCACCGTTTGTTAAAAAGTCTTTCCATTTCCCCTGGCTTCTTCCTGAAGACTCAGTTGGGCATGTAAATGTGGATCTGCTTCTGGACTTTCATTCTACCCCATGGATCGACATCTATTATTCTGCTAATTCTTCTTGATGGTTGCAGTAAATCTTAGACTAGATAACAAATTCTTTAGATACTTTCTTCCTTTTCAGAATCATTTTGGCTCTCCAGAGCCTTTTGTACTTGCAAAGTCCACAGAGGAAAAGGGCCAGCAGCTAGGATTTGTGACTGCCCTGGATCTCTGCATCTGTTGGGAGATTGTTGGTATTGTAACAAGTCATGAATGTGCCATATCTCCATTCCCTCTAGCAGTGTTTTTAAATATTCAGTGACAAAATAATTGAACATATTCATTAAACTTTGAGTTTTTATATCTTTAAAGCTATTGACAATGTATACATTAAATTTTAATTTTTTAGGGGCCGACGCTGTGGTGCAGTAGGTTAATCCTCTGCCTGCAGTGCCAGGTTCTAGTCCCGCTGCTCTGCTTCCAGTCCAGCTTTATGCTATGGCTTGGGAAAGCAGTAGAAGATGACCCAAGTCCTTGGGCCCCTGCACTCACAAGGGAGACCTCGAGGAAGCTCCTGGCTCCTGGCTTCGGATTGGCGCAGCTCTGGCTGTTGCGGCCATTTGGGGAGTGAACCAATGGAAGGAAGACCTTTCTTTCTGTCCCTCCCTTTCACTGTCTGTAACTCTAATTCTCAAATAAAATAAATAAAATCTTTAAAAAATTTTAATTTTTTAATACATGTTCCATTGTTAGTACACATACAATTGATTTTTGTACATTTACTTGTGTACATAAGATCAGTAAGTCTCTTATTAGTTGTTTATTTGTAGATTCCTTGAGATTTTCTAAATATATGAGGATAAAATGTTTTACTCCTTTCTTCCTAATCTATATGTTTTTAATATATTTCTCTTGTCTTATTGCATTGACTAAGACCTACAACAACATAATGTTGAGAAGAAATATTGAAACAAGGTATTCTTGCATTTTTCTTTTTCTTAGGGGTAATTGTTCAATATTTTGGTGTTAACTGTAGTTTTGTTCACAGGTATTCTTTATAAGAGTGAAGAAGGTTCCTTCTATTCCTAGCTTGAGTTTCTATCTTGAATGGTTTTGAATTTTGTCCATTTTTAAAATTTATTTTTAGCATAGTGAGCATACAATTTTCCTCCTTTATTCTATTATCAAATATGTTAACTGGTAAATGTTAAGCCAGTCTTGCATTTGGGGGATAAACCTCACTGGGCCATTATACTTACCTTTTTATATATTTAAAAAAAAAACTTATTTGAAATGCACAGTTACAGAGAGAGAGAGAGAGAGAGAGAGAGAGAGAGGGAGGGAGAGAAAGCTTCCATATGCTGGTTCACTTCCCAAATGGCTGCAACAACCAGGACTGGGCCAGGCTGAAGCCAGGAGCCAGGAGCTTCCTCTAGGTCTCTGCAGGGGCCCAAGGACTTAAGCTGTCCTCTGCTGCTTTCCCAGGTGCATTAGCAGGGAGCTGGATTGGAAATGGAGCAGCCAGGTCTCAAACCAGGGCCCATAGGGGATGCCAGCACTACAGGAGGCAGCTTCACCTGCTGTGCCACAACTCTGCCCGCCCCCTTACATATTATGACTCTGTAAATATCTTGTTAAAGATTTCATGACTATATTCAGATATTATTTTCTTGGCTATGACTTTGGTAGATTTTAGCATCAGGGTATGCTTCAGAAAATGAAAAGCATCTCTCATCCTCTTTATTTTTAAAAAAGAGATTTTTTTATAAAATTGTAGATCAAAGTTTCAACCTGGTGTTATATGCTCTTATATTAAAGAACTTGAATTTTAATTTCATCTTCATTTTTAAAGTATATTTAGATTGACTTGTCATCTGTTGTCTTCTGTCTTGCCTCATGAGAGTTCAGTTTTTTTTTTTTTTTTCAAGATTTATTTATTTATTTGAAAGTAAGAGAGAGGGAGAGACAGAGAGATCTTCCATCTGCTGGGTCACTCCCCAGGTGCCCTCAACAGGCAGGGCTGGGTCAGGCCTAAGCCAGGAGCCAGGTACTCCATCCACATCTGCCATGTGGGTGGCAGGAGCCCAAGCACTTGGGTCATCTTCTGCTGCCTCCCCAGGCACATAAGCAGGGAGCTGGATCCAGAGCGGAGCTGCTGGGGCCTGAACTGTTGTTCCGATACGGGATGTGGTTGTTGCAAGCAGTGGCTTACCCCACTGCACCACAATGCTAGCCCCCAGCTGTCACTCTTATCACTTTACTCATGCATGAAGTTTTCTCTGACTAATCTTATGGTTTTTCCATTCCTTTGGTCTTAAGCAATTTTTCTATGATGTGCCTGAGTGTGGTTTTTTTTTAAATCTATCTGCTTGATATTCATTGAGCTCTAGAGTATGTAGAAGATATTTTGTATATCAAGTGCAGAAACATTTCAGCCATTGTACCTTCGTGTATTTCATATCACGTTCTCTTTAACTTCTAGGATCCCAGTTGCATGTAGGTTAGATTGCCCTTACAATTCCACAGAGCACTGGGGTTCTGCTTGCTTTATTTTCTTTGCCCGCTTTGGTATGACTTCTACTGGTTTGTTTTTAAAAGTGCCGGTCTTACTTCTTCAATGTTTATTTTGCTGTTTAAGCCATCCATGAATTTTTATCTCAAATATTCCATCTTTCAGTTCTAGATTTTTCCTTTTAGAGGCCACATTTATATCACGAAATATGTCATTATAACCCATTCTATCTATTGTCTTATCTTAAACATTCTTGAACCTGTTTATAATAGTTGTTTTAATATCCTTATTGGTTAATTCCGATAACTAATCATTTACAAGTCTGCTTTTATTGATTGCATTTTCTCCAAATTTTGCCTCACATTTTCCTGCTGCTTTGTGGGTTTCTAACTGTTTATTACACTCCAGAGATCACATATAACAGTTTTTATTTTGTTTTGTTTATGTCCCTGCTTTGGGGGGTTGGTGGCTGGGGTAAGGGGCTGATTGTGAAGACTCCTGGCAGAGTCAAGTGAAAGACAGAGTGCATTGTGTTCAGCCCACAGCCGTCCCGTGCTGCCTCTCTGATCCCAGCAGCAGCTGAGACCAGGAGGTGGGGGAGGGGGGTGCTGGCTGCAGCCTCAGACACCTCTGACTCCACCTCAAGTTCAGGTGCAGCACAGCCCACACACCCAAGCGTTACAAGGATGTACAAGACAATATGTGGTTCTCTGGCTTTCTGGCACCCGTGAACATCTGCCTTTATAGCACAACTCTGGATTGGGGTTAGGAGTTGTTGTGCCATTTGGTGTGTGTCTACTCCAGTTCTTTCCAGTCCCGGTACATATGGTCCTTTTCCTCAGCACTCCAGAGTCTGTCCATCTCTGGTGGTCTCACACGCCCATCCACCTGCACCCCAAGCAGAACTCTATCTTCCACGTAGAAACTTGCGTGGCTTTGGCTTCCCTCTAAAGAGCTTGTTTCTACCTGAAATTGCTGCATTCATAGTCCCTTATGTTTAATGCTTCCCAGTACTTCCATACAATGTGTGGTTTCTATTTTGTCCAGATTCCTCTGCTTATTACCCGGTGAGCACAGTTCTCTTGAATCCTTCTACATCTGAACAGAAGTAGAAACCCTCCCAAGTTGCTTTTGGAATCATTTAGATCTAGGAAGTTAGAACTCCCAGGACCCTGGATGAAAAAGTCCTCCACAATAACTCTGGTCTCTCCCTATAAACAGTTGGCTCTCCGAGGCCATGAGTTCCACATGCATCGATCCAACTTACTGCATGCTGAAGATGTTCAGAAAAAATAAACCGTGTCTGTACTGAATATATACAGACTATTTTTCTTGTCATTCTTGCCTACTAATAATATTTAACAACTATTTACACAGAATTTATGTTGCATTAGGCATTAGGAGTCATCTCGAGATGATTCAGTGTATATGAGAGGATGTGCATAGGTTATTTGCAAATACTATGCCAGCATGGATATTGAGGGACAGCCATATTTAGTTCTTGTATTTTATGGGGCTCTTCTCTATATATAATATTTATTTTATTTGAAAGTCAGAGTTAGAGAGAGAGAGAGAGAGAGAGAGAGTCTTCCATCTGCTGGTTCACTCACCAGATGGCCACAATGGCCAGAGATGGACCAGGCCAAAATCGGGAGCCAGGAACTTCATCCAGGTCTCCCACATGGGTAGCAGGGGCCCAAGCACTTGAGCCATCTTTCGCTGCTTTTCTTGGGAGGGAATTGGATCAGAAGTGGAGCAACTGGGACACGAACTGATGCCCATAAGGGATGCCAACATTGCAGGTGGTAGCTTTACCTGCCATGCCACAAAGCAAGCTCCAAGGGCTCCATCTCTTAAAATTTTTTTGATTGAAAATTATGCCTCTGGAGGTTCACACTGTAGCACAGTGGGTTAACGCCCTGGCCTGAAGCGCCAGTATCCCATATGGGCGCCGGTTCGAGACCCGGCTACTCCACTTCCAATCCAGCTCTCTGCTATGGCCTGGAAAAGCAGTAGAAGATGGCCCAAGTCTTTGGGCCCCTGCACCCACATGGGAGACCCAGAAGAAGCTCCTGGCTCCTGGCTTCAGATTGGCGCAGTTCCAGCTGCTGCGGCCAATTGGGGAGTGAACCAGCAGATGGAAGATCTCTCTTTCTCTCTCTCTCTCTCCTCTCTGCCTTTTTTCTCTCTGTGTAACTCTGACTTTCAAATAAATAAATAAATATTTTAAAAAAAGAAAGAAAAAGAAAATGATGCCTCTGGTGGGGGCTGATGCTGTGGCACAGTGAGTTAAGCTGCCTCTCGCAATGCTGGCATCCCATACTGGAATGCCGGTTGGCTTCCTGGCTGCTCTGCTTAGCTCCCAATCCTGCATCTGGGACAGCAACGGTTGGGCCCCTGCTGCCCATGCGGGAGGCCAGGATGGAGTTCCGGGCTCCTGGCTTCAGCATGGCTCAGGCCTGGCCATTTGGAGAGTGAACCAGCAGATGGAAGCTCTCTCTCTCTCTCTGTCACTCTACCTTTCAAATAAATAAATCTTTTCTCAAAATCTCTAGGAAACTGGGGAAAAATATTATTCCTTCTGGGTATGTTCACATTTCATTGAGCCTGTACTTATCAGGCTAAACTGTCAGATGACTAAAATGCCATATTCTTTCGTAGGAAAAGGTGTGAAGCTAATAGTAACTCTTTATATTAACCACCTAATTGAATATTCTTTCTTGTTTCATGTAAATGTTCTTGCAGAAAATGCTACCAAGAGCGGCATTGTGGTTACTTTAATTCCATTGCCAAAACTTTTATATGGTTTCCTGTAGTCTAAAAGGGAAGCTCTATGCACTTGTCTTCTTTTTAAACCTCTCCTCTTATGAATCAGTCGCAGAATGAATCAAGGGCAGGAGTGTGCGTGCAGTGGGTAGAGCTGATGTTTCAGCAGCAGCAGTCTCGTTTTAGGCAATGATGATGAAGCATACGGTCGAGTTGCAGAGAACTTGACTGGAGAACAGGTGCACACAAGGTTTAGAGATACTCACCCTGGGGCCAGAGCCACTTGGTCCCGCCCTCTTAGACATAAGGATGGCTTCATGGATTGGAAATGGCAACAGCAGGGTTCAAAGCCCCATTTCCTGAAGTGGGTGTTTTTAGTCATACTTAGCAAATAGTTGAATTGTGTACTCTTTGGCTGAAAACAAAAATTGCCACAGGACGAACCCTCCCTCCAATTCAGCTCTCTAGTAGGCTAAGTAAGGGGGACGCTGCTGCTCCCCGGTGAGGCTGGCAATTTTTCTGCTGAAACATGTCAGATTACACTAAATAGTTCTTATCAGCTGAAGAAGTCATCAACATAAACTATCATTACATTGATTCAGAGGAAAAGCTGGAGTTCGGGGTACTGAATAGAGCTGTGGGATTTTGTTTTGTGCCGTGAGACTGTATGGTGCAACCTCGGACCAGCCTGCAAAGGCCCTGCCTGAGCCCGAGGCCTGAGTGGTGTTCAGTGGGGACAGGAATGGGGCTCTTTTCCCAGGGGCTGTTGGGTAAGGAGACGGAACCACAGCACACATTGTGAGGCTATGCCTCTCGCCTGTGCGCCACGTTTGTTTTTCTTTACAGTGACTGCTAATCAGGCACTAGGGGTTAAGGTGGCAAATTAACCATCCCAGACCTCCCACCCTGCTTAGGGAATGTTTGTTTACAGGATGAGTGATTCTGCTCCAGAATCAGTGGGAGATAAATCAGACCAAGGCCTCTGCGTGGTCAGTGAGTTTGGAAGTGTTTACAAGAATTAGCAAGAGCTGTAGGTTAACGCCTCGATTGTGGCCATTGTTATTGGTCATGAGTTAGCAGTCACCAGCCTACTGCTTTTGAAAAATATTTCTGCTTATTATTATTTTTTTGAGAAGTGGGGAGAGACAGCAGGAGCAGGGGTTGGGGGTGGAGAGAGGTCCCATCTGCTGGTTTGCTCTCCAAATGCACACAATGGTCTTTACTGGGGCTTAATCCAGAAGACAGGAACTCAGTCCAGGTCCCCCATGCGAGTGTCAGAGACCCAGTTACTTACACCACCACCACTGCCACCAGGGTCCGCACTAGAAGGAAGCTGTTGGGAGCCGAGCCAGGCATCAAAGCCAGTGCTCCGGCGTGGGGTGTGGTCACCTAACGCCCAGGCTAACCCCAGTGCTGCAGGCCGCTCTTTTGAAGGCAGTGGAATTGTGTTTGATGACAGGGTGATGGGCTGCAGAGGAGCACAGGGGGCTGCTCGGCCAGTGCTGAAGGGTCTCCCCACTTCCTGAGGGATACCCTGCACATGGTAAATGCCCCCTGCCCCACACAGGGAAAGAACCCACCGTGTTTGGAAGACTGTCTGAATGAGCACATTTTCTGGAGAGCTGGAACCTCGTCCTTCTGCGGGAGAAGCTCCCAGATCTTGAAGCTGACTCTTTCACATCAGAGCAGTTGGCTCTGAACCCAATGTGCTTGGCACCTGCCTGCGGTGGCCACATCACACAGGGCCCCTGGCTCCTGCAGCTGCCCTGGTCCCCTTGGGGAATCTGAGCCAGCACTGCCAGGCAGCCCCGTGCCCTCCACACTGGGCGTGCACAGAATGTTGATTCTGACTTGGGGAGAGCTTCGCGCTCTCATCGAGGAAGCATTTCCTCAGCCATCATCCCACATCCTCTAGGGACTGGACCAGTGAGGCACTGGGGCCAAGATGGAGGCAGAAGGGTAGACCAGACTGTTGATGCAAAGAATCTCAGAATAAAACCCCAGTTCTGAGTACATGACTTGGAGCGAGGTGTGACATTCTTTAAGCCTTGGTCTCATCTACGAAATGGAGCAAGGGCTGGTGGAGTTGTTCTGAGTACTGAATGAGACAGTAGGCATCATTGCCTCCTCAATAGCCTAGCACACAGTAGGTGTGCAGCAAATGCTGAAGCAGCACAGAGCTGCTGGGTAACCTGGGTTACCCAGGTCAAGTGTCGTACGTTGCTTCACAAAACTGCTGGGGATGCAGCCAGGTGGTTCCTCTGTGCCCCGGAGCCTTTACATGCTTGGCCATCTGGGATGGGCTATGGAAAACATGACCCTCCCTGGCACAGATGGGTCCTTGGCAAGGCTGGGGTAACAACCTATGACAAATTGCGTGGGGCCTGGGGTCGGACAAGACAAGCATGCACTAACATGAGGGAGAGCAAAGGTGGGCAGGGGAGCCAGAGGCACCTGCCAGAAGGCCAGTGCTACATGATAGCAGGAGCAAAAATTGCCATGGGACGAACCCTTCCTCCAGTTCGACTCTCTAGTTAGGCTAAGTAAGGGGGACACTGCTGCTCCCTGGCAAAAATGGTAAAACCTCATTCTACCAATGACTCTTACCTTGTTCCCATATCCTAGCTTTTAGATTAAAAAATACCACTTGATTCATTGTTTTAAGTTGCCTTTTCTTTAAAAACTTTTCTCAATAGTCAGTGAATCTAAAATCAAGTCGACTAAAAAAGAATGGACAAGAAATGACATTAAACGCCACTCCTATCTAACCATCTTTTAGAAAGAAAGAGTTGGCTGCATTGAGTTTCCTTTTGAAAATGATGTATAACTGATGCCTTTTAGCAAGTTTATTTGTTGTTTGGTTGTGGTAAGGTCAAAAGTTTCCATTTCTGTGCATTTAAGCAAGGATGATTGACATCAAGGTTGTGGGTAGGCAACCTGGGCAGGTCTCTGGCTCGTCTTAGGTAGGCTCGAGCCTGGGGCTCAGAAATCACGCCACTCTAGACTTCTGCTCGGCAAGTGGTCTTGGTGTTACAGGAGGGCAAAGATGGGAGTTGCAAAGATGCTTAAGGCCTAAATGCTGGAATTCACAGTGACACCTTCTCCACATTTTATTGGCAAAGCAAGTTGCAAGCCAGCTCAGACGCAAGGGATGGAGAAAAAGACTCTAGCACAGTGCCCAAGCAAGACAGGGGCTAATCAAGACACATTCCTAGTTGGGTAAGGGGCTTGACACAGAGACCAGCATGAGGTCATGTGGCACCAGCAGCAGGAGAGGTGAGGCACAAGGAAAGAGGCAGCGAAACCTTTTGCACAGAGTGTGACAAAAGTTGGTTGAGGGGCCGGTGTTGTGGTGCACCAGGTTAAACTGCCACCTGTGATGCCAGGATCCTATATTGGAGTGCCAGTTCAAGTCCTGGCCACTGTAATCCCAGTCCCACTCCCTGCTACTACTTCTGGGAAAGCAGTGGAGATTGGCTCAAGCACTTGGGCCCCTGTCACCTACCTGGGAGACCCACATGAAGTCCCCAGCTCCTGGCTTCAGCCTGGCCCAGACCTGGCTGTTGCAGCCATTTGGGAGAGTGAACCAGCAGATGGAAGATCTTTCTCTTCTGTCACTCCCCACCCCCTGACCCCCTCATTCTGCTTTTTTTTGTTGTTGTTGTTTTCAAGTTGGTTGAGTTTCGTAATGCAAACTCAACAGGGGAAAATCACCTTGAATAATCATATGACAATTCGTGGACCGGGTAGGGGCTGTGTAACCTCTCATGGTTTTGAACTATGTGGTTAAAGACACTGAGAGTTGACAGATTAGTCAGGGATTTGTCAAGAGCATTAATTACAAACTTTGACATCTTGGCCTGTGAAAGTTCATCTTAGTGCATCTTGCAAATATGATCAAAGTCTTTTCAGTACTGATTTGATGGTGCTTAACCACAGCGTGTGGAGAATGAAGTTTGCATTAGACATTACTGGTGTAATAGAGCACGTTTTCACGGAGGAGTGGGGTTGGGCCTGTACCATTCATGCTGTCCCCCACTTGGCTCCCATTCCTCCACCAGCTTTTGGGGGCCCTGCCTTTTTTGGTGTTCTCTGAACACCTGAAATGGCATTCTGTCCCACTGTCAAAGAAACCGTGGTCTTCACCCTAGTGAGGGCCAGGTGAGGATAAGGTGGGCTCATGTGATATTTTTAAACCAAGACAACATGGGTGCTCACTGAGATTCCAGGGGTGACAAGAGTTTACAACTGCAAACTTGAAACATAGAGGCCCACAGTGCTGGCCTTTGTTTAATTTTAGAAAAAGGATTATTTTTGGCAGCTTTCTTTTTTTCTGGGAATAAAATAAAATGTGCTGGCACCTAAACTATGGAAATGAAAATAAACACGCACCCAGGGCAGCTTGTCCAAGGTACCGGCCCGCATCTTCCTCTCCCCTCGGCCAGTGATTTCTGTCTGAACAGCTGGGGCTATCCGCGGAGCTTTCAAGTTAAGGACAAGGTGATCACCCGCAGCCTCCGGTGGACAGCGCTCGAGGGTGCCAGCCCAATGTCGGCCCGCCGACCCACCGTGCCAAGCGCCAGGGCTGTGGCCAGCCATGTGTCAGAGGGCGCTAGCGTGGGCCGGCGGGCCGGGTGTCCACAAGTTCACCTGCTCTGAGGCGCTTCCCGTTCAGTTGCGTCTGCGCACCAGAGGGTGGCACCCCAGGCACTGCAGAGGCGGCGAGCTGCGGAAGACAGGCGAAGGCGAAGGCGAAGGCGGCGGCGGCGGCGGCGGGCGGCGGGCGGCGGGCGGCGGGCGGGGGCGGGGAGGAGGAACGGAGCGCAGGGAAGAGGAACAACTGACGAATTCTGAGGCCTCCGTGTCCAGCTCCGCGGCCGACACGGAGGCACAGCCGCCGCCGCTCCAAATTTCGGGGTTCTGCAGGGCCAAGTGTCACGGAGTTGGGAATTTCTAACATGTAAAGGGGCTCCCGAGGGCCATTCACGACCGGTGGCTTCGACCCGCCTGGGTCCCGAGAAATCCGAAGAGAAACCAGTTTCTGAGGGCGCGGGGTGTGTGGGTCTTTGGGCCTGGTGGGAAAGCCGCCGGGCCCAGATCTCTCCGAGCGCTCCCAAGGTCTGATCCACGCCTTTGCGTCCTGTTTTCCAGTTGCTGGACCTGTGCAACTCCGTGAGAGACGACGCCCTCAGGGTGATCTCTGCTTTCAACATCCCAAGGACCAGCCTCCACGCACCCATCGCCGGGATCCCCAACCCGCGGGCCGCCTGGGCCTTCTATCCCGCCTGCCTGCAGCCGCTGGCCCGCGAAGGGCCGCCCTCCCCGCGGCCGGAGCAGCGAGCCAAGCTGTAACGGGCGTGGCGGGAGGCGCAGTGGCCCGCGCGCCGCTCGCGCCGCTGCCGCCCGGAGCTGGGGCAGAGGCCGGACCGGCACGCGCCGAGCCGTGCCCGCGGCGACCCGAGTCCCGCCGAAACTGGCGCCGCGCGTCGCTAGCCGCACAGTTAGTGCGGCGCCTTGCTCTCTCCCTGCAACCCCGCACCCCGCTAGACGGTCGCGGTGAGTTCCCCGCACAGGCGCGCCCCACGGTCGGGTGCCGCCAAAGGTGACTCAGATTTCTGGTGATTAAAAAAAAAAAAAAGTGGTGCTGGGTGAAAAAATAAAAAGCAAAACCTGAAAATCAAACACCCTTAGGCAAAAGCGGAAAAATAAAGGTTCCACCCGTTGTGCGCGCAGGCGAAGGCTCAGTTCGGCGGCCGAAGCTCTTTCAGAGAGGCAGATCCTGTTGGACTCGGTGAAGAAAGGCCGGGTAGAGGTAGGAGTGGGGGCCTGGGGCTGTGCGCCCGCCCCAGCAGGTCTCCGGGCCGGCGCTTTCGCGACCCTCGGAAGCTGTTATCTGCGTTTGGAAGGCGCACACCGACACAACCAAATAAAGCAAGCAGGCTCCCGCGGCTCGCCGAGAACCGGGAGGCGGGCCCCCGCGAGATGCCGCAGCAAACTGGTTTTGGAACTCCCACTCCCGTGGTCCGAGGCGCAGGCCATAGCTTTCCTATTCTAATCTCGTGTGCCCGACTGCATTCTTCTCTCGGCCCCAAGCCTTCTGCCCTCTCCCCTCCTTTAAGGTCCCGAGGCAGAGACAGAAGGGCTGCTGCGCTGCCTGCGTCCGCGAGGGCGACGTCCACGATCGGTGACTCAGCGCCCACCGACCCTTCCGTGCGCTCGGGCGCTTTTTCCGGAGGTGCGCTCCACGCGGCGGGGAACGCGGGACCCGGTCTCGGGGTAGCGCTCCAGACAGGAGCGCGCAGCCCGGTGCTCTCTCCCCGAAGCCTGTGCGCTTTGAAGCGCTCACCGGGTCCCTGGCGCGGCGCCCCGGGGGCGCTGGAGCTGTACAGGCGCGGACACTGAGCCAAGGGGCGCTCTGCTGCGTGGTTCTTTTCTGGGCCCTTGACTGTCGCCCAGCCCCGTTGAACGCTCGGGGCAGCGGCTTGCGCGGCCAAGGCTGCGGTGCTTGCACCCGGGGGCGACGCGGGGCCGCCAAGGCGCGGAGAGTTGGTCCGATCGTCGAAGGCAGACGGGCTAAGACTGGGCCTCCGAGTCCACTCTGCGCTGTCCACGCCCACGTCCTTGCCCTCTTGCAGCGAAACTCCCGGGCGGGGCCCGGCGCGCCTCCTCCCGCTTCTCCCGGAACCCGCGGCCTCCTTCACCTCGAAGGAGACTTTAACCTGGGGCTGTGCTGTGTCACGCTGACGCTCGATCTGCTTAGGAACGTCACCATCGACCCAGGCGGCCGGGCGGCAGGACGCCGCCTCCCCATGCCAAGGCCCCTTCCCTCCCCGCGCTGGCCGGGTGCGGGGTCGGGCAGCCTCGGAATCGAGTTTCCCTGATCCGGCTGGGCTGCCCTCCCCGGCGCGAAGTTCCCTTTGCGATCCACCTCTCGCTCCTTCCCCATGGTCGCCTGGAGGCCTGGGGCTGGGGGTTCGCAGGTGCGCTAGGGGCCGGCAGGGGTCAGGCCACCGGCCGCGTGCCAGGGAGGCGGCGGTCCGCGGTGCGCCGCCGGGGGATGGCAGGGCGGGGCGCGGAGTTCGGTCTCCGCGGGACAAGGGGTCAGGGGCACGCGTGGAGGAGCGGCGGGAGAAGTCGCGCCTCCGCTCGGTTCTCCCAGCGTGGTCCAGACATCGCCGTCAGCCTTCCCTCCTCCAGGGATTCCCGCTCGGCAAACCTCAGGGGTCTCCCCCGAGCTGCGGGTGTAGGCTTCTCCCGCACCTGGGGTCGGCGGCCCTCCTCGGTGTCTTTATTTTTTGTTCAAATGATTCATTTTCGAGTCCTTTTTTCATTTCCCTATTTTCATCCGCTCTGCGCACACTCGCATCCTGCCCCGCACCAGGGCTGCGGGGAAGACGCCTGCTGACTTCAGCCCCTGGCCCCTTCCCTCGACTCCCCCTCCCACCACGGGCTCGGGGTCTCTCGATGCCCACAGAGAGCGGGACAAAAGTTGGAGAGTTATTGCGGGGCCCGCGCCGAGCGCGGCTGCGGGGTGGGTGGGTAAGGGGATGTGCCGTCGGCTGCTCGGGGTTCCTTGGCGCCCGCAGAGCTCAGAGCCACGGTATCCAGCCCCGCGTCCGCGAGTTCTTCAGGGCCACCCCAGCCCCGGCACCTGCCCCGGAGCCAGCCCCTCACAGCGTGCCCAGATAGTTCCGAGAGGCCGACCCCGGCCCGCGTCGGCGATGTCACCCTTCGGGGTGGGGGTTGGGCGCTCACACCGCCGCCCGCAGGGTAAACACGCCGGGGCGGGCGGCGCGCAAGGCTGCGAGCGCGCGCGGCGGGGCCCCCAGCGGGCCCTCCCCCGCCCTCACCTGTGGGAACCTGCACGCGCCGGCCGCCCGGGCGCCACGGGGGCGGGGCCTGCGCGCCCGCCGGCCGGGGGCGGGGTGTGGGGGCGGGGCCCGCGGTGATTGGGCGCGGGCGCGGGGCGGCGAGCCCGAGCTGGGCTTGCAAGGCCGCGCTGGTTTCACTTCGCTCGGCGCCGCCGCGGCATCTCCAGCTCGTCGGAGCGCTCCATCCAGCATTGCCGCTGCCGGATCCTCTTAGCCACCCTGCCAGCCTTGCCCCATTGCGGCCAACACCGCCTCGGACTGCCTGGCCCGTCCCGATCCCGTCGCCACCGCCTCGGCGCCCTTCCCCTGACCCACCTCCCCCCAATGTCTGACTCTGATTCTCGGACTGAGAAGCGCAAGGTAAAAATGCCTGAACCCCGGGCAGCGGGCCGGGAACGGATGGGAGACAGGCGCAGGGGCCCGAACGGCTCCACCCACCGCCCGCTTCCCGCGCACGTGCGGGCAGACGCGCGCGTCTCCGTCCCGCTTGTCGCCGAGCGGGAGGCGGCGTTGGTGCCCATCGTGTCCCCTCTCCGGCAACAGGAAGGGTCATCCGCGCAGGGGTTGCATGCCCTTGGCCGAAGTGTGGCTAGGGCCGGGGTCTGGTGCGCGACGGTGCAGTGTCGCGGACCCGGGTGGAGAGGCGCTGGCCTGGGCGCTGGGGTCCGCTCTGAGGTACCAGCCCCGCACGCGCAGCCGGGAGATCTCGCTGCCCGGCCGCGGGTCGCGGCCTGCGGTCGAGCGGCGCTCTGCTTTTCTGGAGCGCGCGGCCGGTTGCAGAGGGTTTGCGGAACTGTGGTGGCTACTTAACAGGATAGTGGGCTTTTCCTTTTACCTCTTCAAGCCGAGGAGTCGGAGCAGTTTCTGCGTTCGCCTTCTCGGACACGCCTGGGGGTGTCCCTGCTCGGTCTGTGGACGTGCTGCGGGTGGTGCCAAGCCGCACGATCCGCAGACAGCGAGAGCTCCAGGGCCTCCCCTTACAACCAGGGCCACGAGCCCCGGCTGGCAAAACCTGCCCGGTGCGCGGGGCCGGGCTGTCTTAGTTCGAGCGTGCCCAAGCGCACCCATAACCCATCTGCGGTGTCCGCTGGAGGCGCCGTGGGCTGCAGGCCGTGCCCCCGGGGGTGGGCGCTGCGGGCTGAGAACCTGCCCGTCGCGGAGGGTGGGGACATGGATGTGCGCGCTCTGATTTGGGGCTGGCCCGCTGCGCGCGGGAGAAAGGGGGAAAAAGTTGGAGAGAGCTGCCACCGCGGCCGGGGCGACCGCAGAGGTCTTCGTTCCGACCGGCCTGAACCTAGGGGCGAGTGGCTAAGGCACGGGGTGTGACGGCGGCCCTGCGGCTCCTGCTTTGTCTCCAGGTGACCGGCTGCCGGGGCGGCGGCGGGAGCTGTCGAGGCGCGCGCGGTGTCCGACCGGGCGCAGGGGAGGCCGGGGCAGCCGAGCCCCCCGGAGCCTCCGCCAGGGCTGTCGCCGCGGCTGGCGGAGAGGCGCTCGGAGGCGAGTTTGTCAACAATCGCCTCGCCTTTGGCGGCCTGACCCGTAGGCGCCGCCTCCGCCTCCGCTGCCGATTGGCTGCGGCGCCGAGCGATCGCGCTCGGGCCAATTGGGAGCGCGGGCACCCGGCGCCAGCGGCGCGGGGAGGTCGGTGGTGCCGGCGGCGGCGGGCGCAGTGCGCGAGGGGAGGAGCGGGAGGAGGCGGAGGATGTTCCCGGCGGCGGCGGCCGGGGCAGCGCGGGCTGGAGGCGCGGCGCGGGCTGGAGGCTCGGCGCGCGGAGCCCTCGGCCACCCGGGGGATCGCAGCAGCGGCGGCGGCGGCGGCAGCGGACGGGCGGGCAGGCGTGGGCTCTGCGCTGCCCAGGGGGCTGTGAGCCCGAGCGCCGGGCTTTGTCTCCAGCGCCGCCTTCGTGGTGACGGTCTGGGGGCGCCGGGTCGGCGAAGGGCGCGGGCCGGACGCCGCGGGGCCCGGGCGCGGACGCCACGCTCGGAAGGGAAGGGGCGGACGTGAGTTTTGCTTGCCTGCTTTGCACGGGGAGGGTCTCGGGCGCCTGGCGTGCGGAGCGAGCTGTGAACTTCTGCTGGAGGGGGCTGCCGGGGCAGGCTCCGGGGACGGTGGGGGGGTCGGGGGTTTGTCCGTTCGGAGGCGCGCGCCTCGCAGGAACGCCGCACCGTGCAGAAGTTCTTTCCGGTTCGGCGCGGCGCGCGGGCGGGGAGCGGGAACGCAGGGCGATCGGGGAACACCGCAGCCGGGCCGAGCCGCGCTCGGAGTTACAAACTCTATTGTGACGCACTTACTACGACTGCGGCCGCTGCCAAACCTTCCCCAGACTTGCTGCCCTCAGCATTTTCGGCGAACAATGGGGCCGGAGCGGGGAACGCGGCCAGCCGCCTGCAATCGCTGCATCTGCGCCTGGCCCTGGGCTGCAGCGCCGGCTGATCCCGGGAAATCAGAGCCCGCTGGGCAGCCCGCTGGGAGTTCGGGCTGGTGCGGGTCTGTCTAGCGCGAGGAGCACATGCCGGTACAGTGCAGCCGAGCCGCTGCTGTGTGTGCGCCTGAGCCCTGGACGCTGGGGCGCTATTTTGTTTGGGGCTGCGGAGTTGAGTTCCAACTGAGGTCATGGGGGCTTTTTCGTTCTGGGTGCATTTTTTTGCTCCTATCTAGGATTTCATTTTAAAGTGCTTGAACTTTTTTTTTTCTTTAAGATTTTATTTACTTATTTAAAAGGCAGAGTTACAGAGAGGCAGAGAGAGAGAGAGAGGTCTTCCATCTGCTGGTTCACTCCCCAGATGGCTGCAATCCGAAGCCTGGAGCCAGGAGCTTCCTCCCGGTCTCCCACGCAGGTGCAGGGGCCCAAGCACTTGGGCCGTCTTCTACTGCTTTCCCAGGCCATAGCAGAGAGCTGGATAAGAAGTGGAGCAGCCAGGACTGGAACTGGCAACCATATGGGATGTGGGTGCTACAGGGTGTGGCTTTAGCTGCTGTGCCACAGTGCTGCCCCCACCCCCAAGCGCTTGAACTTTTTAAGAACTTTTAATGAGTAGGTGAAAGTTGGCCAACTACGCGTTTTTGAGCTGAAAAATAAAACCTGAGCTTTATTTATTTATTTACTTATTTTATTCACAGAAAAAACGACCAAATGGCCAAGCAACCTTCCGATGTAAGTTCTGAGTGTGACAGAGAAGGTGGACAGTTGCAGCCTGCGGAGAGGCCGCCCCAGCTCAGGCCTGGGGCCCCCACCTCCCTGCAGTCGGAGCCGCAAGGTAATCCGGAAGGCGACCGCTGTGCGCACGGCAGCCCTCAGGGCCCGCTGGCCCCATCGGCCAGCCCTGGCCCTTTCGCTACCAGGTCCCCGCTCTTCATCTTTGTCCGAAGATCCTCCCTGCTGTCTCGATCGTCCAGTGGGTATTTCTCTTTTGACACAGACAGGAGCCCGGCACCCATGAGCTGTGACAAATCAACACAAACCCCAAGTCCTCCTTGCCAGGCCTTCAACCACTATCTCAGTGCAATGGGTAAGCAAAGCCTGGGTAAGACGAAGCCAGCATACGGGTGTCTGCATAGCTGTGTGTGTGGCGTCCACGTTACGTGTATTTTACTTTTCCTGAAAGGTAGAGGTTTTCCATCAGCTGGTTGCTTCCCCAGATGCCCACCACGGCCTGGACTGGACTGGGCCAGGCCAAAGCCAGGAGCCTGGAACTTGGCTCTGAGTCTCCCGCCTGGGTGGCAGGGACCGAGCTAGTTGAGCCATCACCCGCCGCCACCGAGGATGTGCGTTAGCAGGGTGCTGGAGTTGGAAGCGAAGCTGGGCCCTGCGCCCAGGTGCTCTGGTGTGAGATGCAGGCATCCTGGGTGGTGGTCACTTCTGCACCGAGCGCCCACCAGGTGTAGTAGCATTTAACCCTTGTAGGATCCTTCCACCGGTTTGTTTTGTGTTTTGATGGGAATGGAGACTATGGCAAATGAAATGTCAAACCTACACTGTTTTTCCCCCCACATTAAGTTTGGTGGCGGCGATGAGCTGAGGTTCAAATATCAGCATTTGGGATGAAAGTTCTGAGTGTGCTTCCTCCACTAAGCTAAAGCCCGTAGCCTTGGCATGCTCTTCAGCCGCCAGGCTTACCCTGTGAGTGCTGGTCCACTTCCCAGGTAGCTGGGCGGTTACAGGAAATAGCTGAAGGTGTGGAGAAGCGGGCGCACGGGTGAATCATTTTCCAGAGTGACGTTAACCAAGTGAACTGTTCATCTAAGCAGAAGCAGCACGGAGCCATGAAGATGATTGTTTTTGGCTCAAGTGCCGCTCTGGGCTTACAGCGGAGCGGGGGTGTGGACTGGTGCTCCGGAGGTTAGGTTGTAGGCTTTTGTTTCAGGGACTAAAGGTGGTTTTAGGGTCGGCACTGGGAGTGGCCAGTGCGAATACCCAGCAAGGCCCGCAGTAGAGCCAGTGAGGCAGCCGGAGCTGGTAGAGGTTGTGGCAAGTTGGCGAGCTCGTGCGCCTTCTGTGTTAGGGCAGAGGGGCGGGCGGTCTCAGGTCTTCCGGTCATCCGGGAATGCTGACTTTGATGCCAGATAGGCTGCCATTGAAGCAAACTATGCTCAGGTGAGAAGCACTTGCAGCCCTGACCTTGGGCGTGCTGGCTGTGACTTTGAACGGTGGTAACCAGGGGAGGAGAGAGTCTCAGGGGTCCGTCCTGATGGGCAGGGTTTATATGTCCATCAGTGGCCACCAGAACCACATTTACTCTCCATCCAGGTTCGCCTGCCCTGTGTAAACAAACTAGAAGCGAGCGAGCAGTATAGTCCAGGACAGAGCCTGCTAGAATCTGAATCACACTTATCGTGCCGGAGGCTAAGCAGAGTCAAGTTCACAGACCAGAGCCCTGAATTCTGGAACGCAGTGACCCATTTTGGGCTTGGGAGCAGGAGTTGACCCTGTCTTCAGAACCTTCGGGGCGGGGGGGGCTTGGAGGAGGCAGGTACATGCCCGTGCTACAGAGCCTTTGGACACAGCCTCAGGAGGGTGTGTCACCTGTCAGAGGTTGGCAGCCATGGCAGAAATGGCAGTCGCTGCACGTGTTGGCTGGACATCTCCTTCTTGATGTGGCAGGCACTTCCAAAAAGGAGCTAGGGGCTGTTGCCACTGTTACCTTAATTAGGCCACTGCTGAGCTCCGATCAGCCTTCAGAGTTCTCGGTGCTCACAGCCGTCTCTAGTCTACGTGTGAGCCTCTCTGCAGCACACTTTAAATTATATGTATGTCTCATTCAAAGACAAACCTCCCTTCCTCTGGTACCCTGCTCAGATGCCCGCAATGACCAGGGCTGGACCGAGGCCAGAGCCAGGAGCCAGGAGCCAGGACCAAAGTCCAGGTCTACCATGTGGCTGGTAGGAACTCAGTTACTTCAACCATCACTGCTGCCTCCCAGATCTGCAGTAGCAGGAAGCTTGTGTCAGGAGCCGAGTACTGAACCCAGGCAATCAGATGGGAGACAGGTGCATCTTAGCCACTGGTGTAAGCGCGTGCTCCCAGCTGGGGGCATTCTTGCAGACTGAGTGAGCTGGTAGAGGTCCATGGATGTATGCCTGTTGTGAGCGCTCTGGAAGCTGTTGTAGTTCTACACCGAATGCCTGCACAACAGTCTCTGCTTGTGGCTACTTTGTGCGTGGAAATTGCTTCTCCTTCCTTGTCAAAGGTTAGCTGTTGAGATCATGCACTGGTCTTTTTCTTTTATTTGAAAGGCTTGGAGACAGACAGCTCCTGTCCCCGGTTCATCTCCTAAATGCCTGGAATTGTTAGGACGAGGCCATGCTGGAGCTGGGAACTCAGTCCAGATCTCCGGTGTGGGTGGCAGGGACCCAGCACCTGTGCCATCACCTGTTGCCTCCCAGGGTGTTGAATCAATGTGCCAACCTCCCACCCCGCATGGACTTCGCAATGTAAAGACGGGCACGAGTGTGTTTTTGTGTGACGAATGCTACTGAACAGGCTAGTTGTAAGGGAAACACCTGCTGGAGATGACAAGCTTTTAAGATCACTGTCTTCAGTGGGTCTCGAGATGGTGTTTTGTAGTACTAACCACGTTCGTGATAACTGGTGTGATACTGCGTAGGATTAGGTGATAAGTTATAAGGAGTTTGCTTGATTAACATACCAAGGTCTGTTTTCAGTATGAGGTTCTCAGGAGCTTTGTTTGGGAAGAGGATGTATGGGCGGGCTGAGGATTACTGTGGAGGAGAGGACTTAGGTGGACTTGTGAGTTTATTAAAGCCGAGACTAAACTTGGCGGTTTTGTGCTCTGTAACTAACTTTTCCCCTGGTCATTCTTACCCTCTTAGCTCAGTGCCTAAAGCCCATTTATGCTGGGTTGATAAGTGGTTTCTCTTATCTTTTCGGCCTTGTTCAGTTTTCCTTGCTCACCCGTATCCATTAAGATTTTCAATGCAGCTTTTGATAATTTATTGCAAGATCCATTTTTGACAAAGGAGTCTTTATGGCTGGTGAGAGGCCAGCAGGACCCGGGTGCGAGGTTAGAGAGGGGTTCTCCGTAGCCAGGGGCTCCTTCCGGCACAAAGTCGTTTTCTGCTCAGCAGCTCGGGGTGGAGAACAGCGAGTTCTTGCATCTTTGTTCTGAGAAAGCCCTGTCTGGGCCGCGTAGCAGGTAGGTGCCGGGTGGCAGTGGCCTGTCTTCCCCTGTGGGTCTCGTTTTTCTGCAGATACGTGGGAAGGCTAGTGTGTTTGCAGGCAGACAGACCCACTTGCAGTTTCCCTAAACCTTTCCCTCAGTTTCAGTCTCTCTACACTCTGGGAGGATTAACTTGACAAATGATCTCTTAAGTGAACCTGAATATTCTTATGAAAATCACCCACACGTGCTGGCTTGCCGAGTGCTTTTCTGGTGAGTGTTTTTCCACCGTGTGTGTGTGTAAAGCAAGCGTGTTAAATCCTCTGCATATTCTTATCCCGAAGTGTAGTCACTGTGTCTGGAAATAAGAATTGAGAAAGGCCAGGCTGTGGATGGTGCTGGCTAATAGTAACTCCCCACATGTCACGTTTGCAGTGTCTTTTACTTCTTATTAAAAAAAAAAAAAGATTTATTTATTTGACAGTCAAAGGGAGAGACAGACAGAGACATCTTCCATCTGCTAGTTCACTCCCCAGATGGCTACAGAGGCCACGGCTGGGCCAGGCCAAAGGCAGGAGCTTCATCTGAGTCTGCCACCTAGGTGCAGGGGTCGGTCCAAGCACTTGGAGCCATCCTCTGCTGCCTTTCCCAGGTGCATTAGCAGGGAGCTGGATTGGAAGTGGAACAGTCAGGACGATGCCCATATGGGGTGCTGGTGTTGGAAGTGGCGGCTTTACCCATCGCACCATAGCGCCAGCTCCTGTTAGTGTCTTAAACCAACTTGCTCCCTGGCACAGCAGAATTCGTGGATAGACGTTAGTAACATTCCGTGCTGCTCAGCGGCCTATGGAGCCTGGGTCCCTCCTTTAGACCCTGGGTACCTTATGGGAGGCTTAAGGTCCGGCAGGATCTCGGCAGCACCGGATGAACAGGAGAGGCCCAGGGACTGGTGGAGGGCCATGGGGCTCTGCCTCTTAGCCTTTGCACAGAGCAGTTTTCAGTTGAGAGCAAAGGAGATGCCAAAACAGATCTGCCCCCTGCCCCACTCCTCGGTATTTTGAATCACCAGCATCCAGTGTAAGGCGTGTCAGGTATGGATGGCAGGAGAGGTCCAGCTCAGTGCGCAGGGCAGCCGTGTGAGTGCTGAGCCCTCCAAGTGGGGCCAGTCCCAGTTGAGCGTGCTCTCTACATCAGTACACACGGGATTTTAGAGATGTAGTCTATTAAAAGAAAATGTAAAACATCATTGTCACATGGATCCCATGTTGAAATGCTAGTCCTTTAAATTTATGGATTAAATAGAATGCAGATTATTTTTTAAATTGTGGTTTAAAAAAATGCCATGTAAAACTCCTGGTCTCACCCGTTTATTTCAAAGTGTGTATGTGGCTCAGGAGTGTTCGGCACACTCACGTCACCGCCATCCGTGTCCAGAAGCAGATTTCATGTTGTAAAACTGCAGCTGCCCACCTGTTAAGCAGCCAGCCCCGGGGCCCCCTCCCCACAGCCCTTGGCAACCTGTGTGCTGTTGACTACTGTAGTACCTTCTGTAGGCAGAAGCACGCAGTCTCCGCGCGTCCACGGCCGGCTTGTTTTTCTTAGTATTGTGTCCTCGGGCTCATCTGGCTTGTGGCGTGTGGCAGAAGTCCCTGCTCCCCAGGCTGAAGAGGAGCTGCCCGCTGCGTGCACACACCGCATCTGGTCTGTCCATTCATCCAGCGGTGTGTGGGGGTTGCTGTTTCTTGGCTGGACTGGTGCTGCTATGAACACGGTGAGCAAGCGCCTTCCAAGTCCTGCCTTGGATTCCTGTAGCTCTGTCCCCGGAAGTGGACTTGCCCGATCCTATGGTGATTCTGAAATCCCCGTGCAGTCTCCCCAGGCGGCGGTACCATTCTGCATTCCCACCAGGAACGCAGGCTGCGGGAGGTTCCAGTTGCTCCAGACCCTTGCCAACACATGCATTTCATGACTGTGTTTTCATGGTTAGCCATTCTCACGGATGTGAGTGACTCCTCGTTGTTTTCACTTGTATTTCTAGTAAGAGATAATGAACATCCTCTCCTTAAAAAAAAAAATCATTTATTTATGTATTTTTCTAAGAAGCAGAGAATTCCCTTCTGCTGGCTTACTCCCCAAATGCCTACAGTGGCCAAGCTTGGTCAAGACCAAAGCTGGGAGCTGAAAACTCCATTTTTTGGGTCCCCTATGGGGGTAGTGGGGACCCAAATACTTGTACCATCATCTCTGCCTCCCAAGTGTGCTGGCATCCAGAGCGGAGCCAGAACTCAAACCCAGGCGGTCCAGTGTGGAGTGCAGGCATCCCAGACAAGGTCTTCTCTATTAAAGGAAACACCCTCCCAAATATCTTTTCCTGTATGAGGGGGGTTCTTCCAAAAGTTCGTGGGAATGCATTTTATGGAAAAAAAAAAAATGCCTGGATTTCAAAGGTTTTGAGCACCAAGATAAACTTACCTGTTAATTCTGATTTCCATGTCCCTTCTAAGTGCCCTCATATTTGTTGGCCATTGAATAAAGCATTTTTAATACTGATCTTATCGGATTCTTTTTCCTCTTCTCAAGTGTGGCTGCAGGAATACATGTGCGATTAGGTCCTGGCGGGCGGGCTGGTCTTGCAGATGGCAGAGCCGGGGTGTGCAGTGGGGCCGTAGGCAGCGTCCAGACCTGACCTAACCCCTCAGGCGCATCATTTCCACGAACACGCTCCTTGGGTTGCTTTTGCTGACTTACAGTGCAAGCGGTGACCCTAATCTGTGAGCCTCTTGATCATTCCGTGAGCCTTGTGCCTCGCTCTGCTCTCCAGGCAGACGCCTCTTCATCCTCCCTGGTGTGTGTGAGCTTCGGGAAAGGGGAGTGGAGTGACCCAATTCCCTGGCCTGTGGTCAGAGCTGCCTGGGAGTCCCCTGGGGGACCCAGCACTGGCCTTCAGACCTCACCATCACTTGTTGGGACATAAGGAGAAATGAGGGCACTTTAAAGGGACAAGAGAAGAATGTCTTTAGTGTTCTCAACAGCGATTAGTCATTGATACTTGTCCAGTTTTAGAGAGATTGGCGTGCGTTGGTAAGGAGTGATCCCAAGAGGCCCTGGGTACCAGTGGTGGGGAAGGTCCAGCCTGCTGGCCCCGAAGCGCCTATCAAATCACAGTGGCCTGGCCCTGCCGAGACTCAAAATGCAATAAATCTGCAGCAGGCTAATTCCTGAGTTGATGCTCTCGAATGATGTTATAAATATCCAAATGGCCCTTGGCAGAAGAAAGGTCCTGCACCCCTGCTGTGTCCCCTTCACCCAGCGTCCCGCAGTGGCGCCACCAGTGAGCGGCTTGGGTAGGACCTGTGTGCTTTGCTCAGTCTGACATGCTCTCCGTCTTGTGTGTCTGAGTTTGCCCCTGTGTGGTTGCATCCAGTGGGGTAGGTCTGTGTGGCTGCCGCCACCGTCAAGGTGCAGACAAACTCCCTCACAAGGCACTTTCTAGAACCCATTTCTAGCCACGGCCACACCCCTCTCGTCCCCAGACCCCGATCTCACAGCTGCGCTTGGTTGTTCCCGGCCGTCGCTAGCTTTGGGTAATAGGCTTCATTTACTCAGCACAGTTCCTTTGGGACCCATTCGAGGTGTGTGTGTGTGTGTGTGTGTGTGTGTGTGTATATATATATGCCAGGCTTCCTTTTCTTCCTGGCTGAGTAGTATTCCCCAGAAGGGATGCACCACAGGTTGTGTGGCCAGGCAGTTGTCGCTGGACATCAGGTCACACGCTGTGTGTTGTCCGCTGGGCACAGCTGCTCACTGAGGGCCAGTGTTGTGGTTGAGGACAGGCGCGTGCCGGACGGGCAGTGAGCAGCTGCAGGGAAGCCCCGCGGAGGTCTTTGTGAGAACAGGGTTTTCCTTTCTCTGCGACAGATGCCCAGAAGTGCAAGTGCCAGGCCGTCCGGTTTCGCAGCTTGGGTGCGCCGTGCAGATCCCCGCCAGCCGCGCGGAGAGCTCCGCTTTCCTCACAGCCTCACCAGCGTCTGGCGTTCGCATGCTCTCTTACTGTAGTGTCCTGGCAGCTGTGTGGTCCTGTCTTACTGTAGCTGTAATTGGCATTCCCCTCATGGCACGCTCATTTGCATCCATGCGCGCCCTCACTGAAGGGGCTCTTCTTGTCTTTTGCTCCTTTCTAGTCGGATTTTTCTTTTTAATTTATTTCTATTTGAAAGGCAGACAGAGAACTTCCCTCCTCTGCTTCGCTCCCCAAACGCCCACGACAGCCAGGGCTGTGCCAGCCCAGAAGCCAGGAGTCCCCAGTCTCCATCCAGGCCTCCCACATGGGTGGCAGAGACCCAAGCACTTGAACCATCACCTGCCGCCTCCCAGGGTGCGCAGAAACAGGCAGCTGGATTGGAAGCAGAGGAGCCGGGACTCAAACCAGGCGCTCTGACGTGGCATGTGGATGTCCCAAACAGCGGCTTAACCGCGGCCCCAAGGCCTGCTCTTGAGTGTCCGGAGCTCCTTGGAAAGATTCCAGGCGTAGAATCTGTTGTCAGATATGTGATTCATAAATTTTTTTCCCCCAATCTGTTGCTTTTCATCCTCTTTATTCCTCATGGCTAAGAGGTTTCATTTTGACATGGTTCACAAACTAGAAGTTTTTAATGCTTTAACAAGCATGTGTAATTTGGTCCATTTATTTGCTTATTGAGAAGCAGAGAGAGGCAGATGGAGAGAGCACCCATCCAGCTAGTCCACACCCTAAATGCCCGCGGCAGCTGATAAGCCAGGCTGAAGCCATGAGCTGGGAACAGCCTGGGTCTCCTATGTGAGCGATGCAGGTGAATCACGTGAGCTTTCACCGCTGCCTTCCGTGGTCTACGTTATCAGCAAGCTGGAATCAGGACCAGAAGCAAGTATCAAACCCAGACACAATGATTCTGAGCCACAGGTGTCTAAGCCACTAGGGCAAAAGCCTGCGCCCAAAGCTTTTAATTCTCCTTAGGTCCGGTTCACCCATTTTTCCTTTTACGGTTCATGCTTTCAGTGTCGAGTCTATGAATGCTTCACCTCGTTCTGGGCCCCAAAGATTTTCTGCCAAAAGTTTGACAGTTTGACATTGTATGTTTGGGTTCGCGGTGCATGTGTAGGTTGTAAAGTTGAGGCCGGTACTCATCCTTTTTGACTGTGGATGCCAGTTATTCCAGCATCGTTTGTTGCAAATGCTCTCTCCCAGAGTTGCTCGTGTGCCCCTGTCAGTCACTTGGCACTCCTGAGGGTCTGTTGCTGAGTTTGTCGTGTGCCCTTGGCCTCCGGTTCCTCCGCTGTACCACACTGTCTTGATTAGTGGAGTTAGAACAGTGGGTAGATGATTCCCTAGGCTTTATTCTTTCTTTCCAAAATTTCCTCAGCCTAAGGCCTGTGCCTTTTCACAGACATTCTAGAATAAGCTTGTCTGTCCTGCGACACCGCTTGCCGAGGTTTTGATAGGCATTTCCTTAAACCTGGAGATCATCTGGGACGAGTCAATGACGTCTTCACCCTGCCGAGTTGCCATCCACGAGCAGGCGTGTTTCTCCGAGTAGGTAGGTCTGCTTTGGTTTCTTCGGTTAGAGTGTTCTCGTTTTCAACATGCGGATCTTCCGTTTGTCATTTTTGCTCTATACAAAGTACAGAAGGTTCCAACTTGTGATCTTTGAACTTTGCCAGGGTGCAAAAGTGGCTGTGTGTTCAGTGGCAACCACACTTGGAATCTGGGCTCCTGATGTTTTCCAGGGCTAGTATAAGGTGGTGCAGTCCTCTCGTGATGCCAGGCAGTGAAGCCGCAGCTCCCCGTCAGCCCTGCGAGCACCAGGGGAAGTGACGGGCACCCTACAGTGCACCGTCTTGCTCAGCTAGTGCGTCCTATAGGTTTAAGAGTACTCTGTGTTTTTTTTTACTTAATGTTTTTAGCTTCCTATGAGTTTATTGAGACATAACCCCATAGTAAGGCAAGGAACGTCTGTATTTTGTTTACTTTGGAGCAATTAAAAAATATTTATTTGAAGGCCGGCGCCACAGCTCACTAGGCTAATCCTCCGCCTGTGGCGCCGGCACCCCGGGTTCTAGTCCTGGTTGCTCCTCTTCCAGTCCTGCTCTCTACTGTGGCCCGGGAAGGCAGTGGAGGATGGCCCAGGTGCTTGGGCCCTGCACCTGCATGGGAGACCAGGAGGAAGCACCTGGCTCCTGGCTTCGGATTGGCGCAGTGCGCTGACCGCAACACGCCAGCTGTAGCAGCCACTTGGAGGGTGAACCAACAGAAAAAGGAAGACCTTTCTATCTGTCTCTCTCTCTCTCACTGTCTAACTCTGCCTGTCCAATATATATATATATATATATATATGTTATATATATATTATATATATAATTTGAAAGGCAAAGTGACAGAGTGGGAGAGAGGGAGAGAGAGAGAGAAGGAGAGAGGGATTGATTTTCCATCAGTTGCTTCACTCCTGAAATGGACAATAAGCCTAGAGCCAGGAACTCTATTTGGTAGGTATGGAGTAGGTAGCAGGGAGCCAAGTACTTGGGCCACCATCCACGGCCTTCTCAGGTGCATTAGCTGGGAGCTGGATTGGTAGCTGTTTATCCTATGGGATGCAGTTTAACCCACTACACCACAACACTGGCCCCATCTTGGTAGTATTGTATTGTTTTTTTAATATTTATTTATCCATTTGGAAGAGTTACAGGCAGAGAGAGAGAGAGAGAGAGATCTTCCATCTACTGGTTCACTCCCAAGATGGTCACAATGGCCGAGCCTGGGCCAGGCCAAAGCCAAGATCCAGGAGCTTCACCCAGTTGTCCCATGTGGGAGGCAGGGGCCCAAACACTTGGGCCCCATTCTGCTGCTTTTCCCCAGGCCATTAGGAAGAAGCTGGGTCAGGAGTGGAGCAGGCGGGACAAAAACTGGCGCCCATGTGAGTTGGCTAGTGTCGTAGGTAGCAGCATTACCTACTAAACCACAATCTGGCCTTGGTGCTATCATATTTTAAAATTTTAACTTGGGCTGTTGTATCTAGAAGTGCAGTGTGTGTGAGTGTGTGTGTGTGTGTGTGTGTGAGAGAGAGAGAGAGAGAGATTCATGTCTAATGCATCCTTACTGAATTCACTAATTCTAGAATTTTTTTTGATAAATTTCTCCAGAGATCTATGCAGTCATATAGTCTACATTTAGGGAGTTTTATTCCTTTGCTTTATTCCTATGTGCATTTTATGTCTTCTCCTTGCCCTGTTCCACTGGCTTGAACTTCCGATACTACGGTTGAATGGGAGTGGTACAAGCAGGCATCCGTGCCTATTGCTAATCTAGGGGCAAGGCCTCTGTTTTCAATCATAGATGGTGTGAACTGTAGGCATTTTGTGCGTGCCCTTTAAAAAGGGGAAGTTTTGCTTTGCTTCTAGATTGCTGAGAGTTTTTATCGTGAGTAGAGTGGGTGTTGGGTGTTAGATATTCATTCTGCCCCGACTGATAGGATGATACCATTCCGCTTATGTTAGCCCCTTGAACCTGAGGCTGCTGCAGTTAAATTGATCAGTCTAACCCCCGGGCCTGGATAATTCCTTCTTGGGCAGGTGCAATTCTTTGTCTGTGCTGCTAGAGGAGTGAATTAGCTGATACTTTGTTAAGAGTATCTGGACCTAAGTAGCTGTTTGCTTTAAAGAATGTCTGATTTCAGTTTTAACCTTAACAATTTCGTTCTATTTCCCAAAAGAGATAGTGCAAAATTGGTATTGATTGTTTAAATGTAGCATTCTCTAGTGAAACAGTCTAGGCTGAGAGAGTACACATAAAATTAGAAATTTAATTTTTTAGTTCTTGTAAGACTAGTTAGGTTGTTTATTTCATCTTCATTGAGTCTTGGTAGCTTGTGATTTTCAAAGAATTGATGCGTATCTTCTAAGCTGTTGGATTTATGGTATGAAAAGTATTTGTAATGTTGCCTTGCTTGCCTTTTAAACAGATGTAGGATCTGTTGTGATGACTCTGTTTCATTTCGGATATCGATAATTTGAGTCTTTTTTTCAATCTCTATCAGTCTCATCAGGTTTATGGATTTTTTAAACCAGCTTTAGGTCACAGTGATTTTTTTCTGTTTTCCTGTTTTAAATTGCATGGTGTATCATTTCTCTGTTCTGTTCAATTCGTGTTTATTCTGTTTTTCTAGTTTATTGAGATAGGAACTTAGAGTAATGTTCTGAGAACTTTCTTCCCTATGAGCATTCGTGATAGAAATTCCCTTCCCAGCTCTGCTGTGAGCTGCAGCTCACGTGTCTCGGTGTACAGTGTTTTCAGGGAGTTCCGTGTTTTTCTTCTCATCTCCTCTGAGAGGTCCCGGGTAACCCTGGATGACTGAGGAGTGGGGTTTCGACTGTGCCCTGTGGTCTTTCTGTTACTGTTTTCCTTCGTGGTTCCGGGGTGGTTAGAGAGCATTCTCTGTATGATTGTGGTCCTTTTAACTTTGCTGAGACTTGCCCGATAGCTCAGATGCCGTGCCTTGTGGTGGAAGATCCATGCGTGCTTACTCTGCTTCTGTTGGGGGGAGGAGTGTGCACTCATATTTGTGTATATGTCAGTAGATCTCACTGATGGAGTGTGTTGTTGGCTTCCTCTGTATCTTGTCTGGGGTCAGTGGCGGAGAACAGGGTGTTCAGACCCTGGCTGTGGTGGTTGGTGGCTTGTCTGTTCCTCCTTTCTTTCCTATCAGATTTTTTTGTTTGGGGTTTACACATGTAGCATCGTTTTGTTGGGTTGACCCTTTTCATTGTTGCTGTAAAGGTTACTTTATTGCTTATTAGCCTAGCTGCTTTTTAATATTAATGTGTTAATGCCTACCTGGTGTATGTTTTCCTATCCTTTCATTTTCTTTTTTTTTTTTTAAGATTTTTTTAAAATTTATTTTAAAGACAGTTACAGAGAGACACACACACACACACACACACACAAGAGAGAGAGCTTCCATCCACTGGAAAATCTTCCATCCAGTGCTAGGGCCAGGCTGAAGCAGGGAGCCAGGAGCTTCATTCAGGTCTCCCATGTAGGTACAAGGGCCCCAGCACTTGGACCATCTTCTGCTGCTTTTCCAGGCGCATTAGCGTGGAGCAGCCAGGTCTTGAACCACTGCCCATATGGGGTACCGGTGTCACAGGCAGTAGCCTAACCCACTATGCCACCACGATGGTCCCTGTCCTTTCATTTTCAACATACATACTTGTATGTTGTATCCAAGGTGTTTCCTATGTGATATATACTTAGATAAAAATGTCTTAAGTGGTGTTTTTATACCATTTACAGTTAAAATGTCACAAGTCTGACATTTTATTATGTTTCCTGTACTACTTATTTCTGTTCCTCTTCCCTTTTTTGAATATTATTAAAGATTCCACCTTGATTTGCTTGCAGTGTTGAGTACTTTGTCTCTGCAGATTTCTTAGTGGTTGTTCTAGGCATTTAGCATACTAGATACCATATTCTAAATCTGGTCATCAGTGGGGTCAGCATGTTGTGACTTGATGACCGTGTTGTCAGGGCTTGGCTTCCCTTAGGCCCCTTCCCTGCCTCCGTTTTCCTTGTCCCGTTGTGTTGTGTTACCTCCACCCACGCTGCACGACGTATCGGCTCGTGCGACCCTTGTGGCCGCAGCCATCCATCCTGCATCCTGAGAAGCAGGCCAGCACAGCGTGTGCACCCCCGTCCTTCCCTTCCTGAGGTCCCCAGCCGTCCTCTGTGGCCATTTCCCTGCTGCCAAGACCCCAGCCTCGGGCATCTTTCAGCGACAGCACTGCCAGCTGCCAGCCACAGACTTTCTCTGATTTGACCTCCCATGCACTGCCCCCCGCCCCGCTTCTGTCATTTCCATTCTACTGAGCCCACCCATTCAGCCTTTTACACTGCATTGTGTGTTTCAACTCTAAGCCATCTGCCTGCTTCTGCCAGGTAAAGTGGAGTTCGGATCCCTCCCGAGCCCTGCTGCTGCTTTCCTGGCTCCTGCTGCTCCACTGTGTGCTATTGGGGATGTAAGCGGGGCACCCCCCAGCTGCTGCCAGCACTCGGGACGGCGTGGGGGATCGGTGCAGGGCTGCCCTGTGCCTTCTGGTTTCTACAGGGTAGAGGCAGGGACTCCGCAACCCCCTGCTCCCCGTCTACACCAGGGGCGGGGTGGAAGCCGGCTAGCCCTGTCTCCCACTGCCTGGTGTTCTCCCTCGTTGGTGCTGAGTGCTGGGTTCTCCTTCCATGCCAGACGGGGCGGAGGCTCGGGATTCACTGGGTGACCCCACAGCTGGGGTTGGGCCGGGGCTGGGAGGAATATAGTGGGCCCTGGGGCTCTCTGCCTTGCGGGTCCTCGCCCAGTGGTATGGCTAGCGCAGTGTCTGTCAAGTGGCCGTGCCTAATGGGGTGAAGACTTAGCTCAGCACTGCTGCCCAAGAAGAGGGGATCAGAGCATCGGCTGCTCCCACTGCGCGGGAGATGGAGACACTGCCGTTCCCACAGCTCCACCCTGCCTGGCCGTAGGCGCCCTCTCACCTGCTGCGTCTGCCGACACCGTCCGGTTGCAGAGTCCTAGCAGCTCCTGCTTCCGTGGGGCTGGGCTGGGCTGGGCTGGGCGAGCAGCTGCTCACCCTGATCTGGGCGGGGGAGGGGAGCTGTGGGGTGTTGGGGCCTTTTCTGTTGCTGTGTCGCTGAAGTAGGGCAGTTGTTGCCAGAAAGGATTCTGCTGTTGGGTTTTCCCTTTGCCAGGTCCCTGGGTGGGGGAGAATGAGCTCTCGTAGGAGCTTTGTGTCTGCTGGGGACTTCAGGGTGGCAGCTTCTACAGCCCCCACCTGGGCTCTGTGGAGGTGATGAGGACCTCAGGGCACGCGGCGCTGCCAGTCTTCAAGTCCCAAGGTCCCTAACAGCCCACCTGCCACTGCCACACGCACACACCCCACCTCCCCGTGCTTGCTCCATGGGTGATGTGAGGGTGGTCCTGGGGGTTGAGCGTGCTCCTCTGCAGGGCCCTGCTAAGCTCCACATGTGTGATTGGCATTGGTCACTTCGTTCAGGCTGCTGGGACAACAGTCATCGACTGTGTAGCTTCTTACGTTGTGTAGCCATTACGTTACCATCTGCAATGCCAGCATCCCATGTTTGAGTATCAGCAGCTCCACTTCCAATCCAGCTCCCTGCTAATGCACCTGAGAAAGAGGCAGAAGATGCCCCAAGTGCTTGAGCACCTGCACCCACATGGGAGACCCAGAAGAAGCTCCTGGCTTCGGCCTGGCCCAGCCCTGACCATCGTGGGCATTTGGGGAGTGAACCAGTGGATGGAAGATCTCTGTCTCTCCCTCTCTCGCTCTCACTCACCTTTCAAATAAACAGATAAATCTTTAAAAGAAAACTCACTAAGCACTTGTGTGGTGTCCACGGCTGCTCACACCCCGGGTCTGTGGCCATCCTGCCTGTGCCTGGACACAGGATGCCCCATGGACACCCGCCTGCCCTGCGCCCGGCTCCACCTCCCACCCCAGAATCATGCTGTCTTCATTCCTCTGTTGGGTCAGCCTCGCCGCCAGTGGATTCCTCGGGTGATGACATTCTTGGTGCGTTCCCTCTTTGGTCAGTGTCCTCTGCTGGTCTGTGTGGGCAGCGGACGGGAGCCAGGCCAGGGTGTGAGGCCCCGGGCTGCTTTCCTGCCCTCACAGGCACTGTCATATTGGGACACAGGGAGTTGTCTGTCCTTGGAGACCTCAGGGACTTGACCCTGCACCAGGCTGTGAGCTCTGTGCCGCCCACGCACCCTCAGACCCTGCTCTGTAGGCACAGCGCGAAGCACCTGACACTCGTGTCGTCCCGGGAATGCTCACATAAATGCTCACGGGGCCTTACTTATGCCGGCCAGAAAGCCATCCGCATCCCCATGGGCTTGGCAGTTCTCTCTAGGTTATTGTGCATCCTTGTCACAGACTGCGGTGCCGCCCTTGCGATGTCACAAGAATAGTGGTCTGGGAGAAATGCTCCTGACGTAAAGTGGAGTTTAAAAGATCGTCCAGTGGTTAATGCCAGCCCAGGGTGATATTCAAGAACTAACAAAAAGATGAGGGCAATGCATCAAACTGGGTAGTAGATCCTGCATTCATTGTACAAGTGGTCCTTTTAAGATTTTCTTGTTTGTTTGTTTTATTTGTTTGAAAAACTGAGAGGCAGAGAGAAAGAGGGATCAATCTTCCATCTGCTAATTCATTCCCCAAATGGTCGCAACCGCCAGGGCTGGGCCAGGCTGAAGCCAGGAGCCAGGAACTCCGTCCAGGTCTGCCACATGGGTGGCAGGGACCCAAGGACCTGAGCCCTCATCTGGTGCCTCCAGGGTGCATTCACAAGGAGCTGGATCAGAAGTGGGGGTGATGAGGCTCATCCTGGCGCTCCGATGTGGGGGGTGGGCGTCCATGCAAGGGGGCGTAACCCACTGCCCCGCCACTCCCGCCCTGACAGATGCCTTTCTGTGTCTGCGGATCCATCATAGCTCGTGTTGCAATCGAGTAAGTCTAGCATGTGATATACAGTGTATGTTTTGCTCTCCGTCCTTGGCCCGCACGGCATTCTGTGGTTACACACACCGTGCGTGTCTTGTTTGAGTGATGCGGTGTTGACCGTCCTGGCTTGTCCAGGGGCGGCCAGGGTTGTGGCCCCTCTCCTGCGGTCCTGTAGCTGCACGTGAGCCCCCCTGGTGCCTCATTTGGGATCTGCCATTTCCCTTAGCAGCGTGTGAGTTTTGTGGTGGAAGTTTTAAACAAGCCAGTGGGTGGAAAGCCTTGATGCTCCCGGATGGGCTGTCACAGCCGCGGGAGGGACAGAAGCATGAGCGTGGTGACGTGTGCTCTCCCGCTCAGTGGGAAGGAGCTGCCATTTCAGGAAGAGAAAACTCAACAGGGAAGTGAATTCATCTGGACATGCTGCTGTCATTCTAACCCGCTGGGCCCCACAACAGACTGGAAAAAGGAAGAAAACCATCCTTTCTAGAAACCGGCCCGGTGGGGTGTGGCAGGGAGGTGCCGATCACCCCTGATCTGCTGGGGAACCCGGACGTCACCCTGGGAAGAGCTTTTGGCCTCACTCACAGATCTCTGGACCACAGAGAGACAACTGAAGCCCCCCGCCACCTTTGCTCCAGCTGCTGGGGGCTGAGCTGGGGACCCTGCTGGAGGTGGGCCCTGCAGAGACTTGACTGCAATCAAGGTGGGCACTTGGACAAGGTTCTTACGGCCTGAATCACTTTTCCCTTCCACCCAGCATTCTGTGAGTTTTGTTCAGAATCCAGTGCATGGTGGCTCGTTGGCTGAGCATGGGAAGTGCTCTGGTATATGAATCGAATCAAAAAATTTTAAACAATTTCCCACCTTTCCTTGAGGTGATTAAATTTTGTTGGTGAGAAAATAACACAGAATCTGGGTTTTCGTGTTCACTTCTGAGTAAGTGGTTTTAGATCCTTTTTTTTTTTAACCATTTAACCTCGTGCTATCAGGTGACCTAGGCCAGCATCTGTACAGACAGCATTTGCCTGGTGGACAGGGTGGGCCCCAGGGGAACGGCCACGCTCTGTGGTTTCCAGTATTTGCTTGGAATGAGTTGGCCTCCCCAGCGCCCTCTGGGAAACCCAAGTTCACTTTGGGTTTCCCAGTTGTCTCCTCCACCCAGATCCATGTGGTCGTGAGTTCAGTTGTGGGTTGCCAAGCCAGTGCCCATAAGAATAAACCCCAAGTAGGCAGCTGCAGGGGGGTCTTCTTCCATCCACTGGTCGTGGCCTCATGGTCCCTGGGGCAGGAGTGAGAGCTGCACCCGTGAGTGGCTTCCTGCAGGAGTGCGTGCCTGCCTTCTGCTCACATATCCACGCTCCGCACAGCCCGGTGATGGCAATCACTTGGCTTCTGTCTGCTGGACCTGGGTGTGCAGATTTTATGTCACTTTCAGGGTGGGGACAGAGCTCTGGGCTGGTTGAAACCGGGAGCCTGGAATTCCATCTGGGTCTCCCACATGGTGCAGGGGCCCAAGCACTTGAGCCATCTTCTACTGCCTTCCCAGGCTCAGGGATCTGGACTGAAAGTGGAGGAGCTGGGACTTGAACCGGCACTCTAACATGGACTGCTGGTGTTAGAAGTTGTAGCTCAACCCGCTGTGCCACAACGCAGGCCCCAACCTTGAGGTTTTCTTGAGTGAGTTTCTCTGTAGATTCAGTGTGCTGGAGAAAAGATGGAAGGAAGAGATCTTGTTGATGTGTCTGGTTTTGATCCTTTGAGAAATTTCTTAAAAGTAGCCTGGAGAATTCTGGAGAGAGAGAATGTTGGCACATCCGAGAAGGTAGGGTGTGGTTTCCCTTGCACTTCGTGCAAATCCAGCCAACCTAGTCAGAACCACTCAGCAGCCCAGAAAGCAGCCTGGGGAGTCCCAGGAAGGCGCAAGGTGGTAGACTGAAGACACCACGGGATACGTAACACGGTGCTGTGTGCAAGCCAGAGCTGCCTCCTCTTTTCCTTCTTGTACTTGGATTTTACCAGGGCCTCATTTGAAGCTCAGGACCATAGTCGCTCTGGAAAGTGAGTGTGGCGCGCCCTGAGGCGCTAGCTAACCTTGCGTTCTCTCTGTGCCTCTGCTGATCGTGTGGCACGAAGTGTTGCACCTGACGCCGTCCAGTCTGGGTCCTGTCACTGACCGTGGCAGCCCTGGGCAAGTCCCTTGCCCTGGCTGGGGAGCAGTGTCCTGGTCTTACTGAACTAAAAGCACAGCCCCGGTTTAAGGCACATGGCACTGCGGGTTTCTGAGTACAAAGATGGCCAGGCCATTTTGCCGGATGTTCAAGCTCATTAGGGACCCGAGCTGGCCAGCAGCCAGGGACACTGGGGAGGGCTCAGGCGTCAGGGGAGGTGGGGGTGAGGGGAGGAAGAGTGTGGGAACCAGGACAGATGAAAGACCTTCCAAACCAGCAAACCAACACAGTCTCTCACACAGTTTTATGTCTTCCACTCACGCTTGGGCTGGTGGAGCCCCGTGCAAGTCCTTTTCCTTCTGTGACTCAGTAAGTGCTCTGCCGGGGGAGCGTGGCACAGTTTATTTATAGAACACCTTTATGGTTTGTAACAAGGCCGCTGGGGTGGCCCTCAGGATTGCCCGTTGGCCGGAGGTGGAGCGGGCGCGTGAGTGGTCAGCGGGGGCCGGGTGGCCGGCTGCAGCCATCTTCATGATGACCCCACTCAGACTCGCAGCTAACGTTAACCCTTTCGGTTTCCAGGTCTTCCAGGCAGGTGCTTGGTTTTTGCAACATCTGCTTTTTGTGGTTGTGGGGCTGTGTTTGCCTCTGACCCTCCTACCAGTGCTTCATGGGCCTGCTCAGGACACACAGGCGTTCAGGGGTTTTCTAAGAAGGAGTCAGAGCAGCCCCCAGGGTCAGCCGTGTATCTTGAAGGACAGAGGTTGAAACCCGTGCGTTGTCCGGATACAATCGTCGCATCTCTGTGATTATGCAAAACAGTGTCTGGGATGGAAGCGGAAGTGGAAGTTGTTTTTTTTTTTTTTTTCCTTTTTATACAAAATAACAGAAAAAGAGGCAGCTGCCAGTGAGTGTGTTAAGAGGCAAGCTCTCCTGGCGGGGCTCATCCTCACGGTGTGCTGGGGAGAGCCCGTGTCTGAGTTCATTGCAATCTTGCTTTGTGGGTAGCCGTTAAGTGTTGGCTCAGTGAAAATACAGATGGGCTATTTTCCATCCTTTGGTGTAGAAACCAGTTCCAGGTGTAGCTTTTCAGGATTCGGGTTTTGCTGTTGGGCTGGATGCGTGTCTTTGCACGGTCTTGGCTGAGACCTTGATGTGAACTGAGGAGAAAAGATGTTTGCCACCTGTTTCCTGCTGCTGGTGTCAAACTCTGTAGAGGAAGCCGCACAGGCTCAGCAGTCAGAAACTGTTTTATTTGTAGTTTGAAATTCTCATTCCTGCCCTACCGCACCCCCGGGATCAGATTTAGGGCTGTAAACAATGCATAGTTACCCAAACCTACTAACCTGTTGAGGTCTGTAAACATTTTCTTTTGTGCTGGGGTTGTTGGGAAGAAGCTGTCTGGATAGGAAGACGCGTGCAGCGTCAGCACAAGGGCTGTGGAGTTCACATCTCCTCCCTGAAGCGCGTCGGCGTGGCTTTTCGTGGGACCGTACTTAACTCTGGGAGTTAACGTTTGTCTTTCAAAATAACATGGTGTCATTGAAGCCCGCCAGTCCTCTGCAGCAAAGCTAAGGCTGTAGGAGGAGGTGAGCCGCCCCAGAGACCTCGTGGGACCAGGGGCCGTGTAGACAAATGGAAAGGCAGGGGGCTGGCGTCATGGTGGCTTCCTGCCAAGCCGGAATCCTGTATGGGCGCTGGTTCCGGTCCTGGGTGCTTCACTTCTGATCCAGCTCCCTGCTTATGGCCTGGGAGAGCAGCAGATGGCCCAAATGTTTGGGCCCCTACACCCATGTGGGAGACCTGGAAGAAGCTCCAAGCTCCCAGCTTTAGCCTGGCCCAGCCCTGGCCATTGCAGCCATTTGGGGAGGAACCAACAGATGGAAGCTGTCTCTCTCTCTCTCCACCTCCCCCTCCCCCTCTCCCCGTAACTCTGACTTTTAAATAAATAAATAAATAAATCTTTACAAAAGAAGGAAACAGAGGGTCAGACGTGGGACCCTGTGTGCTGCCCCGGCCAGGTGTGCCAGGCCCTGCTCCATGCCGTGCAGGACAGCCGTTTTGGAAGCACTGAGGGGTATTGGGACAGTGACCAGGGAGGTGGAGCAGGGGGCTCCCAGGACACCTGGAAGGAGGCAGTGGTGGCATCGCCCTTGATAAAAAGAAGGCTGACAACTGAGAGGGCTTGAGATTGTCTTCATGGCCCTGGGGAGAGTGGAGTCAGGGTTAAGGGCGGGGTTAGAGGGGGCCCTCTCAGTCCGCTGTGGGGAAGGACTTGGGCACACTCTGTGTCCTTCAGCTTGGTGGCAGTGCCTTAGAGAACACAGGCCTGTCTCAGGAGACCAGGTGTCACATGCGAGGACTCCTGACTGGGTCCCCTGCCTGGTGCCACGTGCTGGGCTTCCAGGGTGAGGGAGGAGCCACAGGCTCTGGGTTTGCTCTTCCAGGAGCCCAGCGTCTGGCAGTATGTTAAATGTGGGACGGCGCGGCTCAGGTCATCTAATGGGGATAAGATGAGGGAGAAGTCGCCGCGCCCTAGTGCTAATGCTGTTAGGTTTGAACTTGATCATGAGAAACGCTGGTGGCAGGGGCGTCTTGTGATCGTGGGTTTCCAGCCTCGTGTCCGGCTTGGCAGCCTGGCCATCCTGGCATTTTCCAAGCATTCGGGAAAGTGATGAAAGCACCTTGTTTGACTCCGACTCTCAAGGCCACAGAGAGGCAGCAGGCACACACACCCAGAGCGCAGGTCTGCAGGCTCCAGCCGCATCTTGCTGCCGTGTTTTTTCCTGGCAGCAGTTTTTAACGTGCTGTCTTGACTCCGTGTAACCGCCTGGGCTGGACACAGATGGAGGAAACGCTTGAAGACCAGCGGTCAGTACTGTCACTGAATTTCTCATGGTGAATTTCATGGCGGGGGAGGGGCTCAGGGGAATTGACAGAGAACGGATCAGAAAAATACAGCATGAAGTGAGAGGTGCAGGGTTTGCCTGTGTATCTACAGGGGAGCTCCAGAAAGTTTGGTGGTAAAATGGAGTTACCTAGGCTGTTGAAAGGGGTCTTCAGAAAGTTCTTGAAGGGCTGAGGTGGGTGTGCAGCCCAGGGTTAGATGCCCACACCCTGCTGCTTTAGGGCCGGGCTCCAGCGGCAGGGAAACCTGCGCTCAGTTCCCAGCTCCTGTGCACGCCCCATCCCCTCCCCCTCCATGTCCGGTAGTTGGTGAGTAAACCCAGGGATGGGAATCAAAAATCTCCCCGCCTGCCATGCTTGTGCCCCTCCATCTCTCTGCTTCTCAAATAAATAAATAAGTAAAAATGTTTCCAAATAAGGTTCATGAGGGGCTGGACAATGAGCCAGCGATTAAGACAGCAGTTAAGGCGCCCACGCCCCGCGGCGGAGAGCTTCGGTTTGTGTCCCAGCTCCAGCAGTGTGGGCCCTGAGCAGCCAGTGGCAGGTGATGGTTCGAGGACTTCCATCGGGAGACCTGGAAGGAGTCCCCAGCCCTCGGCTTTGACTCTGGCCGTTGTAGATATTTGGGGAGTAAATCCATGCAAGTGGATGGGTACTCTCTCCCTCTGTCTCTGTCAAAAAAAAAAAAAAAAAAATCACAGAGAATGCATATTATGAAAAGCCATGCAGCAAAATTAACTGGTCTGTTAATTCCCTTTTTCCCACAATGGTACTTTCCGAAGCACTCTGTTATGTGTGTAGAGTTGGTTTCTGGCTCGATTCATTTCTGGGAGCTATGTGAGCTGATAGATAGCATTCATTGATCGCACTAAAGCTTGGCTGCAGTGCAGGTGCCCCTCTGTTGTTGCCCATGGCTGATGGGGAATGGAGGGGAACAGGGATAGCCTGGTCCCCCAGGGGAGTCTGTTATGGAATTGGAGCAAACCCACTCCATGCTCCCCTCCTCTTGCAAGCTGAGGATAGCCCTGAATTGAGAAGGGGATTTAGAAAGCTATTTGAGGGCTTAGTTTGCAAGTTAGGAAACGACAGAGTAGAAAGCAGGAGTTTTTATTTTCCCCAAGTGAATGCTGGGCTTCAGAGTGGCCCCTGGGGCAGCGGTGTCTCCCCGGAACCTTTATTTGGAGGATCCTTTCGGAGTTGCGTGAACAGTGGGGTCAGAGCCAACCAGGAAGTGGTCTCTACAGGAGCATTTTGGGCTTTTGGTGTAGTTGGAATCCCTTCTGGCCGGCGCCGCGGCTCACTAGGCTAATCCTCCGCCTTGCGGCACCGGCACACCGGGTTCTAGTCCCGATCGGGGCACCGGATTCTGTCCCGGTTGTCCCTCTTCCAGGCCAGCTCTCTGCTGTGGCCAGGGAGTGCAGTGGAGGATGGCCCAAGTGCCTGGGCCCTGCACCCCATGGGAGACCAGGAGAAGCACCTGGCTCCTGCCATCAGAACAGTGCGGTGTGCCGGCTGCAGTGCGCTGGCCGCGGCGGCCATTGGAGGGTGAACCAACGGCAAAGGAAGACCTTTCTCTCTGTCTCTCTCTCTCACTGTCCACTCTGCCTGTCAAAACAAATAAATTAATTAATTAATTAAAAAAAAAAAAAAGAAGAATCCCTTCTGTGGGTAAAGATGCACAACACCAAGATGGCAGAAGGGAGGGGACTTCTTCTGTTCCCAGCCCCACAGTCCCAGTGCCGGTCAAAATCCGCGTTCACCCAGCTGGGCATGTTCTGCGGGGTCTTGGAAATGAACAGCATTTCTCCAGCGTCAGTCGTGCCTTAGTGTCCCTTTGGGGACTGAGAAACCCTCTCAGTTCTGAGTCGAGTGTGGATTCAGAGCTTCGTTCATGTTGATGACTTCTGATATGCAGTCTTGGTTCCACTCGAGTGTCGGTACACGCCTGAGCATCTGGGAGCAGCAGAGTGACACGTCCCCGTGAGTGTTCATTTGCCTTGCGGCACTGCAGTTGAAACCCTTGTAGCCGCACGGAGGGAACCCTAACCATAGTCGCCCATCAGACGTGGCACCGTGCCAGCCCTGCCAGCGCATTGGGATCGCAGGCATGCGTGCTCGTGCGCCGTGACCCCCGCCACCACGCAGCATGCGTGCCAGCGTCCTCAGATGTGACTGCACAGCACTGTGGGTTTAGGAGAGAGGCAGCGAGTGTCATGATGTGATTTCAGTTCCTTTGAACACCTGCTGTTCAGAGCGGGGGCTGCAGAGGCTCTTGGGCGCTGGAGAGAAATCAGAGGGTTGAGCTTGACTGATGTTGGCCTCATTATGAATTGACAACCTCGGTTTCTTATTTTCCTTCCTTGGCTGGTGGTGCTATAGAAAGTTCTTTCTGAAAGCCCCAGTCTGATTTCACTATCAACCACTTAAACCACGATATTAATTTTTTTTTTCAATTGCTGAGCTTTTAAGATTTAAAATTGCTTTATGAGTTGGAAAATAGTTCTGTGGCTGAACCAGAGCAGCTTGGTAATTAAGTGATGTGCATCTTGAGTCACCGGGGCCCTTCAGTATCAGAACATGCATGCATTTTTACGTAGCAAGTTCTTTGAAAATGCCTGCCTCTCCCATTCCTGTCTCCTGCACCAGTACAGAAAGAAGGGTTAATATACCTCACGATATTTTCCATAGAAAATAATGCTACCAGTAAGTTCTGGAATTTTTTTTTTTTTTTTAGTTTATTTGTTTGAAAGGCAGAGTAACAGAGAAGAGAGGTAGAGAGAGAGAAAGATCTTCCCTCTGCTGGTTCACTCCCCAGATGCCTGCACCAGCCAGGGGCGCACCCAGCTGAAGCCGGGAGCTCCATTCCAGTCCCCCACATGGGTGGCAGGAACCCTAGTAGTTGAGCCACCACCTGCAGCCAGCAGGTGCATTAGCAGGAAGCAGAGTAGCCAGGAGCAGGTCCCAGGCACTCCTACGTGGGCACAGGCATCCTGCGTGGCAGGCTGATGAGTCTGGGCCATGATGCTCACCCTGAGTCCTAAAGTTAAAAAAAAAAAAATTAAGAATTTTATTGAAAATTCAACTGACTCATCACACTTTTAACAGAATCACCTGTGTCTGACTCGTTGGATTATAGAAGTTTTGCTAAGTGGCTTTTCTTCCCAAAGGAAGAAAACCTGGACCCAGAAGTGGTGTGTGTGCCAGGTGTGTGGAGGGAAGAGCGTGTTTAGATGCTGAGAGAATGCACCACGTTCCCCTTTGAAGAAGTCTTCCTGTTCACGTAAAATTGCCTTCTAAGTTGAAAATGTGATCTTCCCACTTAGCAATCAAAGCTTTCATCTCTTTATTTTTTAAAATGTATTTATTTATTTATTTGAAAGGCACACTTACAGAGAGACGGTGTGGCAGAGAGAGAACCCTCCATCTGCTGGTTCACTCCCCAAATGGCTGGAGCTGATCCAGGCCGATGCCAGGAGCCAGGAAACTCCATCTGAGTCTCCCACGTGGGTGCAGGGGCCCAAGCACTTGGGCCATCCCCCACTGCGTAGATGCACTAGCAGTGAGCTGAATCAGAAGTGGAGCAGCTGGGACTTGAACTGGCACTCCTATGAGATACTGGCATTGCAGGCGGCTAAACACACTGTGCCACAACACCAGCCCCAGCTTTTGTTTCAAAAAAAAAAAGAGCTTTTATACCAACCAGATGTCAGCATTTGTGGTTGTCAGGTACTTTGCAGATGGCAAAATAAAATATTTGTAGTTGATGTTCAGTCCTGCTGTGGTCTACACCACCTTTAGGGTAACGTGGCTGTAGCCGGGTAAGGGTAACAAGGAAAGGGGTGGCCAGTGTTTGCAGCCTTCTGTGAACCCCTCGGGCTCCAGGCATACCCCCGGGAGTCCGTACCCCCAGAGCCCTTTGCTATCCTCATGCTCTGCTCAGAACTTAGCAAAACTAGATGCGACAGGGAATATATCCTTCTGGCTCTGACCTGTGCCACTGTGGGGCTGACGGGTTGACAAGTTGGCCAGCTGGACCCCATCCTCTAGTTCTGGGCTGTTTTTGTGTGGCCAGAGACCGCAAAAAAAAATGTCTGATGGTCAGGGGCATTAGGCTAGTGAGGAGGTGCAGGAGAAGCATCCCGTGTGCCCCAAGGATGTTGTGTCACTTGATGAATCGTCTTTGAAATTCATGTTTACATGGTGCTGGAGCTGTGGTACAGTGGGTTAATGCCCTGGCCTAAAGCGCCAGCATCCCATATGGGCGCTGGTTCGAATCCCGGCTGCTCCACTTCCTATCCATCTCTCTGCTATGGCTTGGAAAAGCAGTGGAAGATGGCCCAAGTGCTTGGGCCCCTGCACCCACCTGGGAGACCCGGAGGAAGCTCCTGACTCCTGGCTTCGGATTGGCACAGCTCTGGCTGCTGTGGCCATCTGGGGAGTGAACCAGCAGATGGAAGACCTCTCTCTCTCTCTCTCTGCCTCTCCTCTCTCTGTGTAACTCTGACTTTCAAATAAATGAATGAATCTTTTTAAAAAAAGAAAGAAATTCATGTTTATAGTGCACCTTCTAAAGCCCAGGGATAGGATGCCTTTCCCAGGACTCACAATAGCGTGCTTGTCGTACGAGCTCCCTGCGTGACCAAGTGTTGCTTGTGCATCTTGGCTGGCTATTAGGTTTGGGGATTCAAGGACTAAGAACTGAATCTGCTGCTCAGCAGAGAAGCTGAGCATTAACAGAACAGAGCATGGGGGTGGGGTGAGGAACAGGTGTTAGCGTTGCAGCCGGGCTGGCTCTCCTTGTGCCTTTAGTCACCTTGCGCTTTGCTATTCTGTAACAGCTCTTTAGGCCCACACCTTAGACTGTTGCCAGCTTGCTTCTTCACCAGTAGCTATTGGCAGTTAGTGTGTGCCGAGCCCGCCCCCAACCTTTCTCTCTGGTTGATGGGACTCCCCTGACCCTTAGATGTCCTCAGAAGACACCCAGAGCGGGTGGGTGCAGCTCCCTGGGCTCCCAGCCACACCCACTCCCTGTCTCCCTGCCAGGTGTCCTGGATCTGTTTCTATCCATGAACTTTTCCCCTGCAAGAAACAGGCCATCTGCTTTTCTCCTTTTCCCGAGACAGCAGAACAGTTACCTGGAAAGCAGACGAGTGGTATCTGCCCCCAGGGTCCCAGGCCCCCCTCGCCATGGCTGGCCCGGTCAGGTGTGCTCGCTGGGTGCCTGTTTTGATGAGACAGCGTCTGCCCTGGATGGGCTTCCAGATGCCAGCCCACGCGTGGGCCAAGCATAGCCCTCTGAGCCGGTGTTCAGCAGACGTCCCCGTGGGGTTGGGGGTCCCGGGAGAGCAAGCTCTGTTCCGTGTTCCGAGGAATGTGACGTGTCCTTGTGAGTCTCCTTGTCCAGGAGTAGTGTAGTGCCGAATGCACAAGCGTGGACAGGAGCTCCTTGGGCACAGGGCTTGGGTGTCCTGTGTTGGGCTGGGGTGTACCCCGGCCCCTAGGGGACAGTCGTGGAGGTTGGGTACACCAGTGAAGGTCTTGATTAATGAAACATGGGGTCGCTTGACCAGCGACTGTTACTATTCCACGAGGCATGTGGATCTACAGTTCACAGATTTGTCTTTGCATTCTGCCACCAGGGTTGAAGGCAGATTTCCCTCTGAGGCACGTGTCATGAGAAAGGAGTGGGGCCCGAGGCCCTGGAGAGGAGAGTGTTGGTGGCCTGTCAGCTGCCACAGGGCTTCTGCTGGCCGCCTGCACACCTGTGCGTCTTCGTGGGTCGCGCGTGTCTCTGCATGCCGCTAGCAGGATTGCAGTAGACACCCAGTGTCTTCCTTCACCATCAGAGTGAGCTTGCTTTTTAAAAGTTTCTACAGTTGGAGAAAGAAGGCTTAATTGCTGATATATGAAAAGAAAAGTAATAATTTGGTACCAGCAATATGTCTGCAGCCCCAGGACACAGGAGTGAGCTGTATCATTGTCGTCGTCATCGTCATCATCATCATCTAGTGTTGCGTCTACTCTGAAATTTTGTTTCCTGCCCATGTAGTCATTTCCGTCGGCTTTCACAGACTCGCACTACGAGTACTTGCGCGGCAGAAGTGCAGCCGGGGTCAGTTTCCATATGATCGGGTGCTCAGGGGCCCTGCCCGCCATCCCAGGGCCGCCTGTGGCAGTTCACCCCTCACTCACACAGCGCAGACACTGGAGAGGTTTCCTCCACCCTGCCTGGCATGGACTCCTGGAAATCCCTGCCCCTCTGCAGCCCCCTGTCCCAGTGGGGTCATCCTTAAACTCACAGGGCAAGAGTTTTTCGACTTGGCAAAACCTTTCCCAGGTGTTCGCTCTTAAGGACTGTCAGCCAGGGACCAGCAGCAGGCTCACTGACCTGTCGGTCTGTGTTCAGTGCCACTGTGAAATGCGAGCGTCAGGGGTGTTTACCTGTCTGGCTGTGGTTAACGCGTGCTGTGCGTGTTGAGCCGTGAGTGCAGCATGCACATTTGCACGGTGAATGAAGGAGTAGCACACGAGCAGCAGTTCAAGTGCAGAACCTCCCTGTGTTGCTGGACCAGGTGCAGTGCTTCACCTCGGCATGGCCAGTGCCAGGCGTGGGCCCTGCTGTTGACGCACGTTCTGACTCCTCCATCTCAGGCTGTTCATGGTATCACCTGCAGAGGGACGCATGTCAGGGTGACAGCCAGCATCTTTCTTCTCCTTGCAGAGAGAGACGCCTTTGCTGTTAGACCCCGAGCATTTCCCCTGCCACCGAGTGTTGGCCGACTTACCCCGGTCTTCAGCAGCTGCATTAACAGAGAGAGAAACCTGCGGTCATGCTGCTCTGCGGCCCTGTGGCTGCACTGCTGAGCACTGGCCGTTGGTGTCACTCAATCTCCCTGCAGGTTAAGCTGCCCCTGTGACACCAGCATCCCATATAAGCACTGGTTTGAGTTCTGGCTGCTCCAGTTTTGATCCAGCTCCCTGCTAATGTGCCTGGGAAAGAAGCAGAACATGTCTTAAGTGTGTGGTCCCCTGCACCCATGTGGGAGACCCAGAAGAAGCTCCTGGCTTCAGATCTGCCCAGCTCCAGCTGTTGCAGCCATTTGGGGAGTGAACCAGCAGATGGAAGATTCTCTCTCTCTATCTCTAACTCTCTCTCTCTAACTCTAACTCTGGCTTTCAAATAAGTGCATAAAACTTTAATAAAAATTTAAAAGGAAATCAACCCATCCAGGTTTCTCAGGTTCTCACTTGTTTTACTTGGGGACAACCATTGGCTTTCACGTTCCTGGGTGATGGAAATTTTCCTAGGAATTTTTCCCTTGTAATCACAAAGCAGTTGTTCCCTGACCAGCTAAGCTTTTTGATTCTACCCTGTTACGAGCATATTTCTTGGTATTGTACCCTTTGTGTGTGAGTATGTGTGTGTATATTTATATGTGTATGAGAGTGTGATTCTGAGTGTGTGTGTGTATGAGTGTGTTATGAGTTTGTATGTGTGTGAGTATATGTATATTTGTATGTATATGAGTGTGTGTATATATGTGAGTGTGTATGTATGTGTGTGTATATTTATATGTATGAGAGTGTGAGTCTGAGTGTGTGTGTAAGTGTGTATATATGTGTGAGTGTGTATAAATGTGAGTGTGAGTGGGCCGGGGCTTGCTCCTCTTGGGACGGGGAACAACTGCAGCCCTGCTTCCTTGACCAAGGGAGCACTGTCCACTTCAGTGCTTGGCTGCAGTTCCTGAGGGCGGGGGCTTCCAGGAACGTGAGTGACCTTGGCGAGGCGGGCGTGGGCCTGGGACCTTCCTCCTGGGCCTTGCCCGGGTCCCCGGTGGAGCACAGTGTGATTCTGTTGTGTTTGTTCCGCTGCAGCTTCCATGAGGCAGTCTCAGGCTGAACCTGCAGACACGCGTCCGGAGACCTGGATCGCGCAGGAGTTGCGGCGGATCGGAGACGAGTTCAACGCGTATTACCCACGCAGGGTAACGAGCTTTTCTTTACCCCTTCTCTCCCTGCATGCCCCCCAACCCCGGCCCTCCTGTGGCCTGCCAGTGTCCTTGCTGCCCTCACTTTGAATTTGTCTGGGGGCTGACTGCCAGTGATGAAGGCACAAATCCAGTACACACAGGCTGAGCTGCCCGAGGAACTCTTGGGTGCGGTCTCGAAGCATCGGTGCCAGAGCGGGGATTCTCCCATGGACTCTGAGATAGTTCCACTGCTTACCGTTAGCAAAGCTGTCCACCCACGTCAGGGGTGTGGGTCCCAGCGACAGGCATCGCTCCGTGCCAGGCAGAGGTGCCAGCACTAATGCAAAGGGTGCCCTGCCACAGGCAGGTGCGCTGAGTCAACACCCCACCCTGCCCCTGCACACCCATATGTTGAAACGCATTAGGACTCCACTAATTACTAGCCTGTAATTTGGAGCATGCAAACCTTGAGAGAGGATAGCTGGCTGCTGCTAAAGCAGGTGTGTTCTTGATAGCTCGTTTTTTTATAATGTAGCCCTAGGGCTTCCTCTTGGGAAACAGTGTATCTGTTGCTTGTTTCTCTTGCCTGGTGGAGTAGATGTGACTCTTGGAGTGACCCCCTGTTGGGGGGGGGGGGCGCATGTTTAGCTGTCTGGGCTTTGGGACCACCAGGAGCACAGGACTGGCTCAGAGGAGGAGTCCCCCAGCAGATGTGGCTCAGGGTGCGATTGCGGTTTGCTCTCACGCTGTCGAGCACCATGGTGTCTGAACAGGCTTCTGTCCTATCCAAAAGGAAGAGCGAGTCTTAGTTTGTAGAAGATAAATTACATATCATTCTTTCTGATTTCGCCATCTCTCTTCTAGCTGATCCGAATGGTAGGGCATCTTTTGTTTGTTTTTTGGAAGGTTGGTTGACGTTGCAGCTTGCCGCTGTGTCGGTGTCCCCAGCGCCACCCCCACCCCCCACCTCCCACTTCCTGTGCCTTGGTTTGCCCAGTGGGACTTTGTGTTGCTGCCTGTGACTGGGCTTGGTTTTCTCCCTGCTGACCGGGAGGAGCTGTTGAGAAGCGGGGCCACCGTGCATGCAGGAGGTTGGTCCTCACACCGACATGGGGAAGACGTGGCCCCTGCCAGAGAATGGCTGGGCACATGCAGGACACAAAGGCAGCTCTGAGCCCAGGCGGCAAGCTGACCACCGTGCTGGGCCTGTCTGTTTCCCCAGCCAGCTTGAAGAGGCTGCCCACGAGGGCTGAGTGGTGGGCCCTGGGTGGCCACGTGCCACTTGCTGTGGGCTCTGGACACCTGAGATGAGCCTGCACAGCCCCCCAACTCTGGGGTCATATCAGAGCCATTGGCTGTGGAACTGCAGGTCTCTAATGACAGCTGGTAAAAGTGTCTCTTTAAATCGCCAAGCATGAATGGGTGACACCACCAGGTTTTCCTGCCGGCCTGCCCACATGGACCTGGCTCTTGTACCTCCATGGTGGCCTTGAGCTGAGCGGTCAGTGACATGGGTGGTCTGGGGCTTTGCTGTGCATCCAAGTCCTTCATGGCCGTCCCCCAGGAAGTCAGTCAAAGGTCATGCCGCGTACACCTGAGACCCCGGCCATTGGGTCGCACTCTGCCTTGCCTCAGTGCGGAGGACGAGAGGATGGCGGGTGACAAATGTGTAGCCTCCCCCCTCGTCTCCTGGGCTGGCTGGCAGTTGCATGTGTGAGTGCATGGTTAAGGTGGTCGCTTCTGTGTGTTCAAGTGAGATGAACTAATTGTTGCTGTGCTTTGGGTACAGTCAGTGGGAGCTGGCCTCATGGTGCCGTTGGGCAGGCTTTCATCACTGTGTGCTTCATCGTGCCTGTAAGGAATAAAGCAGCGTGGACTCATAGTCACAGATAGCCAGAGGGAACGGAGGACAGGTGGATCTTAGTTGGAACCTGAGTTTCCTAGAGACCAGTCTAGTCTCCGGATTTCATAATCAGTCTGGAAAAATCTGACTCTGGACAGCGACCCGCGCAGCTGCAGGCATCTCTCATGACATTTGTTAGATTAGAAGTTGTGTCACCCACAGTCCATTGTTGAATATGCAGTGTGGAGATCTGGAAAGAGATGCGAGCCTGTCTTGGAAAATAGCGACTTGGCAAGATTGCTGGCAAGCCCGTGTGCAGTGCTGCGCTGGTTTGGGCTGCGTTTTTCAGCCTTTTAAAATCATGGGTTTCAGGCCGGCGCTGCAGCTCAATAGGCTAATCCTCCACCTGTGGCGCCAGCACACCGGGTTCTAGTCCCAGTCGGGGCGCTGGGTTCTGTCCCGGTTGCCCCTCTTCCAGGCCAGCTCTCTGCTGTGGCCCGGGAGTGCAGTGGAGGATGGCCCAAGTGCTTGGGCCCTGCACCCCATGGGAGACCAGGGGGAGGCACCTGGCTCCTGCCATCGGATCAGCGCGGTGTGCCAGCTGTGGCCGCCATTGGGGGGTGAACCAAAGGCAAAAGGAAGACCTTTCTCTCTGTCTCTTTCTCTCACTGTCCACTCTGCCTGTCAAATAAATAAATAAATAAATTAAATAAAATCATTGGTTTCTTTATTTGCTTAGCGTCTGACAGCGTCTGTTTTACAGCATTGGTCTTTTATTGCCACGAATCTTGTGAAGCCCGAGAGGGTGTTTTCCCATTTTTCCTGTTAAAGGAAGTTGCCATGTAGTTGTCATGTGGCTCAGTCCACCTAAGGGCGGCGGGGGCGGTGTGGGAGCTGCAGCTGGAGGCTGAATCCCTGAACGAGCAGGTGAGAGAGGCACAGGTGAGCGCCAAGTCCAGGGCGTGTCGCCTTCCCTCCCCGGGGCTGGACGAGTGACCTGTCCTCTCTCTCCCTACAAGGATGTTTGTCTTGAAGCACTTTCCAACTGGCACCACTGCTGCAGGGGTTACACACAAAGCTCTGCTCGTTCTAACCCCTCGGGGTCCCCAGCGCTAGCGTTTGCCCACATCTGCTTTAATGCCTTCTGAATGGGGTTCACGTCTTTGGGTTCAACCAAGTGTATTGAAAATACTCAAGAAAGAATTGCTTCTGTGCTGAGCACGTGCAGACTTTTCTTCTCATTCCCTGTGTGATACAGCGTGGTGACTGTCTACAGAGCATTTACAATGTGTTGGGTGTTATAAATCATCTGGAGATAAAGGACGTGGGGTGTGTGTAGGTTCTCGGGAATCCTGTGCCATCGTGTATACGGAGCTTGGCCACCCCGAGGATGTGGTGTCCTATGACTTACTGAATGGTTGGAGAACCAATTGCAGACTTGGTACCCCTTCACATGTCCTAAATTCCGCTGTGTGTATTTCCTAAGAATAAGAAGTACTCTTACACAACTGCTGTGTAACCATCAAAGCCTGGAGAGGAACAGAGTTGACAGTGATGTCATCTGTGGACCTTACTGAACCTTTATCCAATGTCCCCAACAGTGTCCCCACTGTCTGCGATAAATAAACAACTTCTTGTGCAAGACCCAGTCTAGGATCTCGCCTTGAGTTTGCCGTCTCGTCTCTTTGGCTTTGTTCGTTTGGAACTGTCCCTCGGGGGTTTTTTTTGGTGACCATTGACACTCACTGGAAGGTCGGGGCTCTTTGTAACTTCCAGCCTCCCTGAATTTGGTTTGTCTGCGGTGTCTGCGTGCTGAGGGTCGAGCTCTGCATCTCCTGCAGGAAGACTCCGAAGGCGGTGCTGTTCCCTCGGTGCATGGAGTCAAGGGACCCCCAGCACCCACTGGTACCCTCCCATCCCAGGCAGCGCCTTCCCCGGCTCGGTGTGTGCTTTGCCATGTGCAGTGGAGGCAAAGAGCTCTTGAGGAAAGAGGAGCGTTCCTTTCCACTCCATGTATTTGACTCACCAGCCTGGCTTCATGGGATCCTCTTTTATTCAGTGGGTTATCGTGTGTAATTCCCAATATACGTATCAATGCTTGCTTGCCACCTCCCCGATTTCCGTAGCACAGGCATGTGCAGAACGCGCTGTGGGACAAAGCCTGGGGACCATGGAGAGGGCAGCTCTCGAGAGGCATTTGTTGCTGAATGAACTCTGCCCACACGTGGTGTGTGCTGTGTTAGCTCCTTGTGGCCAGCTTTGCTGCACGGGACCCATCTGGGAGATGCCAAGGACGGCAGGCTGGGGCTGTCGGTGCGAGCTGGGGTAGCACAAGCACGTTGGTGCTCCTGGTGGTAGAATTGATGAAGAAGGCAAGTGGCTTGCGTTTAGCTGTGTGGTGCAGGGTGGGCAGCCTGCGCCTTGAAGCATTCCCCAATACAGGACGGCCAGGTTTCTGGGTGCTCCTCGGGCGCTGTCACCGGTCTCTGCCCTCACTCCTGCCTTTGTGTGCCGGTTCATCCGCTGGAGTAGCGCCATCCAGTGCAGGCCATGGTGGTCTGCCATAGGGGACACAGCTGCTGGAGGCCCCTTGGTCAGGACGCTTGGCCATGGGCTGGGGCCAAGGCTGTGGAGGGAGCACTGGGCCCTTCAGAATGTTAGCACACTGCTGCTCTTGGAGCACCTCACACCTCAGCTGGGACCCTTGACCCTCTGTGCACAGGGACTGTCCTGGCAGAGGGCTGCAGTGGGCGGGTAGCACACGAAGCCGCTGCGGATTCTCTGGATGTGGCCAGGAATGACTGGGAGCCCTCTCACTGTGTGATCACAAGAAGCACAGGGCAGCTTTGTCTACGCTATGTACTTCCTACTCTGTCCGGGGCATGTGCAGGCAGGAATTGATGGGAGTGCATGTAGACCAAAGTGTTGCCCTGCATCAGATAACCTGGAGTGGAAGAGGCGGCCCCAGACCGGTTTTGATGAAACAGAAGTCTAAGTGAAGTGTCAGTGCGCTAGCATTTCCCTGTACCGTGTGTGAACATGATGTCTCTCTGAGCTCTCCTTCCGACGACGTGCAGCTCCCCTGTGCCGTCTGACCCTTGTTTTTGTAAATGGAAGTTGTTTTTCTGTAAGCAGCATACAAGGGGAGAGGCCGGAGTTGCGGTTTGCTTGGTAAACCCAGCGTGTTCTCAGACGGCATCCTTTGGAGGCCTCCGGGAGTTGAATGTTGGCATTGAGTGAAATAAGCCATGCAAGGAATAATGACATCTCACGTGGGAAATACAAAACACCAGCTAGGCCTGCCTCACAACCTGCTGAGGTGCCTGCCCTCAACTCGACTCACTCACCTGGGTTTGCAGAGCAGCAGTGTCCATGGCAAGAGCAGTCCTGGGACAGGGTTTTCAGGCTCAGGGAGCCGGAAGAGGGAGGTCCTCTGGTGTGTGGGTTTTAGGAGCTGCCCACCCCCGACTTAGGCCACGCTGTCCCCATCCCATCGGAAGGTGAGGGGCACTTTGCTTTCTCCTGCCATGCTCTCAGGGGAGCATGTGCTCAGATGATTATTTTTTTAAAAATTTTTTTTTGACAGACAGAGAGAGAAAGTTATAGACAGTGAGAGAGAGACAGAGAGAAAGGTCTTCCTTCCGTTAGTTCACTCCCCCAATGGCCACCATGGCTGGCGCTGCACCAATCCGAAGCCAGGAACCGGATGCAGGGACCTAGCACTTGGGCCATCCTCCACTGCCCTCCTGGGCCACAGCAGAGAGCTGGCCTGGAAGAGGGGCAACCGGGACAGAATCCGGCACCCTGACTGGGACTAGAACCCGGAGTGCCGGCGCCACAGGCGGAGGATTAGCCTAGTGAGCCGCGGTGCCGGCCAGATGATCTTGACCATGGACTGCTGCCTCCCTGAACAGGTGCATTCTGTGACTTGTGGAGAAGAGAGAGTGGGCTCATGGGGAAGCAGATATCACTGAGAAGCCTGGGGACTTGGGGACCTTGAACCCTGGCTCTTCCCCTTAACCCTTTGGAGACCCATTTTTTTAGCCCATGTGCTGGGAGTATAACAAAGATTAAATAAGAACATTTCAAGGCGGAACTAGAAAATCCAGTCACTTGCTGTCTCCTGCATTCTGTTTTCTCTCACTCTGAACCATAATTGAAGTGCTTCCCAGCTGGTCTTCCATCGCTCCCTAAGGGTCACACTTACAACACCCTGGGAGTGCTTTTTCAACAGGCATGTGTTTGGCCCTTGTTGACACACGCTGTGCCTGTCCGGGTGTGAGCTGAGACTGAGCACTGGGCTGTGTTTCCACGGCTGGGTGGGCTCAGCCAGATGCCCTTGTGTTGAGTCACACCGCGTGTGCATGCGAGGGCTCCATCCGCCTGGCAGGTGCTGCACCTGCAGGGCGGCCCTGCAGTTGTAGGGCCGTAGGCCATTCACATGTAACCATCAGGAGGTGCAGGTGCCCGGAGGGGACTGCAGGGGGGTCAGATGGGGGTTTTTGAAATCTCTTGAGGAGGAAATGAGGATGCACACAAAGCAAGCCGGGGCCCTTCTGCAGCCGTACACAAATAATAAGCCTCTTGCATCATCCTCCGCTACACTTCGACCAGCTGAACCAAAGCAGGGAGGTTTTAGTTGTGGTTAAAGTGTGTTACGTCTCGCTTAGCATTTTTCTGAGGCCGGGGCGGTTCAGAACAGCTCTCAGTCCAGTAGCTCATCTGATAGAAATTCCTTTTGTGGAGAGTTCTAGGACAGTGACAGGCTTTGAAGGTGGTCCTCCAGGGTCCCTGCAGCTAGCGTGGCCCTGGGGGCAGGGAGCCAACCCAGCCGGTGACCCCCAAGGGCAAGTGTGCGTCAGCCTCCCAGTGTAGGCAGACAGCGCCCTCCTGGTGCCGGGGTGGAGGCACCGCCACCACATCTGGGAGCGAGAGCTACCTGGGCGTCCTTGCACCAGCTGTGAGGACGTCAGAACTGTTAGGCATGAGCTATGCAAATGTCCCCGCTGCTCTGGTGGCAGATAGAAAGTGAACTTGTCTCCGGCGGTGTTGCAGCGACAGCGCGGGCTGACCCCGGAAAGAGAAGCAGACTCCCAAGCCCGCGTTGGGATCCCAGCCGCTGCTGTCGGACTGGTTCTGGGTGTCTAGCAGTGGACAAAAGCCGGGTCTTCTTGCGGATCTCCCGCATCCGCTCGTCACATGTGGGGCCTACTGTTGGTTGCCACGCATGGGTATACGTGCCCACAACCACGTGCATATACGCATGTGGGGTCTTCAAAATGCTCATGGAAAATGCTTTTTATGAAAATACCATGCATAGATTTCAGGTGTGTTTGCACCAGAATAAACCTGTCTCTTAATTTAATTCCAACTTTTCACAAACTTTTTGAAGCACTCTCATACACACACACACACACACACACACAAAGTACCATAGTGTATGTACACACGTGCATATGTGCATGGCATAGATAAACATACTGTTTGCATGGTCAGACTATGAACAGGCAGACGGGTGGCTCGCGTCAGAATCACGGGGGAGCTTCTTGTCGCATCTCCCTCAGCCACCTTGGACCGCGGCTGTGGCAGCCCCCGTGGGCACACACAGCATCCACATAATTGGACGTTGAGGGAGCTGGAGCAGAGATTCCCTCGGTCTGTCCTCGCCAGTCTCATGGCCCAGAATCAGTCTCCCATTACCTGTTATCACTTAAAGATCCGTCTTCTGTTGTTGTAGTTGTTCATGTTCAAGACATCTTGGGCATTCGGTGTTGAAATTCTAGAGGAAACAAGCTTGGGACGAGTTAACGTCCTGAGAGTCTCGGGGCCGTTGGACTCATCCTGCTTTCTGATTTGTCTCTTAGGAGCGACCTCAGCTTAGTAAGACTGAAGCTAGCATCACCTGTGTCCCTTCCCTAGCCCACGTTTGCCAGGAGAAATCTCTTTCCTGATATCGCTTCTGCCCTGTCTTAACCTGCATTGTGCAGCACCCTCTGTGCAGATTTTCCTGTGAGTCCCAGTCCGTGGCCCAGTGGGTTTGTGCCCTGCCCCGTGCTGACGTCTGAGCGGAGTTGTAGGGGATCCCTCAGGGGTCTCCAGCCTCAGTGCACAGCCTGGCTCTGTGATCTCATTTCACCCCCAGACAGGGAATAGTGGGCCCTGTCCGGGCACCGCCGTGCGTGCGGAGGGCCATGCTGGCCCCTGAGCCCACCCTGGGTTTCTGTCGGCCCCACGTCCATGCTGTCTCAGCTGTTGTGCACACCTTCTTGGTGGGCGGGGTGGGCTCCGAACTACGCTTCTCTAGCCTTGCACCCTCAAACCCATTGTGGGCCCCTTGGCCGGATTTGCCGTCCGCTGACCAGCCTGGGGAGGCTCCAAAGTGTGCTGAGCCATTCCGTGTAGCAGCGGCAGCAGTGTCTGCTCTGCCCCCAGGCCCTCGGACTTGGTGTCTTGGGCAGCTCTCCAGCGGACAGGCGCCCCTGCCTGCACAGGGTTGGAGACTGAGTACTCAGCTGTGTCCCGGACCTGCATGGCCGTCCACCTGACCAGGTCCCTGTGGCAACCTACTGCTTCCCCAACACCTGCTTCCTTGGGCCCACCCAGCAAGGCGGCATTGAAGAGTAATTGTGGCTGGTGCCGCGGCTCAGTAGGCTAATCCTCCGCCTAGCGGCGCCGGCACACCAGGTTCTAGTCCCGGTCGGGGCGCCAGATTCTGTCCTGGTTGCCCCTCTTCCAGGCCAGCTCTCAGCTGTGGCCAGGGAGTGCAGTGGAAGATGGCCCAAGTGCTTGAGCCCTGCACCCCATGGGAGACCAGGAGAACTACCTGGCTCCTGCCATCAGATCAGCGTGGTGTGCCGGCCGCAGCGCACCAACCGGGGCAGCCATTGGAGGGTGAACCAACGGCAAAAGGAAGACCTTTCTCTCTGTCCCTTTCTCACTGTCCACTCTGCCTATCCAAAAAAAAAAAAAAAAAAGAGTAATTGCATTGCCTGATACTTGATGGGTTGTTCCAAGTGTAAACTGAATGTGCTACTGGTTTGGTGATGGCTTTGTGGCCATGTCCAGTTGTCCCCCAGCCTTGACCCCAGCAGGTCAGAGTGTCCATGCTGTTGTCAAACACTGCATGTCCCTCACCTCGCTGGCAGCTCCCAGCCCTTGGTGGGTCAGCATCAGCCCCATGGCACGGCCCCTCTCCCAGCTGCTACCTGAGTCCTCTTGCGTCTTGGGTCCTGCAGGGACAAGGAACCATTTAGGAATTCCCTGTGTGAATGCTGTTGTCACTGTCCCCAGGGGCGTTGCCCACATCTTCAGAGTACTGTGCCCCTGTGTGTAAGAGGGAAATCAGCAGTCCTGTAGCTCAGCCTGGCTGTTCATCCTGGCATATTACAAGAAATCAAATTCTCACGTGCCGGGAGAAGTGTTGCCTCCGATGAGCCGGTGCCCCTTGTCAAGTGCAGTGCCCTCCTGCCCCACTCCCGGTTCCTCCCTGTGCCTTTTCTCCCTTCCTTGCTCCAGTCCTTGTCTCCTGTGGGCTCTGCATAGGGATTAGCTCTGGAGCCTGCCTGCCCTACTCCCCCACCTGCCTCCCCAGCAAATGCTTTTCTCTCTCTCTGTTTGTTTACCTCTGCATTGTCCTTGCGCTATTATCTTGTTGATTACCTTGGGCTGGCGACAGGCGACAGGCGACAGGTATCTCTGCGTGAGAGCAGGCCCCTGCTGGGATGCTGGCTGGAGCCCCTTTTCCCCAGGGGCTCTCTCTGCCAGCCGGGAAGCTATGCATGTTTGAGGGGTGGTCCGTGGACATGGCAGGATGGCTGTAAAAGTCAATTATCCCCAGTAGCCCGGCTTTCCTATAGCTCCTGATGGAGCCCGGGCTGGCTTGCCATTGGGGCCCTGGCAAGGAGAAGGCGTGGCACAGCCAGGAGCATTGTCTGCACTCAGGAGCAGGTGTGGTTTCCTTGAGAAGTCTCCTTCACCGGGTAGTTGGAGCAGGGCACCTGTCCAGAGTCGTTTTGCAAGTCAGACTAAGGGACGCTGCTCTCACTTGGAGCTTGCAGGCCCAGGAATGAAAGCATGACCAGGGACAGGGACTCCGGAATTTGCTCTCAGCCCTGCTGGGGGAGCCGGACCTCACCTCTGGTCACAGCGCCACTCTGAGGTGCTGGGCTCAGCCCAGAGCACCGGCAACCTCCCTGCCTCTCAGGAGAGGTGGAGCTTCCACTCAGGACTAGAAGACAGGACTGTCTTTCCTGTGCTGCCCAGTCTGGGACTGGAAGAACGTAAATGTCCCCACAGTGCGCAGGTGCCCCTGGCCCTGAGAAGCAGCCACCAGGGCGGACCCAGACCTGGAGGGGCACCAGGCAGGAGCTTCAGGCGTCACGGCTGCTGCTTCTCCTGCGCACGGGCTTCTGTTTCCTTGTAGCCCACATGAGATGCCCGGGACCACTCCCTCCGCAAGTTGCAGTGCCAGGCTTGGGGGGCAGCGGGGTCTCACCTTGCACCTGGTGTAACTGAGGACCCCTCCCCCCCACAATGCAGTGGCTGCGTGATCAGACCTGCCGGTGCCATCCTGGACACGTTGCTGTGGCCACAACCTACCAGGTGCACGCTTGCGTGGACCTCTCCCCAATGCCCTGCGTCCTGGGGGCTCTGTCCGATCGCCTTGAGCTCCCTCCTTAACCACTCCCAGCCAGAGGCCCTGCTTGGGGAGCTCAGTGGCACAGCGGTTCCTCAAGCAGAGCACGCAGGGAGCTCTGTTGTGGGTTGAACACAAGCGATGCCGAACGCTGGGTGCTAGTTCCGCGTCCTCACCCAGCTGCGGGGCCACCTGCCCCACTGGCGTCACCAGGCCCGAGCTGTGCACCCGAGAAGCCGTGTTTGCGCGTGTGGCTGTGGATAGGAGAGGGCAGCTTGTGTGTGCGGGAAGCAGGTACCTGCTTGCCATGGGCCACACACACGCACACCGCCAGCCAGCCAGCCAGCCAGCAGGCAGCCGTGACGCGGGGCCAGCCATCGAGGCTGTCAGGGCTGGCTCAGTTCTGTGAGTCAGTGATAATGGCCTCGCTGCTCAGTGTCGTCCAAGAGTGGTTGTTGACTGGCCCAAAGGTGTGCCTGCTGCCGTGCCTGCTGGGTGAGAGCCACGGGCCGAGGTTCCATGTGCCAGGCACGGGGAGTTCATTTGGCCCAAATTCCCTGTGTCCCTTCTGTCCCCTTGGGGCGACTTCTTGCCCCGAGTCACAGCCACCGTCATCGTCCTGCTGTCTTCATGGGGCGCGTGGGCCACTCAGTCCTGGGATAGGAAACTTCCAAGAGTCCCCCGTGTGACCCGGCCCCATCACTGCGGCCATTCCCTGCCCGCACCAAAGATGGCGCGGGCGCCAGGTTGCTGCGAGACATCCCCTGCGGGCGCAGCGACATGGCCTATCACAGCGCGTGCTTTCTACATTTTAGTAAGCTGTGGTTTTATTTTGAATAAGCCTCTTTCGACCTATTGCTGTTCATCTACACTAAAATTAACCTTCCCCTAAATTATTCTCACACTGAAGGAGCAAAGTAATTTTGAAAGTTAAATCAAAACAAAGCAATGTTGTGTGTGCAGCAGATAAAAATCGCGGACTGTGGTTACGGGGCGCCTCGGCAGGAATCACGCGCAGAAGGCTGATTTCCTGCCACCAAGCCCTGGAAGGAAGAGGGGAAAGGCCCTGGCTGTACCGCCGTGCCAGGCTGGCAGGCCGGCGCTGGGGACCTGCGGGGCAGGCAGGGAAGGCGCACCCGCCGCAGCTGGTGTCTGCTGGCGGCGTTTGGGGCCTGGGAAGGGATCGGTTTCTCGGCCTGATTCTGGCTGGATTTATGGCTGGTGGTTCCCGCCATGTAACCTTGGAAGCCTTATCCTGCCAGAGCAAGAAGGGGCTTTGGAGGAGCTGTGGACTGCCAACAGCCCTGCAGCACGGGCTCGTGTGGGTTGGTTGTTAAGGAAACAGCCGGCTCCCATCACAGACCCAAGCTGTGAAGCAGGTTGTAGCTCGGGGCAGTGAGGCTGCGTGTTCCGTCGCCGTGTCCGGCTGTTCTGAATGGATGGACCCAACAGGGTGGCCCAGGACCTGGCGGGGGTGGGGAGAGGGGCAACCTGCAAGACCCCAAGGCTCTGAAACCTGCAAAGGTGTAGTAAAGGGACACTGGCCACCCACGAAGAGGCGCCTTTTTGTTGGGCACCTTGCTCCCCACACTCGAGGGTGGGAGGGCGGAGTTGACTCAGCCTTGGGTCCGAGACCACGGGCGCCACTCGGGTCATCGTGTTTGTCCAGCAGAGCCGCCCAGAGGCACAGTGCTGCGTCGCTGTACCACTTCATTTAGCTTCTTGGGGAAAATTACCCCAAATCACTGCCTTCTCAAGTAAATTGCAGCTCAGGGAGTCCGCAACACATTAGAATGTCAATGAACTTGGGTAGTGAGATCATGGCTTCACATCCACCCAGTTCCTTCTCTGTCCCCGCTACCCCCACCTCTCTTCATGGGACGCCGACTCCAGGTGCTAGGGAAGGTGGCTTTTCTGCGGCACCTGTGTGGTTTCCTCCCCAGAGCACTGAGGGTTAGGGATTCTCTTTTGAGTTTTCCAAACACTCCTTGGTTGCTTCCTGTCTCAGTTTCCAGTAGGAGGAAACCAGGAGCCGGCGTTGTGGCACAGTAGGCTAAGCTGTCGCTTGTGACACCTGCATCCCGTATTGGAGTCCCACCTGCTCCCCTTCCGATCCAGCTCCCTCCCAATGCACCTGGGAAGGCAGCAGCCGCAGGTGGCTGAAGTGCTGAAGCCAGGAGCTTCATCTGAGCGTGACCTTGGCTATTGTCATTTGGGGAATGATCCAGTGGATGGAAGATTTGTGTCTCCCTGTTTCCGTCACTCTGCCTTTCAAGTAAATAGACAAATTTTTCTTTAAAGGAGGAGGACGACGAGATGGGCCTGTGCCTGTGCTTCATGCCTTCCCTGTGCAGAGGAACTAGAAGCCAGTTCCCTTAGCCGGCTCGGAGAGGAGCTGGTGCTTTGGCCCCCAGAGTGACAGGAAGATGAGACTGATGGTTCATTTGATGAATAAATGTGTGTGTGTGTGTGTGTGTGTGTGTGTGTGTGAATGTGTGCGCGCGCACACGTGCCCAGTGATTAGGGAGAAACTAAGAAGCTGTGCTTTTGTCCTTTCAGGTTTTTTTGAATAATTACCCAGCAGCGGAGGAGCAGCCCCAAATGGTTATCTTGCGACTGTTGCGTTACATCGTGCGCCTGGTGTGGAGGATGCATTGACCGGGCCTCGGCGGAGCCCAGCGGCACTGTGGCTCTGCAGCAGGGGAGCATGCGCAGGGGACGCTGCGCCGCCCTCACGCCCTGCGCCCGCTGCCATGAACTTGACTTCTCGCTCGGCGCTACGTGCCGGAAGATCTGGTGGGAGCGTGTCCTGAATGTAAATGCGGGAGAGTTCTTTTTTTCTTAATGTACAAATCATGGTTCTTTGGAGCAGGATTTTATGCAAGAGTGGTGTTTACATGCAGTGTCTGTATTTTTTTTTCCACCTCCTTTAATAAGAACAGGTTTTTGAAAAAAAGGAAATGGAAAATTTTTAACCAACTCATGAATAATTTTTGTACTAAAACTTTAAGAACTTATTGCCTACTCTCAGAGGATTATGTAAACCCTGCCGTGGAAACTGAGCCAGCTAATTTATAAAGCTGCCTTGGTTTATTTTTAGAGATTACTGTACAGAATTTTTACACAGGGCAAGGTGTGACATGTCCCCTCCCTTCCCTGCCGTGGTTGCTTTAACCTTTTTTTTCTCTTTTTTTTTTTTTTGTAATTATTGTTAATACCAAAAGAGTGTGTATGGAGCAGAATGGAGTCAAGTGGCAGAGGGGCCGCTCCTGTTTTGTAAATATTTACTTACCTCCTGAGTGCAGTGGCACCGTGGCTCGCCTGCAGGCTGCGCTTGTGGGTTTCCCGCCATCTCCCAAGATGCTCTGCTGGTCCAGCTGGGCTCTGTGGCATACATGGACCAGGGGTCTTCCCACGACTGGATATGATGGGGCACGGCAGCCCAGGCCACCTGTGCACTAGCCAAGTCGCTAAGCAGTTCTGGGGCGGGTGTCCGGGTAACTTTGATGGCGTGGCGAGAGAGAAGCGTGCTGAAGAGCAGAGAGCAGTGGAGACCGGGCTCTGTGCACTGCAGGCCTCCCCACAGCTGCCGGCTGCAGGCTCAGCACCAGCCCCAGCGGTCAGCACGCCTGTGCATCCAGCCACAGGCCGGGGGAGGGGGAGGCCCCATATGGCCATTCTCCAGGCATCGGCCGTCAGCCCACCCCAGTCTACGTGGCCTGTGATGCCGACATTTGACCCCAGCTCCTGTCGGTCTACCTTGACATACAGGCTGAATTCCACTTTCAGCAGTGCCAGGGAAGAACACGAGGGGGGAATCCAAACTGCCCGCTTTCTCCATTTCTCTTAGGACAGTGGGATTCTCTCGGCCCCCCGGGGCTCCACCTCTGTGGGATGTCCCCCGGGTGCCTCCCTGCCCCTTGGCGGCGGTACCTGGGGAGCCCTCTCTCCAGTCCGTCATTCCAAAGCCAGTCCAGTGACCAGGGACACCAAGAGAGAAACAGCCCAGGGAACAGTGGAAGCTTGGAGGTGACTCATGTCATTTTAGAAAATAATTTTTTTAAAAGACTCCACCAATCTTCAGCTGCGCCAACAACTATTGCATTTGCTTTTACATCAACATTAAATTAAGTGGGAAAATCCATGCATTTGTGTCTTCACAGTTTTATGAAAATACATGTACGTATGTATAGCCTCTGTATTTTTTCCTTTAGGTAGAGATGATTTGATTTCAGATGCTCTTCCTTTGTTAAAATTTTCTCTTTTCCCCCCAATCTCCCTGGAGTTTGGAAAGTTTAGAAGCTGTGTTGGCGCTCCACTCGATTCTCGACGTGTCTCGAGGGCACTCGTGGGGTCACACACAGCCCACGGTTTGCAGGATCGCAGCCACGGGCCTGCTGGACATCACACACCAAAGATGTATTTGGTCCTGGGCCGCCCCCTCCCAGGATCCCCGTGCCCACGTGCCAGTCCCCGTGACTGCAGCACTTTACTCTCTTCCTTCAGCCCTGTGAACCCCAGAGCACTGGGGACAGGCGTGGGGGCTCTGCTCGCCGTGGCCCCGGCCCCCGCCCAGGCTCCAGGCTCTGAGGAGTTAGAGGTTCTCTGAATTGTAGAAGTGTTAAGGAGCAGGCTGTGGGCAGCAGAGCCTGGAGAGGTTCCCCGCCGTCACTGCAGGCGTCTCTCCGTCACGATGCCTCCCTGCAGGAAGTGCACCTGCCCTGGGTATGCCTCTTACGTTTTAGCTTCTGTTGTTGTCGTCATTTAATTTTTGTAGAAAAAAAAAGAAAAAGAGCTAGATCCCTTTTTTGAATACGTAATGCGGGTTTTGTGCCTTGATAACCTCTCCCTGTGTGAGGTTTGTAGAAAGTGTCCTGTGACTTCGCACCGAGATGCAATAAACACACACACACACACACACACACACACAGTAGCTTCACGAGGGATTCCACAGATGACCTTCTAGAAACAATTCGGTAAAGAAGTTTCAGTTAAGGGTGGGGGGAATGGATTTTGGCGAAAACATTTTAAAAATTCCTTGTGACGTGGGGAGAAAAATGCAATGGAATACAATTTTCTTCTGTGTTCCCTTCTTAATGTTGTATATATTTTGACTATTTATTAGATTAGGAGGTCAGATTTTACTTATCAACTGAGCCAGATGTCTGTGTGCAATTGTGTTCCTTTACCTTTCTTGTAAAATTTTGTACAGCTTATATAAGTAAAAAAAAATCACTGTTTTTTCTAAGCTTTTTAGAATCAAGGACTGTAAATATTGTAGATTCTTTTTCTGTGTCATGTGTCCTACTGTTTCATGATGCTGTAACATGTAGAAATATTGTATATTTATTTTCTGCTTATTTAATGTCGTAAGTTCTTGAACGTGCCGACGTCCCTGCCCCCACCCCCATGGAACGCTTCCCCCTCCAGGTGTGGGGTGGCCACCGGCCTCCAGCGTGGGTCCTGGGTTTCAGTTCTTGGACTCTGTTGTCCTTAGCTTGTGTGTAGATACCAATAAGAAAGTGTAAATCCGGCTGGCTACACAAGTCTGCTCCAAGAAACACTCAGCAACTTTGTTTGTTGCAGAGCTGCTAACTTCTGCCGACTGCAGACGCGCATCGTTTTAAAAACAGCAATGTGTTACCAGCATTGGGGAAAGATTTTTTTTTTCCATTGAAAATTCATCCCTGACAGCTCCAAGCAGAGGAGATGCAAATGCGCCCCTCCTGGACGTGCGGCCACGTGGTCTTCCAGGGTGAGGGCCAGGCTGGTGAGGAGCACCTGTGGCTCCCTGTGCTTTGCCGTGTGGACTGTGTGTGCAGGAGCTGATCCTGCAGCCATCCACTCTCCCCCAACCGTGGGGTCATCCCTGCTTCTTCAGGTCAAAGCCCTCCCTCCGAGAACTTGGGGGTCCCGCTGAGCTGGGATGGGGGGCTCAAGAAGTAGAAGCTCACGGAAGCACTAGGGTGACGAGGTGACTACCTGCTGGTTTAGCCTGGCGCCTCTGCGTGTGCAGCACACGCGTGTGCGGGGATGTGTCCACACGTGATGCTAAGTCGGCCAGGCTCTGCTGCAAACAGCGTTGTGTGCCGGAAGCATTCTCAAGCCCCCAGCTCCAGTAACTTGACTACTTTTATTTGAGAATTCCAGATTTGAGAGGCTGTCTTGGCTTTTAGGTTTTCTGTCCAGATTCTGCGACCACTGGTTACTGTATCCGAACTCATCAGGTACCCATTTATAAATAGCACTGATCTGTCTGTATACTGATCCATCACTAACTTGTTTCCTAGGACCCAGCGTATGTAGCATTTGTATTGCAATTTCCCTGGCTTCCTTGTGTTTTGCACTGATGAATTTTGACAGGGTAATTGCCACTTTACTTGTGCAATACTGCTGTAAATAACTGCACATTTTTTTAAGAAACTCAATCTTTTATGTTCTTAATGAATTTTATATAAATAAAACTTTCAACTTGTGTTGGTGAGCTGTTTGATTTTTGTTGTCACGAAATGGCAGAGAAACAGCTGAAGTTGTGTCGGAATGGAGGCCCCCACACACCTGCCCCAGGTAGATCATCCTACAAATCCTTGCTGGAACACAAAGTCCGTGATAGACTTAGAGGCAAACCGCTCCGCAGTTTTGAAGTAGCTGCTGAGAAGGCTGAGGGCAGAGTGTGCTGCCCCTGCAGTGGGAAATGACTCAGCATGTGGGAAGGAGGGGGAGGGGGAGCGGGGAAGCAGGTGTCTTAGGTGACGGCCCTGCCCCCAGTTCATGCCCCGCCGTCTTACCCCGTCTAAAACTCTGCAGATAAAAAGACAGGAGGTCTAGTTGGACTCCAGTGACAAAGGCTTGTCTGCAAAGCATGTTCCATCCTACAAGTGCCTGGTCCCTGGTGTGAGCTGGCCTCAGCCCTCACGCCAGGGAGGCTCTGAGTTCTGTGGGGTGCACGCAGGTGAGAGCTGATTCAGGACTGATGGAGGACAATGAGAGCCTAGTAGGGGACACAGGTCATGAAGCCTTGGTGAGACTGGCCACTTTGAGGCTAAGGAGGTGGACGGCTGCAGCTGAGCTGTGCGCCTGGTGACTTGTCCCTGCTTGCGGTTTTCACCAGGTGAGCGAGAGGTGAGTGGGGCCTTATCAGTTTGTAACCAGTTCATTTCCAAGTGCATTTGTTTCACATCAAGTTGTTGCTGGCTGCTGCTCCCAGTGCCGCCGCCTCAGCCAGGTGGGAGGGAGTTGGTGATTTCCAGAACCCTTTATAGGGAGGCACGGGTGGGGAGAGCGGTGCTTAGCAGTGCAGTGACCTTGCTGTTTCTGGAGGTGCTGTGACGGGTGGCGGTTTTGACGTGGCAGCCGGTCACCAGTCCTTCCACAGTGAACCACTTCCTGGACCGCTGCTCCAGGTGCCAGAGCACAGGTGTAGTTTGCTCACTGGGTCCCGTTGCAGTGCTGGGGCAGGCAGGGGGGACAACCACTTCAATGACCAACGACCGCCCTCCGCAGATGCACAGCAAATCCCACCAGTTGCCCTCAGCCTGGGGGGTAGTGGGGGTGAGGAGGGGTGCAGGGGGGGCGGCGGGGAGGAGAGTGGCACTGTTGATTTAAACTTAAGCTGCTGTTTGACAAGCTGCATGATCTTTGCTGGCGTTGCTGGCATTTGTCTTGATTTCTGAAGGCCTTTGCTTACTTTTTATAGAATTTTAATTTTCCTATTGACAAACTCGCTCTTTGTACATTCTGGTCAAAAAGCTCTTCTGTAGAGGAAGTCTTGATCCATCCATCTGTTGCTTATCTTTTTTTTAAATTTTTTTTTGACCACAGCAATTTTTTAAGAAAAAATTTCAAACATACCGGAAAGTCCAAATAATTTCACGCAGGATATCCGCATATTCACCATCCAGCTTCCCCCTTTAATATTTACTGTATTTGCATTGTTTGCATCCACCCATTAATCTGTCTCAGATTTTGCAGACATCAGTAATCTCTCTAAGTATTCAGCCTGTCACTCAACGTTCATTGATGATAAAGCTTGCATACAATAAAACATGCAAATCTGCAGCAAGTGTGCATTTTCCAAGTCTTGACAAAGGCTACAGCTGTCACTCAGTCTCCATCAAGAAAAAGACATCACCCTCGCTCTAGGACCTTCCCATCTGCCCATTCCCAACAAGTCCCTCCTCCACCCCCCAGGAATGATTTAAGGGGTTTTCAGCCAAAAATTAGTCTTGCCCTCCTCTGAGCCCCCTCTGAATGGAATCGTGCAGAACGTGGTCTGCTGTGTCTGGCTCCTCTTGCTCAGTTTTGTTTTGTTTTGTTTCTGAGCTCCTTGTTCAATGGCTGGTGATCTCTTCCTTTGTATCACTGAGTAGGATTCTTCTGTACCAACAAACCACAGCCTTTGTCACCGCATTCGTGGACACCCGAGTGCTTCCCAGTTTGGTGATATGATGAGCAAAGCTGCTAGGAATATTCTCATACGAAGCATACAAATCTCTTTTGCCAACGTTGTTTTTTAACTTTTTTTACTTATCTGACAGAGAACTCTCATCAAGCTGGTTCACCCTCCGTCCCCACCCCATCCCCCAAGACGCCTGCAACAGCTGCTCCTGGACCAGGCATCAGGAGTTCAAGCCAAGTGCCCATGTGGGTGGCAGGAGCCCTCACCGCTGTCACCAGGGGCTGTGTTAGTAGGGGTCAGAGGCGGGTGTTGAATCCAGGAGCTCCAATATGGGACACGGGCATCTTAACCTACATCCTAACCCCTAATGTAAACACCTGCCATTATGTGCATTTTAGAATTAGTTTAAGCTCCGTGGAAAGCTCTGTGGAGGTCTCGTTGGGGATTACAATGGCTGTATATTAATTTAGGTGAGAACTGCCACTTTTCCAGTGTTTCCCAAGGTGTGCAATCTTTTTATCCATCCACCCCACTTTGCTTCCTGTGACTCCTATACGTTGCTAGTGAGCCCTGTTCTAGGATGAGGGGTGTCCAACACCCAGTGCAGCCCATGTTTTCCGGCTTCAACTTCCCTTTTGTGTGTGCCTGCCTCCCTCTGCCCCCTGCCTTCCGCCTTGCAAATGGCTAAGGGCAGCCCCTGGCCAATCCAGTGCTTTTTGCATCACCGCCATGCCTGGGGGGCAAAGCGGGGCAAGCGGGCACCCTGGAGGCTGTAGGGCTTTGGGTGTTGCGTGGCCATGGTGCCTGGCTACCCGGCCACCCGGCCACTAGCCCTGGGCCTCCAGTAAGTTCTCTGAGCTAAATTAGCCAGTTGGTTTCCACTGCTGGCAGCCGGGAGCACTGATTCATTCCTACCTGCTTCAAGGCCTGAACCAGGAAAGTTGCTTGAAGAGTCCTCTATAAAAACGACATGAATGCGGAAGGGGTGGGGTGGGGGTAGTGGGGACCACCGATTGCTAAAACTCCCCACGAGGCAAGACTGGAATGTGCTAGGAGGAGGTGGAAACCCCCCAGGGCAAAGGATGGCCGCTGATTTTGTGAGTGACTTCTAACACTCCAGCTCCTTTTCCTGGGGCAAGCCCAAAGCCCCTAGAAGAATTTATGACCGTGGAGGCATGTGAGACCGCCCAAGGCCCTTGTTGCTGAGCCTGCTGGTGCTTAATTACATGCTGAAAGGGACCCAGGAGGGCACGGTTATAATAACTACCTGGCCTCCTCTCCTTTAAAGCAGATCTGGAGAGAAGCCGCTCTCGTAATAACCCCTTATCTAGTAGCTGAACAAGATGGAACTCGGGCCACCCCTCTCCAGATACGTCATCGCGCTGGCTTTCAGAACCAGGAGAGGCAACAGAGAGCTTACGCAACCCCTTGGTTGTCTTCGCTAGTTCAGGTGGTCATATTCCTGAGGAGATAATTCAGCGGTTAATGAAGGCCCTACCACGTGCCCAGCACAGAGAACATAAAGACGCCCGGTCCTAAGGCAGGCTAGGGTGTGTTCCCAAGGAACTCTGGAGAGGAATTCCCAGGGGCGGAGCTGCTTCCGGAGTGGAGTGGAGTGAGAGTGGAGCCTTAGGCTCTGCAGCCTGGAGAAGCTTTCATGTCCCAGCGCTCCCCCAGGGCTCCCGTCAGGACATCCGTAATGACCCCTGGTCACTTGCTGTGTGTAAGGCATATTCTGGGAAGCATTTCTGAACTCATTTACATCTCAGAACAAATGCCCCTGTTTGAAGTAACTGCCAGATAGGGAAACTGAGTTACAAGCCACCTGCCCTAAATCCCTGTGCTCATCCATCAGAGCCGAGGTGTGAGCCCAGGCATTGTCCCTGCTGTACGGCTGACCCCTCCCCTGTTGCCCGGTGCCCTCTTCAGTCCCTGCAGAGCCTGTGCAGGAGCCTGAGGCCAGCCCAGTGCAGCCGGGGCACCAGCGAGCATGCTGCCATAGAAAAAGCCAGAGAGCCAGCAATGGGGTGGGCGTGTCTGGGAGACTGGGCTCCCTCTAGATGCCCGGATAAGAGCACCGGAACCTGATAGAAGTGATTCTACTCAATGCCGTCGGTGAGCCGGGATTGCCATCTGCCGTAAAGCACACGCGGGGCCGAGTGGTAAAATCGGGGTGCGACGTGGAGGTGAGGTCAGGGTGCTGCCTGGCGTTTGCTTCCCACTCTGGATTGCTACCTGTGGTTGTGTGAGGACGCCTTCATCTTTCAGAAATGCACGGAAGCATCTGGGGGTGAAGACTGCCATGTCTGGGCTTTCTTTGCAACGTTCAGAAAAAAAAATATGGAAGGTGCTTCCCTGTGCGCTCTATGCTGGGGGCGAGGTGGAGGCAGGGAGGGGGCAGGGCAAAGAAAATGCGGCGAGATGGTAACATTGGGGAAAGCTGCAATGACGTGGAGGTACAGAGTGAAAAGTGAAGACCCCCAGCTGTGTTGGGAAGGCAGTAGAAGCCCAGAGGGCAGGCGGGGATTTCCCCATCCCACCATGAGGCCTGGGGCGTGGAGTGGGGGAGGGGAGGGGTGCTATGTAGGAAGAAGAGATGGGACTTGGCAGTCTGGAACCTGGGAGAACAGAGGAATTGAGGATCCTAGCGGGGGATTCTGGGGGGTTTCCCTATCTGTTGGTGGGGGGCCCTCTCCTGCACGGGGCGGGGGTGGGGCGCTGGGCTGGGTGGGATGGAGCTGGGGCGAGTGGAGCTGCTTTGGGGAACCGGGAGTTCTGTTCAGACTTAACAGTACTTTATACTTTGTGTGTCTGTGTGGGTGCAAACTGTTCACATCTCTGCTTAGTACAGAGTTGATCTTCTGCATATAAAGATGATTAAAAATGAATCTTAATGAAGAATGGGATGGGAGAGGGAGTAGGAGAGGAGACGGTTTGGGGGTGGGAGGGTGGGTATGGGGGAAAGAACCCTTATAATCCAAAAGTTGTACTTATGAAATTTATATTTATTAAATAAAAGCTTTCTATTAAAAAAAAAAACCCACAGTGTGGTTGATTCATTCGGAAGGGAAAATGTTGGGTTTGAGGGTGGAAAAGGATCCCAGCAAGTTGGAGTATAAACGGCCAGCCTGCCGTGTGAATATTCAGGCACTTACTTGAATGCAACACTCGCTTCTAGAGCACACCCCTGGGCGCTGTGGCTGGATGTGGTTTGAGGGTACCTCAGGGGTTCCTGGTGCCCCCTTGGGTTCCTGTGCCAGAAACTTGCCCTCCCCTCCCCACCCCAGTGTGGCAGTGTTCATGGCGGGGAGGGGACGTTGAAGATGTGGGATGTAGTGGGGCTATTAGGGTCTTAGCCCCTGGAAGTATGCATCGTACTGCATACAGCAAGTTCCTGTGGGAACAAGTGTTCTAAAAGGTCCAAGACGGGCCCCGCCCCCACCCCCACTTCCTGTCTCACCACGTGATCTCCTGGCACACTCCTGCCACTGTGATGCTGTCTTCCCCGGGGCCCATGAGAGCCCAGCCGAAGCCATCGCTACGCTCTTGGACATCCGGAGCCGGAAGCTACATAAGCCTCTAAGTCTTACTAAGTACTCAACCTCCAAGGACGGGTGACTCCACCGGGGCTGCAGGGTCCCCTGGCCGTCCATAGCATGCTCCTGGAGTCCCCAGACAGTGCCCAGGAATGGGGGGCGGGGAGCAGGAGAGGCTCAACCTTGGAGCATGTCAGGGTTTCCCAGGGGGCTTCTGCAGGGTACGGCAGGAGCCCACCCCTCCGAGTCTCGGGTGGGACTCCAGTACAGGATTTCTGAAAGCTCCCTATGTGACTCCAGGTGTGGCTGGGCCTGGACGCCATGGACTTGTAGCTTCCTGGGAACTCCCATAGAAGATTCCAGAAGCTGCAGGGCCAGCAGAGCAGAGCTGGACCCAGTGTCTCCCCCGGGAGAAGGCTCTGAAAGACAACGCTCAATAAGCTGCTCTCTGTTCGCTTACGTTTTTGTTGTCGTTGCAAAAACGTCCGATTCCCCTGTCTGTGTCTCTCTGCCAATTCGCCCTGGCACAGGCCTTCACGCCTCCTGCCAAATTCGAGGTGAGTAGGAGGACAGAGTGGGCTGGAGGGCCTGCGGCCAAGGCCAGGGGCCGAGTGCAGGTGAGGCCAGCCCCAGGCAGTGTGCCTGGGAAGAGCCCTGGCATCACCGGGTGAGTCAGAGCCTGTTGTTGACAAACCCTGGGGCCCAGCAGGGTCAGAGGCAAGAGGAGGAGCTGCCGGGTAGGCTGGAGGCGGCGGGATACGGGTGTGCACCAGGCAATAAATGAACGGATACAGCACAGTGTGCGTGAGCCAGACCTGCCACCGCGCAGGGGTGGTGTGTGCAGCAGGTGCATGGAATCCGGAGGACAATGAGTGTCCATGAAGAATAAGAGCCAGAAGGGGAGAGGGTGGGGAGGCATTCAGCCCAGCGGTCAGGACTCTGGTTAAGACACCTGAGTCCCACACCAGAGGACCTCGGTTCCCTACCCAGCTCCACTCGCGACTGCTGCTTCCTGCTCGGGCACGTCCTGGGAGGGAGCAGTAGTGGCTCAAGAAACTGGGCTCCTGCCACCCACGTAGGAGACCAGGATTGAGTTCCTGGCCCCCAGCTGCCGTCCTAGCCCTGGCTGTCCTAGCTCCAGCTGTCCTGAGCATTCAGGACTAGGAGCTGTGTGTGTGTGTGTGTGTGTGTGTGTGTGTATCTGTCTCTCAAATAAAGAAAAATTTTGAAGGGCCTGGAGTGCCTCCCGGGTGAGAGCCCCTAATCGGGGGAAATGGTTACAATGTTCCTTTTTGTGACTGGGAAACAGGCCCCACTATCCCCAGTGGGAAAAGAAGTGCTTCAAGGGTGGGGGGAACTTAGGGCTGGCACTGTGGCGTAGTGGGTAGACGCCGGAATCCCATATGGGTGCTAGTTCAAGTACTGGCTGCTCCTCTTCCGATCCAGCTCTCTGCTATGGCCTGGGAAAGCAGTAGAAGATGGCCCAAGTGCTTGGGCCCCTGCACCCACATGGAAGACCTGGAAGAAGCTCCTGGCTCTTGGCTTCGGATCGGCTCAGCTTCGGCCATTATGGCCATTTGGGGAGTGAACCAATGGATGGAAGACTTTTTTCTCTCTCTTCTCTGTATCTCTACCTCTCAAATAAATAAATAAAATCTTTAAAAAAAGGAGGGGGGGCTTATGCTTTTTTTTAAAAATAAAGATTTATTTATGTATTTGAAAGGGAGAGTTACAGAGAGAGAGTGGGGCAGAGAATGAGATCTTCCATCTACTGGTTCACCCTCCAAGTGGCCCCAATGGCTGAGGGTGAGCCAGGACCAAGTCAGGGGCCAGGAGCTCCATCCAGCTCTCTCACATGGGTTACAGGGGCCATCTTCCACTGTCCTCCCAGGCACATTAGCAGGCAGCTGGATCAGAAGTGGAGCAGCCAGGACCAGAACCAACGCATATATGGGATGCTGATGTCACAGGCAGAGGCTAAACCTACTGCGCCATAGCACCCGCCCCAAACTTCAGCTTCAAACTGCTCGGTGCCGTACGAGGACGCTGTGTCAGCCCACCCAAAGATGGCTTCTGCAGGGTTCTTGACAGGCACACCCTGGTCTGCCCCAAGCCCTTCCTAGGGTCAGCCTCCCGGGTCACTCCTGGCCTGACTCGGGATCCCAGGCACCACATTCCAGTGCTGGCTCGTGTTGGCTCATGGCAAACAGACTTCCTCCAGGGGATCTTAATGATTACACTGAAGGTTGTGTCTCTGTGCCTCGAACCCTGAGGCTCAGCCAGAGTCCCTCTGACTCAATGGAACCTAGCGGTGCTGACCAAGTGCTTGGTGCACAGCTGGCAGATGAGTGGGTGGTGATCCATGACCCACCAGGTCTCTGGTGTAGCTTCGGTCCTGGTAGGCCAGCCTGTTCTTGCTTGACATACACTTTCTACCATTTTACAAAGGGTCATGACAGCACAGGCCTATCCAAGTGACACACACACCCCCTCTCTCCACATCCCGCCAGCTAGGGCCCAAGGGCTACTCAGCTGCCCCCAGCTCCTGGAGCCATGGTGCCACTGGACCCTGATTGGTAAATCGTCCTGGGGCTGCCTGGCTGAGCCCGCCCCACTGGCAACCCTAGCAAGTGCATTTGGTACAGTTGAGCGGCTGTCTAAAGTGCTGGCTCCTACAGAGCAGAAGTCCTTACTTGTCATTGGGAAATGACACGTGGGGAAAATATATTCCAATTCGGTGGGCTCTTTCCTGGAATAAGCCACTTGCATCTCCTGATCTCCCCCCAGCTCCTGGGCTGCACCCTCTTCCCGAGGGACCGGACCGGCTTTAGCAGCTCAGGGCTCCTCTCAAATGTCTCTTCCCCTGAGGCAGTTCCCCTGACATTCAATCTCCCTGCAGATTCATTCTCGGGGCAGCAGGCTTGGCACATGCACCGGGAGCCCCTCTGGTGTGGACTGAACTTGGAGTGCTGGACCTTGGTATGCTCAGAGGAGGATCCAGGCCCCCTCTGGGGTCTGGTGGTCAGTGAAGGCCTGGGGTCCGTGAGAACGAGGGCTGTGTGAGCCTGCTCCTTGCATCCCCCGTGTCAGCACGTAGTAGGTACTCAGGGAAGAGCTAAGGCAAAATAACTCTTGCTTTGGAGAGAGCATAACTACCCTAGGACAAGTTAAAGGAGACGGAAATTGGGTGGGAGCCAGAGGGGCTGCCCACCTCCCTCCAGACCCCTGACGGCACCCCTGGGTGGCTTTTCACCCCACACCCTGGGTGGCACTCAGTTTCTCAGAGCTTCCTTCCAGAGGAAATCAGACCTAAAGCCCTTGCCTGCCACAAGGCCCGGGCAGCCCAGGGCGCTGCGTCTCCTATCTGTGCAGGTGTCTGAGAAGAGGCCTCTGGGAGCTCTTCCTCCATGCATCAAAGGCGCCAGCTCGCCTGTGGCCACTCAGGGCACTGACCTGCCTAGCAGGGCCGGGGAAGGTCAGACAAGCAGACAGACAGACAGACAGACAGCCTGCCTGAGGTGAGAGGAAGTGCACTTGCTCCCTGTGATCGGAACCCCTTTCTGTGTGTGGCCGGCGTGGGCCAGGGGAGGAGGGAGAGCTGGGCGCAGAGGTGACGGCCGACAGCATGGGGGCCAGCGTGGAGGAACAGGAGCCCAGTGTGGATTAACTGAGCGCATTCCGCGGGCAAATCCCCTTGTCTGAAGCACGAACACCTGAGACGGCAGATGTGCAGTTGCAAGGACTTTGGTCCCGGTGAGTCATGGAAGTCCACTGACGTCAGTCCTGTGACACTGACTTAAAAATACTTCCCAGGGCAGGAAGAGAACCCCTGTCATTGTTCTAACTCGGGACTCAGATTACATTTTTTGCTCTGAAATCACTTCTCAGGGTCTATAAATAGACCTCGTTAGAGAGAGGGAGGGAAGAGCAGCACTCAGAAGATTAAGTACAACTTTTTGGGATTATTTATGAGGTTTTTTTCTTGGTCTGATTCTGAACCCCATAAAGTAAGCTAAATGGTTTCCTTCCAAGAAACTCCAATAAAACTCCAGTTTCAGAGAGACGGGATCCCTGAGCGTCGCTCCGAGCACCAAAACCTTGCTTTCTCGTGGTTTCTGGGGCTGAGTTGTTCTCCCTCGGCTTGCTGGGATTTTCACGTGGAAAACACCCACGAAGGAAGCCAGCCTTGCCCAGTCGGAGTGTCCCGGATGTGCAATTCTCATCCTGGGACTCCCGAGGCGGGCAATTTCCCTGCTCAGCACGCGGGAGGCAGCTCCTGCAAGTGGCCAGCCCCCGACCTGTGCTGATCAAACCAGCAGCCCGAGCCACCTCCTCCCCTCCAGGCTTCCTGGCTCCGGCCACCCTTGGTGCGTTTAGTCAGAGCTTAGTCAGAGAACTGAGCCTGCATGCTGCCAGGCAGCCCCACTGCCCCACTCCCATGTAACAGCTGCACTTTCCTCTCTTGGCCCTCAGCATTCCAAGGGGTGCCATCACACAGCCAAAGTCTCTGTTTCCCAACTCCAAACCCACACGCCCCACTGCCCCTGCCCTCTGCTTCTCTCCCTCTGCCCGGGGCATGGGCGTCACCTCCTCCGGCTCCCAGGAACCTCTCCAGCTTTCACTCCCTACTATTCCTGGCTCTGGACCATTCTAATCAGCTTCCTGGCTGTCCTCTCCCAGCACCTCCCCTGCGCAGGTGACTCCTAATTCCCCTCTTCCCTTTCAAAATCCTCCAAGTAAGTCAGCCTATACACCTCGTGTCCACAGCCTGAAGTCCCCGCCCAGCCCTGCCCCAGGTCTCTTATCTGGGTCCACTGGCTCCTCCTCTCCCGGAAGCGCTCTCCTCCTCCACTTCCACCACAAACGGCTCTCTCTGCACCCCCGCCTCACCGGCTCATTCGGTGTGCGGCTCTCCCTCCTGAACGCTGGGCCCTTGGAAGCTCTTTCCTCACTTCCCGGGTGATTCCATCAGCCCCCGGGGGATTTCAATACCATTCTCACCCGCTATGGTCCAAATCTGTAGCCCAAGCCTGGGGTCCTGCCTGGAGCGTCCTCCTAGTTTGCAGTACTTATTTTCCACCGGCATCTGCACTCGGAGCTCTGAAGCATCCTAGTGCGTGTGTGTGTGTGTGTGTGTGTGTGTATGAGAGAGAGAGAGAGAGAGAGAGAGAGAGAGAGAGACTCATCCTCTGCTTCACTCCCTTAGTGCCCACACAGCTGGGACTAGGCCAGATGGAAGCTGGGAACTCCATCAGGGTCTCCCACACGTGTGGCAGGGGCTCAGGCGCTTGGGCCATCTTCCACTGTTCTCCTAGGTGCATTAGCAGAGAGCTGGATTGGAAGCAGAGCAGCCAGGACATGCACTGTCTTTGTGATGTGAGGTGCCTGTGTCACAAATGCAGTTTAACCTGCGGCGCTACAGCACCGATCCGGTACATCCCAGTTTTAACCGCTATCCATTCAAGGAACTTGTTGTGATTCAACCTTATCTCCAGTAGGTCCCTTTGGGTTCTTTATCTCAGCCCCTTGTCTATTTCCGTCCAGCTTTGCGACTCAACGTTGTGCTCTATGTTGTGTTTTGCTTTGTTGTTGTGGACTCTCTGCTTCACTTGATTTCACGATCAGTCCACGCTCAGGAGCCAGAACCCTGCCTGGCCCGCCCCAGGTGCTGGCTGAATCACGGGGTGATGGGAGGAAGGGGGTCAGGATTGAAGCCACATCCGTGGCGTTTCAGAGCCTTGCTCCCCTCTGACTCCCACCTGACGCCTTCCTCCAAAAAGGGAGTCCTGGAGGGCTTCAGGGTAGGAGAGGCTACCGGGGTGGGCTGGTGAGGGGCTTCCCGGGGGAAGGCAGCTGGACTGAGAGAGATGAGATCCAGCCACCCCCTCCCCTGCCTGCTATTCACAGCGTGTCCCGAGTTATGCAGTCCCAGTTAGGATGAATTTATTTATTTTTTTAAAGAATTATCCATTTATTTGAAAGGCAAAGTTACAGAGAGGCAGAGGCAGAGAGAAAGAGCGTGGCGGGCAGGCAGGGAGAGAAAGTCTTCCATCCACTGGTTCACTCCCCAAATGGCCACAACAGCCAGGGCTGGGCCAATCTGAATCCAGGAGCCAGGAGCTTCTCCTGGTCTCCCATGAGGGTGCAGGGGCCCAAGGACTTGGGCCATCCTCCACTGCCCTCCCAGGCCACAGCAGAGAGCTGGATCAGAAGAGGAGCAGCTGGGACACAAACCAGAGCCCATATGGGATGCCAGTGCTGCAGGTGGAGGCTTAGCCCACCACAGTATAGCACTGACCCTAGGTGAGGATTTTTTTAGAGTTCTGGTTAAAGCTGTCAAGAAAGAGCCCTGGCAGAGTTTTACACAGAATGTTGAGGAGCTGATCTGTCTTTGATGTAAGCTTTTTAGCCACAAAGCCCGTTTCCTGTTAATGTGCATCCTGTCCCCCTCTGGAACCCCCACCGTCCAACCAGATGTCTCTGGAACCTAGGCCATCCTAGCTTGAGCCACACCAGATGTCCAGGTGGGGCAACACAGCCCTATACTCCATCAGCGGTCAGGGGTTGATGCCGAGCGCTTCTCAGAGGCCAGTATTGAGTCAAGTCTTCGCCATATCACTGGATTCCTTATGTTTTAAGATGTTTATTTATTTATTTGTTTGAAAGAGGGAGAGAGAGAGAGAGAGGTCTTCCATCCATTGGTTCACTTCCCAGATGGCCACAACAGCCAGGGCTGGGTGAGACTGAAGTCAGGAGCCAGGAGTTTCCTCTGGGTCTCCTGTGTCCATGGCAGGGGCCCAAGCACTTGGGCCATCTTCTGCTGCTTTTCCCAGGCCATTAGCAGGGAGCTGAATCGAAAGTGGAGCAGCCGGGACTCAAACCGGCGCCCATCTGGGAAGCCCTGGGCATTTCCCCAGGCTGTCTGCCTCGTGCCCCACCTGCCTCATGACTGGGCACAGTGCCCAGGGGGAGTAGGGACAAAGGTCAGCCTTGGTGCCTGTTGCCAGCTCCCCGGGGAACTCGGTGTTCTTGTGGGGCTGAGGAGCAGAGATAATGGTGGAATTTACCTCTCAAGACAGCAGGACTAAGTGTGACTTCTGTTTGATAAGCTTGGATTTTATGTCTGCAGGAGCAAACAAACCATAAAGTGGCAGCACGCTGGAACATCCCAGCTGGGCCTGCTCCCAGCTCTGCACCCAGGGCCACAGGGAGAGAAGAGGGCACAGCCGGCGGAGAGGTGCTTCGCTGAGCTCCATACGGCTGCCCAAGCTCCCTGAGCTGGGCCGCACTGACAGGTCAGCCTTCCCGCACTGACAGGTCAGCCTCATGTCCAGCCTGCAAATCGGGCTCCAAAGCATCGCACTTCAAGGGCTCCTTAATGATGAAAATAACAACAATGACAACAGCTCAAGTACACAGACATCATGCACCAGACAGGATGGGAAGGTCTTTAGCTGTATTGCCTCTGTGTGTGTGTGTTTTAAGAATTTATTTTAGTTGACAAATAAAAATTACACATGGATAAAAGCTGTTGTTTTGAAATATGTATACAGCAAGGAATAGCTAAAGGAAGCTAATTACCACAAGCATTCCTGGTGCCAGCACTGTGGCGCAGCTGGTTAAGCCACCACTTGCGATGCTGGCATCCCGTATCCGAGTTCCGGTCTGAGTCTCAGCTGTTCTGTTTCTTATCTCGCTTCTTGATAATGTACCTGGGAAGGCAGCAGAAGATAGCCCAAGTACTTGGGTTCCTGCCACCCATGGGGGAGACTTGTACGGAATTCCTGGCTCCTGGTATTGGCTGGGCCCAGACCTAGCTGTTGTAGTCATTTGGGGAGTGAACTAGTGGATGGAAGCTCTTCTCCCTTCCTCTTTATTGCTCTACCCTTGAAGTGAAATTAATAAAATTCTTCTTAAAAGATAAAATTCTTCAATTGCTAAAAAAAAGTGCATTACTTACCATAATTATCATTCCTTGTAGTGAGAATACTTAGAATCCACTCTTTCAGAAATTCTGAAATGTACCATTTGAGGAGCCTTCAAAACGTTAAACATGGATTTCAAAAAACTTATGCATCAAAATAAACTTGTCTTTGATCTCCATTTTCCATGAACTTTTTGAAGTACCCCAGTGCCATCAAGATGGACAGTCAACGTGCTGCACAACAGATCTCTTGGACTTATTCTTCCTAACTGACATCCAGAATCCTGTGCCCAACATCTGATAACCTCCCTCTGCACTGTCTTTTTTAATCATCTCATTTCCTATATGAGGACAGTGAAGCTTAGGTACATTTAGAGAAGTGCCCAAGCTCATACAGTTAGTATCGGAGCCAGCAGGACATCCTTGCCATTGAACTTCACTGGGGAGTGTGGACAGTGATGATGGTGGGGAGGGTGGTGGTGGTGAAGATGTCCATGACGATGATGGCAATGATTGATGATGGTGACAGTGATGATGGTGGTGACAGTGATGATGGTGGGGATGCTGGTGATGTGGGGATGGTGATGATGATGATGATGACAGTGACAATGTCGATGGTGACAATGATGATGGTGGTGATGGTGACGGTGGTGACTGTGATGACGGTGGTGATGGTGATGGTGGTGATGGCAATAATGTCAATGATGATGGTGACGATGATGATGAGGATGGTGATGATGGCAGTGATAGTGGTGGTAGTGCTGCTGCTGATGGTGACGATGATGGTGATGATGATGGTGGCTGAGACCTTGGTGGTGACCTTACCCTCCAGCTGAGTCTCCTTGATCCCCCAGGGATGCAACCAGGGCAGCTGTCAAGCTCGCTCCCCCTCCTCTGCCCCCCATCGAGAGAGGTGCCTGCCCGTCTCACAGACGGTGAGCTCTTCAGAAAGGGGTCCCAGACACCCGGGACTGAGCCCGCCTTCCTCCCATATTGGCAATCACTCTGCTTTAGGTTTTGCCAAGTGGCTGCCTTGTCTTTCTGACACGCTTTGTCATGTTAGATACACAGGTCAAGCGCAAAGGGCCACTAGAACCTCATATAGAAAGCAGGTGGGCAAGAGGGCACCAGCATGAGAGGCCAGCATCCAGATGCCAGGGAGATGCACCGTGTCTTGTGAGAATTCCCTCCAGTCCACGCCAGACCACCCCAAATGCACCTCGTCTGATCTCAGAAGCCAACGGGGTGCGACCTGGTTAGGCCCCGGATGAGAGTTACTTCCAACGGGGACAGAGGAAAAGTCAGGGCAAAGAGGGAAGGGAGGAGGGTAAGCTTAGAATGGGCCATGACTGTGGAGGAGACACGCTGTGGCCAGAGTCTGCCCGCGGGGACTCGGAAGAGGAAGGCCTGGCCCTACAGAGCGGCCACCTTGCGCTTGTAAGAAGAAGCGAGATGGGCTCAGGGAAGCTGTGGGGCTGCTGAGTGGGCACACTCGTGCTCTAGCAGGATCCCCGACCCGGGAGGCAGAGGGCCCAGGGAGAGACCTGCAGGGCAGAGTGGAAGCCAGGGGAGCGTCTGGCATTGCAGACATTACAGACACAACATCCTGGGGCCCCCTGGCAACTGCAGAGTCTCACAAGTCTGCGTGTGTTGGGAGGGTCCTTTCAAAGTTTTATTCTTTCGATGCTGGTGTTGTGATGCAACAGGTTAAGACACCACCTGCGGTGCCGGTATCCCACGTGGATGATGGCTTATGTCCCGGCTGTTCCACTTTCCATCCAGTTCTGTGTTCATGCGCCTGGGAAAGAGGATGGCCCAAGTGCTTGGGGCTCCTGCCACCCACATGGAGACCCGGATGGAGTTCCAGGCACCTGGCTTTAGCTTGGCCCAGCCCTTGTCGCTGCAGCCATTTGAAGAATGAATTAGCAGGTGGAATCTCTCTCTCTCTTTCTCTCTGTAACTCTGCCTTTCAAATAAATAAATAGATCTTTAAAAACCATTTTTACTCTTTATTTTTTCACTAAAAGTGAAGAATAAGCACACACACACAGCCTCACATAGGGATACACACACTCACACTCACTCACGTGTATTCACACCAGTCTGATGCCTGAGTTATTTCACCTTCATCAAAAAAACCCAGATGTTGTCTGCAAGGAAAGTCTGCACTGAACTTGGACAAGACCAAAACAGATACTTCCTCAAGAACAAGCCTACCTCCTTCCTCCTTACAAAGAACTGCATTTACTTTTCTTCTAAACCCAGTAAGTAGATAATTTCTAAAATTATAAATAGTTACTGTATTTCTAGAAATGGCTACAGTACTGGAAGTGAGAAAATAAATTGTTACCCAAGTCCAGCTATTTTGCTTTAACTGTAACCCAGTTCAGAGGGATTTTTCCTTGCCTGTGTAAGAAGTTATCTCCAAACAGAGTAGCTGAAAGTGACACTGGTCAGTTTTCACTTACTCTGATGGTTCTGGGAGCTGACTGGGCTCCACTGGGCCAACATTTTTGGCATCCCTTATGTAGTTGTGGTCAGGTGGTGCTGGGCTAGAGTCATCCAAAGGCTTCCTCCCTCCCAGGACTGGCCACTGGCAGGCTCTCAGCAGGGCTGTTGGCTGGAATGCTTCCTGGTGGCCTCTCCATGTAGCCTGGGCTTCCTCACAGCATGGCGGGTGGGCTCCAAGTGTGTGTCTCATAGGATCAGGAGGGCACTGCATCACCGCCTTTTGTGGCCTGCCTTTGGAAGTCACAGAATGTCCCTTCTGCACAGTTACAGGTGCAACCAGATTCAGGAGCACGGACCACAGACCGCCTGTTTCCCCACCCCCTCCACTCTGGAGGTGAGTGAGAAGAGTATGTGGGATGGAGATAGCGCTGCAGCCATCTTGGATAGAACACATTGTTGCCTTCTTTCTAAAGACAAATTATGATCACCATTGTGGCCATAACCATGGGTCAGGAGCTCCCCAAGCCAGCCCTCTCCTTTGCAAAACTATCTGGCTTCCAGCTGCACTCACTTCTTCCCCTCCAACCCAGCCACCAGGGTGCTCAGTCCAGAGTCCAGGAGGCCTGCACTCTCTCCTGGAATCCCACAGTGCAGGACTCTGAGACTGTCCCCTTTGTCCTCACCCTTATCCTTCCACCTTGGGCAACTCAGTGAGAATTCCCTGCAGTCTGTGGACCCGAGTGCGAGTCTCAGCTCTGTAGTTACTCCTTGGCCATCTATAAGGTGGGGATGAAAATCATGACCCCTGGGGACCACTGAGTGGGGGAAAGAAGAGACACTGGCAGAACACTCGGCGTATGGAGAGCACCTGACATTGACAGTGAAGCTGCCCAGGGTCCCCTCCGCTTGGCGAAGGAGTTCAGGCATTAAGCACCCGAGGAAGGATGGGGCTTGGCAGGCCGCCACCTGGCTTGTGTTGGGTGCTACCTGCCACGCAATGTGCTGGCAGCTCCATGACTACCAAGGACCCTCGTCCTCTGCACTCAGCAGCACCACACTTGATACAAGTGAGTTGCTTGGAAGAGCTAAGTGCGAGGCGAAGTGGCCTGGCTGGGGAGCTCCTTGGCTCTGTCCACAGCTGCTGAAGGGCTTCTTTCCAGAACCGGCTCAACTAGAAGTTGCGAGCTTTGCTTCTCAGGCCATCACTGCTGGATTCCCCTGGGCTTTACTTTAACGTGGCTGTGTCCAGAGGGAGTGAGGCTGAGCAGGACTGTGCAGAAACCATAACTTGGTTTTATTTATTTTTAACATTTATTTTTTATTTATTTAAAAGGCAGAGGGAGAGAGGGAAAGGGAAAGGGAGAGAGAGAGAGAGAGAGAGAGAGAGAGAGAGAGAGAGATCTTCCATCTGCTGGTTCACTCCCCAGATGGTTGCAATGGCCAGGGCTGGGCCAGCCAAAGCCAGGAGCCAACAGTTTCATCCTGGACTCCCACATGGGTGCAGGGACCCAAGCACTTGGGGCATCTGCTGCTGTTTTCCCAGGCACATTAGTGGAGAGCTGGATCAGAAGCCAGCCCTGGAACCAGCATCCATACGAGACGCCAGCCAGAGTCGCAGGCAATGGCTTACCCACTGCACAACAATACCAGCCCCTATAATCTGGTTTTAGTCTTAGGGACACCGGCTGCTTTGCCACGGCCCTGCCACAGTGAAAATGCAGATTCCTAGGTCTCGCGCTCCTGACTCAGCAGAGCTGTGTACGAACACCTCCATATCAAAACCACCAGGAATGCTGGGCCAGCCAGGCTTGGGGGCCCCTGCAGCCCCCACCACCTCCCTGCATAGGAACACAGAAGTCTGGCTGAGTTTTAAGACTGTGCTCCTGATACCAGGGAGGGTTTATATCCTGTGTCCTGTGCTTGTAGGAACTATGACACCTTGGCTTGTGACTGAGCCATCCAGTGCCTCAGTTTTCCTATCTGTACAATGGAGATGCTGACGGCCATGAGCTCAGAATGAAGTGGCAAAGATTCGACGAGTGGCTAACCCAGACCCCCAGCTCATGACCCAGCATTCTGCAAGTAAATTGGAAGGTGGGGGTAGCTTTACTTTTTGGCTGCCTCTCGTGGGTTCCTTGGGATAACGAGGCCAGAGTTTCATCCCCATCTGTAGAGGAAGGCAAGGCCCCCTCTCATACTCCCATCCCCCACCCAGGTCTCTCTGCCTGGTGGAGACAACAGAAATGGAGATAATAAAAGCCAACAGACACACGGGAGGGATTTTTCTCCACAACACAAGCAGAGTGCAAAATTGGGTTTCCATGGTTACCACATACACTTTAAAAAGAAAGAAAATGAAAAAAACAGAGGTTTTTTTTGTTGTTTGTTTTAAAACACAGGCTAGAGCCCAGACACCTCCTGGAGATGGCTTCCAGCAGAGCGGCGGCAGGGAGGGCGTGGACGCTGGAAGCCGAGGTCGGGCAGGCTGCTCACCACAGTCCCCTCCGCGTGGCCTTGACCCACAGCCACATCCGTGGCTGAACCAGGAAGCCAGAAGCCTCATCCAGCGGTTGTCAGCCACACTTACAATGCCAAGGGCCCAACCCCTTCCAGGCCAAACCAGAGAGAGGGGTATGATTCTCCGGCCGACTGTCGCCCGCCTGCGACCTCAGCCCGGCGACAGAGGCACGGATGAACCTCGCTTCTGTGTGACCCGGGACCGTCTCACATGGGCTGAAATGGAGCAGGTGTGCTTCTTCACTCTTCAGTTTCAGTGGCCCGGAATCGCTCATCCAGGGTCAGTGCTGGGACCCTGGGGACAGCGAGAAGCTCCCAGTGAGTGGGCCTAGGGGAGCTCCAGGCTCAGTCCTTGGGGTGTCGTTCCCAGCACCAGAAGGATCTGAGAATGTGCCTCTGTCCATCAAGACACGTGCAGGTTTGGGGACACAGTGGGTGAACCCCAGAAACTCACCCACTTCCACTTCTGTTCGCTCTGAAGAGATCTTTTTAATCCTAACCGGGTCAGGTTTTCTTCCAAGGGTGGGCTCCCATCCCTGCAAAATGTTCTTGACTTCACTCCTAAGCGGCTGGAGGATTGTGGCGCCACGGCGTTAGGAGGAGGAGCTTTGGGAAGGGACACACACCTTAAGCAGCGCTGGAGTGTTGCCGGGGTGATTGGCATCCCCAGTTTCAGACAGACATATGGAGGCTCGGAGAGGGCGAGCACCCGGCCAAAGCTTCAGCTCCTCGTGAGGGTTAGAGTCGCACTGTGCACCCAGCCGGTCGGTCTCGGTACGCCTTAGCCCCTGGAAGCCTCTTAGCCAGGTGCGCCGCTTCCTGTGTGGTGTGGACTCTTACTGAGCTCCGCGTAGAGACCGCCCCAGCTGTGGGCTCACTCTGAGCATGCTCAGTAGAGGTCTTGGCCACTGAGCCCTTAGACAGTGGATTTCAACCCTCACCGCTCATGTGAGATAGCTGGGCGGCTTTAAGCACGCTCGGTTCTCCGCACTACCCCTCAAACCAATTAAACCAGAAGCTCTGGGTGGAGGCGGAAGCTAGAGGCGGGTGATTTTTAAAGTTCCCCAGGTGATGGCTGCAGAATTAAGAACCGCCGCCTTCCTGTTGAACCAGCAGGAACCAGAGGCTCTCCATAGGGTGCAACCCCCTTGTCACCTTTGACGAAGCGGCCGCTCCTCCTCACTCCTGCAGCAGGAAGGTGGGTCTTGATGCACGCCTCATCCTGCCATCAAAAAGCTACTGTAGTGCTGTGGTCACCACAGTCACAAAGCACAACCCAACACCTGCTCGGCCAAATCCCAAAGGACTGCCCTGGTGGGCATGCTGCACGCTGTGATCTGGTGTGACTCACGGAGTCCCCACAGCTGCGCTCACTTGGCGATCACAGGTGAGTGACCCCGTGGTGAAAACCCTGCCTTCAAGCAGGTGCAGTGTGTCCTGAGATGCAGCCCGGAGGCCAAGAGCATGGTGTAAGGGGGGACAGCCCTCAGCCAGACACCACGTACGTGCTTACCGGTGTCACAGAGGTCCGTCTTTGTTAACCTCTTCTAGGTTAAAAAAAAAAAAAAAGATTTTGATGACAAAAATTTGAGGGAAAAAAAATCTGTAAACTCTCCATCCTTCCAGGCTTTTGCCAAAAATACCTTTTATGGTTGGAGGCATGGTGTGCTGACACTTTCACATCCTCTTTTTCTTTGCTTACTGCTTTGCAGCATTGCTACACGGGCCTCAATAACCACAAATTACTCCACCATTCGCCAGTGGTAACCACTCAAATGGCATCCGTTTCTTCATTGGCATGAATTACATTTCTATGAACGTTTAATGCAGGTGGCGTTTTCCTTTTATTTACTTATTTTTTGAAAGGAGGAGGGAGGAAGTAGGAGAGGAGAGAGAGAGAGATTTCCCATATGCTAGTTTACTCCCCCAAGAGCCCACAACAGCTAGGGCTGAGCCAGGAACTCAGTCTGTGTCTCCTTGTGGGAGGCAGGGACCCAGGGACTGGTGCCATAGCCTGCTGCCTCCCAAGGTGCATGTTAGCAGGAAGCTGAAAATGCAAGCAGAAGCAGGACTTGAACCCAGGCAGTCCAATATGGGATGCAGGCATCCTAAGCGGTGCAACCATTACTGTGCCAAACACTGCCCCTGTTTTCCTTTTAATTGAATATTTCTTGAACTGGAATTAGAGCTGGAATTACTGAGTAGGAACCTTTAAATGGCTTTATTACCAAGTTGCTTTCCACAAGAGTTATATTAATATACATTGCAGTTCATAGTAGGTACCTACCCGAGTCCACAAAACTGCTCCAGGATTGTGTGTGTTTTCAGTAAGCTATTTTATTGGTGACTTGCCATGCAAAATGATGCTGCCTTAGTGTTGCAACATGCACTTCTTTAGTACCAGCAACTTCTACTTGTTCAGTCCTCCACTTATGCTTGCACTTAGGGGTGAGTTCTTTATTGGCCACCTTCTGTGCCAGGCACCAGGCTAGGACCTGGAAAGACAGATGAAGGTCCCCACTTTGGGGAAGTTACTTGTGCACCTGTTTTCTGTATCCAGGCAACCACGTGGCTGAGTGGCAGTGGGGGCCTGGGCTCAGATGGTTTCCAAGTGCACCTTTGATCAGTGTGGCTCAGGGCGTCAGGGGCTTCTCCAACACCCCCTCTTTGCAGATGACAAAGTGAAGGCAGACACGGCCCTGCTGGCCCTCTGCCCAGCCCAGTGCCCCAGGGCCCCAGCCCGTGCTCAGTCCTGCTCTGGCTGACCTTCTGTGCTGGGGAAAGCCTGGGCCGCCTGCTGCCTGTCGTGCCAGGCCGTGAGGGCACCACACCAATGCTGCCGGCTCCCATCCCCTGTCACTCAGCCTTTCAAATAAATTTTTAAAATTTTTTTCTTAAAGCTAGATGGTGAAGGGTGTCTTTTTGCAAGGACACCAAAAGTGTAAGCCTGCCCCAGGTGGCCAGGCCTGCCCTGCCTGGATGTGGGATAGGGGATCCTGAATTGCCACCTAGGTGGACTTTCTCCTCCACTGTCCAGTTCTGAAACTGCCCGTGCTATAGCTGTGCTTTCTCTCCGGAAAGTGAATTGAGAAAACATCAAGAATATTCTCAATAACTGAGATTAATCAAGAATGCCAGTGGAGGGGGCCAACAAACACTCTCACACCTGCCCTTGGGGTGGCCAGGGAAGCAAGCAGCCCTGCCTCTTGGAGCTGCGACCCCGAGAAGCTGGGTAGTAGACACCAGCTGTTTACTCCCCTGGGGCTCTTGGCTCCCTCAGGTCTCCTGGTAGCTTTATTTTCTAATCTTACATAAATAAGAACTCACACACCCCTTATATAAAATCTAGAAAATAAACATGGGTAAAGGAAATAGACGCCCAGGGATAGCCAATGTGGATATTTAGTATATATTTGTCTGTAGTGATACATATGTTTGGCGTGTAATTGTTTTGTTTTGTTTTGTTTTTTTAAAAAAAGATTTATTTACTTATTTGAAAGTGTTACACAGAGAGAGGAGAGGCAGAGAGAGAGAGAGAGAGGTCTTCCATCAAATGGTTCACTCCCCAAATGGCTGTAACAGTCGAAGCTGAGCTGATCTGAAGCCAGGAGCCAGGAGCTTCTTCCGGGTCTCCCATGTGGGTGCAAGGGCCCAAGGACGTGGGCCATCTTCTGATGCTTTCCCAGGTCACAGCAGAGAGCTGGATCGGAACAGGAGCAGCTGAGACTAGAACCGGAACTCATATGGGATGCCAGCACTGCAGGCGGCAGCTTTACCTGCTACACCACAGTGCCAGCCTTGATGGCGTGTGTTTGGTATGTGTACATGCATGTATCTATGAGAGTACTTACAAAAGTTCATGGAAAAATGAAACGAAAGGTAAGTTTATTCTAGTGCAAAAAGTTTTTTAAATCCATGCAGCTTTTTCATAATGCACATTTCCCAAAACTTTTTAAAAATATTTATTGACTTATTTGAAAGGCAGAGAGAGAGAGAGAGAGAGAGAGAGAGAGAAACTCTTCCATCCATTGGTTCATTCCCCAGATAGCCTCAAAAGCCAGGAACTCCATCTCCCACGTGGGTGCAGGGGCCAGAGTACTTGAGTATCTTCTGCTGCCTTCCCAGGCACGTTAGAAGAGGGCTGGATCAGAAGCAGAGCAGCCTGGACTCAAACCACACTCTGTTGCAGCTTAACCTGTGGTGCTACAGTTCTTGTTGAAGACTTGTCATGGTACAGTCGGATGGATGGATAGTGCTATGGCCTGAACGTGTCCCCTCTTGGAATGTCTATGTTGAAGTTTATTCACCCATGTGATAGTGTTAAGAGGTGAGGCCTCTCGGAGCCCTCCTTGTGGTGGAATGAGAAGGCCATGCCAAGATGGCCGCTGGCAAGCAAGCCTCAGTTACTCAGGAATGGCTTCGAACCCCACCTGGCAACAGAGCCTGCCTGGCAACAGGCTGTGATTGGTTAGGGCATAGACCGCCCCTTGACCGGATTGGCTGTCTTGGCTATATAAGCTGCTGTACCAACTGAAATGAACGAGTCTGCAGGCTGCTCCCCTTTGCCTGCTTTCACCCGACTCCCGGGGTCTGTGTGGTGACTCCGTGCCTCTTGCCCCCACTGCGCTCCTCCTCTCAGAACGAATCCACCTCAACACCTCCTGAGTGGGATTAATGACCTTGGAAAGAGGCCTGAGGGAGCTGTTGACCCCTCCCACTAGGGGAGGCTGCAGCAAGAGCTGCTCTCCATGAAGCAGAGCAAATCTTCACCAAGCGCCAAAGCTTTGGACTTTGCAGACTCAGGAGCTGTAAGCAACACATCTCTGTTGTTTGCACATTGCCCAGGCTAAGGCGCAGGTATTTGTTATAGCAGCCCCAATGGACTAAGATATATTCAAGTACAATTCAAAGAGTTTGTGGGACAATACAATTAAAAGGTAAGTTTGTTTTAGTGCTCCAAGTTTTTTTGTTTGTTTGTTTGTCTTTACATTATTATTTTTTATTTATTTTTCCCCAAAGAAACCTTTTATTTAAGGAATCATGTTTTTATTTTAAAGATTTATTTATTTATTTATTTGGGAGGCAGAATTATAGAGAGGGATCAATCTCCAAATGCCCTCCACTACTCTCCCAGCGCATCAGCAGGGAGCTGGATCTGAAGTGGAACAGCTGGGACTCGAACTGGTGCTCGTATGGCTGCCCCTGATTTTTGAAAGCTGTGTATAGAATATGAATTTATCATGAGCTTTTGAAAGACCTCAAATGTGTGGATTTAAAACATTTTTCACCAAAATACTTATAAAATTTCATTTCTGGCAAAATTTTTTGAAATATCATTGTAGATAGGTAGATGACAGTTGGAAGCCAGGTAGGTGATAGGCAGATGACAGATGTGCACAATGGGACACTGCAGTGCCTACGTGTGCTTCTTTCCCCCTGGGGACTCTCTGGAATATCATTCCATGTTCCTGATTGTCCTTTCACACAGCAAGTTCGTGATACTCTGTGGAATGGAAAACCGTAGCGTATTCCACCAGGCCCCTTCTCAGTCTCACTAAGGTGAGGACACATGGCAGCTTTATCCAAAAAGATGGATGGATTCAAATCAAGAGTCCTATAAGTTCATTTGGTCCCATTTTATTGGCTTAAAAAAAAGCAGCTGTGAACTGGTGTTGGGTGCAGCAGGCTGAGCTGCCCCCTGGGACACAGGCATCCCGTATCAGAGCGGCTGCTCCCTGCCAATGCGCCTGGGAAGGCAGCAGAGGATGGCCAAGTGCTTGGGCTCCTGCACCCCTGGGAGATCCAGATGCAGCTCCTGGCTCCTGGCTTTGGCTTGGCCCAGCCCTGGCCATTGTGGCCATTTGGGGAGTGGATGGAAGATATCTCTCTCTCTCTCTCTTTCTCTCTGTGCCTTTGCCTCTCCTTCTCTGTAACTTTCAAATAAAAAAATAAATAAATCTTTAAAGATTTATGTATTAATATAATTAATATTAATTATTAATATTAATATAATAGATATATTTATATAATAATATATAAATATTATATATATGGCTTGTGCTTTCCTCTTTTTGCATAAACCAGTGCCTTGGGTGGCTGTCCTGTCTCCATGAGTGGCAATCTCCTCCCCTGCCACCTGTTTTTGCCCCCAGCAAAGAACCTGAGGCTGTAACATTGCTACAAAGTCTTAGTGCTGCCTTTCAGTATTGCCCCAACACAACTACAGAAAGAACACAGGAATTTGGAGTGAGAACCTTGGAATTATTTTTAAAATACTCTAAAAAATAAGTTTTGAACAATAAAAATATTGATAAAAACCACACATCTTAAGTAAACAACACTCTCACCCCCCTTCCTTGTGTTTCCTGATGGGGCCCCCCAGTTTTTCCTGACTTGTGGGCGTTCTGCTGGTACCCTTACCTGCGCCTTAGCTGGGAGCCAGAGGCTGGCAGTTCACACAGAGCCTGGAGGCGTTGCCTGTCTCTCCCAGGTGTCCATCATCACAGCCAATCCTACCAGGAGCAGGGTCCTGGGGATTCAACACAGACCTGAGCCAACTCAGCCACACCAAAAGTAGACCCGGGCTACTTACCTCTCAGGGCCATGGATCTTCCCCCGCCCCGCCACCATTTTTAAAGATTTATTATTTTAAATGAGCAGAAAGAGAGAGAGAATCTTCCCTCTGCTGGTTCACTCTCCAAATGCCTGCAACAGCCAAGGCTGGACCAGGCCAAAGCCAGGAACCAGAAACTTCATTCAGTTCTTGACCCACGTGCGTGGCAGAGACCCAAGTACTTGAGCCTCCCGGGTGCATTAGCAGGAAGCTGGATCGGAAGTGAAGCCAGGACTCAAACTAGTGCTCCACAGTATGGGATGTGGGTGCTCTAAGCAGTGGCTTAACAGCTGTGCCACTACGCCCGTCCTGTACCCCATGGATTTTTTCTTTCTTTCTTTCTTTCTTTCTTTCTTTCTTTCTTTCTTTCTTTCTTTCTTTCTTTCTTTCTTTCTTTCTTTCTTTCTTTCTTTCTTTCTTTCTTTCTTTCTTTCTTTCTTTCTTTCTTTTTTATGACCACAATGGCCTGAGCTTCGCCAATCTGAAGCCAGGAGCTAGGAGGTTCTTCTGGGTATCCCATGAGCGTGCATGGGGCCAAGGACTTGGGCTATCTTCCACTGCTTTCCCAGGCCATAACAGAGAGCTGGATCAGAAGTGGAGCAGCCGGGACTCGAACCCGTACCCATATGGGATGCTAGGACTGCAGGCGGTAGCTTTACCTACTATGCCATAGTGCCAGCCCTGCCACTGATTCTTGGTCCTGGTTGCTCTTCATCATCAGGCGAATTTCTTTTAAAGCTCAGGAGCCAGCTTGCCCCCGGGCACTAAGGGGTTCCCCCGAGGAGATGGGAAGCCACCCCTCCGGCCAGTGCCCCCGAGTGTGGTCTGGCCCCGTGACTGCTCGGACCGGGACAGTTCCATAGAAACAAGCATGTTCTGGAACTTCCGGCCAGGTCTTCAGTGGACCGGCACGTCCGCGTTCTTCCACTGCAGCTTCCACTCTCCAGAAAATCCGACCACGAGAGAGGCGTGCGGAAGGGAAGCCAGGACTCCAGCGACAACCCTGGCACCAGCCAGGGTCCCAGGCAGCGGGCACAGATGGCGTGACTGTCAGCCGCAGGAGGGAGGGGCCCCACTTGGAGACCAGCTGAGCCCCAGAGGACCAGAATCTCCATCACTGTTTCCGGGAGAAGGCAACTTGCCCAGGTGACAATGACATCGCCGCGTTTCAAGCCGCTGCCTTTTAGGATGGCAGCAATCCATTAGAACAGCTCCAGGGGTGGGTGGCTCTGGCTCCTGACTCCAGCTTCCTGCTACTGACCACCTAGGAGGACAACAGTGATGGCTCCCATGACCGAGTTCCTGCCTCCCCTGGGGGAGTTGTGGATTGAGTTCCCAGTCCTGGCTTCAGTCTTGCACAGTCCCAGCCATTGTGGATATTTGGGGAATGAACCCCTGGATGGGATCTCCCCCATTTCGTCTCTCTGCCTTTCAAAAGAGGAGGGCAAATAGATAATTTTTAAGAATTTAAAAATAATTAACAATAGTGAAACCAAATTACTACGCTTGCCCCAGGTTATGGCAATTGGATCAGAATTCTCCAAAGAAAGTGAACCCATGCGATGGAGAGGGAGAAGGAGAGGCTGAAATCCGCAGGGCAGGCTGATGGGCTGGAGATTCCGGCAGGTGCAGCGCTGCAGTCCAAAGCCTGGAGACTCGGAGTCGCGTGCCGTGGTCTGGACGCCGAGTCCTGTCTTCCTCGGGACCCCGGTCCTTTCTCTCAAGACCTTCAGCAGAATGGACAAGAGAACTGGGAACACCCCAGGTCTCACCGCGTAATGGAGGGTGAGCTATTCTGTTCTACCAAGACCCTTCTGGTGTAAAAGTTAATGAAATCTAACCAGTGTCGTCACAGCACCAATTAGACCTGTGTTTGACCAAGCGTCTGGGTGCCGTGGCTTTGCCAAGGTGACACATGAACCGTCACAATGAAACCTCCGTGAGAGGCCCTGGAGTCAGGTCTGTGCACGAGGCCGGGGTTCCTGTGACGGATGGAAGCACAGGGCACTCAGAGCCAGCGTGGGTCCCATGTCCCCGTGACTTTACGAACCACACCCCGCCCACTCTCCAGCTCCTTCTCTGGGTGAGCTCAGCCAGGAAGACGGGAAGGGGCATTTGGCTCAGCTCTGTACCCAAAGGTCTTGGAGAGCGCAGATGCTGAACTCACCACTCAAAGGGAGGCGCACAAAGTCCAGGTAGGAGCTTTGCTCCGAGAGGCCGACTTCACAATTCCCGGGCTGGGCAGTGTGGCACGCTGCCTGTCCACAGAGAAGCCCGATGTAGTCTGCAGTGGAATGCAGCTTTCAGGACAGCTAAGCATTTTTTTTAATTCCTTTTTAAGGACTTCGGTGTAGAGATTATAAAAATAGACAATTGATAAACTGTGCTCTCCTCTGGCCTGGCCTTCTGCCAGTCTCCCGGCACCTACACTTTGGCCTTTTAAAACGCCGATCCGATCGTGCCATTCCCTTGTTGAAAATCCCTTCTTGGCTCTCTGTCACTCATGGCAGCTTCCCAAAATTCTGTGTGCGGCATGCCAGATGGCTTCCGGTGGCATCAGGGTGAACGTTTGTTCATGGTTATATTTGTGTTTAGGTGGCTATCTTCTATTTAGGACAAGTGAGATGGTTTTCCATTCGTGGCAGTGGCATTTCTTAGTTGGGTTTAGAAAAATATCAGGCTGATAACGATTCAGGTGGTGGAAACAGCGGTCATCATGCAGGTGGACTCAAAGGACTGAAGCAGAGCACAGGGTGTCCCGGGGCTGTGCCAGGGCTGCCTCCTGCCCTCTCTCCATTGGAGACCTCACCTTTATCCCTGACAACAGCAGAGAGCCAGAAAACCCTGGGACTTTATCTGATGTCCCTGCTACCTCTCCTATCACCCAGAATGTTCTCCCCCTCAGCCTTCCTCATGTCCAAATGGAAAACTCCTACTTATCTTTCAAAACCCAGCTCAGGAGCCACCACGAGTACAGCTTTCTCTGACTCCCCTTCCTTCCATGAGCCCTGGAAGAACTCTGGTTGCCAACAGCCTGAAAAACATCAGGCCTCAGATGGGCAGAAAAAGACCCAGCATACTGGAGAGGCAAACAGGCTGTTTGATGCCGTGGGCAAGGTACGGTAGGAAAAGAGGCAGCATGTTTGCCATAAGCTCCTGGGCCCTAAATGCTGCGTGGAGGGGCTCCCTCTGCCTGATTCTTTAACCAAACAATCCAGAATTAATTAGAACAACTTTCAGACAGAGCTTTTTGAGATGCATTACGGTAGTCACACACATTTCCAGGGAGACTAACAGGGGTTCTCAGATGCAACCTCAGATCATGGAACTTAGGGAAGCCATGGTTAGCAGCACGCTTATTTCCTGTACATTACACACCTGCACAAGGCAGGTGAGGAACATTGTGAGGGTCCACAAGAAACACAGCACAGGGCCAGCATGGCCAAGCACGCACAGGGCCCCAGAGCCCCCTCTGCACTGTGCTTCCTGAATGTTCTTTGCAGCCTGCTTTGCGTCTCACTCTATGCTGGCTTTCTGCTAGGACCTTTTACAGTCCCGTAGGGAAAGGAGAAAGTAGAGTGAAGAGAAAAGCCAACTTAACCTGAAGGTCTTCGCCTGGTTATTTTCTCTGTGTGGACGAGCACCGTAGGGAAGCAAAGACATCCACAGGCACGGGTGTGCACAATGCTGTACAGTCCGAGGTGGCCCCTGAGTATTTGCACTGTTGGAGAAAAGCAGACATTAAACATGACCGAACATCTTAGACAAAGTTCCAGAGGCTTCTACCTACCTGTTCTGGAAGATGTCAGTTGAAATCACACACACACACACACACACACACACACACGTGTGCGCGCGCTCATGCACGCCTTGTGGCCTAATATCTAAAACATCAGTTACCCAGAAGACAGATGAGCGGGACCCACCAGTGGCTAAAGAGTGACTGCGAAACAGGAGTGACCTGGTAGGCATGGGGAGGTGCACGGGGAGGTGAGGAAGCTGTGGGGTCCCTGGGCTCTGCCTGGTGAGACTTGGGAGGTAGGACCTGCAGAGTTCTCTGAGCTTTGCCTGTAACAGGGGCGATACTGTCAGAAGTTTGCTGGAAGATGATCCAACAGTGCGTCCTTTGCAGCCAGGACAGAAATGCAGCAGGTGTTCTCTGCCCCTTCCCCCAGAAATGCGAAGTCCCCTGGTCCCCTGGTACTGACAGGGATGAGGTACAAAGGCTGACGAGGGAGCGCTGGTGCTGTGGCACAGCAGGTAAAGCCACTGCATCCCATATGGGCACCGGTTTTAGTCCTGGCTGCTCCACTTCCGATCCAGCTCTCTGCTGTGGCCTGGGAAAGCATCAGAAGATGGCCCAAGTGCTTGGGCCCCTGCACCCACGTGGGAGACCCGGAAGAAGCTCCTGGCTTCAGATCAGCTCAGCTTCGGCTGTTGCAGCCATCTGGGGAGTGAACCAGCAGATGGAAGACCTCTGTCTGTCTCTCTGCCTCTGCCTCTCTATAACTCTTTCAAATAAATAAATATGTTTAAAAGGTGATGATGGTCTCCCACGCCTTCCCCCCTCCCTGTGGTGTGGTTCATGTTGGAAAAGGCAGCTGCTTGGACAGGTGGTTCAGGCAAGGTGCCTGAGTGGCTCTAGCTGGCACATTTGGGGCACCAAGAACAGCGCGCCCATCTGTGCCCCTTCACAGCAGCTGTGGGTGGGGCGGGGGAGGCCTGCTCAGGGAAGCAGAGCCCCTGCACCATGTTGAATCACTCTGGAGAGAGCAGGGCCTCCTTCAGAGTGAAAAAAAAAAAAAGAAGCGTCTTAAAAGGAACTTCCAAGAATGGGAAAGAAACCTATTTTGTGCAACATTCAAAAGTGACCGAAATGAAGACCATGGGAGTTTTTTTTTTTAAACAAACAACTCAGGAGACAGTGGTTAGTGTTGACATTGATGCAGTCGTAGGGAACTCTAGTTTGCGGTCAGCCCAAGGTACTTTCCGCGTACATGAATCACCACACGCACTTACCTCGGGCAGAACTCCATTTCCAGACCAAAGAGAAAAGCCCCGTGTCCTGCTAACCGGCAGCCACATGCTGTAGATTGCAGGCCGGGCGGAGGGAGGCCGCGTGGAAACAAACAAGCTCTGGTGGTTTCTAATGCAATTAGTGCGTCTTTCTCACTGGGATTTGCATAATGTTGCTGAGGCATTGTCAGGCAGCCTCCAGTTAATTACCTTGGTTTTGTGTGCACCTGTTTGCAGGCTGCGTCCAGACCACTGACCCTCAGTTGCACTATTTATTTATTTATTTATATTTTTTGACAGGCAGAGTGGACAGTGAGAGAGAGAGACAGAGAGAAAGGTCTTCCTTTGCCGTTGGTTCACCCTCCAATGGCCGCTGCGGCCGGCACACTGCGCTGATCCGATGATAGGAGCCAGGTGCTTCTCTTGGTCTCCCATGGGGTGCAGGGCCCAAGCACTTGGGCCATCCTCCACTGCACTCCCTGGCCACAGCAGAGAGCTGTCCCGGAAGAGGGGCAACCGGGACAGAATCCGGCACCCCGACCGGGACTAGAACCCGGTGTGCCAGCGCCGCTAGGCGGAGGATTAGCCTAGTGAGCCGCGGTGCAGGCCTACACTATTTATTTTTAAAGTGTATTCATTTTATTTTATTTGAAAGGTAGAGACACTGAGAAAGCTAGAAACAGAGAAAGATTTTACATCTGCTGGGTCACTGCCCAAATGCCCCCAACAGCCGGGACTGGGCCAGGCCAAAGTCAGGAACCCATAACTCAATCTGGGTCTGCAACATGGGTGGCAGGGCTCCTGGTTCTTGAGCCGTCACCTGCTGCCTCCCAGGGTGTGCATTAGCAGGAAGCTGGAACTGGAGCAGAGCCAAGCTGTGATTCCAGGCACCCGATATGAGATGAGGGCATCTTAAGTGTAGTCCACTGTGGCACCAAATGCTCACCCCACGATTGTCTGCTTTGTAAAAATATTACTAAAAATAAGTTCCCCACCCAGTATTTATTTTTTTTTTTGAGGAGCTTTATTGCAGCATGTATAACTGACATGAAAAACTGCACATAGTTAAAATGTGCGACATCAGTTTTCACATATACATATATTGGGGAAACTGCAACAGCCAATATCATGAACATACCCATCACTCCCCGAAAACTTTCCTCACAGCCTTTGTGATGGCCTCTCGGGTCCCGTGACCCCTCACCACACATTTTCACTTCCTGTAGTTTTGCTTGCGTGGAACAGGCAGTAATCTACGGCATGCAGTCTTTTTTTTGTTTGGTTTCTTTTACTCAATGTAATTATTTTTAAGGCTTGTCCATGCTGTGTTTGTCAATTCTTTCTTCTTTCTTTTTTCACTGACTAGTAGTCTGTTATAGTTTTTTATATTTTACCTGGAGAGCTACATTCATTGTGGATTTTTTTAATATGATGAAAATTATAGATCCAAGTGGTTGTTTTTTTGTTTGTTTTTTTTTTTTTTTTTTGGTATATGGAATCTAGTTGTTCTAGTTCTTTGTTGAAAGGCTACTCTACACAAATTGAGCTACAGCTTCATCTTTGTCAACAATAAGCTGGGGGCCGGCGCTATGGCATAGCAGGTAAAGCCACCGCCTGCAGTGCCAGCCTCCCATGTGGGCGCCAGTTCGATCCTGGCTGCTCCACTTCCCATCCAGCTCTCTGCTGTGGCCTGGGAAAGCAGTAGAAGATGGCCCAAGTCCTTGGGCCCCTGCACCAACGTGGGAGACCAGGAGGAAGCTCCTGGCTCCTGGCTTCAGATCGATGCAGCTCCTGCTGTCATGGCCAACTGGGGAGTGAACCAGTGGATGAAAGACCTTTCTATCTCTCTCTCTGCCTCTCCTTCTCTCGCTATGTAACTCTGACTTTCAAATAAATATGTTTGTGTGTATGTCAATATCTGGACCCTCTATTTTGTCCATTGATCTCCTCTTTCTTAATGCCAATATCAGATGGTTTTGATTATAGCTTTCTTTCCAAAAAATGACTGATTTTATTTATTCGAAAGACAGAGCAATAGAGAGAGAAAGAGATCTTCTATCTGCTATCACTCCCCAAATGGCCGCAATGGCCAGGGCTGGGCCAGGCCAAAGCCAGGAGCCAGAAGCCTATTCTAATTCTGAGCCTACTCTATCCGGGTCTCCCACATGGGTGGCAGGGGCCCAAGCACTTGGGCCATCTTCTGGTGCTTTCCCAGGTGCACCAGCAGGGAGCTGGATTGGAAGCAGAGCAGCTGGGACGTGAACCTGCGCCCTGATATGAGATGCTGGCTTTGGAAGCAGTGACTTAAACTGCTGCAGTACAAAGTCAGTCCCTACTTGTAGCTTTCTAATAAATCTTGGAAATATGTAATTTTAGCCCCCCACATTGTCCCCTTTTCAAAGTTTTATTGGCTCTTCTGGTCCTTTGCATTTCCATGTGAATTTTAGAATCTGCTTTCAGTTTCTACATAAAGCAGTTTGGACATTTGATTTGCCCTGCATTGAGGAGAGCTGGTATTTTGATAATACTGAGTCTTCTCACCTATGAGGAAAGTATAGCATTCCAATTATTTAAGTCTTTTTTAATATCAATGACATATTTATTATACAGGTCTTGTACATATTTTGACAGATTTACCCAGAAGCATTATATATTTTATGACATTTTATATAAACTAAAAACTTATATCTCATAGTTCATTTCTAGTATATAGACATCATTTTTATATTTTTCCTGTGTTCTGCAACTTTGCTAAACTAACTTTTTGTTATTTTATTTGTACATTCCTGAGATTTGGTACATACATAATTGCACCAACTATGAATCTTTCTCATCTGTGTCATTTATTTCTTTCTCTTTATTGACTTATTATGCTGTCTAGCATTCCCAGTACTATGCTGAATAGAGTGGTGAGATCAGTCATTCTTCCCTGGGTCCCAACTCTAGGGTGACAGAATTCCAACTTTCTTCATGAACCATGCTATAACCTATACATTTTTCATGGCTGCTCTTAAATAGCATGAATAAGTGCTTTCTTATTCCTGATTTTCTAATAGTTTTTAACTAGAAATAAGGGTTGAATTTTCTTAAAAATTTTTTTTTACATCTATTGAGATGATCACATAGTATTTATTTATCCTTAATCTGGTGACTTATATTGATTTAGTTTTAAGTATCAAACCAACCTTGCATTCCTGGAATAAACCCCACTTGGTCATGATTTCTTCTTTTTTATATATAGTTGGATTTGATCTACTAAATTTACTTTAGGAATACTACATGCATGAGGATTATTGGTCTGTTCTTTTTGTCTGTCTTTGGAATCAGGGTAACGGTAGATCCATAAAATGATTTGGAGTTATTGTCTGTTCTTATATTTTCTGACAGTTTGCAGGGATTGTTATCTCTTCTGTTAATGGTTGGTAGTATTCAGTAGTGAGGCCATCCCGGCCTGGAATTTTTTTCATGGGTACATTTTTAAGAATAAATTTGATTTATCCCATAGATTTATTTATTTATTTGAAAGAGTTACACACAGAGAGAAGGGGAGGCAGAGAGAGAGAGAGAGAAAGAGAGAGAGAGAAAGGTCATTCATCTGCTGGTTCACTCCCCAATTGGCTGCAATGGCTGGAGCTGCGCCAATCTGGAGCTGCGCTGATCCGAAGCCAGGAGCTTCTTTTGGGTCTCCCAGGTGGGTGCAGGGGCCCAAGGACTTGGGTCATCTTCCACTGTTTTCCCAGGCCACAACAGAGAGCTGGATTGGAAGTGGAGCTGCTGGGACTCAAACTGGCACCTATGTGGGATGCAGGCACTGGAGGCGGTGGCTTTACCTGCTACACCACAGCACTACCTACCCCCGCTTAACTCTTACTAACATGTGTTGCTTCTCTCCAGCCACTTTCAAGACTTTTTGTTCAATTTTCAGAAATTTGACTATGATTGGTTCTGATGTGGGTTTCTTTGTGTTTATCTTATTGGAGATTTGTCCTGTTTTTTTACCTATAGGTTGGTGCCATTCGCAAAATATGGAAAAATTTCAGCCATTATTTACTTGACTTTTTTTCAGCCCCACACTTTGCCTCTTCTCTTCTAGGACTCTGATGGTGTGAATCCCAAGTCTTGTTGTAATCCCACAGTTCTCTCATGCTGTTCTTTTTTTTCCCCTAGTCTATATTTCCTATATTGTTCAGACTGGTAATTTCTAATTGTCTGTCTTCAAATTCACTGATTGATTCTTTGTTGTCGCCAAGACACTCCGGTGTCCTCTGCCTGTGCTGGCATCCCGTATGGGCACCGGTTCTAGTCCCGGTTGCTCTTCTTCCAGTGCAGCTCTCTGCTGTGGCCCGGGAAGGCAGTGGAGGATGGCCCAAGTGCTTTAGTCCCTGCACCTGCATGGGAGACCAGAGGAAGCTCCTGGCTCCTGGCTTCGGATCAGTGTAGCTCCAGCCGTAGCAGCCATTTGGGGGGTGAACCAACAGAAGGAAGACCTTTCTCTCTGTCTCACTGTCTAACTCTATCTGTCTCAAAAAAAAAGAGAAAGAAAGAAAGAAAGAGAGAGAGAGAGGGAGGGAGGAAGGAAGGAAGGAAGGAAGGAAGGAAGGAAGGAAGGAAGGAAGGAAGAGAAAGGAGATCATTGTTGGGCCTCGGGCAGGCACTGTGACACAGTAGGTTAAGCCACTTGTGATGCCGGATCCCATCCTGAGCACCAGTTTGAGTCTCAGCTGCTCCACTTCTGATCCAGCTCCCTGCTAATGCACCTGGGGAAGCAGCAGAAGATGGCCCAAGTGCTTGGGCCCCTGCCACCCGCATGGGAGACCTGGGTGGAGATCCATGCTCCTGGTTTCAGCCTGTTCCAGCCCGAGTCCTCTGGGGAAATGAACTAGCATATGGAAGATCTCTTTTCTCTCTTTCCCTCTCTCTCAGTCACTCTGATTTTCAAATAAGTAAATAAATAAAAATTTAGAAAGCAGATAATGGTGAAAGCTGTGGTTGGGTCCATTGTGCTCTGCTGCTTACTTTGCATACATTTGACATTTTCACAACAGGAAGTGAAAACAAAGGCGTGGGCCCTGTTAGCCTGACGAGATGTGGGCCACTTTCCTCCCTGCAGGCGGAACAAGACCAAGGGAGGATGGGTGTACCTGTGTCAGGGAGCGTGGAGCTCACTTAGCCCACCAGGAGCATCCTAGTGACTGGAAATCTGCAATATCTGGTTTTTGTGGGTTTTAATTGCTAAAGTCATAGAACCTCATAATCAAACAATTACACGTGAGAGCAAAGCAAAATCTGGAAAATGAAATTCCAGGGGCCGGCGTTGTAACATAATGGATCAAGCCACCGCTGGCTCTGGTTCAAGTCTTGGCTTCTCCACCTCTGATCTAGTTCCCTGCTAATGCACCTGGGAAAGCAGCCAAAGCTGACCCAAGTATTTGGACCCCTGGACTCACGTGGGAGACCTAGATGAAACTCCTGGCTCCTGGCTTCAGCCTGGCTCAACCCTGGCTGTTCTGGCCATTTGGGGAGTGAACCAGCAGGTGGAAGATCTCTCTCTCCCTCTCCCTCTCCCTCTCCCTCTCCCTCTCCCTCTCCCTCTCCCTCTCCCTCTCCCTCTCCCTCTCCCTCTCTCTCTCTCTCTAGGTTTCCCATGTTGGTGTCAGGGCAGTGGCCATCCTTTGCTATTTTCCCAGGCACATTAGCAGGGAGCTGGATTGGAGTGGAGCGGTAGGAACTGAACTCGGTGCTCAGATGGGATGCAGGCATCGCAGGCAGCAGCTTAACCACCTTCAGCATGACGCTGGCTCTCAGTTTGATTTTATTTTTCCTTTAAGTGTGTATATGTCTGTGTTAACAGATCTGAGATTATAGTCCACCTATTATTCTACAACGTCCTTTTTTTTTTTTTACAAGATTTTATTTATTTTATTTGAGAGGTAGAGTTACAGATAGTGAGAGGGAAAGACAGAGACAGAGGTCTTCCTTCCATTGGTTCACTCCCCGGATGGCCACAATGGCCGGAGCTGTGCCGATCCGAAGCCAGGAGCCAGGAGCCAGGAGCTTCTTCTGGGTCTCTCATGTGGGTGCAGGGGCCCAGGCACTTGTACCATCTTCTACTGCTTTCCCAGGCCACAGCAGAGAGCTGGATTGGAAGAGGAGCAGCCAGGCTAGAACTGGTGCCCATATGGGATGCTGCCGCGGCAGGCGGAGGATTAACCTACTGCACCATGGTGCTGGCCTCCCCCCCTTTTTTTTTGGCTTGAATATTATACTAGAAACTGTTTATAAAACAGGATAGATAGCTTTTTAGAAGAAGATAAAGCCAGACAAAAAGTAAGCCCTTTGTGTTTGGGTTCCAAGATAATGCTCATTTTATTCTGGCATGATCTTAAGTATGGATTTTACTACTTAAATATAATTTCATAAAAATACTATGTTTTTTGCCTAAGGAGCAAAAAAAAAAAAAAATGGCAGCAGTGCAAACAGCATGGATAGCAAGATCCTGAAGTTGTGGTTGCAGTGAGCTGGCCCTCCAATCCTCTGGCAGGCAGATGGCAGCTGGGCTGCGTGTCTGGGGAGCTGCTTAGCAGGCGACTCCGCAAACGCAGGACCTGGGGGCAGAGGCGAGAGGCAAGAGGCTGACCAAGATTACAGGCTGTCAGCGGGAACACTTTCTCTCAATTTTCTCTTTTAAGATAATGAAAGTGTCTTGGGTTCCTCTTTGTCCATTTGCAAATAGGCTGGTGTGTTGAAGTCACTTGCAGAGTAGCTGAGAGTGTAGCGCCTGTGTGATGAAGGGGAATGGGTTTCCCCTTGATTTTGCATATTTTCTTGTCTGTGATGAACACTCAGAGATGTTTGCCTCCACCTGATTTCCATCCAGATTCGTTTCTCACTGCAGACAACTCTTCCGTGTTGTCCCTGCTATGTTCACGCATCCGTGTCAAATCGGATGCCCCCGACTGTGCCATGTTCACCCAAGTAGGGATCAGACAGAGCCCAAGGAGGAGAACCTGTGTGTGGGGACAGGGGAGTAGATGGATTGTCCCTTGTAGGACAGAGTTCTTGTTCTTGTATCCTGTAAGACGTAGCTCTCCATACCACCTTTCTGGTTGTTTGATAAATTTGCTCAGTAGGGCTTATTTATGAAAATGGGATACCAGTTTTAGTAACTAGTTTTTACAACTCATGGTGAGCACTGAATTATGATTGGACAATGCTAGACCGGCTAAGACGGTGTCACTGCACCCCCATGCTTGGTATCGAGCCTCTTGCCCTCACTCATTCACCCATCAGCTCTCACTACAGGAAGTTCCAGTACAGCACTCTGGGCTGTGTGTGTACCCTATCCATCTGTGCTGGTGACTCTTTCAAATTGAGCCCCCGTGCCAGGCTTCACCTCCCTCCCACTGAAGGGCTAAAGTCCTTTCTCCTATACTCCCAAACCCAGGCACTGTGGCTGCCATCGCTGGTGAGAACCTCAAAGCTGTGCCCGTTCCCTGTCCCTCCTCGTCCAGGGTCCTGGAGCCTCTTCAGAGCTGATGCTGTTACCTCCTTAAGTCTCCCTGGGGTCCTCAGGGACCGATGCCAGATTCCTTCAGAGACTGCTCGCTTTAGAGCCCAAAGGCTGCTGGCGCCGCAGCTCAATAGGCTAATCCTCTGCCTGCGGCGCCGGCACACCGGGTTCTAGTCCCGGTCGGGGCGCTGGATTCTGTCCCGGTTGCCCCTCTTCCAGTCCAGCTCTCTGCTGTGGCCAGGGAGTGCAGTGGAGGATGGCCCAGGTGCTTGGGCCCTGCACCCGGATGGGAGACCAGGAGAAGCACCTGGCTCCTGGCTTTGGATCAACATGATGCGCCAGCTGCAGTGCGCCAGCTGTGGCGGCCATCGGAGGGTGAACCAATGACAAAAGGAAGACCTTTCTCTCTGTCTCTTTCTTTCTCACTGTTCACTCTGCCTGTCAAAAAAAAAAAAAAAAAAAAAAGAGAAAAAAAAAAAGAAAAAAGAAAAAGAAAAAAAAGAGCTCAAAGGCTTCCCAAGGAGTCCTATGTGGGGGTCCCCAAACTTTTCTCAAATGAGACTAGCTTGTCCCTTCCCCGGACGTCTTAAGAAGTCGAGAAGATTCTAGGCACCAGTGGCCTCTCCTTCCCTCTGTGCCCAGCCTGTACTTCTGCTCTATCCAAACTAAAGCCAAGTCCAGCTCCCAGAGGGGCCAGCTCCTTCCCACCCATCTAGGGAACATTCTTTTTTGTCCTTTCTATCGCTGGCTGACAGCCTTCAAGTGTCAAAAAATATTTTTACTGTGCTTTCATGTTACACTACATTTGAAAAAGAAAACCATCAGCCCACACCCACACACGACCGTAGAAGGCATTTTGGTGGATTCACCTGGGTTCCCCTTTCTGGTGAAGGTTGTTCCACTCACTTGTTATTGCTAGAGGCGCCCCGTTCTCATAAGCACAGAACAATGCCCATCCTTTCAATGTACAACATGAAATTAAAAACATGTAAAGTGAACTACAGCTTGGGCACCGCACAGCCTACCAAAATGACAATTAGCACTCTGACGAGCCTCTCCTCCATATTGTGGGTTATTTTCTTCATCGAGAGGGTCATGAACCCTTTTGCAATTCTTGACACATCATGATAAATTGCCCTCCATGGGAGACTGTGCAAAGAGAGCATGTGCAAAGAGAGCAGTTTTGCCATATCCTTTCCAGCACTGGGAATTGTCATTAAAATGTTAATTTCTGCTAATGTCTTGGGTCAAAGCAGGATTCTGTATTGATATTTCAAAATTTGATTATTAATGTGGATGCTGAGTGATTTCCAGAGACCGGTTGAGTCACTGCAGCTCTCCGCCAGCTGAGTGCTCTGCTGTTGTCCCCTTTGGTTTCTGTACCTTTGAAAGCTATTTTTTTTTCCACAGAAATTCTGCAAACAAGTCACCCTTAGCCACTGATGCCAGGCATGGCATGTTTTGAGAACAAGCTTAATTTTTTACTTAGAAATGGCTCTCCTCTTTCCCCAGCAGGACTTGGCATGCGTTCTGTTCTGTCATGCTCAATTAGGCACCTGTCTCCCTTGTCAACAGGAGTTGGCCTGTTGGGCCAGGCTGGGACACCACATGCCACCTCCTACTTGGCTGCCCTCTTGATGACATCATCTATACCTGGAGTGCCCAATGGGTAATGGGCTTGGAAAGAACTTGGCTGGCTCAGACCATGTTTGGTTCACAGGTCATTGGCATCTGAGGAGTGGCCCAGCAGGTAGGCCCTTTGAGGGTTGGTGACATGACTCAAGAAGGCTGCGATCCACTTGTCCCCTCCAATTGCCACTCCGTCACCCTGCCCGGCCCCTCAAGAGGGAAAAGGTGGCCAGAGTCTCTCTAATTCAAGTGTGATGAGGCAGAAAGGGAGGTTTTGGCACACAAAACATGCCCCTTATCTTGAGGCAGAGCAAAATTCATTTTGCACGCTCAGTGAACACTTGCCTGTGGCACCTGGATGCTGGGCAAACGCCCTTTCAGCAGGACCAACTTCCCGCACCAGAGAAGCAGCCCCTTCGAACAGAGTCCTTGTGAGACAAGTGATGAAGTTACATTTCTGCCAATCAGGAGGATTGATGACGATGCCTGGTGCCCTCTGATGACGATGGCTGGTGCCCTCTGATGATGATGGCTGGTGCCCTCTGATGACGATGGCTGGTGCCCTCGGAAGTTGCTGGGCCGCACTGCAGCTCCCATGAACCTGGAAAGCTCCCTGTAGGGCTCTCTATCTCTCCCTTCCACGCGTCGAGGTCGAGCCTGGGACATCGCAAGGTCAGAAATCTGAGACTGTGCTGCTCCCTCTACCTGAACCTTATTGAGTGCGCACCATGTGCTTCATCTTCAAAGAGACGAAGCCCGCCTCCTAAGAGCTCCTGGGCCACCAAGTCCATGGTTGGTCACGTGGGCCGAGTGTTTGCTAACCACACACAGAACACCTGGGACACCTGGGAGAGGTCAGGTCAAGGTAGGTTTCCCAGAGCCTGAGCTGAACTGGGGCTGCAAAGAGAAGGAGCTGTGACAGTGCAGAAGGCCGTGAGCACCTGGGATGTCATCTTGCGCGCTCTGCGCCCTGGGAAAGATTCCAGGCAAGCTGGAGGAGGGAGGAAGTGGCTGGCTTGCATGTTGAAAGATGCCCTTGGAAGCTGTGCTGGGCACAGATTAGAAGACGGATGGACTACGGGCAATGGTCTTATCCCCAGAAGGAAGCGGTGAATGCTTGGGTGCAGGCAGGTGCTGTGGGAGAGAGGGCAGAGCGGCACTGAGAAGCAGCAGAGAGAAGGAGTTGCCCAACCTGAAGTGGAAGTCGGTGGGCAGTGAATTGAGGGAGCCCCTCAGTTTCCCGGTTTCAACAATGGACATGCATTTGGAGGAAGGAGGACAAGTTCAGTACTGCACATGCTGAGCTCTGGACACCCAAGAGACATCCCAGTGTTGTCCTGGATCGTGCAGAGCCCGGGATGAAGACCTCAGACTCGAGGCGGCCTGTGAGAGGTGGTGCAGGCCAGGAGTGGGTGAAACCACCCGGCGCCTGCCTAGGGGAGAGGTGAGTCCTGATGCCGAAGCTGGAACTGCAGACCCCTAGCAAGGAAATGGGAGAGAAGGATGGGAGACCGAGGAGCCCCACCTGGACACAAATGCGGCAAGGAGATGGGGTAAGAAAAAGACCAGGAAGTGTCCACTGGTTGGGACAGTATCGGTAGCTGATTCAGGAAGCTTGGATGTGCAAGGAAGTCCGGATGAGAGAATAAGAGATCAAAAGAGAGGTCTAGCCGGCGCCGCAGCTCACTAGGCTAATCCTCCACTTAGCGGTGCTGGCACACAAGGTTCTAGTCCCGGTTGGGGCGCCGGATTCTGTCCCGGTTGCTCCTCTTCCAGGCCAGCTCTCTGCTGTGGCCAGGGAGTGCAGTGGAGGATGGCCCAAGTGCTTGGGCCCTGCACCCCATGGGAGACCAGGAGAAGTACCTGGCTCCTGCCTTCGGATCAGCGCGGTGCGCCGGCCGCAGCGCGCCAGCTGTGGCGGCCATTGGAGGGTGAACCAACGGCAAAAGGAAGACCTTTCTGTCTCTCTCTCACTATCCACTCTGCCTGTCAAAAAAAAAAAAAAAAAAAAAAAAAAAAAAAAAAAAGAGAGAGAGAGAGAGAGGTGGGTGCATGTGGATGCTTTAAGATTGCATTAATGGCATTCACAGCGATGCTGCTGACTTTTCTTCCTTGCAGGCAGGGGGTGCAGCACCTCCTGGAGCCGGCCTGGCTCTGGCGTGTGTTTGCTCCATCGGCACAGAGTAATCGAGGCAGGGCAGTGGGAGGTCCCGCAGGGCAACAGGGAGGCAGAGGGCACAGAAGAATGAACGGAAAGGAGGAGGAACTGAGAAGGGAGAGGCCCCAGGCTGCCTGCTGGGAGGAGAGGAGGAGCCGTTCAGCTCGGGGCGGCTAGTGGATGCCAGCGGACAAGAGTCCACTCGAACTCTCCCTGCCTGGCCAGGGAACCGCGAACCTCCGTGAAGGGCAGCCCTGCTCAATCGCATTTGTGTGACAGTGGAGTTTAGAGGTCTTAGTTAGGGGCCAAGGGTCTCGGATCAATATGAGGAGAAGAATGAGAATGTGAACAGGTGTCCAGGGGTAGCTGAGGGTCCCTTTCCTCTGCCTGTGTTGAGGGGCTCAGCCCATTTCATTGGCTGTAAAAGGAAGAAGGCTCGCAGGTGTGGGGGCGGCAGGTGTCTGGCTGATGCAGGCAAAGGTTGAAGAAATTGGTCATCTTGCCAAATCACCAAGCTCCATTTCCCAAAGGGTGATTACTTAAAGAATAATTTGCTGGAAACCCATTTGCTAAAGGATTCATTTCCCTGACAAGCGCCTCCTGGAATCCACCCAAAGTTGTTTTGGGTACTTTAAAGATTGTAGCGAGCCATATGCTCTGGTTTCTACAACCTCGAGGATTTCCCCACAGGGTTGCTGTTCTATTTCATTTACATTTAAGCCTTGTAGCCTGGTCTAGCAGAGTCAGGTGTGTGTCTCGCCAGTCCGTGTCAGGTCACGTGCGTCTCCCACTCCGGGAGCACCCCCCTTGGAGGCACAATGTTATTTCTCATGCCAGGGGATGGATTTCCTTCAACTGCGTTTACTGTCAACTCTAATTCTAAAGACATGTCTGAATCGAACTCTGGTTCCCACTTTGGGATTTTGTCATTGGGGAAGTTGTCATGGAGATGTGGAAATTAACATAAAGAAAAATCTCGTCATTGGCTGCCTGCCAACCTCCTGGAAGACGAGAGAAGACGCAAATCTGTGGAAAATTGCACGTGAAGGGCAAGACCATCTTTCCTGCAGACCCAAGGTTAAAACTGAAAAGGCCTTGTGAATTGCCCAAAGTGACTCAGGAGAGGGAGTTGGCTTCTGAAATGCGATACCCACGCTTACAAATCTGCAGTAGAGCAGTGGTGGGGAAACCAAACACGACACATCTCAACCTGGGAAGACTAATGGCCAGGATGTTGGAAAACTTCGTGACTGAGTCTTAAAGATTACCGCACACTGGTGAGAATTTACTAGAAATAAGTTTTCTGTGATCGCGAAATCTGTCACTTGGCAAATTGATTTTAAGATTTATTTTATTTATTTGAAAGGCAGATTAAGAGAAAAAGAGAAAGAGAGATAGAAAGGGGAGGGTGTCTTCCATTCACTGATTCATGCCCCAAATGGCCACAACAACCAGGGCTGGGCCAGGCTTGAAGCTAGGAACCAGGAGCTTCATCCGGGTCTCCTACATGGGTTCAAGGGCCCAAGGACTTGGGCCATCTGCCACTGCTTTTCCAGGCCGTAGCAGAGAGCTGCACTGGAAGTGGCACCCCTAAGGGATGCTGGTGTCACAGGCAGTGGCTTTACCTGCTACCCCACAGTGCTGGCACCAGCAAATTGATTTTTAACACTTTTTTTCTTGACACTGTGGGAACTGGTCGCCACGAGATGTGGCTTTTGGCAAATTGTTCTGCTTCTGAAAAAGAGGGTGAGAGGAGGCTGATGGGGAGACCAAGAGGGAGTTTCACAAAGTTCGTGGGAAATGTAATCAAAAGACGAGTTTATTTTGGTGTAAAAAATTTTTGAGATCTGTGCTGCTTTTCAAAATATACGTTTTCTGTGAACTTTTTGAAGACTCTGTGTACGCATGAATACTCTATGTGCCAGAATAAACTTGTCTTTCAATTCCATTTTCCCCAAACTTTTTGAAATACCCTGGTTGCTGTTCTGAAGAGGCTAGAGCGAGAGCCCAAGTTGCAGGTCCTGCCGGGAGAGGGGAAGAGAGGAAAGGAAGGTTATGCACAAATATGGAGGTGTGAGAAGCAGGTGGCTCAGAGGCTGGGGGAGCGGGGTCTGGGAGGGCGCTGGTGAGGACCCGTGGGCAGAAGGGGCCTCCAGCCGAAAGCCTGGGCCCAGTGTGGGAGGAAGGCACAGGCTGTGATGGTCTCCAGCCCTGCTCCCCATCCTGGGACTGACTGGATGGGGCTTGAGTTGGGATTTTTCTTAGCAGGTGCTGTGGGAAGAGCATGGGGTCTTCATACACACCATGATCCAACTGGCAGGAGGCTCTATGGAAGGTGGGGGGCAGGACATTAGGCTGGGGCAGTGCTGGGGTCTGGGTGTGACCTTGAGGCCACTGGAGCCAGCATGGGGTAGGGACAGGGGCCTGAGGGAGGGACTGAGCCAAGCAGGCAGTCCCTGAAGCTGCCAGGGGTAGCATGGCCTGAAAGAATATTTAATGTTATCCTTAGGCCTGGCCTGCTCACTACTCCTCACACACACACACACACACACACACACCCTCACCATCACCACCGCAGCTGCTGCAAACTCTGCCTGCGAGAAAGAAGGGACTTTAAAAACACTCTCCCATCCCCCTCACGCCCTCCGTGTCCTTCCTCTGTGTCCCTCCTTGGATGGCAATTAACACCATCACAACTCAGGAGTCCGCTCTGTTTCTGAGCTGCCATGGCCATTCATCCATGAGGGAAGAATAAATTAATCTATTTCTGTCTCCGCGCTGCCCGCTCTGGGGGGCCCCACCCCCACTCTGCATGCGCCGGCTCCTTCCCAGCTCTCAGCCTCCCCATCGTTGCCCTGCAGGCGGTGTTGGGCCTGGCAGGGCCCCTGGCCTGCAGCACCCCTTCTCTGAACTCAGCCGCTGCCTGTGGCGCATCAGTGACGCTGGAGTTGCAGACTGGAAAGCCCCTATTAAAATGCTAATATGGCATCTGGAAGAGCCCAGCATTCAGCCAGCGCTGCACATGCGATTCTACAACGTGCTCCTGCCTGGAGCAGTCGGGGGGCTGCCACAGCCAGTGGGCATCCCATGTAGAGTTAGACTTTATTGCATGATGCTAACCCATCCCTCCCCTCCCCTGCTCCACACATGGGCCCTGATCTCATGCTGAAGACCCTGCACCTCCAGGTGCCCCCCAGGCCTGGGGGACCTGGCTCCGCTCCACCTGCACCAGCCCAGCTAGCATTTCTCATGAGTAGGGTCCACACTCAAGACACAGCACCCCATGCTACAGGCAGAGAAGTCACGTGACTCCTTTCTGGTTTGCTGCCTCTGAGGGATGGGGACCACACTAGCCCTGCTCACCACTCACATCTGCCACAATAAAACTGGCTGAATTTGTGATGCCAAAAGTTCAGCACTTTGAGATGTGACTTTCAGGAAAGATGGAACAGGTGAACTGTATTCTCAGTAAGTACAACCAAAAATCCTGGGCATCATATACAATAAACATGAGAAGACTTTGAAGACGGAGAGGAGAAGGCAGGCTGATTAGGGATCTCCACACTCCAAACCCCACCCACACAGGTGTGGTCACCAAGGCCAAGGGCAGTGTCGTGGGATTCCCATGCCTGCCTGGCAGTAAGCCCCAGCAACTGTGCGTCTTCCTGGAGAACACGGAAGATGCTTGGGCTTCTATCCCCAAATGGGAAGGGGGCACTGAAAATAGATGAAGCAGAGACAGAAAGACCTAAAAAGAGAAATTATAAAAATTTATAAAATTTATAAAAAAGACAAATTATAAAAAGCAAACAGAAAATCATCAAGGATATAGACGAGCTCAACACTGACAACCACCAGGATCTGGTTGACATCTGTAGAACACTTCACCCCAAACCAGCAGGACACACATTTCCGTGCCCACAGACCCTAAACCCAGATAAATCAAATACAAGGTCAACCTCCGGCAACACAAAAGAACTGAAATCCCAGAGCGCACTCCCTAACCGCGGTGGACTTGAATTAGAAATCAGTGACAGAAGTGCAGCAGCAAAATCTCAAAGACTTAGAAACCAAACAACATCCAAGTCATCCACGGTTCAAAGAGGAAGTCTCAAGGCAGTAAGCACTGTACTTCATGAAAATGAAAATACGACCCATGAAGGCGTGTGGGGCGCACTAGCACGACCATTAGGGCTCAGATTAGAACAGAGGAACTTTGAAAATCAGTAATCTGTGCTCTTATCAAGCAACTGGAAAAAGAAGAGCAACATAAACCCAGTGCACGCAAAAAGAAGGAAATTAAAAGCAGTGAAGAAGAACACACATGCACAGAGAAAAATCCACGAAACCAAAGCTGGTCTTTGCAAAGATCAATGAAACTGACAGACCGCCCCCCACCCCAAGAGGGAAAACGCAAAGAGAGATGCAGTATGGAGAATCAAACAGGGCGATCACCACAGAGCCTGCAGACAGCAGAGGGTTAATAAGTGAACACTGTGGATTTAACTACTGAGCTCCCAGGGACCAATCTCTTGAAAATCACAAAGTACCGCAACTCAACTAACCGGAGGTAGTCACTCGAGTAGCCTTGTAACTACCCAGGAAATTCAACTCAGTTTTAAAAACTGTATGGAAAAGAATGTGCAGAGCCCACGGGTTTTCCTGGAGAACTCTACCAGGTATTTATAGAAGACTTAACACCAATTTTACACAGTGTCCTTCAGAGCGTAGCAGAGGAGGGAGGGGGCACTGCCTAATCCACTTTATGAGGCCACTGGTACCCTCATGCTAAAACCAGAACACGAAAATTGCTGTCCCTTATTCCTCTTGACGACAGACAGAAAAATTCTTAAGAAAACATTAGCAAGCAGAGTGCAGTAATATAAAAAAGGAATTATATGCTGTGATCAAGTAGATTTTGCCCAGGGATCGACCCCATCAAAGCCGTGCATCATACCAATTGACCTAAAAAAAGAAATATCACTTGGTCCTTTTAATTGATGCAGAAAATAAAAAGACAGAATTCAGCACCCATTCATGATGAGGACTCTCAAAAACATGGGAACAGACATGAATTTCCTCAACTTGATTTTTAAAAATCCACCAAAACCTGCAGTTAACATTGTTTTTAATGATGAAGAACATAATGCCCTCCGATCAGATCACAAACAGGGCAAGGTTATTCAGCATGGTGCTATAAGTTCTTACTACCCTGCAGGTGCAGGAAGGCCAAAAAAGGAACTAAAAGATACGCAGGATAGGAAAGAAGAAATAAAACCATTCCCATTTGCAGGTTACATAAAAGCGGGAGTAGAAAATCCCAATAAATCTATTGAAAAACTAGAATAAGTCAATGAGTTTGGCAAGGTCGCAGGTTAACATCACAAAAATTAATTCTGTTTTTTGATTTATTTGTTAATTTATTTTATTAAAGTCTGAGAAACACTGAGAGGTTTTCTACATGCTGGTTCACTTCTCAAATGCCCACAACAGTCAGAGTTGGGCCAGGCCAAAGCCAGGAGCCAGGCGCTCAGCCCAGATCCCCCACATGGGTAGCAGGGACCCAAGTACTTGAGCCATTCAATACTGGCTGCCTTCCAGGGTGTGCATTAGCAGGAAGCCAGGACCTGGACTCAAACCCGGATACTCCAATATGGGACACAGGTGTCCAAACTGGTGTTTTAATCACTGCACCAAAAGCCCACTCCTGTATCTCAGCAGATTAACACTGACCATGGGGCCACAGAAATGTATACGGAGGATCAAAGGAACTAAAGAAAGATCAAAGGCACTGAACTCACTTCAGCAACTCTGAAAAAGGAGAATAAAGTGAGAACAATCCCTCCACTAGGAAGCAACAGTAATCAAGACAGCATGGCCTTAGCACAGGTGAAACACATGTGTCCACGGAGCAGACCCGAGAATTTAAAGTAGACCCACAAAATACGGCTGAATGACATCTAACAAAGGTGAAGGGGAAGGCCGGCGCCGCTACTCACTAGGCTAATCCTCCGCCTTGCGGCGCCGGCACACCGGGTTCTAGTCCCGGTCGGGGCGCCGGATTCTGTCCCGGTTGCCCCTCTTCCTGTCCAGCTCTCTGCTGGGGCCAGGGAGTGCAGTGGAGGATGGCCCAGGTGCTTGGGCCCTGCACCCCATGGGAGACCAGGAGAAGCACCTGGCTCCTGCCATGGGATCAGCGTGGCGCACCGGCCGCAGCAGCCATTGGAGGGTGAACCAACGGCAAAGGAAGACCTTTCTCTCTCTCTCTCTCTCTCTCACTGTCCACTCTGCCTGTCAAAAAAAAAAAAAAAAAAAAAAAAAAGGTGAAGGGGGCGTTCAGCGTTGGCAGAAAGCATTTTCGCAAACACAGCTACAGTAACTGGGGACACATGGGTCAAGATGGAAAAAAGGTGCCTTGATTTCTCAAACAAATAAACAAAGAAGCATCCCAAAATGGATTACAGACTTTCAGAAAAGAAAAAAACCGGGAGGCAACCTTGATACCAAAAGCATAGTCCACAAAGTGAAGATTGACAAATCGGGTTCCACTGAAGATTGATCAGTCGGGTTCCATTGAAGATCAATAAATCGGGTTCCACTGAAGACATCTGCTGGTCAAGGGCCCTGGTAAGAGGATGCAAAGACAAAGCACAGATTAGGAGAAATCATTTTCAAGTATTCGGATAACCAATATCCAATCAAGGAGTGATACCTAGGATTTATGGATGACCATCACGTCAGGAATGAAAAAGAATTCCATTAGAAACCAGACAAAAGCCATGGGAAGAACTTTGTCAAAAGGTAGCAAATAAGCACACCAAGAGATGTTGAAGCCACTCTCCATTTAGGAAGTGGAAATCAGGACCATGATGATATGTCGCTACCTAGCAAAGGGCCGTGAAGATTAGTGTTTCAATGGGGACAATATCAAACCTGGGCTTAGACCCCAGCAGACTGGATTCACATTGCTGGTGAGAATGTGAACTGGCACAGCGACTCTGAAAACAGCTGAGGGCCAGTGCTGTGGCATAGCAGGCAAAGCCGCCTCCTGCAGTGTCAGCATCCCATATGGGCACCAGTTTGAATCCTGGCTGCTCCACTTCCCATCCAGCTCTCTGCTATGGCCTGGGATAGCAGTGGAGGATGGCCCAAGTGCTTGGGCCCCTGCACCCACCTGGGAGACCTGGACGAAGCTCCCGGCTCCTGGCTTCGGATCAGCCCAACTCCATCCGTTGTGGCCAACTGAGGAGTGAACCAGCAGATGGAAGACCTCTCTCTCTCTCCCTCTCTCTCTCTCTCTCTGCCTTTCCTTCTAATTGTGACTTTCAAATAAATTAATAAATCTTAAAAAAAAAAAAAAAAGAAAGAAGACAGCTGGGCAGTTTCTTAGCCAAGCACCAAGCATCTCCGTCTGTTTGGGCTTCCAGGACAACGAAGCCCTGTGAGCTGGGCGGCCTGCGCTCCTGAGGTCGGGAAGTCTGTGGAGCAGGTGCTGGGCTGCTGGTACACAGGTGGCACTGCCTGCTGCGTGCGCTCCTAGGGGTGGGGCAAGGCTGCCCGTGGGGCCTCTTGCATGAAGGTGCTGATCCCACTCATGAGGGCCCCACTGTTCATCTGCTCTTACGGTGACGTGGGTGATGCAAATATGAAGCCGCCCAAGGTTTTCCTTCTGAGAGACGTCTTCGCTCTGCTAGGATTTCCGTCTTCTTACAGTCTGCTTTGTTAGTTCCCAGACTCCCTTGGAACCCCCCCCCCCACCCCGCCCCAACACTGACCTTCCCAAACATGGCTGGAACATGCAAAATGGCGTTTCCTGGGGGTCCAGGCAGGTACAGTCTGGGCTTCTGGCCCTTGTAGGGTAGATTTCTTGCGGGAAAGTTGTCTCCTTCCCAGCAACTACTGACCCACTTGGTGTTTCTGAGATCTCACATTCCCCCGGCAGGAACCGTGAGCCGCCAACATCTCCAGGAGCAGCCGCTGCCGACGGGGACCAGGCCCGTCTGTGCTGCTCTCCTTCTCACCCGGCTCCAAACGATCCTGAACTCTGCGTTTCTCCCCTGAATCCTGCTGCCTCTTTGAGACTCTCGTTTCAAACTCCTCTCTCTCTCTCTCTCTCTCTCCCCTCTCTTTTGTGCACCTGTGGCTTCTTTTCTTTTGCTTACAGACTCTTAGACACCCTCCAAAACTTACAACTTAGCAAGAACAAAATCGTCATCCACACACTCCCCTTAACCCTGGTCTTCCTTCAGCTCGAAGCTATCATTCTGAAAAACTGGGACCAGGAAAAACAATGTCTCAATGGCCAAGTCCAAGATGCTCCCTGCACCTTTCAACCCTGTGCCCCGCCCCCGGCCTGCCTCAACGTCTTCGGCTCCCCGCCTCTCTGAGCCTCCTGCTCTCCACTTTCCCATTGCCTCCCCATTCCTTTGCCTGTCTTTGGAAGGCGTTTATGGAGCTGTAACGCACAGCGTACAGAGCACAGACTTAAGACAAGAGCGGGATGAATGTTTGCACACCTCCGCACGCGTGGCCACTGCCACTCCCAGAGCTCCTCCGTGTCCCTCCCCAGTCAACCTTTCACCCTCCCCTGCACTTCACTAATCCAGACTCGGACCCCAGTCTGCATGGATGCTTCTAGAACTTTGTATACACGGACTCCTAGAGCATGAGGGTACATCAAAAAGTTCACAGAAAATAGGCTCAAAAGATGAATTTATTTTGGTGCAAAAAAAAAAGCGTATGCCTATGAGAGGTCTTGAAAAGTTCAGGGGAAATGGCATTGTGGTGTAGCAGGTAAGGCCACTGCCTGTGACACTAGCATCCCATGTGGGTGCCAGTTCGAGTCCCGGCTGCTCCATTTCTGATCCAGTTCTCTGCTATGGCCTGGGAAAGCAGTGGAAGATGGCCCAAGTCCTTGGGCCCCTGCACCCACGTGGGAGACCCAGAAGAAGCTCCTGGCTCCTGGCTTTGGATTGGTGCAGCTCCAGCCGTTGCAGCCACGTGGGGAGTGAGCCAGTGGATGGCAGAGCTCTCTGTCTCTTCCCTCTCTCTCTCTCTCTGTAACACTGCCTTTCAAATAAATAAATAAATAAATAAATAAAAGCTCTACACATGATTTTTTTTTTAAATTTTCAGAGAAAATGCATCTATGATGCATGGCTATGGGCTCCTTAGAGTCTGGTTTATTTTACACTACGTGGTCTCTGGTGGATTCACACCATGTTTTTGCTTGCATCTGTAGCTCATTTATTTTTATTGGTAGGTCATATGTTGCGCAAATACGCCAGGATTTGCTTATCCATTGCCCCCTCGATGGACATTTGAATTTTCCTCCTGTGGGTTTTCCTGTAAATTCAGCACCCTTCAGTACTGTACTTTCTCCCCACCTTTCCTCCTTTTTCTCCAAAATGATGTGTAGCATGCGGCATTCGGGCCCCTGCAGAGCCCGCGTTTCCTGCGGGCCGAGTGGAAGCAGCCGCTTTCTGACATCAGGGGTTTAAGTCAAGTTATCAGGAAAGGAAGTAGAAGTCCACCCAAAGAGATCAGACAACCGCAGGCTGGGGGTGCTGTGAAGAGGAGCCTTGGGGCTGGCCCCAGAGCCGCACGGGGCGGGAGGCCAGGTTCCTCCGCGAGCCAGGGCAGGCAGCAGCAGACGGCCCCGCGCCGCAGCCGTGCGAGTCTCGAGACTGGGGCTGGGCTCCCTGGCCTTCTGCCCAGTGCCATGAGGCGACCAAAATGAGAGCCCAGCAGAGCCAAGAGCCACGAGGTTGTTTTCCTACGACTCGAAGGGGATTATGTCATCCATCCAGCTCTGTGTGCTGCAGGGAAGAACCTCAGGGCTCCTCCCTGAGGACCCTCCGATAAATCTTCAGTAAGGGGAGTAGAGAAAGGAGGAAGGAGGAAAAGGTGCGGCCATGGGCCGGCTGGAGCGGTGGGCTTGGCCCTTTGCCAGGAGACCGACCGGTGACTGTGCAGGGCAAACCGAGCTATGCCCGCGAGAGATTCGGGCTGCGGAGCTGAATGCTTGTTTATGTGGGTATAATCAAAGGCAAGGGGCGAGGTTTGGGAGAGAGACACCCAAAAAAACCCCAACAAGCCACAAGACGTGGACAAGAGCTTCCCAGCTGCTAATGACTGGCTGTGCTATGGGGCTGCTGTTTATGTCGCACAACGCGGGTGCTTTCCCGAGGTCTGGGGACAATCTAGGGGACAGATATTTAGGGAGAAGGGCTGGCCTGGGTGAGAGGGTTTGAGTCAGGAGACCTGGGGTTGATTCTCAGCCATGTGGTCCACAGCTCTCCAGCTTTGGGCAGCCCTCTGTCTTTTCGCCCGCCTGTGGATCTCTGTCTGGGAGTGGCAGTGGGGTCACTGGCCTCTGTGAGCCTGCGAGGTCTGGCTCCTCTAGGCCTGGCCGGCCAAGGCTGGGCTGGACTTCCCAGGGACCTGGTCAGCCCACACCTGAACATCTCCCTTGCTCCTGAGATCAACCCAAACCCTGGTTCAGTTTTTGTTTCTAAATTCTGATTGTTCCCAAACTCTCATTTTATGGTTGGAGCCTCATCAAGCTTCTAATATTAGGGGTCATTTCTTTTTTGCGATGACTTTGAACAACTTAATTTGAATCCCAAAGTTCTACCTGGAGAGAACCATTGGCTCCAGTCCTCAAAGGATGTTACTTTTAGATGCTGATAGGGTCATGGACAGGAGGTAACGAAGGATAACACCTAGCCTGATGTTTGCAAGGGTTGGGTGTGAGGGTCCTTTTATGTATTTATTTACTTATTTTATAGGCAGAGTGAGAGAGAGAGGAACAGAGAGAGAGAGAGAGAGTGAGAGAGAGAGAGAAAGATCTCATATCTGCTGGTTCACTCCAGGCTGAAGCCAGGAGCCAGGAGTTTCATATAGGTCTCCCATGCAGGTGCGGGGCCCAAGCACTTGGGCCATCTTCTACTGCTTTCCCAGGAGTATTGGTGGGGAGTTGGATCTGAAGTGGAGCAGCCGGGACTCGACTGGCACCAGCATAGGCGGCAGCTTAACCCGCCACGCCACGCCACCAGCCCCATGAGTGCTCTTCTGAAAGCCACTCTGTAAGGGGTTCTCGCGGTGAGGACAATGAATTTACACCTCGGGGCGGGGTGGGGGACAGCAAACCTTGCTTATACTCACGCTGCACCAGAGCCTTGTGGATCACTCCTCCCGGCGTATGCTCTTCAGATCCAGGGTTGCTGCATCTCACCTGACTTAGCTAAAGCAATGTTGGGTATCTGTGGACAAACTGGACCAAAAGCGATCTGGTGATGACCAAGGTACTGGTGCTGGGAGGAACCCGAGTATGGGAAAACAGCAACATCTTCCAACTCGTGTATTATTTTAACCGGCATGTGTATCAACATATTAGTGAAATAGATATTTGACTCTTCTCTCTACACTCCTAAAAGTCGATCACAGCACCACTTAAAAACCTTCTCATGAGAAAGTCACCACACAGTTATCTTACAAGCAGCTGTGGCACAGTAGGTTAATCCTAGGTTAAAAAAATCTGCTTTCACAATTGTTGCTGCTTGCAACCACCAACCCTGACTAAAACTTACACTTAAAAAAGATGAGGCTATGGCATAGTGGGTGAAGCCACTGCCTGCAGTGCCAGCATCCCATATGGGCACTGGTTCGAGTCCCGGCAGCTGCTCTTCTGATCCAGCTCTCTGCTATGGCCTGGGAAAGCAGTAGGAGATGGCCGAAGTGCTTGGGCCCCTGCACCCACATGGGAGACCAGGAAGAAGCTCCTGGCTTCTGACTTTGGATCGATGCAGCTCTGGCCATTGTGGCCATTTGGGGAGTGAACCAGTGGACGGAAGACCTTTCTCTCTGTCTCTCCCTCTCACTGTCTGTAACTCTACCTCTCAAATAAATAAATAAAATCTTAAAAAAAAAAAAGCAGCTTACTGCATATTCTCTAATGTAGAAATAGGAGATGCCCAGGTATCAAGTCAGTCCCAACTGGTGCAGCTCCACCTGCCACAGCTGCTACACTAGAAAGAGACCACGACACCCAAGGGGGCTGAGCCACCCCTGCCCAGACCCCAGTGCACCACACTGCCCCACCATCAGCTACCCTGAAGTGGTTGGAGATTGTGTCCTGTGGCCCCTGTGGCAGGTGCCACACAGGCTGCCACGGAAGACATCGAGACGACTCAGCAACAGGCTCATGGCCACGTGGGTTCAAGGTGAGCTGTGGGACAGGCACCACACGGGCGCGGCGGGCGTGGCCCAGGTGTGGGAAGGGTGTGTGCGTGAGGGCAGAAGCGACGAAGAGAGGGGGTGGCCGTGCCTGACGACGCACACTGGCAAGCACACATCTTGGTTCTTTCCTTTCCTCTTCTTTTCCTTCCTCAGTGGCTGCTGTCATCTGTGCAGTGCTCCGAGCCTCAGGGTTAGGGGCATTCCGTGGGTGCGGGTGGCCTGCGGCTGCACTGGGGGGCCAGCCCCCTCTAACGTGCACAGCACGAGCTTTGTCCTCCAGCCTTCTCCCCCGTCACGGTCCGCTTTCCCATGGCTCGGGGCTGCCTCTTCCTCTTCAGGGGCTGACGGGCGAGCTGGACAAGGGGCAGGACTGTGAGCAGGGCTGCTGTTGTTCTCTGATTTCAAAATCAAGAACTTTGGCCACTCCGCTTCCCCAAACGAGGCCATCCCTCCAGGCCCGTGTTCTGGCTCAGAGGCTGCCCAGGAAGAGCAGAGCCTGTCGCCTCAGACCACACTGCATTGTTCTCCAGAAACAGAGGGGCAGCTCTTCTGGAAGGTTCCAGAAGGGAGCAGGTGGGGTGGGGGAAGTCCTCCTGGAGCACGGTCCCAGGGTCCTGCCTGACTTGTCCCTCTTCTGAGATTGGCAGACGTTAGCCAATACCGGAAACCAGCAGCTGCCATGGGTGGTGTCACAGGGCAGACTGTCACTGGGGTAGGGCACTTAGCCCAGGAGCCCAGGAAGGCATCAGTGATGGGTCTGGCAGGACCTCAGCACTCCCCCTTCCAGCTGCTGCTGGAAAACACAGCGGCGACAGGGCAGCCCTCCAAACCTCCACGAGCCCTCCGGAAGCATCTGCCAGAGAAGACGCCACCCCGTGTTGATGGGGGCTCTCTGGCCTGCACCAGGGGGCCAGTCTGGGGCGTGTCCCCTGTCTCTGGGTCTACGCCTGGGCCTAGGTGTCTGTCCCCCTGTGGCAGTTCACAGCAGGTCCGTGCATCCTTTCTGAGGCCAAAACTGAAACATCAACAGAAACAACACAAAACCCCCTTTCTGAACCACAGCTCTGCCCTGCAGTGTCATTTTTGAGAATCAACTTCTCCATTCCTTGAACGGTTACCTTTTTCTTAGGGCCCTGCTATTTATGTGCTCTGAGAACTCTCCAGAAACTCCTCTTCCAAGAAGTGAGGTGGCCCTTGGGGGACCATGTTTACTGAATCTCCAGGTTCACTCAGAGCTGGAGGGGACCAAACTTTGGAGGCTTCCGGAAAAATCAAGGTTTCTGATGAGCCTTGCAAGCCAGTGTGTCTTGGGGTAGCAAGTGGACCAACTGCAAACCCTCACATCACACCGCAAAGCCCTGCCCAGTCTCTTGCCCACTGACTTTTCTCACCTCTCCCCACCTCCCCCCCAACACTGCTGCTGTGGCCTGAGAATGGAGTTCCCACTTAGCCCCTGGACCTGGAGATCGGAGGGAAGTGGATGGATTCCGTCTCCCCAGGACACCTGCCCGTGGAGACACTTTTCTCTCAGGACACCCTTGGAGCCACCACACATGACCTCTGGCCCCTTCGCTACTTCTGAGGTTTCCAGTAAACCACACTGTCCATCTCCATCCTTCCCCAGCACATGTGAGGAAGTGGCTTCCATCATGTAGGTGAGGCCTGAGGCCACACCCAGCCCAGGGCAGGTGTTGTGGTGCAAGGGGACCAAGGGGGTCCTAGGGCTGCACACACCGACTCCTGGCTCCACCTGTCGGGAGACACAGTCCGTGCATTCTCAGTGTCACAGTTTCTCCAATGGGAAGATAGATTGTTATGAGAATGGAGGTCACATACAACCACATATCTCTGGCTCAATGGGTGACAGCAGCAGGGCCAGGGCTGTGGCATAACAGGTAAAGCCACCACCTGCAGTGCCGGCATCCCATCTGGGCACCGGTTTGAGTCTTGGCTGCTCTACTTCCAACCCAACTCTCTGCTATGGCCTGGGAGGGCAGTGGAAGATGGCCCAAGTCCTTGGGCTCCTGCACTTGCATGGGAGATTCGGAAGAAACTCACGACTCCTGGCTTTGGATCAGCACAGCTCCAGTCATTGCAGCCATCTGGGGGAATGAACCAGTGGATGGAAGACCTCTCTCTCTCTCTGCCTCTCTGTAACTCTGAATTTCAAATAAATAAGTAAATAATGTTCACACATTAAAAAAAATAAAAATTAAAAAAGAGGTGATAGCAGCTATGGGAAGCCACAAGGCCATTGTCACCATCATGACGGGTATCACTGTCATTGCTAGTGAGCCTGCAAGATCTGTAATTTCCAGCTAAAATCCCTGCAGGGCTCAGGTAATGACAAGTTTATATCTTTCAGGCCCTAAGACCGAGCTACCGGGATTCACACGCTGTACCTCCGTGTAAGTGAAGGTTACAGGCTTTGCGCCATGTGTGAAATCCTCCTCTCCCTGCCTGGGCTAGGGAACGGGGATGGTCATATTAGTTTTTCCCTTTTTGAGCCTCCCACCATTCAATTAACCACCCTCTGTTCAGAAGACATTTCAGAGTTTTAAACACACAGGCACGGGACACCGGAGGCACCAGACAGCAAACAAACAGGCTGATTCAGGAGTGCAGTGTACACTGGCAAAGACAACATGGCAGACAGCCCCGGTTTCGTTAGGCAGTAAGGGTTTTATAATGCTGGATCACGAAAAGGAAGCATGCTCCCATTGAATGAACGCTTAAAAATCTCATCAGGAAACTACAAGCTATAAGAGAATGCTATAAAAATCCTAGGCTAAAAAAGTAACATCATATCTGAAATAAAAAAGCTCACCTCTCGAGCCGGCGCCCAGCTTAATAGGCTAATCCTCCGCCTGCGGCACTGGCACCCCAGGTTCTAGTCCTGGTTGAGGCGCCAGATTCTGTCCTGGTTGCTTCTCTTCCAGTCCAGCTCTCTGCTGTGGCCAGGGAGTGCGGTGGAGGATGGCCCAAGTGCTTGGGCCCTGCACCCCATGGGAGACCAGGAGAAGTACCTGGCTCCTGGCTTTGGATCAGCGCGGTGCACCGGCCACAGCGCGCCAGCCGTGGTGGCCATTGGAGGGTGAACCAATGGCAAAGGAAGACCTTTCTCTCTGTCTCTCTCTCTCTCACTGTCCACTCTGCCTCTCAAAAAACAAAACAAAACAAAGCAAAACAACTCACCTCTCAGCTTAATAGCAGTTGGAATAGTCAATGAACTTGAAAATGGATCCAATGAATTGATCCACTTTAAAGAACCAAGAGAAAAATGACTGAGAAGAAAACCAAAGCTCAAGGACTGGGTAAATACATAAAATTTATTTTTTCTTAAAATGTTATTTATTTATTTATTTGAAAGTCATAATTACACAGAGAGAGAAGGAGATGCAGAGAGTCAGAGAGAGAGAGAAAGAGAGAGGGGTCTTCCATGCGCTGGTTCACTCCCCAGATGGCCGCAACTGCCGGAGCTGTAATGATCTCAAGCCAGGAGCCAGGAGCTTCTTCCAGGTCTCCCATGTGGGTGCAGGGGCCCAAGCACTTGGCCCATCTTCTACTGCTCTCCTGGGCCATAGCAGAGAGCTGGATTGGGTGGAGCAGCCGGTACTCGAACTGGCACCCATATGGGATGCTGGCAAGGCAGGCTGAGGCTTTACCCACTACGGCACAGCGCCGGCCCCCATAAAATGTCCAACATGGGTAATGGAAGTTCTAGAAGGAGAGAAGGGATGAGGCTGAAAAAAGTTCCCAGCTGTGATGAAAGGTATAAAATACCAGACTCACGAAGCTCATGATCCCAACAGAGAGCAAATCCCCAGGAAACCCTGTGCAGGAGCAGCTTCCGCGGAACCCGAGACATGGAGAAAAACCTTGACACCGCGCAGACAGAAACAGCCCGTGACAGAGAACAGAGGAGCGATGTGGCTGACTTCTCCCAGAGAACAGACAATGACACAAGCCTCTGATGTGCCCCAAGGGACAACCTGTCAACCCAGAAGTCTCTACAGTGAAGCCATCCGTCAAGAATGAAGCCAGAAGAAAGACCTTTCAGTTACTGCAGGAGACCTGCACTGCAAAATACGCTAAGACAACGCCTTCCGGCCAGAGAGAGATCAGACTACCGGGAATGGCGAATTCTAGGTAAATAGAGAAGACTTCTTCCTGTCTTCACTTATCTGCAGTACCTACGATTGTTTAAGGCAAAACTTGCAATGTTGCCTTTGGGCTTTCTAACTTATGTAGCTGCAATGCATATGCATATGAGAAAGGATTGGGGTAAAAGGATCTGTATGATTGTCTGATTTTTACATTTTATATGAAGTGACACAATCTCATCTCTATTAGGCTGTGAAAAGTAAGGGAAATGCATTGTAAGCTTTACATAATGAACACAAATGTGAAAAGTATTTGTGAAAAGTCAATTGATAAGTGAAGAAATAAACCAAATAAATTTAAATTGTTTGAAAAGAAGGCAGGAAAGGAGGAAGAGAGGAATAGAAATTAGAGAGTGTAAACAGAAAACAAGTAGTAAGAGGGAAGGCGCATATCCAAAGGTATCGATAGTTACATTAAATGCTAATGGGCTAAAAATTCCAATTAAGGGGCAAATGCTGTGGCACAGCATGTTACGCTGCCACCCATGACACAGGCATCCGATATGGTCTGCAGTTTGAATCCCGGCTGCTCCACTTCTGATCCAGCTCTCTGTTAATATGTCTGGAAAAGGAGAGCAAGATGATCCAAATGCTTGGGCCCCTGTACCCACGTGGAAGACCCAGATGGAGTTCGGGGCTCCTGACTTCAGCTTGGTCCAGCCCTAGCTTTTGTGGGCATTTGGGGAGTAAACCAGCAGATGGAAAATCACTCTCTGTCTCTCTTCCTTTCTCTCTCTAGCATTCTTTCAAGTAGAAGAAAATAAACATTGAAGAACAAAAGCAGAGACAGTAAAGATGTATAAAAATGCTTTCTGTAAGAAATGCACTGTAGGCAGAAAGAAACAGATATTAAGAGGGGAAAAATAAAGAAAAAGGAAAAAATAGTATGAAGACCACAGACATAAGAATTCTGGAGTGGTCATGTTAATCTCACATGAAGTTAAAGTCAAAACAAAGCACTATTAGACATGAGAGGGACATATCTGAATGACTGGTAGCAATCCACCAAGAAAACATCCTGACATCCCAATAATAAACATCTAATAATCTGGCCTGGTAACAGGGCTTCAAATTTTATGAAGCAAAAATGACAGGATTACAGGAAGTGGACAATTCCACAATCACACTGACAGAAAAACTAGGCTCCCAGTCAGTGGAGACTCAGATATTTTGCAGTCGTTGGGTGTAAGTGACTTATGAACATCAGATAGAGCATGGCGGTATAAGATACTTCAGCAATGACTGTAAACTATTCATCGTGTTCAGGTGCACGTGTAACTTTCATCAAATAGATACATTAATCCCTAAAATGGTTTCAATAAGTTGGAAAGGATGGAGAGTCTACATTTTCTTTGACCAAAACAGAATAAAAATGGAAATGAGTAACGACCAGATGTCTAGAAAGAGTCCGGATGTTCAGAGTCAGATAACACACTTCTGCATAACTCATGAGATAAAGAAGAAATCACAATGAGGATTTGAAAAAGCTTCCAACAGGATGATAATTAATAAAAAGACCATATAGGAAAACATGCAGGCTACAGTTAGAGCAATGTAAAGACGGAAATCTATAGCAAGATCTCTATGTTGAGGGCCATAAAATATTGCTTAGGGATAAACTAATGAAATATGTGCATCTCATGGTGACAGGTTAGAAGATTCAATGTTGTCAGGTTGTTAGTTCTCCACAAATTGAGCTGCAGGCTCACTGCAATCCTAGTCCTAATGCCCGCAGAAATCTCTTGTAGAAATTTACAAAGTGATTCTCCTTTCTATACAGGGAGGGCCGTCTGGCCTAGTGGCTACAGAACCTGTGTTCCCATTGGAGCGCCTGGGTTTGGTGCTTGCTCTGGCTCCTGACTGAAGCTCCCTGTTAATGCAGACCCTGAGAGGCAGCCATGATGGGTCACGTGATTGGGTCCCTGCCACCTATGTAGAGGGTCTGAATTAACTCCCAGCTCCTGGGTTTGGCCCAGCCCAGTCCTGGCTATTGCGGATATTTGGGGAGTGAACCACCAGGTGAGAATGCTCTCTCTCTCTCTCTCAAATATGTACATAAAAATCTGAAAAATAAAATAAAATTCATATAAACATAGTAAGAATCTAGAGGATCTAGAGCAATCTTGAATAGAAGAACAAATTGTGGGTATGCAAACAGCCTGACTTCAAGACAGCATGAAACAATAACGCAGACCATGGGGTTAAGACAGTATGGTACTGGCAGAAGGATTGGCAAAGAGATCAACAGAGCTAAAGAGAGAGCCAGAAACAGGCCATCCTTTTGTGTGGTGATCTGGTTTTTGGCAAAGGTGCCAAAGCGATCCACAGGGAGAGGAAATTCTTTCCAAAAATTGTTGGTGTATTAACTGGATGTTCACATGGAAACAAATCCTCAACTGCTTTCTCACACAATGTGCCAAAATTAATTTAAATGAATCACAGATCTAAATATAAAGCCGGACAACTTGCAGAGAAAAACATAGCAGATTAACAGATTAACGTTGTAACCTGGGGACACTCAAGTATTTGCAAAGAGGTCACAGAAAGCAATAAACATAATAGAAAATCCATAAAGGGTCTCTAGCAAAACTAAAAGCATCTGTTGATGAAAGACACCACCGAGAAAATAAACAAGCAAGCCATTTATTGGGAGAAAATATTTGCAGAACGTCTGAGAAAAATGATTGATATTCTGCATATATAAAGAACTTTTGAACTCCGTGATTCAAAATGGGCCAAAGAGTTCAAATAAATGCTTTACAAAAGAAGAAATCCAAATAAAAGGCCATTGGCGAAATTGAAAACACTCATAATTAGTCATCAAGGAAATGAAAATTAAGACCACAATGAGATACCACTATACGCCTACCTAAAATGGTCAAGACTGACATCACAGATATTAATAGGAGGTGGCAACATCTCATAACACTACACAAACACCTACCCCGTGACCGAGCAGTCGTGTCCTAGGGACTTTCCCGAGACGCGCAAACGTATGTTCACAGAGAGATCCATGGAGAACTGCTCGTAGCAGGTCTGTTTAGGAGAGCGGGGAAGATAAAAACACTTCCAGTGCCGCCCAGGAGGACGGGTGCACAGTGCTAGCTTCACAGGATGGACTATTGCTCTGCAGGAAAAAGGGGCGGCTGCCGATGTGCACAGGGGAGCGTCTCGAAACCACTGGGCAGGGCCAGTGGGGCCTGATGCAAGTGAGCGTGCAGTTCACGTGTTTATACGCAGCTCGGGAACTGGCAGAGCTAACCTCCAGTGGGAGAAAGTCAGGACAGCCCTACCTGGCGAGGGAGCCCCGGCTGCAGAGACTGGGACGTGTTCTGAGGTGACGGCACGCGGTTTTATCCGGATATTTCAGGGGCCGCGGGTGTGCGCCTTTGTCAGCAGTCATTGCCAGGGGCCGGCCTTGTGGCGAAGCTTATAAAGCCTCAGTCTGTGATGCCTGCATCCCGTACGGGCGCCGGTTCGAGACCTGGCAGGCTGCTCCACTTCCGACACAGCTCCCTGCTAATGGCCTGGGAAAAGCAGCAAAAGATGGCCCAAGTGCCTGGGCCCCTGCACCCACGTGGGAGACCTGGAAGAAGCTCCTGGCTCCTGGCTTTAACCTGGCCCAGCCCTGGTCGCCAAGGCCTTTTGTGGGAGTGAATCACCAGATGGACGATTCGCTCTGTAACTCAGACTTTCTTCTTCTTCTTTTTTTTTTTACAGGCAGAGTGGACAGTGAGAGAGAGAGACAGAGAGAAAGGTCTTCCTTTGCCGTTGGTTCACCCTCCAATGGCTGCCGCTGCCTGAGTGCTGCGGCCAGTGCACCACGCTGATCCGAAGGCAGGAGCCAGGTGCTTCTCCTGGTCTCCCATGGGGTGCAGGGCCCAAGCACTTGGGCCATCCTCCACTGTACTCCCGGGCCACAGCAGAGAGCTGGCCTGGAAGAGGGTCAACCGGGACAGTATCCGGTGCCCCGACCGGGACTAGAACCCGGTGTGCCGGCTCCGCAAGGCGGAGGATTAGCCTATTGAGCCGCGGCGCCGGCCTGTAACTCAGACTTTCAAAAGATAAATTAATAAATAAATGTTTTCAGAAAGAAGTCACCTCAAACACAGCTAAATAGTGTGTTTCAGTGTACGTTTGTGAACTCAGTATGAGAAGGCTTCACAAAGTTCTTGGAAAATGCCCATTATGAAAAAGCTCCCCACAGATTTCAAAACGCTTTGAAATTTTTTGCAATAAAATAACTTTTCCTTTTAATTCCATGAACTTTGTGAAGTCCCCTCATATTCCGAGGGCTACACATGATAAAAAGCATCTAACAATAGCCACAGAGATTAACACTTAGAGGAAAACAAGGGAGGCGTCAGAAGTGATTGGTCCTACATTACTCCGAGTTGACTGGGAGCTGTCTTTATGGAGGAAGTGAAGTGTGGAGTGTTAGCGCGAGGGGAAAGACAGCTTCTGGCTCCCCACTTCTCTTGGCTTTGGGCTCCTTTCCATCGGGCATTTATTGGTTCCTGAAGCAATCTGTCTTAAATTAAAAAGGTCGTGGGGGTTGGCGCTGTGGCTCACTTGGTTAATCCTCCACCTGCAGCGCCAGCATCCAATATGGGCACCGGGTTCTAGTCCCGGTTGCTCCTCTTCCAGTCCAGCTCTCTGCTGTGGCCCGGGAGTGCAGTGGAAGATGGCCCAAGTGCTTGGGCCCTGCACCCGCATGGTGATCTCGGAGAAGCACCTGGCTCCTGGCTTCAGATTGGCGCAGTGCGCTGGCAGTAGCAGCCATTTAGGGGGTGAACCAACGGAAGGAAGACCTTTCTCTCTGTCTCTCTCCCTCTCGCTGTCTAACTCTGCCTGTCAAAAAAAAAAAAAAAAAAAAGTTGTGGTTCCTACACTGCATAGGCAATTCATGCCCTGCCTAAAGAGTGAGAAATTTGAGCCCATTGGGCATTCTTCGATGGGCTTATCTGTATTGATGACGGGTGGATACGGCCCAGCGAAGCTGCAGACACACGTGACTACGTGGCTTTTCCCATTTTCAGGGAACCAAAAGGCATGGATGTCCACAGAGGAGGCTGTAAGTCGCTGCCTTTATGAGAGTCTGAGCACTTGGCACAGGGACCACACAAACGGCCTCCTCTCCCGCGCTCTCTCTCCGTCCTGTCCCCTTCTCACTCACCTGCCCGGGATGAGCCAGCTTCCACCCGTCACCCTGCTCGTGGGACAGGAAAGCCAGGCGCGCTGAGCCAGCTGTGCGGCCGCTGCAGCTGCAAGCTGGACCCGTGAGGAACCTTCCGAGCCTGCGTGGGCAAGGTTCTAAGCCACAGGGACGCTGCCTGGAGCCGTGTGGACGAGTCGCCCCAGAAGAGATACTTCCCTTTGTTTCAAACACACCAAGCACACAGTGGTTCTCTCCTGGCGTCCAAGTTCAAAGGCATGATGTTGGTCTCCCACGGCTGGGGCCCTGCTGCCGGGCAGTGCGGGACAGACCCTCAGGCCACTCATCCCCGGGCTCCCCTCTCTTCCTAGGAAGAAGCAGACGCTTCCAGAGGGTCTGGGAGCCACGAGCGAGGTCCTGCGGCTGAGGGCAGAGAGGCTCCCAGAACGAGCTGGGATCCTGGCAGGAGCCCCTCCGAGACACCAGCTGCCCACCCCTTACTTTAACGAGGGATGCCGCCAGTGCCAAGCTCAGACCAGCACTGAGGTGGGGGAGGGGGCAGGGGACGTTTGATTTTGATCCCCCGAGACTAAGTGTCCACTGCACGAAAACGAGGACTCAAAGCAGGAATTGTGTCACCCCCCAAAATGAAGGTCACGATCCTTAACGACGCAGATTTCTCCCTCCTACCCCTGCTTGGTGAAAACTACGTTTCGAGAGGTGCACAAATAAAAACACGAGACCAGACCCGATGAGACCAACAACAGGACAAAAGTAAGAAAAGCATTCCTCTGGTTTCCTTCTGACTGCACTACCACGCTCTGTGGGAGACTGACAGCCAGCTGCAAAGGGGAGCTGGTCCCCAGCGTGTGGTGCATGGCCCCAGGCAGGTCACCCCGCCCCCACCTCCATCTCCATGGAGATGCTCTGTTTTCCAGACTGCCTCTGCAATCCCACCCCATCAGCACCTCTGTGCACTTAAAGAGGGAGGAGCACCCCGGACAACTGCTGAGTGCTTCCTGCATACTGGGCTCCACGCTGACTGCCTGTGTGAGATAATGAGGCCATTCTACAGATGAGGAAACTGAGGCTTGGAAGGTTAAACATTCTGTCAGAGTGAGTCAGGATTTGAATCCAGGTGATGGACTCTCACAAACCGTGGCCCAGGCAAAGTGTGGGGCTGATATTAAGAAACTACCTTCGGGGGGCTGGCGATGTGGCACAGTGGGTTAATCCTCCTTTGGGGCCGGCACTGTGGTGTAGTGGGTAAAGCCGCCACCTGCAGTGGTGGCATCCCATAAGGGCTCTGGTTTGAGAACCAGCTGCTCTACTTCCAATCCAGCTCTCTGCTATGCCCTGGGAAAGCAGTAGAAGATGGCCCAAGTGCTTGGGCCCTGCACCCACATGGGAGACCCAGATGAAACTCCTGGCTCCTGGCTTCAGTCTGGCCCAGTCCTAGCCATGGTGGCCCTCTGGGGAGTGCTCAGCAGGTGGACCATCTCTCTTTCTCCCTCTCTCTCTCTCTGTAATTCTGACTCTCAAATAAATGGATAAATCTTAAAAAAAAAAAAAAAAACAGAAGAAATTACTTTTCACGTCCTTTTTATTGGCTTGGCAGTGGCTGCTGCTGTTTCTGTGCTGTCGCTAGAATCCTGCAGGGAGCACAGACCTTGGGGAGAGGGGAAGTGCACCTGCTTCAGTGTTTGCCTCTGGTGGATGCGTCAGACCTCTGGGAGGCAGGATGCTTTAACCAAAAAACACCACCGAACAAAAGAACGTGCGTTGCTGTGTGGGTAAAACAGCAGTATTTTCCGTCCAGTTGGTTAATCTTAAATCCTTTCAGGATTGGAAGTTAAAAAAAAATGCACTTGCAACTTATTTTTTTTAAAGATTTATTTTATTTATTTAAAGACAGAGTTACAGAGAGAGGTAGAGACAGAGAGAGGTCTTCCATCTGCTGGTTCAGTCCCCAGATGGCTGCAATGGCTGGAGCTGCGCCGATCCAAAGCCAGGAGCCAGGAGCTTCTTCCGAGTCTCCCACGTGGGTGCAGGGGCCCAAGCACTTGGGCCATCTTCTATTGCTTTCCCAGACCATAGCAGAGAGCTGGATTGGAAGAGGAGCAGCCGGGACTAGAACTGGTGCCCATATAACTTATTTATTTAGAGTCAGGCGGAACCTCGCATTTCTGAGGATGTAAATGCAGCGCATGCCCCCAGCGCGCCTTCCAAGCCTGCAGAGGAAGGAACAGAGCGCAATGCAGAGGAACTGAGAGCCTAGGCGCAGGCACCGGGAGGGAAGAGGAGACGGTGACGCAGCGGGCCCGGGACCACGCTGCTGATGATTCCGAATGCGGCTGGAGCCCCGCACTGAGCGGCCTCCCTCAGGCCTGTCCCTGGCAGATCCCTGCTAGGGCCACCCACTCAGCCCCGCTTGCTGGAATTTCCTGGTTTATGTTGAAAAGAAAATCTTACTTATAATTTGAAAGGCAGAATATATATGTATATATATAATTTTACTATATGTATAGTTTTATATATATACTTTTTTTTTTTTTTTTTGACAGGCAGAGTTAGACAGTGAGAGAGAGAGACAGAGAGAAAGGTTTCCTCCTATTGGTTCACCCCCCCAAAATGGCCGCCACGGCCAGTGCACTGCTTCAATCCAAAGCCAGGAGCCAAGTGCTTCCTCCCGGTCTCCCATGCGGGTGCAGAGCCCAAGCACTTCGGCCATCCTCCACTGCCCTCCTGGCCCCAGCAGAGAACTGGACTGGAAGAGGAGCAACCGGGACAAAATCTAGCACCCCAACCGGGACTAGAACCCGGGTGCCAGCGCCTCAGGCAGAGGATTAGCCAAGTGAGCCATGGCGCCGGCCTATACTGCTTATATATATAGTTTATATATATAGTATATATATAGTTTTACTACTGCACAGTGGGTTTAAATATATATTTTACTATATGTATGTACATATATATATATATTTATACATATGTACAAATGTAAAACACTTGCAATTTTAGTCCTCAACTTATCTCTTTTATTAAAAAGATTTACTTATTTATTTGAAAGGGCAGAGTTACAGAGGGAGAGGGAGGGATGGAGAGAGGGTTCTTCTGTCTTCTGATTCAACTCTCCAAATGGCCACAAGGGCTGGAGCTGGGCTGATCTGAAGCCAGGAGCCGGGAGCTCCTTCTGGGTCTCCCACAAGGGTGCAGAGGCCCAAGTATTTGTGCCGTCCTCTGCTCCTTTCCCAGGCACATTAGCAGGGAGCTGGATCAGAAGCAGAGCAGCCGGGACTCAAAGCGGCATTAAAATGGGATGCTGGTGCCACAGGCATCCTTAACCCGTTGTGCCATGACACCTGCCGCACAGTTTAACTCCTGAAAAGTGTGAGGATGCTCCGTCCAGTGAGAAGCAGATATAGAGATCCTGACATTTAAAGAAGCTCCAAGAACGACAACCACTTCCATGGTCCCAGGAATGACCTGCGGCCCATTGCAAAGAGCACAAGCCTCACCCTTAGTGTAGAAGGCCACACTGATGTGGATTTCACAGCCCTGTGGATGAAACAGCGCTAAAGGCAGTGTACTTAGAGCCACCCTGCCGACTTCGCTGGACAGAGTCAGGTCGTGAAGCCACGCTCCTCTTGAGGAAGGGCAGCCCCCAGAGCCCCATGTTTCTGGGGCTCAGAAGGCAAGATGCAATCCATCATCTCAGAAGGCCGGTTGTGACTTCCCCCTCAGAGTGACAACCACAGGTGCACTTTTATGTGTTGGCTTTGGCTAAACCAGACGATGCTTCAATCACATTAACATTGAGGGGATTACAAGTCCTTCCCTGTCCAGGGCAATGGTAAGGAGGGAGGAAGAAAGAGAAAAACCACATTGGAGGCATCTTGGGCAGTTTTCAGTGTGCAGAGCCTAAGACAATATACAGCAGGCACTTAAAACGTGCATGGGTGGGATGCAAGGGGCCCTCCATTTCCAATTTGGAGTCAAAGTCTAGCACCCAGAGCCCTTCCCTCTTGGTTCTGCCTCTGCAGCCTGAACACCCCTCAGCATCTCTGACTCTCTCCTTCCACAGCCCCTGGCCAAGTACGAGAGGGACTCCTGGTCTGCTCGACTGGGAAGAGACACCTGCCATGCCTTCACACTTCTGACGCCCATGGTGTCATGGCTCAGAGGGCCCGCATCCCTGGGAGAAGTCTGGAAAGCTCCCTGCGAAAGTCCCGCAGGGTACAAGTCCTACAAGTCATAACCAGACATCGGGCCACTTGCCAACCTGCAGGTAGAAACACCAACAGGAGAAACAGCAGCAAGGCCGCAGAGAGCAGAGATGGAGCTGCTGACGGTCTGCCTCAGTGTCTTTGAAGACGAGATTTCTGCCATAGACCTGAACAAGGAGCAAGCCAAAACTACCCCGGGGATCTCGGTCCTCAGCCCTCCCGCAGCACAGTGGAGGAAGGCACGCTATTAGCAAAGGCTGCACTGCAATCTGATTCTAGTGGCACCTGCAGGGAGCTCTCGCACGCGCTGCCCTGACTCAGGCTGTGAGCTCTGTGGGTGTCTGCTGGGCAGCGAGTGACAGCACACGTCTCGGGCTCTGCAAAGCTCCAGCTGTCACTGAAGATAGTCCTTGGCTGTGTCCTTGGTCTTTGCTCACTATGGACAAAGGCAGATCAGTGGATCCCTTACCCTATCTAACCAAATAAATGAGCACATGTTCTTGGGTGGAAATATTTTCAGTTCTCCTAGGTGCATACACAGGGGTGGAGATTCTGGGTCATAAGGAACTCTGCTGAACACGGTCAGGGACTACCAAACTCTTTTCCAAGGCAGATGTACTCGTTTTGTATCTCCACTAGCAGTGTATTGAGGGATCAAATTTCCTCCCAAGTAGATGACACCTGCTCTCATCTCTCTTTTCTTTCTTTCCTTTTTTTTATTATTATTAGACAGGCAGAGTTAGACAGTGATAGAGACAGAGAAAGGTATTCCTTCTGTTGGTTCACCCCCCAAATGGCTGCCACGACCGGCGCGCTACATCGATCCGAAGCCAGGAGCCAGGTGCTTCTCCTGGTCTCCCATGGGGTGCAGGGCCCAAGCACTTGGGCCATCCTCCACTGCACTCCCGGGCCACAGCAGAGAGCTGGCCTGGAAGAGGAGCAACCGGGACAGAATCAGGCGCCCCGACCGGGACTAGAACCCGGGGTGCCAGTGCCGCAGGCAGAGGATTAGCCTAGTCAGCCACGGCGCCAGCCTGTATAATCCTTTTTCAATTACTACTGGATTCAGTTTGCTAGTATGTGTGGAAAATTGTTGCATCTATAGTCACAGGCATGTTGGGCAGTATGTTCCTTTTCTTGCAAAATATTTTTCTGTTTGGGTGTCAGGGTAGCTCTGGACACATAGAATGTTTGGGATGTATTCCCACCTCTTGCACTTGTTGACAGAATTTCTCCAGGATTTGTGTTAATTCTTTAACCACTTGGTAGAATTTTCCAGTGAAGCTCTTGTGGTCTTGGAATTTTTTCTCATGGGGAGTTTTGTTTAATATTTTTAAAGTTTTTAATACAATATTTTACTTGTTGAAAGAATTTTTCTGGAGTCAGTCTCAGTAGTTTGTGTTTCTAGAAGTTGGTTCACTTCATCAAAGTTATCCAGTTTGTTGGCATACAATTGTTCATAGTATTTATTATTATTATTTCTGTAAGGTTGGTGTTGACACTCTCTGCTCTCCTGTTTTCCTAGACAGTCAATATTCCATCTCTTTTTTAAAAAAAATTTATTTATTTATTTGAGAAGTAGAATTAAAGACAGTGAGAGACAGAGATACAGAGAGAGGTGTCTCCCAATCCCTGGTTCACTCCCCAATTGGCTGCAACAGCCAGAGCTGCACCAATCCAAAGCCAGGAGCCAGGAGCCAGGAGCCAGGAGCCAGGAGCCAGGAGCCAGGAGCTTCTTCCAGGTCTCCCACACCAGTGCAGGAGCCCAAGCATGTGGGCCATCTTCTACTGCTTTTCCAGGCCACAGCAGAGAGCTGGGTAGGAAGAGGGGCAGCCAGGACTCGAACCGGCACCCATATGGGATGCCAGCACTGCAGGTGGAGGATTAACCTACTGCACCACAGCGCAGGCCCCAATATTCATTTTCTTGATCCTTTCAAAGAGCCAGCTCTCGATTTTGTTTATTTTCTTCCTTTTTTTTTCTAGTCTCTATTTCTGCTGTAGACTGTAGTGTGTCCTTCCTTTGACTTGCTTTTGGTTAGATTTTTTCTTTTCTTCTAATTTTAAAAGCATTTTTATTTATTTGAAAGCCAGAGAGAGAGACTGAGAGACAGAGAGAGATTCCAATGGTTCATTCCCCAAATGTCTGGGAGCCAAGAGCTCAGTCCAGGTCTCCTACGTGGGTGGAAGGAACCCAAGTACTGAGCCACCTGCTTCCTCCCAGCCTGTGCGTTAGCAGGAAGCTGGAATGTGGAGTGAAGCTAGGACTCAAACTCAGGCACATGTGGCATGTGGGCACCTCAAGTGGTGTCTTAACTGCTGCACCAAACACCCACCTCTCTAATTTTCTAAGGTGGAAATTAGGTTATTAATTAGAGATCTTCCTTTTTTTTTTTTTTTTTTTTTGGTGTAGATGTTTACAACCACTGATTTTCCTTTAGTCTTTGTTTTTGCTGTTTCTCCTCTGTGTTTTCATTCTCATTAACCACAAAGAGTTTCTAATATCCCTCATGATTTTTTCTTTGACGTCTTGCTTATTTTGTAGTCTGTTGCCTATTTAGCCTATCTGTGCATTTTTCCATTTTCTTTCCGCTATGGATTTCTTGCTTCCCTCTGTTGCTGTCAGTAAAGATCTTTCACATGGCTTCATCTCCCCTAAGTGGGTCGAAGCATGTTTTATGGACTCACCTGTGGCCTGTCCTGGAGGCTGTTTCATATGCACTGGAGAGAAACGTGTGCTCCGCTGTTGCTAGGGGAGTGTCCCATAGACGTCTGTTAGGTCAGTGGGTTTATAATGCCGTCCAGGTCTTCCATTTCTGTGCTGAAATTCACCTACTTGTTCTATCCGCTGTTGAAAGTTCTTCTCTCCGCTACTGAAGTCTCTAATTATTGTTCAACTTTCTAGTTCTCCATTTCTGACAAGTTTTGCTTCAATATTTTGGGTCTCTGCTATTAAAGGCACTTATGTTTACAATTTTTATAACTTCTCGATGGACTGCCCCTTTTTCATTTAAGTTTGTCCTTTTGGTCTTGGTAGAATTTTTGTCTTCAAATTTGTTCTAGTATTATCATATGGGGTGGGAATTTGGTTTAGAAGTTAAAATGCCAGTTGGGATGCCCACCGCCCATAGCGGAGTGCCTGGGTTCAAGTCCCAGCTCTGCTCCTAATTCCAGCTTCCTGCTAATGCACATGCTGGGAACGTAGCAGTGATGGCTCCAATAGCTGAATTCCTGCCACCCATGTGGAAGACATCAATTGCTTTCCGGAGTCCCAGCTTCAGCCTGTCCCAGCTCTGGGTGAGTGACTCATCACAGAGCAGGGCTTGCTCTCTCCCCCCACCTCCTTTCCTCTCTCTCCCCCTCCTTCTCAAAAATAAACAAATACATAACAATTTAAGGAATACTGAATAATATTATCATTGCCACTCAGTCCTCTTTTGGTTACTGTTTGCGTGGTGTATCTTTTCCACCCTTTTATCTCACACCTATTTGTGTGAAATCAAGTGTGTCTCCTGTAAACAGCATATAGTTAGATCATGTTCTTAAAAAGTTTCATTTATTTATTTACTTAAAAGACAGAATGCCAGAGAGAAGAGGAGAGAACTCCCATCCACTGGTTCACTCCTCAAAGGCCTCAACAGTTGGGCCGGGGCCAGGCCAAAACCAGGAGCCGGGAATCCATGTGGGTCTCCCATGTGGGCGGCAGGAACGCATGCACTTGAGCCATCCTCTGCTCCTTCCCTTGGGCGCTGGCCGGCAGCTGGGTCAGAAGGGAAGGTGGGACTGGGTACCGGGCACTCCGCTGCAGCATGTGGGCATCGCGAGCAGCAGCTGAACCAGCCACACCACGCGGCCACCCCGGGTCAAGGGCTTTTTCTTCTCCATATTACACACCCTGACATCCTCCGCCTTGTGATTGAATGCTTTTATCAGCTGATATCTAATGTAGCTACTGATAAGGCAGAGTTTACAGCACTATTTTGCTGTTTGTTTCCTTTGTCTCTTATGTCATTTTTTTGTTCTATTTCTCCACGGTTGCATTCTTTTGTGCTAATAGATATTTAGAATACTATTTTGATCATCATTTATTTTAGTATATTTTCGCATTGTTAGCAGTCCCCTTGGGATTTAGAATCCACCCCTGCAATGATCAGCAGTAGGTGTCTGGACCCAGGGCCACCCAGGTATCTGTGCAGGTGTTTATGGAGATGAGCACCGAAGCTGTGGACCAAACGGGGAAGATCCACTCTCACTGAATGTGGGGAGGTGCCACCAGTTCTAGAGGGAACATCTAGACCAAGATGACAGAGGAAAGCTGCCTGCTTTTCTCTCTTCTGAACAGAGGCTGTGTTGTTCTGCCCTGTAGCTCAGGCTGCCACGTTCCGAGGCCTGCAGCCTGGGGCTGAGGGTTCTTGCGCTATCAGCTTCCCGAGCGCTGAGGCCCTCAGACCCCGGATGAACTACACTCCTGGTTTCTCCAACTTGTGGGTGGCTCCTGCATGATGTCAGCCTCTATAATCATGGAAGCCATAGATGTGTGCGCTTGTATACACACACATGTGTGTGTGTGTGTGCGTGTGTGTGTGTGTCCAGTTAGTTTTGTCTTCTCCGAGAACCCTGAAAAATACAACACCCACATTTAGGATAATGTAGGTTAGCCTAACGCCAACTAGATTTCAGTAGTGCAAAAATTTTGTACCTATAAACCTTGTGCTGTTGTTGTCTTACAAAATACATATTTATACTTCTATTCTTGTCAACATGGCTTTATCATAATAGCTTTATGCAGCTGTCTTTTATGTCAAATATAAGAGTTAAGAATAAAATTGGTTTTATACTAAGACAGAGCGACTGAGAGAGAGACAGAGAGAGATCATTCATTTGCTGTTTCACTCCCCAAATGGCTGCAATGGCCAACTGGGCCAGCTGGGCCAGAGCCAGGCATCTGTCTCCATCTGCCACGTGGGAGGCAGGGGCCCAAGCACTTGGGCCATCACCTGCTGCTTTCCTACGCACATTACAGAGGGCTGAATCGAAGCAGAGCAGCCAGGACTCAACCCAGCACCGATATTTGAGGCCAGCATTCAAGCACTGGCTTACCTGGCTGCACCACAGAGTGGGCCCCAACTTCCTCTTAGCTTTTGATGAGAGTTTTGCTGGATACAGAATCCTTGGCCAGTCGTCTCCCTCCAGCACTTTTTGACATCCTGCCACCTTTTGATGTCCATGGTTTCTGATGAGAAATCAGCTGTTAATCTTATCGAGGATCATTTGTATGTAATCAGTCACTTCCGTTTGTCTTTCACCTTTGATATTTTGATAAATGTTACGTCTGGGTGTGGATTTATTATATTAATTAATTAATTTATTTGAAAAACAGAGTTATAGAGAGAAGGAGAGACACAGAGAGAGATCCTCCATCCACTGGTTCACTCCCCAGATGGCTGCAATGGCCAGGGCTGGACCAGGCCAAAGCCAAGAGCCAGACGCTTCATCTGGGTCTCTCACATGTGTGTCAGGGGCCCAAATACTTGGGCCCTCATCTGCCACTTTCCCAGGCTCATTAGCAGGGAGCTGGATTGTAAGTAGAGCAGCTGGGACATTAACTGGGGCACAAACAGGATGCCTGTGTCCCAGGTGGTGGCTTTACCCGCTACGCCACAACACTGGTCCAGAGGTATGGATATTTTTGGGTGTATCCTACTTGGAGCCCATTGAGCTTATTGAGTGTATGGTTTAATATATTTCATAAAATTTGAGAAATTCGTATATTTTCTTCAAAATTTCCTATGCTCTTCTGTTTTTCTGCTCCTTCTGGGACTCACCACTTGGTTAGTGTTCACTTTTTTCTTCATTATTTTTTCTTTCTGTCTCTGAATAATGCCAACTTAGCTATTTCTTCATGTTTACTGATTCTTTCTTCTATCTAATCAAATCTACCATCCAGCCACCTAGTGAAAATCTCATTTTAGCTATTTAAATACTTTTTTCTGTATTCTCTGCTAGATGATAGCTCATTCTCATCTTTCCTTTGTTTTTCACGAGAGCCATCCTTTAGCTCTTTGAAGCGAATTAAAGCATTTCTGCAGTAAGTCCCCTGTCTGGACCTTAGGGATAGTTTCCATTGATCGCTTCTTTTCCTATGTGTGGGCGGTACTTCCTTTGTTCTTTACATGTATTGTAATCTGGTGACACTGGACAATGTAAATGACACCACGCGGCAAGTCTGGCACTTGGATCATTCCTCTGCTGCTCTGGGTGTGTTGTTTTTGCCCTTTTTTTTTTGGTGGTGTTTTTCTGTTATAAAACGGACTTTTTGATGTATTTCTGTCTGTTCTGTGTCCTGTGCAGCCTTTGGAGTGTCTGCTTGATTCACTTAGTGGTCACCTAACGCTCGCACAGAGATTTTCTTAAGGATCCGGAACAGCAGCTCTCCGGGTCTCTGCGTGCTGGGGCACGTCTCCCACACTCATCCCAGCGGCTGACAAGTCCACCTTCAGCACAGATGTTAGCAATGCTTGCTCGGGACGAGCCTCAAGGGAGTCAGGGGTGAGCGCTTGGGTCCTTCTTGGGTCTTGGCTGAGTGTGCACACAGCTCTGGCCCTGGGTAAACATTTCTTACTCCCCATACGACCTTACAGATCCTCATCGTATGTCAGAGCTTTCCAAAGTTCCTATAGACTCCCCATCCTCCAGGTCTTATTTTAAACTTTTTAAAAATTGTTCATTTATTTATATTTGAAAGGCAGAGAGAGAGAGAGAGGGAGGGAGAGAGAGAAAGAGAGAGAGATGGAGACAGATAGAGGTATCTCCCATCTACTGGTTCACTCTCCAACAACAGCTGGGGATGCACCAGGCTGAAGCAGGGAGCCTGGAACTCAATTCAGGTCTCTTACGTGGGTGGCAGGGACCCAAGTACTTAAGCCATCACCCGCTGATTCCCACTATGCACACTGCTTGGACGTGGGAGTTGGGAGCAGAGCCAGGACTCCAGTCCAGGCCCTCTGACATGGCATGTGGGCATCCCAAAGTGGCATCCCAGCCACAGAGCCAAACGCTGGCCTCACCTTCAGGTTTTGCTTCTCGTTTGCCCCAACTATTGTCTGCCGTGTCGAGTGTCCGTGCAGCCAGACACGTGCCTCCGAGTGTTTTGAGCAGACATCCTTGAGGAAGCGGCTTTTCCCACTGGATAAGCTCCGAGTCAGGAAGTGAAGACCGTCTGGTGGGCAGTGCTGCTGTTCTCCAGCACTGGGGGCTCTTGGAGAGACAGTGATGGGAAGGACTTCACCACCACAGTGCTCCCTGCTCGCAGTGAGGGTCCGTAGTTCTGCTTCGATGAGTGATTTCTGGGTGGGTGCTAGGCTCTGGCTGTTTTGCGGAGAGATGAAAACATTGATTTTGATAATGGTTGTCAATTTTTTCCACTGCTTTCAGAGAAGAGACTTTTCAAAGTCTTTTTTTTTTTCTTGACAGGCAGAGTGGACAGTGAGTGAGAGAGAGAGAAAGGTCTTCCTTTTGCCGTTGGTTCACCCTCCAATGGCCGCCGCGGCCGGTGTGCTGTGGCCAGTGTACCGCGCTGATCTGAAGGCAGGAGCCAGGTGCTTATCCTGGTCTCCCATGGGGTGCAGGGCCCAAGCACTTGGGCCATCCTCCACTGCCTTCCCGGGCCACAGCAGAGAGCTGGCCTGGAAGAGGGGCAACCGGGACAGAATCCAGAGCCCCGACCGGGACTAGAACCTGGTGTGCCGGCGCCGCTAGGCGGAGGATTAGCCTAGTGAGCCGCGGCGCCGGCCTCAAAGTCTTTATTCCACCACTTTTCCTGCTGTCACCAGAGTACTTTATCATTTCCATCATTATATAAATAAAATTACAGATTGTAAAAGCACATTTCAAACAACTGCAACAAGATACACCTCGCGTCTATATGAACAGCTTCTGTGGATTTGAGGACAATTGGCCAAGAGACCTGCGTGCCTTTTGTGACAAGCACTGTTTGGCTGCACTCATGGACCCGGATGCCTCTGCACTAGTGTACCTCTGTCCCCACGTGTCCCTCTGGGTGCCCACCATGTAGCACCAAGGCCTGCAGGGGCCCGCACTCAGCTGTCTGTTATCAGACCCTCACGGGTAGTAAAATCCTTTGGGGATTTCACGTGAGAGTTCACTAGACCTTCCAGAAAATTCCATGGACAGGTCTTTCTACTAAATGTTAGCAGTCTAGGAATTTTCCACCTTCTGTTGGCTGCCATGTTGATTCCGCAGGGGTGCGAGAATGAGGGATAATGATGCTCGCTCGAGGACCTGGGTCCTGAGAAGGGCGTCAGACCCATCCCATAGCTCCTTGTTCACATTTCATAATTGCTTCACCACTTTGATGCACATCCATTGAACCTGTCTACAAAGCCTTACTCGAGGGCAGCCCTGCAGCTCTGCCTGGTAAGGTCCCTTCCCCAGCCCCGGCCACATGTCCTTCCTTGAGAAAATCCAGCCTTCCTAAAGACTTGCATGGATTAATTATTAATTACTTCTGTTCTGTACCCATTTGAATCAATTCGCTTGGACTACATCACCTACACACATCCTTATTGAACTAAATAAAACCTAATGAGATTTTTGAGCAAGGTAATCAGGTCTCCTATCAGCTCCAGAGAAAAACCCATGGCAGCAGGCTGTACCACATTCTTAGCATGAAAGCCACGTTTTCTACCGACGTCTTTTAAGGCAGTATTGCAGACACACACACAGAGATGAGCTCATCCTCATCTGCCCCATGGTGACCACGCTTCCAAACCACCTTGGCTTCTCTGCACACCCACAGCCCACCCCTCCCCGGTGTCACCTCCAGTCCAATCTCAGTTTGTAGATAATTGTATCTGTAAAGCATGCAGGGTGTAGCTCTAGGAGAGAGGAGTCCTCTCTTTTGACAGTGTTATTGAAGTAATTGCCACATAATAAACTGTGCATAATTGAAGCTATATTGGAGAAGTTTTGACATATGTATACACCACTGAAACTACCATCGCAATTAAGATAATAAACGTATCCATCATGCCTAAGAGTTTCCTTCTTCACTTTGTAGCCCCTCCCTGCTGCTGTTCAATCCCCTACCCCACAGGCAACCGTTAGCCTGCTACCTGTTGCTGCAGATTATATATTTTTTCTGGAATCACGGAGTTATGCACTTCTTTGCTCGTCTTCTTTTATTGGCACAATTGCTTCGAGGTTCAGCGGTGCTTTAACGTGCATCAGTAGCTCCTTGGCTTTCATTGCTGGGCGCCATGCCACCGCGCGTGACAACTTGTTTGTCCTTTCTCCTGCTAGGGTACGACTGGGTTGTTTTCAGTTTTTGGCAGTCCCAAATAAGGCTGTTATGAACATTTGGGTACAAGTCTTTGTGTGAATAAATGCTTTCAGTTTTTTGTGGGGTGTAAATAACCAAGTGTGGGAAGGTTGAGTCATAGGACAGATGTATTTTTAACTCAAAAAAACTGACAAAATGCTCCTCAGGTGGCCGTATCATTTTCCATTGCCACCAGCTCTGAAGGAGGTCCCTGTTGCTCCCAGGTCCCTGCAAACCCCCGAAATGGTCAGTCTTCTAAACTGGGCCCTTCCGGCACGTGCTGAGTGGGATCTTCTCGTGACTTGCATTTCCCCAGACTGATGGCACTAAGGCTCTCTCTCGCCTGGTCATCCCTGCATATCCTTCACTGATTTAAAACCTTATTTTGTCATCTCTAAATAACTTCTTTATGAGTAATGCATAGAATTCCCTTTGTCATATGTATGTTTTCTCTCAGTCTGGGGCCTTTCTTTTCATTTCCCTCTATGTGTTTTGAAAAGCAAAAGTTTATCTTTTCTTTTGGTAGTTGGAGCTGTATCTGTTGAAGTTAACTAACCAGGACCAAAACCAAGGTCCCGAGCATTTTCTCCTGTTTCCTTCAAGGAGTTTTATAGTTTCAACTCTTACCTTTACATCTGTCATCTGATTTGAGTTCATTTTTTATGTGATGTGAAGTGAAGATTGAGGTTTCTTGTCTGGTTTGGTTTGGTTTGCATACGGCTACCCAGTTTTTCCAGCACAATCTGCGGAAGATTATATTTCTACTCTGAATCACCTTGGCAACTTCATCAAGAGGCAACTGCCCAGGCGAGTGCAGGCCACCTCCGGCCCCTCCATTCCATCCCACTGATCTGTGTGCATGGCAGCTTTATAATAAACTACAGGAAGTATAAAGTAGCTGGTAGAGCTTTAAAATTGGCTTTACAATACAATGCAGGGTTTGAGAGTTCCCTGGTCTGCTCCAAAGTGCAGGCAGTGAGATTAGAGTGGGTGGGGAGCTCTTTGAGGCCCCCAACCACCTTGATACAAATCCAAAGTCAGCAGGGGACTCTGATCAGGAGAAGGAGTCACACGGTGTGGCCTGGGTCACCCACCAGGACCTGTTAGCTCTGAACATTCAGGGAGAGACTGGAGAGACCAGAGTGGCAAGAGGCTTTGAAAAGGGAGGACGAGAAGCGCCCAGGAGGCAGGGGTCTTCGCCACCACAAAAGAAGGCTAAGAAGACAGCGAACCGCAGCTTGTGCCCAGGAAGCCACCTACAGGATCCCTCAAGGTTATGACTTGAAAATATTGTAGCAGGCACTGTGGCATAGAGGGTTAAGACTCTGCTGTGGTGCCGGCATCCCATGTGGGTGCCAGTTCGGGTTCCAGCTGCTCCGCTTCCAGTCCAGCTTCCTGCTATGGCCTGGGAAGGCAGGGGAAGACAGCCTTGGGCCCCTGCACCCATGTGAGAGACCTGGAAGAAGCTCCTGGCTTTGGAATGGTGCAGCTCTGGCCATTATGGCCATTTGGGGAGTGAACCAGCGGATGGAAGACCTCTCTCTCTCTGTCTTTGCCTCTCTATCTGTAAATCTGTTTCTCAAATAAATAAATCTTTAAAAAAGAAAGAAAGAAAATATTGTAGACCCGAGTGACTCCCTTGTCATCCCTGTCTCCCTGCTGAAGGAATAGCCCCATACTATGGTTGGCGGAAGGAGCACATTTGATTGATACCAAGGAGAACGCTCAAGGACTTCTCACAGGGCTCAGACGAGCAGCCATGACAGGCTTGCTGGCAGGCAGGCCGTGGGGAAAGGAGGGGTTGTAAGTCTAGAGGCCGATGATGGGCTTCCACAGGTCTCTACAGGAGACCCGGAGACCGGGAGCCACACAGCAGGGCAAGCAGAGAGACTCCAGGAACTTGGAGAATGAGACCCACAGAGCACCTGCCCCAGGCCATGGCTCGTCAGTGGAGGCCAGTTTCCACTGCTTCTTGGAAAACATCTTCAGAGAGAGGGTGCCCCTGAGAAGACCCTGGAACAAAGGACGGACTGGCAGACAGGCCCTATCAGCGGGAGATTCTGCCCTGTGGTCTATTGGGCTCATAAAGCCCAGATCACCAGGGGCTCATGACCACCTGTGTGGGACACAGCTGAGATCAGAGAGCCCAGTGCAGCCACCTTTACCAACCTGGAGTCCCCGTAAAAAGGCAGCTCAGCTTGACCGAGATGCCTAGCACCATGTTTCAGGTCGTGACAGAGCTGTCTTAGAGGCAGAGGGGATCGGGGAAACCCTGTGGCACCTGGCCACTGCTAGCCACAAGAAGGAACACATTAGGCCCAACTCCCTCATCAAAAAGCAAAATTGTCACCATTTTTCAAGGAGGTAAATCTCTCTCTCTCCCTCTCTCTCTCTCTCTCTCTCTCCCTCTCCCTCTCTCTCTCTCTCTCTCTCTCCCTTCTCTCCAAACTCAGTAGAGACTTTCAGCCAAAGTGAGAGTCACCCATGCTCCAGAATGAATCGAGAGAGAAGAGCTGCCAGCCTCCACGGTAGCTGACAAGCGGCACCTGTCCCTCGCTGGCTCCGACACTTGCAGCTACTGAACTGAAGCATCATTAAGCCAGGTTCCAAGGCACTGCCTCCCGGGTAGAGACCGGATCCTCCCCCTCCACAGGCTGTGGCTTTGCCTTCCCTCGGCCTGTGAGCTTTGCTGTTTGCCAAGGGAAGGTTGCAGGGGCTGAGGTTGTTTGGTTTGGAAATGTGAACGCTCAAGGTGATGTAACTCCCGTCTCCAAGTGTGCAGAAGCATTTATCACAAGGAGGAAACAGCTGGCTGTTTACTTCTGAAACTGCATGAAGGCTCCTCTGGACTCCTACAGGGAGACCTGCAGGCACGTGGGAGGCACAGAGACCCAGGGTCGCCTGCCCGAGGGTGCATGCCTAGGCCTTGGGTGGCTGAGGAAGGAGGTTCCCATATCTGTCTTAGATAGGGCTAGCAGGCTCTGACCTCACGGCTCACCTGCCCATGTCGCCGGTCAAGTGCATGGTCCGTTTCTCCATCTGTGTGTGGCAGGCCATGGGACAGAGGCCTTGTTCACGGCCAGGACCTCTGTATGGCTGAGAGCTCTGGGGCAGAGGCTGGGGCGGAGCTGCCCAGCTCTGGAGGGGGTGGGTGCAGAAGCCTGTGGCTTGAGGAAGGATGGGAGCCCAGGAAGAAGCCAGGAGGCAGGTGCTGCTGCTGCTGCGAGACAGGCGAGAGAGGAAAACAACCGGGAGCTCAGGTGGGCCACTGAGGAACGACCTTGAACAACAGGGATCTTAACGGGGATTGCTGATAGTGCAGTACAGCCCGCTGCCCCGACTCCACTTCCTGTTCACACGAGCTCCCAGGGAACTGGCTCCCTGAGTCCTCCTTAGGACTCACAGCTGCCATTGTGGCCACCTGGAGAAGGTTAATCATCAATGGCATAGCCCCGGTGGCCTCTGTGCACAGCCCCGGGATAGCCCGGACATCTAAGCCTGGTCAGCTAGGAGCCCCTCGTCTCCAGTGGGCATATGCAGAGCGGTTCTGTCCACCCCAGCTGGGATCCAGCTCTGCTCATAACCAGGGCCTGGGATACAGTAGGGACTCAGCAAAGGAGCCAAGGCTGCTGGCCTGACTGGGGGAGGGGCATGAGGATTAAAAGCAAGCTCCAGACCTTCCTAGTGGGGCAATTTAAGAGGATTAATTAATTAATTAGCGAGCACCAGGTTGAGCGCCTGAACAACCTTCTCATGGCTCCCCACATTCCACCTGCACCAAGACCTTGCCTTTCACCCCATAACATTGCACATCACTTCCAAGCCCGTGCTGTGGGGCCACTAGGGAGGAGTGCTGGGGCAGGGGGCCGGGTGTGGCGAGGCCTGGAGGGGCTGGTTCCTGGGGAGGACTTTGCAGATTAGTGGCTGCAGACTTGCTGCTGTGTGCCCTCCTGTGTGTGCTACAAGAACCAGCCCCAGTCCACAGGGCGTCCTGAGTGACAGTCAGGGTCAGCACCGTGGGGTGAGCCGCAGGGCTGGGGGAAGCCAGTGCTGGTGAGATTCTCCCCATGATGTTGGTGATTCCTGGGGATTTTGCTCTGTCAGCCAGCCCCATTCTGCAAGTTGAGCAGTTCGGGCCATTGTTTTTGAGAATTTTGTAGAAGGAGCCACTCTCCTCCCTGCTCCATAGCCTTTCAGGTGCATCTGGAAGCTAATCCCCACCCCTCCCCCGAGGTCAAGTCCTTGTTAACACTCCAGGCCAGCCCCTTCAGCCAGCCACAGAGCAAAGGGTCCCTGCAGGCCACACCCATGGCCTGCACCGCTCACTCCCACCCTCCCCTGCTCCCTCTGCCTCCTCCTTCTGCTTAGGCAAAGGCAGGACTGTGTCTTCAGAGGTGAGGAGGGGGCTGGTGAGGAGCACGCATCGGGTCAGCGTCTGCCCAGACACGCCTCCCCGGGGAAGAGCCCTGCCCTGGGCCAGCCGCCTTCAAACTGTCCTGGAAAGCCCTCCAATTTGTTCTCCGTGAAGCTCCTTTAGGGATTTAATATGGATATAGTATATGTGACATTTTCTATTTATAAATAATATTTATATAATATTTTGTATTTATATATTATGATATAAATATATAACAAGCATATATACTTGATTAGATATTTTATTTGAAATGCAGAGACAGAAAGATAGAGAGATCTTCCAAGGGCCAGTGCTGTGGTGTTGGGGCTAAAGTCGCTGCCTGCAGTGCCAGCATCCCATACGGGTGCCAGTTCTAGTCCCGGCTGCTCCACTTCTGATCCAGCTCTCTGCTATGGCCTCGGAAAGCAGCAGAAGATGGCCCAAGTGCTTGGGTCCCTGCCACTCACATGGGAGACCCGGAAGAAGCCCCTGGATTCTGCCTGGCCCAGTCCCAGCCATTGCCACCATTTGAGGAGTGAATCAGTCGATGGAAGCTCTCTCTCTCTCTCTCTCTCTCCACCTCTCCCCCTCTCTATATCTCTGCCTTCCAAATAAATAAACAAATAAATGTTTTGTTTTGTTTTAATTTTTTTCAAAGGTACAGCTGCCTGATAAAGTTTATTTTTTTTATTTGATCATTTTGTAATGAATACCTTACAGTTCATAAAACATGTTTTTTTATATTTCTTTTTTTAACTTTTATTTAGTAAATATAAATTTCCAAAGTACAGTTTATGGATTACAATGGCTTTTTGCCCCCCATAACTTCCCTCCCACTCGCACCCCTCCCATCTCCCACTCCCTCTCCCATTCCATTCACATGAAGATTCATTTTCAATTATCTTTATATACAGAAGATTGATTTAGTATATATTAAGTAAAGATTTCATCAGTTTGCACCCACACAGAACATAAAGTGTAAAATACTGTTTCAATACTAGCTATAGCATTAATTCACATTGGACAACACATTAAGGACAGAGATCCCACATGAGGAGTAAGTACACAGTGACTCCTGTTGTTGACTTAACAATTTGACACTCTTGTTTATGGCGTCAGTAATCTCCCTAGGCTCTAGTCATGAGTTGCCAAGGCTATGGAAGCCTTTTGAGTTCGCCGACTTCGATCTTATTCAGACAAGGTCATAGTCAAAGTGGAAGTTCTCTCCTCCCTTCAGAGAAAGGTACCTCCTTCTTTGATGGCCCCCCGTTTTTCTACTGGGATCTCACTCACAGAGATCTTTCATTTAGGTCCTCTTTTCTTTCTTTCTTTCTTTCTTTCTTTCTTTCTTTCTTTCTTTCTTTCTTTCTTTCTTTCTTTCTTTCTTTCTTTCTTTCTTTCCTTTTTTTCTTTTCTTTTTTTGCCAGAGTGTCTTGGCTTTCCATGCCTAAAATACTGTCATGGGCTCTTCAGCCAGATCCAAATGCCTTAAAGGCTGATTCTGAGGCCAGAGTGCTGTTTAGGACATCTACCATTCTATGAGTCTGCTGTGTATCCCACTTCCCATGTTGGTTTGTTCTCTCCCTTTTTTATTCTATCGGTTAGTATTAGCAGACACTAGTCTTGTTTGTGTGATCCCTTTGACTCTTAGACCTATCAGTGTGATCAATTGTGAACAGAAATTGATCACTTGGACTAGTGAGATTGGTACACGCAACCTTGATGGGATTGTATTGGAATCCCCTGGCACATTTCTAACTCCACCATTTGGGGCAAGTCCGATTGAGCATGTCCTGAATTGTACATCTCTTCTCTCTCCTTTTCCCATTCTTATATCGAACAGGGATCACTCTTCAGCGAAATCCAAACACCCAAGAATAATTGTGTGTTAACCACAGAGCTCAACCAATAGTATTAACCAGAACAAAAAAAATACTAAAAGGGATAAAGTATTAAATTGTACATCAACAGTCAGGACAAGGGCTGATCAAGTCACTGTTTCTCATAGTGCCCATTTCACTTCAACAGGTTTCCTTTTTGGTGCTTGGTTAGTTGTCACCGATCAGGGGCATAGGATATTTGTCCCTTTGGGACTGGCTTAAAAAGAGAGATCATCCATCAGTTGATTCACTCCTCAAATGTCCACAATAATCAGGGGCTGGGCCAAGCCAAAGCCCAGAGCCCGGAACTCAATCCAGGATGTGGAAGGGACCCAAGTAACCGAGCCTTCAACTTCTCCCTCCCAGCATGTGCTGGAGCAGGAAGCCGGGATTGGCGGTGGGGCCAGTACATGAGCCCAGGGTTCTGATACGGCACGGGAGTGTCCAGCGGCATCCTCACTGCTGCACGGAACGCCTGTCCCAAGGTTGGGTTTTGCCCAGCCCGGGTCCCACAGATGCTGACCTTTTGTGCCTGCAGCACCTTCAATGGCTCTTGCTTCTCTTCTTCTCAGGCCGCTCTCCCCTCTGGCAAACGCAGTGTCCCCAGGGTCTGTGGCAGATTCCAGGTCCCCACTCCGAGTTCCTCTGACCTCCGACCACAGTAAGAAACCCTAGTGAGGCTCTTCCCCAATGCTTTCCTCCTTCCTTCTGTATCCTTCCAAGGGTCTCCAGCTCTAAGCACTGGTGCTGGGCCCACTGGGAGCAGGGGCTTGTCGGGAGTAGCAGGGAAATGAGGTCTCCATTCTCAAGAAATGTCAGGTCTGATGCCCTGGAGAGGGGCGGGTGGGGGACAAAGAGAGTGGAAGTGGAATGGGCTGGGGTCTTGTGGGCCGCCTGCTCCCATCATGCCCAAACCCTCCGCACACCTCCCCACCAGCATGTGCATCAACAGGTGAGAGCTCCGGTTCTTCAACATAAATGACCCTAAAAGTATCTCACAGAGGTTTGGGCTGGAGCCAGGATTGCCTGCTACAACACAGGGTGCTGTGGGGAGCAACCCGGACTGGACTGAGTTACTGGAATTAAGACTTATTCTATGCATCTGCTCTCCCACAATATGGCGCTGGGAGAGGAGAAAACAGCTTCTACACAGCTGCCTCCAGTTCAGCCAATAAACTGTAGGACTTGCTCCTGATTGGAGAGCAGCGTACTCGGCGTGTGGGCAGCCGAGTTGGGATTGGCGGAGGAGGACTATAAAGGAGGAGAGAGACGGCATGCACCAGGAACATCTAGGGGGAACATCTAAGGGGAACGCCCGTGCAGCCCCCGAGAGAGCCGGCCGGCGGTGTGCCGCTCCCCCGCGGAAGTGGGGAAAGTGGCCAGGGGGAACCGCCCTTCCACGGAGATGGAAGGGACAGTAGCCAACCCGGGAAGAACCAGCAGCAAACCCGGGGAGGGCCGAGCAGACGAAAGAACAGCGCAGGGTCCTGTGTCGTTCCTCCATGAAGAGGGGGAGCGACAGGGTGCCTGGTACAAAAACTGCATGGGCTCCACAGGCCTGTTACTCATTGGTTATCTGAAATCCAAATCTGACTGGGTGTCTGCCTTATTTATTTATTCTTTTGCGAATCTGGCAACTACTTGAAGTTTACGTTATGCACAAATGCCAAGGGTTGACACAGGGCCCCGTACCTAGGAGGGGCCAATTGAGTGGTAGCCATCATGGCTCCTGGAAGTTCCTGGAAGAGTGATCCAGAAGGTTTCAGGAGGAGGTGGAGACGTTGGTAATTTAGGTAGAAGTATTTGCCGGGCCATGGGGTGCACCAGGCACTCAACAGCGATGAGGCGGAGGACGATGAATAAAACGTGTTTTGGGGCCGGCACTGTGGTGTAGTGGGTAAAGCTGCTGCCTGCAGTGTGGGCATCCCATATGGGTGCCAGTTCGAGTCCCGGCTGCTCCATTTCCGATCCAGCTCCCTGCTATGGCCTAGGAAAGCAGTAAAAGATGCCCCAAGTCCTTGGGCCCCCTGCACCCACGTGGGAGACCCAGAAGAAGCTCCTGGCTCCTGGCTCCTGGCTTCAGATCGGCTCAGCTCTGGCCGTTGTGGGGAGTGAACCAGCAGATGAAAGACCCCTTTCTCTCTCTCTCTCTCTCTCTGCCTCTAACTCTTTCAAATAAATAAAATAAATCTTTTAAAAAAAGAACAAAAAACAAAAACGTTTTCTGCTCGCAAGTTACGCTGGAGGAGCTGTCCTGATGCACCCGAAGCCAAGGCTGTGTTGTAAGAAGTGCAAACCGGGCACTACGAGGACCAAGACGGGGCAGGCGCTCGCTTGACCGAATGTCCAAGGCCTGAGCGCCCAGGGAGATGGGCGGGCCTGGGGGACCTGGAGCGTGAGGGGCGGGGCGTGAGCATGAGCAGGTGACCTCCACAGCCCTGGTCGGTGGTCGGCGAGGCTGGGTGTAGCTAGGGGGCTCCTGTAGCGAGTGTGCTGGCCCCGCCCAGTCCTGGGGGTGGGGGCTCTGAGCGTTCCACGCTGCTGACCCCGAGGGAGGCTGGAAACGCTCTGAGAGTCCGCTCTCCCCTAAACCGCAGGCCTCTCCTACCCCTCGCTCGACCTGCGGCCGCTGTTCTGCTGGCTCTGTCCCAGGTGAGGTGCAGGGCGGCCGGGGCCAGACAGCAACCTGCCTGGGCGCCCTCACTCCCTGCGAGCCGACACAGCCTTGGCCCATCTCGGCTCCCCGGTCTGTGTCTCCTGCCTGCTGGACACCGGCCACGGCGTTGTTCTGCACTCTGTTATCTGCAGCTCTCGGGGCCTTTGGCTCGCCCCGTCTCCAGCTCTGCTGCTCTCTGCGTGGGCTGCATTACCAGGCGCAGCCCTGCCTGGCCCGGGAAGCCCGCCCGCGTGGAGGGGATCAACGCCCGTGGTGCTCTGGGCTCTGGCTGGAGGCTGGTGGCAGGGGAGGGTGTGCCGGCAGGACGCAGGCCAGGCATTCCCAGGGAAACCGTGAGAATTCATAAAGCATCAGTAGGTGGAAAAGGAAGCTGATAAACCAGTGTGGACCTAGGGTTAGGTATGTACGATTCGTATACATCCACAGGTACTTCCAAAAGTTTGTGGCCTACGGAATTAAAAGATGAGTTTATTTTGGTGCAAAAATTTTAAAATCCGTGCATAATAGGATTTCAAAAGTTCATGGAAAATGCATTTTATGAAAAATTATACACAGATCTCAAAATTTTTGTACCAAAATAAGCTTGTCTTTTAATTCTACCTTCCATAAACTTTAAGATGTGCCTTTGTATGCATTTTTTAAAAGGTTTATTTATTTGAAAGAATTACAGAGAGAGTTCGGTGCCACAACTCCTGTCCCAACTCGTTGCTTTAGAGTTAGCGATCATTTCTGATTTTTCTGAAAAGATTATGTGTCCTAGACTGAAATCTAACTTCAAGAAGGAAAAGCTAATGCTTCTCTGTGCCATTTCATAAAGCCGGGCACGGCTCTAGAGGATGCATTTGCGGTGTAAGTGGGAGGTGGGGCGCGTGGGAGGAAGCTGTGGCAGGGGGTGGACCCCCGTGTCTGCCCTGTGAAACAAGGGACTTCAGCTCGAATCCCAGGCAGTTTCTAAGCGAGGCTGAGAAAGATGCTGATTCTCAGGAGAAGATCCGGGTTCCTGGAGGAAAACAACAAATGTCCTAGTGGATCACGATGTCTGCTACAGGCAGCACACGGCAAAGGGGGGCCAGGACCCCGTCCCGGCACAGCAGGCCGGGCAGCCCAGGCCCTCCTTCCAGGCCTCAGTTGCAGCCGTCTCGGTGGTTAGCGATTACACAGCGGGAGCGCTGCTGTGCTTGGTCTTTAATTGTCGGTACCACAGTCCGGTTGACACAGTCATAAATGAAGGATGCATGGATTACTCTGCCATGACCAACGGGAAATGCACTCGCTAACCGGAGGTGTGCAGCTTGCTAGGCCCTTGAGGTCACTGTTTGGACGTGGATTATCCCACCACCCAGAGCATGCATGGCTGGACAGCAACCAGAGACCCCCAAAGATTGTCCATGTGCTCCCATGCGGGTTCAGCATGTTGAAGGGGAGTGTGGCGGGGAGACACCGCGGAGAGTGTGGCCGGCAGCCCCTGCTCTACCTTGATCACACTCCTGAGCTCTCTTGTTATCGCACAGTGATTCCAGCACCATGCAGGGATCCAATCCAGGACGCGCTCCTTCCTGAGCGAGTCACTTTACCGTCACTGGGGCGTCTGGGGCCCCTTCTGGCTCTGGCATCTGCGTGACCCTGATCGGATTCTCAGGCTTTGTAGAGCTCTGGTTGGAGCTGTTTTAATGAGCTATCCTTTGTCCCCGGAAGTTGGAGCAAGATTTTGGAGACCCTCACACCCTTCCCTCCCCCACCCCATCCCGCACCCTTGTCTTCCACCTGCAGACTCTGCCCCTCCCCCCCCCGTTACCTCCCCTCCTCTCTTCTTTCCCTTTCCACGCCTCTCACACTCCCCCACGTCGTCATCCTCGCCTACCCTGTCCCTTTATCTACAGCTCCACTGCACCCTCCGTGACAGCAGAGCCCTCCCGATCCCTGCCCCTTCCCACCCCCTGGCCTCAGACCTGGCTGCTGCCAGCGGCCTTTCTCCCTCGGCCCCTGGGAGGGGCACCTGGACACTGTCTGGCTGAGGAAAACCAGCGCAGGCCAGCAGCCCTGGTGTCTGCACTGCTCCCCGTGTCTGATGGATGGGACCAGGGCCATGGGCAAGGGCCAAGAGCTTCCCAGGTTCACAAGGCGTACTTGGGCAAACAAGCCAGTACTGCACAGGCCCCTGGCCCTCGCGCCAGCTCAGCTGACCTGGTGCCCATCAGCACAGCAAAGTGAGAGTCTTTCTTTCCTTTGTGAAACAGCTTTCCCAGACTTTCAAGGATGGTAGAGTAGGAATGAGCGGGCAGGGACCTCCAGTGTCCTCCAAGTGGGGCTCCTCCTGGGCAGGGCTAAGGCCCAAGCCCGCAGTGCAAAACAGGCAAGTGGCCACAGGGCTCCCATCCCCCACTAAGTCCTGAGCAGGGGTGCCCTGGGTTTTTGTAGACAGCTCCCTGATGAGCCAAGAGGCAGGGGAAAACACATGAGACCCCACCCACCCGGGGACACAGAAGCTTCTAGAAGAGCAAAATTATGCCCCCGATGGCAGGAGGCCATAACAAAGCAAGGTCAAGTGCTACCAGCTGCCCGGACCTTCCTGAGACAGGGGGACGGCTGATCCCGTGGTCAGGGCATGGGTTTCTAAGTGGCAGGGATGGGCAGGAAGTGCTAGGCCCGAGGGGAGACCTTTTCCCAGGTGGCACTGGGAGCTTCCCCAAGGACAACGCTGTCCAGCACAAGCACTCAGGGCCCCTCCCCACCCTGCCGCAGCTGCATGCCAGCCTTGCCCCTAAACAGTGGCACGCTCAGGTCTGCAGCGCTCCTGGGCTCTGCTGTCCCCTCTGCCTGGGACAGGAAGCCCCAGCCAGAGCTCTTTCCCTGTGCCCCCTCACTGGGTCCTGCAGCCTGTGCCTCGGGAGCTGTGGCCGCGCTCTTGTCCCAGGGGAGAGCCTGAGACATGTGTGAGGGGCCCAGGTCACGGCTGGCGAGTTGCAGATTGGGCTGGTACCCAGGGCCTGCTGATTCCAGCCCGAGCTTAACCCCTGCACAGACAGAACTCAGACGCAGAGGGAGTCCCTCTCGTGGAAAACTCAGAGTTTGGAGCTTCCTAATGACGGATCATGCAGGAATCGTCAGCTCAGAGCAGCAAGGAGGCCAGGCTTAACAAAGACGGTGTGCCGCAAAGGGACAGTGCAGATTCCCGACAGCGGACCTGGGTTTTGGTCTCGCATCTGTGTCGTCCAGCTTGCCTGTAGGGCTGGGCCGTTTGGCGTTGGTTATTTCTGAGATGTCTCATTTTATGGCTGGGAACACGGGCCTTGGGGTCCAGCAGGCACTCCCGGGCCTCTCCTGCCAGCAGCTCTCTCAGGGCGAGCACTGAGTGAGCCAGAGTGTGTGGCATGCCACTCAGGACAGGACAATGGCTGCTAGTGGGAATACGAGCCTCGGTGGCCCAGGGCCAGTCACTTCACTTCTGCAAGCTTCCATTTCCTCATCTGCAGCACAGGGGAACAAAAATAGCTGCTCCACCCGGCGGCCGTGGGAGTCGGAAAGAAAAGCCGCGTGTGCCCCCAGCGCTGCGACCTGCAGCGCAGCCAGGGAAAGTCTTCTCCCTGCTGTCAATGCGTCCAGCACGTGCTCACCCTGCGCCACGGGCACCCAGTTACATCTGGGCAGTCGCGTCCGAGGACGCCATCTCCTCTCTCTCCTGGATCTGCTGGGGTGACCGCCTTCTCAGGAGCTACACGGTCCCGAGTGAGCCGTGGAGGAGGCGGAGAATGGCACCATGCAGAGGGGTTGAGGGCGGGGCTGTCCTCCACTCCTGGAAGGACCAAGGCCAAGGCACCTCTGGGAGCTGGATTTCAACTCCTGTGCCTCCTGCTCCTGACGCGCGCACAGGTTGCAAACTCAAGCACACGCTGGGGCCAGGCAGAGGGTGTCAGGGAGGTCTCCTAGGCAGCAGTAAGAAGACAGTCCATGGAGTCCAGCGGCCCCAGGTAGCACAGCCAGGCGCAGGCCCAGGCCCAGGAAGGCGACTCCTTTCTATTTATCTAGAGAAACCGAGTTCTGGAGTTCTGGTTTTAAAGCGGTCTGTGCAGTTCAGAACAACTCCATACTGTATGGGGCCGCAGTCCCGTTGCTCTATGCAGAGCTCTGCCACAGTCTGTGCCTACACCCTCCCCCCTTCTCCCAGGGGCCCTCAATCCCCACCCATCAATCCATGGCTCCCTCCTGCCCACCAGCGTCTGGAAGCTGAGAGACCCTACCCAGCATGGCATCCGGCGTGGAAGACGTTTCTCGATGAGCAAACCCAGATTCCCCACCTGCTGCCTATGACCCACCTCCCTTCCCGCCTGTCTCGCAGGCCTCCTGTAACACACCAGCTCCAGCCCGGTCGATTTTATTCTCTGAGCCAAACCCCGTGGGCCTGCATTGGTCACCAGTCTTTGCTTTGGCTGGGCTCGCTGCCTATGGCTGCCTTCTCTCTTGCCCATCAACCCTTCAAACCTTAGTCTTCCACTGAACAGCCTGGCTGCTCTTTCTCTGACTCCCCGCTGTGAAGACAAGGATGCGACGGCAGGAATTCCTTGCACTCAGCACCACTGAGCTCTCTGGGGACACATTTTTTCACCGGGTGATGGCCACCAGGTGCAGTACACACAAGTGCATTGTTGCTGGTCCTTTGGTCCTGTATGAAGAGACAGTTAATGAGGGCTTGACCATCAGCTAGTGCCTGCCACCACTGTTACTTCCGAGTGTCCAGAGGGCCCAGGCACTCCTGGGCACTGAAAGACGTACATATAAAATATAAGGATAAAATCGTAGGGTCTTGTTGTTTTTGAGTGTGCAAGGTCATGTTGAAGAGAAGATGCTTCCCGACACACCTCAGCCAACATGCCAATTCCACACGGGGAACCCCACTTGGCTTGCACACCCGTCAGGCCAGTGCTGGAAGCCACTGCCCTGGGGACACCTGACAACCAGTGCTACCTTTCGGGAGGGGGCCAGCAGGCAGGTGGAGCAACCCGCCATGCACTTCCATGCCTGGGGTCGTGCTTTGAAGCCCCAGAAAGAATCCCTTCTCTGGTCTTGCCCCTCATTTCTCCACCGGCCAGTTTCTCTTTTCCAAGATGGAGTTGGGGGGAGGGGGGAGTGGTGAAACTGGGCCCCTAGGCCCCAGCGGTTCTGTCCGAGACCGGAGTGTTGCTCAGGGACTGTTATGCAGAAGCGCCACGTTTTAGAAGTAACACTGGAATAAAAGGATGCTGTGACCCAATAAGTTAGGAAGACATGAAACAGAGCCGTCGAACATCTGGTTTCTGTACTGCAGGACTTCTCAGAGCCTTTAACGTGTCACTCCAGCAGAGGGGCAGGCCACACAGCACTTCTCAGCCTTTTAGGACCGTGGAATGCGTTTGTCCTTGGAGAATCGCAAAGGCGCAGAAGGCAAAGTCTGCATGTGGTTCGGAGAGACGCAGGCAGCACCCAGCCCCGTGCTTGTTCACAGCACCGCTTCCTCGTGCAGCTGGGTGCTCTTCCCTTGCCCTGCAGCCTGGCTGGCCGCACTGTAATTGTATTCCCATATGTGCCCCGTCTGGCTTCATACAACCCTGACCACTGACTTCCGGAATACTCTAAGGCCAGCAGAGGCCTGTGTGTCCTGAAATTACCTCGCTGTTGGCAGCCATCTCTATGAATTCAAGGATTAAAAAAAGTGCAGGGCCAGTGGCAAGGCTGGCATGGCTGACTACATGTGTGGAGGGGCCGGGCCGTGTTCTTTACCCCATGCTCCTGGCACAGCCGGCGGCCTCCGGGATCCGGGAGTCCGGTGACTCTGGGCTCACCCCCCAGACATTCAGAGCAGAACGAAACACGATTCCCCACCGGCTCCTAGAAGTCTGACATGGGTGGGCCTAAAATTGCGACTCCATGATTTTAGCTATTTTCTTTGAGTCTAAGATGTCATCAATTGTAAGACACACTATTGTTTTAAGAAAAGCATGTAAGGGGGTAAAAAAAAAAAAAAGAAAAAAAAAGAAACCCCCCATGCAGTGTACCGACTAATTGTATGACACATCCTGATTTCAGAATAATTAAAATTTGAACAATTGTGTGCCTTGGGGTTGAGGAAATGGACTATTTCTACAGGTCTGGGTCGGCTTCCTTTTTCATTACTAGCAAGGAAGCTGGCATGCAGGCTGCCAGAGAGGAGACTGGGAGGTTGGGGTGCTGGCAGGTGTTTGATCTCAAAAAAATAGTTCCTGAACTATCACGTTAAGTTGGGAGGTGCTGACCTAAAATGCCGCCTTCCCCTCTAGGGTGAGTCCCAGCGGGGCGCATTGCATCGTCCACGGCTCCGCAGAAGGCAGGCTGGTTGCCTGTGCCTGGTTTGTAGCTGTCAGAAACACAGCATTGTTTCTGCCCCAGTGTGTGTAAAACCGGCTCTGTAAACTGTGACAGTTTCCTCTGCAGTGGTAGTAACACTGCCACTAGTTCCATGAAGACGTAACAAAACCAAGAATTCACTAGAGCGCCTTGGAGTGACTCTGAACTGACAGTGACCCCTCACTGGCTCCATAGCCTAGGGAACTCATCTCGCCTTCATCCGAGGAATCCGATCCCTTGGTACCTTCCCCCAAAGGCTGTGTCACCCCATGAGATGGAAGCCAGTCCTGAGTGCACCCCGGTGGCCCAGGGCAGCAAAGGTTACAAGAAAAGCCATGTCCGCGTGGAGCAAGAATGACCGGGTAGAGTTGCCTGGAATCTGCTTAGCGGTGGGGATGTGGGAGCCGGTTCTTCGCAGGGATGCAGGGTGGCATTTCAAAGGCAGCAGAGTGGCCAGCCAGCTGGGGAGCACAGAGAAGTTTCTCACTGGGGCTCCTGGGCCGGGAGGGTGTGGGCTGGGAGGTGAGGCCCAGCGAGGGTTGGGGGTTGTCCTATGGATCTGCGTTTTTCAACACATCAGCCAAAGACACTTTAAATGCTGCCATGGACATGTCTTGGGGTCCAACTTCCTGTCACTGACTCAAGGAAGAATTAGAGGATGAGGCACAGGTAAAAGACACAGGAGAAATGAAATTCATTTGCATGCAAATTGAAAACACACACTCCAGACTGAGCTGTAGGAGTTGTATGTGTTTGAAAGTTAGAGTTCTGCCAGCGCCGCGGCTCACTAGGCTAATCCTCCGCCTGTGGCGCCGGTACCCCGGGTTCTAGTCCCGGTTGGGGCGCCGGTTCTGTCCCGGTTGCTCCTCTTCCCATCCAGCTCTCTGCTGTGGCCCGGGGAAGGCAGTGGAGGATGGCCCAAGTGCTTGGGACCCTGCACCCACATGGGAGACCAGGAGGAAGCACCTGACTCCTGGCTTTGGATTGGCGCAGCGCCAGCCATAGCGGCCATTTCGGGGGAGGGGGGACCAATGGAAGGAAGACCTTTCTCTGTCTCTCTCTCTCTCTCTCTCTCTCACTGTCTAACTCTGCCTGTCAAATTAAAAAAAAAAAAAAAAAGAAAGAAAGTTAAAGTTCCAAAAAGAGAGAGAGACAGACAGACAGACAGACAGAGATCTTCCATCTGTTGGTTCACTCCCCAAATGACCACAATAGCTGGGTCTGGGTCTGGTAGAATCCAAGAGCCAGGAGCTTCTTCCAGGTCTCCCATTTGGGTGCAGGGACCCAAGGACTTGGGCCATCCTCTGCAGCTCTCCCAGGTGCATTAGCAAGGAGCTGGATCAGAAGTGCAGCAGCCGGGACACAGACTAGAGCCCATATGGGGTGCCAGCGCCACAGGCCACAGGTTAACCCTAGGGACCACCACGCCAGCCCTGAGGGAGCTCTTGAGCTACACCCATACAGCTAAGCCTGTCCCTACTGCTGACCCACAGAAAGTGTGAGATGTAAATGTTTGTTGCTCAAGCTGCCAAGTTTTAGGGGAAATCATTCCTTAGCAACAGTGTCTTAGCCTGGCAAGGAGACAGAAGGGATGGGGGACACCAGAGGGTGAGGAAGCGCTGGGTGCCATGGTGGACATCGAACATCGGAGGGATCCAGCGAGGATACTCAGAGCTGTGTGTGACGAGGGCAGGGAAGTGGGAGGGCAAGTGAAGCCGTGTGGCTGCACCAAGCACACAGGGTGACCCCGACGCTGGCGTGTCTTTTTGTGAGACAAGCACCTGGCACAGAGTACAGAAGACCTGTGCCCTCAACACCTGGAGCCCGATTCTCTGAGTGCAGGGAGCGTCCGCCTTGTTCACCCTGACGGCGCACAGAATGAGCGAAGTCACCACGGCTCTCCACGCTCCACAGTGGAAAATGCTAACAAGCTGCTGCTGGAACCCCTGAAACTCAATGAGCGGGCAGCCCATCCCCAGGACGGTGAGCACCAGCCCTGGGTACCAACGGGGGCGTCAGCAGAAAGGGGTGAGACCTCTGGCTGGGTCTGGCTTCACATCGCTGAACAAGACCAGACTTGAAGAAACCACATCTGGTTTTAGATTTCACGACGTCTCCTCCTCCACCTGCAGAGGGTGGGGAGGAGTCCTTGCTGAGTGACTCCCTGCCCAGAGCCTCCTCTGTACCCTCTGACAATGACTCCAGATCTCATAGTCGCAGGGACCTGCAACTGCCACGGACAATTCCAGTCTTTTCCCTGCTACACCACAGTCATTTCCTCACTTCTCAGCCCCATCTAAGGAACATGCTGGGGGCTGATGTTGCGACCCAGTGGGTAAAGCCACGGCCAGTGACTGCCATCCCTTGTAGGTGCTGGTTCATATCCCAGCTGCTCCACTTCCAATCCCGCTCCCTGCTAATGCACCTGGGAAAGCAGAGGAGGATGGCCCAAGTGCTTGGGCTCCTGCACCCATGTGGGAGACCCAGATGAAGCTCCTGGCTCTTGGCTTCCACCTGGCCCAGCCCTGACTGTTGCAGTCATCTGGGGGGTGAGCCAGCAGATAGAAGATCTCTCTGTCTTTTCTGTCTTTCCTTCTCTCTCTCTCTAACTCTTTCAAACAAATAAACAAATATTTTTTTAAAAAAGAAACATGTTGATAATATTTCACGTGATTAGATTTTTTAAAGAAGATGTATGTATTTATTTGAAAGAGGGAGAGAGGGAGAGAGAGAGAGAGAGAGAGAGAGAGAGAAAGAAATCATCATCATCCATCTGCGGGTTCACGCCCCAGATGACTGCAATGGCTGGGCTGGGCCAGGCAGAAGTCAGGATTCAGGAGCTCCATCTGGGTCTCTCCCGTGTGGGTCCACTGCCTTCCCAGGTGCATTAGCAGGGAGCTGGGTCAGAGCAGCTGGGGCTTGAACCAGCACCTGGTTATGCGATGCCAGCATTACAAGCAGTGACTGAACCCACGGCACCACAGTGTCGGCCCTGGTCAGATTTGTTTTAAAGCACTTCAGATTTGTTTTTTGTTTTTTCGTTTTATTTGAAAGGCAAAGAGACAGAGACAGAGAGAGATTTCCCATTTGCTGATCTACTGCCCAAATGCCCACAACAGCTGGGGCTGGCCAGGCTGACGCCAGGAACCCACAACTCAGTCCAGGCCTCTCGCATGGCTGACAGGGACCCGACTACTTGAGTCATTATTTGCTGCCTCCTAGGCACACGTTAGCCGGAAGTTGGGTCAGAAACAGAGACCAGGCTCAAACCCATGCACTCTAATACAGCGTGTAGGTGGGCACGGCAGGGAGAGACTTAACCACTACCCAAATGCCCATACCACATAGTGGTAACTCTCATGGGCCACACGTCCACAGCCATTGGACACCAGAAGTTGGGAGCTGGTTGATTGTGGGGTGCGTTTAGAGGCCTTTCCACGAGGTAGAGATCCTGTAACTGGGGCTTGTAGAAGGACTGTATTAGAGGCGAATTGAGTAGCTGAGTTTGTGAGGCTTTTGTTTGTGTACTTGGGTTATTGATGACTTTTCAATTCAAGGATTATCAAAATGACACTATTTAATGTGAACTCAACCTAGTGGAATGATTATATAAACATATGTTTTGGGGCTGGTGCTGTGGTGCAGCGGGTCAAAGCTCCGGCCTGCAGCGCCAGCATTCGTGTTCAAACCCCAGCTGCTCCACTTATGATCCAGCTCTCTGCTGTGGCCTGGGAAAGCAGTGGAAGATGGCCCAAGTGCTTGGGCCCCTGCACCCACGTGGGAGACCTGGAAGAAGCTCCTGGCTCCTGGCTTCTGACTGGCTCAGCTCTGGCTGTTGCAGCCATTCAGGGAGTGAACCAGAAGACCTCTCTCTCTCTCTCTCTCTCTCTCTCTGCCTCTCTCTAACTCTGCCTTTCAAATAAATAAAATAAATCTTTAAAAAAAAGATATATTTCTAGGTTAGCCAAGACTTCTTCAGATTTAAGTACATAAAAAGCAGTATTTTAGAACTATCCATGCAGCTGATAATGAAAGAATTAAAATCTCCACTACTTCTCCGGCGGTGTTTTATTTCATTAAAGTAGAATTTGAAAACTCAGGTTCACATTGTACCTCCCCCGCATTTTCCTCCACGCTGACTCCCAAGAGGAAAATAATGACCCACACGGCACATCCCTGCCTTCCTAAATCATGACTGCCATACCATCACATTGCTGGGCATGACCTGAAGAAGTGGTTTTTAAAAGCAACTTCCCAGGGCTGGCGCTGTGGTGCAGTAGGTTAATCCTCTGCCTGCAGTGCCGGCTCTTGTCCCGGCTGCTCCTCTTCTGATCCAGCTCTCTGCTGTGGCCTGGGAAAGCAATAGAAGATGGCCCAAGTCCTTGGGCCCCTGCACCCATGTGGGAGACCTGGAAGAAGCTCCTGGCTCCTGACTTCGGATCTGTGAAGCTCCAGCTGTTGTAACCATTTGGGGAGTGAACCAGCGGGTGGAAGACTTCTCTCTCTGCCTCTGCCTTACTTTCAAATAAATAAATAAATCTTTAAAAAAAAAAAAAAAGCCAACTTTCTTACAGAGCTTCATGAATTTGCTTTATTTTCTTTTCCCCAAATACCCTCACAGATGAGCTCATTGGAAACTGTACCACTTTCGATTTTGTTCTCCTTTTAATTGTGCTAAGTAGAACATTTAGCACAGTTTACCTTTGAAGAAAGGTCAAAATCATGGTTTTCCTGAAAAGATCCTATTTAAAAGATGGTTGTCCTTTTGGCCTGATTATGCGCTGTGATTTGGGGATGCTAAGAGTGTCCAACCATGAGTCCGTTCCAGCCGTTTGTGTGAGCTCCCTAGATAAACTTGACTTCCTGCTTGGAAGGGCCCCCTTCTGAATTTGGAGCTTGTATGTGTTTTCAGGGCCAAATTAATACAAAGCGTGAAGACATGCTGCTGCTACTGTGTTTCTTTTTTTCTTTTCTTTTCTTTCTTTTTTTTTTTTTTTTTTTTTTGACAGGCAGAGTTGGTGAGAAAGAGAGAGATAGAGAGAAAGGTCTTCCTTTTCCGTTGGTTTACCCCACAAATGGCCACTATGGCCGGCGCTGCACCAATCCGAAGACAGGAGCCAAGTGCTTCCTCCTGGTCTCCCATGCAGGTGCAGGGCCCAAGCACTGCCTTCCCGGGCCACAGCAGAGAGCTGGCCTGGAAGAGGGGCAACCGGGACAGAATCCGGCTTCCTTTCTTCACCACACTTCAAGTGGCCAAGGCCTAGTGAACTATTAGGTTGGAGTTAGTTCTGCAACGTGATAGAACTTTACTTACTGGGTCGAATGCACATTCGTGGGATTCTTTGCTGTGATGGGCAGTGCTTGCTGTTCTGTAGGCTTATGGTCTGAACAAGACAAGAACCTCAGTACGTTAATTATTGCTCTTACCTGAAAAATAAATCCTTTCAAAAAGCACAAATTCTGCTAGTAGATCCACATCCATTGGCCCGGTTCATTGATTCAACAGAGAGGTACTAAGTTTCTGATACAGACAAAGAACCACTTCGTATTGGGTCACTGAGTGGTTTGTAGGAGTTTGTATGGCAGGGGAGAGAGAAAGTCCCTCCAGAAGTACCTTAGCGTCTTTTCAGAAAACACTCTCTTCGTTTTCTACTTGGCTTTGTTGTTAATCATAGCAGGAGGTACAAACTAATTTTTGAATGGACTGTCTTCCATCTGATATACTGATGGAAACCAAAGTATTCACAGTTTACAAAATAAACCCTTAAAAATAAAAGCCTATCTGATATAAAAATCACTTTTTACAAAACAAAGCAGGACTAAAGTCAGGTCCAGAGAAGGCAAAACCGGTAACTTGACACCCCTTTGTCAGCTTGCACTTCTCCTGGAAGGCTGGCCACCTCCTCAAATATTTGGCTACCATTCGGGTTGCCTAGTTCATGGCTTGTTCCGTCTTTTGCCCATTTTTTTTTTCATTAGTATGTTTATTTCTTCAGTGATTTGCAGGCATTTGTGTATTCTGGCTCCTGACCTTTTGACAGTTCCATGATTGTATTGCAAGTATCTATTTGTGGCTTGACCTTGAACATTTTTTATGGCTAATTAAAAAATTTAAGCATTTTAAAATATAATCTTATTTTTTTTGCTGGGTACTCTATTAATTTTTGTATTAAGGTTTGTCATTTTGCATCTAGTTTTAAGAAAATAATTTCTTACTCTGAGTTCATAAATACAGTCTACTCTATTTCCTTTTAAGTTATTTAAAGTTGTTGCTCTTTAGATGTTTATATATATGTATGTATATATATATATATATATATAAAGATTTATTTTGAAGTGAGAGTTACGCAGACAGAGGAAGAAACAGAGAGAGATCTTTCATATGCTGGTTCATTCCCCAGGTGGCACAATATCCGGGGCTGGGCCAGGCTGAAGCCAGGAACTAGGAGCATCTTCCAGCTCTCCGTCGTGGGTGCAAGGACCCAAACAACTGGGCCATCTTCCATTACTTTCCCAGCTGCCTTAGCAGGGAGCTGGATCAGAAATGGAGCAGCTGGGTCTCCAAAAGGCACCCATAAGGGATGATGGGATTGTAGGCAGCAGCTTCACCTGCTACACTACAACGCTGGCCTCATATGTTTATATTTCTAATCAACCAAGGATTTTCTTTTATGTGTGTGTGGGGTAAGGGTCTAATCTTATTATTCTTATATGGATAACCTACTATTCCTAACTCATATCATGAAGAAGACCGCTCCTTTTATTACTTATCAGCAATGTCCTGCGTGATGCATAAAACCTGTGTATATGCATGGGTCAGTTTCCGAGTTCTCTCACCTTCTGTTGGCTATCTCTGAACTGATGCTCCACCGTCCTATTTATTATAACCTTATAATTAGTCTTGATGGTTCTCAGTGTGTCAGATTTCACCCCAGGGAAGTATCTTGAGATTTTGGCTGGAACTGTATTGAATTAAGGACTAAGTAGGGGGTGGGTGACAGCTCTGCTAAGTCAAGTCTAGCTTTTCATTCGTGATCATAGTCAATCATTCTACTTGTATTTCCTTTCATGCCCTTTAGCAATCTTTGAACGTGTTCTCCAAAAAAATGAAATTTTCAGTTTGCATGTTTTGTTAAATGTATGTAGAAAGATCTTCTAGCTTTAGTTGCTAATATAAATAAAATCTTTTTTCTGATATATTTTCTGTTTATAAATAATACACCAAATAGTATTGATTTCTTTTGTTTGTGGATCTTAGATCCAATACTTGCATATTTATTGGACGCTCCGTTTGAATAGAGAATTTGGCGGTGAGCTTGAATTTTCTATGTAGAGTGTCATTTTGCTGCAGACAAGGGCGTCTCTGCTGCTGCTTTGTCGGTTTCTTTTGCTGGGTGCCTTCAGTAGGGCTTCCAGGACGCTGATGAGTGCAGGTGGTGTTCATATTGGTGGGGACGCCTCCAAAATCCCACCGTTAGTAATCCTGTTTATTGTACATTTTGATAGATAGCCTTTTATCACAATAAGGAATTTCCCTATAATGCCTATTTTGGGTACTCCGCTCATTTACTTCAAGTCTCTCGTGTTTTAATACTAAATTCATGTAAGGCTACAGTTTTCCTCTAATATACTTAATATGATTCAGTTTAGTACATGATATTTTATTATTTATCTTCCAAATAAATTCCAGTTGCCATCTCCTCTTCACCTTATGAATTATTTAGTGGTGAATGTTTGAATTCGCAAACATACAAGTTTGGAGCTTTCTATTTATTATTGATTTTTCATTTAATTGGCTTGTGCTTAGACAATGTGATTTGTATGATTGTGATAAAGTCTAGTTATCTGTCATCTATCTATCTAGCTATCTGTCCAATAAATATGCAAGTATTAGATCAAAGATACACAAACAAAAGAAATCAATACTATTTGGTGTATTATTTATAAACAGCTAGGAAATATAACAGAAAAAAAGATTTTATTTATATTAGCAACTAAAGCTAGAAGATCTATCTACATACATTTAACAAAACACCCAAGCTGAAGTTTTCATTTTTTTGGAGAACACATTCAACGATTGCTAAAGGACAGATTTGTAAGTGATCATGGTCTGTGTACCGCTAAGCAACGATGACTAGAGGGGCTGCAGAATTCCACGCAGGCACAGACGGGCACACACTGATTAAGTGGTGGCTCTTGCTTCTGTTTTCAGATCTTCTTCATGCTAGTGTTTTTTTTTCAATTGCTTGGTTGCTCCGTGTATGGTAAAGTTATACAGGGTCAGACTCTTCTATCTAATTCTGCCGGTTTTCTGTGTTGAGGCGACTGCAAGAGCTTCTCCGTGGACTGATGTCTTGCGGACTTTGCGTCTCTTTCCGTCTATCCCAGTGCATCTTACTGCTAGCATGTACAGAGTGAGATTTCCTGCCCCTTCATCTTCAGCCTCTCCGAGCGCTTGTATCTTAGATGGTATCTCCGTCTTACACGGTGTCTGAGCTGCCTTTTTAGAAACCTAAGCTGGTCATTTATATGAGTTTCAGCCTATTTACATGTGTTATATTAGTGATTTATTGCAATGTGTTATCACATTGCTATTATGCATTTTGTTTTTTTTTTATTATTATTATTATTGGAAAAGCACAGATAAGGAGAGAGAAAGCACCCATTGCCTGGATCCATTTCCAAATGCTGCGCAGCCTGGGCTGGGCCAGACCAAAGCCCAAGCTGGGTGCTCAGTGCAGGTCTCCCACACTGGCCTCAGAGACCAAGCACTGGAGGAGGCGACCGCTGCTGCCTCCTCGCATGTGCAGTCGCACGAAACAGGAATCAGGAGTTGGGAGCAGAGCCAGGATCTGAACCTAGGTACTCCAACACGGTGTGCTGGTGTCCTAACTGACATCTCAACCACGCGGTCAAAAGCCCCGCCCATGTTTGCTTTAAAACCCTATTGTAGGGGCAGGTGTTGTGGCACAGTGGGATAAGCCACTGACAGCAATACTGGTTCGAAACCTGGCTGCTCCACTTCTGATCCAGCTCCCTGCAACTGTGCCTAGGAAAACCACAGATGATGGCCCAAGTGCTTGGGCCACTGCTGTCTAAGAGTTCCAGGTTCCTGGGTTCAGCCTGGCTAAGCCCCAATCATTTTAGCCATCTGGGAAGTGAACCAGCAGAAAGAAGATCGCCCTCTCCGTCTCCTTCTCCCTCTCCCTCTCCCCCTCTGCCTCCCCCCTCTCTTTTAAATAAATTTTTAAATCATTTTTAAAATTATTTTCATTCTTCTTATTACTCTGTTACCAGTGAGTAGTAGAGCAGAGTTGCACAAGGAAGACTTTGTGTGGGGCCCGGCGATGAAGAGGGAACCTCACCTGGCACATCAGGGGACAGCGCTGCCCGGGCCGACGACCGCTCAGGTACTCCCACTTTGACACTAATGCAAAACCCACCCTGGCACCATTTCTAAATCCATTTTTTTTTTGACAGGCAGAGTTAGACAGTGAGAGAGAGAGACAGAGAGAAAGGTCTTCCTTCCGTTGGTTCACCCCACAAATGGCTGCTACGGCCACAGCTATGCCGATCCGAAGCCAGGAGCCAGGTGCTTCCTCCTGGTCTCCCATGGGGTGCAGGGCCCAAGGACCTGGGCCATCCTCCACTGCACTCCCTGGCCACAGCAGAGAGCTGGCCTGGAAGAGGAGCAACCGGGACAGAATCTGGCTCCCCGACCAGGACTAGAACCTGGTGTGCAGGTGCCGCAGGCAGAGGATTAGCCTAGTGAGCCATGGCGCGGCCTCCAAATCCATTTTGTCACTTGGCATTCTGAGGACTGTCCTGCACCTGCTGCTGGGATCGCACACGGGACTGAGCCGAGTCCCTGACCTCAGAAATCCCCACGGAGCAGAAAGGTCACCTGCGGAGACAGGTCCCTTGTCATGTGACAAGAGCTGCCGTCCACACACCCACAGAATGTTGGAAAAATGTGGCCGTGGAGAGAGTGCCATGTGGCCCTTTGGAAACCACTGGGTGTTGCTGATTAGCTGCTGTCTGGGTTGCTCCACTATCCCACTGTCTTCACCTGGGCCAGGCTAGGGGGAGGCAGGTAGGGCCCAAGGAGCAAAACTTAAGGAAGCACCCACTTTCAGAGCTAGCTGTGCATTGCAGGGCCCCGAGAGTGAGTGCTGATCTCACCCCAGTTCTGGTCCTGTTCCCTGTCGCTCCCTACTGCCTCCTGCCCAGGAGGCTAGGTGTGAGCAGTCACCCCGTGCTTGCTGTGTTGTTGTTCTACCCCTATGTTCAGAGAAGACACTTCCTGGTATGCCTTTCTCTATCAAAACTTGGTAAAAAGTATAAACCAACAGAGCTCTGAGACTCACCTGCCCGCTTAACCCATTATACTCCCCAGTGCCTTGGGTTTGCGAGCTCGGACAGACGCCAAGGACAAGCATTCCCATAGTAAGAACTTCAGGTCCCAGGAGCAAGACAGGTCTTTTAGAGAAACAGCTCTGGGAGTCCGCATTGTGGCACAGTGGTTAAGCCATCGCCCACTGACATCCTATGTAAGCGCAGGTTCGAGTCCCAGCTGTTCCACTTCTGAGCCTGCTCCCTGCTAATGCACCTGGGAAAGCAGCAGAGGATGGCCCAAGTGCCAGGGCCCCTGCACCCACCTGAGGGACCCACATGAAGCTCCTGACTCCCGGCTTTGGCCTGGGCCAGCCCCAGTCCTTGTGGCCATTTGGAGAGTGACCCAGCGGTTGGAAGATCTCTCTGTGTCTCCCTCTCTCTCTGTAACTCTGACTTTCAAAATAAATGCATCTTTAAACAATTTTAAAAAGAGAAACAGCTGTGGCTTCTGGGGGTTGGTGGTGGTGGGTGTTGAGAAGCAGAGGCATGGGGGCGGGGGTGGGAGTGGGGTGAACCACAGCGCCCCCCAGCTGGCAGTATTGGTTCTCAGTAAGAGGGTTACCCAAAGGTAAATAAGTTACTGGATGATTCTACCAAGGCTTCCTGGTGGGCAGTGAGGCTTAACCAGCAGGGAACAGAACAGAAAAAAAGTGATGGCTTGCTTGAGCCGGGATGTCTGGGTGTTCTGGAATAACAAGGGTCAGGGCTGGGAGCGCCCCCCACCCCCACCACACACACACACACACACACACACACACACACACACCAACCAGCCCGCAGCCAGGTTCACTATTGTTATCAGGCTGAAAAGAGGCTGTTATTTCACAACCCAGATAAAAGTTAAACACAAATTAGGATTGCCCAGAAAATATTGATGACTTCATTCCCCCTGGGCCCTGGCCGGGGGAAGTGTTCACTCTCCTCTGCTGTGGGACCTGTTCAGCCAGTTCTCCCAGTTTCAATCCCAGGCCCAGACTTAAACAAAAGCCTGGCCCCATGAATAGAGAGCATTCACGGGCAGGGTCTGAGTCACGCTGCAGACCTACTGCGCGAGCAGCTGCTGGCTGCATCTTTGAGTTTAGAAGGCCTCTGTTTAGTCTGCAAGCTGCTTGCTTTGGGGCTGGAGCCCTCCTGCCGCCCCCACCCGCTCTCATTACGGCTTTTATCTGGCGGCACCATCAACCCGGGACTCTCCCAAACAGAGACCCAGACACACAACCAGTGGAGCAGAAGGGGGAAGCTCCCTGTCTAGGGTCTTGGTGCCCCCAGACCTCCCAGGCCCGAAGGCTCCCCAGTGCCCATTAAAGTCCACTGTGTAAAAATGCACACTGCAGAGCTAACCCAGGAGCATGTGACACCCCCACCCCTGCCCCCAGGAGAGTGGAGACACTAAGCTTTAATGGAAGGCCCGGAAAAGGAGAGTGGCGCCTGTGATAAGTAGGGACAGCACTGTGGCGCAGCTGGTGGAGCTGCCACCTGTGACCCCGGCACAGCATATGAGAGCTGGTTCGGGTCCTGGCTGCTCTGCTTCCCATCCGGCTCCTTGCTAATTGCCTGGGAAAGCAGCAGAGGATGGCCCAAGTACTTTTCCAGCCTTCAATCATCATGGCCATTTGGGGAGTGAACCAGCAGCTGGAAGATCTCCTGCTGTCTCAGTCACTCTGAAACAGAACCCCTACATTGTAAACCTGGACTCAGCCTCAGGTCTGTCTGCCTTGGTCTAAGATATCCTTGCCTGCCCTTATCAAAAGGAATTCACTGACTTGAGGGAGTGATCCAGCTGGCCCTACAAGATCCTAATCACCAGACTCAAGGAGTCATTTGCTTCTCCAATAGATAAGCACCTTGATGGCTAGCAGTTGTCCTGGGGTGATTTGTGTAGGGGAATTCCAGGTCCCAGCAGGATGTCACGGCCACCTTCAAGTGACCCCCAGACCAACTGGAGCCCACCTGGCCGTCATAAATTCCCTACAGAGCACGGCATCACTGACCAATCAAAGCAAGGTCACACGCTCCACTAACCAACCAGGAACTCGGGCACGAGCTGATCACGCACCTCTCCGCCCCAAATTGAAGCTCTAAGAACCTTCACCTCCAACTCCTTGGGGAGCCCAGGAATGAAGCCACAGCTGCCAGCTCCTTGCTTTGCGATAAACACCTCGTCATCAGTGATGGGCTTTCTGCGAGTCTGGCAAGCCGACCGGGCTCGGAGGTGCTACAGCAATGCCTCCAACTAGTGTTGGGCAGCAACTCTGCCCTTCAAATAAACAAAATTATTATTTTTTAAGAAAAAGAACAGGATGAAGACTTGTAGAGGAGCAGGTGAGTGTCCGTTTTTATTTCCCAAGATCCAAGAAAACGATAACCACAAGTTAAAGGGATTTCTGCTCAGTGACCCCCTGGGTGAAGCGCAAATCACTCAGTTCAGCTCTGAAGGTCGTCCCCCCCAGCTCCACCCTCCCCCCCCCCCAAAGCCTGCAGCTCCTCCCCCTTTTCCCAGCTTTTCCTCGCCATTGCCTAGCCCACAGCCTGTACCCAGCAGAGCTGCAAGTCCTATGTCCCGGCCCCTGCTCAGAACCCCCCCCCCCCCAAACTGTCCCCATTTCTGTTTCACTCAGACCCCATTGCGTCCCTGTCCCTCTAGGACCAAGGAGTCGGAAGGATTCGGGGTGTGAACGTGGATCTGGTTTTCTGAGTGGTGGATACGCTGTCTGCTCCTGACTGCTGGGGGGCGGGTGGACACGGCTGCAGAGAGCACGCTCTGGCTTCCACGTCCTGGGGAATTCTAGGACTCTCTTCTGCCGCTTTTCTTTGTCCCACGGGGGGTCCTGTGTAGAAGAGCTGCACGGGATAGCGCCTGCTTTATCATACCCCCAGCGGGGAGCCGGCAAGGCAGAGTGTGTCCTGAGGCCTGGCCGCAGCCCGATGGGAGCCACAGTGAATTTACCAAGAGCAAAGCTCCCACTTCAGGGGCCGGCACTGTGGCATAGAAGGTTAAGCCTCCGCCTACAGCACCAGCATCCCATATGGGCGTCTGTGAACCAGCGGATGGAAGACTCTCCGTGTCTCTCCCTCTCTCTGTTACCCTGCCTCTCAAATGATTCTGTGTCTGTTCATTTCAAAAGAGATGACAGAACAAGCGGCCCTGCTCAGTCCCTCACCCTGGCCCCCGTCTCTCACCTGGTCGGTGTGACGGAGCGCAGAGTGGGCTCCAGCTGTCCACCGTGCACATGCGATGGCCGCCTCCATGGTCAGGTGTGGAACAGTGTGGGGATGGAAGGGTGTGTCCACTCTGAATGCAAGCACATCTGAAGGTCCCCAGTGTGGTCTCAGCCCAGAGCAGGAGCCCAGTGCCTGTTCCTCTCCCTCCCAAGAAGCCCCAGAGCCTTCGTGGTGGCCGTGGTAAGGAGGAGAGGAGGTTCTCCGTGGTACAAATCTGGCCCCGGCGTGGCTCCCATTGCCAGGGAAGCCCAGCACCCACTCCTGGAGGAAGCCGGTGCTCCCCAGTGTCATCCTTCTGGTGTCTTTCACAACCCCTGGCAGGGCCCCTGCCTTAGGCCGTGCTCTGAGGCTGAGCTAGGGTGACCATCGCTAGCCCAGTGCTACCCCGAGGCATGGAAAGTGCACATAACCCTTGGTTAAGTATGCAAATGGCGGCTGAGAGACATAGAAGAAGAGGACCCAAGAGAGGGGGTGAGAAGGAGACTGACGCTGTTGCTTTCAGTCTGATGACTGGGGTCGCTCTGCCCACGTCAGCCTCTTTCTGAGGGGAACTTGACCCTGACAGTTCACACGAGGCTGTGAAGCTGAGCAGGCAGACGCAGCTGATGGAGCTCGAGTTCCAGAATGATGTGCAGCGGGGCGGGAATGTGGAGTGCATCCTTCCCAGGTGTGCACGACCTCATCGGCACCGGGGCTTCTGGCCTGGCCCCCGGGGGCGGGTGCGGACAGTCCCTTCCACTGCCCACCCAGTGCTGAGCTCCACAGGCCCCCCCCCCCGCCCTGCCCAGGAGCTCCGTGCTCCCTACCCCCCCCCCCTTTGATGGAATGCCTCCCCAGCGGCTCAGCTCCTACTTTACAAGCTGAGTGCTTCCTTCCCACAGGGCTTGGATCTTAGCTCCACTTACACTTTTCTGCGTTTTTATTTATAAAATGAATATAAACGCAATCTCTCATTGGAAATAATGCACACAATTTAGAAGAATGTGAGTCTCTCTGGGCCCTCCACCATCAATTTGCATTTATTTTTGTTTTTGGCCTGGCTGGTAACCTCCTTTATCCATGTTTCTATTCTGTTGTTGGTCTCAGTCTTTTTTCTTATGGATCAAAAGGAGCTCTGGATAGAGCCTGAATATCGATCCAGAATCTATGTATGCATACATTTATGTGTATATATGTGTGCATGCACTTATTATATGTATACATAAGTAGTCATATATATGTAATTGTATGTGTATATAGGTATACATTTGTGGACTCTTCAAAAAGTTCATGTAAAACACGTATTATGGGGGCTGGCGCTGCGGCATAAAAGGTTAATCCTCCACCTGCAGTGCTGGCATCCTCTAAGGGCAAAGGTTCCAGTCCTGGCTGCTCTACTTCCAATCCAGGTCCCTGCTAATGCACCTGGGAAAGCAGTGGAAGATGGCCCAAGTGCTTGGGCCCTGGACCCCTGTGCAAGACCCAGATGAAGCTCCTGGCTCCTGGCTTCAGCCTGGTCCAGCCTCAGCCTTTGTGGCAATTTGGGGAGTGAACCAGTGGACCAGCAGATGGAAGATCTTTCTCTCTCTTTCCTTCTTTCTCTGTATTGCAAATAAATAAATAAATCTTTTTAAAAAAAACCTCCACGTATCATGAAGCAACTATATATGGATTTCAAGTTTTTTGCACCCAAATAAGCTTCCCTTTAAATTCCATTTTCTGTGAACATTTTGCAGCCCTCTCATCTAGGCATGCGTGCACATACACACACGTACAGGCCAGCGACGTGTTGCACCTGTTTTTTCCAACTCTGCTCCCTGCCTTGCCTCTCAGCTGATAGCGACTTCCGGTTTGATTGGAAGCCTCACATGAAGGCGTCTTCATGGCTGTGTCTCCATTTGCCTTTGCCGTCTGTGTCCTGCCCACGCCTTCCTAACTCCTGCTCCAGGGCTGCAGCCGTTTGCAGCCATCTGGGGAGTGAACCACAGATGGAAGACCTCTCTCTCTCTCTCTCATTCTCTCTCTGTAACTCTGCCCTTCAAATAAATTTTTAAAAATCTTAATTTAAAAAAAGACACTGGCCTTCATGATCCCATATGGGCACCAGTTCGAGTCCTTGCTGCTCCACTTCCAATCCAGCTCCCTGCTAATGCACCTGGGAAAGCAGTGGAAGATGGCCCGAGTCCTTGGGCCCCTTCACCTATGTGGGAGACCTGGATGAAGCTACGGCTCCCAACTTCAGTCTGGCCCAGTCCTGGCCATTTTAGCCATTTAGGGAGTGAATCACCAGATGGAAGATTCTTTCTCCCTCTCCTTCTCCCTCTCCCTCTCCGTCTCCCTCTCTCTGTAATTCTTTCAAATAAATAAAATAAATCTTTTAAAAAACAAAGAGCAAGTCATGTCCCCCTTGGTGGTGAAGAGACAGCCCCCAGTGGAGTCACATACGACATCGCGTTTCTTCCTCATGGGGGTCTCCAGCTCCCTGCAGCCATGTGCGCCAGGAGGGACGGGAGTAGCGGAACCAAGGACTAGCACACTCTGCCCCTTCTCTCTGGGCTTGAGTGTTCTCATGTGCAAGATAGACAGTGCCTCCATCTGTTTTCCACAGCTATAATGGGACACCACAGCTGGGTCATTCATGAAGGAAAGACGTTCCTTTCTCACAACTCTGGAGGCTGGCAAGTCCCAGAGGGAAGGACCGTGTCCAGGAGGGCTTTTTGCTGCATCACCCCATGGCAGAAGGAGGAAGGGCAAGGGAACATGCATGGAGAAACTCGTTTGAACAACAAAACCACTCTCGAGGTAACTGACACCTGACATTTTTTAAAATATTTATTTAGTTTACTTGAAAGTCACAATTAGACACAGAGAGAAGGAGAGACAGAGGGAGAGAGGGAGAGAGAGTGAGAGAGGGAGAGAGAGAGAGAGAGAGAGAGAGAGAGAATCTATCTACTGGTTCACTCCCCAGTTGGCTGCAATGGCCGGAGATGCGCTGATCCGAAGCTAGGAGCCAAGAGCATCCTCCAGGTCTCCCATGTGAGTGCAGGGGCCCAAGCACTCGGACCATCTTCCACTGCTTTCCCAGGCACATCAGCAGGAAGCTGAATTGGAAGTGGAGCAGCCAGGACATAAAGTGGCACCCATGTGGGATGCTGGCATTTAGGGGTGCACAATACCACCCCTTTGCAATTAAATTTCAACATGAGTTTGGAGGGAAAGATCAAACCTTAGCAGAGAATATTCATCTAAGTGCCATATTTAGAAAATTACACAAGCTTTCAGGGAAAACTCAGCCCAAGAGAAGATACAGAATTGTTGGCACAAGTCCTTGTTTGAGAGCAGGCTCTGCCCTGACCTCACAGACTTTGCCACTGCCTCACTCCCACACAGGGAAGGGCCTTCCGTCTTAATAGTCTTCCTTATATGGTGCGGTGTTGACCAAGTGTGCCACTTTTACTATGCAAAATAAAAGTCAGAGGCACTGAAACAGGGATTTTGTAAAACTTTTACACATTTTACAAGGTGGAACTCAATATTCAGATCGCTGGGATAAATAGCTCTTTATGTTCTCCAGTTCTTAAAATTGAGTCTTGGCCAGCGCCGCTGCTCAATAGGCTAATCCTCCATCTGTGGCTCCAGCACCCCAGGTTCTAGTCCTGGTTGGGGCGCCAGATTCTGTCCCGGTTGCTCCTCTTCCAGTCTAGCTCTCTGCTGTGGCCCGGGAGGGCAGTGGAGGATGGCCCAGGTCCTTGGGCCCTGCACCCCATGGGAGACCAGGAGAAGCACCTGGCTCCTGGCTTCGGATCAGTGCGGTGTGCCGGCCGCAGCAGCCATTGGGGGGGTGAATCAACAGAAAAGGAAGACCTTTCTCTCTGTCTCTCTTTCTCTGCCTGTCCAAAAAAAAAAAAAAAAAAAAAAGAATCTTCTGGGGGATGGTTCAGCTGAGGGTTCCACAGCCAGCACTGAGGGCAAAACCAGGGAGGGGGGTGGGCCCCTCCTGGGGACACCCGGGCCCTCCTGGGTTCTCCCCCTCCAGATAGGCGAGTGTCCTCGGAGGACCCTGCCCGCTGTGCACCTGCTCCTGCCTGGCTGCTGGAGCCAGCATCCTGGAGTTGCGGAGACCAGACCTGCCGATTGTGTGGAGTGAGATTTCCAAAGGCACCTGCGGGCTGATTTTGAAAATCGGTTCAGGAAACTGGAAAGCAGTAATTCTCAGAACGCTCTATGGCTCCCGGGTGCATGGACGGCTTCCTGTGCCAGGAGACAGCCAAGGTTAAGAGGCGCTGATGACAGGACAGCCTTGCCAAGGGGGAGGGGCAAGGCCGGGAGAGGTCAGGGCTCTGCACCTGGCTGCAGCGGAGGAAGCTTCCACAGGCCTCCGGATCATGGTGCCAATCTCCCGGGCTCCGCCAGTGTCAGCAGGTTTCAGTCCTGACGGTGCCCTGCACCCTGCACCCTTTCCCTTCCTGCCCCAGCCCAGCTCTGCTCGCATCTAGGTGCCTGGGCAGGGGCTCCCCTCCATCTTACATTCCAACTCAGCCTCAGTCTCTCCTGTTGCATTGGCCTCCCCCAACCCAGGCGGTCCTGAAGAAACTGTCCCAGAATGGGACAGCTGCTGTCCACGGCCCGAGGACCCAGGCACGAGTGGTGAATTCCACTCTGCCGGCCTGGGAAAAGCACGCCTTAGAGTCGCCTCGCCTGAAAGGTGCTGTTGACACTGCCAGCCTTGAGAGCCAGCTCTGTTCGCTGCACTTACTAAGAAGCCCAGGTTAGAAAGCTTCCTGAAGCTTCCTCAGATGCACCCCAGGAATTGTGAATGGGAATCGGTGAGCCGATCACCGGTACCTTTGGGAGCAAGTCGAGGGATACCTGTAGCTCCTGAAATAAAGCGCTTTACCTATCCGGAAGCTCTTGCCTCTGGCTGCTGGCTGGCTGGCGTCTCTGGCTCTTCTCCCTGCCTCCGCTAGCCTCCCCGCCCTACCTCGCAGCTCTCAGCGGCTCTGTGAGGAAATCGCAACACCCAGGGTGGTCAGATGGCCCTCAGTAGGGCGAGGAGGCTTAGCGCTGCTCAGAGGCTGAGACGGAGCCGTCGCTGCGGGTCTCGCTGCCAGCCCAGAGGCCCCGGCTGCCATTGCACGGGGCGCCTCCCCCTCTGTGGCCGGGCGCGTCCCCTGGGTTTATTTTAGAATAGTCATTTTCTTTTTCCTCAGGGAGCCGTGTTCCCAGCGTGACCACTGCATTGGAAGGATCCAATAAAGAAAGCAGTGGGTGGTCTTTCGGACTTGGGCGGTGATATAATCACGTTATCTGTAACGGGAGGCCGCGCCGTTTAGTGGCTTGGGGCTTGGGCTGCTGGACTGCAATCTTGGCTTTGCTGTCACAAGCTCTGTGTGGGTCTGTCCTCCTTAAATGGCTGCAAGCAACAAGACCTGGGAGAGGAGCAGAGCCCTGTGTCTCTGCTGAACCCCTGAACCCCGTCGGGCCCTCACATGGAGACCTGACACAGAGTCGGGGACAGGGAGAAGCCCCGCCCCCGTCCTCAGGAGCAAGAGGAGGGTGAGGCCCAGGAAAGGAGGGCAGGTGGGGGCAGAGACGGGGCGGGGATTTGTCGAGACACAGGTGCCTGGTTTGATGATGCCTTAGGCTGACCCCATAGGCAGATGCTCCTTGGCTCAGGATGGTGTTACATCTCGATAAATGATTGGAGGCTAAACAAGTCAGAAGTGAAAAAGTGCAGTGACTATATCTACCCCACCGAACACCACAGCTGAGCAGCCCAGCACATGGCTGGGTGGGGGCTGCTTCCCCTCATGACCATGGGGTGGACTGGGAGCCACGGCTGCCTCTGGCCAGCATCAGGAAAGAGAGGGGGCAGACTACACGGTGCTTGGCCAGAGAGAGAGCGCCCCATGCACATGCTGAAGCCCAGCCTCTCTGGAATGCGTACCGCGTCTGCACCATCGTAAAGTAGCAGCCCTGATGTTGTCCTGCGGTTATTATGTAAGGCTCAGATCACTTTGAGCTAGGAACAATGCTTATCTGTAAAACAGAAGTAATCCCAGTAGCTCCCCACAGGGCTACAACGGAGATTAAAGGACAGAGGACAGGGCCAGACAGGAGTTCTCAACAGAATCAACACAGGATATCATTTTTTTTTAAAAAAGATTCATTTATTTATTGGAAATGCACAGTTTTATATATATATATATATATAGAGAGAGAGAGAGAGAGAGAGAGGTCTTCTATCCGCTGGTTCACTCCCCAAATGGCTGCAACGGCCAGAGCTGGGCCAGACCGAAGCCAGGAGCCTGGAGCTTCTTTCAGGTCTCCCACACATGTGCAGGGACCCAAAGACTTGGGCCATCTTCTGCTGTTTTCCCAGGCCACAGCAGAGAGCTGGATTAGAAGTGGAGCAGCCGGGACTTGAACCAGCGCCCATATAGGATATGGGCACTGCAAGTGACAGCTTTACCACGTACGCCACAACGCCTGCCTGAGAGTATCTCTGAAGTCACTTCAAAGTCACTCCCCTCTTTCTTTCTATCACACAGTGACCCAGGGGCCACCCGGAGCACTGAGGACAGGGTCTTCTTGTCCTGTTCGTAGCAGTGCAGCCTTGCTAGCCGCCTTTTCGTGGCGTGTTCAGCGTGGCCTCGGAAGGATGTGGGCTTGCCTCCGAGGGCCGGGTGTCAGAGAGTCCCTCAATATCGACGGATGCTGCACAGCAGTGGAGAGACCTCCTGCTGCCCCCTCCTGGGGTCGCCCGAAGACTCGGGGGTGGAGGCCACCCTTCTCCAGAGCACCCTGTCGCACCCCAAGAACTGGAGCACTCTCCTCCAAAGAGGTGTTTTTTTTTTTTTTTTAAGATTTTGTTTGTTCATTTGAGAGGTAGAATTACAGACACAGAGGGAGAAACAGAGAGCGAGCGAGAGGTCTTCCAACCGCTGTTTCACTCCCCAGTTGGCCTCGACACCGGAGCTGAGCTGATCTGAAGCCAGGAGCCAGGAGCCAAGTGCTTCCTCCCACACGGGTGCAGGGCCATCCTCCACTGCCCTCCCGGGCCACAGCAGAGAGCTGGACTGGGAGAGGAGCAACCGGGACTTGAACCAGCGCCCATATGGGATGCCGGAGCTGCAGGCGGGGGATGAACCTACTGAGCCACAGCGCCGGCCCCCCAAAGAGTGCTTTATACTGAAATGGAAAAAGGGAAAATCTTGTAGGATCTTAGGGGAGGTATCAATAGCACCCTCTGTATGTATTGTGTATATGTATTTATTTGTAATCTGTATTTATTTGAGAGGCACAGAGACACACAGAGAGAGACAGACACACAGAGAGAGACAGACACAGAGAGAGGGCTTCCATCCAGCGGGTCACTTCCCAGATGCCCACAGTGGTCGGACCTGGGCCAGAGCTGAAGCCAGGAGCTGGGCATGCAGTGCAGGCCTTCCACGTGGGTGGCAGGGACCCACCTCCTTGGACAGCGCGCCTGTTAGCAGGAAGCTGACATCAGGAGAGCCAGAACTCCAGCTGGGCACTCCACTGTGGGAAGCGGGCGTCTCAATCACGAGGCTAAACGCCCAGTCCCTGACCTTTCTGTGTATTGAACAATATCAGGTCAATGTGAGAATTGAATTTCACAGGAGGCCTGAGCTGAACAGGGCCCAGCACCTGCTCAGACGCTGGTCTCTTAAAGATCCGAGAGAAGATGTGGCCAGGTCTGGGGAAGTTGATTGCATAGGCACAAGCAAAAGACGCCTCCTGTCTTTGGAGTGTTTTTGTTGAGAAGGGGTGATTATTACTTGACTAAAATATGAGGAAGTTTGTGTGCTTCCCCTCTGGGGGGGCTACGTCTCAAGAATATCTCCGTGGAAGGGAGCAATGAGCAGGGGCCGTAGTCAGGAGCCAGCTGTGCCGTGCGGGAACAGCACTGAACGCCGCGTCCCCCAGGACTTAGAGGTAGAAACCTAACCCTGGGCGGGGGCGGGGGGACCCTCTGGGAGGAGATGAAATTGTGAGGGTGGATCCCTTGCCGCTGACATTAGCACCTTATAAAAGAGAACCTCAGAGCTCGTCTGAGCCGTGTGGGACACAGCAAGAGGGTGCCACCTGTGAGCCAAGGGCAGGCCTCACCAGATCGCGGCCTTGAACTTCCCAGCCTGCAGAGGCACGAGAAACAGCTTTGTGTTACTGCTGAGTCTCCTAGCCTCCGTGCTTTGTCCTAACGGCCTGGACAGATCAAGGCAGTGCTGCACGTAGGCTTCCCCAAGCTCACGGGGCGTTCACACTTGCTTTCAATTCCATTTTCCCACGAGCTTTCTGGACTGCCTTCCTATGTGGAACCACAGTGTGGCTTGAGGCCACATAGCTTGAAGTTGGACGTGGCCTGTGGCTTAGGCCTACGAGTGTGAATTGAGGTTGTCGTGTCTCTTCTGGGAAGGGTCCTGAAGCCCCCACAGAGGGTGATGGAACTCCTGGGAGGGACCTCTCACCCGGCATTCCTGAGTGACAGTGACAGAGAATACAACCGCGTGGCCTGCACGGGGCTCAGCAGGTGCTGGGTTACCTGTTACTGTAACCTGAGTCACCCATCCCGGTGGACGCATTTACCAACCAACACTGTTCCCTGACGGCCACTTTTTACACTTGCTCTGTGGAGCCTTATAAAGCGGGGTGCTAGCAATCACATCCCACTGAGCAGATGGGGACATGGAGACCCCGAGGACGCCTCAGCCACCCACGGCCTCCTGTGCCCCTAGCATTTAGCCGGCATCCAGCACACTCACGCCCAGCCCCTCCCCGCCTCGCTCTGGACTGGCTGAGTGTGGCAGCGGTCCCCCTTGTTTCTGAGCTGGAGGAGGCCTTCTCACGGAAAGGGGGTAGGGGTGGGGGAGAAGGTCTCAGGCAGCTCACCCATCTATCTCAGCCCACAGGAGGCCAGGTCAAAGGAGCAGGTTCCCATCACCTGTGCCTTTGGTGCCTGAACCTTAGAAACAAAAACACAAGCACCAGAACTAGAACCTTCTGGAAATGGGATGATCGGTCTTTTTCCCAGATAGAAAGGAGCTGTTCTGGATCAAATGCCCACGGGGCAACGTAGGTGACTGACTCAGCACCCCGTGCTGTTACGTAACAAACACTGCAGGGGCCAGCGCTGTGGCAGTAGTGAGTAAAGCTGTCGCTTGCAGTGCAGGTAACCCATGCGAGCGCTGGTTCAAGTCCTGGCTGCTCCACTTCCGATCCAGCTCTCTGCTGTGGCCTGGGAAAGCAGTAGAAGATGGCCCAAGTGCTTGGGCCCCTGCACCTGTGTGGGAGACCTGGAGGAAGCTCCTGGCTCCTGGTTTTGCATCAGCAGCTCTGGCCATTGCAGCCATCTGGGGAGTGAACCAGCGGATAGAAGACCTCTTTCTCTCCCTCTGCCTCTGCCTCTGCCTCTCTGTAACTCTGCCTTTCAAATAAATAAGTAAACCTTTAAAACAACAAGAACAACAACAAAATGCTGCAGACTGGGCGGCTCACAAACCACCAGCACTGACCCTTCTGACTCCTGGATGCCACAGGTCCAAGGCCAGCGCACACCTGCACACCTGGGGTCTGGTCAGGGCCCTCCTCCAGGTCATGGTCACAGACGTCTCCCTGCATCCTCACGTGGTACAAAGAACGGGTGCCAATGGGTGCCAATCCCAATCCTGAGGGCTCCGCCTCCTGAGGGCCCCCCTCCCCCCTTCTCCAAATCCCCTTACCCTGGGGGTGAGGATTTCAGACAGGGATCTGTGGACATGAGCGGTCAGTGTGGAACAGCCACACGCGGGAGGAGACTGCAGCCCACACAGGGCCTGTGATGAGCGAGGAAGCAGGAGACCCTCTCAACAGGGCAGCTGCGCTTCTGCCAAGCACCCACCGCGGGAAGATGGCCCAGCGCAGCCGAATCAGCCAGTTCTCCAAGACAAGTTGGAAATGCAGATTTTTTTCTTTCAATGTAGACAGCCAGCTCCTGATGTTAAATCTTGATAAGCATTTTTAAAGCTCAAAACACACGCATGCCAAACAAAACACATCTCCAGACCGAATGAGACCGCTGAGCCTCCAGTCTGCGACCTCTGGAAAGATCGAGACTCATTTTGCAGCTTGAAGGGCTGTTGCTAAGGACAGAAATTTGTCTGAACAATGAGCACATTTGGAAATGCTGTCACCTATCATTTGCTGCAGGCTGCCTGACATTCCCCAGCCAGGGGTTCAGATTTTGTCTTTGGACTTTGTCTCCTGGTTAAAAATCAAAGAGCCTTGTCTGTCTTCTCAGTAACTCTCCCCTTAGGATAAAGTAGTAAGTATGAAGATGAGACACTCACCTAGGGCTGGTAGGCGGGACGGCGGGGAGACGGCTGCCTGGAGTGGACCGGTGAGGGCAGAAAGGGAGACCGGAGGTGGGTGCACTTGGAAGCCAACTTGCTTGACTTCATGATTTCCGGTACTGGCGCCCAAGGCTGGCTTCCGACACACCATTCCCAGCAGCCCCTAAGAGAGGTGAGCAAGCCTCCAGGGAGAGCCCTCAGCTGGGCCATGGGAGCCTCGGTTGATCTAGAGGCCCTCCAAGCCAGCTCTCTTCAAGACATCCTGACTCTCCACTGGTGGGCATTTGTACCAAAAAGTGATCGTCTCTTCTCACGTCCACCTGCTCAGTCTCTCATTCACTTCATGCAGGTTCTTGAGGGGGACACAGCTTTGTGCCCACTCGGAGAGTGTGGGCTTGCAAATAGGCATGGCAGACCATCTCTGAGGACAGGACTCTCCCCCACCATCTGCAGCAACCAGCCAAGAAGTCCAACACCAACCCCTGTAGAAATCTCCTTCCCCTCCCCACAAAGTGCTGGGACTTCATAACTAAGAACTTCTCTGGTTTTTGTCCTCACTTCTAACTTAAGAGCAATAGAAGAAAATCAAACGTGCACCCCTAACCAGTCACATAGGATGCCCTGCTTCGAGTTAGCACCTGCAGCTCCTCGGTGCAACGGCCTCCAATCAGTGGACACCTGAGGCCTTCTATACCCCACTCCCCTGCCTCCCAGAATGCAAGTGATGACGGAGAGTCCCTGCTGCAGCCGGCTCCAGATAACAGCCCTGCACAAATGGCCTCTGCTAGTTCTCATTAACATGGTGTTGACTCATTGCCATGACTCACACACACACACTCACAAATATACACATGCACTCACACGCACACGTACACACACATGCTCACACACTCACACACACTCATGCTCACACACAAACGCACACAATTTGTTTGGGCCCTGGGGTCACCCCAGGCAGGTGGCAAAGGCTACCACAGCTGGCTGAAACACACCCCATGCACTAACTGCAGAATAAACGTGCAAGGCAATTCTCAAGGGATGGATGCCCCTCTCTGTGTCTCAGATGAAGGTCACAGAGGCCCAGGAGATGCTTGAAGTCACTGCGATTTGTTTTGCTTTTATTTTGTATTTATTTACTTGTGAGGCAAGAAGACAGAGGTTCACTCCCCCGAAGGCCTGCCAAAGCCAGGGGCCAGGAACTCAATCCAGGCCTCCCACGATGGGTGGCAGGGATCCGACCACGTTAGCTATCACCTGCTGCCTCCCACGGTGCACATTAAACAGGAAGCTGGATCCCGAGCAGAGCTGGGATTGGAATCCCAGCATTTTGCTACGGGACGTGAGCACCCCCGTGAGCATCTTTAACTACCAGGCTCAGCATCTGCCCCCAGATCATTGTGTTTTGACCAAAAACCTCTTTAGCCCCAAGACAAATGGGGCAATTGTCCCTTGGTAGACCAAGGGAAGTGCTGGAGATTCGGATAAGCTGTGACTGAGACCTTGCAGTGGCCGGGAAGATTCGTGCCTCTGTCCCAGCGATGGGAAAGCAGTGCACTTCCTCCAAGAAGAGCCAGTCACGCAGCCCGCGGGCACCCTGGGCCGGGCCCACATGGGGAAGCTGCCCCGTCACCCCGTCAACGGAGCAAGTCACAGATGCCCTTCTCAGGCAGGAGGCACCTCATGCTCTGGACCTGTGGCCACCATTCAGATGCCCACCCTCACCGAGTCACCAGGACAGCCTCAAACCCCACTGAGAGAGACACGCCTGGGGAAGGGGGCGGCACGTCCTAGTGTGAGAACGAGATACTGTCATGGACAGAGAGCCTGAAACGCCTGACACCTGTCGTTCGCAGGGAGAAGCCGTTGGAAATCCAAGAGGCTGAAATCCACAATATGTATGAATAGGGGTGATCCGAAATGTATTCCCGACTCCGTCTTTCACCAGGTTCGTATCTTCTAAGGACTCTAGGAGAAGAATTTGCGTCTCTCTCCAGACACAACCCTACCAAGAGCTGCCTGCGGAAGGGCTGCTTGGAGCTTGCAGAAATGGAAGGGAGGGTAGGGGCGCGGCTGCGCTGAGCCTCCTGGTCCTGGCACAGGCCGTGCCAGCAGGAAGACAAGGTGCTAAAGCGGCTTTTGTTCTTTTTCAAGACCGCCTGCCAATTACTCAACCCAGGGGCCCGAATCCACCCCCTTTTAATTAGGCTGACATCGCAGAATTTACTAGAAGAAAAGCCTCGGAAGGCAGCTCCCTCTGTCTCCATGGCTTGGGTGCCATCACATGACACTGCAGTTACTATGGCGATGATCAGTCCAGACCGGATTGTCCACAAGTTGAACTTGCATCTGACAAGTCCGATTTGTCAGTTCCGGGGAAAAGTGGGTTCCTTTTTTTTTTTTTTTTTTTGTCTCGAAGAGATTGCCTTGCCTGCTATAAACACCCTCTCCCTTTCCAACTGGGTGGGCTTTTTTCTCATTGTAGTCTTAAAGCTGTTTCATCCTCTCTCGTCGACAGCACCAAGGTCCTCTGTCGTGAGTGGGATCATGCAAAAGCGCACCCTGGGATCTATCAGTGGGGCCCAGTCACCAGGTGCGCTTCATCTGGGATGGCAGAGGCATGTCCCTAGCCAGGTCTGCTCTCTAACAAGTGTGTTTCATTTCCTCTACTGACCCTCCACGCTAGCAATCATGTGTGTGCCTGCGTGCACATGTATGTGTGTGTGGGTACAACACGGGTGTTTATTTGTGCTGCTGGTTTTGGTCCCTCAGCAGGGAATGGTTTTCTTTTTTATTAATTTTTAAAAGATTTTATTTATTTATTTGAAAGGAAGAGTTACAGACAGTGAGAGGGGTAGACAGAGAGAGATGTCTTCCATCCGCTGGTTCACTCCCCAAAATGGCCACAACAGCCGGAGCTGTGCTGATCCGAAGCCAGGAGCCAGAGCTTCTTCCAGGTCTCCCACATGGGTGCAAGGGCCCAAGGACTTGGACCATCTTCTACTGCTTTCCTAGGCCATAGAAGAGAGCTGGATTGGAAGAGGAGCAGCCGGGACTAGAACCGGCGCCCATAGGGGATGCTGGCACCGCAGGCGGAGGATTAACCTACTATACCACGGCGCCGGCTCCAGGAATGGCTTTCATGCTGTTGTTAGACAAAAATGAAAAAGCCATCACCGAGAGGCCATCCCATCAGGGCGACCGACTGCAGGAAGCTGGGGTGGAGCCTTGCAGGGAAGAGAGAGGCCGGCTGGCACCTGCCCTGCACAAGGCCATCAGTGCGACTTTGATGCCAGGGTGAGCCAGGAGGTCCCTGCACCACACGCGGTTGTGCCCTGGGTCCACTGGCCAACACTTTTCCTGGCCATTCCTTTGTTCAGATCCCAATCTGGGCCTCAGGTTACAGGTACCCTTAGTGAACTTCTCATCTACAAAGAAGGACCCCTGGAGTCTGAGTGCCCCCAGGTGTGGCTCAGTGCGTGGGTGCAGCTATGAGACGCAGCTGACACCTGCTAAGGCCTCTGCTCTCACACAGCAGCCCCTGCCTATGAATGCTTCCCACCCATCCCTGACATGAGCCCAGGCCTGAACTGGAGCCAGAGGTTGACCTCAGTGTGGGTGGAGGAGGGACAGGTCTGGATCTGGAAGTGTTCTCCCCCTCACCACCACCCCCCCGCCCCACTAATGACAGGGCCAAGAGAGTCCCTTTGCATCTGTAACAGGAAAGGTTGCAACAAATACAGACATTTTCTCTGGGCGGTTCAGCTGCAAGATCCTACCGGGTAAACCAATGATGGCAACCTGACTTCTAACTCCTCAGACAGACCCACTTGACCGCTCCTCACGGCCCAGCCTCCTCCCACTCCTCATGTGAGTTTTCTTTCACTATCAACTTCAAGTTAATGCCAGGAATCTCTACTTTTTTCCCCCTCTCATTGAATATTTTTTCAAACCACCCCTGGAAGTTTCTCTGGTGGAAGACAGGAGTCTTGCCTAAGACTTCAGTCTGGAAAATGCTGAGGATACCGAAACGAAACAAAACAAGGAGAGCTGTGCCATTAGAAGCATCTGTCTTGGGGCCGGCGCCGTGGCTCACTTGGTTAATCCTCCGCCTGCAGCGCCAGCATCCCATATGGGCACCAGGTTCTAGCCCTGGTTGCTCCTCTTCCAGTCCAGCTCTGCTGTGGCCACTGTGGGAGTGCAGTGGAGGATGGCCCAAGTTCTTGGGCCCTGCACCCGCATGGGAGACCAGGAGAAGCACCTGGCTCCTGGCTTCGGATTGCGCCGGCCATGGCGGCTATTTGGGGGATGAACCAACGGAGGGAAGACCTTGCTTTCTGTCTCTCTCTCTCACTGTCTAACTCTGTCAAATAAAAAAAGAAAGAAAGAAAGAAGCATCTGTCCTTTTTCATTTTTTTATGGTTCAAGGTGGAGACCAGTGTCTTTCTGTGCCTTTAGGGGAATGGACAGCCAGCTCCTTGGTAGCTGGGAGGGTGGGCTCCTCGGGACCTCTTTGCTGAGCTCCCCCATGTGCCTGGTGCCGGGGCAGCAGGCTGCCTCCCAGCCCCACCTGCACATCTTCTTCCCAGTCAGCCAGGCAGCAGCAGCGACGCCTCCGAGGCAAGCACTGCACTGGCCATGAACCAGGAGCCCTGAGTGCAGAGAAGGAAAAGCAGAGCTGGCACCCCCGCCTCTCTCCCGTCTCCGCAGGAGCAGAGGAAAAATGTGCTCCTAGAAGGCCCCCAGGGAAAAAAGGCCCTGGAACAAGCAGCCCCAGGCCCCACCAAGGATTGCAATGGTGCGTCCAGGGGAGGCTCGGCGGGCACCCGTCCCCCAGGGTCGGCGGCTGGGGCTGCACACGCAGGGGCCCAGCCCTCGGCTGTGGTTTGATGTGCCTGGGTGCTGCCAGGCACAAGGCCCAGGATGTCCTCCCGGTTATGCCTTCTGGTGAATAGAAACACAGGCCAGGAGCCAGAACCAGAGAATAAATACAGAAAAGCAGAAAGCTGGCGTGCTGATGCAGCTAACGTTCACCGGCACTGGCCTTGTGGGCAGCAGGCTGTGCACCTGCCTCTTTTACCATCTGCCCAAGCCCAGGCCGGGAGAGGTTTGCCCCATGCTTCCTGGGGGGGGGGGGTGAGACAGGCAGGAGCGGCAAACCCTGCCCAGGCAACCAGTCTCTTGGAGAGTGGGGGTAGCACACAGGGTCCCGTCTGAGTCAGGCTAGGACACACACCTTGGGCCAGACAGCAGGGGCCCAAGTCCCCGCTCCTCCAACCAGGGACAGAGAGCAGGGAAGCTCAGTTTCCTGGGCTGTTTCTCACCTGAGGGGTGAGGAATGAAGAGGAAAACAGGATCCATGTGAGGAGTTCAATCTAAGAATTAAATGAGGTCAAACACACACAGATACACACACATGCACATACAACCATGTACATCACACACACATATATGCTCACATACCCACATCTACACACATACTAACACCCACACAAAGGCATACATACACACAGATACACACATATGCTCACACATACCCACATCTACATACAAACACACACATGGGCATATACACACAGATACACATGCATTACACACAGATGAAGATACACAGACATACACATATACTCACGCATACCCACATACAAACACACACAGAGGCATACATATACACAGATATACATGCATACATGCACACACACATATGCTCACACATGTCCACATACAAACACACACAGGCATACATACACAGAGATGCACATAGACACAGACACACCCACATGCTCACACATGTCCACATACGAACACACACATAGGTATACATACACACGGTGCGCATGCATACATGCACACACAAACGTCTGCATACACACATACAGTACACCTACATACAGGTATACACACAGACACAGACACAGACACATACAAGGGGGCTTTGGAAAGTTTGTGGGTGGCAGGCGTGACCAGGCATTGAAACATAGTTTACAACACCTGCATCCCTGTCAGCGCGTCTGAGTCTGAGGCCTGGCTCTGCTCCTGATTCCAGCCCCCTGCCGATGCAGCCCGGGGGGGCAGCAGGTGACTGGGTCCCCGCCACCCACAGGTGAGACCCTGATTGGGCTCCAGACTCCTGACTTCAGCCTCGCACAGCTGCCATTGTTTCAGACATAGGGAGAGTGAACCAGTGGTGGGGAGCTTCCTGTCTCTCTCTCTCTGTGTCTCACCCTGGAAAATTTAAAAAAGTAAGTGTGGGAAATCCACATTATCTTTTAATTCCTTTTCTTCAGGAAATTGTGGAAGCTGCAAATGTATATATATATACTCACATGTATATATGAAATGCTATATACATATTATAAGTGAGAAGACATAGGAGTATGTAGACACGTCCATAAGAATGTGCACACAAGTGCACGTATCTGATTTTTTAAAAAAGACTTATTTATTTATTTTGGAAGTAGAGTTACAGAGAGAGAAAGAGAGAGATCTCCCATCTGCTGGTTCATTCCCAAAATGGCCGCAACAGCCAGGACCGAGCCAGGCTAAAGCCAGGAGCTTTATCTGGGTCTCTTACTTGGGTGGCAGAGGCCCAAACACTTGGGCCATCTTCCGCTGCTTTTTCCAGGCACATGAGCTGGAAGCTGGGTCAGAAGTGGAGCAGCCAGAAAACCAACTGGTGCCCATGTGGGTGGCTGGCATGGTAGGTGGCGGCTTTCCCCACTAGGCTACGCCAGCCCCTGAGTAACTGATATTCTAAGTGCGTGGACACACGCTCACACTCACACACACACACACACACAGTGCCTAAAGCCCTTTGACTAATGCCTGGCATGCAGTGAAGTCTCCAGCATAGCTGCTCTAGATCTGCTGGAGTGATATTATCCTGCTCATGTCTGCACAGGCGGCTTTGGAGTTGGGCAGCCAGAGTTCAAGTCTCCTCCCCGTCCCTTCGCAGCCCTGTGAGCAGAGGCAAACTTCTCCAAACTGCCCACGCCTTGCTCCATGCCACTGTCAAAAATCAGAAACTGTAGGCCTTAAACACATCAGGGATTCTTTGTCTTCGTGTAGGGCTAGCGCAGGCGGAGAGGGTCCAGGACTCCTGGTTGAGTCAGCTTCCTGCAGGCCATCTTCTGGAACATTCTTCTCACATCCCATTGGCCAGAGTGCCGAAGCATGGCCATCCCTTGTTGAGAGGGTGGCTGGGAACAGCCGGCAGTGGGCACCCTGCAGCTCCTCACTACTGGAGGGCAGCCCGGACCCCACGGCTGGGGCAGGGCAGGGTTCCCCACAGACTTCCTTACAGTTTCCCTCCCCTCTCCCTTGCTCTTGGGTCACCTGACCAGTGCTGGATCCGACTGTTGGCCAAAGTGACCTGTGCCATGTACAGGGCAAGGCGGCTCAGAGCTAATGGCCTCTCCCTCTCACCTGCCCTTACCTGGGGTCCTGGTAACAGCCCGGGGCTCAGGTGTTAAGACGACAGGGAGCAGAGGGCTACGCGTCTGTCTCCGCCCTCACGCGAGTGAGAAACAGACTCCTGTGGGTCAGGACTCTGACGCTGCCAAGCCTGGTTGCTGCAGCCCACAGGCTAACCAGTCAGCTGCCCCCTCCCACAGCAGGGACCTAAGACCCAGCCCTAAAATCCAGGACAAAGGGTAAGCAAGAAAATACTGGGAGGTGGGGGCGCTGTGGTGTAGTGAGCTAAGTCACCACCTGTGACACTGGCATTCCCTATGGTTCAAGTCCTGGCTGCTCTACTTCTGATCCAGCTGTCTGCTATGGTCTAGGAAAGCAATGGAAAATGGCCCAAGTGCTTGGGTCCCTGCACCCACATGGGAGACTCGGGTGAAGCTCCTGACTCCTGGCTTCAGCCTGGCCCATTCCTGGCTATTGTGGCCATTTGGGGAGTGAACCAGCAAATGGAAGATCTCTCTCTCTCTCTCTGTAATTCATATTTTCAAATAAGCAAATAAATAAATCTTAAAAAAAAATACAGTCAAGTGCGCACATGAGGGTTTCAGGAGGGAAGTAGAGAAGTGTTTTTATGTTAATGTACTTTTAGTGTCTGTTATATACATATTATCTATATTATTTGTCCAAGCTTATGTGAGGAGATGGAGAACAGTCAGATTTGCAGAGAAAGTGGAATGGTGGCTGCTGGGGGCTGGTGGGAGGTGGGGCGGAGAGATGGGCTTCATGGGGATGGAGTTCCCGCTGGGAAACGGAGACGTTTTAGAGACGGCCGGTGCTGATGGCTGCACAGCAATGTGACCGTCCTGATGCCTGCCAGCTGCACGGCTAGAAGTGGTCCTGGTGATAAACTGAGCGTTCCATGTGCGTTACCAGGCCACAGTGTCCATCACGCACGTGCACGCCAGGTGTGTGTCACACAGCATCACCAGAACGCGAATGAAGTACATCCTCGCGGGACACGGATGAGGCAGGGGGACAGGGAACAGAGTGGGTTCATACAGAGTTGGTTTGCAAAGCGCTCCCTAGGGGGTGAGAGTAGAGGAGGCGGGGTGGGGGGAGCCGGCCACGGCCTCCAGGCCCCCTGAGTGGCGGGCCATCCTGGTGGGGAGGCTGAGGCTGTGTCCAGGGGTTAAGTCCACGCCTTGCCGGTCTCACATCTCCACCTGCCACTGGCCACTAAGCTCTCCACTTTCACAAACTCAGGGGAGAAGGAACCAGATGCCCACGGAGAGGACCCAAAGCGAGGGCAGGCCCCTGAAGCGAAGGGAGGCCATTTTAAAATGTGGTGCACCTGTGCACTCCTGAGCGTCTGTCTCTCCATCTCTGCTCCCCCCACCCCGGGCCCCGCTACCCTCCCTCTCAGAAAGCTTCTCCCTGGGCCGCCTGTGCTCCCTCCCTCCCCCTACTCAGGGGCAGCCCCCATGGAGCTGACCCTGCCCAAGAACAAACAGTGCTGTACTGTGCACTCCAAAATCTGCAGAGATCTCACATTAGTGTTCTTACTACAATACAATTTCAAAAAAAAACTTTTTCATTTATTTATTTGCCAGAGAGAGAGAGAGCGCGCGCACGCTAGCTCTTATCTGCTGGTTCACTTGCCAAAGGCCCACAACAGCCTGGGCTGGGCTGCATCAAAGCTGACATCCAAGAGCACAGTCCAGGTTTCCCGAGTGGGAGGCAGGAGCCCAACTACCCGAGCCACATGGCTGTCTACCAGGGTCTACACTAGCAGGAAGCTGCGCTCACGAGCAGAGCTGGGATTCGAACCAAGTATTCCAACGTGGGACATGGATATGTTAACCAGTGGGTGAAAGACCTGCTCCTGTTTAGAAAACTTAACTTCTAGGTGAGGTTTAATAACCTCAAATGAAAGTTATTAAAATAAACAAGCCTTTATCCAAGGGGGGAATATTGCCATGGAAACTTGGTACATGCCTGGCATGGCGGGTGGGGTGGGGCTGCGCTCGGTCCACAGTGGGTGTGTTTTCTGCAGGCTGAGAACGAGCCGTTCTGTGTCCCGGGTTTGCACCGGGTAAAATGTCACTATGGAAGGGCCTTGCCCTTGTCTGCGGTTTGGGGGTAAGAGACGGGGCCTGTGCAGAGCAGCCCCACCTGAAGTCCCCCTCACTGGGAGCTGGCTGCCCTTCCTTCTGCTTTGCCCCCACAGGCATCACCTACCAGGTGTGGCTCAGAGACCGAGGTACCTGGGCCTCTGAGTTGAGTGAGTCCCACCTTGGGGGTCCAAGGGAGGAAGCCTGCTTGCCCATGGGCCCAGCCACGTTCTGCACCACCAGCTTTACTGTGGATGCGGATGTGTTGATCTCTTAATGCCTCACTCTTGGGTCTTCTTTCTCAGCCGCTCAGAACGTGGGTGGGCAGCAAGGGTGTCGCTGCTGGGGCCTCCGCACACCTGGCAGCGGGATTATCTTCAGTTACAAAGGAGGAGCCCGATTCCAGGAGAGGAGCTCCAGGTTGCTGGCGCCGTGCAGCTGGGAGTGGAGTCAGGGCTGGAGAAGCTGCTGGAGCCAGCTGGCCTGCTCTGCAGGAGTCGGGCTGAGGGCAGGGGCCCTGTTTTGGCCCAGTACTGACACATGTCACGTCCCTGGGCCTGGGAGAGAAATCAGAGGGACTGCTGAGCAGCTGGCTTGGGCAAGGCTGTTGCCAGCACAATACCTTCGACATAGCCCAGTTCTAGAAGCTTCCCTGGAAGAAGAGCTCTGTCCAAGGCACCAGGTTCCCCTGATAACTTTGTGGTGACGTTCCAGCGCCTACTGGGACGAACCCTCAGCATATGTGTCATTACACGGTGCTCAGAAATACAGGGAGGGAGCCCCCTCTGGCCCTGGCATGAAATGTAGACCCCTGTGGGTGTCTGCTCAGCTCACCGTGTCCCCTTGTCTGGGAAACTGCTTCTCCCTTCAGTCGCAGTGGGGAGTCGCAGTGTCTTGTGGGAACGTGTCCTGGTCAGGACAGCGGCCCTGTCCACCCAGATCTTTGTCACAGGCACACATTTTTCCTTAAATGAACCTGTACTGAGTCTCTTAACCTGCATCAGCACAAGGCCAGGAAACCCAGCTCCCCCTCTAGGCCCTTCCTCCTTGCTGGGGGCTGGGGTCCCCTTGCTTCCCTCCCACGAGCTGTTACTCACGGGTTGGACCTTTCCCAGTGGGTTAGCCTCACACCCTCGTGGTCATCACGGTACTCAAAGTGAAAGCTGAAGGCTGGGTTTCGTGTGTGGGTGCGTGGGTGCGTTTGTTTTTACCACCACCACTCACATCGCCACCTGGGTGGTCCCTAACCCTGCAGACCTGTAGCATCTCTCCCAGCATCCTTCAGCAAGCTTGAGATAGACTCACAGACAGAGGTAGAAATCCCGCGGGCTGGCGTTTCCAGAAGTGCTAGACTCGCGGGACAGATGGCTTTTCATAACAGCCCTGCTCACCGAGCCCTCTCCTCCCACCCTTGTCTGGGAACACAGCACGCGGTTCAAGCTACAACGTCCAGGAGGGATGATTTAAAGCGTTCTGGCTGGTGAGTGGGCCTTGGGAAACCTGCCTGGAGGCACTTGATTTTGCCTCTGGAAAAGAAGAAAGCAGAGCGTGGGACGGTGGCCAATGCCGTGTCAGCGTGGCTGTGTGTTTGCAAGGGACCTGGACATCAGAGGGATCATTTCGTAGGTCCGGGCCCAGGCTGAAGCAAGAGGACTGAACAGTGAGAGCTGCCCGTGAGGAAGCCAGCTCCAAGATGAGCCGCTGGAACCTGCTCACGCATCAGTGAGGACCCGACTTTCTCCAAGTCCCACAGCGGCGGGAGCGCTGGGTCTCACGTAATCAGACACGCAGCCCCGACACCTGAAAGATCTAAATGGAATAACAAAAGTTTCCCACAGTAGGAGAGTAGGTTTGTGACCTTCTGATGAGAAAGAAAGGATTTTGTAAGTAAGAGACAAAAAACTTAAAGCAAGAGACCAAAGACAGACATCCCCAACCACACTGAAATGAACTCTCCATCTTCAAGCTAAAGAAAAAGCCAGAGTGTAAGATCTGGGTGTCCTGGTCCTTCCTCGCTCCTACTAAGAGCGATGAGGAAGGTGTGGGGGTGAAGGGCACCAGGGTTTGCTCGGTGCCAGACAGGCTGTGTCCTCACATCACACGGAGCAAACTGAGGCTGCAACAGCCAGCTGCTTGTCACAGTCACTTCTGGGGTGAGTGACAGGCCGCCACCTGTCACCTGCCCCTGCACTCACCCGTAGCTCCACCAACTCCCCTCTCCCCTCTTTCCATCTGCACAAAATGTGGGTGAGACTGTGTTTCTTGGACTATTCGTCCCTTCCGAGGTGTCCTGATGTTACTGTATTTTCCATTGCTATTAAAAACAAACAAACAAAAAACAACAAACAAACCTGAGACCAGGTGCTTTGTTAGGAAAACAGATTTATTTTGACCATGGTGTCAGAGACTAAAAAGCCAAACGGTGTGGCTCTGGCTCCTGCAGAGACCTCCCCAACCCCACCCCACCCCCAGCTATGTCACATCACGGCATTGGGTGGCATCACAGTGAGAAGGGACCGGGATGCTGTTTATGACAATCTTCTCAACCAGGGTTCCAGGAGAACCGAATTCAACCCTTCCAAGGGCAGTGCCCCCAGTGACTTAATTGTACTAAACTCTGCCTCTTAAAGCTCCCACCACCTCCCAGGGGTGCCACACTGGGGACCAAGCTTCCAATTCACCACTCATTGTGGGGTGAGTCATCCCCAAGCCCACACATCATGTAGAACCCAGCCTCCTTCCCTGGCCTGTGGGACCCTCTGTGATACCACCCCTAGCGTCTCTTCCTTCCCCCACCACCTTCCCACTTCCCTGCTCCAGTCATGCAGGCCTTCCCAGGACCTTTGCATAAGCTGGGCCCGTGCTGAGTCAATCTTCTCCTTTGTCCACGAGGCCAACGCTGCTCATCCTTAAAAGCCTGGGAGAACCCTTTTCATTTGTCTTAGCACTCTACATAGCTTCATTCTATTGATTTATATGGAGCTGATGAAAGGCTTCAGAAAGTAAAGAATCAGTGATTTCTTGTTTCTGTCCTCTTAGTTCCTAGCACAGTGCTTGGCACACATGCTCAACAAAAATGTGTTGCCTGGACACTGAGCGCATCCTGAAAGGTAATATTTCATGCAGCCCAGGACCTCGCAGCTTCCAGCACACATCTCAACTCCCATGAGGCTCTGGGCTCCAGCTTCCTGAGAGATAGGCTGCCTCCCCAAAGGGGGACTTGCCTTGACCGGGTGACCTGTCTGGCTGCGAGGGTCATGCTGGAGAATGTGTTCCAGGTTCCAGGAGGGCTGTGTCTGAGCCGGAAGTCCAAGGTCACACAGGAGCAGGGGCAGTGGTCAGTCTGAGAAGGGTGGCCGCTCCCTGCTGCCAACAGGTTGCTCCCGCCCTGCCTGCGAGGCCCTGAGCACACTCTCTTCGGGGTGTACGGTGGTCCCCTTATCCTTAGGGGATACTTTCCAAGACCCCCAGCGGATGCCTCAAGCTATGGAGAATACAGAACCCCATACACACTATGTCTTTCTTTCCCTGTACATACCCACCTGTGATAGTTTAATTTGTAAATACAGCACAGCAAGAAATGAACAATAGCAACTGGAACAATCATAACAATACACTGTAATAAAAGTTATGAATTATTTATTTCTGGAACTTTCCATTCAGTACTTCTAGACCGCAGTTGACCAAGAGTGGCTGAAACCAGGGAAACCAAAAACACAGATAAGAGGGTGCTGCCTACTTCTGTTTGTCTGCTTCAAGCCTTTTCAAGCAAAACAAACCCCTTCTGTCCTCTCAAGCTTTGTGCAAAACCGAGATGAAGGAATTAAATCCGGCACTCTTTCTCCATGGTGCCGCGCAGGTGCACCTGCCAACAGTGTGCTGGCCATGTGCACTGGGCTCAGCGGTCAGCAGGACGAGGCCCCGGCCAGCGCTTGGCCAGGATCCCAGTGCTCCTTGGCCAGCGGGGCTCTCTTTTCTTCACACCACACCATTTTCTTTTTAACTAAGCTTCTAAAATCGACCTGGCTTCTCTTTGACTGTTTCTGTGAAGGCTTCCATGGCTTTAAAGGACTTCTCAAGTGGCTTTGCAAAGTCAAGGGCTCTGGCTCCGTGGCCTCTTGGCCCCCATCTGCTGTGGTTTCAGACCTCCGTCAGGGTGCTGGATAGAGGACTTCCCTGGGGAGCCTCTGCCAGACCGCTGGGGCCACTGGGTGTGGGGTTGGGGCCGTGGGCACGAGGGAGACTCTGGATCACTTGCACTGCTCTTTGAGAGGTGAAGTTACTTCCCGGGAGCAAGGGCTCTGGAGGCCAAGAGGAAGGGAAGGTGGGAGGAGGTGGGCAGGAGCCAGCACGCTCTGAGCATGTGTGCTGAGCCAGCGGACCCCGCCCCCGTCCTGAGTAAGCCCTGCCACCTCTGCCATGCGCCATGTGAAGCAGAGATGCTCACCCTTATCCCATGCCTTAGGGAACCAAGGCCCAGAGGGTCTAAGTCCCAAGTCCCGTCTCAGAGGTGCCTGGGTTCAAGTCCCAGCTCTCCCCCGGCCCCAGCCCTCTGCTAATGTGTACCCTGGGAGGCAGCAGGGTACCCTATAAGCAGGGTGTGAGACACCCAGACTGTGTTCCCACTGCTAACTCTCGCTGGGCCCAGTCCAGCTGATACAAGTGTTTGGGGAGTGAACCTGTGGATGGAATCTATTTCTCTCTGTCTCCCTCTCTCCCTTTTAAAAAAATGATTTATTTTACTTTATTTAAAAGGCAGAGACCCAGAGAGAGAGAGACAGATCTTCCATCCACAGGTTCACTCCCCAAATAGCCACAACAGCCAGTGCTGGGCCAGGCCAAAGCCAGGAGCCAGGAGCTTCTTCCAGTTCTTCCACGTAGGTGCAGGGGCCCAAGGATTTGGGCCATCTTCCACTGCTTTCTCAGGTACATTAGCAGGGAGCTAGATTGGAAGTGGAGCAGCCGGGACTCGAACTGGTGCCTATAAGGAATGTTGGCATGGCGGATGGAGGCTTAACCTATGCCACAGCACCAGTCCACTCTCTCTCTCTTTAAAGTAAGTAAAATAAATATTTTTTTTTTGGGGGGGGGAATAATTGCACTATACTGAAAGAGTCCTCCTCTCCAGACTCACCAGCGTGGTAAGAACGCAGGATGGAGCTAGATCAAACTCTAGCAAGTTCTGTTTCTCATTTCCCTGTTGGGCTGAACAGGCTGGGAGGGCAGAAGGCGGTGGAGGGCCGGCAGGCGCCTGCAGGTGAGCTGTTCCCTAAGGAGGGCGGGGGAGGCTGCTGGGTCCTCCCCGCAGGCGCAGGCGCAGGCGCAATGGGGCTGCAGGCAGAGGGGCAGAAGCGCTCCCGGAAAGGGGCCCGACTGTGCAACCGGCCTTGCGCGTGATGACATGGACTGCATGGCCGGCAGAGAGTATGTAACGCGCACGTGAGCACCTTAAAGGACAATCACAAAAGGAACACTAGAATATCCACACTCTAGGCTACGAGCAGCACCTTACAGAAGGCTCCTGTGGTCTGTCTCCAGGGTGTCTCCCTTCCCACCTCGCCGCGACAATAATGCTCACGATTTGTACATCAGCCGTTCTTGCTTTTCTTGTAAGTTTCCTACTTATCTACGATCTCTAAATACCATCCGGGAGGACTCCAGAAAGTTTGTGGACAAAGAAGTCAAAAGATGGGGCGATTCTGCTGCAAGGACTTTGACATCCATGCGTAGCTTTTCCATAACACAAACTTTTTGCACACCTTTCATATGCATGTGTTGTCAAAGTTTGCTGTACAAAAAAAAAGCTTAACTTTCAATTCCAGGTCCCCGTGAACTTTCTGGAGCCCCCAGGACTGCTCAGGTTTGAGAACGTGACCAGCAAGCACACACACCTGTGTGAGGCACAGGCAGTGTGCGGTCCCAGGAGGACACTCGTTGACACAAAGTGTCCGCATCGGAGGCTGGCCCCGGCTCCCCCTGCCCATGACCTAATTACTTGGTATCCCAGGAACAGGGCCAAGAGGCAACCCAGACTCTCAGAACAACGCGTCCTACAGAGCAGCCTAGGTTGACGGGGCCCCAGAGAGGCAGGAGAAGGCCGCTTATATCCTGACAAACCCGCCTCCCCATTCCCTACTCACCTCCGGGGCCAGGCGTACTGGGACGGAGGTGACCTCTCTCCCCGACCACCCTCCCACCACTGCCATAGCATTGGGGCTGTAGGAATGGGACGCATGGAGGGCATCGCTCTCTGAGGGCCCTGAGCTGAGGGATTAGTGGAGACCCTCTGGGGAGTAAACTTGGCTCTCACTCCAGGTGCCGGTAGCAGGGTGGTGATGCAGGATGAAGCAGCAGGGGTGGGGCTGCCCGCCCCTGAGAGCAGAGGACATCTTCCTCTAACCTTCCATCCGGGTCCTTCAGCAACTGCTCCTCTGCGTGTTCCTGGAAGACCTCACAGGAGCCAGGCAGCCCCCTCCCCAGGCAGCGGGGTCTGTTTTTATCACAAATGCCTCCCGAGGCTGAGTGGCCTCGCAGGGAGAGCTGAGGCCGTCCACCCACGGAGCTCACCCAGTGCAAGCAGAAGCTGGGAGCTTGGCTGTTGAAAGCTACGAAGCTCGTCAAGACGTGTAAGCGGCCATTAAACCCATTAACTTGGGCTGGTGTGGAGGCGTGGCGGGTTAAGTCACTGCTTGCGATGCAGGCAACTCCATGTGGGGGCCGACTTGTGTCCTGGCTGCTCCACTTCTGACGCAGCTCCCTGCTAATGCACCTGGAAAGGCAGTGGAAGATGGCGCAAGTGCTTGGGTCCCTGCTACCCACATGGGAGGCCCAGATGGAGTTCTTGCTCCTGGCTTCAGCCTAGTCTCATCCTGGCCGTTGCAGGCATTTGGGGAGGAAACCAGCAGATGGAAGATCTCTGTCTCTCCCTCTCTTTATCACTCTGCCTTTCTAATGCATAATTAAATAAACATATCTTTTAAAAAGATGGACTTCAGTTTGCTCAAGCACCACAAAAACAAAACCAATCTAGAAACAAACAAACAAGAAATGCCCCAAATCCCACATAAACATTTATGTCTGCTTTTTCACAAGGCTGTGAGTCCAAATGGAATGATAGCAGGGTGAGGAATTTCTACATCTCCCTTCAAACAACAGAATTTACCTAACAGCACTAACAATTGACCAGCAGATTAATGCGTGTTACACCTGATGAATATTAAATGAGCTCAGAGCAAGCTCTAGAGAGAGGAATCATCGCCCTGGAGCTGCCCAGGGAAGCGACAGGGTGGAGACATTCCTGAGGGCCAGATGTGGCTCTCTGTAGGCACTCAGACATCACCTCCAGGACAGAGACCCTTCCCAGGCATGGTGCTACTAACCACGATGGGAATCATTGTGAAATCATCTAGGAATTTATCATGAAACATTACACCATGAATTCTGTCTTCAAATTCTGATTTGGATCTCTGGAATTTAAAAAAAAAAAATGAGGCACTTGTAACAGTTGGAGTTTAGCCACCACGGGTGTTAGCATTTTCTAGAGTGGAGAAAAAAAATCAGATTAAAAAAAATTGCACTAGAAAGTGAAATTGGATTTCAAGAAAAAAAAAATCAATGAAGTAACCAGGCTATTAAAATGGAAAATAAGTCTGATGTCATTCTGAAAAATAAGAGAGTTGAGTCACCTGCAGAGCCACTTAATTAAACCCAGGAAGTAACAAGAGAGCTTGAGCAATTTCCCCAGTTAATGTCAGTATTTCAAAAAAAAAAAAAAATGAGCTAGGCGTTAGGCCACTCTTCTCATCAGAGAGTGAAATCGGTTCTTTTGCCCTCAGGACATCGTGAGACACTGGAAGTTGAGTGAGCAGGAATGTATTAAACATGAACGCACCGATGGGGAGAAAAGTGAGTTTTCACTTGGGCTCTCTGTGATGGCAGGTGATGAGGGCCAGGGGAGGGGCCCCCCCGGGAGCCTCTGGGGTGGGGAGGGGGCGTGTCAGAGGGAAAGGGAGCCAAGGGGTCCCTGGGGATTGCACTGGTTTTCGTTTCTGGCCCCCAGAGCCACTGAAAGGGGCAGCAGCCGGGTGCCTGCGGTTCTCCATCTGAGTCCGCGCTGACTTCCCCTCTTGCCTCCACCAGTGCCAGCCAGTGGGGGTGGTCTGGGTGCACCCCAAGCACTGGAATGTTGGGGTCTCACCGCAAGGCAGCATGGGGGTCAGCACTGAGGGCTCCAAGTCTAGGTCCTCCAAACCACAGCGGAGGGGGTGCCCAACCCAGAGTAGAATCTGACAACAGGGAGAACCGGAGGCAGTGCCCTGAGGACGAGTGTGTGCCCTCCCTGGGACCCTGGGACCCGCCATCGAAGCCTGCGTCCTATTAGCTGCCAGGGTTCACAGAGGTCACACCAGGTCATATGCTTATTTTCATTACTCTGCTTGCTAGTAGTGCAAAAATTAGGAACTTCAATACCCAAATCTGGCCATCTGGTTTCTGTAAGCTTCGAGACTGGGAGAACTGAGCACTCCTTGGAGCATGACGATGAGCTGAACTGGTGGCATAGCAGGTTAAGCTGCCACCTGCTAATGCAGGCATCCTCTATAAACTCCAGTTTGAGACCTGGCTGCTCTGCTCCTGATCCAGCTCTCTGCTAGTGACCTGGGAAATGTGGCAGAAGATGGCCCAAGAGTTGGACCCCTGAACCCACGTGGGGGACCCAGATGAAGCTCCTGGCTCCTGGCTTTGGCATGGCCCAGCCGCCCCAGCCATTGCAGTCATCTAAGGAGTGAACCAGCGGATGGAAGATCTCTCTCCGTGTGTATCTCCCCTTCTTTCTCTGTAACTCTGCCTTTCAAATAAATAAATAAAATTTTTAAAAAAATGATGAGCTAAACACAGAATGCAGCGGACCTGGGCACACAAGGCAGGGCTTCTCACTGGATCTGTGACGTTCGCACCCAGATCAGTCTCTTCTGAGTCATCTGAGTCCCAGTGGTAACCGGAGAGTTAAAAATTGCAGGGTGGGTGTTTGTTCACAGTCGACACCGGTATCTCATACTGGAGTACCTGGTTTGAGTCCAGGCTACTTGGCTTCTTATCCAGTTCCTGCTAATGCACACCATAGGAAGAGCAGATGGGAGCTCAAGCAGCTGGGTCCCTGACACCCCCCTGCTCCACTTCCGATCCAGCTCCCAGCTAATGCTCCTGGGAAAGCAGCAGAAGATGGCCCACGTCCTGAGCCCCTGGACCCACAGGGGACACCAGGAAAAAGTTGCTGGCTCCTGACTTCAGCCTGGCCAGTACCAGCTCTTGTGATCATCTGGAAGGTGAACAAGCAGATGGAAGATTTCTCTCTCTACCTTTGCCTCTCTCTGTGTACCTCTGCCTTTCAAATAAATAAATAAATAAATCTTCAATGCTACATGTGCAAGATCAACCAAGACCAGAGCTGAGCACCCCTCCCCCGCAAGGATAGCTCTTTGTTGCTTCATCCTGACATGAACAATGTAGCCCCTGGGGTTTCACTTTCTAACCTCTTTAAATGTTTCTCTTTCCCCTACCCTACCCCAGATGGGCTGGCTGGACCAAAGCAGAGCAGGTAAATAACTTGGGGCTCCCATTTTAACCAATCAGTCAACTGGGACCCAGGGGAGCTAATCCTCATCCTCTTTTTGAGGATTGTCGCTCTCAGGGCGGGGGACGACGCTGGAGCCTCGGGGTGTGAGGATGTGACAGGGACGTGGTGAGATGCAGAGGAGTCTGACGGTTAAGCACAGTCCCAGTCACCTCGGTCGTTCTCACTTGAAATTCCCAAGCAGTGGGGTCAGGGATGGGCGTGCCAGGAGGCAGCAGGGTTACATCCCAGGGAACTGGAGCAGGGGCCAGGGGTGTGGCTGTGCAGGGCTCATCTCCGCCTACTGCCACTGCTGCTGCGCAATCCTGGGCTGCTCATTCCTCCCCTTAAAGGAAAAGATGCGTTTATTTATTTGAGAGGCAGAGTTACAGAGGGAGAGGGAGAGACAGAGAGAGAGAGATCTTCCACCCACTGGTTTGCTCCCCAAATGGCTGCAATGGCCAGGGCTCAGCCAGGCCGAAGCCAGGAGCCTGGGACTCCGTCAGGACCTCTCCTCTGGTGGCAGGGGCTCAAGTGTCTGAGCCACCTTCCACTGCTTTCCCAGGCACAGCGTCAGGAAGCTGGATCGGAAGCGGAGCAGCCAAGACTCAAACCTGTGCTCTGATATTTGATGCTGGCGTCACAAGCTGAGCTTCACCTCCTAAGCTTCAGTTCCTTTGACTGTGAAATGGGACTTACAATTGCACCCTCACTGGGAGGTTGTGGTGAGACTCCTGGGAAGACTCGGGCAGGGTCTCAGGCACAGGATGCATGCCGAACTCTCCCCAGGGGGTACACAGTCAACCTTTGGGTTCTCCTCGGGTTGGTATTCTTTGGGCAGTGAGCTGAGAAGGCAAGAGAGGAAGCGTGGAAGGGAGTCTCACAGATGTGGGTGCCCTCTGACTTGTTCTGGGGTTCCTGTAGCACATCGCTCAGAATCACCTCTATGGCTGCAGGATTTCAAATGTTGGGGAGAGAAGATGTCAGCAGTGCAAGAGAGAAAACATGAACCCAGGATGGGCTGGACACGGACCCAGGATGGGCTAGACGCGAACCAGGGTGGGCTGGACACAAATCCAGGGTGGGCTGAACACAAACCCAGGGTGGGCTGGCACAAACCCAGCATGGACTGGACACGAACCCAGGGTGGGCTGGACACGAACCCAGGATGGGCTGGACATGAACCCAGGGTGGGCTGGACACGAACCCAGCATGGACTAGACACGAACCCAGGGTGGGCTGGCATGAACCCAGGGTGGGCTGGCTGCCACAGTAAACTGCCCCGTGCAGATGGCAGTGAGTGCCTCTCCAGGGGACAAGCTTAGGGTGGCCTTGCCCTTGGGTCAAATGATGGCACGACCACTGACCACCAGCCTGCCCTCCGCAAAAAGGCAGAGCCTCAGGGTAGGGAACTGTGCTTGGGGAGATGAATGGCTGACAGCACCCAGCTTGAGGCCCCAGAGCCTTTTAAGAACCCTTCCTGGCCGGCGCTGCGGCTCACTAGGCTAATCCTCCGCCTTGCGGCGCCGGCACACCGGGTTCTAGTCCCGGTTGGGGCTCCAGATTCTGTCCCGGTTGCCCCTCTTCCAGGCCAGCTCTCTGCTGTGGCCCGGGAGTGCAGTGGAGGATGGCCCAAGTGCTTGGGCCCTGCACCCCATGGGAGACCAGGAGAAGCACCTGGCTCCTGGCTTTGGATCAGCGTGGTGCGCCGGCCACAGCGCACCGGCCGTGGCGGCCATTGGAGGGTGAACCAACGGCAAAAGGAAGACCTTCCTCTCTGTCTCTCTCTCACTGTCCACTCTGTCTGTCAAAAACAAACAAACAAACAAACAAAAACAAACCCGTCCTGAGATGCACAGATGTCCTGCCCTCGGCTGTCACGTGCACAAGCCTTTCTCCTGCTCCTTATGCACAGGTCATGCTGGGAACTGGCCTGGAGCTCCAGTGGTCTCTAGAGAGGTCACAGAGGTGAAGCACTGCTGATGTCAAGGGTCAAGGTCAAAGATCACTTTGAAGTGGAATCAGTCGATCACTTGGTTGCAAGGGGAGAGAGGAACTCAGGCAGCAGAGGTCTGTCTCCCCTTGGGGTGGCAATACCCAGCCCTCAATTCTGAATTTCCAGGAAGGCCCACCCTGGCAAAGCAAATTTCATTTTACCTCCCAGTCTGCACCCCTCCCCTCCACCTTCAGTCATAGCCTCCTCGCTGGTTGTGTCTGATCCAGGGGAACTGGAGTTCAAGTCCTAGCTCAGCCAATGCCCAGGCCTTGGGGGTTGTGAATGCTTTGGACACTTGCTCATCTGCGAAATGGGTATGGCTGAGGGCTCCGTGTTTCTGTGGGTGAGCAGCCTGGCCTGGAGTTGGCCTCTCCTTTCTCCACCTGATTGCTGACCTGACCCGACCCTTCTCTGCACCTCCATCCATCTGTCGTGTGAGTGACCTCAGCCCTTGCTGCCCTGCTGTGGGTGAACATGCCCAACCCTGTCCTACTCCCCCCACCACACCCGGAGGCCACCTTCTCTGCCTGCCAGCTCTGCCTCCCCACTCTTGGCCTCCCGCCCTGCCTCTGACCTGGAACCAGCACACATGTGCCAGTTTCTGAGACCAGGAACAGGTGTGTGCATCTGATGGGGGAATGAGTGCATGAGTAAGAGCGAGAGCTGGAGCTAGAGAACAGAGAGGTAGAGATTGAAAGAGATGGAGAGATCACATGGCAAGGCAGGAAGGCCAGAGAGTGATTCTGGCATCGGGTTTGCTTTATTTTACCAACCCACTGTCCTGGGAACCAACTCAAGGTCCCATGAGAGCTACCTTAATCCCTCCCATGGACATCACCCCATGTCCTGCCACTAGAGCCCTCCTCTTAAAGTCCCACCACCTCTTAACACGGCCACAGGAGGACCGAACTTCCAACACATGAACCCTGGGGCCACGCACCACATCCAGCTGCCCTCAATGTCTCCAAGCAGTGCATTTGTTTTAAGTTCTTCTTTTTGTGCCATTTTCTGGGAAATGTCGCTTCCATTCGCTAGCGCGGGGGGGGGGGGGGGGGGGTTGTGTGTGGTCATGACTCCCATGACTAAGCAGCGGAGCTGGGGAAGGCAAGTTCTCCTGGTGAGGAGCTGTGAGCTGGGGCTCAGGGTGGGGTGGGGGGAGTAGTGTGAAGGAGGCGGGCCCAGGCAGGATGCAGGGTGAGAAGCTTAGAGGTGTGGGAGCAGCTCCGAGTTCCTGGGCTGCTGGCGGATGGGGTGGAGAAACTCAGAATCAGAGAAGACGGAGCAAACGCCACTGAAGCTGGGAGCTCTGGTGGCACCTTTCAAAAGCCAGTGCTGAGGCTCCCTAGCCCTGACCAGAGGGCCCGAGCCCCTTCCTGGGACACTTCCCAGCCGAGCCCTGAGGGTTCTCCACTCCACACCTGGAGCTCCCCAGGACAGGGGAGCCCAAGTGGAGTCTGAATGTCCGGCCCTCGCCCCAAAGATGAAGGACAACATCATTCTCAGACGGGAACATTCTGGAGGACACCTGGCAGCTGTCAGTGACCTGGGCCCCTCGATGGCCCCAACACGCCCATGTCTGTGTTGACAAGATGCTCGCGACCCCACGTTCTCCTCATAATGGTGGTCACGTGGGTGCAGGCAGAGCTTCCGGGAATGCAGGTCTGCTGTCTTCCAGCTGCACGAAGCCCCAGCTCCCGCTCCCTGCCCTGCAGACACCAAGTCCTTACTGGTTCACACCCGGGGCTATTTCCAAAGCAGCCCGAAGGGATCCGAGCAGCGCAGGGTTCTGGGAACAGTTCTTGGCGGACACTTCCCTTTTCTTGCACCATTGCAAGTGACTGCTGGTGGACAAATGGTGATGGGCAGGGGCGGGCCCAAGCAGGGTGAGCTGGGAGAAGTGGACCCAAGAGGGCACAGGTGTTGACCAGCTGCCTCTGCCTTCTGCAGCCCTGACGCCTGCCTGTTCAAAGAAACACCAGTGCCTGGAGAAGCAGCAGCAAGCCCCTGGCGTCACAGAGCATGAGTGTTTGCTCAGGAAGGGGTGCCAAGATGCAGGGAGCTGTCCCCTTGACACGGTGGCATCATTGGCCTGCTGAGTCAGTGCGGGTGAGGCAGAGCCGACCACCGTGTGCGGGCCCCTTGGCCACTCGCAGGCTGCGGTTACCCCGTGACTCAGTGGCATTGGGACATCTCCGGGAGCAGAGGCTGCAGAGGCGTGTGGCCAGGCGCGTGAGCTCTCAATCTTCGAGACGCTCTTGCTGAATGAGCTGAGTCATGGCCACTTACGGGAAAAGGCGCCGCTGCGCACGCCCACCGCAAACCCACAACCTGATGCAGGCGGGTGAAATTTTGAAATCTCTCTAAAAGGATTATTTTCAGCAGAACTAGTTAATATTTTTTCTAATAAAATTTAAAATTATTATAAATCTTGAAAAACCAAATGTAGAAAAATTAATTTCTTACTCTTTCTAAAGCAACCAGTAGTGGTTTATATATAATTTTTAAAGAGTTATTTGTTTATTTGAAAGGTAGAGTTATAGAGAGAGGGAGAGAGAGAGAGAGAGAGAGAGAGAGAGAGAGAGAGAAGTCTTCCATTGGCTGGTTTACCCCCACAAAAGGCTGCAATGACCACTGGTTAAAACTAGGAGCCTGGAACTCCATTCAGGTCCCCCACATGGATGCAGGGCCCAAGTACTTGGGCCATCTTCTGCTGCTTTCCCAGGTGCATTAGCAGGAGCTGGAACAAAAGTGGAGCAGCCAGGACACGAATCAGCACTCACATGGGATGCCGGCATCGTAGGTGGCAGCTTAACCAGCTACACCACAACGCCAGTCCCAAAGATACTTAAAATGTTAATCAACTTGCAAATTTGTAGCCTGCTGTAAATACAGTACAGAAAGAGGGATGGAACAGGAGGATGGGGAAGACTCGGGGAGTGCGAGTTCACAGTCCCCTCACAACGTGATCAAAGGGGCAGGTGTCTGGCCTCGCAGCGCAGGTGCACACATCCCATACCAGAGTGCCAGGCTTTAATTCCCGCTCCAGCTGCTGCCTCCAGCTCCCTGCAAATGCCAAGCCTGAGAGGCAGCAGGCGACGGCCAAGGTGATGGATTCTTGCCACCCATATAGGAATCCCCAATGGAGTTTCCAATTACCAGCTTGAGCCTGGCCCAGCCTTGGCTATTTCAGGCATTTGGGGAGTGAACCAGTAGATGATCTCTCTCTCTCTCTCTCTCTCTCTCTCTCTCTCTCTCTCTCTCCCCCCTCCCTCCCCCTCCCCCCTCCTCTCCCTCTCAAGTAAATTTTTTAAAAATGTAACAATGTGATCAAGCATCTATTCACTTAAATGTCTGCACAGCATTGGTGCTTCCCGTTTGCTTTGTGGATAAAGATCTCCTGAGATCTGTAGGGAGCAATGTTTGCATGTTTTAAGATGTTTTCCTTTCCCTGGGGTATTTTTGCTTCTTCCGGGACACCTGGCGCTTCCTCTGGGAGCTCTTGGCCCAGCAGCGTTCGCCCCATCCCAGGAGCCCGGGCTGTCCAATCACGGGGTTGGGGGAGGGGGAGATGGCAGCAGGCATGGTTGTCGGGGAGCAGCTGGTGTGGTTGTCTCCCACTCGGTGGCGGGACCCACTCTTGCTCTGCAGATGTGTGTTCGGGGAAGAGGACTTGCCTCACCCACCTGATGCCCAGGCAGCTGTCCCTCCCGCTAGAGCAAACCTGAGCTGCTCCAGCGGGCGGAGAAGTGGGGGGACAGAGAAACCACAGACCTCAGAGCCAGGAGGGAGCCTCCGTGGGCCCAGGGAGGGGGCGTCTCCTGCAGCCTTGGGGCGCAGCCTGGCCTCCCCTGCCTGGCTCACCAGCCGGCCAGGTCTGCCCAGCCTCTCTCCAGTCCCTGGCCACGCCCTCTGCTCTGCTTCTCCTCCCCAAACCTTCGTGACTCCATTACCTATGAGGCGGCTGTCTCTGAGAGAGGAGGGAAGACACGAGAATCACCCACAGCTTCCAGCCGGCTTGTCCCTGTCCCTCTGCCCAGGAAAACTCTGCTCAGACCCCTGTAGGACACGCTCCCCTCCCCCCACCCTGCCCTGGCTTCCACCGTTTCCCCTGCTCCACCAACAGCTTTTTTTTTTTTTTTTGTAAGATTTTATGTATTTATTTGAGAGGCAGAGTTATAGACAGAGAGAAAGGTCCTCCATCCATTGGTTCACTCCCCGAATGGCCTCAACAGCAGGAACCAGGCCGATCTGAAGCCAGGAGCCAGGAGCTTCTTCCGGGTCTCTCACATACATGCAGGGGCCCAAGCACTTGGGCCATCTTCCACTGCTTTCCCAGGCCATAGCAGAGAGCTGGATGGAAAGAGGAGCAGCCAGGACTCCAACTGGCACCTTTATGGGATGCCGGCACCACAGGCAGAGGCTTGGCCCACTGTGCCACAGTGGCGGCCCCTCCAGGGACATCTGACCTTTGCCCATCCCCAGACCGACAACCAGAGTCCTAGAAGCCCATTCCCGCAAGCCTCCTGCCTGGACGGCCTCTCTCCAGGGCCTCTTCTGATGAGTGCTTTTTATTTTGTAAGACCTGAGTGATGACTTCAGCCCTGCCACAGAAGGAAAGGAGAACTCCTGTTCGCAGCCTGGGCCTCGCTGCTGGCCGTTAGCCAGGCCTCTTCTGCTTCTGCCCGCTCTCATCTCTCCCTCTCTGGGTCTTTCCTCCCACCTCCATCCACTCCTTCCCCTCCCTGCCTTCTTCTCTCTCTCTCCCTGGCTCCCTTTTCTTTTCTACTCTCCTACCCCACTTTCTCAGCAGTGCCCTGCCCTCAAGGGGCCCCAGCCTGAGCACAAAGGTTGCAGTCCTTACCCATCCTGCCACAGGCCCAGGGCTGCTGTCCCACCTTGGCTGGCACACTCACCACCTGTTCTGTGACAGGCACCGCCCTCCTGCCACCTGCCCTGCTGGACAGAAGTGCCAGCTCTCCTCCACCATCCCTAAAGACTGGCTCTTTCTCTCGGAAGCAGGCCGGAGCGGACGGTGAAGTGACAGGTGCAGTACCCACCCTCCCATCCGTGGGTTCGCAACCACATTCCACAACTATGAAATGTAAAATTCCAGAAGTGAACAATGGGAGAGTTTTAAATGGCATACCAATTCTGACCAGCCTCACGCTGCTCCACCCCACTCAGAGCCACCTGGGCCGTGACTCAGCCTGTCATCCAGGGAGTTCACACGCATGCGAGACAAGCACTGGTCTCTATTGTCAGGTGGACCATCCGGGTGCCGTGGTGCTCATGTGCGGGGCTGGTCCTACCCCTGTATGGGGCACCTCCCTGTGCTTAGGGGGTACCACTGCACACAGCCCCCGACTCCCCTTGTGGTCCCCAGGGGCCATCTCCCCAGCTCCCTCCCTCTTACTGAACAACATCTCCTGTGCACCCAGCTTTTTCCTCCCAGAGCACACTGGACCAGGGCAGCCGCCTGGCTTCCCTCCCGCTGCCCCACCAGGGCTTCCAGGGCCCTCCAGGAGGGGTAGCCTCCTTCTACACACAAAGATATTCGGGGCTCTTTCGTCACATACAATTCTTCCAAGAATGTATTGCCAGGGAAAAGAATTCCCCGAAGAATTGGCATGTTTTCTTTTACCGGACAACAAGAGCTGCATTCCTTTCTGGTTTCCTCTCCTTCCAGGAAGCTCGGAGCTGTGCGAGCGCTGGCTGCAGACACAACCGTCAGCCCCCTTCTCTGTTTGCTTCCTGCCCTGTCTGTCCAGGTTACCCGGGAGTGCATGTCCCTGTGTGTTAACAGCCGGCCGAGTGCTGACAACCCGTAGGAGGCTGTCCAGGCCTGTGGGGTGGTCTTGACGCTGTGTCCCGGCCCTCCCTCCCTGTTTCCCCCATCACACCTGCTGCAGAGTCCTCTCTACACATTGGCCTGAGGGACTTGCTGTTGGGGTGAACCTGTCTTTGGGATTACTGTGCCGTCCCAAGTGATCCTTGGTCCCTCCATCTCCTGAAATGAGAATTTTCCAAAGACAGAAATCTCTGGTGGTCTGGACCTGGGAGCCTGCTGCAGCCCCTGGCCAGAGGACCAAGCTTCAACTTCCCTATCAGCTCCATCTTTCACCCCATCTGGGACACTCCCAGGAGGGAGATGAGGAAAATGGGATTTTCCCATGTTAAAAAAGGATGAAATCCCGTTATTTGTGACAACATGGATGTACCTGGAAGACATGTTCAGTAGAATCAGTCAGACCCAGATGGACAGATATCACGTGTTCTCTCTCGTATGTGCAATCTTCAAAAGCTGACCTCACAGAAGCGGAGTGGTTGGGGCCGGCGCTGTGGCGTAGCATATGCAGTGCAGGCATCCCATATGGGCACTGGTTCAAGTCCCAGCTGCTCCACTTCCGATCCAGCTCTCTGCTATGGCCTGGGAAAGCAGTAGGAGATGGCCCAAGTCTTTGGGCCCCTGCACCCACATGGGAGACCTTGATGAAGCTCCTGGCTCCTGGCTTCAGATTGACATAGCTCCAGCCATTGTGGCCAACTGGGGAGTGAACCAGCAGATGAAAGACTTCTCTCTCTGTCTCTCTGCCTCTGCTTCTCTCTGTGTGTAACTTTGACTTTCAAATAAACAAATAAATCTTAAAAAAAAAAAAAAAAAAAAAAAAAAAGCTGAGTGGTCTTCAGAGGCTGGGGAGAGGCTTGGGACCAGATTGGGTATTGGTACTAAGAGTTAGATAAGAGGAATCAGTCTTGGTGGCTCCCAAAGGAACTTCAAAAAGTTCACGAAATGGTTCAATAGGTTAATCTTCCTTCTATGGAGTCGGCTTTCCTTATGGTCGCTGGTTCTAGTCCTAGCTGCTCCTCTTCCAATCTAATGCTCTGCTGTGGCCTGGGAAAGCAGCAGAAGATGGCGCAAGTGCTTGGGCCCCTGCACCCATGTGGGAGACCCGGATGAAGCTCCTGGCTCCTGGCTCCTGGCTTCAGACTGGCCAGCTTCGGCCGTTGCAGCCCATATGGGATGCCTGCACTGCATACGCTTCCAGCAGTGTTCTGGAATCTCTCTCTCTTTTTTTCTCTCTCTGCCTTTCTGTAAGTATGCCTTTCAAATAAATAATCTTTTAAAAAAGAAAGAAATCAGAGTTTGAATGGGATTGGCTCAACTCTGGCTGTTGTGGCCATTTTGGGAGTGAACCAGTGGATAAAAGACCTTTCCCTCTGTCTCTGCCTCTCACTATCTGCAACTCTACCTCTCAAATAAATAAATAAAAATCTTTAAAAAAAGAAAAGAAAAAGTTTTTTATTTTTATTTTTAATTCCACTTCCCATGAACATTTTTGAAGTGCCTTTATTATATTACACAGTAAGGGGATGATGGAAAATAATAACATCTTGTATATTTTAACCATGCTAAAATTTTGAATATTTTCATGACAAAGAAATGATAAATCTTTAAGAGGATAGTTTTTATTTACTCTGATTTGAGCATTATACAATGTATACCTGTATTGGAACATCACAGGGCACCCCATAAATAGGTACAATCTTTATATGTCAATTAAAAGTAAACAAATTAATTTTTCTTTAAGATAGAATTTGGGTCTGGCAGGTGGAGGACGGCCAGAAACTGTCAAACCGGAAGCTCTTGTTCCTTCCCCAGAGGAACCTGCACTCCTCCACCCGGCCGGGCCCAGAACTGAGGGTGTGGAGCCATCTGGGCGCTGCACCCGTCCGTGCCTCAGGCTCCTGATCAGGCCCTCAGTCAACCAGATGCACCTGCCGTCGGCCGGGAAGCCGTTTGTCGAGGACCTACCCTGCCTTTTGCCAAGTCTCAAGGCTCCTCCTGCTCTGGTGAGACAGGCTGCTCTCGGAAGCTGGTATTGGTTCCAGCTTCATCTTGTTTGGGAGACAGACAAAAAGAGAAAGGCAGAAACAGAAAGAGAAAGATTTCACATTCATTAGGTCACCCCCAAATGCCCACAGTGGTTGGGGCTGAGCCAGGGCTAAAGCTAGGAGCTGGGAACTCAATCCAGACCTCCCAGACGGGTGGCAGGAGCCCGGTTACCTGAGCCCCCGTCACTGCCTCCCAGCGTCTGCATTGCTAGAAGCAGGAGTCCAGGAGCTGGAGCCAGGCATCGGCACCCAGGTGTGTTAACTTCTAGGCCCAAGGCGAGCTTCGAAGCTTATCTTAAATCATCACTTGTGTGTGGACAGTAAAAGTGCCCTATCTTTTCTTGTGTACATGCTCACTCAAAGGAAAACAGAGACATAAAAGTCATTTTAAAGTCAGCCGGAAAAGTGCTTCAAGTATGAAGTTTACAATCTGAGCCTGTGACCTCGACTACCTTAACTAGTGGTCACAGAATGGCCAGATACCAGGTATTTGAGGCCTCCAGACATCATGCCATCCTCACTGGTTTGCTGGGTAAGAGTCATCCGTCTCTACTTCCAGACTTCGCACTGAAGCCGCTCCAACACAAGAGGTTGGACAGCAATCCCATAACCTGGGAGTCCCCCATATGGCACCACCCAGCCCAAGAGCAAACCAGGAACACAAGCGATGGGCTGGGAGTGGCTCATGCTCCTTCCTGGGCTTGTCTGCCTTGCCAGGAAACCTTCTGTTCCAAACTGAGAAGGGTGTACGGTGAGCAGGTCTCTGGGACCGGGTCGGCACTCCCGCTCTCACCCCGTGAATGCCTTTCAAGTCTGCGCAGAGTCTGGGCTCTCCCTTGCTCTGGCCTTCTGCTCAAGCTGGGGCCCATTTCCCCCAGGCTGACTCATCTCCTTCCAGCTTCCCATCGCAGCCTGGAAGCCTTCTCCTATCCCCTCCAAGACAGGTCAGGGCCTCCTCAAGCCCCTGAGGCCCCAGCCTTGCCTTCCCTCACGCCACCCCTGCATTGCAGTACTCAATTGCTTGTCTTCCCGTGGACGGGGACCAAGTCAATCTGAGTCATTCAGACACCCCGAGGGCTCCTTGCAGAGTACGGCAAACAGCAGGCTGCCAGAAACACTCCTTTGCATGAAGAATCCCCAGATGGACTGACCAAGCTGGGGAGAGTCAAGCAGCCAGCAGGCAGAGCCCAGCACTGGAGGGGTGCAGACCCTCCACATCCAGTGAGCTGGTCACTTCTAGCCTTTCCTGCTGCTGCCCAGCCCCCACCATAGGGTCACCCAGGGGAGCTACATAGCAATTACTGGGGAACGAGTGAGGGGGAAAATAATGAGTTTGTGGGCAAAGAAACCCTATTTTTTTTTAAAGATTTAGAAAGGCAAAGTTACAGCGATGCAGAGGCAAAGAGAGAGAGAGAAAGGTTTTCCATCAGATGGTTCACTCCCCAGATGGTTGGGACAGCCAGAGCTGGACCCATCCAAAGCCAGGAGCCAGGAGCTTCTTCCGGGTCTCCCACACAAGTGCAGGGGCCCAAGGACTTGGGCCATCTTCTGCTTTCCTAAGCCATTAGCAGAGAGCTGGATTGGAACTGGAGCAGCCGGGACTCAAATCGGTGCCCATATGGGATGCCGGCACTGCAGGCAGTGGCTTTACCCACTACGCCACAGCCCCAGCCCCAGAGAAATCCTGTCTTAGAAAATGGATGGTGTGGCCCCAGCTGTGTCTCCAGAGACTTCAACAATGTTCTCGGAGTCTCAGCAATAACTTGGGAACGAGGGGTTACTGCACTCACTGTCTGCTGTAGAAGCTTGCAGAGTTATTTCATTTTTTTTTTAATTTGGATAATGTAAAAATCGTGTTTGTCACCAGTAGCATTTCAGCTATGAACAACAACGATGGATTCATGCTTGCGAACAAGGATTTTTCTTTGAACTGAGTTCTCTCAACTTCCTACCCCCAATCAGTCCCTCCTACACACGGCCACCCTTTAACGCCCTAAGTCCCAAGGGACTGTGGCAAGGTCCCCTGTCCCACACGTCCCCGATCTCCCTGCCCCTTGCCTCCTGCTCAGATGTCAGGGGCCTCCTGGTGACCCTGCAGACCCCCAGACCTTCTTCCCACTGAGTGATGGGAGGCAGAATGTCTGTGCAATATACACGGCGGTTCCCCAAGGCCGACCCGCATCAGAGCCACCCGAGCTGGTGAAAATCGAGATTTCTGGGCCTCACCCCCCGAGTGTCTGTTTCTCTAGGTCCCAGGTAGAAGCCTGGGATTCAGAGAGTCTGCATTTCTGCCAGTTCCTGGGTGTTGCCGGTGCTGCAGGGCCAGGTAGCACACTCTGAGGACGTTGTAGCCGTACGTCCTGACTCCGTGCTCCTTCTGCCAGGGCCCGGCTGGCACCTTCCCTGGGGACCCAGGCCATCCTGGCCCTTCCCGATGCCTGCTGCCTCGGCACCGCACCATCACAACAGCCGCCTCTTACTGGTGTTCTCTTCCCTCTCGGCCTAAATCAGCTTTAATCATGTTTCCCTCCATGTGGCCTGGGCCCAGCCAAGCCTTGGCCGGAAGATACCACACAGGCGCAAGTCAGCATGACTGCGTGCAGAACACAGAGAGGGGTGGGGGGAGAGAAAAGGGGCCGAGGGCCTTGGAAACAGAAGACAGAGGGAGAAAGAAGAGTGAAGACACAGGAGAAGGTGTTTTTCGGTCCCACTGACGCAAGGTGACTAGGGAGCTGGCAGAGGCCCAGGTCCCAGAGCGCAGAGGAAGCAAGCCAAAGGACCCTAACTCCTCTCTGTGCACAGAGTTGCCGCCCACCAGAAAACCAACCCAAGCCAGGTGTCAGAGGACAGTGACTGACAGCCAGCCTCCTTTCGAAGTCTCCTGGTCACTGTCAGTCCAGACACACGCAGGAGCAGGGGTAGAAAGCATGCAGGCAGGTGCACCCTCTCCAGGACTTGGGCCTAGACCCATTTGTCCTTGAGTCAGGAGAATCAGCCACCGGCAGGAAGGGGAAGTGGTTGCGGTGTGGGGAGAGCATCTGGGCCTGCACAGATGTCAGCGCTGGCACTGGAGGCAGGAAACCCCCGCTCCGGTCCCAGCCCTCCTGGTGCTTGGGAATCACCTGGGCCCCTCCCACTGACTCTGGTGGAAGTGGCCTGGGGTGGAGCCTGCTTGCCAAAGCGGTCCCCATATGCCGAGTCTCACTGACGTGGCCCCCTGGGGCTCCGTCCACCTGCCATGGACATGGGCCTGAGATGCTGCCTCAGCAAGTGTGGAATCGGGGGTCGGGGGAGAGGTCCACGAAGGGGCACAAACAAGACCAGAAAGTGGATCAGCCACAGAAGCATCTTGCAGAGCAACCACACTGCGTGCTCCCCCTGTCCCCCTGTTCCCCCCAGAAGCCCACTTCGCAGGGTACCCCCACATGAGGTGACTCGGCACCCTGCCTCGGGGACCCCAGGGGTCTCTTCCATCAGCCTGACTCCCCGCTCGGAGCCACCCCTCAGCCACTGGAACTCACTGCAGCAGGATGAGGCCTTGGTTTTCTCAGCTGTGTCCTAGGGAGCTTTGGTAGGGATTCGACAAGAGAACGTGTGGCCTTGGGGATGGCGCTGGGGCGAAGCAGGTTAACGCCCTGGCCTGAAGCACCGGCATCCCATATGGGCGCTGGTTCCAGACCCTGCTGCTCCACTTCCTGTCCAGCTCTCTGCTGTGGCCTGGGAAAGCAGTGGGAGATGATCCAAGTCCTTGGGCTCCTGCACCTGCTTGGAAGACCCGGAAGAAGCTCCTGGCTCCTGGCTTCGAATCGCTGCAGCTCCAGCTGTTGTGGCCAATTGGGGAGTGAACCATCAAATGGAAGACCTCTCTCTCTCTCTCTCTCTCTCTCTCTCTGCCTCTCCTCTCTCTGTGTAACTCTGACTTTCAAAGAGGTGGGAAAGGCAGAGGCGAGGGTCCTGCGGCTGGAGCTCCAGGGCCCAGAGGCTGACCATGCAAGTGAGGCCCGGATGCTACTGCCCCTCCCCGGCTCTTCAGTGGCTCCCTCTTCCCCTGCTATGCAAAGAAGACAAAGCCTAAGTGGACGGCTCTGCTTTCTGGAAGTGAGGATAGGGGGTGACAGGAGGGGAGGGGAGGGGACTAGGTCTCCTCCTGTATAGACCCGGGAGCATCCTTACATCAGAGGAGCGGGATGTCGCTGTGTGAGGTGTGAGGACCCTCTGAGCACAGCACACCTGTAACTGGGGTGCTCCAGGGAACGGGGGGGAGGGACTCCTGCCATCGTCATCTCCTTCAGACTCGGGGGATTCTGCAGCCTTCGCCCCTGCCCTCTTTAAAGCCATCTGTTTGTGTTCACAGAATTAATTAGTAATCAACCAGGCTAAGTCGCTCTCATCTCCCAGAGGAAGTCCTTTCAACCGAGGACCAAAAACTAAGCCAAAGAAGTAGCCTTCTGACAGTGGGCATTTCAGCCGTCAACCGACAGATCGCAGGAGGGAATGTTTTCCAGTGGGCAGATCCCCAGCTTTCAAAACACTTCCTGCTGGGGCCGGCGCTGTGGTGCAGCGGGTAAAACTGACACCTGCAGTGCCGGCATCCCCTATGGGCGCCGGTTCAAGTCCTGGCTGCTCCACTTCCCCTCCAGCTCCCTGCTAATGGCCTGGGAAAAGCAGCGAAGATGATCCAAGTGCTTGGGCCCCTGCACCCACATGGGAGATGCAGACGGAGCTCCTGACTCCCGGCTTCCGCCTGCCCCAGTGCTGACCCTTGTGGCCATCTAGGGAGTGAAGCAGCAGATGGAAGAGCTCTCTCTTCTCTCTCTCTGTCTGTCCCTCTCTCTCTGTGTAACTCCGATTTTCAAAATAAATAAATAAATCTCTAAAAAATGAAAAGGCCTGCTGTTCCTGCCCGAGCTGCAGAAGCACTGGCCCCAGGGCGCTGCTGGTTAGAATCATAGCCCCGAGGCCACGAGTCAAGGAGGTTTGCCTTTGGCGCCTCTACCTGAAATCAAAGCTCCGCCAGCCCGGCAGATTCCCCTTTCATGGTCCCGGCCCCCCCATCTGGCTAGTGCTGCTCTGAGGCCAGGGATCGCTGAGGGTGGGTGCTTCTGCACGACAGAGGCTCAGGCAACAGGCAGGCGCCGTAGGGTGGGCAAGCACCCGAAGCCACCTCTGCCTCTTTTTCCGCAGCGAAGGAGTCAGAAGAGCAGCACCTGCCTTTGGGCTCCTCATCTGCCCTCACCACTCCCAGCCCTTCCTGCTACGCTCACAGCAGGCTGGATGCCCACTTCCCAGGTAGGGATACTGAGGCCCCAGGACTTGGAGGCGGATTGGAACCTGCAGGGTGTGCTCTCCGCCTCTCCGCCACACCCCTGCAGTCTCACCCTGAACTTTCTGCCTTTGCCACACAGCTGTGTCTGCACTACAGCTCACCCCAGAGGAGCGCCTGGAGCTCACGCCCCCCAGCCCCCACCCCAGCACCCGCCCAGGGAGGTTTCCTGAGCCTGGCAGTGATGGCCGCAAGCAAAGAATGGAACCAAGGGGGAAAGGGCAGTGGCTCATTCTGGAACAAGAAGACTTTTCTGTGTCCTCCAAGTCCCGGTGTTCTCGGGGACCTGTGATCTTACTGCTCAGCGTGCAAGCCCCGTCCATGCTCCAGCCCCACTGCCCTCCTCGGCAGACTGGAGGGTCACGCTGAATGTTCTGGGAGCCCCCACACCACGGTAACGCAACTTCAATTTGTGTGGTGCAGCCACACAGGGGTTCTGAGAAAATGCACAGCTCCCTTTGCCAGCGCCTCTCACACTGGTGGTTGGCAGGAAAAAGATTAGAACGCCCTGGACGTCTCATTGAGAAGTCAACCAGAGAGCGGGCAAGACATAGAGAAAGAGATCTTCCATCTGCCGGTTCACTTCCCCTGGCCGGGCCAGGCTGAAGCCCGGAGCCAGGAACCCCATCCTCACTTCTCATAGGGGTGCAGGGGCCCAAGCACTTGGACCATCTTCTGCTGCTTTTCCAGCTGCACTAGTGGGAAGCTGGATCGGAAGTGGAGCAACCGTGACTCCAACCAGCTCTCCGACATGGGCTGTTAGTATCGCAAACAGTGGCTTAACCCGCTGTGCCCCAATGCCAGTCCCCTGGCTTTGTCTGTTCTTGAACTTGATGTAAAAAGAACCCTACATGGCCTCTTTGTGGGTGTCTGCCTGGCTGAAGGGACAGCCTCAGGCTGGGCCTCCGGGCGCCCTTTGTGGCAGGGGGAATCCCAGGCTCACAGAAGCTGAGCTCACTGCCCAGCGAGCCTGCGACTACAGAGCAAGCCCCTCTGTAGGAAGCATCCAGCCACCCTCCTCTGGAGAGGACCAGAGTCTCTGCCCCTCCAGGAAGGAGGAGTCGTGAATCCATGCTGCCTTCCTTTGGGGACCAGGTTGCAACCAGGATTTGCCAGGCCCAGGTCACCTTCCCCGGGGAACGTGAGGGTGGGGAGACAACCCTGCTGCCATGTTGTCCTTCCAGTCTAAAACTCCTAACTTCCTCTTCCCCTTTCTTTTACCCCCGGGCAGCGTGCTCCTCTGATCGCCTGCTGCATTATTTCCAGAGTTCACCATTGAACTTGGCTGGAGGGAGAGAAGGGAGAATGGAGCTACACTCTCTTGTCTGGATCAGAATCTTCGCATAACTCTTGAAAACGAAAGCATTCATTGACTGAATCATCCCAAAGATAGCTTTGGATGCAATTTATTGGCCTAAATATAGCTGAGCTATAAAAAAGAAAATAAAATCTCTGGCTCTCAAAAGTAGTAGGATCTCAGATGCCGAGCAACCCTCCCTCACACCCATCCTTCCCCTTTGGGGCCATCACTTGGGGGCCGTCAGAGTTACCCACCCAGTGGCTTCCTTGTTGACTCCGGGTGTTGATGTTCAAGGAAAACTCCATGGAATCTGTGGGGCAGAGCTGGGGAGAAAAAGGCAGAGTTGCCTCTTTTAGTTGTTATAACTAGAAAATCTCCAGACAATGCATGAACAGTCAGCAACGAGGAATGCAGGTTGTTGACAGAAAGAATCTCACATGGGATGGAGAGAAAGCAAGGCCAGTGAGCTTTTCAAACATATGTTAATACCTCCCACCCCAGCTAGGCAGGAACCTGCCTCCGAAACAGGAAACAGGACATACCAGCCGCGAGACTGCCCGCCTGGCCCCCGAGAGCCCAGCTGGCCCCCTGATCACGCTCCTATTTCAAGTCGGTGACGCAGGTCTTGTTTTCCTTCGCTGCACCTGACACAGTGACTTCAGCACAGGCCGAGTCCATGTGAGAAGGGAGGGGGCTGTTTCTAGACCTGGGCTCGCGGCCTGCTGCCTCTGCCTGGTCCTGGGCGCCTTCGAAGAAGCAGGTGTCCTCTGCATGTCCCCCTCGGGGCCCCACCAGAGGGAGCCTTGTCCGAGAGCTGCCTTTGGAGGCACAGACACGGAGGCCAAGGGCGACCCCTGGCTCTCCCCACCGCAGCACACACCACACCCTGGGCTTCCGGGGCCAGCTCACACCCACCTTGCAGTGGAAGTGGCCCCCGGGCCGTGCTGGCCCTGCTCTCTCGGGAACGCAGGAGGACACAGACCTGGACCCCACTGTTCTGTCTCTGGGCCAGTTGCTTGGCTGGGCCTTGGTCTCCTGCTTTACACTCAGCCGTCGCTCCTTACCCCTCTGGAACGTGTCTCCTGAGCCCCAGAGGATGCCTGCAACTGTAGCTGGTGCCAGATCTCACACATTCTGTGACTTTTCTCTGTGAATACACACCTGTGATAAAATTTAACTTATAAATTAGGCACAGTACAAGATGAATGACAATAACTAACAGTAAAATAGAACAACTACAGCAATTCAATAACAAAACAGCCAGCACCACTACCCTAACACTTTGAGTTCATTGTGAAATAACATGGGCGCCTGTTCGAGTCCTGGCTGCTCCTCTTCCGATCCAGCTCTCTGCTATGGCCTGGGAAAGAAGTAGAAGATGGCCCAAGCTCTTGGGCCCCTGCACCTGCGTGGGAGACCCGGAAGAAGCTTCTGGCACCTGACTTCTGATCGGCACAGCTCTGGCCATTGAAGCCATTTGGGGAGTGAACCAGTGGATGGAAGACCTTTCTTTCTGTCTCTCCCTCTCACTGTCTGTAACTCTCTCTCTCAAATCAAGACAGCTAAGTGAGTCACGGGCAGGTTGCCACGTAGTGTAAGTACGCAGGACAAAGGGAAGATTCACATCCAAGGTGGATGGAGTGGGATGGCATGAGACGTCATCACATGGCTCAGAACAGCTCACAGTTGAAAGCTTACGAGTTGTTTATTTCTGGATGTTTTCATTTAATATTTTTGGACGAGGGTTGACCTCAGGTAACTGAAACTGTGGGAAGCAAATCATGGCCAGGGGAGGACCACTGTGAATCAGACCACCCTCAGTTACGTAGATTAAGTGAGAGATTGTAGGTCAAAGCTCTCCATGGTGCTGACCGTAGGATGTGCTCAATAAATTCCAGCTATTAATATAGTTGTAGCTGTAGCTGTCATTCTCAGAATGCTCAAGGCATTTCATGCATGCTGTTTGACTTGATTTCTAAAGGGCTGTATATTTAATTAATTTAATATTCTCTACAGTTATGCAATATGTAGTTCTACCTTACCATACACTTGGTCCCATAACTCCTTTAGGTGTCTGGTTTCAGAGGCCACTCTCTTCACCTCCTACAGGGGGCACTGTTCTGACTGCCGTGTGAGGCTCATCTGGTCTTAGCACTTCTGAGGGGGTCGCTGTCCCTGGGCAGTACATGAAGGCAGGATGGTCAGACTCATGGAGTGAGCTGACAAGCCACAGGGCCACGGACTGCAGTGGTGGTGCCTGGGGCAGCACAGCAGACAGCACGGTATCCCAGGCCCAGCAGCAGCAGCATCGAGCTCACAGCAAGTACGGTGATGAGCGTTCTATACACCTGCTCTCATTTAACTCACAACTGCGGACACTGACTCTGTCGTAAACCCCACTTCAGACGATAAGACCAAAGTTCAGAGAGACCAATGACGCTTCACAGGGCACACAACTAGGGAGTGGTCCTATTGCCCGGTCTGCATGTACAAGCTTTGTCTCAACACCTGTGCTGCCAGCTACTGCAGTGCCCAAACAGAACCCCTAAGAACAACTTGAACCACTGACTGATTCATGCAGCCAGTGGAAAGAGGCCAGTCTATTTTCCATAGATTCCTTGGGATTCTCTATGTGCACAATGACATCGTCTGCAAAAAAGAAGAAAGTTTTACCTCTTTCCCAACCATCACGAAGTATTATTTCCTTTTCCTGCCTTATTGCAGTGGCTAGATCTCCCCGTGCTACATTGAATATGCGTCATGAAAGTGGATTGTCTCAGCTTGCTCTAGACCTTAGCAGGAATGTATTCAGTGTCATTAAATGCAATGTCTGGTGTAGATTTTTGGCAGGTGTTTTTTGTGAGGTTGAGGAAGTGCCCTTCTATTTGTAGTACATTCTTCTTTTTTAAATCATTCACTGGTGTTGAATCTTTTTACATGATTTTTCTGCATCAGTTGATGTGTTCATAGATTTTTCTTCTCTAGCCCATTTTTCAAATATTGAAAAACTTAGTCATGGTGGACTTTCCCCTTTTATATGTTGTTGAATTTGATGAATTAAATTTGATGGGGGTAACTTTTCCACATCTAAGTTCATAAGAGATATTGGTCTTCAGCTTTCTGTTTTGCATACTACCTCCAGCTGCCTTTGATATAAGAGTAATTATGATCTCATAAAAATGGCATTGAGAAGTGGCCCCTCCTCTCCTACTTACTGGAAGATACTATGCAGAATTGGTATTAATTCTTCTTGGAATGTTTGGTTATAGTTTCCAGAGGAACCATTTTGGACCTGAAGATTTCTTTTTGGGGTAGTACTTTAATTACAGATTCAATTTCTCAGGATGGACCTAAAAGCACAGTGTACTAAGCTACCTCTTGGGACGCCCACATCCCATGTCAGAGCACCTGGTTTTGGTCCCGTCTACTCAGCTTCTGATTCAGCTTCCTGCTAATGTGCATCCTGGGTAGCAGTAGATGATGTTCAAGTACTGGCGTCCCTTTCACTCATGGAAGAAGCCCCGCTGGAGTTCCAGGCTCGTGGCTTCATCCTGGCCCAGCCCTGGCTACTGTGGGCATTTGGGGTGTGAACTAACAGACGGAAGATACTGCTCTGTTTATCTTACTGTTGCTCTTTCAAATAAGTAAAACAAAATAAACACTTAGAAATCTAGTTTCTTTATTAGTCACAGAAATATGCAGATTATTCATTTTATCCTGGCTGAGTGTCAGGAGTTTGTGCCATGAGGAATTAGTCCATTTCTTCTAACTTGTTGAACTCATGAGCTAAAAGCCATTTGAAGTACTTTCTAAATTGTTCAGTGGCTGCAGGATCTGTTGTGGTGTTTTCTGCTTCATGCCAGATATCGGTGATTTGTGTCTTTTCTCTTTTTACCTTTGATAATCTTGCTGGAAATTTTTAATTATATTGATTTTTAAGAGCTGTCTGTTTCCAGTTTTTCTATTGCTTTCCAGTTTTCATGTTCATTGATTTCTGCTCTGTGTTATTTTTTTCCCTCTTCTGTTTGCCTTGAGTTTATTTTGCGGAGTTTTTCTATTCTCTTGAAGTAGGAATTTAGATCGCTGTTTGGAGATGTTTCCTCTTCTCTAACATAAGCATTCAGTCCCATAAATTTCTCTCTCGGCACTGCTTGAACAACATCTCACACATTTTAACAAGCTCGGTTTTCATGTTCAGTTTTATGGATTTTTTAGATTTCCTTTGAGATCTCCACTTGACTCTTGAATTATGCAGAAGTTTGCTGTTTAGTTTCCAAGTGTTGGGAGATTCTCCTATCGACTTTCTGCTTTGATTTCTAGTTCGAGTCCATTATGGTCTGATGGCATACTCTGTGTGTGACTGCATTTCTTCCCAACTTGTGAACATTGTTTAAACACCTAGGACATCTGAGAGAATGTTCCATGGACCTTTAACAGAAGGTGCATCCTGCAGCTGTCGGACAACGTGTGCTACAAACGTCAGTGGGACCAGTGAGTTGATGGTGGCATTGCCTTCTCTGATATTCTTGCTGATTTCTCTCCCAGAGTTCTAACACAAGTTTGGGGAACTCAGGGGTTCTGGATTTCTTCTTTCAGTTGTCTGAATTTTGGCTTCACACACATGAAACTGTTGTTGCCCCACAAAACTGCTACATCTTCTGGGTGGATTAATCCTCTTTCTCATGAATAATGCCGCTCTTTGCCTATAGCAACCTTCTTCGCTCTGAAGTCTGCCTTGCCAGATAGTAAAACAACCACTCATGTCTCCTAACGACTGCCTGGTGCATCTCCTCCCAGTCTCCTGCTGTCGGCCTACCTGTGCCACTGAATTTGAGGTTTGTTTCTTGCAGGCGACACACAGTAGGGTCACTTTTCTTGATCTACTCTGCCAGTCTCTGCATTTTAATTGGTTTATTTAGAGCATTTACATTTAAGATAATTTTGATATTCTAGGATTGAATCTGACATTGTATTAATTTTTTTCTGTTTCTCATTCTTGTTTTTTTTTCCTTGCCTTCTTATGCATTACTTCAACATTCTTCAGAGTTCCATTTTGATTTAATGATAACACTTTCTAGTCTGCTGCTTTGTGTGGTTTTCTTAGCCATGACTGTGTCAGGAAGCTCTGCTGTTGGGCAACGTTCGTGGGTGGGGAAGAAGCCACTGGCCTGGGTCTCCTTTACCCCACTGGACAGTGCAGGGAGACACACGGCTTCACTGCTGCCTCCATGCAGAGTCAGGCACCGCAGGGGTCCCGATGGTGGGCCAGGGGCCAGAACGGCTCAGGGCTTTGCTGCTGTTGCTTGAGTACACTGTCTGCAAGGACATGGACTGTGAAACGGGAACTCAGACTTTCTGGGTCTCCGTCGGGCTTCCTTTTCCCTGGACTGTGCTCTCAGAAAACAAGACATTCTTGGTGGTGGTGGTGGTATTTCTGTGCCTGTTGGTGATCCCAGCTTGCACACCTCTGCAGAGCCCAGCCCAGGGTATATGGGAAACCGAAAGAAAACCCAGGGAACTCCCCAGGTTACGTTTCTCAAGCGCTTTCCTGCCAGGCCACCATTGTTGTTTCTTCTAGCTTTCAGAGCTGTGACTCACTGTCCACCGAGTAGCTGTATGCAGAGGAGCAGGGCCTGCTACGGCGTTTATGCCACTTGTCCCAGAGCTGCACACAGCACAGCCCATTTCTAAAACTGTTTCAGATATATTTTCTTTCCAGAAAGCAGAAAAAGTACGATCAATGGTGCTTCCTATGATCAAAACTACACCCTCTACTTCCTTCAAGGGATCAATTGCATTGCTTAATGGTTGCATTTCTCTGTGCTGGTGAGATAGATGCTACTTTACTCACCAGCTTTTAGTCCAGGAAGAAGGGACAACCTGTTTTGATGTTCAGAGGGAATTCATTATCCTGAAGACTAGACATGGGGCCAACACAGAGGAGAACGGGAGGAGAACGAAGGAAATGAGGCTTTCCTTTGGGGCTGAAAGGCTTCAACTACATTTATCCTGAAACAGACAGCTTTGGGAGAACTTTCTTTTTCAATTTGAGAGGTGCAAAGACAGAGAGAGATTCAGTGAGAGAGTTCACTGCTAGTTTACTCCCCAATGCCCACAAAGGCCGGGGTTCTGCTGGGCCAAAGCGGGAAGCTGGAAACGCAGTCGAGTTCTGTGTGGGCGGCGGGTACCCACTGGTTGAGCCATCGCTGCTACCTCTCAGAGTCTGCACTGGCAGGAAACCGGAGTCAGAGGCCAGAGCCAGGGACCAGAGCTGTGGCGCAGTGGGTTAAGCCACTGCCTGGAGCCCCGGCAGCTCCACTGCTGATCCAACTCCCTGCTAATGCGTCTGGGAAAGCAGCGAAAGATGGCTCAAATGCTTGGTCCCCTGCCACCCATGTGGGAGACCTGGCTGAAGCTCCCAGCTCCTGGCGTCAACCTGGCCTAACCCTGGCTGTTGGGGCTATCTGGAGAGTGAACCAGCAGATGGAAGACCTCTCTCTCTCTCTCTCTCCTCTATCTCTGTAACTCTGCCTTTCAAATGAATAAATACATCTTTAGAGGAAACAGCAGCAGCCGCAGCAGCTGGAGCTAAGACTCAAAGCCAGGTTTTGCTATGGGGCACACGGGCATCTCGACGGCTGGGCTGATAGCCCACTCCTGGAGCGTCCTTAATCACCAGTGGTGAACTGCACTAATAAAGCCTGCTCACGTCTGTTCCTCTTGCTTCTCATCCTGGATCCTTGCCCAGCACAGACAGCGTGGGCTCTCGGCCCAGTGACTCACGGGAAAGTAAGTACTATATTAAACACTTGCAGTTTGTGTTTTAAATTAACCAGCAGTGAACTCTGTGCCAACTGATAGAGCCCTGTTCCCCTTTAGAAATTTTTAGGGTGAGGGAAAGGCTATAGAAGCCAGTCATCTTTTTTTAAAAGTGTGGACCGCGCCCCCACCAACAACCGGTCCAATTCGCTGAATGTCTTTTACATTAAAGAGACAGTTTAGGAAAAAGGAGACTGCGTTTAACGTGATTTATGCCACTCTCTCCTTGGGCCTTAAATTACCTCTTCCTCAGATTTTAAAATCGCCTATAGATGAATGTCTGAGCTTTTACAATGTACAGCAAAGCTCATGAGTTTACGCGATTTTAGCTTACACCATACACTGACTCATAGGATGTGAATAACAGAAATGTTAAACTCGAATATTTCTACCCTTAAGATGAAGCTGGGACCTTGAGAATCTAATGCATTAATAAACTCCTTAAATTAAAAAAAATGATGTTGAATGTCCAAATGTGAAGTGAAAATTTTCAAGCACATGGGATACACCTATTTTTAAAAGCCCTGTGTCTCCATTAATTCTATCTTTAAAGAAACTTTCTCAAAAATATATACATCTACCGGCACTATGTGAAAAGTGTATTGTTTAAGTAAGCTGTGGCACAGCGGGTTAAGCCGCTGCCTGCGACACCAGCATCCCATGTGGGCTCTGGTTCAGGTCCCTGCTGCTCTGCTTCCAATCCAGCTCCGTGCTAAAGGCCTGGGCAAAGCAAAAAAAAGTGTTTGGGCCCCTGCTATCCATGTAGGAGACCAGGATGAAGCTCCTGGCTCCTGGCTTCAGCCAGTGCTGGCCATTGTGGTCATCTGGGGAGTGAACTAGCCAATAAGATCTCTCTCTCTCTCTGACTCTCCCTCTCTCTGTGCCTCTGACTTTCAAAATAGATAAATAAATCTTTTTTTAAAAAAAGATTAAAAGGAAGGCTATACATTATCAATATGTCGGATTTAACATGGAAGTTGTTCATTCTACTTTTTTTTTTAAGATTTATTTATTTATTTTGAAAGTTAAAGTTACAGAGAGGGAGAGATAGAGAGAGAGAGGTCTTCCATCCATTGGTTCTCTCCCCAGATGGCCACAAAGGGAAGGCTGAGCCAGGCCACAGCCAGGATCCTGCAACTCTAAGCACTTGGGTCAGCCTCCACTGCCTTCCCAGGTGCATTAGCCGGAAGGTAGATCAGAAGTGAAGCAGCTGGGACCTCAACTGGTCCCATCACCAACTCCCGTAGGTGATGCCCGCGCTGCAAGAGGCAGCTTTATCTGCTACACCACAACGCCGCTCCCACTCTGCATTTAAAAAAATCATGTACAGACAAGCAACCAGTGTATTATAACTCCTTTTATTTTTTAAAATTATGTGTTGGAGCACATGTAATAGTCTTTTGTTTTGTACAGGTGGAAGCCATTTACGTGAGTTTAATTGACCATGCAAATTAAGGACTCTGGGGCATCTCTTAAAAACTCAGCAGAAAATGTGATCATGACAGACTGCACCAGAGGCCGGCGCTGTGGCATAGCAGGTAAAGCCACTGTCTGCAGTGCCTGTGGGCACTGGTTCTAGTCCCGGCTGCTCCACTTCCGATCCAGCTCTCTGCTGTGGCCTGGGAAAGCAGTGGAAGATGGCCCAAGTCCTTGGGCCCCTGCACCCACGTGGGAGACACAGAAGAAGCTCCTGGCTCCTGGCTTTGGATCAGTCCAGCTCTGGCCGTTGCGGCCATCTGGGGAGTGAACCAGTGGATGGAAGACCTCTCTTTCTCTCTATGCCTCTGCCTCTCTGTAACTCTGCCTTTCAAATAAAATAATAAATAAATCTTTAAAAAAAAAAAAAAAGACTGCACCCAGTGCCCATTCCCCAGCTGGATGTGCAGGGGGCAGAGAGGAGAAGGCCCTGCACCCAGCTCTCAAACTCTCGGCTAATAGCAGGAGCAGAGGTGTGAAACCAGCGACACCTTCACCTGCCTCCAACACACCTAACGTCAAAAACGAAATCATCAAAACAAAGTGGCTGGCAGAGAAAACCGGTTTTCCCCGTGTCTTTTGGACTGAATCCCCTTTCCCTTTTTTTCAAGGCTTCCTTGAAAATGGATGAACCCGCCCGAGTTTGGAAACTCAGCAAATAAACAAAGCCGGCCATTTCCCCTCCCTCCCCGCCCCAACCCTGTTGAATAACCCCAGGCCACAGGCTGGGCCTCCCTTGCCCTCCTCAGGCCTGTCACTGTGGGGGCGGGGGAGGCCAGTGGAGTGACCGTGGGGCCACGGGGCAGGTGAGGGAAGAGAGAGGTGGGGTGGGCGTAGCCGGGAATGCGCCCCGGCTGGGGGCTCCAGAATGCCACATGTGTGCCTGCACGCACGAAGCAGAGCTGTTTTCGAGAGAGAGAGAGAGAGAGAGAGAGAGAGAGAGAGAGAGAGAACCGCTCCCGGGTGCTTCCTGCTTAGCTGCTGGCTCCCAGCACCGGCTTGGAACTGCCCCCAGCGATATTGGGCTCCTGCCCACTCAGCAGGCCGTCGGCTTTCTCTGCCAGCAGCGGGCTTTTAATAAAACAAGACTCTGTCCCATCGCGACGGCCGGTCCTGAGGATGGATCCCAGCCCACGTGAACTCCCTCTGTATTCTTTACTTGGGAGCCCCAGTCTCGCGCTCCTGGCCCAGTAGAGAGTAAGTACCCTCTCCCAGGGATTTGCTGAGCAAGTGTTTGTGGGCCACAGCCCCCGCCGCCCTCCGCGCTGGCCCAGTCCTCAGCCACAGCAAGCCTGCTCCTGCTGGGACCCTTCACGCTGTGTGTGCACCTCAGCTTCAAAAGCAACTCCATCCGACCTTGACGGTGGAGCAGGATGCCCGCCTCCACCGGAAGGCTGGGGCCGGTCCACGCTCAGCTCCCTGGACTCGGGCCTGACTTCTCATTGCAAGGCGGTGAGTTTTCGGATCCTGGGGAGCCCTGCCTGGCTGCTTGCTTTCCCCCAACTCAGAATGAAACAGCGTATTTTCCATTTATAGCTTGACAAAAAGTCCACACTAAGGGCGGAGCTCCCAGGGCACCCTCCAACCTCTGGTACTCCGTGGCCAGTTCAGCCCAGAGCTAACTTCCCAGGGTTCGTCACCACCCTCCTGCCCCAGGACAGCAGAACCGTGATTCTGAAAGTCCCAGGAGTGCTGCCCCCTTCCCGCAGGCACCAATGGGTCCTCCCCAGGCCCCGCTGTGATGTACACAGTTGGTTGGATGCAGATGTTGACAGCACGCATTGCAAGGCACGTGTGCCGTCAGCCAGTGAGCCTCCTCGCCCTCCCAGGAGACTTAATTCAGTGTGAAAGACAAGGCATTGGCAGAGACAGGACAGCCCTGACAACCCAGATTCTGCCCAGATCCATCCTAGCTTCCTGCAATGCTTCGGACAACCCGAGGCGTGGGAGACTCGATTACTCGCTTGTAAAATGCACAACAGGCTGACGCAGGAACAGCCAACAATCAGCTCCTGTGCTGTCACCCGCCCACCCCCATGCAGACGTCCGGAGGTCACTCTCGGCACCTTTCTCCCGAGCCCAGATGCGACAGCCCAGCCCGGCCCAACCAGATAATCAGAGAAGCTGCTGCAGCAAAGCCCTGTGCTGGCTCCTAAGGCTTCTTCCAAGCCTGCTGGGCTGTGATCTACGAGGCTAAATCCAATGTGTTTCTATTTACTTTGAAGTTCTAGGGAGGAAATGGAAGGAATTGGTGTTACAGGTGGTATTTTCATTCCTTCTTTCACTTGAAGTTCGTGACTTTGGCAAAGAAAAGAAGAGGAAGTCCACGGAAGGAACATCTGGGCATGTGGATGGTGTCGGAGTGGAGAATTCCGCCTCCTGGCCCGCAGCCCAGATCCGCCCCAGAACAGTGGGGTCCTGGCAGCAAGCAGGATGGAGCAGCCAAACTCCGAGCACAGCGGGCTACAGGAGGCTGGCCCGTGTGGCCAGATAGAGTTCAAATGGCAACATCAGAGGGAGGAGTAAAAGAAAAATACACAGATAAATCTATAAAGCCAGAAAGGATGGAACACGGCACAGGGAGATCAGCAAAGGTTCTAGAAGCCAAAAGAAGCAACTTTCGCTCTCTCGAGGAAGGGCCGTGTATGGGAAGCCGTGGAGGGGCTCACGGGGTCAGAATGGAAGCTGGAGTCTCAGCTGGACAACCAGGTCCAGTCCGGGACAGGAACTCCACCGACAAGTGAAGGAGCCGCTGTTGCTGCTTCCCCAGTCACGTGGTTCAGCTCAACTCAGGACAGCTCAGAGTCCGGGGAGGGGACACTGGGGCCCACGTTGTGGACAACTGTCCATTTCCACGCAGAGGCCAAAGTGCCTGGATTTGACCTTCCGTGAAGACCATGCCCTCTGGTGGAGGTGGTGCTGCAGAAGCTGACTGAGTCAGGGAGGGAAGAGGCCGTGGGCTCCAGGCTCCTGACATACAGGTGTCATGCAGCCCCAGCAGGTGACCAGACGAGGCCCAAATCCCGTTTCAGAGAAGTAGCAAGCAGACGTCCGATCCAATCCTGCGGGCCAACCAGGCACATCAAGGGGTGACTCAGGTCAGTTGCCAGGTGTGGAAAACCCATCTGGGACGTAGGGTGGGGTCAGAGGGTAAAGACAAGGTCAGTGTGCTGTCAGCTTCGTGGGTTGAGCTGAGTGGAGACAGGAAGGGGCCCAGGGGATGTCAGGGATAAGAATCAAGGCCAGGAATGTGCAGACAGGGGTGAAGGAGGGAGTGAGGAGCAAGCACCTATGCCTACGGCTCGGGGTCACCCGGCTCCAGTCCAGTGCGTCTGTCTTCCTGGAAAAGAGCTACGTTGAAAGGCCTAGCTGCCCCTTAGCTACAGAGTGGAGGAGGAGCCCAGTTAGCATCAGCAAAATCATTCACAATCAGGAGGGCTCATGTGCTCGCCATCTCCTAGAGAAAGCACAGTTGCCCAAATTCAGAGCTTGGTGTGGCTCTAGTTCACTGGGACAAGAGCCAAGGCCAAGCCCTGGGGTCCTGCTCCTCACCACAGCTCTCCCAAGTTGGGGGCAGGTGCTGCCACTGCCACTTTGCTGTTGCATGAAGCAACCGTGGAGCCAGAAGGGACACACCTGAGTGAGTACCGGGGACAACAGCAGAGCTCTGAACCCAGCTGTGCCTAAAGCCAGGTTGATCTTTGGAACTTGCCTGATGGGGACCTCTCGGGGAAGATTCTTTGAGCAATAGAGTCTTTGCATGTACGCCAGCTCTCGTTGGGTTTCTACCACTTGTAACCGCAAAGGTTTTCAATTATAGGTAGACAGTTAGTCTAATGCTAATCACAGCCAAGCACTGCTTCCTCCAGTCCTCATGACTCCAGGAAGTGAATTCTATTTTATCACATTCAATTTTGAATCCTAGCTCCACCACAGGGCCTTTGATGCAGATGTGCGATACTCTCAGGTCCTCATTCCCCAGTCTTCCTCCCTCAACTTAAAGTTCCTTTGCTCTGCTGTTAGTAAAATTAACTCACTACACTGAGGGAGCGGTACAGAGGGGCCTGGGCCACAAGACCCACACAGTCGTTTATCTCCCCATAGTTAGCACCTGGATGTTACGTCTTGTCTTGAGGGTTTTCCCATGAACCCCAGGCCCTGAGCAAGAAGTATGCACCACTTGACTAAAGCCCATTTTGCCATCATCAAAATTCCCAAAAGACCATGATACCACCAACCAATCAAAGGATACCATGAGTGCTGGGGACCAACCAAGGACTTGCACAGGAGCTCAGCACACACTTCTCAGGCACAGCTTCAGTCTGTGGTAGCCTTCACTCCTGGCCCCTCCAGGAGCCCCGGAATTAACTGACAGCTGCCAGGTTCTTTGCTGTGTGTTTGCAATAAATGACTACTTTCTTCCAGCCCCCCAGTGTCTTCCACGACCCCATCACTGCTAGAGGTTCTAGAACAATTTAGTAAGAAGAAGCCAAGGCAGATGTGCTAGTGCCACATACTATTACCCTGGAAGACTGTGGCTGTGGGATCTGAATACATATCCCAAGTGAGAAAAGAGATTGAGAACCCCGGGGTTCTGCTTAGCTAACAGTGAATAATCCGGAATTGTCCCAGGAAGCCGCAAAATGAGAGGACGTGGCTGGGACAAGTGATGTGGCTGCACCGGTGCTCAGTGGCGATATCTAAGTTTGAGAAAGGCCTGCTCAGAAGGTGCCAGGAGTGCAAGTGGTCAAGGAGAGCACACAGGAAGGAGCCTGGACCTGTGGGAACCACGCCAGGAAGCCCGAAGCCCAGAGGAGCACAGCTGACAGATAAGGCCACGATTTCCAAAGGATTTTAAGCCAGTGAAGTGCAGAGCAAGGAAGGAATAGATTTTTACACTGTGAAAGTGCTAAAATGCAGACACAACAACGAGGAACTAGGCCACACAACTGCCATTGAGCCGCTCTCTTTTCTAGTTAAAGCAATGCTCTTCAAGGCCACAGAACCATGGGCAGTGCTCCGCCCCTCTACATGGGGTTCAGTCGGCAGCCCAGGCGACCAGGAAAGCTCTCAGATAACCTCGCCAGCACACAAAGGCTAAATGCAGGAAGCCCCCCCTAGGCAAAGTGTCCATTTTTGAAATTTATACAAAGCATCCATTGCTTACTGGCAGTCTCTGGGGAGAATAGTCTAGAATCATCAACCATGTCGATTGAAAATATCTCAAAAAGATGAGATACAACATGGATTTAGTACCCCAAAACTAGCAGAGTAGGGAGATTCAACAGGTGACTATGGTAAGCATTGTATACCCAAAATAATTTCAGCAAAGCAGTTGACAAAAAGTCTTTCAGTAGATTCTTGTGTTTGAAATGGAGGCATACAGACCAATTAAATGAGGTAAGGGCGATTCCCAGGCCACTGAAAAATAATACCCACATGGCTTGATGAACACTTTGAAGACTTGTGAAAGGAGATTCCTATCTCTGCACTAGGGGCTATGTCCTTCCACCAGTCCGGCCTTAATGGTGTCCTTGGAGGTGGACTTGAAGATGGCCTTTGATGCCACAAAGGGGAAGGAACTATAGGCATTGGTGGTGTTGTCCACACTGAGTGACCCGGGATGTGTGACGCACACAGCACAGTGTTGGGCTTCAGTTACTGCCACTGTCATCATTAGCCTGGTGACTGACACTGGTCATCTCTGTGCTGCCCGGTGTCCTGACTTCGGAGCCACAAGACCCAGATCTCAGGGCCAGCATTGTGGCATAGCAGGTAAACCTGCTGCCTGATTCCCAGCTGGTCCACTTGCAATCCAGCTCTCTGCTATGGCCTGGGAAAGCAGTGGAAGATGACCCAAGTCCTTGGGCCCCTGCACCCACGTGGGAGATCCAGAAGAAACTTCTGGCTCCTGGCTTCAGCCTGACCCAGCTCCAGCCATTGTGGCCATTTGGGGAGTGAACTAGCGCATGGAACATCTCTCTCTCTCTCTCTCTCTCTTTTCCCCTGCCATGTCTATTGCTCTACCTTTCAGAGTAAATAAATAGTTTTTAAAAAGCCAAACAATAAATAGTATTTACTTAATAGATTCCATTATGTAGAAGTATTAGATGCAAATTTAGAGCACTTGGCGTGTCTTATGGAGGGATGGATTCCCTACAAGTTTTACCCTCGCTCCCAGAACAAAAGAAAATCTGGCGATTTTGGTTGTCAGTCAACAATGGGGTGTGAGTGCTGAAGGCCTATGTGGCTTTAGTTTGTGTCCATGGAAGTCTCAGCTGAGTGCTCCCTGCCTAGGGACTCATCCAGGTCCCAGATACAGCCTGCTGGATACCTAGGCACTGAGATAGGAGCTCATCCAGGTAACAGGTGTGACAGAACAGGTAATGGGTGTGGCCACCCGCACAAGCTCGTTCCAGTACTCCTGGACTGACCTTCTGAGGAAGAAACTAACAACTAGCTCTAGGACAGATTAAGGGATTAAATGTAAAAAATGAACCCATTGCATAACTAAAAGAAAGCAAGAATAAACATTTCCCAAGCATAAATATCAGGGGAGTAGTCACAGGGGACAATATTGGCAGACACACACACACACACACACCATCTAAAACTTCTCAATCCTAAATCGCCACAACCAAACTACAAGGCAAGGAAAAACGGGGGAATCCACATCCCACTCATTTGTAAGTATGCATCCACAGAATGAGACCAGCAGAAAAGCGGGCAAAAAGACAGACTTTTTTCAGCGAAATAAATGCAAATGGTCTACAAGAAATGAAAAGATGCTCAAACCCCCATGCAACCAACACACACACACACACACACACACACACAAAACAGTGAGCTAGCACTCCTCTTCCAGGATGGCCGTTGTAGTCCGTTTTGTGTTGCTATGCGGGTGAGCACTTTGCAAACAGGAGAAGTTTCTTTAGCTCACAGTTCTGGGGGATCACGAGCATGGTGCCAGCACGGCCCTGGCTTGGGGAGGGCCTCACGGAGCACAGTGCTGCAGTGATCAGGGCACAGGTGACTGGGAAGTGGTGGAGGCAGAAGAGGGATTCGGGAAGGGACCGGGCTCACTCAGAGCAGCCCATTCTGACGGAAGCCCACCCTGTCCCACGAGGCTAGACCCCTACCCAGCACCCAGCACTGGGCCATTCTTGGTGGGACAGCCCCCCAAGACCTCACTGCCTTCCACCTCCAGTAGAACCCCACCTCTTGAAAGCTTCTTTCAAGTCAACACCACTACCCTGGGAATGAGCCACAGCACAGCAGTGGCTGGCACATGATTTAAGCAAGGGTCCAGGGACGGAGACACCAGCGCAGGTGCTAATCAGACACCGTGGGCTTGCTGGTCTCACCAGCTTTGTCTTCAAGTACAGCCGTTTCACTGAGCCCTCTGCACCCTCAGCTGAAGAGGATCCTAACTCCTGTTTCACTGCGCTGTCAGTAGTGACTTTCAGGCATTTTTTGTCTAATCAGAAACAAGCAATCAATGAATGGTCAAATAAATGACGATCTATGTATTAGATAACACACAGACACCAAGAGTGCTCTAGATGCTATCATCCTGATTTTGTAAGTGGACACACACATACATTTTTAGATGCAGAAAAATGTGGCACACATGTTGGTTTCCTTCTTTCTAGGGGAGGGGGGCTCACAAGTGATCTTCTGTTGTTTAGACAGAAAGCAAAAAATGTAGGGGCAGGAGAACCTGGAAAATGATTTTTGATACCAGACAAAGCCAAAGACCCCTGCAGGGTGCCCTGACAGTGGCAGTGGGCAAGCTTAGACTGCTGGGACTCTCACAGTACACACAACAGGTGGAGGAAACAGCACGGTGCAGCCAGGACGTGATATGGTCTTCCGGCCGCTCTGACATCTGTCTGCACATAGTCGACGGATGTCATGTCAGGGAGCGTCTTGATTTTTCCTCTCAAGCAGCAAGAACACCGCCTACCTCTGGATGACAAGATCTGCAAGGAAGAGGACGAAGGCGTCTTCAGGAACACTCCCCGGCCCTGGAGGACCATCTCCCGGCCCCCAGGAGAGCAGGCGAGGGGCCGCCTCTTCTGAGAACCCCACAGACAGGTCGCCTGCTCTGCGTGCAGCCGGGCTTGAAGACCCTCTCCTCTCTCCCTCCCTCCCTCCCTCCCTCCCTTTTCCCTTGCTCTACCCACCCCGTTTTAATGTTGAACCTAAATGGAGGATTGAGGGTGTTTTAAAAATATATTTAGTTATCTGTTTTATCTGAAGGGCAGTGCAACAGAGAGAAAATCTTCTGTCCTCTGATTTGCTCCCCAAATGCCTGCCACAGCCAGGGTTGGGGCCAGGAGCCAGAAACTCCATCTGGGTCTCCCACAGGGGCCCAAGTCCTTGAGCCATCATCTGCTGCCTCCCAGGCTGCATGCGAGGAGGAAGCTGGACCGAAAACAGAGGCAGGACACCGTCTCAGGGCACTCTCACATGGGATGCTTAACCCACCGCGTCACCACGTCCACCCCACCCATCTCTGTGAAATGAGGAATTACGGGACGAAGAGGAGGAGCAGTCTAAGCATCAGCAGGCTCAAGGGTGTGGAGGGGATTTAGCACTGTCCTCAGGGGTGTTATACTCACGGAGAAAAAGGAAGATTTGGTCCACTTCTGAGACCTGCCGCCCTGGAGCAGTCAGAAAATCAGCACAGAAGTTGACAGCAGTAAGAGTGAGATGGTTCCCGGGACACTGGCCCTGTGGACAGCTGTCCCTGGGCATCAGCCTCGTGGGAACGGGATCTGGCTCCCTGCTGCTCTTCCTGGCTGCCTCCCGCTGGCCAGTTTTCCTGGACGGTTCCCGTCTGGAGCTGGAGGGGAGGGGAGGGGAAGGGCTTTCTGTCCGGGGACACGGGGATCAGAATCTTTGCCCCGACTTGAACAAACACGCGAGAAGGGCGTTGCTGTGCCCCAGCACCGTCTGTATGAGGTGTCTTACTTTACTTCAACCTCGTGGCAGCCCTGTAAGGAACGGTCTTTATAGAAGCTCATTTGAGGGGCCGGCACTGCGGCTCAGTAGATCAGCCCTCCGCCTGTGGCTGCTCCACTTCCCGTCCAGCTCTCTGCTGTGGCCCTGGAAAAGCAGTGGAGGATGGCCCAACTCCTTGGGCCCCTGCACCCACATGTGAGACCCGGAAGAAGCTCCTGGCTCCTGGCTTTGGATTGGCGCAGCTCTGGCAATTGCAGCCATTTGGGGAGTGAACCAGCAGATGGAAGACCTCCCTCCCTCCCTCTCTCTCTCTCTCTCTCTCTGTACTTTATCTCTCAAATAAATAAATAAAATCTGTTTTAAAGAAAGAAGTTACTAGGACTGAGTGGTGAGGTCAGCAAGGGTGGCGCTGCAGCTTGTCCATCAGGAAGAGATGCGGGAGGAGGTGGGCAGAGCAGTCTTGGCCTCCAGGGATTGAAGGATGGGGACACCTGCCATGTGAGTCACCCCCAGGCCCCGTCCCCTCTCTTCTTGCACCAGAACTCCTTCATGCCCGACCCACACAGGTTAGGTAGGCCCATCTGACCAAATTACCCCAAACCACCATGCCCAGCCCAAGAATGAGCAGCTGGCCCCACCACTGCCAGTCCTAGGGCTTCTGTCACCGTGGCTGCTGAAGGGACAGGCTACCAGCTGAGCTGTCTACTAGGGCTCCCCAGAGACGGAGCCAGCACCCGGGGCAAGGACGCAGAGAGATGGGGTGACCCAGGCCCCGTTCTCTTCATCTGAGCCCAGCCAGCCCTGGCCTTGCAGATGGTACACCAACACATAGCTTCCCTAAGCCACCCTGAGTTCAGTTCTTTCCTTCTCAGTGCAAATGTCTGGAGCTTTTTATCCAAAACAAGCAGCACGACCTGTTTAGCAGGGAGGGCTGGGGTGGGGTGGCGGAAGGTTGAAAACGTGATAGGAAACAACCTTAAGCAAACAGCAAGGCCTTTTCTTTTTTTTAGGTTAGAAGCACTCTGCTCTGTGTTTTGGACCAGGTGAGAAGGCGGGTCACGTGAGCAGGCTGTGCGTTGGTGTGTCTCTCAGCGCAGAGCTGCCCTTCCTCAGGGTAGACGCGAGGACTCTGAGTGCACGAAAGGGGCGTTTCAAATCGGCACAGACAGTGAGCGGCCATCTGAAGCTGGGACGTCAAGTCTGTTCTTCGCTTTAAAAATCCACATAAAGTCTGACCAGATCCAGTACATACAAGTGAAAAAGGAAAGCATAAAAGTACTAGAAGAAAAGAATTATGTTTATTTCATTTCAGGGAAAAGAATGCATCATAAGCACAAACATAGCATCAAAAAGATAGGCAGGAAAAAAAAATGAAAATGACGTTAAACAAAACCTAACTTTGCCTGGCCAAACCTATCCTAAGCAAACACAAAAGCAAAAGCCAAACTGGGAACATTATTCTTAACCAACATCCTAGACAAGATATGAATGGTATGAGTATCCCTAACATATAAAGATTTCTAGGAAGCAATTAAAAAAAAAAAAACACTCCATGGAAAAGTGGGCGGAGACACTGAACGGAGGAGAATGGCTGGATAACAAAAGACTCTTAAGTATTTGAAGATGCTCAGAGAAACGTAATTGAAATCTACACCGAGGCGCCATCCAGGCGGCCCCCTGGGCTCACATGCAGGATCCCGAAAGTGTTTGGAAACAGCCATCCTCCTGCCTCTTAAACGGCGGCATGCGACAGAAATCTGGAAATGTCTATAGAAGCGACCGACGCACGTCCCTTTACCTGGGAGCGCCGCGCCGCAGCTTCAGCTACAGAGATTCCCGCACAGGTGTAAACTGTACGTAGCTAGGAGGGTATTTAGGCAGCATCGCTCCTAGTCGCTGAAGACTAAACACAACCTGAAGTGTCTGACATTCCGCGACTGGTTAAATAAACAGTGGCACAGCGTGCTACCTAGCCTGTAGCAAAATAAAGCTTGTGCATGCGCAGAACGGCCCCCAAAGGACCCAGGAGGGTGCACGGCCCTGCCTGCACGCCGACTTGGCTCTGTTACGTTTTGTACTCTGCCCAAGAGCTATCTGCTCCAGGTATTTCCAAAACTTGCAAACGTAGAGCACCGGGGGAGGGCCCGGAGGGGCCCCGCCCACTCTGTCTTCCGGCCAATTCCACCTCTCAGCCGGTGTCCAAGGGAGGCATGCAGACCACAAGGGTGGAGCGGACGGGGGACCTCCCGGCTGGTTGGCGCTTGCTCACGACCGCTCCTCAGCTCTTCAGGCTCCTTGGCGCTGTCTCTCCAGATCCCCCTTAGGGTCAGGCAGTTTTCAAAGACTCAAAGGTAGGAGTAGCTGGATGGTGTTAACCGATGGCCAGCCGTGTTTACAACCATGGCCGTTTTCATGCTTCCAGGTCACGTCATGCTGCTTCTCCCCCGTGTAGTTTAAAATAAAACGCCACGATTTCCCCTCCTTGTCCCACCTCAATTAAAAGCAAACACCCACGGGTATCAGACCCTGACGGCTCTGCCAGCGGTGCAGGATACTGTGGCTTCACACGCTGTCACAGCGTCACCGCGCTCCAGCTCCTGGCCTCAAAGTCTGTCTCTTGGATGGGTGAGCCCTTGTAGGTGCCAGGTCCCCGAGTGGATGTGGCTTGGCACCTCCAACAGAGGCCCAGCGTGGAGAAGAAATTCATTTCTGGCTGCACAGAGGCGCTGGCTGAGCAAGTGCCCAGCTGTCCCTCGGTGAAGGTGGCAGCATCTCGGCTGTCAGGAACCTGGCCAGCCAGCCACAGATGCTACCAGTGAGTTCCAAGGACGCAGGCCCTGCAGGGGGAGTGCATCTCCCCTCTCTGCCCTGGCTCAGGCTCTTAACATGTGGCAGGGAGTCAAGTAGGTTCTAGCAGAGCGCTGGCCCTGCCCTGCGGGGACCCAAGCCACGACACAGGCAGTGTCATTTCCTCTTACACCCAGCCAGGCAGGTGTTTTCCTGGATGAGCTAAATAGCACATGCTCAGTGCGAGCCTTAGAGCAATGCCTGCAGGTGAACCTGGGTGTGCATGTGTGTGTGCACGCCTGGGACTGTGCGTGCGCATATATGAGTGCATGTGTGCACATGTGTGTGCATCATGTGCTCATGAAGTCCAGATGTGGGCAGCATCCCCCTGTAGCTGCCCACACGCACCCCAGGTCTGCTTGGAATCCTGTTCTGGAATGGGCTTGCTCTCTTCTGACTCTTTGGACAAGGAGAGGGCAGGCCAGAGTGGCTGCTGGCCACTCAACGCAGGACCAAACATCTGGGTGCCCAGAGTCGCAGGCAGGCTGCTTCCTGGGGTGGAGACACCGTCTGGTAGATGTGGGGCCGGTCTTACAGCAGCCGCGGTGACAGGGGCGCCTCTGCACCTGTGATGCTGTGACCACGAGGAGCTCAGCCTGGGCCCCCATTCGGCCCCCTCTTCCCTGGCTCAGGAGGAAAGGGTTCTGACGGCCAATGCTGGGCACAAAGTGCAGCTTCTGGCATTTCTGGTTAAGCACAAGAAGATAAACGAGGACTTTATGAAAGGGAGAAGGGAAGAGAGAGAGTGCTGGGGTGAGAGGGACGGGGAAGGAGCCCCGAGTAACATATGGAAAATCAAAGCATAGAACCTTCAGCTCAAGCAATTGTTTTTCTCCCGGAGGCTAAACTTCACGGGCAGGTAGCCAGCAGCCACATTAGGTTGAGAAATGTAATCTGTTTATAATAAGTTTGCAAAACGCCTCTCATTGCAGCGGTGAGGCTGCAGGCACCCGGACCCGCCCAGACGCCAACCCAGGCTTGCCGTGCACAGCCAGGGCACAGAGCTAGCAGGTTGCAGTGTGCAAAGCTCAGTCCTCTCTCTCTCGCCTCCTTTCTCAATCAGCCGCTTCCCCACCGGGCTGGATAAACACGTTCCCAAAGTCAACAGCTGGAGTGGCCCCAAGCCAGCAGAAGCCGCTCTCCCTCCCTTGCCGGAGCCCCAGCTGCTACAGTAGCAGAGACTTGCAGTGACCTGTCCAGGTTGGAAGGCACCCCAGAGGTCGCTCGGTCTCACGGAGGCAGGAAGCTGGGTTCCCGCAAACACTCTCCTAGGATGTCCTGGGCTCTGCTAAGTTTCCCCCTACGCCATTCTGAGCCAGGCCGCTCTGAGCTACTGCTGCCCTATAAGGCATTGTTGTCCACTTTCTGGTGCCTCCTGCTTTGCAGAACAATAGTGAGTAAAAAAACAGCAGCCAGCATTCATTCGGCATTTACTGTAAGTTTGATATTGTCTACACACTCTGGGGGCCTTATCTCACTGTAGCCCGCAGCGACCTCCCGAGGGATGTCATTACTGCTCCGTTTTACAGATGTGCAGGTCCCTAGGGGGTTCCAACAGCCTGCTCACACTCCCACCATTCATGGAAGTGGTGGAAGCACCTGGATATGAGCCCAGGTTTCCCCAGTTCCAGAACCTGAGCTCCTTCCAGGACGCCCCACCTTTCTCTTCCTTCCACATGGAGGTCCCTGGAAGACGTGTCTCAGCTAAACATTCCAGATCTGGCGTAGATCCATCCCCACCCCCACATCTCTCCTGGAGGCTCGGGAACAGCTTGGTTCTCCAGCCTTCCTCGCTGCTTCTGCAAAATTCTGGTTGCCCGCCACAGGACACACTTCCCTTCTACTGGGAACTGAGCAAACCTTCAGGCGCGGTGGCTAAAGCAAGAGTCAGACAGGCCTGACTTAGCACTCTGTTGGCCTCCTGCCAACCTGGACAAGTTCATCAGCCTCTCAAAGTCTCCCAATCCCCATCTGTAGAAGTAGAGAGCGCTGTGCCACCCGCCCCCAGCCCCCCAACAGGCTTGTTGAAGAATTGAATGACACGGAACACAAAGAACTCCGGGCTGTGCTTGCACGATGAGGCAGCTCTGCCTAGTGCAGAGTGACAAAATCTCCGAGCTGAGTGGCCCTCGATGGTGGATGTGCTGCCCCCAGGACTGCACTGCTGGCCTGACTTCAACTGTAAGACCCTCCAGTATCAGGAGAGACCTGCCCAGAGATACCAGGAAGACCTAGGATTCCAGAGTGTGGATGTCTAACGAGACAGAGCTCCTGTCTAACGAGGAGCTCCCATTTCCTGTAGGAAAAGTGAACCTGCAGATGGAAGATATCTCTGTCTGTTGTCTCTCTCTGACTTTCAAGTAGATGAAAAATAATTTTTTAAAAGCCCAGATTAGAATAAGACCCAGATTTTCTTAACACAATACTGCAAATGCCAGAGTTTCAACAGAAAATTGCTTATCATGGATGAAGAACCAGGAAGATCTCGAACTGAATGCAAACATAAACAATACATAGATTCTAATATTGAGATGACAGAGATGTTGGAATTACCTGACAAACGTTTTAAAGCAACCCCATAAAAATGCTTCAAAGAGCAGCGACAACACTCTGGAAACAAAGGAAAAAATAGGAAATAATGATAAAATATGAGGAAGCGGTAAAGGAAAGTTTAAGATGGAAAAATACAGTAAGGTAAATATTTGAAAACACTGTGGAGGTGCTCAACTGCAGTGAAGTGGACACAGGACAACAGAAACATCTGATCTGAACAAAAGAGGCGAGAAGATGGGCTGAAACAGAAGATCCACCTTCTGCGGCACTGGAAGAAGAGGGAGAGAGGCCAGAACTGAAAAGATGCGTACAGAAACAATGGTTCAGAGTTTGCTCAATTTGACAAAGGACATTAATGAGTAGATTGAAGAAGCTGAGCCAACACCGAGCATAATAAGCCCAGAGAAAATCACAGGAAGACTTATTATAGTTAAACTTTTGAAATCCAAAGACCAAAAAAGACAAAAGCAGAAATGACACCTTTCCTATGGGAGGGGAAAAATAGCGAATTTGCATTGGAAACCATGCATGCTGGTAGACTGCCAAGTGCCAGGAAGAAAAAGAACTCCCATTCTAGGACCCTATCTCCAACCGGAAGCCCCTTCCCAAAAGATCCCTCAGGGATGAACGGGAATGAAGTTGTCCTCATCGGAAGGGGCGCTCAGAGGATTTGTCACCTACACACCGGAAACCAGTGGCTCAAAGAAACTTCCCAAACCACAAGAGGACAGTAAGAGAGGCAGACTGGAGCAGCACCAGGGAAGAAATACCAGACGAGGCAAAAACCAGTGTAAACACAGTAGACTCTGCTTCCCCACCAGAGTTTCCTAAATGACGAGGAGTGAAGCAACAATGGGGACCACGTCGAAGGTGATCCCAGCGGTTTGGAGAGGAAGCAGGTGCACAGTTCTCAACAGGGCTGGCAACGGGACGTCAAGATGGAGACGAGCACGCTGCACTTCACCCACATGTGTAAAATGATGGCACTGGGAGATGCAAAAACATAATTCGATAAAATTGAACACAAATCTCAGCAAAAACAAGACTAAGGGGAAATTTGCTCAACCCAGTGAGAGTCCTGGATGAAGGAGTCAGCGGTGAGAGTCTGAGTGTTTTCCTCCTGAGATCATCAACCCTCACAGTTGTACTCAGCACCATACTGAAGGTAATATCTGGTGCAACGCAACAAGCAACAGAAATTTCAGAGCCACAGACCCTGTCTTCACTGGCAGATGATATGAGGGCTGATGGAGAAAATCCTATAGAACCAAAAAGCTACTGGACCCCAAAAATTTATTTTAGCAAAGATACCAGATATAAGACCAATGTATAAAATCCAGTTATGTGCCTCTATACTTGCAATGAACAAGAAATTTAAATTTTTAAATAACACTTTTAATACTGTCAAACTGATTATATGGAAATGCGAAGGATCTAGAATAGTCAAGGCGACTTTGCAAAAGAACAAAGGTGGAGAACCGGCACTGTTAATTTCTAGACTCAGTAGCAAGTTACAGCAAGCAGGATGGCGGAGCCTGATGCTGGTGGCACAGGTCCTCTCACACAGGCAGCCAGCAGCTCCTTCCCCCTCTCTAACGATGCTCCATCATGCAAGGGGTGCAAGCCACTGCCCTCCTCTTTGAATGTGGCCTGGACAAAGTGACTTGTCCCCAGAGTCCCCAAAGAATACAGCAGAAGTGACTTGCAGGTTGTCTAGGGCTATGCTAGAAGCAGCGTGGCAGCGTCAGCCTGGGTCTCTGGGGAAAACTTATTCTAGAGTAAGCCACCGCTGAAAACTCTGACTTCCTGGGGAGTGAAGAAGTCCAAACTAGACATCTGGAGAGGCTGCCCAGACAGCGTCCTCACCAACCCTTCCTCCAGCTGATCCATCAAGCCAGCCGAGGTGCTGGGTTTGGAAATGGAAGACATTTGCGTGGGTCTCCAGCCTAGCTGAGGGGGTCATGTGACTGCAAATGCATGAGAGACCACAGGTAAGAACTGCCCAGGCAAGCCCAGCCATTCTCCAGTAGGGCAAGAGATGATAATAAATTGTTGCTGCAAGTACACACGCGCGCGTGCACACACACACACACACCTCCAGGACAGCAGAGTAAAGATAAATGCAAGCGTCCATGAGACCACGGAATCAAGAGTCCCCAAAACGGGGGATTTGTGACAAAGGTGCAAAGCAGTGCCGCGGAGAAGTGACTGCCTGCTCAACAAATGCCAGAGGATTTACACACGCAAGGAAAAGGAGAGGCAGTTTGATCTGCACCTCACACCATGGATAAAAATTAATTCAAAATGGATCATCATAGATTGAAATATATACAGTTACTCAGATGAGAGACTTCAGTTTAGGCAAAAATTTCCTACACCAAGCGCATAGTCTATAAGAAAAAGCACTGGCTGCTTAACCTTCAAAATTCAAAACAAAAGACATCGTTAGGAAAATAAAAAGAACAAGTTATTATAGACTAACAGAAAATATTAGTAAATCATATATCTAATTAGGGTCTGTACCCAGAATAAATAAAGAAGTTCCAAAACTCTGTAACTCAAAACAACCCAATTGAAAAATTGGCAAAATATTAAAGGAGACATTTCACCAGCTAGATTTATAAGTGACAAACAAGGGTATGAAAAGCTGCCCATGGCTGATCACCAGCTAACCTGACAGTGAGATGCCACTGTGCACTCACTGGGATGACTACAATAAGAGTGGCCCTTGGGCAGGCCATGTGGCTCAGGATAGGCCACTGCCTTTGATGCCAGCTTGGGTCCCAGCTACCCAGCTTGCAGTCCAGCTCCCACAACTGCCTCCAGCAGTGGGGTGTGTGGCAAGGCAAGCAAGCTGGAGGGTTCAGAAACAATCTCTCTGGGGTTTTCTCTGCGGCATCAGACTATGATGTGTTGGACCTTCTGGCCAGCCCTGTTTGGATTTGCTCTCTGGCTCCTTTGAGGGGTGTTGAAGAGCAAACAGCAATGCCAAGGGCCTCAACCCCTGCCTTTCTGTCTCCTCCTACAGCCAGAGGAAGGGGCTGATGGGAGAAGGGGGAAGGGTTTCGCATTAGCTGGCAGAGTCAAAGCCAGTGCCAGGACCCCTGAGGTTTTGAGTCTTTGGTCCAGGGAGGAATGCACACTGTCCTGCTAAGGCATCCCTCCTCCCTTGTCCTGGGGGAGCCCAGGCTGGGAGCCCCAGGGCACCCACACACAAGTGATCCATTCCAGGAGAACTGGACACCAAGTTGTCTCCTAAACATTTTCACTGTCAAGTTCCACGCTCCACCTCGGAGGGCTCCTGGGCCTCCGAGGGTGGGTGGAGGGTGGCAGCCTCCGGTGGGCAGCCGATGTGTCCCAGCGCCGCGCCGCTCCGCTCTGGGCAGCCCCATCATGGAGCAACCTCACGGGTGGACTTGGCCACAGGGCCCCGGGCAAGCCGCTGGCTTAGCTTTGTTTTGGAACCGGAAAGACTGCCTTTTACTTTTCCTAAAACAATCCCGGTGAGCAGTTGTGGGCAGGGGGTCCCTCTGAGCTGACCACTGAAATCCCGCGGGAGCCAGAATCAATCAGGGCAGAATGGACACGCCGATTGCAAAACAAAAATAGCACAATAGTAGGTTCCTGAGCGATGCTGTCAGCCTGGAAGCCCCCTGGGCCCCGCATGCGCCTCTGCAGAGCTGGGTATTTTTAGAACTGCTCTCTGAGATTCCAGCTGGCCGCAGCGCTCTGCTGGCTCGTGGCTTTGCGGGTATGATGCAACCCCCAGGTGGGCTTGGCTAATCTAAGACACCTAGCTGGAGCCCAAGACGCTCCATGCAAAAGCCAGCTCTCACCCCTCCTCAACTTTCACTTAAAAAAAAAAAAAACTCTCAAAGATTCAGATACCATGGGGGTGGGGGATGTATCTAAAAATCAAACAATCGCCTAATCAAAATAAAGACCATCAAATCAGTCTCACAGGGTGGCAAATGCGTGGCAGCATATTTTGTTTTCTTTTGCAAAGATCCATGATTCATGACTGGTTCGTGGTTTCAACTGCTCCCTGCAAGGTACTTCTGTATCTGTGGGATGTCTCCGGAGACATTCCCTGGCTTGCCTGGCTGGGGTTGGGAATCCTTTCTCCTTGCTGCTCCTCTCAAAGGGGTTGCTTTGGGCTGCCTGGAGCTCAGCTCCCCTAACAGGGGGCACAGACCCTGGTAGCCATCCCTGGTGGGCTGGAAGCCTCTCCCGGGACTTACCAGCCTGCTCCTCCCCTCCTGTGCATCTGGTTCATGCAGAACGGGAAAGAAGCTGGAGGCTGCTCTCCTCTTCCTCCTCCTCCTCTTCCTCCTCTTCCTCCTCCTCACTTGACTGTCATCTGCAGCATGAAGGAAAGGGGACAGCTTTATCAGGGATGGCCCCGTTATTTAAGTTTTTGACAGAGAGGAACCATCGTAAAATATGGACCTTTGTTACTTCTGAACTGTGAATATCCAGGAGTGTGTTCCTGGGTTCTCTGTGTTTTTCTGTGTATTGCCAAGGACTAGGCCCCAGTGAGAGAGAAGAGGAGAGGAGGGACTGCTCTGGGACTTTCTCTGAGCCCAGGTGCAGGAAACCGCTCAGGAGCCTGCAGGAATGCGAGGTGTTGCTCTGATCCCTCAGGTTTCCTTCCTGTCTATTGTTCTAGAAAGTTACTAAAACCTGGTGGTGGTACACCTCACCCCCGCGGCACCCCCTTTGTCTAAGGCTCCTGTTTACTTTGCTGGTGGGAGAAGCGTTCTCCAGCTAAAGGCAGGTGAGTCCGGGCTGATGTCATGTTCAAGGTTTTGATCTGATCTCCCCCCTACCCTGCCACTTGCTGGCAATCCCAGCCTGCACCGCACAGAAACACACACCTGTCCAAAGAGACACCACCCCCTGCCATCGCGACTTCCTTTGTCTAAGAAAATCCTGAATGTCCTGGGACCTCAGCAAGAACCCCCTGCTAGAGAAAAATTCACCTTGACATTTGCACCCCTCTGAAGTTAAAAACAGCCAAACTAAATTAAGTAACAACAACAACAAAATCTTGTTTCCCACACAGTTTGCCCGGCTCTTACCACCAGTTTTCAGCCTGAAACAATTTTCATGCTTGAGTTATTAACTTATGAAAATAGGCACAGGGGAGGAAAATGTGAACAGATCCTCCGCTGCGTTATTAGTCATTGCCACAGCTGAATGCGTTCCGGCACAAAGGCCTGCCGGCCGGCCTGCCCATATCTCAGTTTTGAACAAAACGCAGCTCACTAATGGGTTCTGCCTCATATACCTTTCTGTAATCATTCCATTGCCATTCTCTGTCATTTATCCGGCTTTTCATGGGGAGTGGGTGCATCAGGTATGTACACACACACATCCACATACACACCCCCACATACACACACCCACACACACACACAATCTTCTAAGTCCCTTTTCATCTGTGGCTGAAAAGAAAGGTCACAAAGCTGCCAGTCATTTGGGGGAATCACCGTTCTATTGATAATAACACAGGGGTACTTTTAAAAAGTTCGTGGGAAGTGGAATTAAAAGATAAGTTTATTTGGGTGCAAGAATGCTTGAAGTCTGTGCCTACAAAGGGCGTTCAAAAAGTTCTTGAGAAATGTGTGTTAGGAAAAACTGCACGGACTTCGTCTTTGTAACTTCTAAATGTATTTATATAAAGGGAACAGATTTCATGTATTTCATATATACAGTTTTAAGAGCATAATGACTTCCCACTCTCTTTCCTCCTTCCTGTCTTATTTTTCTTTTCATTTTTGCAATGCCATACTTCTAACTCACTCTGTAATCACAAAGCCTACTCCTCCACTAATTGAAGAATCCAAATGTGGATGCATCAGGATTCAATTTATCTTTCCCTTCCATTGCTCCGTGAACTTTCCGAAGTTCAGCGGCATGGTGGATGAATGGGAACAGAGCTTGGACACTTGGTAAACTGAGAAAGCAGAGGGGCCCGGAAGCAGAAGGGAGAGAGACAGCCCACCACACCCTGCTGGCCTGCTGGCTTGTGCGGGGAGGTGCCAGGCCAGTCAGGGACACCTTGGTCCCTCACTGCTGCAGGCTCTTGAGTTTCCAAGCTAGGCTCCGGGCTGGAAGGCAGTGGCCCCCTTTTGGACAACTTCTGACTTTGGCCTGTGAGGTGCCGCCCCAAACCAGTCTGAGCCAAGTGGATGAAGACAGTGAATGGCTTTGGAGCCAGTGGATGCTGGCTTCTGCGAATTCCAGAAGCGGTTGTAGACATCAGGGCCTGGGAGTGTTTACTTTGGAAAAACAAAACAGCAAAAACTGCAGGCAGGAACAAAGAGGCGCAAAAGAAATTGAGGAAAGAGATGAAAAGCTTAGAGAGACCGAAGTGTTCACACACACACACACACACACGTGCGCGCGCGTGCACACGTGAGAGGCACTAGGATGGGCTCCTAAGCAGAACCAAGACAACGTGGGGCTGGGCCTGGGGAGCAGGAAGACCCCCACAGTCTCTGCCAGGAAGGCGAACCCCCAGAGGCTTCTGCCGGGTTTGGGATGCTGGGATTCTCCGACAGACACCTGCCATGGAGGAGTGTGTTGGGGGTGGGGGCGGGTGGTGGAGGGCAGGACCTGACATTCTGGGCAAAATCTGTTCCCCATTCTCCTTGCAGTACTAACAATCCCTTCGACTTTGTTCTCCTCCACTTTGCCCTGGGAAGCTGCTCTCACTGCCAAGGCATCAGGAAATCTCCCTGCTCAGCTGAGCGCACGCCCTCTGAGGGGTTCTCTCCTGTCTGGGGGCAGAAATGTCCACCTCCACCTGGGGCTTGGGGGCCTCCCCGACTCTGGGAGCCCAGGGCGTGTCACCACAGGCCCCCGCACTCAGCTGCAACTCTCACCCCGGGATTTCCTGTTAGACACTTAGAAACCTATGCGTGTTACCTGCTGTTGTGTCCCGGGGAGGACCCCCGGCAGGTCAGACGGAGCCCCCCAAAAGATCTGGAATTGCTGAGACGGTGCAGGCTGAACTCTCCCTTCCTGATGACAGCTGAAGCAAAGTGGTTCACCCGGCAGGACAGACTGGAGCGGCGTGGCCTTGCACCGCTGTGGCCACGTGCCTTACTTTCCCAGACTCCTAGCCCTCACTTGCCCTCCTGACACCAGGGCAAAGCCAGCGGGCTGGAACCTGCAGACTGGAGGGAGCCCGAGCCCTGTGGTTACCTTGGATGCCCTGAAGGTGGGGCAGAACCCTGCACTCCAGAGTCGCAGAGATGCCCATGATGACCAATGAGGACACCCCTAGAGATGGCCCTGGATGTGGCAGAGGCCAGCTGACCCCATCAGCTGAGATGGGAGAGCCGAGAGAGGAATGTCCCAGGAGCAGAACCAGAACCCATCTTCTCACCTTGTGTCTTGGTGACAGTCTCCAGAGGCGGCAGAGCCCACGCCAGGCTGAGTGTGCACACCCCCGAACCCCTCACTGCGTGGTTGCTATCGTGACCAGTCCCTTCCCCCTATTTTTAATTGTTTAACCACCTCCATCGTTGTGAGGATGGTGACAACAGCACATGTGTGTGTTTTGTAACTGTCATGACAATTCATCTCTAGAACCCTTCACCTTGTAAAACTGAAATTCTATAATCATTAAACACTGACTCCTCATTCCCCCAGGTCTCCACCCATGGAGCCCCCACGCTACTTCCTGTCTGCCTGAATTTGATGAGTGCAATTACTCAGTGGTTGTCCTTTCGGGGCTGGCCTGCTTCATTCAGCCAAATGCCTTCCAGGGCCACCCATGCCGTAGCAGGCGTTGGAGTTCCCGCGCTTTCCAAGGCTGAGTAATACTCCGGTGCACACAGACATCACACTGCTTATCCATGCATCTGTCGGTGGACACTGGGTTGTTTCTTTCTCTTGAGTACCGTGAACAATGCTACGTAAACACCCGTACACAAATCTCTCTTCCAGATCCTGCTTTCTGCCCTTTTGAGTATACACCCAACGGTGAGTGGGCTGGACCCCATGGCGATTCTATTTTTCACTGTTGGAGGAGCCACCATTTGGCTTCACAGCGGCTGCACCATTGCACACTCTCACCAACAGTGCACAAGGATGCCAGTCTCGTGGCATCTTCTCCAGCACCTTCCTTTCCTTCCTTCCTTCCTTCCTTCCTTCCTTCCTTCCTTCCTTCCTTCCTTCCTTCTTCCTTCTTCCTTCTTCCTTCTTCCTTCTTCCTTCTTCCTTCTTCCTTCTTCCTTCTTCCTTCTTCCTTTCTCCCTCCCTTTCTTTCGTCCTTGTCTTAGCTGTCCTGTTGACTATGAGGTAGCCTCTCCCTGTGGTTTGCATTTGCATTTCCCTAATCACTCCTGACCTCGCCAACTTCTCCCATGCTTCAAGTCCTTTTCCCAATTCCTAATCAAGTTATGTTTGTTTGCTTATTTGAGAGGCAGGGAGACACACAGCCAGAGAGAGCGCCCAGCCCTGATTCACTCTCCCCAGCCCCCACCAATGCCCATCACGGCTGGGCCTGGGCCAGACCAAAGCTGGGAGCAGGGAACTCAATCCGGGCCTCTGACAGGGGTGGCAGGAAGCCAGTGACTTGAGCTAGCACCTGTTGTCCTTCAGGGTCTGCACTGGCAGCAAGCCGGCGTCATGAGCAGGAGCCAGGACTAGAACTGGGGCTCTGCGGTGGGACTCAGGCATCTTGACTAAAGTCTTACCTTCTGAACTAACCACTCACATCCAAGCTGTTTGGCTTCTGTTGTCATTGAGCAGTAGGAGTTGCTGATCGCTCTTCTCTCTCCCCGGCCCCTCCCCCATCCACCCCACCCCACTTTTTTGGCAGGTGGAAAAGCCAAGGGATAGCCAAGGGATAGCCAGATAACTTGCTCCAGCCTTTGGTCTGCGGGTGCTTGATCCCCCAGCAGCAGAGAGCGGGCAGTCCTGGCGCACGCAGCAGCTGAGCGAGCTCCGAGCCCACCCTCCTGGCCCCCCTCTCAGGGCAGACGCCTGTTTTCCCTGCTTTCGACACATCCGCGTGTCTGCAGCCCCACAGGCGAAGCTGCAGAGAGCGGGTGGCACCCCCTTCCACGATGGTTCCCCTTTCCTGCTTTTTCTCCTTCAAGGAAAAGGAAAAGCTGTTCATGGAAAAACACATTTAAAGGGATCTGTGCCGGGAACCATTCGCACATCTGTTCTTAACAGGTTTCAGCTGAAACGACTGAAAATATACACAGATCTGTTTATGTGGAACCGGTTAAATAGGATAAGATTACAGCTTGCAGGCTAACTGTGGATTTGGTGATAGAAAAAAAAAAAAGGCCTTCCCCGCCTTGGTCTCTGCACGCGCTCCGACCATCAGATCTGCTGCGAGTGTAGAAGATCTGATTTATCTGGGATTCGTTGCAGACCCCAGCAGCCCTTCCTGCAACACACACTCCTGCTCCGCTCCGCTCTGGGCCCTCAGTGCTCAGAGGGGAGCCCGAGGCCCGGAAATTCCTTGTTCCGGAGGGAAGCCGGCAGCATGCAGGCAGCTCAATGCAGAGTGCACGAGACAGGCAGGCAGAGAAGGGGCTGGGCTCTCGGGGGCCTCTTCACGCAGGCACCGTGCCTTTTCAGGAGTCTTCCCTTTTGTAGTACCAAGAAGCACTTTAGGAGGCCCCGTATGTACCCCCATCATCGAGATGGACAAAGTGAGGCTCCAGGCCCTGGGAGGGTTGCCCACGACCCCAGCCACAGCGAGCTGCTCTAAAGGAAGCAAGACTTCGCCTCCCATCTAAGTACCCCACGGGGGTGGGGGGCAAAGCCCTCCCGGACTCAGACTCCCCCGGGCCCAGCAGGAGCCGAGGGGTGAGGGGTCAGGGCGGCTAATAAAGCAGCCTTAGCAGACCGACTTGGAGAGGGGGTGGGGGAACGCAGACCTCGTGGGCCTAGATCATCTGATTTTTGTCAAGAGCGATGGAAATCATTGACTTTCTTTGTGATGGTTCAGGGATTGAAAACAAGCAAGCACAGATGCCGCTGTGGTTTGTAACCCACACTGTGGGTCCTCTGGGACCCCCAGAGGTGGGGACTGGGGATCTGACCGTCAGGATTCCTGCCTCGTGGTGCCTCAGCTCAGCACCCCTCCCTCCATCTGCCCCCAAAGCCTCCCAGAACTCCCTGCCCGGACTCTGGCACACAGGGAAACATGCACTCGTCTATAAACATTCAGCTAATGGTTTATCTCTAGAAAGTGACACCAGTCTATAAAATGCACCACAGGACACAGGAGCAGCAGTCACACGACCTCAAAAACAATCAGCCGAAAATTGACATGTGACAACACCCCCCACGTTACCCCCAGGGGCTGGGCTGTGATTGGAGAGGTTTTAATTCCTGGTAGACCCCATGCTGTGTAAATGCACCTATTTCTGCTCATCGAAAGTCATTTTTGTTAATGAGCAGCCCAGTGAGAAACAATTGTGAATGGCAGCTTCATTACATTTGGGGTTCTAGAAGAACGAGACTGTGGCCCACACTCTGCGGCCTGGTGGATAATACTGAATTTTAATTAAAAAATGTTAATATGTTAAACTGATTCCAAGGGAGGTGCAATACGGGGGCTATAAGAGAAGACAGGAAGACTGTCCCAGCTGCCTGTTCAGTGTTCCTCAATGTTCATATTCTTTTGTTTTCTGCTGGAAACTTTCAGCTTTGAGCTAGTAGGGCCATAGTCCAGACTGTCCAGGTCTAGGTGGGAGGACTTGGTGGAATTGGAGGACACCACGAGGAAGAGGAGCTCCACCTGCCTTCCGGGGGCCTTGGGTACCAGCCTGGGCCAAGGGCCAGGTGTGGCCTTAAAAGCCACTCTCTGCTCCCTCTGCCCATCCCCATGGTTACTGTCCCAGGCCACCCAGGAAAGGCCCGTGAAAGGACATTTTATTAGGCCAGAAACTTGACGCTGCTTCCAGGTGAATGGTTTAAGAAGGGCGTCTTAGCAGGCCTGAGAAGCAGGGCAGATTGAGTGGCGTGTGGGCAGGTCATGAACTGTGAGAGGACTTTCTTCTGAGATGATGCAATAGTGGGCAAACCCAGGCGATAAAAAGCACGTGCGTTGGTGTTAAAGTCCACAGCTGGAGGCGGCGCTGTGGTGCAGTGGGCTAAGCCTCTGCTTGCAGTGCTGGCATCCCATATGGGCACCGGTTTGAGTCCTGGCTGCTCCTGTTCCGATCCAGCCTTCTGCTATGGCCTGGGAAAGCAGTGGAGGATGGCCCAAGTCCTTGGGTCCCTGCACCTGCCTGGGAGACCTGGAAGAAGTTTCTGGCCCAGCTCTGGCCATTGTGGCCATTTGGGGAATGAACCAGTGGATGGAAGATTTCCTCTCTTTCTCTCCTTCTTTCTGTAACTCTGCCTCTCAAATAAATAAACAGAAATCTTAAAAAAAAAAAAAAGAAGGGAGCAGCTGGCCCATGTCTTGGGAGCTGCTGACGGCCAGCCTCACACCTGCAGCAGGGCAGGGGTGGCAGTGTGCTGGGGGAGGGAGGCCGCCACACTGCCTGGAAAGTCGGGGCTTGGGTTGATGGAGTCGGCCCCACAGGTGTTGGGCAGGTGTGCAGGGGCAGAGCTACCCACAAGCTGGAACAGCGGCTCAACCTCCTGCGGGAGGGTCAGGGTCTGCCTCAGGTCCCTCTCACCCCGGGCTGGGTGGCCGAGTGGGGAACACTGGGGAGGCACTCACACAGCACGTGGCAGTAGTCACTGTTGGGTTCCGAGCCTTTCCCAGACATCCTGCTGGCTGCTGTCTAAGAGTAGGATCACCGGGTGGGAGGCTGGGCTGGGAGGCCAGAGGGGTGGACGGGCGGGGCGGGGGGGGGGGGTGCATTTCACAGGAAGAGCCTGCACGGCTTGGGAAGAGCTGGGTGGGGAGCGGCGGCAGACGGGGCTCTGTAGACAAGACATCTAACGGCCCAGCTTCCTCACCGGGAGAACTCCGTGCGTGACTCGTGCCTGGCACGCTGCGTGGGGATTAGGATGAGAAGTGGTGCAGACAGTGTCTGGGCGCGCACCCAGGCGTCAGGGTCTGACCGCGTTTGCATCCCCTTCTGTGCTCACGGGCACAGACAAGGGGCCATGCCGCTTCTGACCCCGGCCCCAGCCAAGTGGGAGGCAGGGCCTGGACGGAGACGGGACGGGGCGGGAAGAATCGATCTTTCTCAGCAACCGTGCACAGCCTTCCCGCCCCCCCCCCCCCACAATACAGCTGAGCATTGGACTTTCTCCGGGTCCTTGGAAACATTTTGATGGGCGCGTAAAGAAAGCAAGCAGAATGCTCACGCGAACCAGGCAGACAGAGCGGCTGTGGCTGTGGTGACAACACCCAGGGAGAGAGACAGGTGGGCTGAACTGAGAGCCATTCCAACCCTTGCTTGTGTCCCTGCCAACACTCACCCCAGGCCAGGCAGGGAAGCAACAGAGTTACAGCTGGAGGCCCCTGTGCATGGGCCCTTCTGAGCCGCAGCCAGAGGAACGGAACAGGGGAAACTGGGGCCCTTCCGCTGGCTGGGCGGGCTGCCTGGAGGAGGAGGGCTGTGAGAAGGGGCGGGAAGGTCTTTGTGGCACTGCTGGGGGAAGGGCACATGACCAGTTCCTCTGAGTCAGCACCTTTTCCACTCTAAATATAACTCAAGACGACCCAAGTCACCCTCCCCCGGCAAGGGAGACCCGTGGTTCTGTATTTTCCAGCGTTTCTGTGATTTCTGAAAAAAGAAAAAAAAAAAAAAACAAGCAGTGAACACTGACTTCCTTCATCCCCACCTCCAGGACAGCGTGCAGCCCTCCGATGTGAGGAGAGGGTAGACGCGAGCTTAGCCAGGGCGAGGCGCTCTCTGGGACACCTTTTGGTGGATACCCGGATGTGCGGCCATCCTGCCCTGTCCCTCTGCCCTCCCCAGGCCAGCGGTGAGCAGCTCTGCCCAGGAGTAGTGGGCAGCACGAGCTTGGCGGGCAGCTCTAGAAAACACAGGGTGCGAGCCTTTCAGGGGCGGGGGTGGGCGCGCGCCTGCTGCAGACCCCCAGCTCCTGTTGGTGGCCAGGGGATATTATTCTCCTGTCTGAAGGAGGCCCTGCTAATTGCTGCACAGGCACTGCTGGGGAAGTTCAGTTTCCAGAGGCTGCTGTTAACTCTGCCAGCGCCAGCGCGTCCCAGACAACGCACTGGAGGCCTGCCTGGAGCCCCATGCGGGAGGCCCCGTGCTCACCACCTATCTCTAAAGGGTTAACAACCAACCGAAACTGCCTAGAAGGACAGTGCAGCTAAGCTATACATAACAAACAGTGAGCAAAAAAAGGAAGATAGAAAAAAAAAAAAAAAGAATGCTGCTCAGGGTTTGGGTACACTCCCCTCCCCCACCTCCTTGGGCCGCCCCTCCCCCACCATCCTGCCACGATGCTATGTATACAGACCACAGATCAGGGACCCAGTTAAATTTGGCACAGGGAGACTATAGCAGAGAAAGAAAACAGATCGAGTTACACAGAGTCCTATTCAGATCTGCGCCTGGGCCCCACGTGCACAAAGCCCCGCTGAGCACAACAAGGCCGGCCGTGTGCTGTCCAAATGCACACCCAGCCCGGGAGCTTGGCTTTCCTTCCAGTCAGCCACTGGACCCATCCCTGGGCAGCAGGTTCATCCCCTACTCTGCAGGTGGAGACAGATAAAACAACGTGTAATGGGCCGCAGGAACCCCTCGTTCAGGACTTGAGCCACCTCCAGAAAGGAAACACACCAGGACTTTGTTCTGGACAGTAATCTGTTTTCTTAGGGCACAGGGAGAGGCCTGGCAGCCAGGGTAAATAAGGCAACCGGTGATGGGGCCTCTGGCAGACGGAGCTATGAGGGACGTTCCAGAAGACCACTTCCTATACCCAGCTCCCAACCAACAGGGAGCTGTCACTCTCCCAGGACTGACGGGGGCACTCGGACAATCACCGCAGGAGGCCGGCGGCTGTCAGGGAGAAACCTGAGCCACAGGTGCACGCACACCCGGAGCCCCTCCCCCTCCTCCTCCTGCAGGCTGGCGCACCTGGCCAGAACCCAGCCTGGAAGGCTGCTCACCAAACAGGGGAGCAGGCTAGGGCTCCTGGCAGAGAAGCCATGCGGGCCCGCAGCAGGCTGGCTGCCAAGGAGGACGGGCGGAGGTTCGGTGGCACGGGCCAGGCCAGGTATGTGTCGGTCACTTGCCCAGACATGGGCACCCTGGGCTGGCAGAAGAGATGAGATGGTTGGCCAGCACTCCTCAGAAGGACCCAGAGCCTCTCTCACCCCCTCGGTGCATGGGGGCTTTTCAAAGTCCCCCCCCCCCCCATTGACTCCAGCGGGGCAGAGCAGGGCATCACCCCTTTTTACATAGGGGGAGGTTGAGGCACAACAAGGCCCCATTCTGTCTGGCTGCCTTCAGAGGGTCAGCCATTGCCTAGCCCTTGGGACAGGCTCACCTCCGCGGGCCTCACAGCGGGGGGTGTGCCAGGGTCACGGGGGCGGGGGCAGGAGCTGATGTGAGCTCCTTCCCGCTGGGCTTTGCCATGGCTGTGAGCTCAGCCTGCATCTGCAGTGTGGGGACAGTGGTTCTGACCGTGTCTGGGGCCACCTTTGGCCGCCAGAGACTCAGCACGCTCCGTCCCCTTTCGATGGGCCCTCCAGCTGGGCTCCCTGTGCCGAGAGGACTCTGTTACAGATTGAATTACGCTCCCCCTCCCAACACACACACCACCAAATGCATACCCATGTGCTAAGCCCTAGAATGTCACAATGTGACCAGATCTGGAAACAGGGCCACTGCACAGGTAATTAATGTAGGTGAGCTCATCAGCGTGGGCCCTAATCCAGTGACTGGTGACCTCACGCAAAGAGGGTGAGTGGACACAGACACATCCAGGGCGGGGCCACGTGAAGATGGAGGTGGAGTGGAGGGGATGATTCTGTGAGCCCAGCAAAGGCAGAGATGGCTGGCAATGAGTGGGGCCGGGCGGGAGGAGTGCAGGAGGCCCCCTCACGGCCTTGGAGGCACCACACCCTGCTCGCACTGAGCCTGGATTCCCAGCCTCCACTTTTTAAAATGATTAGCTATTTTGAAAGGCAGAGTTACAAAGAAAGAGAGAGGAGACACAGATCTTCCATCCGCTGGTTCACTCCCAAATGGCCGCAACAGCCAGCCGTGGGCCAGGCACCAGGAGCTTCTTCTGGGTCTCCCACGTGGGTGCAGGGGCCCAAAGACTTGGGCCATCTTCTACTGCTTTCCCAGGCCATGGCAGAGAGCTGGATCAGAAGAAAAGCAGCCAGGACTCGAACTGGTGCCCCTGTGGGATGCCAGTGCCCCAGGTAGAGCCTTAGCCTACTTACGCCACAGCACTGGTGCCCAAATTTCTATGGTTTACCCCTGAGTTTGTGCTCCTTTGCTATGGCAGGCCCAGCAGAAGGCCCAGTCGAGGCAGATGGGTGCCTACAGCTGCTGCCTTCAGCAGCCAGACACTCCTTCCAGCGCGAACGTAGACATTGCCTCTGTCTTCCTGTTCCACAGAGACTGCCGGTGTGTGCTGTTAACAGTCTGTGAGTTCCCCGCTCCAGACCTTGCCTCGGCAGAGGGAAGGAAAGCTCTCTGCTTCTCTAACCCCCAACTCCTGTTTTGTTCTCAACAGAAACCATCAGCTAATTCTCCTAAAATGTCTCATAAGCATAAGAATCCCCCGCCTCCGCCCTTGGATGGAGACCTGACTCTCTGCAAATGAGAGTGTGGGAGAGTCCCTCCTTCCCAACTAAGAGCCCCTGCGGGAGCTCCCTTCTCCCCTAGACTCACCCTTTTCAAGACCTAAAGCTCATTGACACGAGTGAAGCCGAATGCCTGTCACGGCTTCAAGTGTCAGCTCTCCCGGCCGGCAGTGCGGTAGCTGAGAGCAGGAGGAGCGGATCTTAAGGGCCTGTGCAACAGGTCCTGGCCTCTCCAGGGCAGTGTAGAAGTCCATTCCCGTCTGTCCAGTGTCCCTGCAGCCCAAAGACACCAACCTTGTATCACATTAGGGGCTTCCTCCTAGAGCATGCTGCCATCCCCTGGCAGCCCCGGCCCTGGCCGCCGCAGTGTGTAGAGCTAACTCCTGCAGCCCTCAGCCAGGCGGCTCCATGCCTGAAATCCACCTGTTGCTCACAGCTGTCTCCCAGAGGCCCTCTCGTGTAGCCTTACAGTTCCCTGCTGTGTATGCGCGTCCCGGATTATCAGTGTCCCGCGTAATGCATTGGTGAGAACGTACGCTCCTGAGAGAGAGAGAGAGAATCGTGCATTTCTCGCTCCCCTCCCGGAGCGAGCTCGGTGGCTTGCATGCAGAAGTTCGCTAAAGCTTTGCTGAAGCCTGATTCAGTCTGGATTTCCTGGCTTCCTTTACTCTTGCTACCTGTTCTGGCCCCCAGATGCTTCCCAGTACAGGCGTCTGGCCAGCCCTTGGACAGATGTTAGCATCTCCTAATGCAAATATAGAGGATTATTAAAAGTAGCTAATTTCTAAATTAATTCGGTGACAAAGGAACTCAGACTTCCAGAGCTGAAAGATTGTTTGGTAAGTATTCAGTCCATTTCTTGGCCAAGAAGCCTTGGGACAGGTCTGGAGTTGTGGTGTAACAGTTTCAACTGCTGCTTGTGACACCGGCATCCCATATCTTCCCATATCAGAGCACCAGTTCAAGTCCCGGCTGTCCCACTTCCAATCCAGCTCCCTGCTAATGCATCCTAGGAAAACAGAGGAAGATGCCCAAGTGCTCAGGCCCTTGCCCCTGACATGGGAGACTTGGAGGGAGTTCCAGGATCCTGGCTTCTCCTGCTATTGCAGCCATATGGGGAGTGAACCAGTGGATAGAAATTCTCTTTCTCTCTCTGTCTCTCCCTTTCTCTGTCACTCTGCCTTTCAAATAAATAAATCAATCTCTTTTTTTTTTTTTTTCCCAAAAAGAGAGGGCTGACATTGTGGCAGAATGGGTGAAGCCGTTGGCTGCAATGCCAGCACCCCATATGGGCACCTGTTTAGGTCCCAGCTGCTTCACATCAAATCCAGCTCTCTGCTATGGCATGGGAGAGCAGTAGAAGATGGCCCAAGTCCTTGGGCCCCTGCACCCATGTGGGAGACCCGAATGAAGCTCCTGGCTCCTGGCTTCGGATCGGCCCAGCCCCGACAGTTGCAGCCATTTGGGGAGTGAATCAATGGATGGAAGACCTCTCTCTCTCTCTGTCCCCCCACCCCCACCCCTGCAACTCTTTCAAAATAAATCTTTAAAGAGAGAAAGTCACGTTATTCATCTAGGGTCATACAACTGGTGATGGGAGCCTGGAAGCCAGATGTTGTGGTTTGAAGCGAGGCTGTTCATCACAGAGATGAAGCTGTCATCTATAAGGCCCATGCGGGGGTGGGGGGGTATCAAGTCATACGCTTGTTCTGGAAGATTCTATTGCCCCTGAACAGTTCCATGTAACCTTATCATGCTGCCAAGTAAAACGAGGCACTGTCCTGCCATCCCTGCAGGTGTCCCCCCACGGGCAGCTGGATGCACGCCTCCCCAGGCTGCAATGCCCCATGGCAGAGAGCCATCTCCCACGCTGTCTCTCGGAGCCAGGGAGACGACTGGCGGGAGCGACTTCCATGCAGCATGTGCAGATCTGAGAGAGAGAGATCTGTTTTCACCCACTGAGGAAGCTTCAAGCAAAGCAGCCTTCCTGGCGTGAAAGTGAGCCTCACTGTTTGCAGTCGGAACACATGTCTCACATCAAGAGCGGGGCTGCGGTCGGGGCACGGAGGCTGAAGGGAGACTCAAAGGTTCGTCAGCTCCCACAGCTCTCAACCTCTTCAAAGTTGCAGCCCCCACAGCCCCTCAGATGCTTCACGCCACCCGCACATGTGCCTCTGCCCACACGCGTGGGTGCGTGCATGTGTGGGTCCCAGCTGTGGCCCCAAAGCACAGGCAAGGGATGTGGGGAGGCCACCTTGCTGCAAGGGTCTTTGCCTGGAGGCTGCCGTTTCTCCTGTGGGACTTGATGAGCTTTCCTAAGGCACATTCGTGTGCACAGAGCAGGTGATGGCTGTTTGTTGGAAGACCACACATCAAGCCACGTGTGACGGATAGGTGTCAAGGAGCTCCCGTTTGGTTGAATGGGTGACTTCTGCCTGGGGCCTTGGGCAGCGTGGTGCCCATCAGGGCTGGAGTCAGGGCGAATAGGAAATGGGAACGCTTGCCTATCTGCAAATTGGAGCTCAACACTTGCACTATAACACTATGGCTAGGGGCCGGTGCTGTGGCGCACTTGGTTAATCCTCCACCTGCGGCACCAGCATCCCATATGGGCACCGGGTTCTAGTCCAGGTTGCTCCTCTGCCAGTCCAGCTCTCTGCTGTGGCCCAGGAGGGCAGTGGAGGATGGCCCAAGTGCTTGGGCCCCTGCACCTGCATGGGAGACCAGGAGGAAGCACCTGACTCCTGGCTTTGGCTTGGCACAGTGCTGGCCATGGCGGCCATTTGGGGAGTGAACCAACAGAAGGAAGACCTTTCTCTCTGTCTGTCTCTCTCACTGTCTATAACTCTACCTGTCAACTTAAAAAAAAAAAAAAACTTAAAAAAAAAAACACTATGTCTAGGCACCTGCAGAGTGCAGGGGACCAGGGCTGGAAATGACAAGCTGTGTGCTCCACGAGCGACGTTACTGTTACTTCCGAGGGAAGGGCGGTGGGGAGGGAAGGAGAGAAAGGGTTCAAGGAGGAAGAGGAAGGGGAGAGGAGCTGCCTTTATTTCCCCAGTACACTTTGTGTTTCAGAATAATTCTAAATTTCCAGAAAAGTTGAGAAGATAGTGCAGAGAGGTCCATACACATCATTGTTACTATGTCACCTTAATACGGTACACTTGTCACAATTGATGACCACCACTGATACGTTATTATTATCCGTAATTCGGATTTCCTTTGTTTCTACCTAACTGCCTCCTCTCCTCAGGCTCCTCTGGGCTGTGACAGCGTCTCAGACTTTCCTGGATTCGGATGACCCTGACAGTCAGGTGTTCTGCAGGGACCTGTCTGATGTCTGTCTTGTGACGGGGTCAGGGCTAGGACACACAGCAAGGGCGCACACCACCAGCACGTCTCCCCACTGCTGAGGCTGGGCTGGCTGAGGTCAGTTTTGTGGGGCTTGCCCAGGTGGCAGTCTGCCCCTCCCTTCTTTCCATACTGCGGTCTCCGGGCAGAAGTCACCACGACCAGGGCACGGGGCAGGCAGTCACGCCCTACACGAGTGCTTGAGATTCTGCCACACTCTGGAGAGTCATCTAGTCTCTGCTCAGTTATTCATTTCCTTACCCCTAGAGCTGATTAAATAAATATAAATATATACAATGTGCAGCCACACATATTTATTTTAAACCTGGGTTACTTATAGCCCAAAACTACTTTCTTGCTGAAATTGTTCCAGCTGTGACTATTGAAAGCTCTGTCGGGGCCGGTGCTGTGGCTCACTAGGCTAATCCTCTGCCTTGCGGCGCCGGCATACCGGGTTCTAGTCCCTGTCGGGGCACCAGATCCTGTCCCGGTTGCCTCTCTTCCAGGCCAGCTCTCTGCTGTGGCCAGGGAGTGCAGTGGAGGATGGCCCAAGTGCTTGGGCCCTGCACCCCATGGGAGACCAGGAGAAGCACCTAGCTCCTGCCTTCAGATCAGCGCGGTGCCCCGGCCGCGGTGGCCATTGGAGGGTGAACCAACGGCAAAGGAAGACCTTTCTCTCTGTCTCTCTCTCACTGTCCACTCTGCCTGTCAAAAAAAAAAAAAAGAAAGAAAGAAAGAAAGAAAGAAAGCTCTGTCGGATGCTGTATCTCCTTGCTGTGTATGTGTGTGTTTGTATGTATATGTGTGTATGTGTATGTATGTATGTATATATGTGCATGTATGTATATGTATGTGTGTATATGTATGTATATGTGTATGTATGTGTGTATGTTTGTGCATGTATATATATGTTTGTGCATGTATGTATGTGTGTATATGTGTGTATGCTTATGTGTGTGTGTGAGAGAGTGTTTTTCTAAGCACTTTAGTCCCTTCCAAGATTTTCAGATGCCCCAGGTTCATCCAGCATGTTCCCTGCCCATCCAAGAAGGCCTGGTCTCCTTTGTTAACCAGTATTTAAAATACTGTTCAAAACTAAGACCTGGGCGGTAGGTGTGTTCTTGCTACTGGGTGGCATTTGCTTTAGGCCCTCTCAGCTGGCAGGATAAGGAGCCGTGTGTGTTCAGATCAGCTCCCATCTGCCAACATGCAGCGCAGACTCCTCGGGATCTATATATTAATCTAATGCGGCTCCCACACTCGCACCTCCAACACTCACCCATTACCACGCGCACCGTCCCGACCTTCCCCTGGCTTGTATGTAGCCCCTGAATTCAACAGTGAGACACCTGGCTCCCGCCACCCTGCACCCAATCAGAATCTCTGCCTAGTGGCTTCAGCCGCATACCCCCACGGGAAACAGCTTGACCGCCCAGAACAGGGCGCTCTGAACAATCCCCTCAGTTTTTGGGTTTCAGTCTCCACTCATTCTCAGCCCATTCTCTCCCCGCCCCTACAGTGAAGTTGTTTTTTTTTTTTTCATAGATTTGTAAGAAAGTCACATTCTTTTGTCAGATCCAGCATACCACCCTGGATTCCCCCGATCCACTAAATGAGTTCTAAGAATTTCCTTGTATTAAGGGTCACACTTTCTGGGGCTGGCGCTGTGGCATAGTGCATAAAGCCGCCGTCTGCAGTGCCGGCATCCCATATGGGCACCGGTTCAAGTCCCAGCTGCTTCACTTCCAATCCTGTTCCCTGCTAATGCACCTGGGAAAGCAGTAGAAGATGGTCCAAGTGCTTGAGCCCCTGCACTCACTTGGGAGACCTGGAAGAAGCTCCTGGCTCCTGGCTTCAGATGGGCTCAGCTCCAGCTAATACAGCTAACTAGGGAATGAACCAGAAGATGGAAGACCTCTCTTTAACTGCCTCTCCTTCTCTCTCTGTGTAACTCTGACTTTCAAATAAATAAATATTTTTTTAAGGGTCACACTTTATAATGTAAAGTTCCATGGGTTTTAACAAGTGTATCCATTGTGACAACATCATACACAATTATTTTATCATCCTAAAAAAAACGTCAGGTACCTCACCTTGTCAATCCTCACTCCTTCCTCAAGCCCCTTTAAACCATTGATCTGTTATTGTCGCTTTGCCTTTTCTAGAATGTCATATAAACGGACGGAGTTTTTCAGTGAACTAGCTGTGTTTTTACAGGACTGGATAGCTCATTTCCGGTTATCTTTGAATAGTATTCCATTGTGTGTGTGAGTTTATTTATCCATTTACCTACCGAAGGACATCCTGTTTCCTTACAGTTTGTGGCAATTACGAAAAAGTTGCTCCACACATTCGCATGCAGGCATCTGCGGCTCTAAGTGTGCAATCATTTGGGTAAACATCTAGGTGTGCGATTGTTAGATCATGTAGTAAGACTATGCTAAGCTTTGGCAGAAACGGCCAAAGCATCTTGGAAAATAACTGTATTATTTTACACTCCCACCAGCAACGGATGAGTGTTCTTACTATTCTACATCCCCACCAGTAATCTTAGCCATTCTCAAGTGTATAGTGATAGCTCGTGGGGGTGTGAATTTGCATTTCCTTTGTGCCATTTGTAGGTCTTCCTTGGTGAGCTGTCTGCTCTGATCTTCTATTTTTCAATTGTTTTCTTATTGTTGAGTTTTCAGACTTCTTACTGTATTATGAAGACAAGTTCTTTGTGAGTTTCATGTCTTGCAAAGATTTTTTCTCAGTGTGCAGCTTTGTCTTTTCATCATCTTGATAGCATCTTTTGTAGTGTGTAAGTTATTATTTGTAATAACAAGTATTACTTCACAATATTAAAATAACCAATTTTTTCTTTTACAGATCATGCTTTTGGTGTATATCTAAAAAATCATCACCAACTCTACGTCCCATAGACTTTCTCTAATTTTTTTCTTCTAGAAATTTTAGAGACTTTCAGTGTACACTGACATTTGTGTTTTGTGTGAATTGCTGTGTAAGGTGCAAGTTCTGTGTCTGGGTTGGTTGATTTTGCACCTGGCGATCTAATTGTCCCAGCACCAATAGTTGAAAAGACTTCACCTTGTCCATTGAACACCTTTCCATCTTCATCAAAAGTCATTTCACAGTGCTCGTGCAGGTCTAATTCTGGCATCTCCACTGGCCGCTTTTTGTGTTCGATAGCTCTCCAGTATCAAACTGTCTTGATTACTGTAGTTTTATCTTAATTCTTAAAATGCAAGACGGTGAGACTCTTGACTTCAATCTGCCGAAGTGTTGTGTTAGCTATTCTAGATCCCTTGCCTTTCATTATTAATGTTAGGATCAGTTTATTGATGCCTAACAAACAGTCTGATGGAATTGTGAGTTGGGCTGCACTGATCAAGTTTGATATAATCAACAGTTTAAGGATATCAAGTCTTGCAATCCATGAATTTGGAATATTCCTTTATTTACCTCAATTATTTTCTGGTTTTCCACATACAAATCTTACTCATGTTGTATCAAACTTATGCCTAAATACTGATTTTTGGAGAGTGTTATTGCAAATGACAGTGATTTTTTAAAAATTCCAATTGTTAAATTGCATAAATGAAAGCGTTGACTCTGGTACAATGACTTTGCGTCCCGTGCCCTTGCTGTATTCAAAGCTCTGTGAATTGTTTGTTTTTGGTAGGATATGTGGCACGTTCTACATGGACAATTGTGTATCTACTAACAAGGAGAGTTTTTGTTTCTTTCTTTCTGATCTGTATATCTTCCTCTTACTAAGTGTTTTGCTTTTAATCTTGTTAGTGTGTTGAATGCTGCTGAAAAGGCGTGGTGGGAGATGGTGTCCTTGCCTTGTTCCTGATTCTAGGAGGGGCGTGTCCAGACTCTCACTATAACGCATGATGCTCCGTATAGGTTATTTTTCTAACTGTTCATTATCAAAAGTGGAGGAAGGGGCCAGTGCCATGGCTCACTTGGCTAATCCTCCACCTGCGGTGCTGGCATCCCGGGTTCTAATCTCGGTTGGGGCGCCGGGTATTAGCTCAGGTTGCTCCTCTTCCAGTCCAGCTCTCTGCTGTGGCCTGGGAGGGCAGTGGAGGATGGCCCAAGTGCTTGGGCCCTGCACCTGCATGGGAGACCAGGAGAAGCACCTGGCTCCTGGCTTCGGATCGGCACAGCGCCAGCAGTAGCAGCCATTTGAGGAGTGAACCAACAGAAGGAAGACCTTTCTCTCTGTCTCTCTCTCTCTCACTGTCAAACTCTGCCTGTCAAATAAAAAAAAAGTGGAGGAAGTTCTCTATTATTCCTAGCTGCAGAGAAGTTTCATCAGAAATGGAAGCTGTTACTTTTTCTGCATCCATTGATGTGATCATGTGACTTTTCTTCTTTAGCCTGTTGCTACATGGATTACATTAATTGAGTTTTGAATGTTGAACCAGGCTTGCAGACCTGGAATAAATCCAACTTGGTCATGGTGTATAATTTCTATTTTGTTTACTATGATTCACTGCTGGTTTTTTTATAATTTGTTTTCATTTTATTTGAAAGACAGAGAGCCAGAGACAGACAGACACGGGGGGTGGGGGATGTTCTGTATACCAGTTCATGCCCCCAAGTGCTTAATGTCGCTCCCCCTCTTCATGGAGGAACGACACTAAGCCCTGCCTAGGCTTCATATCCGAGTCACGGCACCATTATGTCGCTCCCCATCTTTGTGGAGGAACGACACAGGACCCTGCGCTGTTCTTTCGTCTGCTCGGCCCTCCCCGGGTTTGCTGCTGGTTCTTCCCGGGTTGGCTACTGTCCCTTCCACCTCCGTGGAAGGGCGGTTCCCCCTGCCACATTCCCCACTTCCGCAGGGGAGCGGCACACCGCCGGCCGGCTCTCTCGGGGGCTGCACAGGTGTTCCCCTTAGATGTTCCCCTTAGATGTTCCTGGTGCATGCCGTCTCTTTCCTCCTTTATAGTCCTCCTCCGCCAGTCCCAACTCGGCTGCCCACACGCCGAGTACGCTGCTCTCCTCCAATCAGGAGCAGGTCCTGCTGTTTATTGGCTGAACTGGAGGCAGCTGTGTAGAAGCTGTTTTCTTCTCTCCCAGCGCCATATTGTGGGAGAGCAGATGCATAGAATAAGTCTTAATTCCAGTAACTTAGTCTAGTCCGAGTTGCTCCCCACACTTAAATCAGCTGGGGCTGGCCCAGGCAAAACCCAAGAGCTCAGAACTCAGTCTGGACCTCTTTTGTGGGTGGCAGAGACCTAAGTGCTTAAGCCAGGATCTGCTGCCTCCCAGGGTGCACATCACCAGGGAACTGGAGTCAGAAGCAGAGCCAGGACGTGAGCCCCGGGGCTCCAGCATGGGTGAGGCATCCTCCAAGGCATCTCAACCACTGCGCTAAACTCCCTCCCCAGCTACGAGACTGGCAAGAGTCTCATCTTCTATGTTCATGAGAGGTGCTGGTCTGTAGCTCGACTTCCCTGAGATGTCTCTGGTGCTATGGTCTGAATGTCGGTGGCTCTCTAAAATTCCTGTTGAAATTCGAACTTCCAAGGCAGTGGTATTAGGAGGAGGTAGACTTTGAGAGGTGATTTGGTTATTAGTGTGCAGCCCTCATGAACAGGATCAGTGCCCCTTAAAAAGGTCCATGAGAGTCCCCTACCCCTTCCATCATGAGGACACAGCCCAAAGGCCCAGGAAGCGGACCTCACCAGACAGAATCTTCTAGGGCCTTGGTCACGAATTCCCCAGCTTCCAGAAATGGGAGAAATAAATTCCTATGCCGTGTAGTCACCCAGTCTATGGTGCTGTGTGATAGAGGCCCAGATTAAGAAAAAAACATATATTTGGGGCTGGCGCTGTGGTGTAGAAGGTAAAGCCTCCACCTGCAGTGTCAGCATCCCATATGGGCATCAGTTCAAGTCCCGGCTGCTCCACTTCCAATCCAGCTCCCTGCTGATGTGCCTGGGAAAAGCAACAGAGGATGGTCCAGGTCCTTGGGCTCTGCACCCACAGGGGAAACCCAAAAGAAGTTCTTGGTTCCTGGCTTTGGCCTGGCCCAGTCCTGGCCATTTCAGCCATTTGGGGAGTGAACCAGTGAATGGAAGGCCTCTCTCCCTCTCCTTCTCTCTCTGTAGCTGTGCATTTCAAATAAATAAATAAATATTTTTAGAAACATACATTTTTATCTATTTGTTTGTTTGTAAGGCAGAGTTACAAGGGGAGAGAAAGAGACATAGAGAGAGAGGGAGACACACACATACACACATACAGAGAGAGAGAGAGAGAGAGATGCTCCATCCACTGGTTCACTCCCCAGATGGCCACGACGGCTGGGGCTGGTCCAGGCTGAACCTTGGCTTCCAGAACTCCGTGTTGTTCTCCCACTTGAATGGCAAGGGCCATCGCCAGCTGCTTTCCCAGGGACATTCGCAGGGAGCTGCAAGGGAAGCAGAGTACCCAGGACTTGAACCAGCGCTCTAATATGAGACGGGGGCATCTATCACAAGCAGTGGCTTAACCTGCTGTGCCACAACCCCAGCCCCTGGAAGCTTTTTAATTATTGATTCGATGTCTTTGAACGTAAGACCATGCTGTTTGTATGAGCTTTGGAGTTTGTGTCTTCTGAGGAACTGATTTCTTTCTCCTTAGTTACCTCTGGGTATGCAGTTGGTTCACAGTATAAATCATCCTTTTACAGTCCCCAGGATTGGTGATGATGGCCCCTGTTCATTTTTGGTATTTGTTATTTGTGTCTTTCTTTTCCCTTGATTGGCCTGACTGGATACTTAACAATTTTGCTGAACTTTTCAGAGGACCAGCTTTTTTTTTTTTTTTTAAAGATTTATTTATTTTATTGAAAGGCAGAGGCAGAGAGAGAGGTCTTCCATCCTATGGTTCATTCCCCAGTTGTCCGCATCAGCTGGAGCTGAGCCGATCTGAAGCCAGGAGCCAGGAGCTTCTTCCAGGTCTCCCATGTGGGTGCAGGGGCCCAAGCACTTGGGCCATCTCCTACTGCTTTCTCAGGCCACAGCAGAGAGCTGGATCAGAAGTGGAGCAGCCTGGATGTGAACCAGTGCCCATATGGGATGCCAGCACTGCAGGCAGCAGCTTTACCCACTACACCACAGCATCAGCCCCAGGACCAGCTTTGGTTTCATTGATTTTTCTCTTGCTTTCCTGTTTACAATTTCATTGACTTCTGCTCTAATTTGTGTTATTTCTTTTCTTCTCCTCTCTTTATGCTTCCATTGCTCTTCCTCTCATTTCCTAATGTAGAAACCTGAAGGATTGATCTTAGACATTTCTTTCCTGATAGAAGCACGCAATATCATAAATCCCCATCCTTCTGCTTCTTAGCACTGTCGACTGGTTTGCATTTTCTAAAATCTATGTAAATAGAACAATACCATCTGTGTCTTTTTTCCTCTGGTTCCTTGCACTCAGCATAATCATTTTCACATTTGTCTATGGTTTTGCGTCTCAGTAGCTTCTGCCTTCTTATTATTGCTCAGCAATATTTCATTACAAGGACATGGCAGTCTGTTTACATTTTTACCTATTGGGAGACCTTTGGGTTATTCCCAGGTTGCTGTTAACAGTTTGTGGATGGACCCTGCGCTTGCATTCCCCTGGGTAAATGCTTAGGAGCTGGATGGCTGACTCACACAGTCAATGTCACGTTTAACTCTTAAGAAGCCACCCATATATGTTTTCCACAGTGGAGGAAGCCCGTCGCTCTCCCATGAGGCCTGTGTGAGTGCACCAGTTCCCCCACATCCTCACCAACACTTGATGTAGGCCGGAGATTTAATTTTAGACCCTCTAACGGGTGTGTAACGGTGTCTCCTTGTTCACATTTGCATTTCCCTAATTGCTAGCGACGTTGTACTAATTTTCTAGCCGTGTATCTTCTTTGATATAATGTATGCTTAGTTCTTTGTCCTGTTTATAAAATCATGCTGCTCACTCTTAATAATTCTGAAAGTCTTTTTTGTATTGTGGACTCAAGTATGCTGTCAGATATGTGACTTGCAAAATGTTCTGGTCTGGCTTATCTTTTCATCTTCTTACCAGTGTCTCTCATAGAGCAGAAACTCTTTAGTTTTATCAAGTCAAATTCATCAATTTGAAAAAAAAAAAAAACAGTGTAGCCTGCTTTTTGTTCTCAGAGCTAAAAAGTCTTTGCTCAACCCAAAATCTCCAGGATTTTCTCCTAGTTTGTCTTGAAGAAGTTATGTAGTTACAGGTTCTAAAATCAGGTTTACGCTTCACTCGATTTAGTTTTCATATAGGGTACAAGGTATTCATCAAAATTCAGTCTTTCATGCATGTAGATATTCAATCATTCCTGGGTGATTTGTTGAAAGAGTATCCTTTTTCTACCTATCTTTGCACATTTACTTGAAAATCCATCATTTCTATATGTAGGTCTATTTTTGGAAATATATCTATATATTGTTCTATTGATCTATTTGTCCATGTGTTTACCAAAACCACATTCTTTTATTCCTGTAATTGTATAATAAGATTGAAATCAGGCAATGTCAACCCTCTAGTTTTGTTTCTGTCTTTGAAAGGCAATTTAGCTCTGCCCAATCTGTTGTGTTTTGCTTGGAATTTTAGAACCAGTTTGTCAATTTCTATAAAAATAAAAGGTTTAGGAGATTTTAAACTTAAATTGTATTGATTCTCTATGTCAATTTGGAGATACCTACTATCTTAACAATATAGAACAATATAGTCTTCTGATCCAAAAACATGGTATGTACTTATTAAGAATTTATTTAATTCCTTTCTGTAATATATCATAATTTCCAGTACACAGGACTCTCGTGTCCTTTGTCAGGTTTTTCCTATGTATTTCATATTTCTAAGATTTCTATAATGGCACCTTAATTTGTGTTTCTCATTATTAATCTTTAATCATAGAAATGCAACTGATTTTTTAGAGTGGTCTTTTATTCTGCACCCTTCCTAAACTCACTGATTATTTCTAGTAGCTTTTTGGTTCGTTCATATACATTGGCCATTTTTTGTTTGTTTCCTGTGAGAGGATACATTTGGTCATTGTTCCGCCATTTGGTCTTAATTGGCCGTTTGGAGGATTTGCTGAGTTTTGAAGTGTGTTTTCCAAGGTCAGTTAGGGCATAGGCAGGGTGGCTGTTTGAAGTTCGGTCACAATGGCGGTGACAGCCAGCACGCAACGGAAATGATGAGTCTGGTTGGCTCCGGTTGGGGCCCATAAATGGAGAGGCTGATTCTTAGAACCCTTTGCCCCAGTAAATGAGAGCAAGACAGAGAAGACTGGCTTGCAAATTCCATCTGCAGATGCGGGTGTTAAGCCCGGTGATGACTTAGTGTCCGTCATGAAGGGACACTTGCCAAAGTATGAGACATCCATGAAATGGAATACCCTGCAGCCATCAGAACAGATGTTGCAAAGGTCATGGGCATGGAAAATGTCTGTGGTTTATCACTGTATTAGTTTTCTAATATTGCGTGACAATTTATCACACACTTAACAGCTTAAAAAAAAACATCCTGGGGCCGGCGTTGTAGAGTAGTGGCTAGAGTTGCTGCTTGCGAGGCCAGCATCCCATATGGGCACTGGTTCGAGTCCCGGCTGCTCCATTTCTGATCCAGCTCCCTGCTAATGGCCTAGGAAAAGCAGCGGAAGATGGCCAAAGTATGTGGTTTCCCGCCGCCCATGTGGAAGACCCAGATGATGCTCCTGGCTTTGGCCTGGCCTAGCCCTGGCCATTGTAGCCATCTGGGGAGTGAACCAGCAGGTGGGAGATTTCTCTGTCTCTTCCTCTCTCTGTAACTCTACCCTTCAAATAAATAAAACTTTATTTTTTGGAAAGCACCCATGAATTATCTTGTTATCTCCTAGATCAGAGGTCACGGTGGGCTCAGCTGGGTGCTTCACTTGGGGTGGCACCAAGTGAGAACCCAAGCTCTCACAAGAGCAGAATCGGCTTAAAGATTTGTTAATGTTGTCGGCAGAATTCAGTTTCATGGTATAATGGGACCAAGGGCTCCATTTCCTTGCTGGCTAGACTCCCACCTTTCCTTGGCTTGTGGCTCATCCGTCTTCAAAGACCGCAGCTGGACACCCAACGCCATTGCGACTCTCATCCTTTAGACTCCTCCCTCTGCCTTCAAGGGTGCATGAGTTTACCATGGGCCCTAGCCAGACCATCCATGATAACCACCTTAATAGGCCCACTCATTCGTAAATTAATTAAGTCTTAATTGATCTAAATTGCTCGTTATGACTTTAAAACTTTCTCCTGATATCCTGGACATCTGATATTTTGTTCACATGTGGAGTGTGAGTTTTTGAGGACCTCTGTGGGCTTTGTGCCCATGGTTTGGTGGAAAGATCCCTGATGTCATGAGGTGCTTCTAACATGCTCAGTCTCATCCAGACACGGCCCCTGGTGTCTCTAAGGAAACATGATGGTTCTGTTAGAGGGAACCCCCGACCGCCCTCAACTCATGGCCAAGACATGATGGTGAGCAGTAAGTGTAAGCATCTCACTCATCCACACACTTCATTTTTGCCTGTTTCCTCCTGTAGGAGCATCAGCCCCATGGAAGAAGCCACCGTGACTGCGGAATCCCACTGCCCAGGTCTGGACTGCTGCATTCAGTGCATGTGGGTGCCAATGCCTATTTGTGAATGGATGACGGCCTCTCTCTGCCCTGGTACAGGTACAGACATCCCGCAGGAGCCATCCATGGAGCCGGCATTGTGGCGCAGTGGGTTAAGCCACCACTTGCAATGCTGGCGTCTCATGATTGCTGGTTCACATCTTGGCTGCTCCATATCTGATCCAGCTCCCTGTTGACAGCCTGGGAAAGCAGTACTGGCAGTAGATGAGATGGCCCTAGTGCTTGGACCCCTGCCATCCAGGCCACAGATCTAGATGGAGTTCCAGGCTTCTGGCTTCTGCAGCCATTTGGGGAGTGAACCAGCAAATGGAATCTCTCTCTCTCTCTCTCTCTCTCTCTCTCTCTCTCTTCTCTTTCTGTAATTCCACCTTTCAAATAAATAAATAATGTTTAAAGCTTTATTTATTTATTTGAGAGGCAGATTTGCAGACAGAGAGGGAGACAGAAGTCTTCCACCTGCTGGTTCACTCCCTAAATGGTTGCAACAGCCGAGCTGGGCCGATCTGAAGCCAGGAGCCAGGAGCCTCTTCCAGGTCTCCCATGTGGGTACAGGAGCCCAAGCACTTGGACCATCCTCCGCTGCTTTCCCAGGTGCCTCAGCAGGAAGCTGGATTGGAGGTGAAGCAGCGGGGACTCGAACTGGTGCCCATATGGGATGCTGGCACCACAGGCGGAGGCTTAGCCTACTACCCACAGCACCAGCCCCAATTTAAAAAAAAAAAAAATGCAGTCCTGGCCTCTGAGCCCCTGCCGCCCAAAACCAGCAGCCATCTGTGGATCAGAGCTATCCTTTGACCACACTCCGTGCAGCTGGCACAAGAGAAGGCAAACTGGAGAGGCCAGACGAGGGGGGAGAGCATGTGTTCCCCACACGTGTGAAGCCGCATGGCCGACTGCTGGTATTAGGAGAGGTGCTGATTCAGCTGACACCAAGGAGAAAGGACCGGCCCCAGGAATAATTTACTTCCCTTCCTCCGTGTCTCCTGTGGCCCCGTGCCCCATGAGCAGCTCTCTGCTCTGCGGTGCTGCCAAACCAGCTCAGCTGCCTGCCACTCAGCCCGCTGAGCCCCAGCCAACGCAGGAAGGGCTGGCCTCTCCCCACCAGGTCCACACACACACACACACACACACACACTCGCCCCGGGGAGCTTCGTCAGGAGGCTCCGGTCCAGAAATGACGACTCCATAAAGATCTCATTTTTGTTGGAGTCCATCCACTTCTCTATATTGTCATAAAAATTCAATAGGAAACTTCCATAAAGTGCGGAGGCATCATTAAAAAGAAATACGGACCGCTCCAGCAGAGGTCGAAGATTAAAGACCAAGAGGCCCAGCACAGACGGGGACATTTTATGAGCTTCCAGAGAAAGAAAAACACAGCACACAGGAACGTGCCCTGCAGAGCAGCTCCTGGAAGCCTGGGCTGAGACCAGCCAGGCACCCAGGGCCCCGGTTTCTGACAAAGTGGGCACCCAGGGCCCCGTCACACAGCCACAGCCCACGGATGGCGCGAGCACCAGCTAGACAGGGCCCTACACCCTCAGAAAACACACAAGTGACCAGCAGGGCACTGACCAGGTTCCCCGGCAAGAGAGTCCTGGCCACGCTGCCTCGACAGAGAGGGGCCACCCGGCACTCCCGCCCTGGGGGCTGGCTTGTGACTCCAGCAGTTGTGGGAAGGAAGGAAGAGTTTTTACACCACACTGGGCAGCTGGATCCTTAGCCAACATTCAACCAAAATATCTAACATCAAGGTCCCAGCTTGCTTTTATTGGACTGTTTTTCTTATCACAAATACAATAGAGACGCTCACTGAAGCGCTGTTGGAAATACAGACAAGCGAAAGTGATTACAACTGACTATCGTCATCCTTCCACCAAGCTAGGCTCATCTGTCATCCTGACATTTTTACTTTTCAATCTTTGGAAAAATCCACATTGTGGAAAGGAAAACAAGAGAAAGGGCTCAGGCACTGGGAATCGGGGCAGGGGTGACAAGGGTCCTGCCCACCACAGCGGGGCAAGAACACACAATAGCTGAGCAGATCAAGAGCAGTCTTCCCATCAGAATAACGGGGAGCTCAGAGGAGAAGCGAAGGCTGAAAAAATAGGGCTGGAGAAGGAAGAAATAGATGGGCGCTTCAGGCTTTTGCACCCAGCCGGAAGGACCTGCCCCGTATGCACAGCCGTGAGTGCGGGGACACCTTTGTCCTTTCTGAGTTGGACACGCTTGATGGCGATGTCTGCTTCTGGAGTCAGCCTGCTCTTGGCTGCCCTTGGCTGTCACCTGGGGTTTGGACCTGTATTTCTGCAAACAGGGACACTGAACGGAAACATTCACGCTTTACCTGCAGAATTGCAGGCTGGGAGGCACAGGCCCCAGGGGCCACTCCTTGAATGACCAGCCAGCCCCAGGTAAGCTATACAAAGCAGTCTCACAACTGGGAGGAAGCATCTCTTGTAGCCACTACTATTTTGTTAGATCATAATTGCCGACTTCATACTAAACCTCTTCATGCTGAAGAAGGCAAAGAGAGGAAGTCAGCCTTGCCTTATGTCAGGGCTGAGCGCCTCCCCTCCCCCGATCTGTGCATCAAAGACTCCTTAGAAAACCAGCGTTTGGGTGGTGCTGTGGCATAGTGGGTAAGGCCACCGCCTACCATCCTGGCATCCCATATGGGCACCAGTTCAAGTCCCAGCTCTGCTGTGTCCTGGGAAAGCAGTCTAAGATGGCCCAAGTCCTTGGGCCCCTGCACTCACGTGGGAGACCCAGATGAAGCTCCTGGTTCTTGGGTTCAGACTGGCTCAACTCCGACTGTTGCAGCCATCTGGGGAGTGAACCAGTGAATGGAAGACCTCTCTCTCTCTCTCTGCCTCTGCCTCTCTGTAACTCTGCTTTTCAAATAAATAAATAAATCTTTAAAAAAAAAAAAAAAGCTTTCTTCTTTCAGTCAAAGTGCAAATAGCCATACTGAGTCCTAAGGGGGAAGATCTATCTTATTTTATGACTTACAAGTTCCTAGCTGGGGGACAGGGGTCATCCACGGGGAATCTGGCGTTTTGTTTTTTTTTTTTACAGGCAGAGTGGACAGTGAGAGAGAGAGAGACAGAGAGAAAGGTCTTCCTTTGCCGTTGGTTCACCCTCCAATGGCTGCCGTGGCCGGTGCGCTGCGGCCAGCACACCACGCTGATCCGAAGGCAGGAGCCAGGTGCTTCTCCTGGTCTCCCATGGGGTACAGGGCCCAAGCACTTGGGCCATCCTCCACTGCCTTCCCTGGCCACAGCAGAGAGCTGGCCTGGAAGAGGGGCAACCAGGACAGAATCCGGTGCCCCGACCGGGACTAGAACCTGGTGTGCCGGCGCCACAAGGCGGAGGATTAGCCTAGTGAGCTGCGACGCTGGCCACTGGCGGTTTTTTAAACTTAGCTGTTAGCGGCTGGCTGGGAAGTGGTCCCAGGCGACCTTCTGGCTTCAAAGGCATTCAAGAAGTTTGTGGAAAATGGAACTAGAAGATCAGTTTGGTCTTGCAGTTAAGGGGCTGCTTGGGCTGCCTACATCCTGTATGTACCAGACTGCCTGCATTCAAGGCCCAGCTCTGCTTCCAATTCCAGATCCTTGCTAATGCCTCCGTGTCATCAGGCTCAGGGGTACCACAGCGTCAGCCAGCCACGGGCTCCTGGGGCTCTAGCTACGGGAAGTCAAGGAAGCACCACCAGGTGTGACTCAGGCGAGGCCTTTCCCAAAGCTACAGTACAGCCCCTCCTGCTGCACACCAGCTCTGCTCGGTGACGCACGGCAGGCTCTTGCTTACTCATCACCCGGTGTAGCCTGGCTGTGAGTCACCATCGCACACTTATACCTGCAAAAATTATTAGAAGCCTGTTGAGCTCAATGCCCTCAGGTGAGAGAAGAGCCAGGTGAGCCCTCTCTTTGCTGGCTCTTCAAAGGTGGAGCCCAAGGCCAGGGCAGCTGGGGAAGCTCAAGGCCACAGGCAGCCCAGGGCTCGCACTGCCTCGCAGCTCCAATGAACGGGGCCTACGGAGGATGTAGGGGACTCTGTATGTTTTCTTTCTCCGTAGAAAGCAAGAATTTGCAGGGAAGAGGGGAAAACCCTCTCCAGATTTGTAAGAAAGGAAATTGCAGGGAAAGTGGCTCTGCTCTGGGACGGGTTGGCGGCCAGGGATTTTCCCCGATCCCGAGAGCAGGGACTCCGCTACAGACTTCCGCAGGTTACGCGCCAGCCCCCATTCGCTATGTGGAAAGACACAAGTCCAGCCGTTTGAAGATCTTTATGGACTCCATTCTTCTGCACTTCTAGAATCAGGCGACACCTCATTCCAGAAGAACAGAGTCGGCGCTGTAATAGGCCTGAGCACAGGAGGTTGGTTTTATAGACAGAGAGAAAGGCTGCAAACAGCAGAAGAAAGAACAAAAAGGAGACTGGTCTTCTCAGAGGGACAGAGCCATAGAAAATAGCTGTGTAGGCAGGAGGCTCCCTTCCTGGAGAGTCCGGGCCGAAGGAGCTTCCTTACCATGCTGACGGGAACTGGCCCGCTGGGGAAACTGAGCTGTTGTCTCTCCTGGTGTCTTGGAAGGTCAAATGCCAACTTGGATTCGATTTGGTGACTTTCACACAGGTGGCTCTGTTTGGGGTTGTGGTCCGGTCTGTTGGGGCGGGATGCAGGAAGGCCCACAGCTGTGCTCAGCCGTTGGGTGGGCCGGATGAGGCTGCTTCCTCCTCGGAGCCTCCAATCTCAGATCCCAGCAGGAGCTGCCACCACAAGGATCCTGGCTCAGGTACAGCTCCCGGCAGAGTGCCTGGTGTCGGTTATGGCTCAACTGATGCTAAGCACTAGTGTTACCCATTGCCACCGCCGTCTTCTCCCAGGGCTGTGCTGGACTTCGAGAACACTCGGGAGCAACCCAAGCCAGCCCAGGCACTGCACATGGATTGGTTTCGAGCCTTGTTGGAAGATAGGAACTTGAGGCTTGCTGGGCAGTGGGAGCTTGCCCTCACGGGAAACAAACTGATCTTTAGATAAAGGTAGGAGGGGTCCCATTCGAAATTCTTTATATTGTGCACATGTTAATTTTCAAGAACAGCAAATGGAGTAAAGTAACGTCATTGTTAGTGATGAATAAAAATGATTACTCAGACACTTTGTAAGGTGAAAGACAATACAGGGGCCAGTGCTGTGGTGTAGTTGGCTAAGCTTCCACCTGCAGCGCCAGCATCCCATATGGGCACCGGTCCCGGCAGCTCCTCTTCTGATCCACTCTCTGCTATGGCCTGGGAAAGCAGTAGAAGATAGCCCAAGTCCTTGGGCCCCTGCACCCACGTGGAAGACCCGGAAGAAGCTCCTGGCTCCTGGCTTCAGATCAGCCCAGCTCCAGCCATTGTGGCCAATTGGGGAGTGAACCAGAGGATGGAAGATTTCTCATTCTCTCTCTGCCTCCACCTCTCTGTAACTCTGCCTTTCAAATAAATAAAAAGGAAGGAAGGAAGGAAGGGGGAGGGAGGAAAAAAAGAAAGAAGGAAGAGAAGATGTAAAATAATAGTTATGAAAGCAATGACACCCTCACATACAGAGTACTCTCCAGGTGCCAGGAACACTGTAAGAATTTGATCTACGTTCAATAACACAATTCTAATGAAACCACTGTGAGAAAGTGGCTGTCTATGTTCTTTACAAGGGGAGAGTGTTGAGGTCCAGAGAGGCTGATGGCCAGCACCACGTGGCTAGTACGTGTTGGAGCTGGGATTGAACCAGCCAGTCCAGCTTCAGAGTCCATACATGGTTTTATACCTGTATCCTCCATGTCCAAGCATCCAGAGTCCCAAGTAAAAGTAGAGAAAATAGAATCCCTGCCTGCAGACCCAAAAGGACACCATCTTACATCTAAGGGGTCCGACAGTCCTCTTGTCACCACGTAGAATTCCATCAATTGTCCCATTGGTGATGATGACAAGACAGAGGCTTTGTCCTTTTGTCAGGAGGGGAGCGGAGGAGCAAGAAGGAGGAGCAGAAGGAGCCAAGGGGTGGGGAGCCCGTCACCAGATGCCTCTCTCTCCACTCAACGTGCTGCAGGACCTGGGGCCAAGAACCCTCCCCTTCCCCATCTCATCGGCAAGAACAGTGCTGCTTACTCCAGCCCAGCCTGCTCTAGGTATTAGCACTGCACAGCTGGAGACATCTGTCCCCTGCCTTGTTGTCCCCATGGAAGAATCCCCACAGAGGGGAAAGACTTGACGGGGCTCCCTGGATTCAAGGTGCACAGGAGGCAGCCTCCCAGGTCCCCGGCTGCTGGTGTGCTAGACCTTTCCCCGAAGGTAGCTGGACTTCACTGCTCACACGTACACTCTCTCACTGTCCTCTTACACACTCACACACACACATAACCCCACACGCTCATAGACACGAAATCCCCCGCACGCTCAACTGTGTACACGGAATTTCACACTCACACGCGTGCAAAGTGCCTCCAGGTGCGGGTAAGGAAAAGGGTGTTGAATGTTCTCTCCAAGTGCCAACACTTTGGTGAAACTCTCCAGGCTGTCAGAACTGCTGCTTCACATGGAGACCTTGACCTGTCAGGAATAACACGGTGTGGGAGCAGCCTAAGTTTTGTTGCAGTATAGAGTCACAAAGGAATACACAGCATCTGCCCAGACGTTGGAGAGGCTGTTGGAGGAAGCCACCTGCGTGTTTGCCACGCTCCATCCGCCCATTCCTTCCCTGCACCGTGACAAGGAGGGCCGGCGTTTGTCTTTGGGCATCTAGTTGATGGGACTGAAGTGAATCCACACACACATGAACATTGGCACGAGTAAAAGGAAACCTGGCAAGATAGACTGGGGCTGTGCTCAACGAAACCCACTTACCTGAATTCCAACTGGTTCCTTCCTGCCTGGCCGAGTTAATGGAAGGGGAGTCACGGGCACTCCGAAAGACCATGGCTGGCCGTCCAATCATTATCATGCTCCCGGGTGCCTCTCTACCAAAACACTCTTCTTGACATTTTCTCTTTTAGATTTGTCTCTGAACAGAGGTAGGTATCAGAGTGGCTCTTTTGCCATTGCAACGTGCAACCGTGTTCAGAGCCAAGTCCCAGGTAGGTTTCCACCTCGGCACCCACAGTGGGAGAGAAGTCTCTGCAGCTCCACACAAGCTCTTTCATCTCCTTGAACCTCAGGAAATAAAAGAGCTGAAGTTATGCCAATCCATACAAAGATAGGTGCAGTGATGATGTCTGATTTCATCAGCCAGAAACACCTGCCGCCACTCAGGGTCCCAGGCCACCAAGAATTCCTCTGATTAACTTTCTTTTTTTTTTTTTTTAAAGATTTATTTCATTCATTTGAAAGTCAGAGTTACACAGAGAGAGGAGAGGCAGAGAGAGAGAGAGAGAGAGAGAGAGAGAGAGAGAGAGAGAGAGAGAGAGGTCTTCCATCCACTGGTTCACTTCCCAGTTGGCCACAATGGCTGGAGCTGCACCGATCTGAAGCCAGGAGCCAAGAGCTTCTTCTGGGTCTCCCACGTGGGTGCAGGGGCCCAAGGACTTGGGCCATCTTCTACTGCTTTCCCAGGTCATAGCTGAGAGCTGGATCTGAAGAGGAGCAGCCGGGACTAGAACCGGGCTTATATGGGATGCCGGCGCTTCAGGCCAGGGCTTTAACCCACTGTGCCACAGTGCCGGCCCCCATCTTCTGATTAACTTTCTTCCCGAAGTTCCTAAGTCCTAAGACCCACAATTCACTTATGAATAACAATGCATGGTTCTAGTTTGGGTTGACCAAAAACGTATTAATTATCAAGCGGTGTTCCAGGTGAGCAAGAGAAAATTGAAACAATAGGATGTCATTCCAACCAAAAGCCACAGCATTTAGGGGTGGCCGTACATTTCATAGTTGGAGAGAGTGTTTGCAGCTTGCAGAAACTGCCTCTCAGACCTGTAACTGCCTTCATAAATCCTTTAGGGACCCAGAGACCTTGAACTGGTGTTCTCTACGGCTCTGGCACTCTATGATATTTAGCCTAAGAAACTGTGACTGCCAAGTGAGGAACACATCAAGGACTCTCACTGCCTGCCAGTGAGAAAGTCATTTGTTTGACACCATGTTTGTGCAATATATTTTCAAAACCTTAAAATGAGTACAGAAGAAGTTCCCTTTCTGACCAGGGTGCAGTGGCTCCTGCTCGTCCATCCCGCCTGCTGATAACACTTAGAAACTCCAAACAAAGTATTTAAAAGCAAAAACCTACTTGAAAGCTTTGGAGAGTAGCTAGAAAGAGATAGAAACTGGAATGTGACCTCTGAAAAATGGGACTCCCTGGGCAAGAACTATGCTCCTGCTGTTTCCCTCTGAGGGCTCTCCAGGCAGAGAGTTGTAATCCGAGCACAGAGTTCAAGGCCGCCCTGTGGCTGCAGACTGAGGTGGCACATCCTGGAAGGAGCTGGAAGTTTCAACAGATGAGCAGAGATTTCAACTCTTGCCCACTGATGGGGAGACCTAGTTCCAAGTCTGAATCCTGTCAATTATCCAAGACAGCCTTGTGGAATCATGGGGTTGGAAGGTCACACCCAGGAGCAAGGACTGTCCCCAGGACTCACAAGTCGCACTCAGACAAAGGAAAAATCTAAATAAACCTCGCCTACATAGACTATAACAAAGCTTCTATAATCCCAAGCTGCCTGATGCTGTCAAAGGAAGATGATAGAATCCAGAGTTTCACCCTTCAGAAACTGTGTGCCACACAAAACCACAGACAACAAGGAAACAGGAAATTGTGACTCCAGGCGGGAAAACCATACAATCGGAGCAAACTCCAGGGCACTCCCGATGTTGCCACTAGCAGACAAGAACTCTCAAGTAGCTATTATAAATAAGTTCAAGGACACAAAGAAAAATATTGCCATACTGAATGAAAAGACAGGGGCTGGCGCTGTGGCTCACTAGGCTAATCCTCCGCCTTGCGGCGCCGGCACACCGGGTTCTAGTCCCGGTCGGGGCGCGGGATTCTGTCCCGGTTGCCCCTCTTCCAGGCCAGCTCTCTGCTGTGGCCCGGGAAGGCAGTGCAGGATGGCCCAAGTGCTTGGGCCCTGCACCTGCATGGGAGACCAGGAGAAGCACCTGGCTCCTGGCTTCGGATTGGCGCAGCGCCAGCCAGGGCAGCCACTTGGGGGGTGAACCAACAGAAAAGGAAGACCTTTCTTTCTGTCTCTCTCTCTCTCACTGTCTAACTTGGCATGTTAAAAAAAAAAAAAGAAAAAAAGAAAAGACAGGGAACTGCAGGGGATCCATCGTGGCCCAGCGGGTTAAGCCACTGCACGGGACATCCACATCCCGCGTTCGAGCACCAGGGACCCAGACCTGGCTCCAGCTTTCTGCTAATGCACCTGGAGGTCAATGTCAACAGCTGATGGGTCATCTGCCTGAGTCCCTGCCACTCACGCAGGCGACCTGGATGGAGTTCCTGATTTCTTTCTTCAGCCTGGCCCAGCTCTGGTTGCTGCAGACATTTGGGGCATAAATCAGCAGATAAAAGATATCTCTCTCTCTCAATAAAAATCAATAAATAAACATTTTAAAAATAGCCACATAGAAGCTTACAACTGTTAGGATTCAGAAATGAATATTTCAGCGGCAAAGCTTAATATTAGAATGGAGACAGAAAAAAACAGAATCAGTAAACTGGAAGATAGGCCAGTCTAATTGATTCAATGTTCAGAACAAAGAAAGCAGTTGTTGTTTTGTTTTTGCTCTTTTTTTCATGAAAGAGTATCAGTAACATTTGATACAGTGTTAGTTTATGTCATCAGAATTTCAGAAAAGAGAGGAAGAAAATGGGCAGAAAAACTAGTTCGTTCAGAGTACTTTAAAATGCCTTACATTTAGGGGCTGGCGCTGTGGCGCAGCAGGTTAAAGCCCTGGCCTGAAGCATCGACATTCCACATGGGCGCCGGTTCTAGTCCCAGCTACTCCTCTTCCAATCCAGCTCTCTGAGAAAGCAGTGAAAGACGGCCCATAGCCCTTGGCCCCTGCACCCACGTGGGAGACCTGGAGGAGGCTCCTGGCTCCTGGCTTTGGATCAGCACAGCTCCTGCCATTGCGGCCATCTGGGGAGTGAACCGTTGGATGGAAGACCTCTCTCTCTCCCTCTCTCTGTAACTCTGTCTTTCAAATAAATAAAATAAATCTTTTCAAAAAATAAAATAAAATGCCTTACATTCGATAAAAAGCACTGGCTTAACATTCAAGGATTTCAATAAACCCCAAGGAAGATAAACACATATACCAACACGCATACACAAAGCAGCACATCATAGCCAAACTGTTGAAAAATAGAAAGAGAAAAGATCTTCTGCAGTTAGAGGGGAAAAAATAAACATTTCATTTATATGACCAGTGATATGAGTCACACCTGCCCGTTTATTTGAAGGAGGGAGGCCGGGACGACGGAACGATGAGATACTGGAAGGGCAGACACGGAGATTCTGCGCTCGGTAACGTGTACCCTTCAAAAATGAAGACGCATAACATTCTCACGTAAATGTAGCCGAGAGAATTCATCACCAGGAAACAGGAAAGGAGATGATACAGATTGAGGAGAAATGACATCAGATGGAAACTTGGCTGTTCAGTGTAGAAGGAAGCTATCAGAAATGCGAATCTGCAGGTGACTAGAGAAGATTCGTCTCCATCCCCAGTCAGTTCTGTGACGGTGCATTTTCCTGTTGTCTGCGTGACATCACACGAAGCATGTTCTCTGATCGCATGAGTATCAAAAATCAATAACGATAAAATATCTAGAAAATACTCCAGCTAGGCTAATCCTCCGCCTTGCGGCACCGGCACACCGGGTTCTAGTCCCGGTCGGGGCACTGGATTCTGTCCCGGTTGCCCCTCTTCCAGGCCAGCTCTCTGCTGTGGCCAGGGAGTGCAGTGGAGGAGGGCCCAAGTGCTTGGGTCCTGCACCCCATGGGAGACCAGGAGAAGCACCTGGCTCCTGCCATCGGATCAGCGCGGTATGCCGGCCGCAGCACACCAGCGGCAGCAGCCATTGGAGGGTGAACCAACGGCAAAGGAAGACCTTTCTCTCTGTCTCTCTCTCTCACTGTCCACTCTGCCTGTCAAAAAAAAAGAAAGAAAGAAAGAAAGAAAATATTTAAAAAAAAAGCAACATACATTAAGGCTTATGAGTGTAGACTCAAAGCAGCAACCTTCCGACTTGAGGAAGAAAAGAGAGAAGACCTTTACAGTCTTGCTGTGGGCAAAGGGTTCTTAAGTAGAACGTGAAATCCACTAACTACAAAAGTTGTTAAATAACAGATTGATCTTCATCAAATTCTTCTTTTTGAAAGAAAGAATGTGAAAACAAAAAGCAGTCAAGCCACAAACTACAAGAAGATGTTCCCAATATATTCAGCTGGTAAAGGACTTACATCAGACTATAGAAAAGAATGGCTATACATCCATAATAAAAGCGCCACAACTCAACAGGAAAATAGGCAGAGGCCTGGGACAGACACTTTAGAAATGGTCCATAAGCACAAGCAAAGGGACCAAACACAACGGGTAATTAGAAAAATACAATCACAGCCACGAGGCGATACCATTTCCTAGGCACGAGAATGACTCAAATTGTAAAGCCCGACCACCCCAAATCAGGGTGAAAACGGGGGTGGGGGGCAACTGGCACTCCTATGCTTTGTCCTTGGGAACTTGTACTCACTGTGGAAATCTGTGTAACAGTTCCCTATAAATTAAACACACACAGTACAACCCAGGAGTACGCCTCCTGGATATTTTCTTAAGAGGAAATAAAAACACTACTCCATAAAATCGCTCATGTTCTTAATAGTTTTAGTCATGATCCTCTCAGACTGTAGCTGACCACCAACAGGAGCCTGGCCTGGCAGTTGTGGGTATACGCAGATAACGAATTACTTCTCAGCCGATGTTTGGATACGCACTGATCATAGCCTACCACGGTGCTGTGCCTGTGGTGAGAGCAGGCCCCCCGGTGACTCCAGCCACCGTCACTCGGGCAGGGGACCTGGGGAAATCAGAGGTCAACACCAGAAGCCCAGGACACAGGAGCTCTTCCTGCCTGGGAGACAGGACATTTGCCACAAGGCACACATGCCCCCTTCTCTTAGTACCTGGCCACCAAATGGGTCCTCAGACAGGCCTCCCTTGGCCAAGGTGGACACCAGGGCTTTCAATTGCCTCGGGAATGAGGGTGTATGGCTTAAACAAGGAGCTAAGGCCAGCCCTCACCCAGTTCCCAGCAAGTGCACTGCTGAAGCCACTGAGCTCCCTGTCCCTGAGGCCCGGGAAGCCAGGGAGAAAAGACCATGGACCATGAGCACTCTGGGGTCAGGGGAGCTGGGGGTTCACTCTTTCCTACATAGCTCCCACGCCCTGCCCACTGCCCTGTCTTTGAAACCCCCACCAGGCAAGTCCATGGTCATGGACAGGCGTGGGTGGATTGGATCAGGACTAATATCAAGGGTAGCCTCAGTCTCTTGCCCCATTGGTGCTGCCGCCTTAATAGGTACCCCCGTGGCTGTCTTCTGCTCACCTGTACCCCTGGCGTTCCCGCAGCTGCTGCCCATGCAGCAGAGGCTCTGGGGAGCTAAGGGTTCAAGTGAGCACAGTGGACATGACCATGACTACTCCCCGGCCAGCCAGTACAGGTGTAGGAGCATCCCATGGGGAGGTAGAGGGGCCCCTCTCTGAACTTCCTCCTCCACGCTCAGACCATTTCCCTGACCACCAGCCACACCACAGCAGGGTTTAAAGAGCTCACGCACTTCCTTCCTGTCCAGTCAACATCAGGTGTGTGGTTGGTGGATACCGGTGGCTCTTCTACTGCCTTAGGAACCCGCAAGGCCCTCTAAGTGCCGGGTTCTAGACAGCAGTGGTCATGAAGCAAGGCTCTGGAGTGCACCTGCCAGGTTCAAATCCAAGCTCCAGGACTCCTGCCTGTGTGCCCTGGCGTTTGCTAGACTCTGGGTGCCTGTTTCCCCAGCCTTAAATGCTGAGGGGGTTGGCGCTTGCCTGTAGGGCTGCTTGCAAGCGTGAAATGGTGCAAGCTTGTCAAGGGCTTAACGCTGGGCCTGACACACAGGAGGACCAGTTACCGACGAGGATCAGAGGCTCAGAGAGGCTGGGCATGTGGCCTAATAGATGGAGCCGACTTGAAACCCATAAGGTCTGGATGATAGGGGCTAGGCAGGGAATCAATGAACAAAGGAGCTGACTGGTTTCCAACAGTCTCCTGTGTCTCGGAGCCTTAACTCCACCCCCTTACTTGCCAGTTCAACACGCCCATCTTCCCATGATGCACCAGTCCCACCCTCTATCGCACACCAGACACCATGATGAACACATGTACATGGAGTTCTACGAGGAGTTGCCGTGGAAATTCACCCAGAGAACATTATGCACACTGAACCCCACCCAGGCTCCACCCCATTTGTATATTCAAGTAGGAAGCCACCCCTACCCAGTAAAGGGGCCCACGAGCTGGGACACACATGATTCCCTTCAGGGTGCGTGTCTCCGCTCATGGGGCTGCCTGCATTCACATCTGAGTGTGAGACATTTCATGTGGGGACAAGAACTTGGAATGAATACAGCTGGGGACCCTTCTCCCCACAGCAAGGCCGCCTGTCCACCGGCTGGCGCGGGCCAGTCTTCAGCGGGCCACGTGCGTGTGGGTCTTGCTCTCAGCCCTGCAAATGCATGGCCTGCGGTCAGGCGAACAAGCCCCTGGGAAGCTCAGGACCGTGTCCATCGCACAGTGATCCCAAGCAGGGAGCAGGGGGACGAGGGGGTGGCAGGAGACCAGTTCGATTGTGCAAAGCACTTCCTGAACTGCACATTCGGTTACCACAGAATGAGTCAAGGTCTCTTTTAAGTGGCTTGTCGAGCCTCCCTCTGATCTGGCACGGTCTCTCCAGGATGGACCAGCAGCAGCCCTTCCTGGTGGGGTGTCAGTAGCCACTTCCCTGGGCACCGGCCCTACCCAGATCATTCGGGGGCCTTCCCGGCAACCCCCCGGGGGCAGGGGCTGGTCTTGTCCCCATTTTGTAAATGGGGACACTGAGGCTCCGGGTGGTTGGGTGAGCGGCCTTGGACACAGTGCGGCAGGGTCAGGGGTGTCTTGCCTGTCGGCCTATTCCCCACTGCTTGCTCTTCTGCTTGGCTCATCGTGGGGAGGAGAGGCCACGGTCCCTTTTCTCTGCTCGGGTCCAGCAGAGGCCTGGACTCTCAGTGAGTCTGTTTATAAGCTGGGGGTGGGGAGGCGAGGCTGTGAGACGAAGCAGCAGAACCAATTCCCCACATCCCAGGAGGAATCAGGGGGCACAGCTCTCTAGGCAGAAAACACAAGGACCCCACTGATGGGATGGTGGCCCCCTGTGGACTGGTTCCCCGTCAGGGATGGGACGTCCAGCCCGCAGGCTGTGTAAGGCCTGTGAAGTCATTTGGTCTGGCCTTCCCAAGGTGACATCTGGGACTCAAAATTCCACACATCTCTAGCAGGCCGAGTTTCCAGCTGACGGGTTTGCATGGCCTATGAGTGATGCCACAAATCTCCATATGGCCCTGGGCAGAAAAATGCTTCCCCACCCCTGCCAGGAAAGGGCTACTCTGCCCACAAAGAGGTTCATCCCAAGGACCCAGAGGGCCCTGCATGAGGGAGGCAACCACAAAAGGCTTCCACTAAAACCCGGCTTCAGGACGGCGCACCTGGCCTGGATGGAAGGAAACCTTCCTGGGGAGGCTCCTTCGTCCTGGGGGGATGAGGAGTGGGGGTGAGAAGGGATGGGGTTCGTGATCTCCCAAAAATGTGCTGCCCCCAGACCCATGTGGGCCCAACCCAGCGTCTCCTGGTAGTCTTGGGGCAAGAAGGAGAGACGCTCGGTGGTACCAAGAAGGACGAAAGAGAAAAGGCAACAGGTGCATCTCCAAGCATAGCACAGTCCGCAGCCAGCTGCAGCCCTGGTGGGGCGAGTGTGAGGGAGCGGCGGTAGCCAGGTCTTGCGTTTGTTTCTGTCTTAGTCATTGTTGTGATTCAGTTGAGGGGTTTTCTTAGCAATCACTACCAGGAAACTGACAGAGAGCTATGCACACACGCAGCACACACACACACTCACACACACACACACAACCACCCCGGGTGGTAACCATGGCTCAGTAGCTGACAATATTTTCACCATCCTTGCCCATCAGGATGGGAACAGATCTGGCCCTAGAGTCCTTGCATTCTTGTTTCTGATTCTCTTCGTCTTCTTAAAAAGTAGCTTTAAACTTGAGGCCTAGTCCACAGCCTCCCTTTAAAATATTACAACATCACCAACAAGGCCCCAGGACCCCTCCATAGCTGCCCAGATCACCTCCCTAGACTGACTGCTGCCCTCTGCTCGCTGAAGATCTTTGTGGACTGGGGAGATATGTTCTAGACTTTTCACGATTTACTACCTACTTTTGAGACCAGGCTCTGGGCTGGTGACTAAACCACAGAGCAGACCCCCTATTCTGAGGTTTTGCTTTTTGCAGTTTCTGCTACCCATGGTCAGCTATGGTCTGGAAATGCTAAATGGAAAATTCCAGAAATAAACAGCCCCTAAGTTGGATGGGGTGCCATTCTGAGTTGCAAGATGAAATCCCATGCCATGGCACACGGTCCCACCTGGGACACAAATATCCCTTTGTTAAGTGTCACCACTTGGGACTCGCTCCCTGCCCCTTGGTCACTGAGGGCCCAACTCAGGACCCTGCCACCCTCATGGTATCTCAACGCCCAGGCAAGGAACATCATCGCTTCATAATGGTCCCAAAGTGTGAGAGCAGTTTGGTCATAACGTGGTTTTAACTGTTCTGTTTTATTATCAGTTGCTATCATTAATCTTTTACTGTGCTCTATTTATAAATTAACTTTTATCATGGAAGAAAAGGCATAACTTATATAACATTTGGTACCAGCCACGTTGCAGGCATCCTCTGGGGCTCAGGAGACACGTTCCAGAGGGGTAAGGAGCGACGGCTGAGTGTAGAGCGGGAGACCAAGGCCCAGCCAAGCAACTGGCCCAGAGACACAGAGGACAGAACAGTGGGGTCCAGGTCTGCGTCCTCCTGCGTTCCCGAGAGAGCAGGGCCAGCACGGCCCGGGGGCCACTTCCACTGCAAGGTGGGTGTGAGCTGGCCCCGGAAGCCCAGGGTGTGGTGTGTGCTGCGGTGGGGAGAGCCAGGGGTGGCCCTTGGCTTCCGTGTCTGTGCCTCCAAAGGCAGCTCTTGAACAAGGCTCCCTCTGGTGGGGTCCCGAGGGGGACATGCAGAGGACACCTGCTTCTTCGAAGGCGCCCAAGACCAGGCAGAGGCAGCAGGCCACGAGCCCAGGTCTAGAAACAGCCCCCTCCCTTCTCACATGGACTCGGCCTGTGCTGAAGTCACTGTGTCAGGTGCAGCGAAGGAAAACAAGACCTGCGTCACCGACTTGAAATAGGAGCGTGGTCAGGGGGCCAGCTGGGCTCTCGGGGGCCAGGCGGGCAGTCTCGCGGCTGGTATGTCCTGTTTCCTGTTTTGGCTGACAGGTTCCTGCAGGGATATTGTGTGAATTTTAGCAACTCTGGGCGGTGCCCTCAAGTGGGAACAGGTGGGAGAGGTAGGCCAGGAAGACAGCTTGCAAAATGTTGGGGCTTGAGATGGAGCAGTCGTGCCGGGGAACATCACGCAGGCACTCCCTGCACAGAGGGCTCCCGGGCCAGGCCAGCTCGCGAGGCCTGGGATTCCCTTCCTACATTCCTACCAGCATGTGAAGAACCCGGGGAATCCTGCAGTAATGAGAACACCAGATTTCCTCAAGAGCCTGGTCCGGGATCCTCTTTTCTAGCCAAATGCCTACTACTGTCTCCCAGTAGGACACATGCTGAGACAGCCTGGCCCATTGGATGTCAGGAGTAGCGTTGGTCCCAGAGCTTCCTAAGCATAGAGACCTTCCACTGCCTAGCTCAAGGGCCCTGCCCCAATCTTCCCATGATGTTTTCCATCCAATGCTTCAAACCCTAGGCTGTTGATAACACTTTTTTTTTTGTTTTAAGATTTTATTTATTTGGTTGAGAGGGAGAGATAGACAGAAAGGTCTTCCATCTGCTAGTTCATTCCCCCAATGGCCACAAAGACCGGGGCTGAGCCGATCAGAAGCCAGGAGCCAGGAGCTTCTTCTGGGTCTCCCATGCTGGTACAGGGGCCCAAGAGCTTGGGCCATCTTCTACTGCTTTCCCAGGACATAGCAGAGAACTGGATCGGAAGAGGAGCAGCCTGGACTTGAACCAGCGCCTATATGGGATCTGGTGTGGCAGGCTGGGGCTTTAACCTGCTGCACCACAGTGCCGGCCCCGATAACACTTTTAATGATAGCTTAGGTTGAAAATTGTAGAGTTAGGGCCGGCGCTGTGGCATAGCAGGTAAAGCTTGGCTGCTCCACTTCTGATCCAGCTCTCTGCTATGGCCTGGGAAAGCAGTAGAAGATGGCCCAGGTCCTTGGGCCCCTGCACCTGCATGGGAGACCCAGAAGAAGCTTCTGGCTCCTGGCTTTGGATGGGTGCAGCTGCGGCCGTTGCAGCCCTGTGGGGAGTGAACCAGCAGATGGAAGACCTCTCTCTCTCTCTCTCTGCAACTCTGCCTTTCAAATAAATACATAAATCTTAAAAAAAAAAAAGAAGGGAAGCAAAAAGCTCAAAGGAGGGAAGGCGATGGAGGCAAATAGGGAGAGATGTACATGTACAAAGGATAAGGAAGGGGCCAGAAGCCAAGAAACAGAGGCAGCCTTGAGAAGCAGAAGAGGCAAAGCAGCCGATTAACTCTCGGAGCCCGGTGCCACCTTGCCATTGGCCCAGACATTGATTTTTACCTTTGTGTTGTTGTGAGTTACCAATGCTGTGACATCAGGGGCCAGCACTGTGGCGTAGCAGGTAAGGCCACCGCCTGCAGTGCCTGCATCCCATATGGGCACCGGTTTGAGTCTGGCTGTTCCACTGCCAATCCAGCTCTCTGCTGTGGCCTGGGAAAGCAGTAGAAGATGGCCCAAGCCCTTGGGCCTCTGCACCCACAAGGGAGACCTGGAGGAATCTCCTGCTCCTGGCTCCTGGCTTCAGATCGGTGCAGCTCCAGCCATTGCAGCCATCTGGGGAGTCAACCATAGGATGGAAGACCTCTCTCTCTCTCTCTCTCTTTCTCTCTCTCTCTCTGCATCTGCCTGTCTGTAACTCTGCCTTTCTAATAAATAAACAAATCTTAAAAAAAAAAAAAAAAGAAAATCGTAGGATCTCAAATTGTATCCATATGTCAAATTGCCTCACTGCCTATTTTTTTCAATAAAGTTTTATTGGAACACAGCTCCTCTCTTTCCCTTGTGTATTGCCTATGACTGTCTTTGTGCTATGGAGTGAGTTGGGTAGCTGCAACAGAGACCACAAGGGCCTACAAAGACTGAAATATTTACTATCAGGCTGGGAGGGAGACAGCTTGAGGAGTCCTGGTTTGAAAAGAAATCAAAGCTCATCTGAAAGATTGATGCTTAAAGCCTGCACAGCGTGGAATATTTCCATTCTAAATTCCTGGAATTCGGCCCAATACAGGTTCTGCTGTGGCTTTTGTTACTGATTGAACTGGCCCACAAAACAGTTCAAGTGCAGATAAGGGTATGTGTGTGTGAGAGAAAGAGAGAAAGAGAGAAGAGAGAGAGAGACAGAGAGAGAGAGAGAGAGAGAGAGAGAGAATGGAGAGACTGGGCATAGGGACAGAACCCAGAGGAAGGAGACTCGGAGCCGGAGCCCAGCAGGTTCCAGCTGCACCACCAGGTAAGTTACGTCACCCCCTCACCCCGAGCTTGACCAAACGGGAAACGTGGCGATCACGTCCCCCAGCTGCACAGGTTCCTTGAGAACAGCAGACAAGATGGGGTACGTGGAGCACCCGTGCCGACTCAGCCAGGGCTGGGGATCCACCACTCTCCTGGTGGGGACCGTCCCGCACGCAGTGAGTGCTGACCAGGGATTGTCCCAGGGCCTCACAATCGTGTTCGCAGGGCAGACAGTCTCTGGACGAGACACAGCTCCCCTTTCTCCAGGGTTAGGGGCTCCCCCTGAGTACGACCTCCAGCCACACTCTCAAACACGCGGGCATCGGTCACGGCACACGCAAGTAGGACTCGGCACGTGTGGCCGCTCCCTGTATGAACCACGTGCCTGCCTGGGACGTGGCCGGACCTGTGAGTGTCATGGATAGACCCGAGATGATCCAAGGGCAAACGGCAAGGTGTGGCCGACTTCTGTGCTGAAATTAACGATGGAACACTCTGGATTCCTCAGGATAAACCTGAGCAGACCTGCTCTCTGTGTTAGCAGGCGAGCTCTGCCTGGAAAGACGCTGGTGTTTATCTGCCACATCCTTTACATTTTATTACACTCAGTCGCCTTGTATACTTAATGGGGAAATTTGCTGAAGTGGTTACTAAGCCACAGGGAAAAAAACCCGAAGGGGGTGGGGAACCGCTCTCCGACCCTGAAGTTGGCAAAGTAGCCTCATTAATCAGACCTGTGCTGGAATACAATGTTATTCATGTTTAGGGCATTAAAACGTGAGGTTAAAATTGTAGCGGGAGGTAATCTGAGTACAGGCTGCCTGTCTCTCTGCCGTAGATTTATGATGTTTGCTCAACAATGGACGGGAACTTACAGGGAAAGAATGCCCCCTTCCACCCCCATCCCACCAATCCCTTTTCAAAACACATTGTCAGCCCACAGCGATCAAGTTCCCAATTTCTGTGTGCACGCACAGAGCCTTTAAAACAGCAGCCCTCGGGTGGCTAGCGCGTACTGAACCATCGTCCCCATGCTGAGCTCAGCTGCGGGAGCAGGTGCTGCCTGCGAGGGCGCTGGCTACTGCAGCCCCCTCTGGCTGCATGGCGTTGCCCAAGATGTGCCCAAGAAGCACAGTGCACAATGCTGAATGGCCATGTCTGGCCCCTGTGCCACTCGGGGGACTCAGAGATTCCCCAGCAAAACCTCCACATTCTCTGTCGAGCTTTGCTTTCTGGGGCTACATGGTTACACTCTCTGAGCTGACTGCTGGTGACTTCAGAACACTGAGGGTTCCCATTTTCCAAGTTTCCCCAGCTTCTTTCTGTGTGTGTGTGTTTTTTGTTTGTTTGTTTGTTTTTTTAGATTTACTTATTTATTTGAAAGGCAGATTTACAGAGAGGCAGAAAGAGAAGGGTTCATTCTCCCAAATGGCTGCAATGACCAGAGCTGGGCCAGGCTGAAGCCAGGTGCCAGGAGCTTCTTCTGGGTCTCCGAGGCAGGTGCAGGGGCCCAAGCATTTGGGCCATCTTCCGCTGCTTTTCCCAGGCCATAGCAGGGAGCTGGATCGGAAGTGGAGCTGCAGGGACTGGAACCAGTGCCCAGGTGGGATGCCGGTGCTGTAGGCGGCAGCTTTACCCATTATGCCACAGTGCTGGCCCACTTCTTTCTGTTTCATGGCAGAAGAGAGCCACGCCCACTTTCGGCAGTCCAGGCAGATGTTTTTTCAAGCCTCACAGGGTGAAGGAAGGGGCATGGGCCCTTCTCTGGGTCTTGCCACTTGGATGAGAGGCCCTCTGTGAAAGCTGCACACAGGGATCGTGCACACTGCATCTAGACAGGGAGGCACCGAGGGCGGGAGCCTGCACCTGCATCCCAGCCTGGCACAGGTGTGCTGCAGGCAGGCGGCATGGCTTCCCACTCTGGCAGCGTGGTCTTCAGGGACAGGATTTGCCTTCGGCTTTGTGTATCGGTGATAAATCGGAGATAATAATACCGACCACACAGGCTTGTTTCACAAACTAAGTCGGCATTTTAAGGAGTTTGGCTAAATAGACCTATTCTGAGTATGGGCTTCGCTACTTTTTTTTTAAAAAAAGGATGAATTTATTTATTTGAGAGAGAGAGAGATTTTCTAATTGCTGGTTCACTCCTCAAATGGCCACAATAGCTGGGACTAGGCCAAGAACCCAGGAACCCAGAACTCCCAAGCAGTTGTACCATCTTCCACTGTTTTCCCAGGTGTGTTAGCAGAACACTGGATTGGAAGTAGAGCAGCCAGGACTTGAACTGGTGTGCATGTGGGATCCTGGCATTGCAAGCAGTGGCTTCACTTGCTGTGCCCCAATGCCAGTTTCTGCTTTGTCAATTTTTAATGACCTTGTTTGGGACAAGTTGCTTGCCCACTCTTTTTTTTTTTTTTTTTTTTTTTTTTTGACAAGCAGAGTGGACAGTGAGAGAGAGAGAGACAGAGAGAAAGGTCTTCCTTTACCATTGGTTCACCTTCCAATGGCTGCTGCGGCCAGCGCGCTGAGGCCGGTGCACTGTGGCCAGCGCACCACGCTGATCCGAAGCCAGGAGCCAGGTGCTTCTCCTGGTCTCCCATGCGGGTACAGGGCCCAAGGACTTGGGCCATCCTCCACTGCACTCCCTGGCCACAGCAGAGAGCTGGCCTGGAAGAGGAACAACCAGGACAGAATCTGGCGCCCCCACAGGGACTAGAACCAGGTGGAGGATTAGCCTATTGAGCCATGGCGCCAGCTACTTGCCCACTCTTAGTCTTTGTTTCTCCACCTTCAAAAAATATTATTTGTGGAGCCGGTTCTAGTCCCGGCTGCTCCTCTTCCAGTCCAGCTCTCTGCTGTGGTCCGGGAAGGCAATGGAGGATGGCCCAAGTGCTTGGGCCCCTGCGCCCTCATGGGAGACCAGGAAGAGACTCCTGGCTTCGGATTGGCGCAGCTCCGGCTGTTGTAGCCATTTGGAGGGTGAACCAATGGAAGGAAGACCTTTCTCTCTCTCTCTCTCTCTCTCTCTCTCTCTCTCTCTCACTGTCTGTAACTCTACATCTCAAATAAATAAATAAAATCTTTAAAACAAATTAAAAATAATAAAAATATTATTTATTTGATGGGGTGGTGGGAGAAACTGTTTCCACCCACTGTTTCAAGCCTCAAATGCCCACAATGGCCAAGATCAAGGTCAGGATTTGGGACCTCAGTCTACGTCTCCCATGTGGGTGGTGGGAACCCAGTGATTGAACCACCACCAAAGCCTCCCGGGATCTGCTCTAGTAGGAAGCTGGAGTTGGGAGATGGACACTGAACCCAGGAGATCTAATGTGGGACACAGGCATTCCAACTGGTGTCTTAACTGCTTGGCCGAAAGCCCACCCTCATTACTGTACCTTTAAGAGGGATGACGTCACCGCCTGCCCCACTGCACCGTCTCCGGCTGTGACAAGTGTTTTGCAGGAGGACATCTGCTCACAGATATTTCAGACAGTGTTAGCGTCCCAAGCGAACTTGCTGGAAAAGTGCATTGCTTCTTGCAGTTAGAAGGGTTCAGGGGAGACTAATTTTTTTTAAAAAGATTTATTTATTTATTTGAAAGAGTTACACACAGAGAGAAGGAGAGGCAGAGAGAGAGACAGAGACAGAGACAGAGGTCTTCCACCCGCTGGTTCACTCTCCAATTGGCTGCAAAGGTCGGAGCTGCACCGATCCGAAGCCAGGAGCCAGGAGCTTCTTCCGGGTCTCCAGGGGAGACTATTTTATACCAAAGCCACAAACACCCAAACACCGACAAAAATTAGAAAACCTTCCTATTTATACAGGCGCTAGGAGGATCTGAGTAACACTCCAACGCGATACCCTTAGAAGGAGGAGCCAAAAGTGGACACTGTGCTTCCGTAACCTTTTCTGCAAGATGATCCCTGACTTTGCAGTCTCTTTGTCACTTAAGCTGCTGTGTTACAATAGAGTCAAGGTAGGCGATTGCCTCCCTCTCCAGCCCCTTTCCTAGAAAACATGAAAGTTTCCCCTGTTGAAACAACATGCACGAAACATGAATTTAGAGTAAAGAAAGAGCCCCCAATGTGTGACAACCAGGGCAGCAAACAGGGAGCCCTCTCCCCTACAGAGCGAGGGGGAGGGGAGAACGGAGGGAGTTTCCAAGGCAACAGCTGCTGCAATGATTTGTTATTAGGGAAGCTCTATCTACCAATGGAAGAAAGTCTTTCAAGTCTTTCTCATAATGAGACATGTTCATGCACAATTTATGTATGAGGGCACCCCTTACAGTTCATGGTCAATGGAATTAAAAGATAAACTTATTTTGATGCAAGAAAGAATCCATGCATATGACAACAAGAGTTTACATAATTTTCCAGAGAACTTTTTCAAGTAGAAATACACACACATGCACACACATGGGAGCTCTGTTCTGCAAACATTATCTAGACAGTCTTGGACTGGGGCCGGCACCGTGGCTCACTTGCCTAATCCTCCCACCGGCATCCCATATAGGTGCCGGGTTCTAGTCCCGGTTGCTCCTCTTCCAGTCCAGCTCTCTGCTGTGGCCCGGGAAGGCAGTAGAGGATGGCCCAAATGCTTGGGCCCTGCACCTGCATGGGAGACCAGGAGGAAGCACCTGGCTCCTGGCTTTGGATCAGCGCAGCGCCGGCCATAGCAGCCATTTGGGGGGTGAACCAACAGAAGGAAGACCTTTCTCTCTCTCTCTCTCTCTCTCTCTCTCTCTCACTGTCTGTAACTCTACCTGTCAAATAATAAAAAAAAAAGTCTTGGACTTAAAATTTCCCATTTCATTCCCTGCCTGGAGAACGTTTGGTCTAGTTGTTACCCTCATGGCCCCAAGAAGATCTGCTAGAACCAAGAACCAGCCAACAAACAGGAGCTGGGACGACAATCAGCATCACAATAAAATGAGATTTTCAAGATTACAAATGCACCTTAAAATAGCACCCAGTTGGGGCCGGCGCCATGGCCCAGTGGGTTAACCCTCCGCCTGAGGTGCCAGCGTCACATATGGGTGCTGGCTTGAGCAAGTCACAGCTGCTCCATTTCCAATCCAGCTCTCTGTTTGTGGTCTGGGAAAGCAATGGAAGATGGGCCAAGTGCTTGGGCAGTTGCACCTATGTGGGAGACCTAGAGGAAGCTCCTGGCTCCTGGCTTTGGATCAGCACAGCTCTGGCCATTGAAGCCATCTGGGGAGTGAACCAGTGGCTGGGAGACCTCCCTCTCTCTTTCCTCCACTTCTCTCTCTCTAACTCTGCCTCTCAGATAGATAAATAAATCTTTAAAAAAATAGCACACAGTTTTTCAATTTGAATAGTTTGAAATCCATCAAGGAATAAGACAGTATTAACCACAGGAAACTAAATTATTTATTTACTAAATATTTATTTATTTATTTGAAAGGTAGAGTTACAGAGAGGCAGAGAGAGCAAGAGAGAGAGAGAGAGGTCTTCCATCCACTGGTTTACTCCCCAGATGGCCACAATGGCCAGAGCTGTGCCGATCCGAAGCCAGGAGCCAGGAGCCAGGTGCTTCCTCCTGGTCTCCCATACAGGTGCAGGGGCCCAAGGACTTGGACCATCCTCCACTGGTTTCCCAGGCCATAGCAGAGAGCTAGATCAGAAGTACTTGAACCAGTGCTCATATGGAATGCCAGCACTGAAGGTGGCAACTCTACCCGCTACGCCACAGCACCAGCCCCTCAACAATACTTTATTAACACAGCCCTAGAAACAAATCATCAAGTGTATCAATCTCAACACATTTGGTATTGACTTCCAACCTCTGCCAAGTGGCAAGGGCACAGGCAGGAAAGTGCATGAACTTTGCATTCATGGTGATGTTCACCTGAGGTCTTGTTTACCCACAGGACCATCAGAAGGTGTGGAGTAGTTTTCTGGTGACACCAGCCGAGACCTTCCAGATAAGACTTCCAAGTGAGTTGCAGAGGACCAGAGGCCTTGCACTTGTTTTTTTGCAGCATGGACTCGTGTGTGTGTGTGTGTGTGTGTGTGTGTGTGTGTAAAACATTCAAACAAGCAATGAACCCAGAAAACAGAAAGGAGGGTGCTAATAAATTACAAAGATAAGATAGGATTGGGAGTACAGGTCAATCAGATAAAGATACCACACACACAGCTTGGATTTCAGCCAAATTCTTTAGTTTATTCTGCAAGGACAAGGAGACAAGCAGGATGGGGACACAGAGTATTAGGAACTAACTTCCCACAAACTGCCTCTCTTTTTAAAAACTTTAGTCATTTATTTGAAAGAGTGGGGGAGAGAGAGAGATCTTCCATCCGCTGGTTCAGCTAAGAGCCAGGAACTCCATCCGGGTCTCCCACATGGATGGCTAGAACCCAGGCACTTGAGCCATGACCTGTTGCTTTCTCAGGCATATTAGTAGAGAGCTGGATCAGAAGCAGAGCGGGTGGGACATGAACTGGCTCTCCTATGGATGCCAGCATTGCAGGCTGTGGCTTGACCCGTTATACCATAAGAGCAGCCCCAAGTTTGCCTCTCTTAACATACTTTGTAGGTTATTGCAATTCCATCATTAAAAAAAGTGCAGGGGCTGGCCTTGTGGTGCAGCAGGTTAAGCTACTGATGCAACACTGGCATCCTATACAAGCACCGGTTCAAGTCCTGGCTGCTCCACTTCCCATCCAACTCCCTGCTGACGTGGCTGGGAAAGCAGTGGAAGATGGCCCAAATGTTTGGGTCCCTGCATCCAGTTGGGAAACCCGGATGGAGTTCCAGGCTCCTGCCTTCAGCCTGACCTAGCCCTGGCCATTGTGGGCATTTGGGGAGTGAACCAGTGGATGGAAGATTCTCCTCCTTGCCCCCGTCTTTTCTTCTCTCTCCCACTCTGTAACTTTGCTTTTCAAATAAGTAAATCTTAAAAAAAATCTGTTTCATCTTTCTTGCTTCCTTCTGCTTCTTCCAAGATGACAGGAAAAACTTTCTTAGAGATCCCATCAACACTGCCATTTGCTTTAGAATATTTGCAATATTTGTTCTCTACGTCCTCAGTTTACTTTCCAGTGGGAGCATTATTGGAAAGGTTGGCTCGACAACATCCAACTGAACAGACGCCAGTGCTGTTGGTATAAATGTGAGCAGGGAGACAGTGGACCTGAGGTCAAGGTTGCCATCAGCTCTCATTAGCCCCCAAGGGCTCACCATCGCCTGCTACTGTGCTGAAGATACCCCATCACCACTTGGTTCACTCGAGACGGAGAGACTGTCTTCATTCCTCCAACGAGTTCAAAGCACTTTGCACATCTCCTGTGTGTGTGTGTGTGTGTGTGTGTAAGGCAGAGTGGCAAAGGGAGAAGAAGACACACACACACACACACACACACACACAGAGAGAGAGAGAGAGAGAGAGAGAGAGCGCCCCAGCTTCCATCCACTGGTTCAAAACCAGGGCTGGGTCAGGCCAAAACCAGGAGCCAGGAACTCCACCCTCCTCTCCCACATGGGTGCAGGGGCCCAAGCACTTGGGCCATCCTCCGCTGCTTTCCCAGGCCGGGTAGGAAGCGGAGCATCCAGGACTTAAATGGGCATTCCTGGGAGATGCCAGCTTCGCCAGCGGCAGCCCCAGATCTCACGAGATTTGGCAGCTATGCAGCAACACATTCAGTGACCAGCTAAGGAGATCCCAGGCAGGGGCGGACCGATGCTCTCGGTGAAGAGCTGCTGCTAGAATCCGGGACTTCGCAGCTCTTGGTCATCACAAAATCGTCCTGCACCATGGACTGAGTGGACAGCGTTTGCAAACAAGGACGGCACTGTCTGGAGGAAAAGAGGCAAAGGTGTCTGGCAACATCTCAGAGCCGAAATGGATCAACGCAGAGCACCAGGAGCGTGGCTGGAGGCACCAGGGCAGCAGAGTGACAAGCACTGGCGTCTGCCTTGGGGCTTGTCTTGTCTCAGCACCTTCTTCCTCTGGGTGACTTCTCCCCCCTTTCGTCTGTCCGAGTCGGCTTTCTTTAATCGCTCCATTTCTACCTGGTTGGCTTTTCCTCCCATCCAGCAGAGTAGCGCTGAGTTATGCTGGCCAAGGGCTTCCTGGACAGAATTCAGAAGCAGACGAGTAAGGTTTCCAGTCACGCACAAGACTGACGATCACCTCATGGCAATCCTCCTCTTTTCCCTATTTCCTCAAAAGCCCGTCCTCCGAAAAACAATTCATTAACTCTACATAGCTTTTCCACCGGCAAGGTTGAAAGTTCAGGAAAAGAAAGACATCAAAATATTTACATTACAGCAGATCGCTGTGCCTATAGCACATCTGGTTCTGCTGGCCCTGTCTGTCACAGGTGGAGGAGGCGGGGCCTGGCCCTGTCTGTCACAGGTGGAGGAGGAGGGGCCTGGCCCTGTCTGTCACAGGTGGAGGAGGCGGGGCCTGGCCCTGTCTGTCACAGGTAGAGGAGGAGGGGCCTGGCCCTGTCTGTCACAGGTGGAGGAGGAGGGGCCTGGCCCTGTCTGTCACAGGTGGAGGAGGAGGGGCCTGGCCCTGTCTGTCACAGGTGGAGGAGGCGGGGCCTGGCCCTGTCTGTCACAGGTAGAGGAGGAGGGGCCTGGCCCTGTCTGTCACAGGTGGAGGAGGAGGGGCCTGGCCCTGTCTGTCACAGGTGGAGGAGGAGGGGCCTGGCCCCTTGGCCCGACTTGTGCTCCTGTTCTCTCATTCTCTGCTGCTATTTCTGTCTTCTTTCCTTTCTTTCTTCTTTTTTTTCCCTGAGACTGCTGCCCTCCCTTCCTCTTTGATCTTTAAAAAAATATTTTTAAAAATATATTTGAGAGACAGAACTCTCATCTGCTGCTTCACTCCCCAAATTCCTGCAACAGCAGGGCTGGGCCAAGACCAAAACCAGGAGCTGGGAACTTGAACGAGGTCTGCAGGTGGGTGGCAGGAAGCCAGTTATCCTCATCGCCTCCCAGGGTCTGCATCCCAGAAGCTGGAGTCAGGAGCCGGAGCTGCAGGTTCAGTCCCAGCACTTGGAAATGGGATGTGGTGTCTTAACTTGGTGCCTTAAATAGTAGGCCAGACATCCACCCCACCTGTTTTTTGCTATCTTCTATTTCACAGCTGTGGGCATTAGGATCCCATCAGAGTGGTTTAACTGATGGCATGTTTCTATTACTTTTGATATATTTTTTAAAAACTCCATTTTTATGAATTAAAATAATACTGATGATAGTCACTATTTATTGACTGTGTACTTTGTGCCAGGCATTTTAAAAATATTTATCTATTTATTTTTAAAGAATTTTTAATTTATTTATTTGAGAGATAGAGTTACAGACAGTGAGAGAGAGAGACAGAGATAAAGGTGTTCCATCCCCAATGGCCACAACAGCCAGAGCTGTGCCCATCCGAAGCCAGGAGCCAGGTGCTTCTTCCTGGTATCCCATGCAGGTGCAGGTGTCCAGGAACTTGTGGCCATCTTCTACTGCTTTCCCAGGCCACAGCAGAGAGCTGGACTGGAAGAAGAGCAACCGGGACTAGAACCTGGCGCCCATATGGGATGCCGGTGTTGCAGGTGAAGGATTAACCTACTGTGCCATGGCGCCGGCCCCTAAAATATTTATTTATTTACTTCAAAGATAGAATGACAGGAGAGAGAGAGAGAGAGAGAGAGAGAGAGAGAGAGAGAGAGAGAGTCTTCAATCCCCTGGGTCACACTGCACATGGCTGCAGGCTAGGGCTGGGTCAGGTTGAAGCCAGGAGCCTGTAACTCCATCTGGGTCTCACCCATAGGCTGCAGGGTCCCAGTCACCTGGGCCACCCTCTACTGCCTTCTTAGAAACATTAGCAGGAGCTGGATTCAAAGCAGAGCAACTGGGATTCAAGCCATTGCTCTGCCGGGCGATGCCGGCATTGCAGGGGGCAGCCTGGCTCACTGAGCCACAGCACCAGCCCCTGCACCAGGTATTACGTGCAGTGCCTTCATCACTTATTGCAAATAGTAGGCATTATTGTTCTTAGTCTGTGGATTTGGACACCAAGGCTCAGAAATATCAAACAGCTGGGCTGGTGGGGGCCATGCCTGTCCCCATTTCCTCAACCCCAAAGAGCAGCGCCAGCTCTGACAATGTCTTCAAAATGCTTTCCTGAGTGAGTCATTCTTGCCATGGGGAGAGGCAAGAATCTTGTGGATCCTTCATGCTCTTGTAGAGGGGACAGCAGGCGAGGGCCAGGGTCGCCGTGGTAGGGACACAAGGCAGGAGGCCCCTGCTCCAGGGCCCAGGTGGGGACCCTACGCAGCTCAAGCTTAGCCTCCTCTGCCGTGTCCGCAGGAGGAAGCACCCTGGGCTCGCCCGCAGCCCAGAAGGCTGGAGGAGGCAGCTCCTGTCTCTTCCATCACAAGCGTGAAAGGGAGAACTTGGAGCCAGAAGAATCGACACGTGGCCCTGAGTCACGGAGCAGGCAGGAGGAGGAGGAGAGACTTCGACTTGGTGATTTTGCCCCAGGCACAACCTTCCTGAGAACCAACGGTTCTTCCAGGGACCAGCTGAGCAGGACAGCACAGCCAGGGCCTGCCTCGACAGCTCCCACACCGGCAGCTGCCCCATGAAGCTGTGTCACTGTGCTGGGTGCCCCAGGGCTGTGGCAGCAACCGTGTGGCTCATGGGAAGGCAGTGGGGAGGCCCTACGTGCAGAGGCTTCCCTTACAAGAGGTGCCACGTGGAACCCTGCAGTGAGTCTGTGAGCAGCCCCAGAGGGCACGCACCAGCACAGATGCACACAGCTGCCACCCCCTCCACAGCTGCCACAGACACCTGCCAGCCACTCACCCACCACGCAGGCACGTGGTACACGGTCCCACACAGCCATACCCAGCCACACACAGTCACACATCATACATGTGTCACACCACTTCCGTCCCCCACACATACACACATGCACCCCAGGCACACACACATCAGACATTCACTCCGTCTTCTCGTACGCATGACACACCCGTATCACACGTGCACGGCACAAGACTCACATGACCATGCCCCCATACACACACTCAGACGCTTAGCTGCACACACTCACTCTCACCCCGCCACTGCTGACTCTGTGTTACGGCAGCCTGCCAGCCGCACAGGCGAACGGCCACACACGTCTGCTTCTTACACAGATGACTGGGCTGTTAAGGTGTAAAGCAACTTCTTGGGGAAATGAAAAAGTAGACAGAAGGGAACCTCAAGACAGGGTGTTCTAACCAGGTAGGTGTTGTCCAAACCGGAACATGACTGAGAGTGGAAGGCAGTGCTGAGAACAAGTGAGCAGCATCAAATTGATTCCTAACAGGCATAGACAGGACAGTCCCGAGCACCCTGCGGGACGCAGTCATCTCGTCTAAAAGGACCAGGGGCGCTAGTTACAGACTTCTGCTCTGCTGCCTCACAAGGAGTAGGAACTGGTGAGTCGGGGCAGCAGGTGCAACAGTCATCGCTTTGAGGGTCTCTTTCTTGCCTCACATGGCGACTACACACCCTTCCGAGGCAGGTGGAGCTCTTCCCACGGCTTCTCAGCCCATCCCCTCCTCCACGGTATTGATAGAGGCCCACCCAGGGCCCCCAGGGTCTTCCACTCCTCTGACTCCTGGAGCCTCAGAAGAATGAGGGTCAAGGTCTCGTGGCTGGCTTTTCTGCAGCACCTGTGCGAGGCAGGGCTCAAGCACAGAGCTGGTGGTCCCAAGGGATGTCATGGGGGTCCAGATACTACTGCCAGGGGGACCAGGGTGCAGCCTCTGCCTTTTTGACCCAGTGACCCCCTCACTTGGTAGCAGGAAGTTTTCAGAGAAAACTGCCTGCCTGCAACCTTGCCCGTGTGGATCCTCGCACAGCCCTGGTGGGAGGCAGAGCGGCTGGGGTGCAGGAGCTGCCGGGGCAGGCAGGGAAGCCAAGGACTCAGCACCAGGCACTGACTTCCGGACCTCCTGTCTTCAACCATGTCCTGCTGTCTCCCTTCCCAACTGTTGCTCAGCTCTCTCTGTTCTCTTTAAGGAAACATTACATTTGCAAACGTAAATGTGTTTAAGAACTACCAAGAGGCAGCATAAAAGAGAGAAGGGGTGGGGTCAGACTGCTCAGGATTGAACAGAGTTAGCAGATGCATCACCACAGGACCACATGTTTTGTTAAAGATTATTTTTATTTGAAAGAGTGTCAGGGTTGGAGGCGGGAGACACATATCTACATCCACTGGTTCACTCCCTAAATGGCCACAATAGCCAGGTCTGGTGCAGACTGAAGCCAGGAGCCAGGAAGTCCTTCCAGGTCTCCCGCATGGGTAGCAGGGGCCCAAGCACTTGGGTCCTCCCCTGCTGCTTTCCCAGGCACATTAGCGCAATGCTTGACTCAGAAGCAGAGCAGCCAGGACTCAAAGGAGCGCTCCCAGTATGGAATGCTGGTGCTGCAAGCAATGCTGGCCCTATCAGCAGGTTTTTGATATGGAGAAGATTGATTACTCCAGCTCAAACTCTGGTTTCTTTCTTTTTTAAAAAGATTATTGATTTGAAAGGCAGAGTTACAGAGAGGCAGAGGCAGAGAGATAGAGAGAGATCTTCCATCCACTTGTTCACTCCCCAAAAGGCCAAAATGGCCAAAGCTGGACTGATCCAAAGGCAGGAGCCAGGAGATTCTTCTGGGTCTTCCACACGGGTGCAGGGGCCCAAGTACCTGGGTCATCTTAGACTGCTTTCCCAGGCCATAGCAGAGAACTGGATCAGAAGTGGAGCAGCCGGGTCTTGAACCAGCGCCCATATGGGATGCCGGCGCTGCAGGTGGCAGCTCTACCTGCTACACTACAGCCCCATCCCCTATTTTCTTAACCAAACCCAAGAGAACAATCTCACCTCTGGGGCCTGTTACAAGGACTAGAAATCCCATTGTAAATCTCATAACTGCATTCAGGGCCCACCAGGGCTTCAGATGACAGCTGGCATTATTATACAGGTGCACATTTATGTATCCACTCACTTAGGCAGTCAGCACTGAAAACACAAAGCCTCCAGACCTGGGCAGAGCAAGGCGAGTCCACCGGGACTGAAGGGAACAGTGCCAGAATCGTATCCACCTCCGCCACGGGAATTCAAGAGAACTTCTGAGGTCCTGCTAAGCCACATGAGAAAAAAAGCTGCTCTGTGCATTCAAACACACAAGCATAATTGCGTGGGCAGGCAGACCTGCGAAATGAAATCCAAGTCTAGAACTTGGGGACCACAGTCCTCCCGAGGCACCTGCTCGCCAAGGCCAGCCGTTCTCTGCCGTGGACTCTCTTCTACAGCGCACAAGCAAACGAGACTCAGAAAGTGCTTTAGTGTTAGTACGACAGGCATTGAAATCTGGAAACTTCAAGCAGAGCCATTGGCCAGAAAGCCTCAGCCAAGAGCAGCATGATGCAGCTTGCCTAGTGAAACCCTCACTGCTTTTGAAAACTGAGTCAGAAAACCCGACACGGGGATTCGCGTCAACGAAGCCCGGCGCACACGGTGTTTCAGAGCCAGATGGGCACACGGTGGAGCAGGGGAGGAGAGAGGAGTGCTCCTACTGAATTTCCGTCTCCACTGGATTAATTTTCTCCATCTGGCATCTCTGATAGACCAAGGACACGTGAGCAGGAGCCACAGGGAGTTCATGCAGGTGACCCCTGCACCCTGGGCATTTGCACAGGCGCTCTCAGCTCAAGTTATGTTTTTTGCTGTGTTTGTTGAGATCTTTGCAGATCTATCTTCAGACCAACTTAGTGAGAGTGGTTTGAAAGGGAGAGGGTCTGGAAGGCTGGGAGCCAGTGACATCCCCTGCATGTCCTAAAGAGGAATGGGTTCTAGAAACTACAGCGGGGCAGATTCTGGCCAGCTTCCAGGAACACCCAGAGGAGGCGTGAAAGCAGGCTCACAAGCGTTTGGGAAGAAAGTGGTGGTCTCTACAGGCAGCACCAGTTCTCTAGAGAAAGTCATTCCATGCTAACCTCATTTCCTGTTTTGACGAGCCTCACCAGCACAGCCGATTAGGGGAATGCCCCAGAAAGTGCATCTTGCTTTCAGCAAAGCACTTGCAAACCTCTCATCAGATCCTATGTATGTAAGAGACAAACAGGGGCCAGGTGATGGCATGACCAGGAGGGCTCGTGATTGATAGCACAACCAGCCCCGGAGGTCAGCTCGGCAGTGCTGCCCACCCCCACGCCCACTGCTGCCGCTGGCGACGGGCCTCCCAGGAGAACTCGGCCCCAGTGCTCCCGCCCACTGGCAAGGCTGCTGCAGAATGCCTCTCCGCACGTCTACACACGAGAAAGCTGATCTTCAAGGGACAGTGTCCACCTGTGGCTGGTTCCGCACCAGGATGTCCTTCGGAAGCCAGCAGGGATGTCTCCCGTGGAGAGCCACAGGCCTCTGTCCTGCGTTCTGTCCCCTCAGAGATACCCTGCGGGAGTGGGTGTGGACACTGGTGGCTGAGATGCCCCCGGCCTGTATTAGATGGCCTGGGTTTCCCTCCAGCTCCTGACTCCATGCCCCTCCCTCGGCAGAGCCTAAGAGGCAGCAGCAACGTCTCAAGCAGTTGGGATCCTGTGGGTCACGTGGGAGACCTGGATGGAGTTCTCAACACCTGGCCCAGCCCTGGGGATTGCGAAGATTTAGGGAATAAACAAGCAGGTGAGGGCTGTTTCTCTTTGCCTTTCTGTATCTCAAAAAAAAAAAAAAAAAAACCAAACACAATGAACTTGCAAGACGATAATCAAGCAACCAACAAAGCTCTGAAGAAGAAATAGGGTTAGAAAGCGGGGATGAAGCAGGATAGAACACATGTGAAGTCCTTCTGTAAAAAACACCGCTCACTCAGGGTGGCACTTGGCCTAGCCATTAAAATGCTGGCTGGGCTGCCTACATCCTGTTTTGGAGGGCCTGGCTCCGCTCCTGATTCTAGCTTCCTGCTAATGCGCACCCTGGAAGATAGCAGGTGATAGAGGTCAAGTGATTGGGTCTCTGCACACACATTAGGGACCCCGACTGGGCCCCACGCTTGCAGCTTCAGCCTTGTCCAGGTCTGGCTGTTATAGATATTTGGGGCATGTACCAGTGGATGGAAGATCAATTGACCTCTCATCTATCTATTTATCGATCATCCCTCTCTATCTCTTTAACTTTCCGGTACATAAATAAGTAAACGTTTTTAAGTAAAAAAAGGACAAACACATCCCACTCTAGGAGTACACAAGCTGTGTCCATTTGATGTGAGCTGCACCACCAGTTATGCCAGGGAAGCAAAAACAAGACCTTTGATTTTAAGCTCTTGCTGTACTATTGAGCTTTTTCCTTGGGTGCTAGATAGGCGCTAAAGATCCCTCCCTTGGGGCCTTGTTGTGAGGACAAAATAAGTCAGAGATGATAACGTGCCCTGAAAAAGGGAAAGCTCTGAAATTCAAAATAGTCTTCATATTTGTCGGAAGGTGCTTTCCCTCCGACAAAAAAAGAAAACCTGACAGCCTCTGAGTGATAAGCAGAAAATGATTCAGCTTTGGCTTCTGTTTCTCCATCTCTCGCCCCAAGCCCGGGGGAGGCTGCTGAGCCTCGTCTCTGAGCCCCCAGGGCTGGCGCTCCTGGGGTCCTGCTTTTCCCAGAGTTCTTTCCCACCCTCCTAAGCTGTTGGATGACAGCAAGTCAGTGGCAATTCAGAAGGATCACGAACACCCGAGGAGACCACCAGGTGGACACTGGAGGACGGAGGTGCAGGTCTCCGACTTCTGCAGACACTGATGACCCTTTCCTATCACCCAGGGCAATGCTTGGAAAGCCCGTCACGCTAGCTCAGAACACAGGTGACAAGGACCTCACAGGCCAGGACAGGGGGCGGGCCTTCGTCAGGGGCACAGACAGAATCACCGCAGACTGCCCTTGGATTCCACAGATTCCCTTGGTGGCTGAGCACTGAGGATCCCCCAGACCATGTGTTCAGGAGAACTCCCTGTGATAATCCATTTGCTCGGCACTCTCCGATAGGGATCCACCGTCACGTGTGGATATCTACATTCACATTAAATAAAATGCGCACATTAAATCCATGCCTCAGCTGCAGAGGCCACATTTCAAGTGTTCAATAGATGTGAATGGCTAATGGCTACCATATTCCACAGTGCAGCCTTAAACCAATGTTTCTCTACCTTGTCTGCATTGGAACTACCTGGGGAGTTTTTAAAAATACTCGTGTCTGGCTGGCGCCGTGGCTCAATAGGCTAATCCCCCGCCTGAAGCGCCGGCACACGGGGTTCTAGTCCCGGTCGGGGCGCCGGATTCTGTCCCGGTTGCCCCTCTTCCAGGCCAGATCTCTGCTGTGGCCCGGGAAGGCAGTGAAGGATGGCCCAAGTGCTTGGGCCCTGCACCCTATGGGAGACCAGGATAAGTACCTGGCTCCTGCCTTCGGATAGGCATGGTGCGCCAGCTGCAGCGCGCCAGCCGCGGCGGCCATTGTAGGGTGAACCAACGGCAAAGCAAGACCTTTCTCTCTGTCTCTCTCTCTCACTGTCCACTCTGCCTGTCAAAAAAAAAAAAAAAAAATACTCGTGTCTGCCCCACTCCCACCCCTACACACTCCAATTCTGATGTGATTAACCCAGGTAGGCCCTGGGTGCCTGGATTTTTTAATTCCTGAGTAATTCAAGAAACTATTGTCCTAACTGTTGGTGAGTGTGTGGTTGGTGCCCCTTGGCTCTTTCTTTCATCATCTTGGTGGTTGTCCTAAAAACACCATGTGGGCTCTTTCTGGTTGGCCCTGAATCTGAGATGTCCATCTGTTTGAGGCCTCAAGTAATCCGAGCAGGTAGGATGGGGACATGGGCAGAAGACACAGTTTCATTCGCTCCAGAACCCAAGGGAGCAGTGACTAGTTTAGGGGAGATTGCTCCCTAGTGGGAGTCCCTTGTGCCAGGGCGGGGGTGGCTGCTTAGCCCTGTGTGAGCCACCCCCGGGGCACATCCGCACCCCATGATTGGGCCGGAGCTCCTTGGTACTCTCCAGGGCTTTGTCCTTGACACACACACACACACACCCACACACACACACACCGGCCCTCCTGCACCGCCTCCCTCTCAGGTAGAACCCGGCTAGGGCCAGCAGAGACAGGAAAAGAAAGCGGCTCAGGGCATCAGGGTGGGGTGGGCTCTTTGCACTCAGCCCACTGGGTCTTGTCAGAGCTGTGCTGGAGAAAGCAGCAGCCAGATATGCCCCGCTGAGCACACATCTAGGGATGGAGCAAAGGGACTTTAACTTGAGGCCGGCTACCAGCAAGATAAGCTGGGGTTCTGATAAGACGCTGCATCTGCAGAGGGCACAGTTCACCAGCAGCCTTTTCTGCAGGGCTGTGTCTCAGAGGACAGCCTGCGTCCTCCCTGGCTGCTCCACCTCCCGGCCACAGAGCCGGAGTCACAGCCTCGTCATCCACCAGCGGTGCTCAGCTCCCAGGCGGCCGAGGAGCAGCGGGATGACGGAGCGCTCCACACAGCTGTTGAACCCACAGTCAGATGCTGTAGGCAGACTGGGAATAAGATAGACCACATCTAGGTGCCGGCATTGTGGCATGATGGGTAAAGCCGCTGCCTGTGACGCTGGCATCCCATATGGGTGCCAGTTCGAGTCCTGGCTGCTCCTCTTCCAGTCCAGCTCCCTGATATGCCCTGGGAAAGCAGCAGAAAATGGCCCAAGTCCTTGGGCCCCTGCACCCACGTGGAAGACCCAGAAGAAGCTCCTGGCTCCTGGCTTCGGATTGGCGCAGCTCTGGCTGTTGCAGCCAATTGGAGAGTGAACCAGTGGATGGAAGACCTCTCTCTCTCTCTCTCTCTCTCTCTCTCTCATTGCCTCTGCCTCTCTGTAACTCTGCCTTTCAAATAAATAAATAAATATTTTTAAAAAAATGTTCAGAAGCCAATTCCAAGGTTGCAGATTTGAAGGGTGGATTTAGGAAATTTAAAAGAAATGAGATGGTTCTGTTCATCCATGGTGAGCAATACAGCATTCTCTGATTCTCATTCCCCCTTCCTCCGTCTCTCTCTCTCTCTCTCTCTCTCTCTCAGGCAGAGAAAAAGAGAGAGAACTCTCCCATTCATGGCTTCATTCCTCAAACGCTGACAACAACAAAGCCCGCACCAGCTCAAAGTCAGGAAACTGGAACTCGATCCAGGTCTCCCAGATGGGCGGCAGCAGCCCACTTACTTGAGCCACCCGCTGCTTCCTCCGAGGGCGAGCATTCGCAGGAAGTGGGAATGAGAAGCAGAGCTGGGCTGCAAACCCAGGCACTGTGATACGGGATGTGAGCGTCTCATCCTAGCAGCATCCTAGTCACTGCACCAAACACCTGCTTCCCCAGCGCTTCTGGAGCAAAGCCCACTCACACGGGGGCACGAGGTGCTGGGGAGGCATGGGCGGGGTCACCTCTGCTTCGTCTCTAGCACCCGGCATGCAGCAGGCTCCTTCGTGGAATGAATAAGTCAGAGGGTGACGGGTGGGTGCAGGGAGGGAGGTAGCAGGGAAGGCAGAGGTCTTCCATTTAAAGCTCAAGTTTGCGGGCGATCTTGGGGTCACAGTCTGTGGACTATGATCTGGGTGGGCGTGACTCCCAGTGCTGTTCTTGAACATCAGTTTGCCAGCCCAGACTCCCGAGAGGAGATCTAGGGAGGTCTAGGAAGAAACCAGGCAAGCAGGGCTGAGCAATGAGATTTAAGTTCAACCCACTTTCAAACACCACGCTGATTTGTGTGACTGTAATAGGGTTCACTTGCGGCCTTATAGAAATGAATCTCAAACGCTATCTGGAATCTTTCAATTAGTGTTTTAGATAGCTAATACACAAATGACTCTGTTCAGCTTAGTTTTGCTTTTGATAGAAAAGGAATCAAGACACACAGAGCCTGGCCAAATAAACAGAAAACCGAGCAGAACAGCCTGTGAGGGGCTGGCGCTGGGGCGTAGCAGGTAAGGCTGCCGTTTGCAGTGCCAACATTCCACATGGGCGCCGGTTCGAGTCCTGCCTGCTCCAATTCTGATCCAGCTCTCTGCTATGGCCTGGAAAAGCAGTGGAAGATGGCCCAAGTCCCTGGGCCCCTGCATCCATGTGGGAGATTCAGAGGAAGCTCCTGGCTCCTGGCTTTGGATCGGTGCAGCTCCGACCATTGCAGCCCTCTGGGGAGTGAATCATTGGATGGAAGACCTCTCTCTCTCTCTCTACCTCTGCCTCTCTGTAACTCTGCCTTTCAAATAAATAAATAAATCTTTAAAAAAAATAGAACAGCCCATGAGCAAAGCATTGCAGACACATTCTCAACGAATGCAGAGGCCCTGGAGTCCAAGGTAGTTAGAATCCCGCCCAGGAAAACCCTCAGCTACATACACTCTGGCCGTCATGAGCAGGCAGCAGGTGGAGGTACTGGAGGGGGCTGAGTCCTGATTTTCCTGTGTCTGTCATTTTCGATCAAGTGTGTCATAGGGCTTCCTGTTTCATCTCCCAGTTATTCTGAAACAAAAACATGCATGAAAAACACAGGTCACTGCCAACCGCACTGAGCGACTGTCACTGCAGTACGTGGAAACCGAAAAGGGAAAGACAGATCGTAAATGCCACTGCAAGCCGGGGGATCAAATCAATCAGCATCTGTTCAAGCAGGGATCACCCATGGAGCCTGCAGGCGGTGACAGTGGTGCAGGGATCCATTTAAAAATTATTCAGAAGAGACAGAAAAGGCCAATGTCCTCGCTGCTTCACTTGGGGCCATCCTACACGCATATTGAAAAGTTGAAGTCTGCTCTGCCTTCTTGGTTCCTCTGTGGAGCTTCTGTTGGCATTAGGGTCACACAAGCACTTCCTGGAGGACCAAAGTGATGCCCTCACCTCCTCTCTCTAAGGGCCAAGGTCGTCTGATGAGAGGTGACCATGCAATTGCAGCCTCAGGAGGTCCCTAGCCTCCTGCCTCCCAGCTCAGGAGACAAGAGCCCCCCAGGAGAGGAGCCTCTCTCGGCTACATCAAGCAATGAGGAGAAGAGCTTGTCGGAGCAGCCTCGGTGAGGCCGAGGGAAAGGGGAGAAGCGTGTCTCCGGTCAAGCCCAGGGCTGACCCCAGCCTCAAGTTGACTGTGATTCTGATAACTGCTTTGCTGGCGAGCCCGCTGTGTTCTGCCTTCCAAGCAGCACCCTGCTTACAGAAGGTAGTTCTCAGCTCTCCAAACAAATGAACGCATCCTCCCAAAGACAGACAGAGCTGGGGAGCCTCAGGAACACAGAGGGCGGCAGCTCCCCGGGTCCATCCTGGGGAGCCCCACAAAGCCAGCAGGTGTCCAGGAGAGAGGGCTGGAAACAAGGCTCCCAGGGGAGGGAAGCCAAATCGGCCATATTCTCTGACCAGGATCTGCTGAGGGCTGAGAAAGGTTGGGCTCCACCTGGTTCCACTCTGAGCTTCCTTGGTATGTTCCTGTCCCTTCCGAGGCAACCCTGGGTGCCCCGTGAAAACCAGCAGAGCCTGCCCCTCCCCGTTGCCTTTTGTTCGTGTGAAACGAGCGGGGGGCAGGATGTGTGATTTTGGAAAAGTTCCATCCTTTCCCTCCAGACTGCTCTCAGCGCACAGCAGCATCCAAAGGTGAGAAGCGAGGGGGCAGAGAGGGCTGCTTGACTTCGCGTGTGTTGGGTGCTTCCCCAACCTATCTAGGGCAGAACCCCTCGTGCTCCCTGGGCTGGGCCAGCTGGGTTCCACTGAGTGGCGTTAGGAAAGCCTGCTGAGGGCAGCCCGCCCAGTCCATGGAGAGCAGAGCTCCTCGTGGGCTCACAGCCCTCGAGGTCCTGGCTGTGGCGACTGCCACATTCTCTTTATTGAAACCCCGCCCAGTATCTTTCCCCTACGTCTTGAACACATGCATTAGTGGAGGGGACAAACTCCTGCAGCCTTTATTATTATTTTTTTTTTCCTAAAGGTATCATGTGCTAGGGGCAATGAGAAGCCAAGTTCCCTGGGAGCCTACAAACCCAGCTCTGTGACATCCCCGGAGTCCGGGAGAAACATTGCTCGGATGGATCTGCTGGGAAAACCAGCTTCCTGCGTGGTGTCCTGTGAGCTAGCATTTTCTAACATGGCTTCCCCTCCGGCACCTGGGCCCAGGATTTCATACGCAGTGCCTTCCTGGGTGGGCCAAGAGAAACAGGAACTAAGTCACACACCAGTGGCCAACATGGGTACAAGGGAAGCCGGGTTCCTTCAGTGTCAGCGCTGAGGGAGAGAGGTAGCTTCCTAGCCACGCTCCTCGCCAGCACCCCCACCCTGAGTGGGAGGCAACCACGCTGTAACAGTCCAGGCGCACCTGGACCACCCACCAGTGTGCACTTGGCCGGGCATCGCAGAGAGGGGTGGCGGGACCTCCGCAATCATCTGATCAACCCCGTGTTTGACGGGAGGAGAAAGCAAGGAACACAGAAGGAGGAAGTGAGCAACCTATTTGAGGTCACACCGGAAGGGACACAGCTGGGACGAGGACGTGGGCCTCTCCCACTCGGTCCCTGGAGGCCAGCGGCCAAAGCTCAGGAGATGTGATTTTTGCTCCGCACTGCGAGGCCTGAGCTAGGCAGTCCGGGAGCTTTTGCACGATCAGTTAACCTCCTGGGCCTCTGTGTTAGCCTGGACACCTGGTTATCTCTGGACAAGCCCACATAGCCCATCCAGGAGCTGTAAACCGCTTGCCCCTGTTTCTGAGCCCCCCACCCACGTGGCTTTCCACATGGTATTTCTGAAAATGCAAAACAAGAATCAAAAGCTATGTCTAGTTTGATGTCCAAAACTTTGAAATCCATGCAGTTTTTTCATAATAGATATTTTTCATGAACTTTTTGAAGATGCTGCTTATGCCTGGATTTCCATTTTTTCTTAGCAGGAGGGAACCAAAACACAGCCATTTTCTGATTTCATTTTCCATGAACCTTTGGAAGTACCCACATCTGCTGGGAGTGGGGCCAGAGCACCAGTGTCTTTTAAATGGGCTTTTGGTCACCCGGAGGGCCAGCCTTACCCGGCGTGGCTGAACCGCACCACTGTTGCTGCCTCAGGCCCCAGACCCAGGGGCCCTGTGGCTACACCACACTCTCCCCAGGTCACACTGAACACAGTAGAGGCCTGAAATGCAGCCCAGCCCGTCTTCTGCACGCCCCCTGACTCGCTCTCGCATCACACTCCTTGTCTGATGACAGCCACAGAGAAGCTGCCTGCACAGCCCCTGCACAGGGGAGTGGTCAGACCCCTCCCCGACCCCTCCCCAGAAAGCGGGGCTCAGCAGGCAGGCTGTTCGGCTCCTCCAGTCAATCCATCCAAGCTGCCACTCACTGGGCAGGAAGTACCCAAGCAGAGGGGCGTAAAGAAGACAAATGTGACATCCAGGCCCTGGGAGAGGCCAGAGGAGGACCTGCATCCCCCATGTGCTACACCGCACGGGAGCTCGCCCCGCCGCCCTGGCAGCACGGAGGGCTGTGCCAACACAGGAAGGCGCTGAGAGGGGGCCTCGCTGCCCATCGGATCCCCACGGCTTTGGAAGTCGACTTCTTACAATCACCAAATAGTTGCCAAGGAGGGGCCCACTCAGAAATGCCAAGGAGTCCTGCTCTCAGGGCCATGGGTTCTATTCCTCTTACTACATCACTGCTCAACACAGACTCATTCTGGCGACACGTGAGCTGGCTTCATCGTGTAGATCCCTGGCCTTTTGTGTTGCTGGAGATGCCAGGGCAGGGGAGTGAGGTGTGGACACCTGAGAGCCCGCCCCCCCTCCCCGGGCCCCTGCCAGCTCTCGTCTCTGACATAGGCTCCCATCTGCAGAGCCGTGGCCGCCTGTCTCTGAGCAGATTCAGGAGCCGCTCACGGGGCCTCCCCTAAGAAGCAGTTTCTGCAAATTGTTCCGCGCATTAACACAGACCAACACGCGGGTCTCAAAGACTGTGTCTGTGTGTCAGGCCTCTCACTGCCCCATCCGCAGAGTGTGCGTCCATGCCAGGGCTGCACTGGACAAACCCGGATCCCCTGGGCACGCCCCGCCTGCCACACAGGGCCCCGGCTGTGTGCTTTCAGCTAAGCATTGCCCCAGCCTTGTCTGGTCGCTGCCACTGGGATCCTCTCACGCGGCCACGCAGGACCCGAGCTGACCGAGACCTCAACAAGGAGCAGGTGAACGGCGGCACCCAGGTTCCAACCCAGTATCCCCAGCTTCCGGGATGACCAGGAGCCCAGAGATGATTCAACACCCAGTTCCCCCAAGGATCTTGCAGAATTTTCCCACCTTTTGGTCCAGAGAGGCACCCGTAAGCGCTCCCTCGGTTTGCACTAAAGGCGAAATAGACCAGGGTCAGCCACACAAGGGCCGGCCCCTGCTAGATGTCTTTCTGACCCATCAGCCACACCCTTACCTCGGCCACTACTGTGAGTTGGAGGCTCTGGGGCTGGGGCTCGGGGGTGTTTTCACAGCCCCCATGTGATGTGGATGCCTGCAGGACCCCTCACTGCTCCTAGTGACACTCTTGGACAGGGGCCCTGGCCTCCGTCCCTCCCTACCCGTCATGGCGACCATGGTTGGCTGGCCACTGCTGTCCACAGTGTTGGCAACTCTGTCCATGCTTCTTCCACACGGCAGCCTCCAAGACCCCACGGTGGGAGGAAAGAGCCAGCTGCTCGGGAGCCCTTTGGATCTTAAAGCAATTCTTGGAAAGACCAGGGGAGGGAGAAACGTTGGCCCCACTCATTTCTCAACCTCCTTGTCCAGGCCCTGCTCGTCTGCCCCACAGGGGCTGAGCGCTGTGGGATACAGCACCTGCGCCATGACCTCTCCCTAGTCACCAGAGTCCCTGCTGGCCAGCTCCCCCCGCCATGCTTGCCTGCCTCTGCTTGGCTCACTGGGACTGAACACTCGGCCGGCTGAGGTGCCTTGAGCCATGACTTCTACTGGCCTTTCTCTCAAATAAGGAAATAGAAATGTTTTCATCAGGGACAGGCATTTGTTGCAGCCTGTGAAGACAACACATGGGAGGCCCACATCCCATCCCAGAGGACCTGCCTTGGAGTCCTGGCTCTGCTTCTGAGTCTAGCTGCCTGCTAGTGCTCATCCTGCAAGGCAACCGGTGGTGGCGCAAGTTCTTGGGTCCCTGTCACCCAGGTGGGAGACCTGGGCTGAGTTCCAGCTTCCTGGCTAAGGCCTGGCCCAGCCCTGTCTGTTGCAGGCATTTGAGAGGAGAACGAGTAGATGGAAGATCTCTCTCTCTCTCTCTCCCCATCTGTGTGTGTGTGTCTGCCTTTCAAATAAATGAAAATAAGTAAATAAATGAATTTTTAAAAGAACTGTTTTCACCAGTTCCATTTCCCTCACTGCCACCCTGGGGTGGAGAGGTGGGTACCAAGCCCACCCACCCCTGAGCTCTGCTCACCCTGCCATCAGTACACAGGTGCACAGCTCCAACAACACGCTCACAACAGGACAGGTAGGAGGCAAAGACAACCAGGCCAAAAAAAGGTGAAAAAAAAAGTTTGTTTATCATTTTAAAAAACTAACCTCATACAGGAAGTATGAGAAGAAGAAGAAAAAGAAAAAAAAAAAAACTGCTCAGGCTGTGGCCCTGGAAGTGCACACGTCTGTTGCCCAGAAGGTGTGTTTTCCTCAGTGTCCACGATCATCGGTGCAGGCCGGGGGTTGACCAGGGAGACAGGGTGCAGGCTGGTGATGGGGAGACAGGGTGCAGGCTGGTGATGGGAGCGGCTGAGCAAGGACACCGGCCGTGAGAACTCGAGGCAAAGCTTGTCACACACAGGGTGGGTGCACGTCCCGCTACCAGGGCATTCCGTGCAGGTGCAGAAGAGGATACCTCCAATGGAAACTGCCATCCTCCGGGATCCGCCCCGCCCCGGCCTCTCCAGCCCCAGGTCCTTCCCTCTTGTGTGTTTCAGGTGACGTAGCAATAGCTATAAGGTCACGGCTGCCTCTCCCCCATAGGCCTGCCTGCGGCACAGCCATCAGCGTTGCTGCCAGCGTCCCAGGCCTCCCTCGCAAGCCCGAGCCGTGCAGCTCTTTGAGGGGTGGGGGACGAGCTCCAGCAGGCCCTCCTTGCTTGGGTCTGAGGGACACTGACATGAGGCCACCCAAGGCAGCTGGGAGTCAAGGTTAACGAATGCCTGACACAGAGCTGTCTGCCGGTGGCAAATGCGGCTCGACTGGATTTTTACAAATCGGGGTGGAGAGCTCACTGCCTCCACAGGAGAAAAATTCCTGAGACTGGAGAACATTTCCTGCTTCACGGCCCCCATCAGCAGAAGAGCAAACAGGACTCCCGTGTTCCCCCCAGAAAATATAAACACGAACACCGGGGAACGTGCACCCGTGGGAGTGACGCCAGTTACAGCACTGCTGGCCTGGCCATGGCTGTCAAAGAAAGCGACGGGGAAGAAAGAAGAAGGAGAGAAAAGAAAAGAAAAGAAAAGAAAACCCTGTACACCCAAATCTCAAAATAGAACCAAAACCTGCAAATCATACTGAGGAGTCCATGGTGAACCCATGTTTTAGCATGCTGCTGAAAAGGTTAATAATTTTCCTACCGAAACTGAATGTGGGTTGTGAAAGAACATTAAAATGAAGAAAATTTCCCCGTGGCTGCTAATTTATTATCACCAAAGCCATCGAGTTTCAGTTTGAGTTATTTGTATTTATTTGTGAAAACAAAGATTAGATAAGTAGAAACATCACCCCCATCCTAATTATTGTCCTGGAGTGTGTGATTTTTAAGACAAGAAAAAAAAAAAATAAGACCACCACACACACCCACACACACAGCACGAGAAGTCAAAACAACAGAACTGAGGGTGAAGATACTGTTCTCGGACGTTCCATCATTTGAAACAAATATTGTCTCATGTAAAACACGACTGTTTAGTCTTAGAAGACAACACGTGTGCTTTTAGTTCTTGAAATTTTTGTTAACCATATGCTCAGGTCCAAAAGTGGTTTTTTTCTTTGTTTTTGTTTTTAATTTCTGAAACTGCAAACTACACCTCTTGATTTAGCCTTGTCAAAGTGTAAGAACACTGGTAGAATTCAGTGTGGAAGACCCGAGGAAGGGAATGGAATTTAAATGCTTCCCTAAAAGACTCGAGGTGAGCTCTGAGGTGCGTGTGAGCCCGGGCAGCCAGGGTGGGACGTGAGACTCAGGTGCACAGCTGGCTTTTCACTCAAATGTCTCTCAGGTGCCCAGGGAGCAGCTTGTTCTATGAAGTTTTAAAAGAAGTCCAAAGATGAAATGGTTAATCAAGAACACGGGGTGAGCTGATCTTCTCTTCATGTATTTCCATCACAACATAAACATCAGAATGAAAAAAATAACATGCAAAAGAGACCTTCAGTGGTCTCACATCACCGAACAAACTGTTTTTCTACCTATTTGGTGTTGCTGGCTTCTGTTATCAGCCCGATCGGCAAATTGTGGCCAATTTTGTCATGGTTTAGGCAGACATTTTGTTCCCGAACTGCTTTCAACATTTTAGCTACCAAATACAGCTTATGAAAAAATCAATAAGCCACAATACAAACAGAAAAGTTACTTCTTTGTACCCAATTAATTCCTTTTTAGGGTAAAATGCAAAAAAAAAAAAAAAAACACAAAAGAATCGAAAAACCAGAATTCTAGTAAATTCAAATTATGAAACAGCCTAATCAGACTTTGCTGGAAAAAGAAAAATTAATGATTGACTGACTTTTGGATCTTGAAGTCCAATGCATGGCATCCTCTGTCTCTGACCTCCCTGTCACCAGGAAACTGGCTGTACACGACCCAGCCTGGAATTGTACTTTTACTGCAACACACAGCCAGTATTGTTTGAAGATGCTGCCCATGACTCCAAAGCAGTCTATTGGATTATTCTAAGATAAAATAATCGGTTAAACAGTTATTTGCTACTGAAAATAAATGACACCCACGTAGTTCGTGTCATATATTAATACTGAAACCAAATGGCAGTCTTACACCGCAAATCATTTCACAAAAAAATAATGAAACTGGTTACGACAAAAACACAGGGTTTTATTTTACAAACCATTCAATCGTAGGATCAAAATGACGGAGAGCTGACCTGGCTTGCTAAAATTGGTTTTTGCTTCATGACAACAACAAATTAAAAGTGAAAAAAAAAATGAGAAATCCTCTCTTAAAAATTCAAGAATTACTCCTCGGAAGAAAAGCAGTATTTCAGAGGGAGAACCCAGAAGAAGGTTCTTCTCCGTGGGTAATCTTCCCTCCGAGTTGAAGGTACAGCAATAGGTACAACATTTTTAGCCTTTTAAAATACCAGCATGCCCACACACTGTCTCAGATTAAACCAAGGAGAAAATGACACATTCTGAAACCATTTTCTAAAGCTCTTTTTCCTGATAACACTGAGGAGCTTACAATCAAATTAATGAGTTTCTAAAAAGCCCAAACAATTCTCCATCAAGGGGACAATTGTTCAGAACATTCTGCGGACAGTTCTAGACATTTTCAGGCGACACTTGGAGTATTCCTCCTTGCTATTTGTAGTTAGAAAAATTGAGCTGCCTTTGACAACTCCCTCAGAAAGAAATCCCACACGGTGCTTTAGCTGATTAAACTGAAGAATGCTTGGGAAGAAAAACACCTCCTGAGTCAGGAGAGCATTTCCTTGATTTCAAACCATTTACAAATTACTTAGCTTTCCCCACACGACGTTCTTTGCACCAATGTGTATTCTTAGAATCTAGTCACAATTGGAAATTCTCAAAGTAGTAAAGAAAGGAAACACCGTCAGAGAGAAAGAAGGCAGCATTTCTGTTCAACGTGGAGTTCTTCATAAAGCCCCAGCCAACACAGGAGTAGTTAAAAAAGGAGCAAGAACGAACAACAGAACCTTCCAGAAAATTCCACAGGCAGCATTTTAAGTCACTGACGCAGAAAGACACACTTGTGGTTGGTGTGAAAGATCTCACGGGCAGGTGGGCACTGCTGCTGGCAGACAGCAAGGGAGCTGAATATTAATGTACTAACATCTTCCCTTCGAGACACCCTGACCTGGTGTTCCCCCCCTCTCCCTGCAACGTGGGATTCAGAATTTACACTTCACTGTCGAATGTTCCAGTGCTTTCGAGACTGTGGGGCTGTTCTGATATTCTTGAAAGCAGGCAGCCTGAGTTATATAAGACAACAGCTTTGGAAAGCAAACACACAAAGAAAGCACCACCATCAAAAATGACAGAGAAGACTCCAGGGCTCACTTTAATGTGTGATATTTTTTTGGGGAGGGGGGGAGCAGAATCTCACTGCTGCATCCCTGCCCCCAGCTGCCCCCAGCACCACCTCGGGTTCACAATCAGAAAAAGGCTGTCCTGAACTAATTCTTGCCTCTCTTTTTTAAACCACACGGAGTCCCTTGCCCCGACGTACGACCTGGGACGTGATGGTGACCTTACTCATCTGGAAAGAGTGAAGCACGCCACGGTCCCCAGGCACTTTCTTCAGAATCGTTGTCATTTGAACCCTGTTCACCACAACAGAAAAGGCCGTGCTCAGGGGACAAACTCAAGTTCAGCCTCAAGTGTCTCTGTGATAACCCGGGAATTTCTCAGTAGCTCAGTGGTGCAGCGCGGAAGCCCTCAGTGAACCAACCGTGCAAGCATTAACAACAGCAACAAGAGCAGCAGACGTTTTATTTTCAATCACAGAAATCAAAATGTGAACTCTCCTAGACCAGAAAGGAATGCTTTAGGCACAACTACTTCACAAGCAACCTAGCTAATTGATTCTTCCTGTTTTTCACAACATACATTTGTGAACACCAAGATTTTTAAAAATCATTGTTGCAGTTAGAGACATTCCTAGACCAAACTGACTTTACTCCCATTTTACCTTCTTCCTGGAAGCCAGGCTGTCGTGTGCAACAGGGTTACCACATTACAACGATTTTGTGAAAGCAACCTAGCTTTAGGGGTTAGGGCTGGCTCAAGTGTAAAATTTTAAAAATCAAGTTTCTCTTTTTGAAAGCAAGGAATAATTTTCCATAAGCTAGAAATAACTGCAACTGAAAAGAGAGAGAGAGAGAGAGAAATGCCAAACAGACAAGGGTAAGAAAAACTCAGAAACTCAGAATTCTTGCCCTGGAAGCTAGGGTCTCTCACATTTCGTTTTCTGTTTGCCACAGGAAAAATAAATAAGTAAAATAAAATCAGTTTCCAGCTATAACATTAGCTATGTGAAAAATACACTGGATAATGTTGAGTACTCATTTCTCTAAGTGAGGTGCATGTCTTGCGCTATGAATCCAACCCACAGTGGTGCTGGAGGGAATGACAAAGACACATCCCTGTCTCTCGGAGAGCAGGAATGGCTTTGCTCATAAACTTGTGTTAGGGCTCAACATTTGTGCTCTGACAGGGTGTCCTAGCACGGCGGGACGGTACTGTGGACACCCGGGAACATGACGAGCGGATTATAATTCTGAGAATCCCCTAAAAACCTTTCATTGATGTAGGCTTGAAAGCTGTTTAATTAGCTGGAGGAAGCTAACCCATCTCTTTATCAAAGCCAGCTGAAAACAAAACTGAGAGAAACAGCTTGTGGTTTCACAAAAATGTATTTACATGCAGTGTATTTTAAAGGGAGTTGGATCATTAGGTCCCATGTCATCTGTGCTCTGGGGTGGCTTTGACATTTAGGGACGGCGGGGTTGTCAGCTGTAGCGGCAGCCTACACCCTCAATGGACGCGTTCAGCGCTCTCGCGGGCAGAGCTTGGTTTGCTGATCTCCAGCCACCAAATCTGCCCAGAATGAACTTGTATTTACTGCACGCCAGCCCCCTCCATGTCCTCTCACTCCCTTACCTGTGAGCTGTTGAGAAGAAAGTGGGGCCGCGGGTGACGGCGGGCAGAGAAGCCCACTTTCCCACATCCTCATGAGGAGGGCGACAGCCGTGAGCCGAGGGCACGGGACAGTTATGGATCCCGGGGTAGTTGCTGAAATAGAGAAGTGTCCCCACGCCTCCGGCCCTGGACTGCACGGTGACTTATCTTGAAAAGAGCCTTCTGACAACACGGGCTTTCCTCCAGTGAACACTTAAAAAATGGTTGCCACCAAGGGAAGCCCAGAGCGACACCAAACACTGTGCCTCGCGTCAAGCTGTCCCCGCGGAAGTTCCACCAAAGTTAACAGCAAAAGATCCCGGATAAACACCTGCTTTCAGGGGTCTCTGGCCAGGAGCACAGCCCATACCGTTTTCTCCATCTGTTTAGCAACCGAGGAGTGGTTAACTAGCTAGAAGTGTTACCAGGAGGTGGATTGGTGAATCTAATGCCCCAAGCATAAGGCTGGGTGACTGTGTTATTCACTCCTTGACACTTTTCCAAATGTCACCTTCCAGCTGGCTCAGTTTGTTGGGAATGAAAACGAAACCCTACCATAAATTTAGAACAAGGCGGAAGAGACCTGAGCAACGTGACCACGGGGCAGCCGCCAGCACCCCTGAGCCACAGAACCCCATGCATGGGAGCACAGAGCCCTAGCACCCAGCAAGGGACAGGGTCTTGAACGTGAACGTGGTGACAGCACCGTGTGCACTCGGGTAGGAACTCTGGTCCTTGGAGCCTCTGCCCTGACTCACCCCGCTCCCAGGATGCTCAGCGGAGTCTGTGTGCAGCCTGCTGTGTCGGTGTCACGACGGTTTCATAAAAGAACAGGACTCATGAGTTATTTCCCATAGTTTCATTAACGAGGGCCTTCTCCCCAAACACGGCTCTTATGTTTTCACTCATATTCTGTTTCTTTTTTTTTTTTTTCTTAAGAAAATGCCCTAGAACCCTATCTCAACACGTTCCCATCGACTCCCAGGAGAGCCAGGCCAGAGGAAGTTCCAGCCCAGTCAGAACAGCCAGAAAAGCAAACACGACTGGGGGCCAGGGGGCCAGAATGATTTGGCGCTATTACCTGCCCTGCACCTGTCTTTCTAGTGGGAAATAGCAACTTTCATTAATGTTGTAAACTCAAAAGCACCCATACTTCCTTTATCCAGGACAGCTCTCTTCCATGTGCCTGCCCTGCGGCATTCGTCTGAAAAGTTGCAAAAACCAGTGTGTGAATACCAGGAAAGCCGCTCTTCAGGGTAGGGGTGGGGAATGAAGAGATTTTGTTCTCCCGAAAGCCCTGGGGAGCTCCGATTCTAGGCTCTGCCTGCTGAGCAGCCCTGTTCTGCCAGCTCCCTCGAACCCGAAGCTGAGGGTTGGAGAAGTCCCAGGGACCGCTGATGAGCCGGTTTGCCTCCTGGACTGGTGTTGAGAAGGACACATCCAGGGTGACTCCAAAGCACTTCGGTGGCACTCGTCCAGAATGTCCACGCCAGACTGCCCAACCGAATGTGCCGTCTTCTACGTCGGCCGATCCCAGGGACTTCCCACGTCGTCGGGGGTCTCCTCCCCACCTGCCTCGGGCCACAGGCACGGACAAGAGGGCAGGGAGGCGATGCGCTCTGCCCTGGTCCTCCCTCTGCTGCTGCCTTGGCCCCGGCCCTGGCCAGCCCTGCCCCTGTCCCTGCCCCTGCGCGTGTGGTGCCTCCCAGCGCTCTCTGCGGCTGCCTGTTGCTAGGGGATGCGTCACGATCGCTGGGAGAAAGCAGCAGCACCAGCAGTAGCAGCAGCCTCCCCCGGGCAGCGAGCAAGCACAGTTGTCTCCAATGGGTACAAAGTACAAGCCGTCGTGGAAAAAAAAAAAATCCTCATTTACATGTTCCCACAGAAGGAAGGCAACGAACACCCCATCACAAAATCTGTTTTCTTCACCGTGAATGCAGGGGTAGGGTGCCTTTGCACTGCATCTGATTTCCGTATCGAATTTCTGTCCCTCGTCACCAACTGGGTGCCCCGGGTGACGGTGGGCTTGGAGAACAGCTTGGCTGCAGATCTCGCTCCATCGCCAGCCTTTATTTACTTTTTCTTTTCTCAAAAAAAAAAAAAAAAAAAAAAAAAAAAAAACCCACATTGTCAAAGCATTTAAAAACACAAACCAAAGGAAACTGGTGTCCAAGCTTCGAGCAGATGTTATTTACCCACAGTTTATTTCCAGGCCGTCACTGGGAAACCATTGTTGCATTAGTGTTCGTTTAGGAAGCATGGAGTCGTAATCACACCAGTGACCTGCATTTGCTTCTCGCCAGTGAGGAGGGAGGAGCCACCTCAAGCCCTGCTCTACCGGGGATGTGGCTGTCCCCTCCCTCGTGTGTGCCTTCCGAGGGTGGTCACGGCCACCGGGAGGCAGGTGGACATGTAGCCTACATGTCCTTGCTAGGCGCTACTGCTCCACACCCAGTAAAAGCCTCTCCTCTCCCTCTCCCTGGGCGGCCAGGCCAGGCCCCATGCTGCAGGCTTTGCTCCAGGAAGGGGCCCCAAGTATGGAGATTGGCTCTCTGAGGCTCTCGGAGTGCAGGGCTTTGGGCTGTACCCAGAGGGATGCTTGTTCAGAGTCGGCGCCGTGTGAGCTGTACTGCTGTGTGGATTCCATATACCAGCGGCCCAGCTTGGGACCCGGCTGCCTGGGGCTGACCCAGAGGGACGCGACGACGCGCCGAGCGTTGCTGACAGGCAGCTATTGTGCCAGCACATTGCCCAACGTTTCGACCGTGAGCTGTAACCTCTCAGGCACTCTTGGTGTCGCACGGGTGAGAAGGAAGCAGCAGGTGTAGGACGGCAGGTATCTGCCAGCCCAGACCTGCTCTTTGCTCCTACCCTCCCATTCAGCGACACCCCCCACTCCGCCACAGCTCACGGAGCCCCTCCCCCGGCGCTGGGGTCCGCTCCATGTCCCCACATTTCCGGTGACGGGGTGACTTGTCCGGGACAGACGCCATGTCTGGCTCGGCTCCCCCTGTCTCCCTCAGCACTGAGCAGCCTGCCTGGGGTGCCGTGGCCTCTGTGTCCCTGGGACTCTCAGTTCTGATGGGCATCTCTCGCCCACACGGCGGTCTAGCGCATAGCGGGAAGTGTCTCTAGGATGGGGTGTCTGGGCCGCCGCAGAGAGGCAGAAATGAGCAGACTGGAGAAGGCCCCTCACGTTCACCGCAGCCATCCCCAGGGCGCAGCTTCTCAGAATCGTCCCGAAGATTAGTTTAGAAAGTTCTTCTTTCACTCACCCATTCTATTATCTGTCCTGGTGACTAGCACTTGTGCACGCCCCAATGAATCCTGCCCCACAGACTCAAATACAGTCTGTTTTAAAATATTTATTTATACTTGAGAAAAAACGAAAGAGAGAGAGAACTCCCATCAGCTGCTTCACTCCCCAGAAGCCCACAGTGGCTGGGGCTGAGCTGGCCAAAGCCAAGCCAGGAATTCGATCTGGGTCTCCCATGTGGGCGGCCTGAACCCAGCTAATTGACCATAACTGCTACCTCCCTGGATTTGATTCACCAGGAAGCTGGAATCAGGTGCTGGAGCAGGGACTCGAACCCAGGCTCTGTTAAATGCCAATGCCCCCAAGAACAATCTTTTCAAAAATAGCCCCGTTGGCCGTGTGGGCAGTATCTTAACAGGAAATAGGAAAGCAACACTGTTCAGAGGTTGTTTTTCTAATGAGATGACATCATTTATCTTCGAGAAGAGCAGGTGTACAATCTCACCATCAAGGCTAGAACCTAATCCACTGAGCTCCCGAGAGCCGAGATCGAGAGCGAGGTGAAGGTGCCCTTGAGAAAGGCAGCTCTGGTGATGAGAAGGAACCACGCCCTCTGCCGTGTGGGATCAGGGAGCCTCGGGGAGTAGGCAGGGGCTGACGGAAGCATCACCTTCCCTCCAAGGTGCTTTCCACGGAGATGAGAAGTGTATTAGATTGCTTATTCCAATACCATTATCACTCTCCTTTGGGTTGGCAAAGTATCTGAGTTTTACAAGACAGGGTTTCATCCAGACCTCAGAGCTGACCAGCGAAGTGGGGTGGGGTGAGGAGGCAGTGGGGTGCAAACGGGCTTGGGCCCATTCATTCATTCATTTAACCAGGGAGGATTTTTACAGACAGAAAGCCCCTGGTAAGCGGCTCCTTAGACCAGTTGCAATGAGAAGACCCCCAGCTGGGCCCCTGGATTCCCGTACCCACCTCCTGCGGTCGTGCCAGTGGGACAGCCTTACCTGTGAATTACACAGAGACCTTGGGGCACAGGGGGAGGTAGACACCACAAGAAGATCAAGGCCCAGGAGCTTGGCATGGGGTCTTGAAGCTGAGCCGGGAAGCAATGCTTGCTTGGTGCTAAAGTGTCATTCCCAGCACAGGGTTGGCACAGGACAGGACGGCGCTCGCCAGATGTGGAGCATGCTGGGGGCGGGGGGCAGACGGTGGGTCTCTGAGGATGCAAAGTCATGCCAATCACCACAATGGTGTGCAAGCAATTTGCAAGAGAATCCACACAAACACAAATGACATGTGATTGAAGATGTACAGACACACCCACTGCAATCCCAGTGCCCAGTGGCCAGGGCCCCAGGCCCCTGTCACAGTTCTCCTTCTGTACCAGCCGGGTCACCTGGAGCTGAAGGCAGGGGACCACAAGTAGCAGCAGGAGAAGGAAAGGAAGGAGGCAAAGGGTGTGGTGGGCTCTCAGGCCCTTCCCTGGACTAAGTCCGCACTGGACGCTCACGGTCCCTCCAGCTAACCCAGGGTCATGGGCACTCCTTGTGCCCCCGCCCTCCACTCCGGCTCCAGCTCCTGGTACAGCCCAGAGTCTCCTTTCTCTACCGCCACCCCGCTGCCTTCCCCTCCTCACCACACCCTGGAAAGACTAGGGAGGTGGGCACTGGGCACTGCTGCCCGGAGCAGGGCTCACCAGGAGTCCCAGGGGAGGCGTGTGTGTTTGTGAAACTCTACTTGTGGGAGTTCAAGCCTCACTCCGTTCAGGCCAAATGGCAGGGGCCGGGGGAGGTGACATTTGGGGACAGGCCCGTCTCACAGTGGGTGGCTCACAAGGTTTCTCCCAGGGGACTGCTTCTCCTCACTGGGCGTCTTGTTCTGCTCGGTCCCGAGTCCCACTTGGGGGTAGCCAGCGGCTGTGGCCATGGGGAAGGAACAGGGGGCCCCACGTGCCTCCTTCCTCAGACTGCCAGGGGCACTGCCATTTTTCTCTTGTTTTACGCCGTTAGTGTCCTGAGCAGGCATCTGCAATAGTGAACAAGGTGCTGGCACCCACCCGGTGAGAAGGGGCACCTCTCTGAGTCACTCCCCAGATGGAAAAAGAAGAGCTGTGCCCGTGTGATGCCTCTGACTCGATCCTTCTATTTTGGAAGCTCTGCAGGGTGGCTTCACGGTGTGGCTGCCCGTCTCTTGTTTTTAGGAAAAAATAACCTTTTCTTTACTCTTTTCTTTTTTTTTTTTTTACAAAAAACCCATTCATGTACATTGCAATAATAATAATAATACAGACAGAAGAGTGCAGATGAGGAGCAGAAGGAAGAAAAAAAGGAAAGGAAAACTGGAAAGGAAATTAAAACAGAAACCACAGCCTTCAAAGGCCCTGAGGTCCCATGTGACTCACGCTCAATCCACGGAGCACTTGAGAAACACAAGGGCTCCGACTCGGCCATCCAGCTCTTCTTCTAAAGACCACTCCCCGCTCCTGTAGGGCAAAGTCGCTCTCGCCCAGCGCCCCGGAGCCCTGCTCTCAAGCAGTTCAGCCGGCAGAGCAAGCGAGCGAGTGAGCGGCCGTCTCAAGGTCTCAAGACTACAACCCCTAGGGGGGAATGAACCCGAAGGCACGACTGGGGGAGACATCAGTGGCTTCCTTCCAGGCCCTTCCATCAACTATCGCTTCGCTGCCAAGCAGTCCCATCCTGGTAATAATGCTTCAACTCATTTGGAAAGTCCAAAGATAACGCTTTTCTTTTTAAAAGGTGCTCCCATTATGATTTTCTATGTGACTCCCCGTAGTAGTCCATCAACAGCACCTCAGAGCAATGAAGAGGGTCTGGCAGGCACGAGGGTGGCCCCGCCTGGGCAGGTTAAACAAAGCCCAGACTCGGGGACAGGGAGGCAGAGGGGCTGCCCCGGCACCCCAATCCGCGGCTGGACTGTCTGTGTCCACCTCAGAGTCCCAGACGCTCCGGAGAGCTAGCCTTCACTGTCCCTGGGCTGAGCAAATGCTGGCCTCCATATTTAACCACCGTCCCATCTGTCCCACCTATCTCTTTGTTCCTCCTGTTCACCAGCTTTTTTCCTTCTCGGCAATGTCAACGGAACGGGCCCGCAGGGGGTTTTCTGGTAGGTGCATTCACACTCTGCTGAATGTGCCCCATTCACACGTGTATTTCAAAGACTCTGTTCCAGGATGCCCTCCCGCGGTTTTGCCCCATTACTCTGCTCGCCCATTTTTCACGGCACGCTAAATGCCGTTTTTACCTCCTGGGTACAAATCCCCTTCCCATGCGGGCGACTTCTGCTCTGTGTCCTGTGCAAGCTCTCGCTGATTCATTCCTGCCAGCCTTCCCACCCCTGAGCTGCGCTCGGCTTCTCCGTCTCTCTCTTTCCTCCAGCTTGGTATTCCCAATGGAATGTGTGTGGTCCATTTCAGAAAGACCTTAGATTCAGGAACACACGTATCAGATGAAAAGAGACAGACTTTCCCCCAAAAGGCACAGCTAGTTGAATTACAAAACACTGTGACAATCACCCCCAGCAACACTGGCATTGAACGTGATGTATCAGGCTTCCCGTTGGGACAGTTGCAAACTCCAGGTATCCACGCGCCAGGAGTGGCGTCATGCGTGCAGTGTGTGTTTGAACGGCACGGGCATCCCCAGCAGGATGTCCATGTTCTAGAAAGTGAAAGGTGAGCTGGCTTCTGCGTTGTGGTCCTGCCTCATTTGGAAAGAAAAAGTACTTTGTGCTTTTGTTTCACACATGAAAGTATCTGAGATCCCACGCCCGGCGATTTCTTCATTTTGCCACCACCTCCACACAGAATCGTCACTGCTGAGTTCGGGCCCGCGCGTGTTACAGTGAGGGCGGAGTAATGGTTGCTAGTGGTAAATTTTCTACAACTGGGCTGGTGGCTTGTGTGGAATTAAACATAATTCATGTTCACTCCACTGAGGTACAGTTGTTTAAAAAAAATCGAAACTCTGAACTTGTTGGACGATAGGGGTTGAATATCGGGATCAAAACCAAAGGTTTATCGGGAGCAGGTGTAACCCCTGCCTCCTTTGAAGACGCCCACATCCTACACCAGAGGACCTGGGCTGGAATCGGGCAACCCAGCCTCCTGCCGATGCAGACGCTGGCAAGTGGTAGTGATGGCTGAAGTAGCTGGATTCCTGTCACCCTTGTGGGAGAGTTGGATTGGATTTCTGGTTCAAAAGAAATACAAAAGAAATCAGAGTGTTGATGGAGGCAGGCATTTAGGGAGTGGACAAGTGAATGGGGGCATGCCCCCTCTCTCCCAGATTATTTGCCTTTCAAATAAAAAAATGAATTTAAAAAAATCATTAAAATGTATATCATGTAAAAGGCCTGGGAAATGATACTCCGAGGTCATAGAGTAGGTATTGATATGCCTTTTATGAGATTTTTAGCTCTCGAGATTTGTGTGCAGGAATTTCAAAATGTATTTGCACCGGGCCAGCGTTGTGGTGTAGCTAGTAAAACTGCCACCTGAGATGCCTGCCAGCATCCCATATGGGCAAGTTCAAGTCCCCACTGCTCCACTTCAATCCAGCTCCATGCTAAGTGCCTAGCAAAGCAGAAGAAGATGGCCCGAGTATTTGGGGCCCTGCCACCTATGTGGGAGACCCGGATGAAGCTCCTTGCTCCTGGCTTCAGCCTGATGCAACCAACCCACGCTCTTGTGGTCATCTGGGGGAGTGAACCAGCAGCCAGAAGATCTCTCTTCCTCTCTCTGTCTATGCCTTTTTATCTGTAACTCTGACTTTCAAATAAATAAGTAAATCTTTTTAATTTTTTTTTAAATTTGCACCAAAATAAATTAACCTTTTTAAAAATTTTTTTCATCTATTTGAAAGACAGAGTAACAGAGAGAGAGAGGGAGAAAGAGAGATCTTCTAGCTGCTGATTTATTCCCCAAATGCCTACAACAACCAAGGCTGAGCCAGGCTGGAGCCAGGAGCCTAGAATTCCATCTGGGTCTCCCCTCTGAGTGACAGGGGCCCAACCACTTGGGCCATCATTTGTGACTTCTCAAGATGCAGCAACAAGAAATTGGTGGGAAGTGGAGGAACCAGGACTCAAAGCAGCACGGTGATATAGGATGTGGGCTTCCCAAGCAGTGGCTTAACAGGCTGTACCACACACACCCACGCCTAGATTTATCTGCTATCTCCATTTTCTACTTTTTGAAGCATTCTCATAAACCACTTAGAAAAAGCATATGAATAATTCTCACAAATTGACTTTCCTTAGTAAAATGGTGCACTTCAGAACAGTAGATACAAAAGAAATCAGAATTAAAGTTGGAAAAGGGTGGGTTAGGCCCTTCCAAGTTCAAAGTCCACTCACACCCATGGTGTCCACCTGCTGTGAGAAGCCTGTCTTGTCCACTTGAAGATCCAAGGGGTTGCAGACTACCAGGGACCTAGTTTGTTGCCAACACAATTTTCTCTTGAACTAAAAGCCTCCAGGGGCCTGCGTTGTGGCTTACTGGGTAAAGCTACCACCTGCAGTGCCAGCATCCCATGTGAGTCCCAGCTGTTCCATTTCCAGTCCAGCTCCCTGCTAATGGCCCGGGGAAAGCAGCAGAGGATGGCCCAAGTCCTTGGGCCCCTGCACCCACGTGGGAGACCCGGAAGAAGCTCCTGGCTCTGGGCTACATGTCAGTGACACTAACCCAGAGCAGCCCTGTCTGGGGACAGTGGGCACGGGCATCGCTCCCACAGATTTCAGAAATGAAAGTTGAGGCTGAGAAGCTAATGTCTGCCGCACATGGGTGCAGGGGCGGCATCCAGCGAGAAGCAGCGGGGCCGTGCTATTTTGGGTTAGTAAAAGACACACTTTTTAAAAACCGCTCTGTTAAAAGTCATTTCAAAAGTCAAATAAACCAGGCTGTGATCTCGTGGCCGCTGCGGGGGCTCTGCGCATGGTCTCTTTCTCTCTCACCACTGAGAAAATCTATTCAAAATAACATTAGCCCCTGTGACCGTAAGCAGAAAAGAGGGCGAGCCGTCTTCCTGAAGATGAGACAATTGAAAGGAATTATTCACTCAGTGTTTAAAAAAGAGCGCAGTGTCTTGAACTATCACCCTGCACTCCAGAAACGTAGATGATTATTTGTCAGGAAGAAATGATTAAGATCCTCACGCAATGAGAAAATACATAACATTACTAAAAATAAAGAACCAACAGAAATGGGGAAAAGAAGGAAGAAAAGTGTTCCTTGTTAACAGAAAAGGCAAGTTTTATTTTGTAAAACTTATCTGTAAAATATTTTTTAAAAAACCTTATGCAGTAGCATGTGTCACTCGTTTGGTACCATATGGGATCACAGGCAGCTTGCTAATTTTCTCCCCTCTGCGCTGTGAGATGAACTTGTCATATCACAGGGAGTAAGTAGGAAATGTGAATTTCATAGGTGAATTTACATGAGACAGCAACTTCTCAGTAAAGCAAATAGGAAATGCCAATGCACTGCGACTGGGTGCAGATGAGGATGAGCCTCGGCGGCCTAACAGGAGCCCAGGCAGGACCTGTGACAGCTGTCACGTGGGACAGAACTGGAAACCATATTTACCCGAGACCTGAAAGGGGCCTGCTGTTGGCGCAGCAACTGCCAGCGACGGAGAAAACAGCCTGAAAGCAGCATGCTGCCCTTGAACTCAGAGCCTGGCCAGTGCTCACTGGGTCGCCTTTCGGCACACTCCCCTGCTACGGTCACTCCGTGGGGGGTGCTGGAGAGCCCCAGGGTCGATCAAGTGACTCCAGGTCTCTGCAATGGCTTAGATTGATGGCACAAAACACAGGAAGGCACACGAGCACGAAGAATGGCAATGACCCAGAAGATGTCTTCAGACGCTCCCTGGGAGAGGGGAAACCAGGAAAGCAGATGCGTGACTCAGCACAGCGACTTGCAGATTCTCTCAGTTAAGCACTTATGTCTATTCTAGAAGACAAGGGACCTCTCGTGCTGACAATCCCGAAGCTCTGAAACCACCCCGTCTGCGGTATTTCTCCCACCGCCTTCTCTGTGACGGGAGCACCCCGTGGAGGGGCAGACCCAGCAGCCAGCCACTCCAGGCCGAAGCCCGCCTGAAACCAGAGAGTCACCCAGTCCCGCACCAGGCAAGCAGCGATCGCTTCCCAGAGAGGCCCTCACTCCGTCCGTGTCAAAGGAAAGCAGCACCAGCGTGGGCAAACCCACTGGTAAAACGACCTCAAGAGGAGTTTCACTCTGAAACAGACCAAGCGCACTCTCAGCCATACAGAGATCTGTCATTTTCTAAAATCCAAAACACATCAAAAGACGCTGCCCAGGCGTGGTGCGCTCAGGTTTTAAAGTGGCCGGGAGAGCGCCGGCCACAGGCAAGCCTGCAACTCCTAGCGGCATTTGGTCTTTCCAGTCCTGATGGCAGGGCCCACAGGGCTGTGACCCACAGAGCACTCTCGGGGGGAAGGGAGGGGAGGAGAAGGGAGGTATCGTAACTGGGTAGGGGGCGGGCATGTTCCAAAAATACCACTCACAGATGACCGCCACTCAACTCACATTTGACTGCGAAAGCCGCAGGCAGGGAAGCTGTGGACAAGAGACGGCAAGGTGGCTGTGCTCGCCAGCGCCTGGCACCTGTGGGCCAGCACAGTAAGACTGAAATCAGTGAAAATGCTCGGCCTTGAAGAGAACCCCCGCTTGCTGGCCCTCTGTCATCTAAGAAAGGCCTTCCTAATTCGTGAAAACTGGGCGTAAGCACCAGCGCCCGGGACCCACCCATTGATCCTGGAAGACTAGCTCAACCTGCCTCTACTGTTGGAGTTGAATCCAGCATCTTAAAGTCCCATGTCATGGCTGGAATGCTCCATATGGTGATGAGGGCCGGCTGGGGTGGGCGAGGTTCATGACCATGAACAGAAAATACCATGTTAAAAATAGTCATGAGCGTGCTGCGTATCGACGTGGTCACGCCCAGGACGTGTGAGGTGCTCTTGACACACGTGGCTCCAAGACCAACGACCGCTGTGCCAGACTCTGTTCAAGGAAGTGAGTGGATCCTGTGAAATTGAACTTTTCAGCTGTGGCATAAAAGGCCCTTTAAACACGTCCCGAAAGGGACTGAACCAAGAAAAGTCTTCCTGGAAATGGCAAGAGCCTGCTATACCCAAGGGGTTTGCTTTCCTCCAGGTGCGAAACAACAGCGAGAGGAGAGAGAGAGAGATCTGTTGACTCTCCTGTTTTGACATCAACAACAACAACTTTTTTACAGGCATTTGGCTCATGCCTATCAGATCACCAGAACAGGGTCCCCATCCTTAGCCTTAGAACCCCTGTTCATCCTGGCCAGGCTCACCCTCCTGTGACAGCACCATGTCTTATTTTTGCCCCCTCTAGTTCTTAACCCTGGGCTTCATGTGGCAATCAACAGACAAGCAGGCAATGGTCTGGGTTGGTGCAGGCTCAGGCCACAGGCAGGGCCCCGCTGAAACAGAGTCACTGTGTATTCGAAGCCTGGGCTGCGGCTGCCACCTCTTTCTCTGTGCCTCTGGGAGAGCAGAGACCTTGTGTTTGGCTCCTATCTTGCCATCTAGGACCTGGACAGCCCCTGGCCCAGCTCCCTCCCTGGGATACAAATAATAATACTTACTAAAAATTAGTAAATTAGTAAGAATTATTATTGTCTCTGCTTTCCCTTCCTGGAAACTGCACTCCTGTTTCCCACTGGGCAACCTCTGCTGTGCAAAACCCACGGAGGAGACACTGGAGCTGAGAAGCAAAATGCAAAGGCGTGTGGGCCCCAAACTCCAGCCCTCACACAGGTGGGAGGCTACACACCAGACAGAGGCCTGGGGCAGGGTTTTGAAGGACAGCTGGGCACCTCTTCCTGGCTCTCCTGTCTGTGTTCTGGCTGTTCCTCCAAGCCAGGGCTGGGCCAGGACAGAGGACCTGGGCAGGCCAGAGATTCTTTCAGCAGTTCTCTGTTCTCACCCATTTTCTCTTGAGTAGGTATTGCTTTGGTTATGAGAGTCATTCTTTTGAAAGAAAAAAAAATCACATTTTAGATTTTCTTAAGAGCTTATTCAAAGGGCACAGCAGTCCTGGGTGGGGGTCTAATTAGGTGTCCCAAAGATAAACAAAGAATTGTACATTCCTGTGAAATTCTTTTGCTCCTGGTTTTTGCATGTTTGCACACACACATACACAAGGAACACTTTGGGGAAAGAAAATATTCTTATGCACTTAGCACAAGGAGTAAAGAAGAAAGATATATATATATTTTTTTCCATAGGAAGGGCCTTACTTTTCACCTCCTTAAAAGTCTCCAATTTGGTTCAGGACAAATAAAAAGGAAACTGCTGGGATCCCTGAGCAGACCCGGGGGCGGGCGGCAGAGGCCTCCGCAGGAGGAAGCCGGGCTGAGGCTGGGCGGCCTCATTTCTTTATTAACACCACCACCTACAGGGGCTGCTCAGAATAGGACGGTGCAGTGTGGCCCACGGAGCCTTGCAAGAAAAACAACATTCAGAACAATTGCACCACATTTTTTTCAACTTCCTGTTTATTAGTATTTTATCTAAGAGCAGAACAAAAGTCTGTATAAATGGGGGAAAAGAAAAAAAAAATGAACGTGCTGTAAGGCCTGGTCCACAAAGCTCAGGCACAACATCTTTCAGGCTTTCACATGGCCCTGATGCCAGGTGAAGATGGAGGTACAGGGGTGCGCTGCCTTAGGAGAATGACATACTATTTAAACGTGGTGTGCTTTTTTTTTTTTTTCAAGAACAACTGGACTTGTTTTCTGTACCTCGGTATGACAATATTCACTTCCACACTGGAAAAGCCCACATTGTATCAGTAAGAATTTGTATTGTGCTGGAAATACAATGGAAATCCAATCCCCGCCCCTCCAGGTTTACCGGAGAGCTCTATTGTAGAGGGGAAGGATGGGGTTGAGAGGTCAAGGTGAAGAGAGGTCACAAGGTGGACCAGGTGCCAGAGACGCCTCCCTCCTCACAGGAGCCCCGCCTCCTGTGGGGTCCCACCAGCCAAGGCCTGAAGTCGGTTCAGAACGGCGGGCGGCGGGTCTGCCTTCCCCACTTCCCCTGCTCCCCGTGCGTTTCTTTGGGCTTCATCCCAGCTCACTCTTTGCACAAAGTTCAGCGCCACTGAGATTAAGGGAACAAAGGAACAAATGGCCGTAGGACTGAAACTGCTGGCCTCCACGGCCACAGATTGTCTTGGAAAGGGCCTGGAATGTACAGTCCATCTTTGTGGACACACGTTCATCAAAGGCCGGGGCCCTGGCACCATTCCAGCGGTCACTTCCTCTTCGCGTCTCTTGTTCTAAACGCCAGTGAGTCTCATTTCTTTTGAACAGCTCTACCCTCATATTTTCCCTGCTCAAGAACCACAACCAGGGGCCCACGCTGTGGTGTAGCGGGTAAGGCCACCACCTACATTCCAGCATCCCATATGGATGCCGGTTCTAGTCCCGGCTACTCCACTTCCGATCCAGTTCTCTGCTATGACCTGGGAAAGCAGTGGAAGATGGCCCAAGTCCTTGGGCCCCTGCACTCACATAGGAAACCCAGAAGAAGCTCCTGGCTTCGGATCAGCGCAGCTCCAACTATTGTGGCCAATTGGGCAGTGAACCAGTGGATGGAAGACCTCTCCCTCTCTCTCTCTGCCTCTCTTTTTTTCTCTGTGTAACTGACTTTCAAATAAATAAATAAATCTTAAAAAAGAAGAAGAAGCACAACCAGAAGCTGGCGATTATCAGCTGAGGGAATTGCCAAAGATCCTCTTCCACATCCCAGTTACAAGGACTTTGTCATTACTTACTCTCTCTCAGTCTCTTCCAACATTGCCAAGTGTGACCGTGCCTAGGAATTTCTGACACCCGTGACCTCTTCCACATGCGCAGAAGGAATAAATAAGAGAGGCTCCTCTTGTAGGGGCTTACAAGAAACATGTCTGCAGACGGGGAAGGCATCCATCAAAGCTGAAATGTGAACTTAGCGCTGGTCAAGACCAATTTAACTAATCAGAAACACACAGCGAACGCTGGGGCGGAACAAGCGGTGTCTTTCTAAAGAGCTTCAAGCGCCATGAGGGACTGAAAGGGAACGGGACGACCACAGTAAACAAGGCGGCGATCGCTAACTGACAAACACGTTGCAATCAGCACATCCCAAAGCGCTCACTTGCGGAGCACCTAACTTAGAGAGTGCAGAGTCCGTCAGAAAGACAGAGCTCTGGCGTCTCCTTCCCAGAAAGGAAATGGAAATGCCCGGATGAGGAAGTCCTCCTCAAACACGGAAGACACAGATCTCCGTGCCAAGTAGGAAGGAGGTAAACTCTGGGCACCAGGAACTGGGGCTGCCGGCAGGGTGGGGTGAGACGCGCAAGGAGGGCAGGTGGTCTGTGGGCAGCAGCTGGGCTTGTCACCACCTCACGGGGGCCTTAGGATTAATGAAAGTGGTGCTCAGGCTGTAAGAGGCCTTGCGAGCAAGCTACCGAGGTCCCTTTGCCAGCCAGTCTACAAAGGGACAGCGAGTGTCACACATAAGCAAGTGGCGGCTGCTTGCAAGTCAAGGGAGGGCTCCTTGCACACCAGGAAGCTTAAATCTAGTGGATAACCCATGCCACTGGGTACAGCCTAGCGGCCTCCTTGGCTTGCCTCCCTGGTGTCGCAACCTGCATAACGTATTGGGTACACCAATCAGCAGAACTACAATTGGCTCAAGCAGAGGCACATGACCTCAGCTGGTCCAATCAGGGTGAGCCTTAGCACTGCTCCAGGAATGCTGAAAGGAAAGTTCTTTCCACTCCACTTAGACCTATAGAGACAAATGGCAGCCACGCCGAGACCTGCAGAGTTGAGTTTCTTGGAAAAAGGGGCCAAGGCATTAGAGATGGAACCAGAAGTGGAAAAGAGAGAGAAGCTGAGACATCCTGACTTCGTCTGAGAAGCATCATTGCCAACCCTCTTCCCAGCCTGTTCACTTAGATGAGATGGTAAGTTCTGGATTTTGCTTAAAGCCCTTTGAGTTGGGTTGTCTGACACTTTTAACCAAAAGAGTGTTAACCAACTCAGAATGCCTCTACAAGTATAGTCTTTACCCCTCTAAAGAAGTTCTACCAGGGACCGGCGCTGTGGTGCAGCAGGTTAATGCCCTGGCCTGAAGCACCGGCATCCCATATGGGCGCCGGTTCTAGTCTTGGCTGCTCCACTTCTGATCCAGTTCTCTGCTGTGGCCTGGGATAGCAGTAGAAGATGGCCCAAGTCCTTGGGCCCCTGCACCCACGTGGGAGACCCAGAAGAAGCTCCTGGCTCCTGATCAGCACAGTTCTGGCCGTTGCGGCCAATTGGGGAGTGAACCAGCGGATGGAGGACCTCTCTCTCTCTTTCGCCCTCTTCTCTCTCTGTGTAACTCTGACTTTCGAATAAATAAATAAATCTTTAAAAAAAAAAAAAAAGTACTACCAGTGTGGATTCCTCTTCCTTCAGTAAGTACTGTTACTCAACTGTGCTTTTAACTAAAGACTCAGAAATGCATACTAGGGGGCAGTGTTGTGGCATCGTAGGCTAAGCCTCTGCCTGCATCCCATATGGGCGCTGGTTGGAGACCTGGCTGCTCCACTTCCCATCCAGCTCTCTGCTGTGGCCCGGGAGTGCAGTGGAGGATGGCCCAAGTGCTTAGGCCCTGCACCACATGGGAGACCAGGAGAAGTGCCTGGCTCCTGGCTTCAGATCAGCGCAGCTCCGGCCTTTGCGGCTATTTGGGGAGTGAACCAGCAGAAGGAAGATCTCTCTCTGTCTCTCCCTCTCTCTGTCACTCTGCCACTCAAATAAATAAATTAATCAAAAAAAAAAAAAAAAAAAGAAATGCATACCAAAAAAAAAAAAAAAAAATCCAGTAAACTCAGACGAGACCAGTTCTCTTAGTGGCTCTGCTCCTTAGCATGGTGAGAAGTTCCACTCCCAGAGATGGTATCCAGGCTGCCAAGGTGGATCCCTCTGATCCCCCTTTACAGCTGAACAGCAACTGGCATAGGCAGGAAGAACGGAAGTGGGCAGCCCCACTTGCATCCTCAAACCCTTCCCTTTTGCATGCCAGGGAAGACAGAAGCTACTGCTAAAACACCGCTCAGAACAGCACAGGTCGAGAGCAACCAACGGGGCTGCTGGCTGCATCCCTCCAATCACCTTTAGGTAATTATAGGGTCATTATAATAAAATTACCATGGCTGACACTTCTACTCCGATCATGCACCTGATACCATGACACTTCTGAGCTGTCCACAAGTGGTAATGAAATAGGTGACACTCAGTCCTGCCACAAATTGTCCTCCATGAATATCCAATTAGTCCAGCCCCAGACACCACCCTCTATGCCTCCAGGTCAGACAAAGGAATGGCCCTGAGCCTTGTTCAGTACAGCTCACTCTCACGTACATCTCGCTCTCTCTTGAATGTGTACTTTGCTTGCAGGCAGATAAATCTTGCTTCTCAGCTAACCTCGTACTTACATCTCATCCTTGGGTTCTTGTGTCAGAGACAAAAACCTGGACCCAACCTCCCCAAAACACATTATAAAATAACCTCAAATGGAAGTTAAAACATCCAGAAAAAATATAAAGCTGGATTAAACAGTTTGTTCAAACGTAGTAGACTAAGCAATGACAAGAGGCTGCATGATAGAATTGTTAGGCTTCCTTCCATGGTGAACATTATTTCTCACTCAATCGTTTTTTAAGACACCAATTCCCTCTACTCCAGGAATCTTATTTTCTTTTGGTCTCAGGATTCTTTTCTGTGGAGTTTGACCAAGCAGGATACGGCTTGATGAGCTTAACATGTAAAGGCTCTTGACATTCACTTCATAACAAGCAATAGGTTTCTCAGCGTTAGTGCAACAGTTCCACTTGAAAAGGTGTTCACACAGACCACACTTGCTCAGAGAGAAGAAACAGGAGTCCAGCTTTGATCGAATTCACCTTTAGGAAAGAGTTTTGAGACCGCAAGGTATGATTTGCTTCCTAGAAACAGCCCTACCTGTGTGGGCACCCGCCAAGGTTTGGCATCGCACCTGCCCCGGTTCTCATTCATCCATCCTTGCGCAGCAATGAGTACGAATCAAAAAGACAGCGTCACTGAGCTTAGCGGCATGGTCATTTAGAACAAGCACTTAGGGGACCAACTGTCCGCCTTCAAACCCAGGCCTTGTCACCTTCCTGCTCTGTGGCCCGGGACCAGTTATTCATCTCTCTGGGCCTCATTTTCTCCATGTGCAAAAGAGAGATCATAAAGGTACAACTCCGGTGTGAGGATATCATTCACACAATGACCCTGAACCACAATCATCACCTAGGTAGTGCCTGTGCAAATAACTTTAAAACTAACTTTCCTCCTTACTGTAAAACCTAACAAGAACACAGATCCCTTTAAAAATATAACGCTACTAAATAAAGCCCCTGCTCCTATCCTTTGGCCCCAGCCAGAAGTTTTTCAGTGTGAACAACCCACAAATGCCTCATAGAACTGCACTTGTGTAAGTGATCTGCTTTTCAAAGTTCCCATAAAAAGCAAAACTTTCAGCGATGACGCCAGGGGCCAAAAGCTGTACTCCTCCTGGGAGAATGAAAAGCAGTACTGCGATGTTCATCCTGGAGCTCAAAACGAACAGGGTCCAAATTTACAACTGAAAATTCCTGAGGAACATCTTTTCGGGCAGTGCAATGCCACCTCCTTACAGCCCTCCTGGCCTGCACCAACACTGGCCTAGAGCTATAATGCTCAGCTCGGGGCCTGCAGCCATCACCACACCACCCACCCATACGCACACCATGATGGAAGTTATATTTTTATTGACTGGTGATTAAAGAAAAATATTAATGTGAATTCAATTAAGCATGTAAAAGGATTTATATTATTCGCATCCAAAGAGCCCCTCTGGGGCCAGCCTTCTGGCACAGAGAGCTAAGCTGCCACTTGCAATGCCTGCAGCCCATATTGGAGCACCAGTTCCAGTCCTGGGTGCTCTGCTTGAGATCCAGCTCCTTGCAAAATGAGCCTGGGAAAGCAGCAGAAGATGGCTCAAGTGCTTGGTCCACCCATGTGGGAGATTGGATAGAGCTCCAGGGTCCTGGCTTCAGCCTGGATCAACCCCAGCTGTTGCAGCCGTTTGGTGAATGAACCAGTAAATGGAAGCACACGCTCTCTCTCTCTCTCCTTCTCTCTACTGCTCAAATAAATGAATCTTTAAAGAAACAAAAAGAGCCCCTCCCTCACAGAATACACAAATGCTCCAGATGATCATTATTTCATGAGTCGTGACAGCTGAGAGCAGGTGCATTTCTGAGTCCCTGAGAGCAGGGAGGCGGCGGCTCTTCAGGAGAACACCTCCACCTGCAGTAGGGATGCCCGGCCACGGCGGCGGAAGACACAGCAGAGAGGCTTCTACATCTTAAATGCTCGCGGGAAGTCAGGTCCTTAGAGAAAATCAGTCCAGTATCAAAAGCGTTCTGTGTTATCAACAGACAAACTCACTTTGCTACTAAGAGCCATTCGCTGGCCAAACACGACAGAAGATACTGTTGTTACAGGAAAGGGAAATGGTGGTGGAGAACATGTAACGACCTCGGTTCTCTGTCTCACATGGAAGAAGAATTTCCAAGCGGACAGCAGAGAGATTTAAAAGCGAGATTTTATTAGAGTCAGAGACCTCCAGTCAGAGCAGTGTGGAGGGGGATCCAAAAGAGGGAAAAAACCCCAAGGACCCTGTGGCACTGGGGTTTTTAAGCATAATTTGGGGGACAAAACTGTCAACCAATAAGGTGGGGACAAACTCAACAAAAGACCTGATTTATAGTTCTTTATCCTGTCTGGCAGGGGCACTGTAAAATAAAAACACCATCAGTAAGGGTGGGATAGCTAACTTGTTTTCACAGTAAACTGTGAGCTCAGTAGGGAATCGCCACTCGCTTGCTGTTCTTGTGGTAAATTTGGAAGGTCCCCAGGAGTGGGCAGTGGGCAGGCAGGCACTTCTGACCTTGCTGAGGATAACTTTTGGGGGAAAGCAAGCCCTCCATACTCCAAATTTCCACTGCGACCACCCTGACTCCTCACACACCCCGGGTAGGCGAGAGGGGAGAGGGTGCAGATGGTGCCATCACCCTCCAAGACACCCCAAGACCTGAGCATCTTCCAATGGACCCTAACCCTTCAGTGTCCAGTCCCCCACCGCTCTAGCTGTATCAGAGGATGGCGAGCGAGCCACGAAAGCAGCAGCTTCTTAGAAACCATTCACTGCCAGTTCTTGAAACCACACTGATGGATTCAAACACGCATCAAGGAACCCAGGGCACCGTGTGTTTGTTCACACTGCGGGAGCACGGCGCCTGCAGCCAGCCCATGCTCCCGGTGTTCACCCTGGTCTCACACTCGGTGCCTCCCACCCCCTGGCCGTGCCGCGCCTCAGCTGGAGTGGTGCGGGGCGTGAGGGCGAGGGTGGGAGAGAACAAGGCCCCACCCACAGCCTGGGTTTCACCCCGCAGCCAGGGCTCCCCTTTGAGTTATCTTCCTGGCCTACCCCACCCCCGCCAGAGTCTTGCATATTCATTACGGATTCATTCTCCGTCCCAGAGTGAATGCGCACCGGAGGCCAGTCCAGCGTTTGCATCGGATTGACTTTCAAATGCGCAGGTGCAATTTGGAAACTAGCTTCTTCCCTGAGAAGGGCAATCTCGAATATCAAGTAGAGGATTAGGAGCAGTGTCAAGAGCAAAGCCCGGAGGCTAACACCGAACTTCTAACGCAAATGGAGCGGAGAAGCGTGCGCGGCCGGGAATTAGCCAGACGGGAGGAGGGCGGCACGGAGGGTGCGTTCCTGCGCTGGTCCGCGGGGAGACGCCTCCAGGATCCTCGGGCCTCCCGGGTGCTTAGGAATACAAATGTCCACTTCCGGTCGAGTCGCTGTCACTGCCTCTGCATTGTGTGTGATCCCTGTGCGGTTCACCTGGAGTGACCTGAAGTGACATCGCGCAGACGGAAACTGCTCAGCTCAGTAAAACGGGTGATGCGCCTGCCTTTACCGCCCCGTGAGATAAACTACTTAGGGATTTTTTGAATATGAATTTTAGACCGAAATGATTCTATTAAGCTGAAACCCTTATCACTTTGTGAAGTTCAGATAATCTTGATGAATACTTTTGCATTTTTTTAAAAGGATGTCAAGAGTTTCTAGCAGTGGGCATACAGGAGGAGTGATTTTCTGGGGGAATAATTTCTTCTTTTTATTTGAGAGAGAGAGAATCTACTGGTTCACTCTCCCCAGATACCTGCAACAGGGCTGGGCCAGGCTAATACCAGGAGCCCAACTACTTGAGCCATCACCTGCTGCCTCCCGGGGTCCACACTAGCAGGAAGCTGGAGTCAAGAGTAGATAGGATTCAGGCCCAGGTGCTGCACCGGAGTACCCAGCGCACCCCGTGACAGCATTGCAAGCTGTGTCTTCAACCACTGTTCCAAGGAGATAATTTCTTTGTTCCTTGCTCCTTTCTTGTACCCAGTTTCATTCCCAAGGTGGATGTGCAGGGTCTTCCAAAGCTCACAGCTGCACTGGAGTTACCAGCCACTCCGTAAATGACCCCGAGTACAAAGAAAATCTAGTTCCTTTATGAAACGCCCCTAAAGTAGCTACAGGCTAAACTGCAGGTGAGAAACCTCTATAGGCAAAACTGCCAAGGCAAAGCCAGTGCAGTGGGGTGGTGGGTTAGGCTGCAGCTTGCGGCGCCAGCATCCCATATGGGAGCCGGTTGAGTCCTGGCTACCCCACTTCCAATCCCACTCCCTGTTAATGCACTCGGGAAGGCAGCAGGTGATGGCCCAAGGTTTGGGTTCCTGCCACCCACATGGGAGGCCCAGATGGAGATCCAGGCTCTGGCTTTGGCCTGGCCCAGCCCTGTCTGTTGCAGTCATTTGAGGAGTAAAGCAGCAAACAAAAGATCTCTCAGTGTCTTTCTCTCTCCCTTTCAAATAAATTTTTAAAAAATTTTTTTTAAAAAGGAATGGCTTGCCTTTTCCTGCTGTGCCCAGGCCCTCGCAAACATGTGAACACATCTGGTTAGGGTAGGGTATAGGGCTCTCATGGTTCCCAAATACCAAAGCCATATTCTCCAACCCTTCTGGTAATAGCAGGAGGATAACACACATCTCTCCTGACTCGAGCTCTGTCTAGTGGCCAGGCCTGCAGAGGACCCGGGGTCCCACCCTACCTCTGGACAGAAACCAGAGGACGCCGCCTCCTGTCCACTGCGCCGGCCTCGCGCCCTTTCCTTCCCCTTTCTGGTTTCCTGAGGAGCTTTGAGGTCACCCTTCCATAGCTGGGAGCTGGGCTGGGGAAGGGAGAAGTCCCCGCATGCCCCATGGGAACATCCGTGGGTCTCACAAGTGCTACATGCTGCTACTGACATCGTGATGGGGCTGTCGATTCCACCTGCCTGCTGTGTCCACGCCCACAGCTCATCCCCAGACCCCGCCAACAGCCATCAGAACATTAGGGAATAATGGCTGTGGGGAGCAACTCGGACTAGACTAAGTTACTGGAATTAAGACTTATTCTATGCATCTGCTCTCCCACAATATGGTGCTGGGAGAGAAGAAAACAGCTTCTACACAGCTGCCTCCAGTTCAGCCAATAAACTGTAGGACCTGCTCCTGATTGGAGGAGAGCAGCATACTCGGCGTGTGGGCAGCCTAGTTAGGATTGGCAGAGGAGGACTATAAAGGAGGAGAGAGATGGCATGTACCAGGAACATCTAAGAGGAACATCTAAGGGGAACATCTAGCTGAAGGAACACCTGTGCAGCCCCCGAGAGAGCCGGCCGGCGGTGTGCCGCTCCCCTGCGGAAGTGGGGAATGTGGCCAGGGGGAACCGCCCTTCCACGGAGGTGGAAGGGTCAGTAGCCAACCCGGGAAGAACCAGCAGCAAACCCGGGGAGGGCCGAGCAGACGAAAGAACAGCGCAGGGTCCTGTGTCGTTCCCCCACGAAGACGGGGAGCGACAATGGCAAGCACATACATGCTCAGTACAGATACCAATGGTTAAGAAATATTTCCCATCCCTGGTTAGGTGGGTGCAGGACCCAGAAATGCAGGGTGCTACCATCTGCATTTCCAGACACAACGGAATCGCTAGGCTACCCAAAATTAAGTTGATTTTTATAAAATTCCCTCCCAAGAGAGGTGGGGGCATGATGATGGAGAGGTGATGGTTAGTGGGTCTTACTGGTGAGGAAGACAAGAAAGAACCAAAGAAGGCGGGGCCCGGAGTAGGGGTGAAGAAGGAGCCGCAGAGGGGAGGCTCCGAGGGGAGGTGGGAGGGGTGCTGCAGAGAGCTGGGAGGAGACAGGGTCGCCTGGGGAGAGGCTGACAGCGCCCCATGCCTCTGCTTCAAGCCAGCACGGCGCCCTCAGCGTGCTCGTGCTTCCCGGCTGGACCCAGCGCAGGGGCCGGTGCCATCCCAGGCCACTTCGCACTGCTAGACCTGAACACGACAGGCCAGGAAACATAAAGAGGGGAGTTCTGTTTCGAGGCTGGGAAGGGCAGGAGCACGGCCTTGGCGCGTGCTTGCTGCATCACCCCCATGGCGGGACAGAGCCTTCCTCTTCCTATAAGGCCACTGGGGCCAATGGCTGCCTCCGCCCCCGTGACCCGGGACGCCCCAACCCAAACACCGCGTGAATGTCAGGACTCACTTTCGTGGGACTCGCTGCAACCATCACAGGTAAGGAGCCCTTTGGCGAAGTGTCTCTGACTCAGCACCACTCCGCAATCACAGCCATTATGAGGAAATCAGACAATTTCACCTCCACCCCAATTCCAAAATATTTAATAGGAACTTACACTGCAGCACTTTTTAAAAAAAAAAAGTGTCCCCAACTGAATCTCAAGGAATTTAAATGCATGTATGCATAGCAATAAATGTTACGTCTATAAACTAATGAGCTATAACCCTTGACAATGTGCAATGTCAAAAATAATGCTTTAGGAGACCTAAAGGGAAGTTGGGAGTCCCAGGAGCCAGCTGGGTCAGCGCACGCGTCCCATCCAGCTCAGGTCATTTTCCTGTGGCAGGCTGTCAGGACCGGTAACCAAGGAAACGCAGCCAGCAGCCACCCGAGGCTTCAGCAGTCTCCGGCCCCCCGGAAATCCCGGAATCCGAGGTGGAGAACCAGGCTCTGGTGCAGGTTGCTGATTTCACAATTGCTTGACTGGCCCAGGAAATCTGACTGGCGCCACCTAGAGGACTATCTCGGCTCAGGCTCCAGACCTCAGTCCTAAGGCCCAGTTCTGCTCACCATGTAAACCCTGATGTTGTTATGGGGCCGACGCTGTGGCGATACTGGCAAGGTCAGTATCCCATATGATTCTTCTTCTTCTTCTTCTTCTTTTTTTTTTTTTTTTTGGACAGGCAGAGTGGACAGTGAGAGAGAGAGACAGAGAGAAAGGTCTTCCTTTGCCGTTGGTTCACCCTCCCGTGCTGATCTCAAGCCAGGAGCCAGGTGCTTCTCCTGGTCTCCCATGGGGTGCAGGGCCCAAGCACTTGGGCCATCCTCCACTGCACTCCCGGGCCACAGCAGAGAGCTGGCCTGGAAGAGGGGCAACCCAGACAGAATCCGGTGCCCCGACCAGGACTAGAACCCGGTGTGCCGGCGCCACAGGCGGAGGACTAGCCAATTGAGCCACAGCGCCGGCCAAAGAACAAGTTTTTCCCTCGCACTTGCTACCCATGACTGGTGACTGATGGGTTGGAAACGCCGGGACCACCCATGCAAGCGCAGGTTTAGCAGCGTCTCCTCCGTCTCAAATGCTGGTGCGATCAGTATTCTCAGCTGGGGTGTGTGGGGGGGGAGGGTGGGGGTGCTGGCCGGCCTGAGCTGAAGCATCACTATTGGTGTTGCTCTGAGCGGCTGGATTCCTTAGGCAACGTCACTCTCAGAGAGACTGGCCTCCGCAGGCGGAGGATTAGCCTATTGAGCCGCGGCGCCGGCCTCCCATATGGTTCTAGTCCCAGCTGGGCAACTTCTGATGCAGCATGGAGACCCGGATGAAGTCTGGTTCCTGGCTTCGGCCTGGGCCAGCCTCAGCTAGGGAACCGGCAGATGGAAGATGTCTCTCTGTATCTCCCTCTCTCTAGCCCTACCTAGAAACAATGCAGATGGTGTATCTGTCAGAGCCCTTGATGACGGAGTCCCTGAAGGGATAATGAATACCAGAAGATTTTGATGGGACAGACAATGACTTAAATATTCCAAAAACAGAGTTAAATACAGGGAATATTAGATTATGCACTTTTGTATGAGAAAACATACAAGCCCATAAGTTCAGAATATAGAGATTTGTCTTTTGTAGCAGAAATTAAGGGGGCAAAAGTCTTATGGGAGTCCTTGAGTCACAAGAAGGGTGCCATAACCAACAGCTAAGCAAAGAGGTCCCACATGCACAAACAGGGCCCAGCAAGGTGGGCAGTGGCGGCCCTTCCTGCTCCAGGCGGGCAAACCTCACTGAAGTATCCTGCTGCATTCTAAGACCCAGTTTTAACAGGATGGAGACAGCTGAGAATATTTAGCAAAGGGAACTGTTAGGTGGGATGCAGTCAAAGGGACTTTGGGATTGGGAATATCCCGGTGGGGCAAAGGGAGGCAGACAAATTGAGCCACCGTGGACCCAAGAGCAGACTACACATCAGAAGTCGGCTAATTTCCAAAGCGCAGGTCAGCTCGATGAAAATGAGGAAGTTCTTCAGCCATGAGAAAGTGAACTGGGCTGGCCACTGGAGGGGACGTCGCAGAGTGGTGTCGAAGGGCAGGAGGGGCTGTGCAAGGTGGCCATGGGGGTCCTCCCTACCCAGCAGGTGGAGAAGGCTAAAAACAACCAAGGTTTTGTTTTCTGCACACCTCCTCCATGTCTTAACTCGGAATCCCAAGTGATGCGCCTCTAGCAAAGACCACTGCACCCAACGGAGGCAGCCCCAGCCCCAGGTGCTCCGGGGACACTCAGCCCACCTGACCTCAGCCCAAGGGGGAGGTCTGCCTTCACAACAGCTCAGGGTGTTCTCCCAGCGATGACTGCATAATCAGGAAAACAGCAGAGAGCCGAGGGTTCAGCGTCCACAACGCAGGAGCATGCAGATACATAGCAGAGGGAGCCAGGAGTGATTTGGGGGGTGGGGGGAGGAGGGAGTAAAAGAATCCACATCAAGCACCTGACAAGCCCATGATGGTAGCCTAAAATAACACTCCGCCCCAAATACCACTTTGGAGTCATGTCCACGCTGTAGTATGCAGTGAAGAAAGGGTATTCCAAGTAGAAATGACCCTATAGAACAAGGGAGCTTGGCCGGCGCTGTGGCTCAACAGGCTAATCCTCCACCTAGCGGCGCCGGCACACCGGGTTCTAGTCCTGGTCGGGGCGCCGGATTCTGTCCCGGTTGCCCCTCTTCCAGGTCAGCTCTCTGCTGTGGCCAGGGAGTGCAGAGGAGGATGGCCCAAGTACTTGGGCCCTGCACCCATGGGAGACCAGGATAAGTACCTGGCTCCTGCCTTTGGATCAGCGTGGTGCGCCGGCCGCGGCGGCCATTGGAGGGTGAACCAACGGCAAAGGAAGACCTTTCTCTCTGTCTCTCTCTCTCTGTCCACTCTGCCTGTAAAAAATAAAAAAATAAAAAAAATAAAAAAAATAAAAAAAAAAAACCAAGGGAGCTTTCTAAGTAGAACTGATCCTATAGAACAAGGGAGCTTTCCTCCTATTTGGAACCAGCAAGGTGCACCGCTAACTGAGCTGCGTCAGGATCCCACCAGTTTGCACGTTGAAATTGTCACTGAAGAACAAAGGTGACAATCCCCAGTCCCTGTTAGGTGGAAGTCACAGCTTCTGCTGCTTCAGGTTTGATCTTCAAGTTCTTCTTTTGGGCCCATCGTGCACCCCAACAGATGCTTCACAGAGTGACGAGTTCCATGCAGGCCATTTTACAAACTATTCGGGGCGGGGTGGGGGGGAGTGAACCAGGTAGGGGCCTCACTGCGTTGAAGCCAAAACACTGAGTGTTCTTTTCACGACGGCCTCTAATGGAGCCCATGCAGTGACTGCTAGCCCAAAAAGGAATCTCAGCTGTGTCTGGAGCAGCAGCAAAGTCGGCTGATGGAATAGCGTGTCCTCCCGAGGGTGCTGTGGTGAACACCCACCCACATTTGCACACTTATGTCAGTGCAGATCTGACCCAAACTAGTCTCTCCTCCTGAATGGGCACCTGTAGCTTTAGGCTCTCTTGAGTCGGCCCAGCGACACACAGGACGCCTCCGGCGCACGCAGCCTTGACATGACCTTTTGCACACTTTCGCACCTGCTGGACCTTCCCCCGACCTGGACCACCTCTGCACATGAAAATCCTCCTGCCTCTCCCGGTCTCATCCAGAGGCTTCACCAGGCCATGGGCCCAGGCGGAGTCTCCATCCCTCCTTGAAGCTCAGTCCCATCACCCAAGCCCCCTGCAGCATTCACACTTCCTCCTTGGGTGGTACCCTCCCAAGGCCACGGTCACTTCCCTGGGGAGTCCTTCCTGATCCACCTGTGTCTCCTCATCGGTACCCACTCTGAAGTGCTCAGTTCTATACCTGTGATCTGTTTTCATCCCATTTGAATCTTGCTGCTTCCCAATCCCAACTATAGCCGCAGTATATTCCAAAGTAAATCAGCTTCCGGTGTTTTCCATCCTGTCTGCTAACTATCACATCTGCCTTCTAACTTCTAAAAACCTTCCACCCTGTGTCCTTGAGGAAGGGCAGGGTGTTGTGGCACAGCGACGTGGGCCACCACCTGGGATGTCTGTGTCCCATACCGGAGTGCGTAGGATTGAGCCTTGCCTCTGGTTCTGATCTGGCTTCCTGTTCAGGTGCACCCTGGGTGGTGGCAGGTGATGGCTCAAGTACCTGGGCCCTTGCCAAACCATGTGGGAGACCCAGATGGAATACCTGGCTCCTGGCTTCAGCCTGGCCTGTTGTGGGCATTTAAGGAGTGCACCAGTGGATGGAACACACACTCTCTCTCTCTCTTTCTCTCTCTCTCTCTCTCTCTCTCTCTCTGCCATTCTGCCTCTTAAATATAAGTAAACTTTTAAAAGTTTCATGTGCAAAATGCCTGCACACAGGGCGCCAGTGAACACACATGGATGGGTGTGTGGTATGAGGCAGCAGCATGGGGACAGAGCGGGGACGGAGGCGGAGCGGACCCAGCAGGTGGTCTGGAGGGGCCGCACTGGCTATGCACACAAAGCGCTGTCTGTGATGCTCCCCGGATGATCTGTGTCTCATGCATAAACAAGCCCGAGACTTCCCAACTCCAGGCCTCCTTTGAGTCAGCCACTTATCGTGTTCTTAACAATTTCACTGTGCAAACTGGTGAGATTCCAGGGCATGAAAATCAGTGAGCAGAGGATATCGCTAGTTAAAAATAGCAGAACTTTTCCTCGTTTTAAAAAATCCAGATATTCCATTGAGCTAACCCTGCCTGGGATGGGAGTTAATGGCCAGCCACAGTAGGCCTGCCTGTGCCTCCCACTTCTCCATGGCCCTCGTCACTCCCACGATCTCCGCGTGGATGGCTGACCTCACTGCAGCCGCCATGCGCCCCTGGCATGTGGATGCCTCTCTTGGATGCTAGCGGCTGCTCAGCCAGTACTCACTTGGGGGAGCTGGGGGAGTCCCATAGACGGACTTACTTCACTGATTCTGCAACAATAATTCCGAGTCATACTCTTTTTTTTTTTTTTAAGATTTATTTATTTATTTGAAAGACAGAGTTACAGAAAGAGGTAGAGACAGAGAGGTCTTCCATCCACTGGTTCCCTCCCCAATTGGCCGCAATGGCCAGAGCTGCAGCGATACAAAGCCAGGAGCCAGGAGCTTCATCTGTGTCTCCCACGTGGGTGCAGGGACCCAAGGACTTGGGCCATCTTCTACTGCTTTCCCAGACCATAGCAGAGAGCTGGATCAAAAGAGGAGGGGCCGGAACTAGAACTGGTACCCATATGGGATGCCGGCGCTTCAGGTCAGGGCTTTAACCCACCGTGCCACAGCACCGGCCCCCCAGGTCATACTCTTAATGCCTGGGCAAGAGAAATGATGACTCAGGTCCACCCTTCACACATGCTGCGTTCTCCTGGTGCACCTGCTAAACAGGCGCAGGTGTGGCCATCTGCTCAGAGCTCCTAAACATCACTATGACTTGGGAAACCAGGACCTAACAGTTCAGGCCTTTCTCCCTGGTACTTGTGTTTGGACTGTGGCTCGCAGAGGCCATTCCATCACCGCACGTGGTCCAGGCCAATCCTTGCCTGCCACACCAAGCTTCCAGGCTGGGAGCAACTTCTAGAGGGACTGTGAGTCTCTCTAGCATGTCTGTATTTCAGTGCTGCCCAGAACTAGGCTGTTCTAAAGCTATGCTTCACTGTTGCATCCTCTGATCAAAAATCTTTAGGGCCAGCACTGCAGCTCAGGAGGCTAATCCTCCACCTTGCAGTGCCGGCACACCGGGTTCTAGTCCCGGTCGCCCCTCTTCCAGGCCAGCTCTCTGCTATGGCCAGGGAGTGCAGTGGAGGATGGCCCAAGTGCTTGGGCCCTGCACCCCATGGGAGACCAGGAGAAGTACCTGGCTCCTGCCATCGGATCAGCGCGGTGCGCCGGCCGCGGCGGCCATTGGAGGGTGAACCAACGGCAAAGGAAGACCTTTCTCTCTGTCTCTCTCTCACACTGTCCACTCTGCCTGTCAAAAAAAAATCTTTAAGGACCACCCACCCCCCGTATACACACGTGCATGCGTGCACACGCACACTCATACACACACACACACACACACACAAGCACACTATACCTGCAGGTGAAACACACAGCACCAGGGCCCTGCCTTAGAGCCCAGTGGGTTAAGTTGCCATCTGCAATGCAGGCAATGGTTTGAGTTCCAGAGGCTGCTCTGCTCCTTGCTAATGCACCTGGGAAGACAGCAGAAGACGGCCCAAGTGCATGGGCCCCTGCACCCACGTGGGAGACCAGATGGAGCACCTGGGGTCAGCTTGGCCCAGCCCTGGCCATGGAGGCCATTTGGGGAGTGAGCCTGTGGCTAGAAACATCTCAGACTCTCTTTCTGTCTTTGTAACTTGCTTTTCAAATAAATAAATAAATCTTAAAAAAAAAAAAAAAAAAAAAAACACCCACCACTGGGATCCGGCAGCAGAGGCTCACAGCTTGCCTTAACCTCCCCCTGCACCCCGGCCTGCCTGAGCAGTGCGCCCTGCATGTGCCTGCCCTGGGCCACCGTACCCTGCCCTGACCACACTCCTGCTCCCATCCAAATTCTCCTCTCATTTCTTTTATTTCAATTAAAACGCCACTTGTCTTTCAGTCCCTAGTAATTCATTCTTTCTAATCTTCTAGAACAGGTTTTGTTCCCTTGTTTTGAATGCTCTTTTGCTTTGATGTTGCGTTAGCTACTATCACTTCTGTAGTACATTGCTATTCTCACATAACATATGTTTTGCTCTAAAATCCATTTTTTGGAACTCTTATTCTAGGAAATTCTCCAAGATAAAAACAAAAAAGAAAAACAGTTGCAAATTCCACCATCATACGTTTAGCATATGATGCATATTTTATGCCATTTTGGATGCTTTCAAAGTGCACATTTGGACATTTATAATGCATGGCCAAAGCCTCAGAAGTCCTGTAGGTTTGAGATATTTCTGTTGGATCAACACTCTACATCTGACTGTACAACCTTTGAGACATAGTGTCTACTATCTACACCACTATCAGCAGTATCCTCTGCCACACCTGTGGTGCTGCCTTTTTTTTTTTTAAGATTTATTTTTTTGAAAGTCAGAATTACTAAGAGACAGGAAGAGACACACACACATATATATGGAGAGAGAGATCTTGCATCTGCTGGTTCACTCCCCAAATGGCCCCAATGGCCAGGGCTGGGCCAGGGCAAAGCCAGGAACCAGGAGCTTCATCTGAGTCTCCCACGTGGGTGGCAGGTGCCCAAGCACTTAGACCATCCTCCACTGCTTTCCCCAGGCACACTAGCAGGGAGTTGGATTGGAAATGGAGCAGCCGGGACATGAACCGGCCTATATGGGAGGGCAGTGCTGCAGGCGGCGGCGTTCCCTGCTACGCTGCCACACCGGCCCCGTTTTGGTGCTACCTTACAGGCATCTTTCTCAACAGCTGACCTGCAGGTGTCCCAGACAGAAAAGCAGCAGAGGAGCAGTTTTACCGAAGTCTCTGCTTCCTGTGGACAACAGCAGTCAGCTGAGCTGGATTGTTCCATCTCGTGTCACCTGTTGGCTGAGCTACCAGGCTTGGCGAGCTCACCATGGCTGATGGCCAGTGCGTGCAGCTCAGGAGAACCCCGGGACAGCTTGGGTGGAACGTGGGTTGTCAGCGGGGCTCCCTCCCTGGGACGCTTCTGTGCATACTTGGCCTGAGCCTCCTCTCTCTGTAGTCATAGAAAGACACCTGTCACTGGTGTTCTCTCATCCCCAAATGTCGATGCCCCTGGAGAGGGAGGACCCTAAGGTGGCAGGGCTTGGTAGGGAGAGAAGAATTCTGAGCAGAGAATTGGGCTCCTCAATGCCAAGGGGTCCCTGAGATGTGCGGGTCAACTGCAAAGTTGCTCAAGAGCTCCCCCTCATGGAGCAGGTCCTAGGAAGGGCCAGAGAGATCCGGCCCCTGAGTCTCAGTAATCCGTTCCTGGTTTGCAGCGTCAGTTCCATGGAGCACTCAGGCCTCCTGCTGGCAGCCTTTTTCCCCTGTGGACGCTTCCAGAACACAGCTCGAGTATACAGAAAGTCACGGGGCTGGAGGCTCTTAACACGGTCAGAATCTCACTGCCAATTCTACACCCATGCCTTCGTTCCCATAGGCTGCCTTTAAGCCACATTTCGCACACCTGTGTCTGCTGCACATCCAGCGGTGGTGGAGAGCCCAGGTCACAAAGGCAGCTCTGCTTCCCCCAGCAGCGGCAGCTCCCTGGAGCAGGGAGGAAGCTCCTTCATGACCAATGTCCAGGCCCAGCTACCTAACTCGTGAGGCCCACAGTGCAATGAACACGTGTTCAAATGTCACTAAGAATTTCAAGATGGCAACTGCAGAACATTAAGCCAAGCCAGGCCCTCCCAAGCACAGGGCCCCGGAGCACCTGCCAGTGAAGCCGGCCCTGCCGACACCTGCCGCAGATCCAGCCCCGAGAATGGGGGTGGGGGGACAGAATGGGCTGGGGGTCCCAAAGCTGGCAAGATGGAGTGCAGCACCCTAGAAAGACTTCTGTGCATGGGGCCCACACTCGCAGCTGTTCGGAGCCCTTGGCAAATGGGACAGCCCCGCATCGCCAGGCTCAGCTCACCCTCCGCACTCAGGCACGACTTGTCGCCTTGTGTGTGTCTATTCCTACTCTTGAGGTTAACTTTCGTGGATCTTTTTGTTACTCCCCCCACCTCCCCCCAGAGAACTCAGATCCATTTTCTGCTCGGTGACTTGTCTACTGTTCACCCTTGACATCAAACTGCCCCAGTACCCAGATACCTGAATGTGATTCTCCCAGCTCGCCTGGGGGCCCTGCCCGGCCCGGCCTGTGTCTGGCACTGGGCATCCACTGTGCCGTGAGCTGACCACCTAGGCCCTGTTCTCCCAGGCTTGCCTCTGAAACCTCTCTGCTTTGGCTCCAATGTCCCTCCATCATGCTCATTACCACAGGCCCCCGGCCAGTGCGTCCTCTCTCCTGCTTCTTTCCCTTTTTTTTTTTTTTTAATTTTTTGACAGGCAGAGTGGACAGTGAGAGAGAGAGACAGAGAGAAAGGTCTTCCTTTTTCCGTTGGTTCACCCTCCAATGGCCGCTGCAACCGGCGCACCGCGCTGATCCGAAGGCAGGAGCCAGGTGCTTCTCCTGGTCTCCCATGCGGGTGCAGGGCCCAAGCACTTGGGCCATCCTCCACTGCACTCCTGGGCCACAGCAGAGAGCTGGCCTGGAAGAGGGACAACTGGGACAGAATCCGGTGCCCCGACCGGGACTAGAACCCAGTGTGCCGGCGCCGCAGGCAGAGGATTAGCCTAGTGAGCCGTGGCGCCGGCCTCCTGCTTCTTTCTCAATATTCGCTGAGAGCTCTTAGTGGCCTGGACATCACAAGGCGCCCTGAACACCAGAGCCCTCGCGGCCAAGCTCTGCTCAGTCCCAGCTGAACACTGCCTATTTCACCCGCACACCCCCAAAACCCACCAACTTAAAATCCCATCAGTTCAGTGGGAAAAGCTAGGCTCCTTAATAAATCACCTGGGAAAATTCATTACCCATCTTAGCAGAATGTAGACCCCCTTCCTTCCAGTTGTAGACAAGAATAAATTCTGACAGATTTGCTATTAAGCTTCCAAAATAAAATTATAAAGGATCAGAAGAAAATGTGACAATACTTTTTTGCAAACTGGGGGGTAGGAGCAGACTTTCCAAGCCAGACAAAATCTGGATATTCAAAAGAAAATAGTAAGTTAAAAATTAAGGATGTCTCGAAGATAAAAGACATGGTAAAAAAAAAAAAAAAAAAAAAAAAACAAGCTGAAGGAAAGCATTTGCAATGAAAGCACTTGCAACAGGTGCATTAAAGTTTAAAATCCAGGCTGTCAGAGGAGCTTCTGCAGAAAAGCCAGAAGACAAGGGAGGGAGGAGGAAGTGGGCAGACAAGGAGCAGGCAATTTACAAAAGAACAACTAACAGGGCTCAGGTTTTCTCCTTTTAAACCAGCCCAACCCCCTCCCACCCTGGGGTGGCCGGCTGGCACTGAGGGACAATGAGTTAAGCCACCACCCGTCATCCCGTATAAGCACTGGTTCAAATAGAAGCTGCTCCACTCCCAGCTTTGGCCTGGGCCATCCCCAGCCACTGGGGCCATCTGGGGAGTGAACCAGCAGATAGAAGATCTCTATCTCTGCCTTTCTCTCTCTCTGTAACTCTGCCTTTCGAATACATAAAATAAATTTTGGGGGAAAACGGGAAAAGAAAAAGAAAACCAGCTCTCCCCAGAAGCAGTCTGCTCCAAGCACGCTTGCTTTTACCATGCCTATTTCTGGGGCAGGTGTTTGGCTCCTGGATAGGATACCCACATTCAGCCATGCCACAGCTTCAGTTCCTGGCTCTGCACCAATTCTGGCTTCCTGTTAGTACAGACCATGGCTTAAATAATTGGGTTCCTGCCACCCACGTAGGAGACGTGCATTGAGTTCCTGGCTCCTGGCTTCAACCTCAGCCCAGCCCTGGCCATTCTGGGCATTTGGGTTGTAACAAGTGGATGTAACCAGTGGGTATAGGCTCGCCCTTTCACTCTCTCGCTCTCTCAAACAAATTACTTAAAATAAGATAATGTCAGTATTTCTGGAGGCCGAATTTAATCCTTCCCATATTTCTCGGTGCACAGCTACAAGTTCATCGGGTTTGAGCCCTAATACACTTCAGCGGGGAGGGCACACCCTAAACACAGCCCTAAAGGCCGAGCCCTCCCACAGAGAGGCCACCGTGCTTGCCCGCAAGTCGGGGTTTGGGACAAGGAGGCACAAGATGCACCGTCAGCCGTCCTCTTCTCAATATCCAAGGAGACCAAGTATCCAAGGCATCACTTAGGCAATCAGCAAACACACAAAGAGGAAAAGGACTGGAAGGAAATGTGCCCCATAGTGCCTGCAGACAGCTCTCGGGTAGGAACACAGGTGAGGAATATTTGCTTCCTGCTGTCTTGTTGGCAAAACCCCACCCCTGGCGTCCTGGCCCCAGCAGGCACTGCCCCAGGGGTGCAAGCAAAACCTCTGCCCTCAGGGCATGTTTTTGGCTGGCACTTTCAGATATGACCTGAGGTTCCTGTCATGACTCAGCAGGTTAAGTCACCACCTGCTATGCCAGCAATCCCATATGAGCACTGGTTCAAGTCCTGGCTGCTTCTCCTTCCGATCCCGCTCCCCGCTAAGGCACCTGGGAAAGCAGCAGAAATGGCCAAGGGCTTGGGCCTTCACCACCTGCCTGTGTGGGAGACCCAGATGGAGTTCTTGGCTCCTGGCTTTGGTCTGACCCAACCCTGGGTGTTTCAGCCACTGGGGAGTGAACCAGGGGATGGAAGACCTCTCCCTTTCTCTCTGTAACTCTGCCTTTCAAATAAATAAATCTTAAAAAGGAAAAAAAAAAAAAAAGACATGACCTGAAAGCCTTTCACATCTTACAGACACGGTAATTACATAGTTTCTGCTTAGCCTCAAATCGGGTCCTCAATTGTACAATAATCACTTTCAGGTCGGAAAGCTGGCACGTGTTACAAACAGCAGGGCCCTGGGTGAACCAGGATGCCCACTCTGCCCTGCCACAGGGCTGTCCCTGCTGCCCAGGGGCAGGGCTGGACGTTCCCAGCAGTCTGGCCAGGTTTCTGAAGTGGGCAGGGGTCTGTGGGAGGCAGGGGGCCCAGGTGCAGGTCCTACCGCCTCCTCGGGCTGTGCACTCCCCACCCCCGAGTCTGAAGCCAGGACTTCAGTCTCTTGATGATCACACGCCGCTTCGGGCCACCCTGGCTACCAAAATAGCTTTCCATGAAATGCTCAGAAAGCAGCGGCTTGCCTGTAAATGGTGCGGTATTATAAGAAATGCCTGTGCTTGTGTGTGGTCGCGTCTCGTGTAACCGACGCCGCCAGCCCGGCAAGGTGGAAATGGCTCGGTTTCTGTCATTTCCAAAGCCTGACATTCTTTCACTATAATGTGGCAACTTCTCAGTTCTTGAAACTATTTTTTTTCCCTCTAAGTTCTCATGAACTGGTGGTTCCTGTTTTTCTGAACCCTCTGTCGATCCCCTGTCTCTGGCAGCCTCACGGGTCACCTTTGCTCAGTAACGAGGAAACTGGACTGAAAGTCCCCACATAAAATGTGACTCTGCTGCCACCTGGGAGCCCGGCCCTCCCTCCGTCCCCCTCTCTCTCTGCAGGTCACTTGTCCTTGGCAGTGAAGCAGGAGCAAGACCAGGACAATGTGAGGGAAAGTTCCCGTTCTCCGCAATCCGCTCCTGCTCGTGGGAACCGTGGCTCGGCCGCCGGCCCTGGGGCGGGGGTGACAGTCTCCCGTGGGCTCAGCACAGAGACACCAGGGTCACATCACGTGGAAACATGGCACAAGTCTTTCTGGTCCTGTAGCAAAAGTAAACACCACATGCCATGTGGGACCCTCCAATCTGCCCCGGAGCAGGAAAAAGTCAAACAGACCCAGAGCATTGGATTCCCTTCAGGGAGAAGTCATTTCCTGCTCACAGGCCGATGGTTCCTCCTTGGTCGGTTCGTAGGCCAGCCGGCCGGCCGGCAGATGTCTCTCATCCACAGTGAGCTGGCCCCGGGGCTCCGCAGGCTGCTCCCGGGAGTCTCACCCAACATCTGTGAGGATGGCGCTGGTGATGCTCCACACATAGCTAGCACCCAGGCATCCCCGGTGGGGGGGGGGGGGGGCGTGAGCGCTGCGCAGGTGCGGGACAAGAATGGGCCACCCGACTCTGGTCTTCACCTGGTGCGTGGGTGCGCGTGTCTCCAAATTTCCCCATGGTGCATTCAAGCCCGTCCTCCTCCACGGTGACCTCGGCAACGTAAGGGACTGCACCTGCCATCGTCACGTTTCCCTGTTAGGGTCACATCCTGAGCTGCAGGGGTGGGGGCGGCTAGGACTTCAACCCAAGACTGGGGAGACAGGCGTTAGCCCGCCCACACTCCCAGGCCCCGAGGCACGGTGCAGACACGGGGCTGGACGCCGCCCACTTTCTCCAGCACTTCCTCTCCTGCTGCGCTGCCCCCACATCCCCTACTCCCGCAAACAAGCAGGCTTTCCCTGTCTTTCCCATCACTTGCCTTTCTGTAGGGTTCCTGTCTGTGCCAAGGAGTTCAAATCATGCTGCTGGCATGGTGCTCCCCCCGCCCCGGGCCTCAGCGGTCATCCAGCCGCCCCAGCCATGGGCCTTCTGATTATGACCCCGTAGGTGTTCTGAAGGTTAAGTCCAGGAGGTCCCAGAGGCCGCACAGACTGCTCTGAGCACACCTCTCCCCAGGCGAGTGCTGCTGAGATGGGAACCCTGGCCCCCCGACCTGGGCTGCCTCAGGCTCTGCTCCCTCTCCCAGCATTGGGGTGATCATAACGCACCAAGTGGCGGCCGGGCCCAGAGTCGCCGCTGGTGTCTCTGCCAGCCCCGAGAGCGCTTGCTTTTACTGGAGGAGGTTTGTTGTGAAACCTTCCCAGGCTGGTGGAGCGGGCACTGTGGCAGCCACTGAGGGTGCCTGGTTTGAGCCCCAGCTGCTCCACTTTGGGGTCAGCTGCCTGCTGATGCACCTGGGAAGGCAGCGGAGGATGAGATGATGGCCCAAGTGCTTGGGCCCTGCCCCACTTCGGGTAGATCCAGATGGAGTTCCCGGTTCCTGCTCTGCCTTGGCCTAGTTCTGGCTGTTGCAAGCATTTGGGAAAGTGAGCCAGCAGGTGCAAGATCTCTTTCTCTTTCTTACTCTGTGTCACTCCACCTTTCAAAAAAATAAATAAATAAAACTAAAAAATCCTTCAGGGAGGCGAACACCGGTCAGCCGAGAGCCAGGTAAGACACCTGTGTCCCGCATTAGAACCCCTGGGTTTGAGTCCTTGAGCCCATTCCCAGCCCCAGCTTCTGCTAACACAGACCCTGGAGGCAGCAGTGATGGCTCAAGCACTTGGGTCCCTGTCTCTCACCTGGGAGACCCTGACCGGGTTTCCAGCTCCCAGCCTTGGCCATTGCCAACACTCGGTGAGTGACCCAGTGGATGAGTGCCCCTTCCCCACCCCGTCCCTCTCTGGAACTCTGCCTTTCAAATTAATAAATAAATCTTAAAAAAAAAAAAAAACTACGAAACTCTGGAAGTGGGGGAAGGGGGTCAAGGCTGGGATGGACGGGAGACGGGGTGGGGGTGGGGGGACTCTTCCCTGGGTGCCCCTACGGACAGCTTCGTTCTGAATCTGGCTCAGAAACACCCCCAGAGGTGGATGTTCTCTCCCCTGACTCAGCACCTCTGCACCCTGAGGGGTAGCTGTGTACTCATCTCCAGAGATGAGGGGCGCCTGGGGGGCCAGCCCCCCCCCATCGACACAGTCCCAGTGCAGGTGCCAGCTGTGGCCGGAGGGCCTTCCTCTGACTCACCACAGAGCTCCTAGTGCCACCCATGAGCTGCTCGGATCCTGGAAGACTTCCATCTGCATGTGACATTGAACTGGGGGGGGGGGGTGTTCTTGGCTGAGGTGGGGAATTCCAGGTCTGCCTTGAGCTGTGCACCCTCAAGCTCTCAAAGCCTCTGTTTACTCATCTGCAACATGGGTTAATAGTGTGTTAAAGGGCCGGCACTGTGGCGTAACGGGCAAAGCTGTTGTCTGCAACACTGGTATCCCACATAGGTGCCGGTTCGAGTCCCGACTACTTCACTTCTGATCCAGCTCCCTACTAATGTGCCTGGGAAAGCAACAGAAGATGGCCCAAGTGTTTGGGTCCCTGTACCCACATAGGAGACCCAGAGGAAGCTCCTAAATCTTGACTTAAACCCAGCGCAGCCCTGGCTGTTGTGGCTATTTGGGGAGTGAATCAGCAGAGGGAAGACCTCTCTCTCTCTCTCTCTCTCTCTCTCTTGCAAATAAATACAATAAATCTATTTTATATATATATACACACACATACGCGCGCACATACACACACACACACATATATATATAGTGTGTTAAACCACTATGTGTGACACTGGCATCCCCTATCTTGGAACTCCAGTTTGAGTTCCAGCTGCCTCCACTTCTGATCCAGCTCCCTGTTAATGCACTTGGAAGGCAGCAGAGGATGGCCCAAGTGCTTGCCACCCCTGTAGGGGACCTGACTGGAATCCCTGGCTCCTGGCTTTGACCTGGTCCAGCCTTGGCTATTGCATCCATTTGGGGAGTGAACTAGAAGAGGGGAGATCTCTCTCTCTTCCTCTCTCACTATTACTCTGTTTTTCAAATACATAAATCTTTTAAAAAGTTAGTGCCCAACTTTTATAGAGCAGACATGGGGGCTACACAGGTTCCCAGGCACACACCCCCGGCCCCTGGAGGTCCATCCCAGTGCCGGCTCCTCCATCCCCTACCGCAGCTGAGCTGCTCACTGCACACCGTGTAAGCATCATGGCTGACCTCTCCCGAGCCTGCATGCCGTGCGGACAGAACCCGCAGAGCTGAGACCTGGCGCTCCGCTTCCCACCAGGGGAGGCTGTCACGGTGAGGTGCCCCTGAATGGCTTCACTCAGACTGCCCTGGGACTCCCCAGTTTCTGAAATAAGAACAATTTCTATTTCCAAAGACGCCCATCACCTGCCCCCAGCTTTTCATTTTCATTGAGTTGAGGAGATCACTGTTAGAAGATCCTAGTCATTCTGGTAACTGGGAAGCAGTGGATGGAGGTGAGGGTGAGTGTGTGGCTGAGAAGGCCTTAGAGGCCATGGAAGGGCTGGGGGAGGCAGCCCACCCCTCTTGAGTGACATTTCCAGCTCTGTCCCCAGCTCTGCCCTAGCGCCTCCTCTGATGAGCTCAGCCGCTGAACACAGAGCAGCTGCCACTTGGGACAGGTGACACAGACAGAGCCGAGCAGTCTGCAGTCACAGCTCACGCTGCTGGGTGGCAGTCTACACTCGCTCTGCATCTCACCTCGCCTCCTGGAGCAGGGCTCTCAAGAGGCGCCCCAGGGGACTTCAAAGGGACCGCTGCGTGGAGATGGCTCTGCAGCGCCAGCCTCAAAGGCAAATCTGCATGAAATTAAACGCTGGCCAGCCTCACCTTCAGAGTGGGCTGCTATGCATACAACAGCCACGTGTTCCAGTGTTCCGGGCGCTGAGGACGACTCGGCACCAGGATGAACTCACAGCTGCCCTCGAGGTAACTCCCCATGCTTGAGGACAGGGAGACTAGGAACAGCGGAGAAGGACGGGGACCCTGCAGGAGAAGTGGCTGCCTGAGGTTCTCTACGACTCCACCCTCACTCCACTCCCAGGGCCTGTGAGATCCCCGGTACACACTGGATGACATGATCTCAAAAGTGGTTCCCCTTTATCTGTGGGGGAAAGCATTCCAAACCCTCCAGCGGCTGCCTGGAGCCGTGGATGGTGCTGAACCCAGTGATACCGGGACGCGGGGAAGACAGAGATAAACAGAGATTCGCCACAACCGTGCACAAATGAAAAAATAGAGCGCTGACCGCAGCACAATGCAACAGCTCCCAGCCACTTCTCTGGCTCCTTAGGGCCGTTAGGAAGCACAACCGGGGCTGCCTGAACACGGGCACCAGCCTCGGCCACAGGCACCTGAGAAGCCAGACGGCTTCAGGCGCTGGCGGGGGAGGCGGTATCCAGAGCTCAGATCTGGGGCGCAGACGGCTGGACGGAGCCGGACAGCCTGCGCCTCCATCACGCTCCTGTGAGTTGGTGATTTCTGGAATGTTCCATTCAATGTTTCTGGACCATGGCTGACGGTGGCTGACGACACAGAAGGCAAAACAGAGCTCAGGGCGCTGCAGGAAGGATGTCCGTGCCCATCCAGGTAGCTCATGAGCAAATGCCACCAGCTGGGACGGCCCAGCTGTGTGTCCCCTTTACCCCAGACCCTGGCCCAGGGGGACCCTCGGCACCACCAGCAGGGATGCTGGGGTGGGGTGTCCACCGCCACAGGTCCCACCCCCCACCACACTGAGCCCTGAGCACCCGCTGGAGGGTTTGTGCCCCAGGGACAGGGACTTTGAGGCTCCCACTAGTGGCCACTCGTGGTACAGGCCAGGGCTACCCACCTGACCACAGCTCCTGGCCCCCAGCTTGCAGGGTCATCAGCTCAAGCAAGACCTGCTGACAGCCACAGCAGGCTCTGTGGAAGACCACAGGACCCGGGGGGGGCGCCTTCACCTCATTGGAGTGACAGCCTGTCTTGCAAAGCCACCCAGACCAGGAACACGTAGTCTGTGTCTGTGCCACCCAGCCTGGTAGCTGTGAGCCGCAGGTGCCTGCGCAAGCGCACACTGACATCCAGTGAAATGAAATTAAAAACTCCCCATCCCCCTCCCAGGCACACCGGCCTGTGGCCACTGCCCGCGGCAGCACAGACCGAGGACACGCCCATGGCTGCAGAAGGCTCTGTGGGACCGCGCGGCTCTGGAGGGCGCCACAAGCAGCTTCTGCTTCGGTCTCCTCTGCTCTCTTTGCTGCTTTACTGCTCAGGCTGCCAGAAGTCCAGCAAGGGGCTGAAGCCCACAGAGCCTCCCTTCCCACGCTGCTGAGGGCGACCACAGAGGCTGCAAGCTCACGCCAACAGCGGTGACACGAGCCCAGCAGCACAGCCTGTGGCCAGGGGACAGACCGCCCAGGGTGCAGGGGCCGCCTGCTGGAGCAGGCTATGAGCTGGAGCCCCCTCCTCTGTCGCTCTGCCCCGTGCTGAGTCTCCAGGCAAGGGCTAAGGTGGCCCTGGGGGCAGCCGCCTCAGACACGGGGCCCACTGCCCTGGTTTTGGGCCACCACATAAGCCCAAGATGCTTTGATGACATTCAGAGCATGGGGACCAGCAAGGATCCCCGGAGGTGACAGGATCTGGCTGGCAGGAGGGAGGGAGAGTAGGGGCGTGGTTTCACAGAATTCAGAGGTGTTTGATACCTGTACACTGGAGACTAAGCTGAGTGTGCATAGCAATGTATTACGGAGGGAGGAGGGGTGACGTTAGACAAACGGGGACACTGGCACGAAAGTCCGCACTGCGCATGCTGACTGCGGTTTCCGAAGCTGAGGTGCGCGTCTACCTTGCCAAGGCTGACCTACCTACAGCCCAGGGCAGCCGGGCCTGGCTCCGCCCTCAGAGGACAGATGTGCATCCACACTTCCCAGCATGCCACGGGCTGCCAACCCTGGCTCCACCCTCAGAGGACAGATGTGCGTCCACATTTCCCAGCATGCCATGGTGGAAGAGCTTTCTAGAATCGACCTCTTTGCTGTCCCCGACAACAGCGCGATTGTTAGCAACCCAGGAAGCAGAAGGGAATGGATCCAGGGGAGGGAAACCGGAAGTCTCTACTGAAGACAAGTAGACTGATACTTTGTAGCATTTTCTGTCCTGAGTGGACCCAGGACAAGCCCCTGAACTCTTCTGTGAACAGACCAGCGCCAGGGCCATGGGGGGGGGGGCTGACCCCCAAGGTCTCCTGCGTCTGACTTGTATCTGGTGAAGCGGACACGGGCTCAGGCATGCCAGGCATCACAGGTGCCCTCAGGAGCCCGGCGCGGGGACACAGGGGTGCCCATGCCTCCTCCCGGCGCGGCAGCTTTGTGGCCTCAGGCTCCAGCTGGGCATCCATTCCCAACCAGGGACCTCAGCCGTGTCTGGGCTCATGACTCACCCCTTCCCCCCCAGACAGCTCTTCCTGAGTCAGGACCGTGCCCTGGGAGCCCCAGGGGAGCCGCGAGGAAACCACCCAGACGTGGCTCTGGACCAGAGGTCTGGCCCCGAGGACACGGAGTCTGTCCACGTAACTCAACCTGAAGTCTCCGCCAGGGACGCTGAAACCGCTGCCTCCCCATTTGGCAGGACCGAAAGGGGTCCTGTGGAAAGGGTGCTTGCCGTTACTGCAGCCCAGACCTGAGTCTCCTGCTGCTCTCCCTCGCTGTGCCGCATCTCAGGGCCATGCTGCTCTCTTCCCTCCTGCTCGCCCTCCCCCCTCCCATCTCCTCTGCCACTGAGAGGCAAGCTGGGAGGGCTGGCCCACGTCTTAGGAAGGCTCTGCACAGGAGCCTCATTTCTAGGAGGCTTAACTTGTGCCCCTCCCTTCCCTCCTTCTCTCTGTCTACAGGGCAGAGGTGCTGGCTGCAGCTCCAGCAGCCTTTTCTAAACCACAGGACAACAGTAGGAAGGAAGCCAGCGCTAGGAGTAGCAGAGCAGGCAGCTGAATGAATGGCTTGCTGGTAGATCCTTGCGCCGGAGAACCTGCTTTCTATCTGAGAGCAGGACAGACCGCAGAGCAGGCTGCATCCCTCTATAAACGGTGTATCCAGTGGGAACAGCTAAAAATTCATACATCTTCTGCCTGCATGAGAAGCCCGATGTTTTCAGTGCAGTGAGTTGCTAACAGAGCGGGAGCAGAGGGAAGAGCTTCAGTCCCTGTCAGGGTAGCCCTCCCTTGCAGGGCAAAAGAGAAGGAGGAAAACCACGATGGATAAGATAGCGGTAGCCCTGAGCATTTCTGATCACACAAAAAGCAGTAGCATCTATTTTTTGTCTCAAGCAGAAGAAATCTTTTGAGGCCAGCAGGCATCCCGGCCGCTCCTCCTCCCAATGGGCCCTTCTTGGGTTTTGCTTGTGTGAGCTCTGTCGTCCAAGCAGAGACTTCAAGAACCTGTAGGGAACCCAATCTCTGCCCCTGGGTCCCAGGCCAAGCACGGCGCTGACCTTGCCTTTGGCGCTGTGGGTGGGAGTGGGGGGGACTCTTGCTTCTAGCGCATGTGCAGGCATTAGTCAGTTACAGGGAAAGCCCCACCAATCAACACCATGGTGCAAACAGCTCTCAGCATTCAAAGACTGGGCTCTCACAGCGCAGACACCCAGGGCGCTCCCTGCTGCACACTGACAAGCCAGGGTCAAGGGCAGCATGCTCCCAAGGATGCCGGGCTGCTTCCTTGGACCCTTGGCAGGACAGGTGCATGGTCTAGAATTATCTTCGGAATCGCAAGGCCCTGGCCGTGCAGGTTGGCCCTGGATGGCGTCTTCAGTGTATCTCCTTGAATGTTTTCACTATGACTCATTTCCACGCACTGCAATGATTTTCAACAACCAGCGTCCAGATGACTAGGAGGCGACTGGCTGCTGCTTCCACTGGGAAGCTCTGGCCCGTGGCCGAAGTCTGCATGGGTCCCACGCAGAAGCCCGCCTGGTCTCCTGCCCCTCTCCTGCCTGCGTATCTGGGTGGGGCGTCCCCAGCGCAGAGCAGCCCCCTGGAGCAGCTGCCTGCCTATGCCTGATACCTGCTGGGGGGTCCTGGACCTCAAGTGAGTCCTCTTTCTGTCTTCCAGGGTGGGCGTGGTGGGGAGGGAGAGGGGAGAGAAATCCTGGGAGGTTCCAGCTGCGTGCTTGGGGCTGAAAAAGGTGGGAGCTGCTTTTCTGTTGGGGGTCCCCCTTGTCCCTGGGTACGGAGCACAGATCTCACCAATAACTCACAGCCCGGTGCTGCCCTCCCCCTCATTTCCCAGTCAGGAAGGCTGGGCACCAAGACGTCAAGAAACCTGCCCAATATGCACCACGTGGCAGCTTGTGACAGGGACCAGGTCGGTGCAGCGGACGCCCCACGCGTTCCTCTCCTCGGCCACACCTCTGTGTAAGATCAGCTCCTTCTAGGGGTTGGGAAAGCCACCAGGCTGCAGACCCTGTTAATAAACACTCCACTGGCCTCACTTCCTTGCCCTTTTAAATGACTCTTTTTTTCAGCTTGCAAAGGGATAACTTCGGGTCACCCTGGGCTCGTCCCTGGCAGTAAGAGGTGACGTGACCTCCAGCACACATCTGCCCAGATTCCACGCTTCCGGAAGAGCACAATCGATACTGCCGAGGATACCAGCCACCTGGACACCAGTTCCCCACTGCAGGTGCACCTAAAGACTGAGCCCCTGTCCGAGATGGCACGTCCTTGGACACTGGGAGAAAGCGGATCCACAGCACGGGGAGCCCTGGGGCACGCTGCCTGTTGCAGGCTCTGGTCTCCGTCAAGGTGGCGCTTCTCTGAGCGCTTAACATGGTCCCTCCCCAAGAGACAAGCTGGTCTCCCACCTTGGAAATTCCTGGCGTCTGTTTTGCCAAGGGCTCAGATTGACGCTGGGGTTCTCAGAACAACCGTTGTCTATGTTGAAATCACGGGATCTTTCTAGAGCATTGTGCAGCTGACTCAGGGACCACAGCCCGAATGAATGACTTCAGAGGCCAGACACATAAGAGACCCTTGGAGGGCTCAGGCTGAGCCTTCTCCTTCCAGGCCCTGTCCTGGGCACTTGATAGGTGCCCGTGGCAGCCCTGCGAGGCGGGATTTGGAACCCATCATCAGCCTGGCCCCTGCGCGCCCCTGTCACCACGCTATCTGAGCTTTGTGGCATCAGGGTGTGGCAGGACTTGTGATGTGGAGAGCTCAGACCCCACCCACGGTTACCTAAACACACACACTCACACACACACACACACACACGATCCTGAGCAGGCCGCACAGAACCTGCCGTGGGGGAGGAGGGTGCACACGGAGCCGCCTTTGCCACCCAGCTACTGGTCTGCAGCCCCAGCGCTTTCGTTTTTGAAATGTTGTTCAACACCCCTCCCGTTGTATCTCCAAGGAGAGTGAGGTGCTCAGGACGCTTTTGTCCGCACAACCTTGCTTTCCAATCCGAAGCCCACCGAACCCGCGTGCGCTCCACAGCACGTGCACAGTGCCAGCTCAGAGTCCCTGCCACCCCCAACTCTCCCACCCAAGCCCTGGCTGAGGGTGACACACAGTAGCAGGTCACCACAGGTCAGTAGCGGTGCCTGCAGCCCCACACCGCTTCCGCCCTCCATAAACTCCCGGATTCTCCTTCTACTCAAGGCAGAATCTAAAAGTCATTAACAACAGCCCAGGGAGGCCTGGGTTACTGACACATCACAGACCCCTGGGCCGCAGCTCAGAGGGGCCAGACCCAAGGTAGGAAATAAAAAAAAAAAAAAAAGGAGGGGGGTGATTTTTAATCAAAGACCAAACAGCCAGGTCCCCCTGGGTTCAGGCTGCACTCAAGGGCAGATCAGACCCTATTGGAGCTGCACCAGTTTTAGCCAGCGGGCGCTGACTCATTATTAGCTCAGCAAGCCCACACACTCAAATGACTGCACTGAAAAAGCTCCGGGTCACGCCCTGCCCACTGCTTTTTAAGCAAATTCGAAAAATGTTTATCATAAGGTATTTATGACATCTTAACCGTTTCATTTACAGTAACCAGAACGACATTAAAAAAATTGTTTCCTGTATTTTACTTGACAGTAAAGCTCATCAGAATAGTAACAGCTCGAGCAGCACGGCTCAAGGTCAAGTTGGGCCTCCATGAACCCACCGCCCCATCCTCCACCTCTGCACGACCTCAGCCCCCAGCCCCAGTCCCCCAATATTTTTTTTCTTTCTGATTTTAGCAAGGTTTGCGACTTTCAGCATGAAGGGAAAGGACATAAAATAAAGCCCTGGGGTCATTTGGACCCATCAAGAGAAGGAAGCCACAATGCTGCCTTCCTATGGCTTTTTTCGCCCTGGAATTGGGCAGCTGGGACCACACGCCAGAAGCTTGCTCACCGGCTGTCTTTCCTGCAGCCCTGAGAAGCGGAAGCACCCCTGACTTAGCACACAGTCACCCACCTCCCTCCCTGAACCTCACTCTGGGCTTCTATGGAGGACTCTCTGGGTGGGTGTTTTCCCTCCAACACTGCTGTCTCTCTCAAGACAACTCAGAGAGACCCCTCCCAGTCGGGGTGCAGCAGAAGGAGCCCCTTTGCTTAAAATGACAGCTCTCCCAATTCTGAACAAAATGCAACGTCCACTCCAGCAAGCCTAGAGCTGGAGCACAGCTCAGGCTCAGGCCAATAGTGGAAATGATGACCAAAATAATAATAGTAATAATAATAATAAAATGACAGAAACATACCAGGGAGAAGCTGGTGGCTCCACCTTGCCAGGAACGGTTCTGGTGTTGTGGAGATCCGAAGACGTGCACCAGCTCGGGCAATCTATGTCAGCAGTGTCCCTTGGAAACTTAAAAAGCAGCAGCCATCAGTCACTTAGTTCCCTCCATTTCCAACGATGTCCACACAATCAAGACCAAAAAAAAAAAAAAAAAAAAAAAAGGCGCACACCTCATTGGAACGAGATGATTCATGCTGACTCACAGCCACCACTTCCTCTCCCGACATTCTCTGCATTCTTGTGAGCTGGGCTGGTCCGGTTCCCAGGGTCTTTGCAGCCCTTCCGGGAAGAGCAGCCTGCCTGTCTCTGGCACAGAGACCCAAACGCTGACCCCTGGTGCACGCCTGTAACCCCGGGATCGCCTGCCCCTGGGGGGAAATGCTCCATCTAGGAGTCTTGAGAGCCACTGGAAAATAAAATGCACGCTTCTCACAGGCATTTCGATTGCAAATCCGCACTGCCCGTTTGTGAAGCCTGGCAAGGCTCCTGTGTGAAACTCTCGTGGCTTTTCCAAGTCGTCCGAGGAAGGAGGAAGAGAGACTGCATCGTGAAGGCGTCGGCGTTTGCTTGGCCCTGAGGATACCGACTCAGTGCGTGTGTTCTTCTGCGTGTGTTCCTCTGACCCGGCAACTCGCAGGTTCTAAAATCATCACCACTCGAAGCTGCTCCGTGGACGCGTGCCCTGTTATTTTTTTAGGCTTACGTGATTTACGACTTTTCTCTGCATCCTCCAGCCTTCAGGATGTGCTAGTTTGCAACCGTAAAGTTGCGAGGAGTTAAACGGAGGTATAGTAACCTAACTTTCAAAAATGGTCGGTGAATGTTTCCGGCCGAGAACTGTGAGCGGCTTCTGCCTCCCGGTTTTCTTTTTGAATGATGCAGAGGGCGGGGCGGTCTTCCACGGCCTCTGCCTCTGCGTCTTTTAAATATGGGAAGCACCCAGGGACAGCAGAATCCAGGCGGTGCCTGCCCAGCAGCCTCAGGACAAACCACAAAGCCACTGGGATTGCTTTCTGGGGGGCGAAGGTGGGGGGCTAACACACATCAGCTCGTGCATGAACCCTGAAAGCCTTTAACATATTTTTAAAATTTTATTTATTTGAGAGACAGAGAGAGGTTCCCTCTTTAGATGGCCACAGCAGCCAGGACTGGGCTAGACTGAAGCCAGAAAGCAGGAGCTAACTCAAACCAGGTCTTGCACATCCATGCCTCTGAAGTTCTCACCTGTTGCTCCCCAAGAACGGCATTAACAGGAAGCTGGAGCCAGGAGCCAGAGCTGGTAACTGAGCTCAAGTGCTGCTGGGTGGTGCACCACAGGCTGGAGACCCAGCCTGGAAAGCTGTAATTGACCTGGGACCTGGTGCACAGTGGGCCAGCTTCCGATACCCTAAAGCCCATAGAGCATAGGAAAAAGTCACATTTTGGAGGAAGCCCCAGGTGAACCGGTGGATGCAGAGCCCTGTGGGGTTGACCTCGCCCTGGAGAGGTCAAGCTCCAGTTACCACTGGGTTGCAATTACAGACAAAAACACTCATGTGTTCTCCACCCCTGACCTTTGAGCCAGAAGTCACAGGGCGTTTCCCATCTGACAATATCAAGGGCTTTGGGCAACCTGTGGACATAGCAGTTCTGCTAGTTGGTCCGATCTTACTCCCTGCGGTTTTCTTTCTTTCCAGTACGGCGACAAGCCAGCAAGGTCTCTGCCTTCAGGGGCATCTCTGTGGTGCCACTCACCGCAGTGTGTACTTTTTACGGCGAGAGGGAGCGGGGCAGCAGCCCCAGGGGCTGACTTTAGCATATCTCCTTCCTGCCATCCACGAGGGGATGGGCCACAGCTAAGCAGTGAGAAAAGTGCTTGGACCAGGGGTTGTGTGGGGACAATTGGAGCAGAGCTCAGGGGTGGTTATGCCTGTCCACTTTTGTGAAGAGCCAGCCTTTGCCTAGCTTTTGAAGACTTTTTTTTAAAAGATTTATTTTATTTACTTGAAAGAGAGTTACAGAGAGAGGTAGAGACAGAGAGAGAGGTCTTCCATCCGCTGGTTCACTCCCCAATTGGCCGCAACAGCCAGAGCCGCGCTGATCCAAAGCCAGGAGCCAGGAGCTTCCTCCAGGTCTCCCACTTGGGTGCAGGGGCCCAAGCACTTGGGCCAGCTTCTACTGCTTTCCCAGGCCACAGCAGAGAGCTGGATTGGAAGTTGAGCAGCTGGGACTTGAATTGGTGCTCATATGGGATGCCGTCGCCTCGAGTCAGGGTTCCAACTCACTGCGCCACAGTGTTGGCCCCGAATATTATTATTTTTTTAAGATTTATTTATGTATTTGACAAGGCAGAGCTACATAGAGGCAGAGGGCAGAGAGAGAGAGAGCGAGAGAGAGCAAGAGATCATCCAACTGCTGGTTCACTCTCCAAATGGCTACAATGTCCAGGGCTAGGCCAGGCCAGTCAGGAGCCAGGAGCTTCCTCCAGGTCTCCCACATGGGTACAGGAGCCCAAGCACTCGGGCCATCCTCCACTGCTCTCCCAGGCCACAGCAGAGAGCTGGATCGGAAGTGGAGTAGCCAGGCCTCCAGCCGTGTGCCCACACAGGATGCTGGCACCACAGGCAGTGGCTCCACCCACTAAGCCAAAGCAAGACTTTTATTGTCAATTCACTAATCCCTGGGAGAACTGAAAAAAAGAAGAAGAAGAAAGAAAAAGAAAAAAGTTAAAGAGGGGGAGGGAACAGGGATGAATGAAATAAACTTGAAATGGTTTAGAAACAGCGGATCTTGTCGCTTTGGCTGTGGTTTCTTACACTTATGAGGAACCTTCCGGAACATTCTGGAAGCCAGGCCTTCTCCGAAAGCAGTGATTTGAGCTGCCACCCTGGAGGGTCAGGAACTGTGGCCTTCCGTGCACTGCTTCATTGGATCAGGCTTCCAATGTGAGTCTTGATTCCTGAACAAACTTCCATCCCCCATCTCTTCTTGCCTGGGCTGGAGGGTAGGGAGAGGGTATTAGCGTGGGGAGGGTGAAAGCCAGAGTACAGTGTGAAGACAGGGTGTTCCAGAGAGTTCCCACCAACACAGCCGGCTCACAGGTAACGGTGCCGGGAGTGTGCCCGTCGCGCTCCTGAACACACAGCGGTGAGTCCACTGTGACTAGCTGAAAGGCTGTGCTGTGGGCCTGTGTGCCTTCATCTTTATTCCACAGAGATACGGAGTCAAGCAGAGGCGTGAATGCAGTGCACAAGTGAGAGCGTGGGCACCCCACACACAGCGACTCCCCTAGTGAGTGGGCAGCGGTGGCCAGCGAGGAGTCCGTAAGCTCAGCCCCTCCCATGTTACCAGCCTCTTGTATAAGACGGGGGCAGGGCCCTAACTGAAATGCAAACAGGCAGGGTTCGGCCTGCATGCACATCGTCTGTGTGCATTACATGTGGTCTAAGTAGCATTGCATGAGGACATTCTCATCCGTGTGGCTTGTCTTGGTCTCACTCATGCTGATGACAAAAGGGTCTGAACAGGTGACCAGGCTCTGTGGGCAGCATAATCCTAGAATGGTGCCGACTGGTGGGAAACAGTGAGGCATCCTACGGTCTGATTCATTTTTTTTCATTTTTGTATTTTAATTTAATATTGAATTAAATGTTTTATATTTTAATACTGAATCTGTTCAAAATGATTTATACAAGTCTAAGAACATAATGAAATTCCCTCCCTCCCTCCCTTCCACCCTCCCTCCTTTCTCCATTTTTTTTAGTTTTTGAAATATCATATTTTAAATTTACATCACAGTAAAAAGGCTTAATGCTTCACCAAATAAGAAGTTTAACCAAAGCAAAAAAAAGACTCTAGTGTGAATATAGACAACAGCTATAAAAAATAATTGAATGTATATATGACCATTTTACCCATACACATTTTTTGTCAATTAGTCATTCACAATTTCTTTCAATGAAATAGCACCAATGACACTTTGACAGCTAAATATTTCCTAAGCGGTTACAAGATAATAATTATGTTCATTTAGACTTTAAGACATTTCCTCTCAGCAGTTTATGAAAAGGAATAATTTTATGCAGATTGCAATGCAAAAAAATGCACTTTTTTGGTACTCTATTAGTTACCACAGATCAGGGAAAATATGGTATTTGTCTTTTTGGTATTTGTCTTTTTGGCTGAAGCATCTGATCCATTTTTAAAAAAAAATATTTATTTTATTTATTTAAAAGGCAGGCAGAGTGACAGAGGCTGTGGGCGGGGCGGGGCAGGGTGGCGGGGAGAGAGAGATTCCATCCACAGATTCAGGGTTAGGCCAAGCTGAAGCCAGGACCCAGAAGCCGAGAGCCTGGCAGGGACCAAAGCACTGGACCGCTTTCCCAAGTGCATTAGCAGGGAGCTGGATCAGAAGCAGAGCAGTGGGACTTGAACAACCACTCCTGGGTGGGACGCAGGCATCACAGGTGACAGCTTCACCATCCATGCCTCAGCGCCAGCTCCCTCTGGTCTGATCCACATGAAAGCAGCCCTGGCTCTGTCTCCTTCACCTTCAGTTCTGTCCAGGGGCAGGGCAGGGTGGGGAGTGGGTGGGTGAAGCACTTGGGCAGTCACAATCCTTGTAGCAAGATAGCCCATGCACCTCGCCTGCTGGGCTGCATCACAGTGCTCGGAAGTCAGTCCAGCAGGACTTCCCTAGGCACACTGGGTTCGCCTAGGGTGTCACTCATCAGGGACGCTGGGGGCCGGAATGCTTTGGTTCCGGTCCAGGCTCCACTGTGAGCTTGGGCAAATCACACAACTTCCCAGAACCTCAGTGTGCTGGGCAGAATTCTAAACACGCTCCTCCCTGATTCCTGCCCCTGCTGATTCAATCAGACGCCAAGCCGGGCACTGCTCTCGGGGTATCTCTACAGAAAGAGTCAAAGCCCACGTCCACTGACCGCCAGATTAGGAAGAGATGGACGGCCCTCATGCGATCAGGTGAGCTCTTTGAAAGCAGGGAGTCTTCCCTGGTTGGAAGAAAATTCCAGGTTGTGGCGGGGGACGGGGTGGGAGTCACGTGATCAGGAAGCCAGGGGATCTGTAAGCAGAGAGAAGCCCCTAGCAGCCAGCAACCTTGGGTGCAAAGACACAAGGAAGCAGATCCTGACAGTTGCCTGAACAAGCTTGCAAGTCGATTTCCCCCCAAAGCCCAGCCTGTCTGATCTCTTGGTTTTGCCCTGAGAAACCCTGAGCAGACATCTGACAGCAAAGCTGAACTACTCAGAGCGTGGGTACTCGTGACACACCGATTCATACGCTCAGCCCAGTTGCAAAATGGAGACCACAAGGGTTCCCTACTCATGGGGCAAAGTGAGAGTTAAAAGTTAATATCCATGAAGTGCCTAGAACATTCGTAAACACTACCTCTAAACCTCGGCTAGGGCTCTGGCTGGAAAAAGCCAATTTGTGCCGTTAGTAATTTGAAAGTTGTCCCACCCATAAAGGACTTGGGCCACAGAGTACACTCCACAGTCTAGCATTTTGAATAATACGTGTCATCTTTTAAAAATTGAGCGCCTTGGCATCAACTGCATGGTCTTAGAAACGTTACTCAACAAAGCAGCCAGTAATAAAGAAGATGCCAGAATATTTGAAGCAAACGACAGGAAGCTTGTTACTCAATCATGCACCAAGTATTTAACAAATGCTTTCCAGACGCCAAGCTCTGACGCAGGTCCTGGGGGAGACCACAGCAGAGAGAGACAGACAGACAGTTCCTGTTCTCATGCAGCTTTTATTCTGGGAGAATGAGACAGAAAATAAGCACACGAGAAAAATGCAAGCCAGGGATAGGGACAGTGTGAAAAACTAGCATCAGTTCACAGGGAAGCGGGACGGCCAAGTAGGGCACGCGGGAAGGGCGCCTTCAGCTGGGATCTGAGTGGCAGCCGGGAGCCAGAGAAGACCCCCGGGGCGCAACGGAGCCTGAAAGAGGCCAGCCTGGCCTCTGTGTGGGACCCAGCAGGGACAGATGATTGGGGTGGGGAGCTGGCATTTTGTGCCTTCAGGGTACAGTGGAAGGAATTCATAAACTGGAAATGGACAGGGTCCGATTAGAATTTTCCAAGGATAGCTCTCACCCTTAAGGGGGAGCCGTTGTGTGGCATCGAGTAGAAGCAAGGAACTCCAGCTGGTCCCCTGGCTGGGGCGGGGGGTCTTCTGATGGGTATAGCCGATGCAGACCGATCGGAGTGGCTCCGTGCAGCAGGAGAGTGGTGGAATGGATTAGGTCTGGGCCAGTGATAGGGAGGGACTCGTTGAGCGTAACCCTTTGATTTCTGGTTTGTACAACTGAGCAGTGCCCCATGGAGGCCATGGACAGGGAAGAAACCGCTGGTTCTGCTTTGGCAGTGTCCGACAGCCACCGACATGTTCAGGAGCCTGGAATTCTGGAGGAAGGCAACGTCGGGGGGCACTGGGGATGGAAGTCCTCGCCTGGATGAGAAAGAGAACGCAGAGAGGAAGAGCGCCAGCGGGCTCGGTGCTCCCCGCCCCGGAGGTAGAAGAAAGCTGCGTAGAGAAGCCGGCAAGGGAGGGTTTCGAGAAGGCAGGAGAGGCCTACGCGCCATGGCCGCTGCCAGGTTGAGTCGGAAGGAAGCAGAGCGGGGCGTGCCTGGACCCTGGAAGCAGGTGGCGGCCTGGGGGACGAACCCGGGCAGCCTCTGGGAGCGGTTCCCGGGAGCAGCACCGGCAGACACCTCTCTTGTGAAAAGAAGCAAGGAAATGGGGCCCTCACCAAAGACAGTGATGTCAATTAAACAATAGAGAGCTGGGCTCCCCTGGCCGAGGGGGAGGGCGGGGACAGCAGGGAGTGAGGCGGCACTGGGCTGATTCAGCACCGGCACACTCAGGGCTGATATTCCCAGGTTATCCTTTGCATCAGCTGCTCCAGTCTGCGAAAGGCAGACTGTGCTTTTAAAACGGTGCCAAGAAAACATCAAGCAAAGCATGAATCATCAACGTCACGGACGCCCTCTGTTTTTGGCTAATGGGAATGAAGGTATGACTGGTGTCTTCCCATGGTGCGCGGGGGCCAACGACAGCTCTCATCATTCCGCATCAATTGGTGTAGTTGGGAGGTTTCGGAGGCTTGATGGCTTCCAAACAGTCGGACAAAAACCCTTCAGGGCGGCACCATCCCTGGTCTGATGCTTGTTGCTGCTTGATTGCACGGAGCCTGTTCTCTGGTGTACCGTCTGGCTAGGTGTTGTTGTTGTGTGTGTGTGTGTGTGTGTGTGTTTTAACAAATGTTTCATTTTTATCTACTTCAAAGGCAGAGAGAGAGAGAGAGAGAGATGCTAAATTTGCTGGTTCACTCCACAAACACATGCAGCCGCAGGGGCTGGACCAGGCTGAAGCCAGGATCCTGGAACTCCATCCAGAGCTCTTGTGTGGTGGCAGGGGCTCCGTATTTGAGCCATCGCCTGTTGCCTCTCCCAGTGTGCAGTACAGGGAGCTGGATCAGGAGCGGGGCGGCCAGCACTCGAACCAGGCACTGTGACATGGGACGCAGGCCTCCCAAGGGCCAGCTCAACCCTCCGTGCCACAGCACCCACCCAGCCGACTGATTTTTTTTCTTAATAGCACCGCCAGCTTGTTAATTTTCACCGCGTTACTCTGTGCCCCTAATTGTTCTCTCAAACCACTCTAACTTGGAGCACAAATACCCCACGCAATTTGGGTTTGTCTCTTGAAAAGCTCATGATTGAAGACTTCAGTTGTATTGAACACAAGTCGGCACAGTTCCTGATGGCCACTGCCAAGTTCATCAGACATGGACTTGAGCAAGTGCATCCCTTTACTGTGGCTCTTCACAGAAGCGTGAAGCCCAATGAGAGTCCTCGCTCTTGTTTGACCGGGTCTCCCCCAGCCGAAGGCCGGAGGTGTCCCCAGCTGAGCACGCTGGTCCCACGTTGTGCACCCTCCCCCCCCCCCCCCCACTTCTCCCAGGCGCCACTTGCATCTGCCCAGCCCCAGGCACTGCAGGGCCTGGCTGGTCCTCCTGCCTCTCACCCACCAGGCTCCACCCGCTTCTCTGACTTGTTTACTTTCACTTTTATGATGACACAAAGCCACAGATGTGATGGGGCCACTGTCCAGCATTCCCATCTGCCCAGCTCCTCCAGGTTCCCATGATGCTTAGGGACTGGTCCCCGAGTCACACAGATCCAGGCTGCAGACCGGCTCCCAACTCCACGGCCTGAGAAAGGGCGTGCCCTGTGCCTCCCTCTCCTCCTGTGTAAGCTGAGAAGAGCCAGGGTCCCAAGAGAGCCCTCGTGGCCGCCCTTGGGTGTGGATTAAGTGAGAGGATCTAAGCGGGGTGGTTAGCTCAGGGTCAGGCCTCAGCACCCAGGTAACGGCAGCTCGTTGTGGGGTTGTCACCACGTACAACACCTTTCCCTGGAGGGCCTTCCCCTCCCGCCTTCCAGTGGTCTTGTGGTCCGTCATCCTCATGCACCTGCCATCCTCATGTCCTCTCCTGGGAAAAAGTGAAAAAGGCTTTTAAGTCGGGATCTCATTTCCCTCGCCTGTAAAAACAACTGGGCCTAGGCATCGTGGGCGGATGGTACCCTTGAGCTCTTGTCTTTTTGAACTACCACCTGGAGCATGGCTTTTGTCTTCACGGTGACTTCACAGCCCAAGATGGCTGCTGGAACTCCAGCCAGCACGCCCATGCTCTCCCATACAGGCAGTAAGAGGAAATGAAGGAGTACAGAATAGTTTGTAATAACACCCTCACCCCCACTGTCTTGGAGCTTTCCAGAATTCTGTGTGTAGAATTAAGTCACAGGGCCTCTCCAGCTAGGTAGTCTTCTACGGCGCACATGGCCACCGGAAATAGCATGAGTTTCTCCATGAAGCAAGAAGGAGAGAAAAGATATTGACTGGCAGCAGCAGTGCCACGGCGCGGACCCCAGGCTGGGCTCTCAGTGCCCCTCCGTGGAGTCTGGTCTCTGGCTCTGGATGGAAAGGAGAGGGCGCACACTCCCTACAGGCACAGGCTGGAGGACACAGTCCCAGCACACAGAGGAACGGGAGCCAGGGAAGGGAGGGGGCACGGCCAGGAGGGAGGCCGCCTGGGGGCTGTGGGCAGGCGAGAACCCAGCACCAGGGCCTGAATGAGTTTGAGCAGAGTCGTGACGAGTGCTGTCCCTTACGATGCATGGGCTATTCTACACCAGCTTGTTAACCTGGCTCCACTCGCGTGACATCGGGGGCCCCCTCCGGCCACACCCACTTCCCCCAGAGTTCCCGGCAGCCCTTTCACCCTCTTTGCTCTCCGCAGGGTCTCAGACTGAAAGCACCTGTCTGCTCCCCATGCTTCTACCTCTGCTCCGCCCGGCATACCCCAACACAGCCACTTCTCCCTCCCCTCGCTCCAAGCTAAGTCCTGCTTAGTCTGGAAGGTCCGATTCCAGTGCCGCCTCCTGTGTGGAGCTTGCCTTAGCTCTTCTCTGCTCGCTGTAGTCCCTGAGCATTCGAAGGACCCCTTTCGTATCTTCCTGAGATCCTTAACCCTACCCCCAGCTCTTGGGGGGAATCTCTGGGTCCTTCCCGCACACACATCCCGCAGGGGGCCCTCCGCGTCTGTCAGTGAATGCCTGAGTGAGCAGCAAGAGGGCTGAGGTTTGGCAGATGCAAACTGTATCCAACCCGGAGTCCCCTGAGCCAAAGCTGCTGGGTGTGGTCCCCCATTCTGCCAGCTCGGTGAAAGAAAGAGAAATAACCACACCTCTCTCAAGGGACCCTTCACAATGCCTGACACAGAGTAAGAGCTCAATGAATGCTGGCCAATCCACCTTAGCGTTGCTTTGTTGCATGCCACAGGCTCCGACGTGCACGCTTCTTCGTATCCTAACGGCACGCACACTGTAGGGCACGACAAGCTTTCATTGCAGAGTTAGTTTGCTTTTTTGTTTTGCAATAGATGTTGTTTAGAGGCTGAGGAAATGATTCTTATCAGAAGACAGAGAGAATTTAAAAATTCAGGAGATGGAGGTGGCAAGTGTTCGGTCTAGTGGTTAAGACCCCAACATCCCACATCTGGGGATCCGGATTTGATACCAGGCTGCGGCTCCTGCCTCCGGCTTCCTGCTAATGCTCAGCTGGGAGGCACCCACGCGGACTCAGGTAACTGAGCCTCTGCCACCCACATGGATTGAGTTCCCAGCTTCAGCCCAGCTCAGTGCCGGCTATGGTGGGCATTTGGGGAGAGAACCAGTGAATGCCGGCTGTCAAGTAAGCAAATAAATGTTGGTTTGTTTGTTTTAAATGCAGGGCCTTGCAGAGTCAGCCAAGTCACCTGCCAAGCAGTCAGAGAGGACACCAGGCTGGCCTCTGAGTGGCTCTGACAGAGGTGAAGGAAAGGGCCTGGTCTCCCACACTGTGCTCTGGGTTCTGCCAAGGTAGCCACAGGTCAGTCGAAACAGAGCCAGGTAAAGAGCGAGACAGGAAGGAAGCAAAGCTCTTGGCAAGAACTTGCCCGATCGCAGCTGTGTGGAACCAACTAGAAGTAAACAGATCACAAGCTAACTCTTTGTATGGAACCCGAATTCTCAAAGAAATCGCGAGCAGCCAAGAAAAGCACTGGGACCATGCAACGGTATATTGTTTGACCATAAAAAGGCATGAAGTATTAACACAGGCTGTGACCTGGGTGAATCTTGAAAACACGCTAAGGGAAAGAAGCCGGCCACAGACCACATGATTCCATTTGTATGAAATATCTGGAATGGGAAGTTTACACAGATGGGAAGAAGTTTAGGGCTTGCCAGGTGCTGAGGAAGGCGGGGCTAAGCAGCAGCTTCTCCATGGACATGGGGTTTCCTTTTGGGGTGAAGACACGGTTTGAAACTGCATAGAAGTGGTGCTTGTACAATGTTATGGTCCTACTAAATGCCACTGGACTGTTCACTTTTTTTTTTTAAGAGTATTATTTATTTAAAAGGCAGAGTTACAGAGACAGGAGAGGCAGAGAAAGAGAGGTCTTCCACCTGCTGGTTCACTCTCCAAATGGCTGCAATGGCCAGGGCTGGACCAGACCAAAGCCAGGAGCCAGGAGCTTCATCCAGGTCTCCCACGTGGGTGCAGGGGACCAAGCTCTTTCCCAGGCACGTTAGCAGGGAGCTGGATCGTAAGTGGAGCAACAGGGACTCAAACCAGTGCCTATATGGGATGTTGGCTTTTCAGGCAGCAGCTTAATCTGCTGAGCTACAACACGGGCCCCTAGAGCGTTCATTTTTAAGTACTTAACACTGTTATGTGAATTTCACCTCATTTTTTAAAAACTTTTTTAAAAGATTATTTATTTACTTATTTATTTGAAAAGCAGAGTTACAGAGAGACTGAAAGAGAGGTCTTCCATCTGCTGGTTCACTCTCCAGATGTCCACAACAGCCAGAGCTAGGCTGATCCGAAACCAGCAGCCAGGAGCTTCTTCCAGGTCTTCCATGTGGGCCATCTTCTACTGCTTTCTCAGGCCACAGCAGAGAGCTGGATCAGAAGTGGAGCAGCCGGGACTCGAACTGGTGCCCATATGGGATGCCGGCGGTGAAGGCGGTGGCTTTACCCGCTACGCCACAGCTCTGGCCCCTGTTCATGCCTTTTTATGGCAGGTTTCTGTTGTGTGCAAACCTGGTCGTTGGTGCAGTGGCTCCATGCTCATCAGCACTGTGGCGGTGTATGAAGCTGCAGGGCAGCCTTAGCCCCAGACCACGTCGGGCTTGGTGAACTTCCTCACTCCCTTAGCTCGCGGTCAGGATGCTGATGGTTCCCAGCAGAAGCGCACGTTCCATATGAGGAAATGTAACAAGGAACTAGCTAAGTGAGGCACGAGTCGTCTCCGAGCCTGGAGGCCACGTCGCCGGCCACTGGAGGTTCTAGTCGGGCTACCAAGTCCTCAAGGGAGACAGCACTGCTCACAGTGTCCTCCAGAGAGTGTGGGCTTGGGCACCCATTGTGATCCACCCGACTTTTATCTGGGGTGTTTCTTAGCAAGAGGAAACACAGTTCTTTTTCCAAAAAATATTTTAAACTTATTTGAAAGGGAAAGAGAGGGAGGGAGGAAGAGAGGGAGAGAGAGGGAGAGAGAGAGAGAGAGAGAGAGAGGTATCTTCCAACCACTGGTTAATTTCCCAAATGGCCGGCCGGCACCGCGGCTCACTAGGCTAATCCTCCGCCTAGCGGCGCCGGCACTCCGGGTTCTAGTCCTGGTCGGGGCGCCGGATTCTGTCCCGGTTGCCCCTCTTCCAGGCCAGCCCTCTGCTGTGGCCAGGGAGTGCAGTGGAGGATGGCCCAGGTGCTTGGGCCCTGCACCCCATGGGAGACCAGGAAAAGCACCTGGCTCCTGGCTCCTGCCATCGGATCAGCGCGGTGCGCCAGCTGCAGCGCGCTGGCCGCGGCGGCCATTGGAGGGTGAACCAACGGCAAAGGAAGACCTTTCTCTCTGTCTCTCTCTCTCACTGTCCACTCTGCCTGTCAAAATAAATAAATAAATAAATAAATAAATAAATAAATAAATAAAAAATTTCCCAAATGGCCACGACAGACTGGGCTGGCCCAGGCCAAAGCCAGGAGCCAGGAACTCCATCTGGGATTCCACGTGGGTGGCAAGGGCCCAGGTACTCGGGTCATCTCCCACAGCAGGAAATTCTTTTCTGATTAAATATCCCTAATTTGGAAATCTGAAATCCGGAATGTCCCAAAACCAGAAACTCCTTGAACACCAACATGATGGCACTAACAGAAAGTTCAAGATCATGAAACTTTGTTTCATGCATGAAATTATTAAAAGTATTTTCTAAAATTGCCTGCAAGTTAAATGTTTCAGGTGTATATGAAATATAAGTGAATTTCCCACTTAGACTTGGGTCCCATCCTCAAGATAGTCATATTATGCATATGCAAATATGCCAAAATACAAAAAAATCTAAAATCTAAAACACTTTTTGGGCATTTCACATACAGAATACTCAGCCCGTAGTTGGTGGAGTTTTTGTTTGTTTCTGTGTTTTGTTCTGTTTTTATTTTGGGCAGAAGTTCAGCTTCTGTCCCACCCCGACCTGCGTAATAGTGAGAGAACCCTGCACACGCTAATCCGGACAGCGGCTGCCGGATCTGGCGCCAAGACTCTCTTTTATCCAATGTTCTGAAAGCTGCAGCGGGAGTATTAAGACCTGCACACCACGCAGATCTTCATAAAACGTCTACTTTTATGATGATAAAAGTTATACATCTTGCCTGAGAATAATCTAGAAAATTGGGAAGAGTAGAGAGTGCCAGTCCCACCCCCACCCTCCCCCCGAAAGCCAAGCACTATTAATAGTCTGGTGCATTTCTTTTGCTCTCTGTTTACATAGCTGCGCTTCCACTGTATACACAACTCTGCACCCTGATTTATTTCACTTCACATTACAACCCTAAGCATTTTCCCACGTTAGTAAAACCCCTTCGCACCCGGAGCTGAGGTCTGTTTCTCACGGAGAAGCTCAGATGGTCTCAGGCAGACCTCACACCCAGTGCGCATTACACAAACACACGCTGTAAGGATGCAGGGGTGTTCCCACCAGAGTGGGCTGGCTGCTCCTTGTCTACTGAGCAGGAACCAGAACTCAGATCATCGAGCAGGGGCCGGACGGGAGTGCTAAGACTCGCTCGGCTGCCTGCTTGCTCCCAGGAGCCAGCCCATAGCTTGCGGAGCAGCCCCATCGATACACACACACACACACACACACACACACACACACACATTGGAGGGGAACCAAGCAGGTGGGTCTACTTCTGTGGCAGCCCCAGGGCTGTGGGGGAGCCAGACATAAAAAGCAAAAGTGAGTTAGGCCCGAGACCCTGCAGCAAGAGTGGGACAGCTCAGCTCAATTGTCAGAAGAAAGAAGGGCCATTCTACTGGACCCTGAGAAGGCGGCCCAGCACCCCTCAGTGCTGCTTTGTCACTTTGCACACAGCCATGGATGGGGGACAGACAGCCTGCAGCCACGGGCCAGGGAGAGGCAGGCCCTGGGAGTGAGCAGCACTCAAGCCTGGGCTCCTGGGGCATGATTAGGCATCACGAATGCAAAGCTTCGCCTCTGCAGAAGTGCAGGGACATGTTGGCGGGGGCTTTGCATTGAGAACCTGTCTGGTCCATATTCCACTCCTGGGAGTAATGACTTTCTTTCTTTATTTGAAAGGCAGAGTTACAGAGGCAGAGAGAGGGAGAGAGAGAGAGAGACATCTTCCATCTGCTGGTTCACTCCCCAAAATGGTTGCAACATCCAGAGCTGGGCTGATCCGAAACCGGGAGCCAGGAGCTTCTTCCAGGTCTCCCACGCCAATGCAGGGGCCCAGGCACTTGGGTCATCTTCTACTGCTTTCCCAGGCCATAGCAGAGGGCTGGACAGGAAGTGGAGCAGCCGGGTCTCAAACCGGCACCCATATAGGATGCTGGCACTGCAGGCAGTGGCTCTACCTGCTATGCAGCAGCTCTGGCCCCAGCGACGGCTTTCTCTACAGACTCCCTTGAATGTTGACAGCCGGGACTCAATTGGAGTTCACAGGTGTTTTCTCAGGAAAGAGTGAATGCCTCCCCGACTGGTGATGGTCCTGAGGAGCCCATGAGAATTGAGAACGTCACTAAGTGGAAAAGGCACTGGGTCCCCCACCCTGCAGGGCATCCTAAGTGAGCAGCACGGCACACTGCAGTCTCCGCTGTCCCCCTCCCCCACACATGCCTGCAGAGGTGCTGGCTGCTGCCCCCAGCAGCTCCAGAGAGGACTGGACCACGGGCCACTACCCGGGGCAAAGACCCTCATGCAACATTCGACTGAATGTGACTTTCTTTTCTACTGTTTTACAGAAGAACACTCTTAAGTCGAACCATTGCAAGTTCCGGGGCATTGGCGTTGGTGTTTTTGGGTTTTTTTTTTTTTTTTTTTTTTTTTTTTGGACAGGCAGAGTTAGGCAGTGAGAGAGAGTGACAGAGAGAAAGGTCTTCCTTCCATTGGCTAACCCCCCAAATGGCCACCACGGCTGGCACACTGCGGCTGGCCAAGCACTTGGGCCATCCTCCACTGCTTTCCCGGGCCACAGCAGAGAGCTGGACTGGAAGAGGAGCAACCAGGACAGAAGCACCCCAACCGGGACTAGAACCCGGTGTGCTGGCGCTGCAAGGCGGAGGATTAGCCTAGTGAGCTGCGGCGCCGGTCGGCATTGGTGCTCTAGCCATCATCCTTCCCAGGCAGGAGTCGCTTTCTCCGGCTGCTGTCCCTGCCCTGCCCTGTTCCCCAGGGGGAAGCAGGCATGGCTGCCACAAAAGAAAGACACCCTTCTGTGTTTAAGCCACTTAGAGCAGGTCTGTTACTAATAGCTGAACCAGATTTTTAACTGATATACACTATGAGTGGCAGCCTACGCGTGACCCCCAAGTTTCCTGCCCCCCTAGGACACGCACCTTACAGTACGGAGTACTGAGTACTGAGTAAGAGTACTGAGTCTGAGCTGGACTTTCGGACTCGCTCCTAACAAAGAACGTAGTGGAAGTATGGAATTGTCATCTCGGAGATGACGTCACAGAAAGATGGTAGCTTCTGCCTCGAGTGCTCTCATGCCATTTTGCTCCCCCCAGGGTAGGGGACCCAAACCTGGAACACCACCTGGGTGTGCCTAGAGGCAGGCACCACCCCCAGCCCCAACACCACCTGCATGTGCCTAGAGGCAGACACCACCCCCAGCCCCGAGCGGAGCCTTCAAATAAAGCTGCAGCCGGTGCCTGGCAGCTTCCTTGCAGCCCTGTGAGTCAGCTTGCACCAAGAACATCAGTCCAGATTCCTGTTTTAAAGATTTATTTATTCAAAAGTCAGAGTTACAGAGAGAGAGAGAGAGAGAGAGAGAGAGAGAGAGATCTTCCATCTGTTGTTTCACTCCCTAGATGGCCACAACGCTCAGGGCTGGGCCAGGCTGAAGCCAGGAGCTCCATCCAGGTCTCCCACGTGAGTGGTAGGGATCCAAACATTTAGGCCATCTTCCACTGCTTTCCCAGGTACATTAGCAGGGAGCTGGTTCAGAAGTAGAGCAGCTGGGGCTCAAACTGGTGCCCACATGGGATGCCGGCACTGCAGGCAGCAGCTTTACCTGCTATGCCACAGCACTGCCCTCCCCACTTCCCCACCCCATCCAAATTCTGGACTCACAGAAACCATGATAGGTGCTTGTGGGATTTTTTTTTCTGAGCCTATTTCAGAAAACTAACATGTCCTCCATGCAACAATCTGTATGGGTTAAAATTCAAGTTCATGCCGGTCCTCTATGCTCCGCCTTGCGCATCCTGCTCACAACGCGCTCCCCAAAACCTTGGCTCCCGGCACACAGCAGCTGCCCACACAGAAACGAGGGCAGGACAGAGCCGGGGTCTGACCCAGCTCTGCTGTGCCACCTGCCACCTCCTCCAGTGCCGGGCAAAGCACACAGAATTTCACAACGCGCTCGGCTCAGCCCACGAGGACCAGGACAGCCATGATCCCACGTAGGTTGGTGCTCCAAGCCCTGCTTCTGTGACATATGAGAGGCAAGTTTCTCTTCGCCGTTTTAAGTGGGAAGAGTATTTCATAGCATCCAGCAATTCTCTGGCTGCAGACGTGAACAAAGGTTTTATTACTCGGTTCAACTGAACAACACATTGATATGATGTGTTAAAGCAAGAAGCTACAAGTTCAATGCGTGGACTAACATTAAAAGGGAAAAACGCACCAATTTCTCTGACAAATTATGGACTCCCCGAAGTCCATCAGGACAGGTCCTCCTCGGCCAGAGAACAGGGCTGTCTCCCATTCTTAGCACAGAAACATCAGGCTTTTTTGTTTGTTTGTTTTCAGACAATTGTATCCTAAGTTGCAACATCCTGGAAACATAACCGGATTCCACTATCAGCCTCAAAGCAGGAGCCCCGTTCACAAAATTACTCAAGGAAACAGTTAATCCAGAGATACAATCTCTCCAAAGGTCCTTCTCACAGAAAGCAAAACTGCCCTGGGACACCGGGCATCTCCACCACGGCCTCACCGGCCGGAGCTGCCAGCGCCATTCTTCCGTCCCGCGGTGGCTCAGCTGCAGACACTAAGTCTTAGCATGATGCATTTCCCTCCTGCAGCGCCGGTCAGCAGCCAAGGGGGCCCGCTGGCCAGAGGGACCGTCCCTCTCCTAGGAGCTCCTGGTGTGTCTGCGTGGCAGTCTCCTCCCCGAGCCCGTGGGAGAAAGCTTCTCACGCTCCCCACACACCAGGCTCCTTCGATGGCAGAAGGCATGGTGAGTTCTCACGGCTCCCCCAGGCCAAGGTGAAGCATCCGGGCACACAGCCAGTCCACACAGGCAAGGAGAGGCCATGGAAATCCTGCGTGAGAAGCAGCCAGGAAAAAAAAATGTGGTTTAAAAAAAAAAAAAACAAAACAGGTCACATCCTCAGTCTAGGAGAATATCAGACCCCTAGCAGCGCCACAGCTGGCCCCAAACCAAAGCTCACTGCATTCGCCCGAGCTCCGGTGGTGGGTGACTGACGGCCACCCAGCAGGTCCTGGTGCCTGTTGGAGGACGGTCTTCGGGATCTCATACACTTTGATGTCAGAATATCCTCCAGCCACATCCTTCTGGAACACTGTAGATCAAAGGGACTTTTTTTTTTAGATTTATTTATTTTATTTGAAAGGAAGGGTTACAGAGAGGCTGAGGCAGAGAGAGAGAGACCATCCATCTGCTGGTTCACTCCCCAGATGGAGCAACGGCCGGAGCTGCACTGATCTGAAGCCAGGGGCTTCTTCCAGGTCTCCCATGTGGGCCCAGGGGCCCAAGCACTTGGGCCATCTTCTACTGCTTTCCCAGGCCACAGCAGAGAGCTGGATGGGAAGTGGAGCAGCCAGGACTCAAACCGGCACCCATATGGGATGGTGGCACTGCAGGTGGCGGCTTTACCAGCTACACCACAGTGCTGGCCCCTAAGGGGACTTAGGACATTTGTTTGTCTAGAAGCACAAATACAGAGCAGTGCAAACATTACAAAAAAGTCTGTCTTCTGGAAACTATGGCTGCCTCTCCATTTATGTTGGAGCTGCATCCCAATTAACTTGTGCCAAGTGGAAAATGCACGGAACACCCCTGATCCACGGTGCACCCCAGCCCCTCGCATGGCACATGGCAGAGCCTCAGCCCTTCCCCTCGTGACCATGGGGCTGCCTGGGAGCCCCCACCCCAGCATCAGAAGAGAGGCTGTGGCCACACAGCGTTGGCCTGGAGAAAGAGCCGCATTCATGACTCCAAGTGTGGTTTTTGCTGAACGTGGATCACTTTTGCACCACCATAAAGTCAAAAACACCTAAGTTATCGTAAGCTGGGGACCATTTGTACTTAGACACATGGCAATCATCAGCTTAGAACAACGTTTGCATCCCATCATCAACTTGGAAGAGTCAAACCACAACCCTGCTCCAACACTCCTGAGCATGGTCACTGGAAGAGACAGCAGTACCCACAGGCAGAGGCTGGGTTGTCCGAGGGTCCGGGAGCCTCCTCCCCACAGACACGCCCCTTCCAGTCCTTCCCGGTGTCTGCCCACGCCCTTCCCCTCTGTGGCGACGCATCATGTGCTCCTTTCACGAATGTTTCTCCAAGGTCAGTTCCACTAGCATTCATGGCACTGGTACCATGGCCGCCAATCTGCAAAACGACACGTGCACCACTGTCCGCTGTCCACATCCGCTTGGCTCCCGCAGGTCTGCCTGCACCCCTGACGCCAGGGCTCCTTCCCAGAGCCCATTTTCCCAGACTCTTTCTGATTCTATGAGCTACTCGTATATTTTCCCATAAATTCTCTCCTCTCCTCTCTCTCTCTCTCTCTCTCTCTCTCTCTCTCTCTCTCTCACACACACACACACACACACACGTAGAACCTCAAGTTTTCTCATTTTCCCCTTCTTGCTGCCAAAAAATCCTCACAAATGCACATCCGAGCCCCCCCCCCCTTTTCAGCCTCAACGACCTGGCACACCAGATCACAGCGTGTAGTGCAAGTTTTATAACCTCACCGAGCCGCACGGAATGAAGAAGTGAAATCCCCCCGCCCCCGGCTGCCATAAATGATCATCGTTAACCCCAGGACCCAGGATAGGGTGACATCTTAAGATCTCAGAGCTGCTCCCGCTTGGGGAGTATGAATCAGCATATTGAGAATAGGGGGCGAGAGCAAGCCCGTTTCTTTTATGTTAGCAGCTCAAGTACAAGCGGAAAGCCCATCCAAGGGGGTGTCGGCGGGAGGAGGAACAGGGATTCCTCTTCTGCCCTCAACACCCTGTATGGTCTTGAGCTAATCTTCCCTCCCATCTGGGCTCGCCCAGGCTGAGTGCACGCGGGTAGCACTGCAGTGCGTTATTGCTTGCATAGAACAAGCTGGAGATCATGGCGGGTGGGGGGCGGGCGGAGGGAGTGCAGAGCACAGAGGGCCCTCTGCGGTGTCCCAGGCATGTGAGCAGTGGCCAACAATGCCAGGCCCTGCGTACCAGAACAAGCACAAGCCCACAAGAGATGCAGAATCCTGTCCACAGCTTGTTAGCATCGCTCAGAGTTTGGGCCTTATCTGACAAGTAACACGCAGAGGACACAGAATTCCTTCCACTGAACCCAGCCAGGATGGTAAAAGAGGCTGCGACAATTGCTAAGAGGAGGTGACACTCTGATGAGGAGGCCGAGGGAGGCTCCCTAAAGATTGGAGGAGTAGGGAGGAGAGAGAGAACCAGAAGTGCAAACCCAGGCAGCAGCTGATTCAAAGGGAGCCAGAGTTGGGTGGTGAGCACGTTGGCTCCAAGGGCTACGCTCAGAGGGACCAGTGCTAGGAAGGTGGCATCTGGGCTCCGGTGAAATTAACATGGCCATGCAAACTGGAGCCCCGAGCTGCAGCCCCAGCTCCCTGCGCTGAGTTCTTGCCGTGAACTCCCAACTTTCTCACTCCTGGCATAACTGGTGGAGGAGCGTCTCGACACAGGAGGTCAGAATTAAGCCGAGGAAGGAGGAAGTAGCACAGTGACCACGCTGATGTCAGTGGTCAGTCGGCGTGGGTCCCATCCTTGAACGCTTCGTAGTATCTCTGACATTTTGGCAAATCCAACAGATTAGCCTGATGACTCCACAGTAAAGGTCTAATCAGGTGTTCAGTTTTAGCATCTAGATAGAGGGTGAGGGGATAGATCGACCTGTGTTATCAGTTTAACCTACCAGATTATCAAGGACGTTTTAAGTGCTTAGAAGGGTTTTGTTTATTACAGGCTTTGGAAAGACTTAAGAAGACAATCACTGAGCTCGGCGCTTGAGACGCGGCTGGAGACTCCCGCATCCCGTAGCGAAGAGCCTGCGTTTGAACCTCGGCTCTGCCTCCAATGCCAGCTTCCTGCTGAAGTGCACCCTAGGAAGGAGCAGTGATGGCTCGAGTCCTGGGGTCCCTGCCATCTGCTGGGGAGACATGGGTGCTTTCCCAGCCCAGCCCCAGTTGTTACAGACATTTGGTGGGGGGCGAACCAGAGGATGGAAGATCTCTGTCTTTCTCTTTTTCTGTCTTTGCTCTCTCTGCCATTCAAATAAATAGAAATAAATAAATAAATGCACTTTCAAAATGACAAATATTTCAGATGTGTAAATGCAGTTTAAAAGACTTAGGCATAATTAAAGGTTGTAAAATTCAATTAGTAAGCAGAATAATAAACTGTATAATTTCAACTATAAAGCTTAAGGAAAGCTGGATTTTGAATGTTCAATACTTCTAACATTTATTTTTAAACCCCAAGCAATTTTTTCTGGTCTTTTTGTTTGTTTAAGATGTATTTATTTCAAAGGGCAGAGTGACAGAGAGGCAGAGGCAGAGAGAGAGAGAGAGAAAGAGAGAGAGAGAGAGAGGTCTTCCATCTGCTGGTTCACTCCCTAAATGGCTGCAATGGCCCGAGCTGTGCCAATCCAAAGCCAGGAGCCAGGAGTTTCTCCAGGGTCTCCCACGTGGGTGCAGGGGCCCAAGCATTTGGGCCATCCTCTACTGCTTTCCCAGGCCATAGCAGAGAGCTGGATCAGAAGTGGAACAGTCAGGACTCGAACCGGCGCCTATATGGGATGCTGGCGCTGTAGGCAGTGGCATTACCTGCTACACTACCACACTGGCCCTTTATGGTCTTCTCAATGTTTATTTGTTTTCATCTACTTGAAAGGCAGAATGAGAGAGAGAGAGAGAGAGAGAGATCTTTCATCTGCTTGTTCACTCCCCACATGCCTGCTACATTCAGGACTGGGCCAGGCTGAAGCCAGTAGGCCAGGACTCCCTCTGGGCTGCCCAGGTGGGTGACAGGGACCCAGGTACTGCAGCCATCAACTGCTGCCTCCAGAATGCACCAGCAGGAAGCTGGATCGGAAGTGGAGCAGCCAGGACTTGAACCAGCGCTCAGACACAGAATGCAGGTGTCCCAAGAAAGGGAGAAATTTTGTGACTAAGAGTCGGGCGGTGGGAGGTGGGGGGATGGGGGAGTGGGGGGATGGGGGTGGTGGGGGGAGGGAGGCTAAAAAACTAAAGAACAGGGAATCCAGAATGATATCCAGGCAGGGGAAGAGCACGAGTGAGAGACGAATCCAGAGAGCAGAGTGGAGACGAGAGAGCCGGATCCTCTTCATGAAGGCTGCCTCATGTTTAGTTCAATAGTTCTGAGCTGGAACGAGTCCAGCTGGAGAGAAATCTGAACTATGGGAGCAGTAACACGGGGCGGGTGGGACTGCAGGGCCTCGGCCACCGGGGTCTGGATTTATTTCAGACTTGAGACTTCTACCGCCGCCTGCCCTGGGCAAGCCTCTTCCTGGACAGAAGGAGGCGGTCTGTGCAGGCTGCCATGGGAAACAGCTGGCCTTGGTGTCGGAGGGGACTGGAGGTCCAGGCTGCTGCAGGAGGAGCAGGGACCAGCAGGGGAGATCAACGGCCAGGCCGAGGATGTCACCCAAGCACCTAAGACATTGTGACAGGCCAAACAGGAACAGGGGAGGCCTGCATCTCCCCGGGGTGTGGGGGTGGGGAACAACGAGACCCTTAGCTGATGTGTCTGTCCCTAGGCCCCTGGAGGGAAGCCGCCCCACAGGGACTGCTTCCAAGGAGTTCATTTCTCCTTTGCTTCCTTGCTTTATGGTTATTATTTTTATTATTATCAAAATCAATGCCACAGTCATGTAAAGCTGACATTGCAAAGCACAGGAAGTCGCTGGGATCTTTATTTCTCTTCCAAAATGCAAATAAATGTCCCTACAGTCTCAGTTCACTCTCTGGAAAGTAAAGATGCCACAAGTTATTCAAACTTCCGCATAAGAATCTGGATAACCTGGAGGAAATTTACTTGGGACTCAGCACGTTGGATGTGGTGGAGGTGGCCTTTGTTGGTCAAAATATACTGCTCCGTCTTCACGCTGCGGAGCTGTGGCTGCACCCAGGGCTTGCCGCGGGAGGGGAGGGAGGTGATGTGGCTGTCATCCCAGCCAAGGCTGCAAACAAGCAGGGGGGTTCTCCTCTCTCCCCTGTCTGCTGCAGAGACCCCCAGGACCTGGGAACAGAGAAGTGGAGAGCCACAAAGGAACCAGGGGCTCCAGCCAGTAGCAACCTTGTTGGTTTGTCCCCGGCTGGTAGCCTGGGGCTTGCCTGCAGAGCAGCTGGCGCTACTCTCTGATGTGTCTGTGCATCTGGAAAAGTGTGTGTGTGTGTGTGTGTGTGTGCATGCATTCCACTGTTTTAAGAAACTCTAGCCGGCGCCGCGGCTCACTAGGCTAATCCTCCACCTTGCGGCGCCAACACACCGGGTTCTAGTCCTGGTCAGGGTGCCAGATTCTGTCCTGGTTGCCCCTCTTCCAGGCCAGCTCTCTGCTGTGGCCAGGGAGTGCAGTGGAGGATGGCCCAAGTCCTTGGGCCCTGCACCCCATGGGAGACCAGGAGAAGTACCTGGTTCCTGACATCAGATCAGCGCAGTGTGCCTGCCGCAGCACGCCAGCCGCGGCGGCCATTGGAGGGTGAACCAATGGCAAAGGAAGACCTTTCTCTCTGTCTCTCTCTCTCACTGTCCACTCTGCCTGTCCAAAAAAAAAAAAAAAAAAAAAGGAAAGAAACTCTAAGAGTCACATGTGGGGTTTTAATCAGTGGACTGCATTTGCATTGCAGGAGGGTTCCTCATCAGCGAAGGATTTGCTGCAGGATTCCTTTACAAGAGAGCCCTCGCTGCATGCAATAAGAATGTTGTTCTGCTTACAAAACGATCATTCCCGTACAGCTGCAGGAGGGACTTCTCCAGGGCTGTGCTCTGAGCCACGTGGGAGATGTGCATTAGGGTGTTGGTCGGAGGGTGGCCCGGCTCACCTGGGATCCCCAAAGGCCTCTCTCTGTTCTCTGCAAAGCTGAGCAGGGTTCCTCCTCTGGGACCTCCAGTGCACAATCTAATCTGCAACACAGCTGGATCCCTGCAAGGCTGTTTCTTTCTTTCTTTAGATTTAAAGATTTATTTTATTTACTTGAAAGGCAGAGAGTCTTCTAGCTGCTGATTCACTCCCCACATGGCTATTGCAGCCGGATCTTGGCCGATCCAAAGCCAGGAGCCAGGAGCTTCTTCCAGGTCTCCCACATGGGTGCAGGGGCCCAAGGCCTTGGGCCATCTTCTACTGGTTTCCTAGGCCACAGCAGAGGGCTTTATCAGAAGTGGAGCAGCCGGGACTAGAACCGGCGCCCATGTGGGATGCTGGCGCTTCAGGCCAGGGCTTTAACCCGCTGTGCCACAGCACCAGCCCCTCGAGGCTATTTCTTACCAGGCTTCACCCAGCATGGCCTTTCCATGAGCAAATCCTCAGCACGCAAAACATGGATTTGAGCTGTCGTGGGTTCATGGTAGAGTTGAGGTTCCTGGGTTTTCTCTTCTAGAGCGTGAGACAGAGGGTCCAGGGAAGAGCATCGTGGGCAGAGAGCGGCTGTGGGCACGGGGGTGGGGGGTCTGCATGAGGAGCCAGCAAGGGGGCTGGTTGGCTGCAGGAAGAGTCCTGGGAGGGAGAACCAAGGGCCCAAGAATGATCCGGGCCATGGGGCCACGCTACACTGAGGAGCAGCCAGTTAGAACACTCAAGGGAATCCAGCTGGGACCAGTGGGATAAACCCCAGAAGGAAGATGGGTCCCGAAAAAAACACCAGCCTTCAAGTTAGTCAGGTCAGTGTCATGACATGTTAAAAATACTTGTTATTTCAAAATATAGGGGTTTCATTTGGTTGTTTTATCAAGGGGGAGAAAGGTGTTTACACGCATAGGCAGGGTTGTGGCTCAGGTGCAAATACTTGACTAACACCCCCTGCTAGGCCTGGGCACGGCTGGGTTTCCCAGAGAAAACCCCTTGGATGGCTGTGGACTCCACCCATATGGGACCAGACCCAGTGAGCTGCCCCTGCTTCCTGGACGACTGAAATGCACCTGCCCATAATTCTCCTTCTCTCCTGAGAGCCCAGAATGGCCTGAGCCACCCAAGGCACCCCACACCTTAGAAATGATGCCAGGTCGGTGCTGCGGCTCAATAGGCTAATCCTCCGCCTGCGGCGCCAGCACACTGGGTTCTAGTCCCTGTTGGGGCACCAGATCCTGTCCCGGTTGCCCCTCTTCCAGGCCAGCTCTCTGCTGTAGCCCGGGAGTGCAGTGCAGGATGGCCCAAGTGCTTGGGCCCTGCACCCCATGGGAGACCAGGAGAAGCACCTGGCTCCTGGCTTCGGATCAGCGCGGTGTGCCGGCCGTGGCGGCCATTGGAGGGTGAACCCACGGCAAAGGAAGACCTTTCTCTCTGTCTCTCTCACTGTCCACTCTGCCTGTCAAAAAAAAAAAAAAAAAGAGAGAGAGAGAGAGAAAAGAAAAGAAATGATACCAAACACACGTGAGAAAGCCAATGGAGCTTAAAAGATTAGTAGAGAGGATTTTTGAATGTTCCCAACACAAAGAAATGATAAATTTTGGAGGTCATGAACATACTAGTGACTCTGATCTTACATGTTGTGCATATGTATCAAAATGTCACACTGTATCCGGTAAATATGTGCAATCATTGTGTCGATCAAAAAAAAAAAAAAAAAAAAAAAAGCCTGTGCTACAATTTTTCTCCATACCCTACAGCACGTGGGCAACACATTCAGTCTGGAACTTTGAACATTCATTGTAGAAGTTTCTTTCTGAGCCTCTGTCACAGGGATAGCTTTTTAAAGCAAATGTCTACAATGCGTTCTGATATCCAGACTTTCACACCCAACTCTTTAACACCCCCAGCCTCAGCAGCTCTGTGTTGGAGTTTTTAATTGATACTAACACGCTCTAGTGCGCCGAGGCTGAGACCTCAAAATGAGTGTGATTATCTTGTTCATAAATCGAACAGCAACACGAAGGGTCCCAGGTACTGTGCAGGGGAGGGAGATTTGAGACCATGAGGTTGGGGCCAGGCTACCAAATACCTTTCTCCATCACTCAACAGTTAGCTGAAGCCTTGATCTCCCTTGACAATGATGGACAGGAGCTCCTCTTATTCTACAAGCTCCCATTGCATCATAACACCTTTAAACCAAAAGGACTTCCACAGGGAACATGGTTTGCAAGGCAGGAGACTGAGGGCAGTTTCTTGCATACCTACTTTGTTTAGAATTTAGATTAGGTTTGGATTCTTCTATCAAACAATCGATCCACGTTCTGAATCAAACAAAGCAGAATACGTGGACAAACAGGAGGCCTGGCCCAGAGAAGACAAGGAAGGAGCCAGCGTGAACTCTTGCTAAGCTTGCGAATGGCTGGGCGGCCTGAATCCAAGGAGTGTGGAGCAGGTGCACGGTCAGACTGTCCTGGGCTCTCCTGCCACTGTTGGGGAGGGGCCCGGCTTTGGGCGAGTCTCCAGACCTCAGCCTTGGCTTCCTCAGCATCACTCTGTCCACGGTGTGGGTCACCCCCCGGGCAGGATGAGAAGTGGGAAAGAGAACTGCACACACATTGCAGCCCCTCCCTAAGCAACAGTGGCTGAGGACAGCGCTGCTGCCGCTGTTTTCCACGAGTTTCTGGGCTGCCTGCAGGTTGGCACTGCTCTCGGAGGCCTGTCCTCCCAGGACGAGAAAGACCTGCCCCGTACCCGTTTCCATCCAGATGGGGAAATTACTGTCTGTATCCAGCACTGCTCAGACACTGACTTTATCCCTCGCTTTCTTGGATGGTACTTTTTGCATCCTAATTAAGAAAGATTTGCCTGAAGTCATTCTCCTGTATTTTCTTCTAAAACTTTAATGATTTCATCTTTCCTCGTGTAAGTCTGCCATCCATTTGGAATTGAGTTTTAGCAATGTTATTTTCAATACGACTGTGGTATTAAAATATAATTTTTTTCTTGACACGCAGAGTGGACAGTGAGAGAGAGAGACAGAGAGAAAGGTCTTCCTTTGCTGTTGGTTCACCCTCCAATGGCCGCCGCGGCCGGCGCACTGTGCGGATCTGAAGCCAGGAGCCAGGTGCTTCTCCTGGTCTCCCATGGGGTGCAGGGCCCAAGCACTTGGGCCATCCTCCACTGCACTCCCGGGCCACAGCAGAGAGCTGGCCTGGAAGAGGGGCAACCGGGACTAGAACCCAGTGTGCCAGCACCGCAAGGCGGAGGATTAGCCTAGTGAGCCTCGGCACCAGCTGAATTTATTTATTTTTTAAAGGTTTATTTATTTATCTGAAATTCAGAGTTACACAGAGAGAGAAGGAGAGGCAGAGAGTGAGAGAGAGAGGTCTTCCATCCACTGGTTCACTCTCCATTTGGCCGCAATGGCCTGAGCTGGGCCATTCTGAAGCCAGGAGCCAGGAGCTTCTTCTGGGTCTCCTATGTGGGGGCAGGGGCCCAAGGACCTGGGCCATCTTCTACTGCTTTCCCAGGCCACAGCAGAGAGCTGGATCAGAAGTGGAACAGCCGGGACTCAAACTGGTGCCCATATGGGATGCTGGCACCGTGGGCCAGAGCTTTAACCCTTTATGACACAGTGCTGGTCCCTAAAATATAATTTAAATATTAGTTTAGTATCTTGATCTTGATTTTTATCTTTTTAAGGTAAGCAACAAGGAATTTATAAAGAATTGATTTTGGGGGTAGAAAAAGAATCATATGCCCTAAAATTATAATATTGTTCAATTTTATCTTTAGGGAAGTTAAAGTATCAGAAAGCAACTTTCCATTTCATAAGGCTAAACAGAAATGAGCTTGCCTTCAGTACTAATTACACACATAGAGAATGCTTGTGTGAAGTGAACAAATCATGGTGCTGCTTAAAACACTTAGACTGGCTTAAAAAAGAATTTATTGGTTCATTCAACAACATTTTATTGATATTTATATTATAAAGATATTCACAACAAATACACTTATATAAAATAATCATATTTATTATATTCATTATATTGATTTGCATGTCTCTATATGTATTGATAGTTATATTAATTACATTGCTATCACTGTACCTGTGAGCATATGTGATTTACTTGGGTGCAACTGGAGATTTTACAAATCGGTCAGCATCTCGGCCGCATGAAGACACTGACACCCCTGGTACGCAATAGTAAGCTTGATTAGTTGTCTCTGAGCATGGCCATTATTTCAGGGAGGTGTCTTTGAGGTCACAGATGGAGGTCTGTGGGTGCAGAAAAGCCGTTCATCTACGGCAAAGAAGACCGTGGCATGGAGGGAGCAACCATGAGGGAGCCCGGAGTCACAGCCGGAGCCCCAGAGACGGATTTAGACACACTGTTCCCAGAAAAGCACAACTTCTCTGCTGGGAATTGACCTCAGGTGGCCAATCCTCCCAGCGGGCAAAGCAGTTTATTCTTCTTCTTTTTTTTTTTTTTTTTTTAGTATGAAGATAAATGAAATTACAAAGTGACTTAAGAGCTTTAGATCAAGAACAAAGTTACACGCAGTGAATGTTGTCAGCACTGGGAGGCTCACACCCAAGCCAAAGCCCCCAGCCCAGGGAATCAGGCTGTCCATACGATAAAGGCCAGAGCAGGACCAGGAGGCCACACACTCCAGGAACCCGAGCTCCGCTTCCTGCTTAGTCTCACCTCCAGCCTGGAAAGAGAGCAAGCAGACAGGTTGTCCTGAACATGTTGAAAGATGGTGTTTATACTCCCCAAGACCGAAGCTTGACTTCCTTCTATGTCCACGTGCCCTCTGCATGTCCGAGAAGACACGCATTTCCTCCAAAGTCACTTTAACCCCAGCTCCTTGCTGAGCCTCGTGACCCGGAACGCTGCTCCCTGAGCAGGATGCCATGGATTTAGAAAGCCTCTCCCAAAGCCAGGATCCTCACCCAACCGTGTCAGGTGCGCAGGGCCATCAGCCTGGAGCAGGAAGGCCGTGCCACTCGGGGGAGAATCGTGCCCCCGTGTGGCTACAAAGCACTATTTAGCGCCACTGCCTGTGCCCCTTTTGAAGACATCTACTAAGCACCCAACTCATGCTTCATCCTAATGCATTCGACGCTACTCTGCCTCATATACATTATATGTATGGTTTGCTGTTTTAGCCCCAAGTTAGGATGCATAAACCTGAAACCAGGGCCTGAGGAAGGATGCTTGCCTTCCGTGCGCTGGCTGCTGCAAGTCACCAGGCACAAGCTGAGAAGGCAATGGAGTCCATCTATGCCCCCTTCTACCCAGTGCTTCCTGTTCCCACACCGCCCTTCTTGGCTGATTTGTAGCAGGCATCGTCTGCAGCCCACCACGTCAGCAGCAAAAAGCTCTGACAGCACAGAGCAGCTCCTGGAGCAGCCTCCCACTACGGCTGGAATATGGTTTATCTCCTCCGAAACTCGTGTTCAGGGGCACCTCTTTAATGTGGCAATGGTGGGAGGAGTTTGGGCCATGGGGCCAGAGCCCCTAGGCATGGGTTCTTGCCTTTCTCATGGGCGGGGGTTAACTGCTGTGGGAGTTGCCCTCCCCTCCCCAGGCACCTGCTGGCCCATCCACCTGAAGCAGCCCGAGGCCCTCACCAGCAGCAGCTGCCCCGTGTCAGCCTTCCCAGCCTCTAGAATAGTGAGTCAAAACAAACTCCTTTTCTTTATAAATCACCCAGCCTCAGACGCTCTGTTTTAGCAACAGAAAACAGACGATGACACCACCCTGGTTTCTTGATGAGATGAAACAGAGGAGACAGGGCACTCTGCAAACCCACTTGCTCTTTGCACAGGGGAAACCAATCCCGTTCTGCCCTGCAGGCTTGTTAGCACCCATCAGGATCCTGCTGCTCATGGAAGACAATATTCATATCCGTTCTCTTCTGTGATAGGCCCCATAAATAAGCAGAAAACGCTCTCATTAAAATTCGAAGGCTGTCTCAGTTGAAACCTGCATTAGTGACTTCTACATACAAGTTCCTTTCTGTTCAGCTGGAGAAGAGAGGTGGTTAATTTTCAGCATGATTTCGTGAACTGCCCAGTTGAAAACATCATGCTACATTTTGATAATAGAAAAAATAGCCAAAGAAGACAGAAACTGCCATCATGACCGATACTGTAGCCAAGACCCTTCTAACCAGTATAGAACGTTAGCTTTGCTTTCTCTGGGTGGTGGAAGGAGCAGCAATGCTCGGGAAATGAGATCAAAGAGTTGGAGCAATATTTCTCACTAGTATTCCAGTTTTCACTATCATTGTCTCTGCTCTGCAAAATGCCATAAACGCAGGTCACCACACTTGTGGCTGCACCAGGAGTGCAAGTTCTTGGCTATGGACAACAAGGTAGGATCACACATGAAGGAGAGGGGGGTCCCCACTGCTCACCCACTTTGTTTTTTCATGGCCAAGCTATGTGGAGGCTGAGCAACCAGCCATCTCTTGGGCCCTTTGCTAAATCACAACCTACTTCAACCAGGAAAACAAAGGCTTTCCCAAATGCTAATCATCTGCTTTAATTGTGGTTGTTCTGCTTCTGTTGTTCTTGGCAAAATCTTGTCCTCCCAGCAGTGCGGCTAAAATACCAGGGCGTATGCATTGCCATAGAAAACACAACCCCTTACGACTCGCACACAAAAGAAGCAAAAATTGCTGACATTCTGTTTTGCAAGGACAAATGCATTCGCCCTGGCGATGGCATATTCGCCACCGATCTCATTAAAAGTACCATGAGATTATCAGGAGAAATTAATACAAGCTGTTGCTTATCAGCTACATCATTTCGGCTCACAAAGGCCAGCCGTGCTTGTCAGTTTGCTGCTGGGGGCAAGGACAGGCGTTAACGAAGAAAGTCACATTCAATTAGAAACCATCACCGGGGCTGGCATTTGTGGTTACCCTGCCGGGATCCACTTGAAGAACAATTGCACAGCTTCTTTGGGGTCTGAGCTTGAAAGCAAGGGTCCTTTTCCACAGTGAGGGCGATCAAGTCCTTTCTCAAACGCGCCGACAGGGAGATTGAGCAGTCTGCTGGAAAAGTTGGGGAACTAAGGCTCCAGGGACTGAGCAGGCTTGAGAGACACAGAGTTGGATGCTCGCTTAAAAAGTGCCTTGGAGGGGCCGGCACCATGGCTCACTTGGTTAATCCTCCGCCTGCAGCGCCGGCATCCCATTTGGGCACCAGGTTCTGGTCCTGGTTGCTCCTCTTCCAGTCCAGCTCTCTGCTGTGGCCTGGGAAGGCAGTGGAGGATGGCCCAAGTGCTTGAGCCCCTGTGCCCATGTGGGAGACCAGGAGGAAGCACCTGGCTCCTGGCTTCAGATCGGCGCAGCTCCGGCTGTAGCGGCCATTTGGGGGGTGAACCAACGGAAGGAAGACCTTTCTCTCTCTGTGTCTCTCTCTCTCACTGTCTATAACTCTACCTGTCAAATAAAAAAAAGTTTATAAAAAATAAAATAAAAAGTGCCTTGGAAACACCCACTTACCAGAGACAGGGTTGGTTGCACCTGCAGGGTGCTGGTGATGCCTCGCTCCTGCCCTGGCACTCAGGTCCCCTCCGAACCTCTCCCCAGGTGACTGCCCCACCAGCTCTGTGCGAGGCCCCCAAATGCTGCAGCCCCTGTGCTGGCTTTAATCTAACACCCAAGATTCTCGCTGACAGCCACCACTCTGACAGCCCTGTGCTGCTTGCCAAACAGCCATTTATCAGTCTCTTACTGAGCAATGCCTCTGAGTCCCACGTGGTTAGAAGGCCTGGGAATACAGGAATGAGCAAGAGTATAAAGGAAACAGAAGTGCTTAACGGCTAAACAAATCTGTTTGGGCTTCCAGCTTTCGCATTTCAGCAATCTTGGTTGTGGGTCCTTTCTGCGTTGAATTCTTCGCCCAGTTTTCAGGAACATCCTGTTCTCCAGCTCTTCTGCACAACAGCTGTTGTATGTGCTCCCCTTAGCCTGTTCATAAAATTATAAACGTGAGCCCTATTTTAAATGCCAGCACATTCAAGGACAGCTTAGTCACAGTTAAGGGAGTTCAAGGGTAGTTCCTTTCTAAAGTATACACACAACACGCATATGAACGTCCGGAACTGTCCGCATGTCTACACCTGACTTAGAGTTGGCCTCTCTGTCCGCCGGACCACCGTATCCTGGGGGGCATGATGGCCACCTCGTGTCCCCACAGCACTCTGACTGCAGCTTCATTTTAGTCGCTGTCCCAAACAGCAGCAGCAACAAAGCAGAGTGCTGCTGTGATGAGATGACCGTGGGATCTGCTCTGGGCTCTGAATTCCGAGGTCGGTGACCGGCAGTTGTAACCCTGAATCCTGTAGCACTTCCTTGAGAGGCGGTGGGAGGGGCCCAGGCCTGGGTTGCAGGTGCAGGGGCAAATCGCCTAACTGGCAGCAGGTGTGTGTCTGAAAATCCTTTCAGGTGCCCAAGGGCGGCTCCAGATGCCTGCAGCCTCCACCAGCTGTCGGTCCTCCCCCCACCAGCCCTGGAGCCCGGCCTGCCTCTGCTGCTCTGCTGGGTTTGGGTTGTGGCCTCTTCTTGGTGCTGACTCATGCATCCAACTAAAGGCCCGACCAGAGGATCCCAGGCACTTGCCTGTGGAAATGTGCCTGTGAGTGGCCCAGGGACAGCTGGGCTCCAAGATATGTCACTGCTCTGGTGAGGAGGCCCCGGGGCCGCAGTGGTGACCCTGACAACAAAGGGACTCAAGTCGGCCTGCTGGGCTAAGCTCATCTCTGCCTTGCCTGTGACTCTTCTAAGTGGAGCCCTACTTCTGGGTCATTCCAGATCCCACAGAACAACAGGAACAGGTTCCCAGTGCCCAGCTCTGCCAGCCTCAGCAACTCCCTCTGCACTCCTAGAGGAGTGGGCCCCTGAGCCCTGTGGGGAACAGGAGGGCCAGGCTGTGCCACTTGCAGGCAGTCACGCCACAGCTTCTCAGAGCAGTCCCAGAGGAAGCAAGAACAACTCTCCTGGGCTGAAAGGACTTGGAGGCAGTCCAGGAACACAAGCTTCCGACCCTGCCTCCGGGCTTGGGCTCAGGAGACTGAGCCTCCCATCGGAGGACAGAGCTGCCAAAAACAATTCTGTGGATGCTGTTCCGGAAGACGCCTCTGCGAACCAGAAGTTTCCAGAAGCTCTTGGCAGCCCTTGTGTGGGTATGCACTGGGCTGAGTTTGTCAAAGCCCTGCTTGCAGAGGTAGAGTCAGCCCTGTCGAGACCCCCCAGCCCCAAAGGCACACATATTGGAAAGGCAGGGGATGGAGGATGTGTGCCCTCCTAGGATTGGGATGGAGTAGAGTGGTAGAACGGTGACTTTCCCCAGTGTCCTTGAAAAGCAAGCAACGGAAGCAATTGTGACGGCTATGGACAGACATCTATCCCTTCCCCATGTCTGCGGAGGCTGACAAAGAGGTGGTGTCACATCACAGCAGACGAGGCCAATGGGGCTTCATTTGGGTGGCTGCTAAGGGACGCCCTAGACAATCCTTACAACAATTAGGTAGAGCGAGAGACAAAGATACGTTTGGTTGAAGGTCACACTACTAGGTAGCATAGGGGACAGCATCTTTTCCTGTTTGCTTCTCGTGGGACAGAGGAGCAGGCTGGGCCCACGCTGCCCTTAGTTGCACACAAGTGAGTGGGATCTAAACCGCCGTGGGGTTGGATCTCAAAAGCTCTCTGGCCGTGACTCATACAGCAGCTCCTTACCTGCTGGCTCCAACTGCCAAGCTCTCTCAGCCTCACTGTGGTTTCAAATCTGAGAAAGTCGAGACAGTGAGCCTCCCTCTGGTGAACATTGTTCAGCCTCCAACCTCCCTTCTCTCCCAAGGCTCTGCCCCGGGGAGAGGAGGAAGCTTGAGCGAGGCCGTGGGCCAGAGAGCCGTGCACTGTCGCCATCACAACTCCATAGGTGTGCTGTGGTTTTGCTCAGCACCCCCATTTTAGGCTCGTGTGGTAGAAAAACCCTCCTGCCAGTAAGTAGAAAAGGCAATTTTTGTAAAAACTGAGAAACAACTTGCAGGCGAGAGCAGAAATTTCAGAAATGACTCAGAATCGTGTTTTGCTAGAAGAATGCTAATGAAAGACAGAGTGCATATTCATGAAACTGATAACACGCCCTCAGAAAGACAAGGGCTCTTCTTAGACATCTGAGCTGGAGCAAAGCACTCTGTGTCATTGACTCCAATATAATGGACTGGCTCGTTCTCCAGCGGCAAAATGTAGTTTGCAGGCACGGACCGGAGAGCAGACCATGCATCTCACTGACCGCCTGAAGGAGTTCATTCCCCTCTGCACCTGACTTGAGCCTCGGGGAGGGGCGACTCAGAAAGCCGCCAGGCTTCACCCCAGTGCATCACCTCCCACATCCACAACCCCGCAGCCGGGGCCCTCAGAAAGGTGACTTTGACGCGTCCTTACAGCCGCCAGAGGATGGGGCGTGTCCTAGATCCGCCGGCTCTTCAGCTTGTTGCCTGACCTGCAGTAAACTACCTAATTTCTGACCGCTACAGATCACTCAAGCGGCAGCGTATCTGTGACATGATGAGCTCCCTAGGGCGATTCTGTGCTCTCTGGCCGTCACACGCATCGCGAGCCGCGGTGCAGGCTCTTCGTTCTCTGTTTGGGAGACGGTGTTGACACACACCGGCAATTGATGCTGCTCTCCTTGACGGTGGCCCTGCCTCAGTCCTTCCTTCACTGCTCTAGAGGATCTCCTGCAGCCATGAATGGGAGGGGTGCATACACAGGCGAGAGAGATAGGCACAAGTCTAGAGAGAAGGCAGGTGCATTCACAGAGCCATGCCCAGAGACTGGATCAGAGGTGGCCTCCAATCCTTCCAGGCTCCAGAGAAGCAGAAGTGGCTCAGCCTCACTCAGACACACCTCTGACTTCTGCAGGTACAGCTTCTGGAAGGATCAGAGTTGGACTGCAAAAAACAGGTCTTTGGGGGCTGGCACTGTCGCATAGCAGGTTAGGCCACCGCTCACGAAGCCTGCATCCCTATGGGCACTAATTACCGTCCCTGCTGCTCCACTTCAGATCCAGCTCCCTGCTAATGGCCTAGGAAAAGCAGTGGAAGATGGCCCAAGTGCTTGGGTACCTGCCACCCATGCAATGCCACAAATGAAGCTCCTGACTCCTGGTTTTGGCCTGGCCCAGCCTTGGTCATTGCAGCCATCTGAGAAGTGAACCAGCAGATGAAGATCTCTCTTTCCCTCTCCCTCTCCCTCTCCCTCTCCCTCTCCCTCTCCCTCTCCCTCTCCCTCTCCCTCTCCCTCTCCCTCTCCCTCTCCCTCCCTCCTCCCTATCCCTCCCCCTTTCCCTCTCCTTCTCCTTCTCCCTATCTCTCTCTTTCTCTGTAACTCTTACTTTCAAATAAATAAATCTTTAAAAAAAAAACACACCTTAGGGAAAAAAAGGGGGTGGACACTGTGGCACAGCAGGTTAATCTGGCACTTGGGTGCCCACATCTCATATCAGAATGCCAGGTAAAGTCCTGGCTGCTGTGCTTCTGATTCAACTCCCTGCCAGTGCACCTATGAGGCAGCAGGTGATAGCTCAAGCATTTGAGTCTCTGCCACCCATGTGGGAGGCCTGGGTGGAGTTCCTGGCTGCTGGCTTCAGCCTTGTCCAGCCCTGACTATTGTAGGCTTGTGGAAAGTAAGGCAGCAGATCGAAGATGTCTCTTTCTCTCGATCTCTCTGTCTCTTTGTCACTATGCCCTTCAAATACATAAATAAGTAAATCTTTTGTTAAAAAAAATAAGCAACAGAAAGAGTTATCAGACTTACCCCTAATGGTAGAGCTAGAAACGTGCTAGGGGATTCCAAATCAATCCCATTAAGGTGGCATGTGCTAATGCCATTTACTAGTCAAAGTGATCAGTTTAAGTTCATAACTGATCACAAAGTTAGGATTAAGTGTCAAAGGGATCACATAAACAAGACCAGTGTCTGCTAATTATAACTGATAGAATTAAAAAGGAAAGAATGATCCAACATGGGAAGCAGGATATACAGCAAACTCATAGAATGGCAGATGCTCTAAACAGCACTCTGGCCTCAGAATCAGCCCTTAAGGCATTCAGATCTGGCTAAAAATCCCATGAGAGTATTTCAGGCATGGAAAGCCAAGGCACTGTGGCAAAAAAAAAAATGACCTAAATAAAAGATCTCTGTGAGTGAGATCCCAGTGGAAAGAATAGACCATTAAAGAAGGAGGTACCTTTCTCTGAAGGAAGGAGAGAACTTCCACTTTGATTATGTCCCTGTCTAAATAAGGTCGGAGTTTGTGAACTCAAGAGGCTCCCATTGCCTTGGCAGCTCATGACAAGAGCCTCGGGTGATCACTGAATAAGAGTGTCAGTTATTAAATCAACAACAGAAGTCACTGTGCACCTACTCCCCATGTAGGATCTCTGTCCTTAATGTGTTGAACTATGCAAATTAACAATAAAACTAGTACTCAAGCAGTACTTTATACTTTGTATATCTGTGTGGGTGCAAACTGTTGAAATCTTTACTTATTATATTCTAAGTTGATCTTCTGTATATAAAGATAATTGAAAATGAATCTTAATGAAGAATGGAATGGGAGAGGGAGGGGGAGATGGGATGGTCGCAGGTGGGAGGGAGGTTATGGGGGAAAAGCCGCTATAATCCAAAAGTTGTACTTTTGAAATTTATATTTACTAAATAAAGGTTAAGAAAAAAGAAAGAGTTATAAAGCTGAGGGTAGTGAGAAAGGGCTTAGGTATCGGGAGATTTTTAAATCACATGAATTGGATTTTTCCTTAAAATCGTGATCATGATTATGTCTCAAAGAAAACAAGACTTCTTGGGTTTTAAGAACATACACTAAAATATTTATAGATGAATGATATGATATTTAGTTTTTTCTTTAAAAAAAAAATCCAGAGAGTATCCAGGTGGGCGTATAAGCTGATCATTGTTGAAGCAATGGGATGCGTGGGAGTTCTTCGTAATATTCTGTGTTTATATGTTTGTGATTTTCTATGAGACAAAGTGAAAGAATAACTATTACAAGACATATGGGTGTCTTTCTTGGGGACAATTATCTAATATGAAACTCAGTTTCCTTGAACTCTTAAAGATGGGTTTGCATATATCGGAATCACACGGGTTTTGTCCTGCAAAAAAGAAACCACAGCCCTACCAACTTGCTTTCTCTTCTCCCCACCACGCCCCTTCTAACTCCTCACCCCTTTTCCCCTCCCCACGCCCCTTCTCTCCCGCCCCCCCATCCCTCTCCCAGTGCGCAGGCGCACTGCACACCGCCTCCCAACCGCATGGACACACACGGGCGCCAATGTATTGCCACGAAGCCGCTCCTCACTGAGCCCTGGGTGCTTCGGCCCCGTGAAACAGCCAGGCCTCCACCTTGGAGAGCACTCTTTGCAACAGTAGTTACAAAGCTTGACCGTTGCCACATCTGCAAAAACATTTTCAGAAAGAAATTACAAATGAGAATACAGAAAATACAAGACCCACATGGGACACCCCGGTATCTCTACCACCTCCCCTCCCAGGCCGACCTTCCTTCCTGGAGGGCGACACAGACAGGGGCAGAGGAGGGCAGCTGCCCTAAGGGCGAGCTGAACTCAGGTGAACGCTAGCCAGTTGCACAGAGCCGGGTGGGCGCGCTCAGTGAGGGTCTCTCCTGGGCCCACTGCTCCCTTCCCAGAGGCAAAGGCAGGGCCCTAAAACAAACAGGACAGCAGAAAGGAATCCGTTCACTGAATTAAGAAAACACTTAAACCTGTCAACTGAGTTCAAGATCAAACAGCAGAAAAGCGCTGCCTGGGATGCAGTCTGCTGCGCCATGACAGCTCACAGGTGCACAGGACAGGAGGCACCTCAGCTGGCCGTGAGAGGAGGGAGGAGTGGCCAGTGCAGGCGGAGGGGAGGGAGGGCCAAGACGAGTCCACCTGAAAGCCTCGTTGGCTGGAGGTCATGCAGGAAAAGTCTTCCGGGACATCCCCACCCACAACGCCCTCTCCCCAGGGAGCGCTGACTGCTTGAGTTACCTTGGAGGACCGCCCGTGTGAGCGCAGGCAAGAGACCTGGCTTCTCCATGCGTCAGCTTCCCCACCAACAACCCAGGAGATAATAGTGCCTGCTTGGGGAGTTGCCATGGGGGTGGGATGATTAACTGTTTGAAAAACTGATGCTGCGACGCAGTTCGCTTCCCCTACGGCCGCCGCTGCCTGCTCTCCAGAGCAGTGACCCACAGCATTCATGAAGGGTGCTGGGCTGTGCAGCCCTGGCTCCAGGAGCTCCGAACCTGGAGCCTCCACGTGGGCTCCTCTTAGAAGTCCCTGGATGAGTGTTTGGAGCGTGCCCCAGGTCGAATGCTAACCCAGCAGGTTGGGTATTCCGTACATGATGAACCAGGCCTGTATTGGCCACCTTCTGGGAATACTGTGCCGGTTCAGAGCAGGGACTCAATCACCACTCTCAGATGCAGAATGCTACTTCATTCAACACAACAACAGGTATTTCCTTCCCTAAGATCCTCCCATGCAACTTCCAGAAAGTTTTGGAAGCTAAGTGTCTCTCTCCCGACTTCAGAGTGCTTCCACGAGTGCCGTGCCCTAGACCCGGTCACTGCTGACTGGCTGCTGACCCGGCCCAGGCCACCTGGTCCCTAGGGCATCTTTGGACCCAGTAGGCTGTAGCACCTCTTCTTCTGGGAAGAGACAGGCCCGCACTAGGACGCGCTGGCGGTGAGCTGTGAGGCCTGGTGGTGTCTTGTGTGCTCAGCAGCTGTGGGATTCTGTCCCTGACAAAGGGGAGCGCTGGTGAGAGGAGGGGCAGCACGAACACTGGCATTGTCATTGAAAAGGCAGTCCAGTGAGCAAATTCTATCCTGAACCTTAAATGGGCCGGTGCTGTGCATTCAGTGTTTGGCTGCACCTCGTCTAATGGGGAATGGAACAAATGGGTCCTGAGCTGGGTGGCTCCCTCGTGGGGGTCTCTGTTCCCAGGCACTGCAAGCACAGAGCCTGGAGCCCACATCCCAGATTCAGGAACATACAGGGAGCTCCCCAGGAGGTGGCACGGGACTGTCCCTTGAAACGTATCTCAGTGCAGTCACCAAACTTTGGAGGCTGGGTGTGGAGAAGAAGACTCACTGATAAACTTGAACTTCTCTTTTTGAAGTGTAAGAAAACCTGGTAGAAATAAGTATTCTCTGTGCTAGATATTTTCCCATCTTTAATAAATCATATTTTATTATACAGTTCTATGAGCAAAATTACACAATATGCTTACCTGTACATGTGAATCTACTTTTCAAACTTCAGACATTTAATATAGTTCATACAGACCAATTTTACAGTTCATAACTACATATAACCTTACTGCATTCAGGGAAAAATCTGCATAGGGAGATTCACAGGCAGGCCACATTAGGCATCACCAGTATACTCAAAACCTAGAGCTCCCCTATGGAGCTGTCTGCCTTCATTCTGTAGATTTGGATTACTTTACAGCTTTAGTTCATTTGCTATTTTGGACGCAATGTTCTCAAGGCAATAGATGTTCCTGATGTTAGCTTGCAGAAGACCCTGCTAAGTGACAGCCGTGGCAGCTTGCAGACTTACATCTCCCACTGCATGAGGCTTCCCGCTAGAAGTCTGTGCACACGATCAAGCACCCCGTCCCTGGAACAACACAGAACATCGTATCCCACAGACAGAGCTGGCCGCTGCTCCTGGACCTGGAACAGCTAGGAGAGCTATTCTGGTTTCCACATCGTGGGAGCCCCTGCACAGCCTCCGGCTCTGCCAACATCCCTCCCAACCAGGAATCCACGCCAGGCACTGGAGGAGACAGATTCCTCCCCTCTACCCCGCCACCCCGCCACTCCACCAAGGCCCAAATTAAAGGGTTTGAAAAGCTGTGAAAACATAGAAGTCCAATCAAGAGTCCCAGAAGCATAAAAGGTAAGAAAGTCCTGTCTTCCCTGACCTCATGTGGCCTGCCTAAGTGCCATGACCCCCGTGGGGTCACCCAGGGAGTGGGCTGGCCAAGGGGAGCTGTGGGAGTGCACCCCTCCCCCTGAAACCTGAGCTAGCTGCGCGGCGGGGGTGGGGGGAACCCCCTACATGCAGCCGCTCGCCACACCCTTACAGCTCTGGGAAGGGAATGAGAGAATTTTTCTCCTGCTCTGGTCTCAGTGAACTCCAGGAAGAGGGGACACACAGAGGTAGGATGAGAAGTGTGAGGTGAGCAGTGAGCTTTTAGACCAGTGGTTAAGATGCCCACATCCCATATCAGAGTACTTGGGTCTGATTCCTACTTCCAGCTTCCTGCCAATTCAGACCCCGGGAGGCAGCAACAGTGGTTCAAGGAGTTGTGTCCCTGACACCCATGTAAGAGACCTGGATTGAGTTCCTGGTTCCCAGATTCAGCCCTGGCCCAGCCCTGGTCATTGCAGGCTCTGGGGAGTGAAGCAGCAGATAGGAGATATCTCTCTCTCTCTCTCCATCTCTCTGCCTCTCAAATAAATACTAAATAAATAAACAACTATGACATCAAATCAATTCACCTCTATAAAAGTGGTTTCCGAGAAGGGGAGGTTAGGAACCAGGCCTGGAGCCGCACGTGTTGGGTTGGGGAGTCCCAGCCCAGCCACTTAAACACTGTGCAACCCTGGGCAGGCTGTTGTGTGTGACTCCATGCCTCCATTTCTTTATCTGAAAAATGGGAGTAAGATTCAAACAGCATGGACCACAGAAGTATGAAGAAGGGAGTGAATTTACATACAGACTGAGTATTCCTTATCTGACCTTAGGACCAGAAATCTTCCAGGTTTTGGATATTTTTCTGATGTGGGAACAATTGCATATACAAACTAAAATATCTTGGGGTTGGGACCCAAGGCTAAATGAGAATTCATTTATAGTCCAAATGTACCTGATGCAATACAATATTTTTAGTAATTTTGCACATAAACAAAGTTTCATGGCTTGGGAACTTTCCACTTGTGGCATCATATTCAAAACGTTTTAGGCTTTGGATTTTCAGATTAGTGATATCCAACCTGCATAGTGCTTAGAACAACAAAAGACAGGCAGTAAGCGATCAAAACCTTGAGCTATTCTTAGCAGATCAAAGGACTTGCCAGTGCCTCTTGTTTATTTTTGTCAGAAGACGAAGCAGATCTTTTCTGTCTATTCCTACCTGGTATCAAAGGCCCTTGGTTTCTTGGGGTTTACAGTAATAAACTTACAACCCCAGTAGTTTCTTCTGATGTCACCATTTCTGTCAAGGTTCCTGCCGAGCACCGTCTCCAGTGTCCAGACAGACACCTGCCAGGGCTCTGGCCTCATTAGAGGCCAAATCAATGGAGCCAGCTTGAACGTGGACTGGGAACCTCCAAATCCATGAGCTAAGTAGGCCTTTTCTCTTTATAAAGTTAGTGCCCCAGGTTTTTCCTTGCAGTAACAAAAAGCTAATACAATATTTTACGGAGAAGGAACGTCAGAAAAAACTAATCCTTTCAGTGGGATGTTCTGTCCTTTGCCTTTAAGATTCTGAACTGTACTTATGGGCGCCGGTTTAGTGGGGCCGGTGCCATGGCTCACTTGGTTAGTCCTCCACCTGCGGCACTGGCATCCAATATGGGCACCGGGTTCTAGTCCCGACTGCTCCTCTTCCAGTCCAGCTCTCTGCTGTGGCCTGGGAAGGCAGTGGAGCATGACCCAAGTCCTTGGGCCCCTGTACCCGCATGGGAGACCAGGAAGAAGCACCTGGCTCCTGGCTTCAGACCGGCGCAGCTCCAGCCGTGTTGGCCTTTTGGGGAGTGAACCAGTGGAAGAAAGGCCTTTCTCTCTGTCTCTCTCTCTCACTGTCTATAACTCTACCTGTCAAATAAAAAAAAAGCATTCATGGCAAAGAGAAGAGAGTAGGAAGCTGTCATTTCTAATGACACAGCCCAGCAAAAAGATTGATAATAAAAATGTTTAAGAAGCAAATACACCTATGTGCACACTGAAATGCTAAGACGTATTTGAGAATTTGAAAGGCAACATTACAGAGAGTCAGAGGCAACATTACAGAGAGAGAGAGAGGGAGAGACAGGTCTTCCATCTGCTTGTTCATTCCCCAGATGTCTGCAACAGCCAGAGCTGTGCTGATCCAAAACCAGGAGCTTCTTCTGGGTCTCCTACATGGGTACAGGGGCCCAAGGAGTTGGACTGCCTTCTACTGCTTTCCCAGGCCATAGCAGAGAGCTGGATCAGAAGTAGAGCAGCCAGACTCAAACCGGCGCCCATATGGGATGCCAGCACTGTAGGTGGCAGCTTTACCCACTATGCCACAGTGCTGGCATCAGTGCCACCCTTTCTTTTGTTATCTGCGGATGAGCACATCAGAATGGGGAGAAATAGGTTTTGAGAAATATCTAACACACATTTTAAATTTATTTATTGTATTATTTATTTGAAAGTCAATGAGAGAGAAAGAGAGTGAGCGAGCACTCCCATCCTTTGGTTCACTTCCCAAATGCTCAGGACTGGGGTCGAGTCAGGCAGAAGGTGTGAGCCAGGAGCTCACCCTGGGTTTCCCACGTAACGCACTTCAGAACCAAAGAGAAACTAGGCTACGAGCAAGAGAAGCAGCAGCAGCAAGAAACACACAGCTGTGTCTCAAGAGAGACGTGGCACTCCCACCCGTTAGGGCACATATGGAAAATACCAGGAGACTTCCAAAGGGTCCTGGAAAAATGGAACTTAAAGTTAAGTTTATTTTGATGCAACAATATTTGGACATCTACACATACTCCTCTCATAATCTACTTTTCCCATGAGCTTTTGGGAAATCCCTCCTGTCCCTAAGAGATTAACTGTGCACACACAGGCCTTGCAGGCCTCAGGGAAGCAGGGAGAGTCCTGCTTCTGACTCCTGCCTTGGTCTTTCTGAGTGGACAAAGCACCCTGTCTCCTTCTCTCCATCACCCATCTCTGCATGAACAAAAGCCACGCCAGTCTGCTGTCAGCAGCCTTTCTCTGCTCGGCCGCCACACAGGACGCTGTAGCTAAACGCAGCCTCCAACGGGGCCTCCGACTTGCACCCTGCAAATCTGTCTGTTTGTCCACTTCGCCTCCATTTGACCTTCCATGAGGACTTACTGTGGGCACAGCTCTGTGCCTGGCTCTGTGAGAATCCTGACGGAGTAAGACAGAAGAGCCGTCTTCCACGTACACACACATAAAGACCGAATAGAAGCTGTATTAGGAATATTAGCAAAACCCAGTTTAGTCAGGGAGAAGGGTGCAGGGAATCAAGGGCCTGCCTTTCTTGGATCCCACATATTTACCCTTAACAAAGTCCATCTGGCTTTGGGCACAGGAAAAATCTGAGATTTTGCCTCTGGGTAGGCCCCTGCTCCACTCCTGGGTGAGTGCGTGTTAAAACGCTGGCCACGTGACGGCTATAGCACACGTGGGCTGCGGTTCCTATTCCACTGTCTCAGGTGCATTAGAGAAAGCAGGTGACTGGGATGACACTGCTCAAGTCATCAGGAGGGACAGGCCCACGTTCCACTCCAACCGAAGTGAAGTCAATTCGAGGAGGCCCTGTAGGCACTCCCTGCCAGGCTGATGAACTGTGGAACACGAGGTGCGGGCTGCCTCTCGGTGGAGGCTAACAAAGCACCACTGCGTTTTCTTTGGCGTTGGGGAGCATTTGCCCAGCCCAACAGGAGATTTCAGTGGGCGGCATCGAGAGAAAGGACACTGGGCTGTGCGGCCAGAGGACCTCGGCTTCTCAGGCTGCATAGATCACAATAATGTAGAATTTTCTGAACAAGGAGCTGGAGGAGAGGAGCTGGCTGGCTCCAAACACAAAGGAAAGATAAGAAAATGGAAAGTCTGGTTGTCTGATTTGGTAAGTGCATGCTGTGTGTGTACGTTAAAATACTGCACTTTCTCCAAAAACTACAAAAGTATGCATCAAAAGCTATTTAACTTTTATTTAATAGGTATTTTCATTTTTATTTGAAAAGCAGAGAGACAAGAGACACAGATGCAGTGGGAGAGTTTCCATCTGTTGGTTCACTCCCCAGATGCTGGGCTGAGGCAAGTTGAAGCCAGGAACCTGGGACTCAATCCAAGGCCCCCATATGGGGTCATTATTTACTGTCTCCCAAGGTGTACATTAGCAGGAAGGTGCTATCAGAAGCAGAGCCAGGTCTTGAACCCAGGCATTCCAATATGGAATGGGGCATCCCAAGTAGCATCTTAACCACATGCCACACACCCAGCCCCCAAATGTTTTTTTAAATAAGAAAAATAGAATATATCAAGTCTCTGAGAATAAATGTGCAAAACCCCTAAAAGGAATGGTACCAAACTTTATTAAGAGATATTAAAGAAGATCTAAAGAGACAAATATATCAAGTTTCTGGATAACACAACTTAGCATTGCAATTTGATCTATATATCTAGTGCAATTCCTATCAAATTCCCAGTAAATTTTTAATAGAACCTGAAAACATGATTCTAAACTTATTTGAAATGTTTCTGAAAAAGAAGTGAGCAGGAACTTACCATCAGATATCTACTTTTAGGAAACTGACTAAAACTTTGCAGTATTGGTGAATGAACAGAAAAACAGACTATGAAATACAAATGAGATCCCAGAAAATGACCCATAGGTTAATGAATTTTGGTATATGACAGAGGATAATGGAGGCAGGTGAGGAGAAGAAATGATATATGAATAAATAGATGTGGAAAAATAATTATGCATATTAGAAAAAATGAACTGCATGCATAAGGGCTAGAGTTGTAGCACCGCTGGTTAAGCCACCACTTGCAACACCAGCATCCGGTATTGGAGTGCCAGCTGGAGTTCCAGCTGCTCCACTTCCAATCCAGCTTCCTGCTAATGCACCTGGGAAGGCAGCAGAAGATGGCCCAAGTGCTTGGACCCCTGCCACCCATGTGGGAGACCAGGAGGAAGTTCCTGGCTCCTGGCCTCTGTCTGGCCAGGACCTGGCTGTCATGATCAGCCAGAAAATAAACCAGCCATTGGAATCTCTCTCTCTCTCTCTCTCTCTCTCTCTCTCTCTCCCCCCCCCCCTCTTTCTTTCTCTCTCTCTTTACCTCTCCCCTCCCTCATCACTCAGCCTTTCAAATAAAATGAATAAATCTTTTAAAAGGAACTATGTGAAAATCCCAAGTAGACTGAAGACACAAAAGTCAGAAACAAACTTTAAAATTCATAGTAAATAATACAGATGACTATATTTTGTATCTTGTCCCCAAAGTTCGTTTTTTAACCAACAGATAATTTTTGACTATAAAATGAAGAATTTCAACTGTATTAAAATCAAGAGCTTTTACTCACCAAGAGATGCCTCTAAAAAGTGAAAAGGCAAGATTGAAACTGGAATGAGACATTCATAATATCAACCACAAAGGTTCAATACCAAGAGAATGTATAGAACTTCTACAAATCAATTTTGTGAAAAGACATACAAATGACCCAATATAAGAATGGGGAAACAACCACTGTTTAGTCTCATGTTTTCTGCTCTAACAGGAGAATGAGTAGCTTACTATGAACATAAATTTGTTTGCTTCACACTTGTAGAGGTCAAGAAGTCCAGGCCATGCTATCAATGTCTGGGCCATCCCATGGTGGAAGGCAGAGAGGCAGGGCAGGGCAAACAGGAGAGAGCAGACTCACAGCCCAGACCTTTGATAATTAGCATTCAGCCATTCAGGAGGGTGGAGCACGCAAGAGCCAAATGCCCCCCCCTAAGTCCACCTCCCAGCACTGCTGCTTTGGAAATTAAACTTCCAATACATGCTTTTTGGGGGACACATGGCAAACTCCAGGGATTCGTGAGGAAACCTGTAAATCAAGTCATATTGAAATAACCCTTAGTTGAGGCCAGCACTGTGGCATAGAAGGCTAAGCTTCCACCTGTGACAAAAGCATCCCATGTGGGCGCCAGTTCAAGTCCTGGCTGCTCCACTTCTGATCCAGCTCCCTGCTAATGCACCTGGGAAGGCATTGGAGGATGGTCCAAGTGCTTGGGCCCCTGAACCCATGTGGGAGACCTGGATGCTGGCCCAGCTCCAGCTGTTGTGGCCATTTGGGGAGTGAACCAGCAGATGGAAGATCTTTCTCTGTCTCCATCTCTCTCTCTCTTATCTTCTCTCTCTGCCTTTCAAATAAATAAATAAATCTTAAAAAAAAAAAAAAAAGAAAGAACCACTTGTCAGCAAAATGTAAAAACCCCAACACTACTACAGAGGATGAAGCTCTTGGCATTGTAGTTTGGCACCCAGTCTTTAAAAAAATGGTTTGGTGTTGTCTTCTAAAATTGAACTTCCACACCTTTTCTGCCAGCATTCCTTTTCAAGATCCATACCTGAGAGAAACCCTTAAACTTGTATAAGGGCCGATGTGCACAGTTAGGATTGTAGCCCCAAGGAGGAGTCTGGGCCAGGCCCCTTCCCATATCCCCCTTGGAAAGATGGGTGACTACAGCATGGTGTGCTCATGCACTATTGTGCCGGAGTCAGAACAAATGAACTACAGGGACACAGCACTACGGATGGGTCTCAGCTGTACAGCAGTCAGTGAAAACAGAAAAAGTTCCCAAAACACACATGTAGCTATGCCATATTTATAAAGTGAAAAGCAATTAAGACACAAATGTACAGACTTTCTAGAAACGCATACAGAAGCATACAACCTAATAAAAATGGAATCAATGGCATTAGGAAAACAGGGCTGAATGTGGCGGGGTGCCCAGGAGTGGGGCGAAGGAGTGAATGAGATCTTGGGGACCAGAGGGTAAGAGGTAGGCTGCCATTCTAGATCTGGCCTACATTTTGGGCAGGGATCCATGGCTGCTTGTTACATTACTGAAAAGAACTAATTGCATAATTAAATAAATGCAAACAGAGTCACACCCAGACCAATGGCAGAGACTGTGATGATTCATCTAATTTTTTTTTTTTTTTTTTTGAAAGTCAGAGTTACAGAGAGAAGACAGGCAGAGAGAGAGAGAGGTCTTCCATCCGATGGTTCACTCCCCAACTGGCCGAAACGGCCAGAGCTGTGCCAATCTGAAGCCAGGAGCCAGGAGCTTCTTCTGGGTCTCCCATGTGGGTGCAGGGGCCCAAGGACTTGGCCATCTTGTACTGCTCTCCCAGGCCACAGCAGAGAGCTGGATCAGAAGAGGAGCAGCCGGGACCAGAACTGGTGCCCACATGGGATGCTGGTGCTTCAGGCTAGAGCGTTAACCCGCTGTGCCACAGCGTCGGCCCCTCATCTAATTCTTGAGCTCTGAGGAACTGGGGAGAGGAGGACCATTGCTATCTCCATGTAACAGGCAAAGGGAACTGAGGCGCAGGCTGGTTGAGCAATTTGCCCCCGGGCCGCACAGCTGTACACAGTGGAGCTGGGACCCAAAGTCCGGGCCTCGATTACACCCACAGAATCAGGAGGCAGCCGTGAGGTCATGGGTTTGCAGGTGGCCTCTTGACTGGAAAATTCTGTGGGCTCCACCATGGGGCTGTCCCGCTTGAATCCTGAATCATTTATTCCCACGGCAGTTCTTGAGCTTGCTCCTTTGCCATCACAATCTGGAAGGCCTGGAACACTCCCATGAGCTGAGCCCTCCCACACCGTCTCTCTCTCTCTCTCAAAGTATTTTCTGGCACCTTTTCAAATCATTTTCATAATCTTTTTGGGCAGTTTCATTTTCTAGACCTGTTACTTCAGAACTCATTCATAGGGAACCTATGAAAGAAATTCTGCTCAACACTGACTAAGCAGATGAGTAAGTCTTTATTTTAATAGCACCATGTAGGAGGTTACTTTATAAATGAGTGGGGAGGGGAGGGAGGCAGGCTTGCCAACTGCCCACAGACGGCAGCTAAGTGTGTAAAAGCGTGGTAACAAGGCGCTACTCTTTTAAGTCTCAGGGTAACCTCTGGCTTGTAGTATCTTGTGCAAAACGTAAAAGTCAAAGAATAAGTTTTTCCCTCGCACTTGCTACCCATGACTGGTGACTGATGGGTTGGAAACGCCGGGACCACCCATGCAAGCGCAGGTTTAGCAGCGTCTCCTCCGTCTCAAATGCTGGTGCGATCAGTATTCTCAGCTGGGGTGTGTGTGTGTGCGGGGGGGGGGGGGGGGGTGCTGGCTGGCCTGAGCGGAAGCATCACTATTGGTGTTGCTCTGAGCGGCTGGATTCCTTAGGCAACGTCACTCTCAGAGAGACTGGGCCACGATGAGACTGCCTGTGGTGATGGGGATGTGTTAGCTGTGTGCTCTCTGTCCCCAGCTTACACGCCCCGTCTTTTCACTGTCACCAATGTGACATCACCTCTAGAAGGCAGTGTCCGGTAGGGATGCTTGATGTGGCCCTCCCGGAGTTGGGTGGACTCCCTCACCCCCGACCCCGTGGAAGTCAGGGCTCCCTTTGTAGCCTCGGGAAGTGTCTCCTGGTCCCTTTAGCAGAAGGCAGCTGCCTTGAGTCTTTCACAACGCTGGGGCAGGGCCTGGGTTGTCCCCTCCCCTCCCTGAAGTATGCCCAGCGGGTGTCTGTGGTCAGTGTCCCCGGACAGAGGACTGACTCGCAGGGCCAGGCCACTTTGCCATAGCTTCAGTATCCACCTGTCTCCTGGGGTCCCCGGGCACAGGGACACAAACACCACAGAGCGCGAGCTCATCAGCTTCTTCCAGGCAGTGGGTGGTCTGACAGCCAGGCTGTCCCAAGCCTCCTGAGTGGTCCCACAGTTCCAGTGCCAGAGTGGCTACCAAGCCTCTTCCAGGGCCCTCCCCGCAGGACCGATTGTGTGGTGGGGGTGGGAGGTCGCATCTGCACCCTTCTCGCCTCCTGTCCCTTTCAGTCCCTGAACTCCTGCAGGTGGGCACACCAGGAGCTGATGGGTGTGGGAGGCAGCGAGGGAGGGGACACTCACAGCCTGGAGCAGCCTCTTGTATCGAGACTCACCCCCATTCAGAGATGCTGAGCCCTTCTACCAGGAACTGCAGATCTGTGTCTCCCACAGGCTCTGTGTGGAAGCCCAAGCCTCTGTGTGATGACCTCTGGAGGTTAATTAGGCTTGCATCACAGTCATTGGGGTGGGGGCCTCTTGATGGGAGTAGTGCCTCATGGGAAGAGACCAGAGCTCTCCTGTCTTCACCAAGTGGGGACACAGAGAGAAGGCAGCCATGTGCACACCAGGCAGAGGACCCTCTTCAGAGCCCTCAGCACCCTGCACCCTGGGCTTGCAGCCTCCAGAGTTGCAAGAACTCAGTGCTGGCTGACGGTGTTTTGTTAGGGCAGCCCCAGTGGACTAACTAAGATGGCCCATGTTCCATGCTCCTGAAAGAGGCTGTGAGCTCGGGCACTCAGGGCAGACAGGCACTCACCACCCAGAGCCCATCACTGTGAAACCCACAAGGACAGCTGGGGTGGACCACCCAGATGGGGACTGTCCACTGACCTCCTTGCTTGCTTTAAAAATAATCTATTTATTTTATTTATTTGAAAGGCAGAGAGAGAGAGAGAGAGAGAGAGAGAGAGAGAGAGAAACTTCCATCCTCTGACTCACTCCCCAGAAGGCTTAAACGGCCAGGGCTGGGCTAGGAGCTTGAGCCATCTTCCTATTTTCCCAGGCCATTAGCAGGGAGCTGAGTTGGAAGTGGAGCAGCCTGGTTTCGAACCGGTGCCCCTATTGGATGCCGGCGTCACAGGCAGTGGCTTAACCCCCTACGCCACGATGCTGGTCCCCAAAATAATCCTTTAGTACCATCTTCCACTAACGTCTTGGCATGCCCTCCTAATTCCACCATGCAGACGCACGGTAAACAACCTGAAGAGCACAGGGAATAGTAGCGCACAGGAATGTTTAGGTGTATTTTTGGTCTGGATTTGTTGGTTGTTTGCATTTTATTTATTTCTATTTGAGCGGCGGAAAGAGCCCCCATCTGCTAGTTCCCTCCCTCAAATGCCCTCAAAGGCCAGGGCTGAGCCAGCAGAATCTGGGAGCAGAGGATGCAATCCAGGTCTCCCAGGCGGGTAGCAGGGCACCCAGGCACCTAAGCCGTCAACACTGCTTCCCAGGGTGCGCATTAGCAGGACGTAGGCGTGGAGCCAGGAATGAAACCAGATTCTCCGTGGTGGCACACGTCTGTCTTAACCGCGAGGCTAAACACTTACTCTAGAGATTGTCTCTTAGATATCCACTATCTCTTGTTATGGACTTTGTTTACTTGGAAGCCTGGATAATCCTTACTAAGGGCTGTGTTCACAACCAGCTTGCAGGCTTCCTGGAGACCTGACAGTCCGCTCTGCTGAGCCAGTGCTGGCCACTCCAGCCCCTCTGCAGCCCATCTGCTGAGGAGTGAAGGGGTGTGACCACGCCCAGCAGAGCTGGCCACACCCAGCGTTTCAGGCACGTGGGCTCCATGTGGCGCAGACCTCAGGACCTCCAAAAGGAAGCAGGCTCTGAGCGTGTCTGGGAAATGCTGCGTGCCCTTGATCCCAGCACAGACTTCCCGTTCCCACGTACGCCTGAGAAAGGAAGCACGCTGGCCGGCCAGGGGTCCCTGGGGGAACTTGAGGGATGTCCCTACAAAGGCCATGAGAGAATCTGGCTCTGGGAACGAACACACCGGCAGGGCAGCAGCTAGAGCACACGACGCAGGGCTGGGGGAGCTACAGCGCCGCCCCGAAAGGCCCAGGAGGAGGCAGCGCCTCTCAGAGAGCTGCCCGCTGGACTCCCAGCCCCGAGCAAGAGGCTCCTCTGGAATTTCCAAAGGCTGGAAATGTTGGGTTGTGGGTGGGGAGACGTGGGAAGCGAGAAGTGAGGAATAAGTTGGCAGCCCTGGAGCCCCGCATCCCATCTTCATGGCTCTGAATGTTCCCGAAGAGGACTCCCCATCTTTATGGCCCAGGAAGGCCCAGGCTCCTCTCCTGTGTAGCAGGCTGCTTCACACATGCCTCCCGCCAGTGCAGGCATAGGCCACTTGCAATCTAAAGAGAACCCACGGGGCTGGCGCTGTGGTGCTGCGGGTAAAGCCACCACCTGAGGCGGAGCCATCCCAACGGGCACCCACTCGAGACCCAGCTGCTCCACTCCCAATCCAGCTCTCTGCTAATGCACCTGGGAAAAGCAGTAAAGGATGGCCCAAGTGCTTGAGCCCCTTGCACCCACGTGCGAGACCTGGGTGAAGCTTCTGGCTCCTGGCTTTGGTTTGGCTCGGCCCTGGCTGTTGTGGCCACCTGGGGAGTGAACCAGTGGGTGGTATATCAAGGCTGAGAGAGGTGCTGAGATCTGGGAAAGATCTCTCAAGCCGGGCAGAGGTTGAACTGTGGCCTGCTCTTGCCCATGGGCTGCTGGGGAATTTACAGGAATAGGAGGGGTCTGGGTGAGGATGTCTCGGAGAATGTATGTGCCTCACACCTTTGCAGCCACCACCAGCAAAGAGAGTCTGGGACAAGCAGCACATGGCCCTGGGAAACAAGAGGGGCACTGGGGACAGCACCAGGCACCCCATTGAGGTTGATTCCAGATAAACAAAAAATCATGCTTAGTGGAAGCATGTCCCAAATATTCCACGTGACATGTTCATGTTACAGTATTATTCATTGTTTATCTGGTATTCAAATCTAACTGAAGACCCTGTTTTCGTTTGTTTGTTGCTAAATCTGATAACCCTCAAAATAGGCCTATTCTATCCCCTTATCGTGTCTGTTGGAATCAGAGCCACCACTCTTCCCTCAAAGGCTAGCCAAAGCTTTGCCCATGGAGTAGCAGTTAAAGCTGCCGCCTATGACACTGGCATCCCATGTGGGCACCAGTTCGAGTCCCAGCTGCTCCCCTTCAGATCCACCTCCCTGCTAATGCACCTGGGAAAGCAGTAGAAGATGGCCCAGGTGCTTGGGCCCCTGCACCCATGCGGGAGACCCAGAAGAAGCTCCTGGATCCTGGCTTCGGCCTGGCCCAGCCCTGGTGGTTGTTGGCCATTTGGGGAGTGAACCAGTAGATGGAAGCTCTCTCTCCCTGAATCTTCTTCCTCTTTCTCTCTGTAGCTCTCTCTGCCTTTCAAAATAAACAAGGTAAATCTTTAAGGAAAAAAGAAAGCTTTCACAGTGCAGTTCGCCTCGTGGAGTCTGTGCCACCTCTCACGTCCCTAGGTACACAGTTCAGGTCATAGCTCAGGACAGGCCCCAGGAAAGCCAGCATCAGTGCCAGGTGCCTTCCTCCAAGTGTCCCCAGGCCCATGAGTTTGGGATTATTGTCGAGACAAGAGAACTGTACTCCAAGGACAAAACCAAGGCAAGATAAGATTTTAAAGTCATTTCTACTTTGTTTTACTCTTAGATCAGCTGTAAAATGTGGAAGGAACATAATAAGCAAAAAGGAAGGCTGAGTCAAGAAGGCTGCAGGTTGAATATGGTTTGGCACCTGAACTCATGCAGATGCTTAAACACAGAGTCATGTTCATGGCATCCAATGATGGTGTTTGGGGAGCGGGCCCAGTAGGAGGTCCTCAGACTATTGAGGGCACTTGTGCTTGGAAAGGAGTGCTCAGATGTTGCAGGCTGTGAAAGCCTGGCTTTGGGCTCAACCGCTCTCTCTGTTTCCTGACTCGCCACGTGACCCTTCCTGCACACACCGCTTGGCATTACCATCCACAGACCTCACTGGATGCCAATCTTGGACTTGAATGTCAAAAACAAAATTGTGAGCTAAAGATACCTTTTCTCCCTCTTTTTAAAAGATTTTATTTATTTATTTGAAAGTCAGAGTTACACAGAGAGAGGAGAGGCAGAGAGAGAGAGAGAGAGAGAGAGAGAGAGAGAGAGAGAGAGAGAGTTCTTCTATCCGCTGGTTCACTACCCAGATAGCCACAACAGCTGGAGCTACACTGATCTGAAGCCAGGAGCCAGGAGCTTCTTCCAGGTCTCCCATGTGGGTACAGGGACCCAAGCACTTGGTCCATCTTCTACTGCTTTCCCAGCCATAGCAGAGAGCTGGATGGGAAGTGAAACAGCCGGAACTCGAACCAGCATCCATATGGGATGCTGCCACTGGAGTCTGTGGCTTTACCTGCTATGCCACAGCGCCAGCCCCACCTTTTCTCTTTATAGAGGTAGTTGCTTCAGGAACTTTGTGGTAGTTTAAAAAAAAACACTGACTAGTTCAGTAGTTCAGGGTCTATCTGCTTGAATTTTGTGTTCAAGTTGGCTTCTGTGACCTCTTTTGGCTGTTAGACCAGAGCCACAGGTGAGTGCAGGATAAAGCCTGTTTTTCTTGAGCTCATTTTCTGGAGAAAGTAGCCCTCTGGGCTTCTTGCCTTTGCAGTTGGTCCTTCCCTGGCCTCTCCTGCTCTCTCCTAGCAGGCGGCTCTGGTGCACTCATGGCAGGTGTCCCTCCCTGGCCCACCTGGTCACATGAACGTGCATTCCCTCTCTCACTTTCCATAAGTCCTGCTCTCCTTGGAGTTCCTCACCTATGCCTGTGCTTGGAAGGCTCGTCTCTCTGGGGGCAAGCACTTGGAACACAACTTGAGATGCATCGGCCCACAGGAATCCCTCGAGTGTGGCACTGTCCTCACACAGCTGCCCAGAGCAGAAGAGCAATCTGAGGTCACCCTTCCCCTGGAAGCAACACCTACCACTTCCTTGTGTTCTTCTCCTTCAGCCGGACTGGACTTGGGCTTCTACCACCTTTATCACATTTGGTTGAATTCTTGGTTGAAGCTGAGTTTGCTTCGGATGCACGATAGCTTATCTGCTTGGGAAAAAGCGCAGAGCTCCGCAAGACAGGACGTTTTCCAAAGCACTCCCTCAGCAGATGCAGCCAGGCCTCCTAAGTTGGCCGCGCCTTCCTCCTTTACAAAAGGCAGCCCGAGTTTACCACTTGCTCTCAGTGTGTCAATTCTCTTCCCCGCAGCTCTCCCGAAAGCATCTGACCTCAGCAGTCAATACAGCTCTCTGTGGCGGCTGCTGCAGCTGCTGATCCGGGCAGTGTCTAACCTGTGGTCCTTGATGACTCCTGCCAATGCAATCCCCCGTTGGTGTACATGTGAAGTCACAGGTGAGTGCCCAGTATGTCTGGGTGAGGTCCGGGGGGTCAGCAGTGCTTGCTGACTCTGAACTTGATGCAAGAGAAATTCCACCCCGGGTCTGCGCCAGCTTTGCCTCCTTTGTATTTGAAATAAGACCATTGTATCTTATCTGGGGAAGGTCTCAGCTCTCCCTTCCAGATCTTTAATGTCCTCTTGGGGTTTTCCAGATGTTGCAACAGACGGCAAGGAAGGGCACCGGCTTTCCCATGGAGCGCTTGGTCCTAAAGTTTTCCGCCGTGTTCGCCGTGTTCACGTGTGTTGGAGATGGAGTCCTTCTTGTTTGGAGTGGTTTTGCTTGGACTCCACCATGGAAATGGCCTTTGTGTGGCGCCGGGACTCATGGCAGCAGTCAGCACCCACATGCTGGGTCCCTTTGTGAAACGACGGGGGGACTGTTGTGCCCATGCACCTGAGCTGCCTGAGTGCATCTTCCCCTCGTCTTCCCTTGGCATTCTGGCTCGTCGGTCTCCCTTCTGCCCTGAAACACAATGATTCTGTCGTCACCTCAGGGCCTTTGCACTTGTCAGTCCTGTACAAGAAAGCTCTTCTCAGGATCTCCACAGTGTAGCAGTGCCTCATCACTCAGGCCTCATCCCCTACACACACACACACACACACACTCACACACACACTCACACACATACACACACTCTCACACACACACTCACACACACACATTCTCTCACACACACATACACACACACATACACACTCTCTTACACACACTCACACTCACACACACTCACACACATACACACACTCACACACACTCTCACACACTCACATACACTCACACACTCACACTCACACACACACTCACACACATACACACACACTCTTACACACACTCACACACACTCACACACATACACACTCTCACACACTCTCTCACACACACACACTCACATACACTCACACACTCACACTCACACACACACACACATACACACACTCTCACACACACACACTCACACACACATTCTCTCTCACACACACACATACACACACACACATACACACACTCTCTTACACACACTCACACTCACTCACACACATACACACACTCACACACACACTCTCTCACACACACACACACACACTCAAGGCCCAGTGCTCTACCTTGATTCTTTTGTAGTGGTGATGGGTGCTTTGGTAGCTCCCATCAAAATGAAAGTTCCCCTCCCCTTGCATGTAGTGTTGAGTGCTCAGTATCTCTCTCCCTGGTAGGATTTTAGCTCTATTCAGGCAGGAATCTTGACTATTCCTTGCAGTCACGTGCCCATTGCAATGCACAACACATACAAGCACTGTGTAAATATTTGCTCAAACGAATTGTGTTGAATTCAAGTGAGGGATTTCAAAGGAAATCAATAAAGCTATTAAAGGTTGACTATATGTTTGGTCTGAGGGGCCACACAACCGGAACGAAGCCATTAAAATAAATGCCTTGAAATGAATGCCTCTTAACTTGGGATAGAAAGGAACATCCTACAAAAGCCACACTCAACAACGGAAGGATGGAAGGGCCAGCGCTGTGGCAGAGTAGGCTAAGCCACCGTCCACAGTGCCGGCATCCCGTATGGGCACCAGTTCAAGTCCCGGCTGCTCCTCTTCCAATCCAGCTCCCTGCTATGGCCTGGGAAAGCAGTAGAAGATGGCCCGAGTCCTTGGGCCCCTGCACCCACATGGGAGACCTGGAAGAAGCTCCTGGCTCCTGGCTTCGGATCAGCGCAGTTCTAGCTATTGTGGCCATCTGGGGAGTGAACCAGTGGATGGAAGACCTCTCTCTCTCTCACTCTCACTCTCTCTATCTTTCCTTCTCTCTGTGTGTAACTCTGCCTTTCAAATAAATAAATAAATCTTTTAAAAACTGACCATTGTTATTTTTAAAAAGTCTATGAAATCATTAGCAGTAGAGGGAACATGACAGATCTGGCAGTGCTGGTTGGGTTGACCAGATGTGCCCCTGACCAAAGAGATAAAGGTGGAGGTACACACAGACACAGACAGAGATAAATGGGCAGTCCACTTGGAGAGCTGAAGGGAGGTGCAGAGGATTAGAATCTGAGTGGCAAAACTGTACCACTGAGACCTCTGAGAGGCAGCAAAGGTGTGTACACAGCATGTGCTCCAGGAAGAAATTAATTAGCACATGTGGATGAAGAAATGTTTATTGGTAGGGAAAAGACTGGGCCGGAAGTGTTGATACATTGTCATTAAAGACCTAGTTCTCACAGGGCATGGAAATGCTGAATCTACAGACGATTAAAAGGAAGCAGCGCAACCCAACGATGATAGTGCACCAGGAATCAGGGGCCACAGCTACTGCAGTTTCATGCACCTCAGGTCTGATTTGCAAAATAAAGTGATTGGCAGAATATATCAGAAAAGACTCATTGCATTTATTTGAAAGACAGAGTTAGAGAGAGGGACAGAGAGACAGTGAGATCATCCATCTGCTGGTTCCTGCCCCAAATGGCAGCAATGGCCAGCGCTGGACCAGGCAGAAGCCAGGAGCAGACAACTCCATCCTGGTCTCCCATGTGGGTGCAGGGGCCCGAGGACTTGGGCCGTCTTCCACTGCTTTCCCAGGTGCATTAGCAGGAAGCTGGATCAGAAGTAGAGCAGCCAGGACTCAAAACAGTGCTCTAATATGGGATACCAGTGTCCCAGGTGGCAGCGTACCCCGCTACACAATAGCACCAGCCCCCAAGATTTATTTATTGGCCAGCGCCATGGCTCGCTTGGCTAATCCTCTGCCTGCATCGCCAGCACCCTGGGTTCTAGTCCCAGTTGCTCCTCTTCCAGTCCAGCTCTCTGCTGTGGCCCAGAAGGGCAGCGGAGGATGGCCCAAGTGCTTGGGTCCCTGCACCCACATGGGAGACCAAGAGGAAGTACCCAGCTCCTGGCCTCAGATCGGTGCAGCGCTGGCCATAGCGGCCATTAGGGGAGTGAACCAACGGAAGGAAGACCTTTCTCTCTGTCTCTCTCTGTTTATAACTCTCTCTCTCTGTCTCCCTCACTGTCTAACTCTGCCTGGCAAAAAATAAAAACAAAACAAAAAAAAAGATTTATTTGAGAGGCAGAGTTAGAGAGAGAGAGAGAGAAGGAGAGACAAAGATCTTCCATCTGTTGGTTCACTCCCCAAATAACCAAAACAGTCCACTGAGCCAAACCAAAACCAGGAACGAGGGACTTCTTCTGTGTCTCCCACTTAGGTGCAGAGGCTCAAGGACTTGGGTCATCTTCTACTGCTTTCCCAGGTCCCGGGCACATTAGAAGGGAGCTGGATTGGAAGAGGAGCAGCCGGGACTCGAACCAGCGCCCATATGGGGTGCAGGCACTGCAGGTCGTGGCTTTTACCCAGCTCCAGTGTCAGGATACATACTTTAAAAGATAGCAGAAGTCAACCTCACGGGCAGAATGCTGATGAGAGATTCTGGTGTACTTCCCTGAGTCTCCTGGGTGAGCCATCTGGTGTATTCACAGGGAGGGCAGGGAAGAAGATCCTGGCAATGTGAGAGGTTAGTAACCTGGCAAGCTGGGGGGGGGGGGGGGGGGCACTTTTCCCACAACTCTCCAGTTTGTGTTTTGTAGATTTAAAACTCTTCTGAAATGAAAAGCTTTTTTGTTTTTCTTTAAGAAATCAGGTATTTTAAAATAAGAGCAAACCTCGCAGTTCCTCGTTCAGGCCCCGGTCTTCTGATTCCGGTTCTTATCAGCCCCTGAATGATATCAGCCCCGAGACATCAGGCTTCCGCTGGGGCGGAAGCACATTTCCTAGCCGGGGCAGGCTCTCCGAAGAACGCCGGGCAGCCCCAGCACAAAACCGGACCGCGCACAGGCGCCTGGCAGCGTCTCCGGCCTCGGATGGCCGCCGCGCGTGCCAGCGCGTCTGATGCTCGGTGTGTTTTTCCAAGTCACGGCGCCTGCTCGGCAGTGGGCTCGCTGCCACGCTGACTGGGGAGAAGCGTCCGGCCCCCCCTTCAGCGCAGACACGGGCCCCCAGCCAGTGTCCGTCCAGCAGCCCGGCTGGGCAGGAAGCGGCCGCTTATGCTGCGGAAGTTTGGAGCACGCAGGCTGGCTCCGAGGCCGTTTGTTCGGCCGGCATTTACAACAAAAGACACAATGCTTTCCTGGAGAAAAATCATTACAGGAGCAAAAGTGAAAAACAAACTCCCACTCCCTCCTTCCCTGCTCGGCGGCGGGGATGGTCAGTGCCGTCTCAAACACTTGGGGCAGGCTGGGAGCAGGGATGGCCAGGAGGAGGGGCCAGCGCTCTGGCCCTGCAGTCCTTAGGGTTCAGTGCATCGCCTACACAGGAGGACGTAGCTTTCTGTGTCTGCAAACCGTGGGGCCAGAACACCTCAGAGAACTCCAAGCCAAGGGACAAAGAGCACATGGTCATTACAGACCTACAGGCCGCGGCCCTTGGCCTTGAACTAGTCCTGCCACCTCTTGGTGTCTCAGTTCCCATCTCTATAACATGGTGGTGGTGATGGTAACATTAAACAGGAATGGATGAGGACTGAACACACAGCACCATCAGTGGTGTGCAGGGTGCTCTCCGGATCTGCGGGCTGGTGTACTTAACACCCGCTGCTCCAGGGGCAAATGTTGGCTGACAGTTTGGTAGAGGAACCTGGACTCCAGACAGGTGTTGGCACGGAGGTTCAGGGTCTTTCATGGCTGCCCATAAGGAGCAGCCTGGAAGGAAACCAGCACCACTGAGGTTCATGCCTGTCCTGGGACAGTAGCCCGAGCACCAGACTGGAAATGGGAAAGCCATGTCATCCAAAGGTTCTTAGGACTTGCTGTGTGCCTGATACATTTCAAGAGGCCAGAGCAATGGGGAACTTGGAGCAAGTCACTTATCTGTGAGGTCCAGTTTCCTCATTTCTAAAGTTAGGGCCAGGGCTGGCATTGTGACATGACAAGTTAAGCTGCCACCTGCACTACCAGCATCCCCTATCAGGGTGTCAGCTGAGGTCTTGGTTGAGTCCCGGCTACTCTGCTTCTGGTTTAGCTCCCTGCTAATGCACCTGGGAAGGCAATGGATGATGGTCCAAGTACCTGAGTTCCTGTTACCCACGTGGGAGACCAGATGGCGTTCCTGGCTTCTGGATTCTTCAGCCTGGCCTGGATGGAAAATCTCAATCTCTCAATCTCTCTCTCTCTCTCTCTCTCCGTTGCTATACCTATATCAAAATAAATAAATGAATCGTTAAAAAAAAAAAAAAAAAACAGAGGAAAAGAGAAAGAAAGACACAGAGGCCGGCATTGTGGCAGAGCAGGTAAGGCCATCACGTGCGACACTGGAATCTCATACGGGCACCGGTTCGAGACCTGGCTGCTCCTCTTCCCATCTAGCTCCCTGCTAGTGTGCCTGGGAGAGCAGCAGGTGATGGCCTGAGTGCTCAAGCCCCTCTCACCCTCCCTCCCACATGGGAGATCCAGAAGGGGCTCCTGGCTCCTGGCCTCAGCCTGGCCCAGCCCTGGCTGTTGCAGCCATATGGGGAGTGAACCAGCAGATGGAAGATCCCTCCTCTAATCTGTGTGTGTGTGTGTGTGTGTGTGTGTTCCCCTCTCTGTGTAACTCTGAATTTCAGACAAATAAATCTTTAAAAAATAAATAAAAATTTTAAAAGAGAGAGAAGCAGGGAGGGAGGGAAAAAGGGTAGGGAGGAAAAGGGAGAGGAAGGAAGGAAGGAGATGGGAATGGAATTCCACTGCAGACAGGTGCTGTCTGGCGCGCTGTGTTGGCCAGCGCACAGGACTATGTTCTGAGAGCACACTTGAAGACCACACGGACGGCTTCTCCAGCCGCCACCCCCCCTCCCGGGGCAGCTGTGGCTGCTGGCTGACCTTAACAAACACACAGAAGATTTGAACCCCCCCCCCCACACACACACACCAGGTCCGTACGTGTGCAGTCAGGGGTGCAAGGGCTGTGTGAACACCAATGCTCACCTCCTGGGAGCTGTGGGCCCCAGTCAGGTGACAACACACACAGCCAGCGCTTGCCCACGGGGAGTAGCACGCAGGAAGACATTCCCCACAGAGGAAACAGCACTGCGCAGAGGGAAGTGGGGGCATGCCCTGCCGCCCAGCGGTGACGGAGGGCTTGGGAAACAGTTCCTGTACACCCCTGCTCGGTGCACTTCCTCCTAGCTGAGCCCTGCCAGGCCCATCTTCAACATGCCCTGTGTCTCTGCGATATCACCAGGGGCTGGGGTTTAAAATACCATCTGATTCAGAAAAAAAAAAGGCAAAGTGCAATACAGCAGACTCCAGGGGGAACAGGAATTGCACCAATTGCTTACCTGAGATAGAAACTGGCTTAATCTGGGAGCCTTGGTTAGGATTAGAAAAACATCTAACTAGATAACCCTTTGTTTCTACTTATTATCCAGCACTTAGAAGCTATGTAAGAAAAGATGAAACAGTGTATCTACATTTACAAACACCAATACCAACAACTTTATGGCAAAAAAGTGGGGGGGGGACACAAAAGATAAAAATCGAATGACATTAAGATCTTTACAAGCATCAGGAATTCTCTCTCTGTGTCTCTCCCTCTCTCTGTGTAACTCTGACTTTCAACTAAATAAATAAATCCTTTTTAAAAAATGTCTTAGGAATTCCTAGAAATTGGTAAGAGAATAAGATCCAGCAGGTGAACATGCTGTGAAATGGGACTGCTTGTACTGCTGCCATTACACGGAGGCCGGGAAAGCCAGAGACAGTGGCCAATGATGACACCTCCCCTGAGCCAGACGCTGCCCCCTGAAGCAGTTCACAAGGAGTGGCCAGCCCAGTGAGGCGGGCTCCACTACTGTCCCATTTATGGACAAGGAGATGGAGGCACCAGAGGCTGAATACCCTGCCCAGCATCACATAGCTTTCCCCAAGCCAAGTCTGGGGTCCCTGCTTCCAATCTCCACCCCCTGCCAATCAAAGAAGCTGATGGCTCCCACTTGGAACCAGCACAGAGGCAGAAAGAGGGGCACACCCTGGAGGACACCGTGCTAAGTAGAATCAGCCGGACCCAGGCAGAATATACCGCGTGATCTCACGTGTGTGTGCAATCCCAAGAAGCAGAGCAGGATGGTGGGTAGAGGAGCTGGAGCTAGGATTCAAGGAAGGTTGATCAAAGGATATAAAATCTCAGACAGACAGAAGGAAACAGTTCAAGACACCTGTTGTGCAGCATGATCACGATGATAGTGAACAGCCAAGTGTTGTATTTTGAAAATCCCTAAAGGAGTAGATTCTAAGTGTTCTCACTGTAAAAGAAAGGTATCTGATGCTAATTAGCTCAATTTGGGGTTGGTGCAGTGGGTCGTGGTGCAGTGGGTTAATTGACTCGATTTGGGGCTGGTGTTGTGGCACAGCGAATTAAACCATCTCCTGCATTGCTGGCATCCCATATGAGCACTGGTTCAAGTCCAGGCGGCTCTACTTCGCATCCAGTTCCCTGCTTACCCACCTGGGAAAGCAGTGGAAGATGCCAACCTGGATGGAGTTCCTGGCTCCTGATTTTGGCCTGGCCCAGCCCTGGTTGTTGTGGCCATGTGAGGAGTGAACCAGCAGACTGAAGATGTCTCTATGTCTCTCCCTTTCTCTCTGTCACTTTGCATTTCAAATAAATAAATAAACCTTTTTAAAAATTAGCTTAAGTCAATCATTCCACAACGTGTATCTATTTCAAAATAACGAGTTGTCTACCATCAGTACATGCAGTTTTTATTTGTCAGTTTAAGCAAAGAGTTCAACATCTGTGCCCTTCAAAACTAATTTGCATCTGGGTTCAAAGAACGAGAAAATCTCATAATCAAAAAGGTTTAGAAACCCAGTATGGCATACTCACTGCTTTTAGGGATTCACCTGGCACATTAGCCTATTCAAAGCTATGAGAAGTTGCACTAATAAAGCATGTTGAACTTGGCTTAAGCCCTTCCATAAGCAAAACCTATTAATAGTCTGAGCAGTCCATTTGGCAAATATCTCTTGAATTTCTAAAAGTTTGAGAGCTTGTTTTTATAACCTTTTCATCCTATTTTGCACTATAAATCCCTTTCCCTATGGCCTGGTGTCATTTTGGTAAATAACGGATCTTCCATAAATGCTAAATGAGAGGCGGTGGGTGAGAGAAAGGGGGGGGGGGTAGGACCAGGACATCTAATGATTGACAGTGAGGGAGGAGATGCTTCAGGAAGCCTGGGCAGCAGCCAGTGTCACTGCCTGGGCAGCAGGTGGGCCTGGGTGGCCCAGGGCACCCACCAGGAAGCTCAGGTTCGGAGAGACGGTGCTCCCCGGCGATCCTCTGTGGAATACTCTGCCAGGACCAGGCTCCCAGCAGGAACGGATTCAACTGCAGGAGACAGACCCTGTCAGTATTCTACTCTTACAAGAGGGAGTGGGAGAGAAGGCAAAGATGCACAGCCCTGGGTGCAGGTCCTGGTCAGAGCAATGAACTTGGAGGTCAGCCCAGAGAGCCAAAGCATGACCTCTAACAGATCCCTGCTGTTACGCCCGGACCCAGACCTGGCTGTACGGTGATGGGAGGCTGACAGCCTGTTTCCCGTCACTCAGTGAGTTCCTTGTGGAACCGAGGGGTTGATGTAAGAACGTCCCCCCTCACCCACGTGTCTCCCCCTGCTGTCACCTCGGGTGACTCACTTCAGCATCAGCGCAGACGCGGGTAGCTGTGACACTCATCTGTATGAGTTCAGGATCCACCAGCAGTCCCCACAGTGGAGAAACAAGCTATAAATAGCACTTTGATCTTGAACTGTAACAAAGAGCCCTTTCTTTCTTCTTCTTCTTTTTTTTTATTTAAAGGCATATGACTTCCTGATAATAAATTGTCTTTTCTGAAGTCATGAGAGCTTCAGACCAGGCAGGCACCACCTAAGATATGAAAGGTGTTAACCATGGGGATGGCTGACAATCAGGATGAGCTACGTAATTCTCAGCCTCAGTGCAAATAGAAACTCGGGGCCCCTTGTTTGCCACTGTTGAGAGAAGCAAGGCAGCAAGAGCAGAGCACCGAACACGCGAGGGCCCTTCCGCCTGCAGAGCCTGCACACCTGCGCCGGCTACCCCTCAAGGGGCGGGCCCTGCCTCCAAGGGTGGGACAGGCGTTTGCCTGTGCTGAGCGCCTTCTCTCCACTGGACGACTCGTGTCTCTGAGTACCGCACACTCAGCACCACAGATGGCTGCTCATGGGGCCACCCCCACCCCCCGCCAGCCAGACTGCTTAATGAGCCTGAGGATGACCTGACCACCAGGCAGAAGGGAGATGGACAGACACCACTAAGGCACCCATCCCTCCTTCTCCTGGTCTCTGGGAGACCCATGCATGTGCCTGATTTCCAATCTCACATTTTGCTTTCTCTTACAAGTATCAGAACTCTAAATTCACCGACATAGCACAGGTTGTGCCATCACAGCCCAACGTACGATAGCCTCAAATTATGCCAAGCATTGATTAGAACAAGCTCGGAAAGTTCTCCCCCTGCCACCGCTGCCCCTCTTTGATTTTATGTGTACACTGTAATGAAATACAGTCCTTTCAACGTGTGATTCACTTTTCCTCTACTAGTCAAAATATTTACAAAGCGCTTGATTCATAAGAAAGCTCTTACTACTGATGGAACTGTGAAGTTCATTTCCCAGTTCTGATTCAAGTGCAGCATAGAGCGAGCCGTGGGCAGAGCTCACTGTTTCACCGTCTGCTACCCGCCGTCGGGGAGGGCTGGCTCCTCTCGCCCCAGTCGGCAGAGCACACTGCACTGTTGCAATCATGTTTTACCAAAATGCATCTCGAGCCAGATTTCCCATCAGCATCCTCCATATGAGAGGTTAAGTGCTCATTCTCATGAAGCTGCCATTGCTTACAATAACTTTTGAAAATTTATTTGTTTTGAAAGTCAGAGTTAGAGAGAGAGAGAGAGAGAGAGAGAAGGAGAGATCTGCCATCCAATGGCTCACTCACCAGATAGCCCCGATGGCTAGCACTGGGCCAGGCCAAAGTCAGGAGCCAGGAGTTTCTTCTGGGTCTCCCATGTGGGTGGCAGGGCCCAAGCACTTGGGACATCTGCTGCTGCTTTTCCCAGGCCATTCTTAGGGAGCTGGATCAGAAGTGGAGCGGCCAGGGCAGGAACAGGTGCCCATATGGGATGCTGGCACTGCAGGAGGTGGCTTTACTGCCTACGCCACAACACCAGCCCCTTAAAACAACTTCTGAATTCACCAAGTGCCTTACTCACGAGCACCCTAAAAGGCGGCACTTTGTTTTCTGAGGACAGGCTGGCTTTCTGGAAATAGCCTGAAGTCGTCTGAAGTGAAGTGGAGACCAAAAAGGGAACCAGAAGTAAGCTGTGTCTTTGCCCTCAGCCAGCTGGGGCTCTGGTGGCCATGGAGGGAGGGCCTGGAGCCCCAGGGAGTCAGCAGGGCCCTGGATATCCAGTCTGGGCTGAGCGTGGGGCCATGGTCAGAATCCATCCACACTTCTCAGGGCGCTGCTCTGAACAAAACAGCATCTATTGGAATGTATGCATTTAGGTATGTTGGCCAGTCATGTGTTTAATCTCCTGGCTTTATAACGACATCTCATATGCATCCAGTTGTAAAGAAGCGTTAGCCTTGGCTTGCAGGCTGCTATCTTTTTAGAAACCTGACATTGGCGTGGGCATTTATCACAACAGTTACAGCTGCCACTTGGGAGGCCCACACCCCGTATCAGGGTGCCTGGCTTGAATCCCGGCTCTGCCTCCCGGCCCAGCTTCCTGCTCATGGGCACCCTGGGAGGCAGCTCAAACAACTGAGCTCCTGTCGCCCGCAAGGGAGACCTGAGTGGAGCGCCAGCTCCTGGCTTCAGCCTGACTCAGCCCTGGCTGTTGTGGCAGTCTGGGGAGTGAACCAGTGGATGGGAGAGCTCCCTGTGTCTCTGCTTTTCAAATAAATATTTTTTTAAAAAACCTACACATAAAAAAACTGTACGCTTTCAAATCAACTACCCACAAGATAAGACTGGTTGAGTGAGGAAAAGGGACCTGAATAAAGCCACCTTTTAGGGCTGGGTCTAGCCAGCAGCCACAGACAGACATCCCTCAGAGTGAGCAGCTCATCACACATCAAGACCAATGGTGGCCGGCGCTGTGGCTCACTAGGCTAATCCTCCGCCTTGCGGCGCCAGCACACCGGGTTCTAGTCCCGGTCGGGGCGCCGGATACTGTCCCGGTTGCTCCTCTTCCAGGCCAGCTCTCTGCTGTGGCCTGGGAGTGCAGTGGAGGACGGCCCAAGAGCTTGGGCCCTGCACCCCATGGGAGACCAGGAAAAGCACCTGGCTCCTGGCTCCTGCCATCGGATCAGCGCGGTGCGCCGGCCGCAGTGGCCATTGGAGGGTGAACCAACGGCAAAAGGAAGACCTTTCTCTGTCTCTCTCTCTCGCTGTCCACTCTGCCTGTAAAAATAAAAATTTAAAAAAATCCAATAAATAAATAAGACCAATGGTGCAGTTGCAAAGGAACTTGGATCATGTGCTCACAGTCCTCGTTTCCAGAACAAGTTAAAGTTGCTTGAAAAATACACACACACAGGTAACAGAGCACAAACGAACCCAAAACTTAAACCATGATGGAGTAGGAGTCTGTACTTTTTTTCTAGGGCAAATGACTTTTTTTTAAGAATCATTTTATTTATTTGAAAGACAGAGTTACAGAGAGAGATAGAGACAGAGAGAGAGGTCTTCCACTCTGCTGATTCACTCCCCAAATGACTGCAACGGCCAGAGATGAGCTGATCCAAAGCCAGGAGCCAGGAGCTTCCTCCAGGTCTCCCATGCGGGTGCAGGGCCCAAGGACTTGGGCCATCTTCTACTGCTTTCCCAGGCCACAGCAGAGAGCTGGATCGGAAGTGGAGCAACTGGGACTAGAACTGGGGCCATATTTGATGCTGCTGCTGCAGGCTGGGTCTTTAACCCACTGTGCCACAGCGCCAATCCCCAAATGACTTTCTCACAACAACTTGGGTCATCTCAGAAGTCCCACAGGGACCTTTGATGTCAGAGCCTATTTCTCTGGGTCGATGTTGACCACATCATGGAGTCCAGAGCCACTGTGGGGCTGAGAGCACTTCCCTCTGTTCCCTGTAATATGCTGTGGGTGAGCAGACAGGGCTGTGGGGAAACTGCTGGGGAAGGAAGTTTCCCACTCAAGCCCACGCTGGAAACTGGGGCCAATGATTGTCTGGGTTTTCCCTTTCTGTTGCCGAGATTGTATTTTATGTTAGCAACAGCTTCTGGCACCCCCATCCACCTGATTCACACAAAGCAACAGGGGTAACGGGGGGAACTCAGGACCCTGCAGACAGCTCTGGGGGCACATTGGGGGACATCCCTGAACACGCAGCCTGTCTCGCTGCAGCCTGAGCCTGCCAGTGGCCTTGCTGGGTGGTCCAGAGTGTGAGTAACAGCCAGGGCTTTTGTCAATTGACTGATCAGAATGTTTCAGACAGAAGCAAGCTGCTAAGATGATAAGGAATTAATAGTTAGAAATTGACAGGCCGGCGCCGTGGCTCAATAGGCTAATCCTCCACCTTGCGGCACCGGCACACCGGGTTCTAGTCCCGGTCGGGGCGCCGGATTCTGTCCTGGTTGCCCCTCTTCCAGGCCAGCTCTCTGCTGTGGCCAGGGAGTGCAGTGGAGGATGGCCCAAGTGCTTGGGCCCTGCACCCCATGGGAGACCAGGAGAAGCACCTGGCTCCTGCCTTCGGATCAGTGTGGTGCGCCGGCCGCAGCGGCCATTGGAGGGTAAACCAATGGCAAAAGGAAGACCTTTCTCTCTGTCTCTCACTGTCCACTCTGCCTGTCCAAAAAAAAAAAAAAGAAAAGAAATTGACTATAACCCATCCTGTGTCCCATCTCAGGTGCTAGGGCCAAAGCTGGGAGTTGGGAAAACGTTCCAGGTCCCCACACAGGTGGCATAAACCCAATGACTTGAGTCATCATCATTGCCTCCCAGAGTCTGCATCGGCAGAGAGCTGGAGTCAGGAGTCGGGAATCAGAACCAGCCATCAACTCCGACTCTTAAATCTGGGATGCAGAGGTCTTACCTGCTCGGTTGAATGCCCACCCCCACACTGAGCTGTTTTCCTGCCAGACATCAGGGAGGTATCTTAAGAGAGGAACACTCTTTCTTAATTGGCACAATGGCCCCACGTGGCTAACAGCAGTTGTGACCTTGGCCACTGATAGCCAGGTGGCTTCTGCCTGTAGCAGCAGAGAGGAAACCCCTCCTGGGACCAGGTGGGACGCCAAGGAAGGGGGACGCAGATGGACCTACTTGGCTCCTGCTTTTGTCTCTGATATGAAGAGTTTGCAGATATTTTCTTTAGAAGTTCATGGATTTCACTAAGTCGTCTAATTTCAGCCTGCAGGGAGAGGGATCACACGCATGAAGGCAACTTGGGGAAGGGACACTTACTCTCTCACAGGGAAGACAGAAAATGGGTGGTGCACGTCCAACAGGGCAATTCTCCAAGGTCTTCAGGAACCAAAGTCCTCCAGGGCCTCTGCTCTCCCACCTTCAGCATGCGAGGACCTTGTCCAAGGCCACGTTCCAGGAAGGGGGAGAGGTGAAAGGCAAAAGGGGAATTCTACCACCAGCTGCACCTGCCCTCCTCAAGGCTCCCAGAATCCTCACCCAGAGCCTCCACTTGTAACTCCTGAGTTGCACAGACAGCTGGGCCACGGAGTCTGGGCTCGTGCAAGGCCAACACCTGGGGCTGCCTTGCGGCCCTGCTGCCAGCCCCCGTGGGCGCATTTCCCCCTCTGGCCCAGTGCCCCACTGGCCTTGGGGCAGACAACAGGCACTAGGTCCAGTACACAAAGTGCAGCTTGGAGGACTGGGGGAGGGAATCCCCTTTTTTGTTTTTCCATTAGCCAGGCAAACATTTAACCCGGGTAGTTAGATAAGGTAGAGACAAAAAGAAGTCAGAAGAGATGTCGTTGACTTGAGTACTTCCACATGTGTTATTCCTTCAACTTCTCAGCGCAGTTCTAAGATAGAAGCAATTAGAGCCGTTTTGCACACGAAACGTCAGTGGATTTAGTGGGGCTCCAGCCTGCCTCGGGGGGCACGCTGGCAGGGCTGAGCGTGAAACCCAAGGGTCGTCTTGACTCCCAAATCTATGCTGCAAGGGAAAGTTGAAATAAAAATTCTATTACAATAACTAATAACAATTTATTATTTCACCTAAGTTGATAAAACTGTGGATTTTAAAGCCATGGAAGGGGCGCTCAGCTAGCATCATGACAACTCCCAGGTGTGCTCCCCTCCTGAGCCAGTGAAGGACATTAGACTCAGCATCTAAGCACCTTTTTTTTTTCCTGCAAATTCAGTGGCTTAAACATGAAGAAAAGGTTTATGTTAAGTCATCAACATACAGAAATAAATGCTCTTTAATTCCAAGATTAAGGAAATCAGATCCCTCGAGTGTTTGCTCAAAAAAAAAAAAAAAAAAACTGATGCAAGCATTTTCATCGTGCAGCACTAACTCGCATTTTCAGATTTCGGCTGACCCCTTCCTTTCTGATGGCCTTCTGGGTCTCCTTGTTGAACAAGCAGCAGAGAACAGGCAGGGAGGCTTTGAGCAGTCACACGCCCTTCTCTCCTCTCCACAGTCAGCCCAGCCCTGTTCTCTGGACTCCGGGCTCTCATCCTTCCCGCCCCCCACGGTAAAACTAAGGTGGCCCCGGCAGCTGTAGCAGTCAGCACTCAGGGACAGCATCACTGGGAGGTCTGAGCCCCGGCCAATCACTGGTGTAGTTGTGGCCCGCATCCGCATACTATGCATTCTGAAATCCTCTGAGGATGGGCTCCCCAGGAACTCAGACAGAGCACACCACGGCCAAGAGAGTGTGTCCTACCCAAGGTCATGCGTCCCCTGGCCAGCCCTCACCTCCTTGACATGCTGGAATGGTCCACGCACCCATGCTCTCCTTCCTTCTCTACAAACCTGTCTCCTTTGCCCAGGGGCTCCTTCCTCTATAGTCACCTCCTGTCCTGTCCAGGAGCCTCTCAGGACTGGCTCAGGCCATGCCCTTCAAACATCTCATCCCAGACACACTCCCTAGGTGAACCCAGCTTCCTTGAGCCATCCCGTGTTTCGTTTCTTCGGCAGCAAGGTGAGCACGGAGAGCACACATGTCTCACCAGGGCTGCCAGAAGAGGAGAGTGTGTGTACAGAATGCTGAGGTCAGCAGTCACAGCCCTGTTCCCAGCTGGCCTGGGCAGGTGGGGTCAGAGACATCCTTCAGACTGCCCTTGGAAGGAACAAGAGGGGATAGGATTTCCCTAGAAGAGAGGTCAAGGCTATACACCCCCTGGAAGGAAGGCAGTGGAGGAGGACGGCCAGCCCTGTGCCCGGGTGCTTCACACACTGTACTGGGGTTCCCCTGAGAAACCACGCTGATAGGAGATACACACAGAGACATGAATTTCGAGGCTTGCCGTCGTGGGAATTGGCACACCTCCTTCAGAGGCTGCGAAGACCCACGATCTGCTGAGCTAGTGATGTGGTTCAGTTCAAGGCCAGAGGCGTAGGCTGCAGGGGAGCGGATGTGTAAGCCCTGGTCCTGGTCTGCAGGCCTGAGAACCAGGAGTCCCAGGGCCCAGGGCAGGGAAGACGGACGGCTCAGCTCGAGCAGAGAACACGTTGGCTCTTCCTGGGTCCTTTTGCTCTACGGGGGCTCTGCAGGGAAAGACGATACCTGAACAGATCTCCTTACTCAGTCCGCCAACTCAAGTGCTCATTTCTTCCGAAAACACCCTCCCGGACACACCCAGAAAGGATGCTGGGCCAGCTGTCTGGGCATCCCTTCGCCCAGTCCAGCCACCACACACAATGAACCCTCAGACACACTCTGTCTCTGTCGCCTTCTTCCTCCTCTCTCTCAGCAAACGGCACCACCATGAACCTCACTGCTTGCCCTGGAACCTGGGAGTCACCCTTGGGTGCTCCTTGTCCTTCATCGCCCGCATTTTCCCCATCAGCAGACCCCACCCACTTTTCTGGATCACAGCCAGCACCCGAGCCCCAGCCACTGTCGCCCAATCCATTCCACACACACCTTCTGGAGCCTGGCCCAGAGCACGGCTGCCCGTCGGACACAGTGCAAACCGTGAGCTCCCCGCTGCAGCTGGTGTACAAGGCCCTGCACCGCCTGCCCCACCCATCTCTGCCCCCACCCCCACAGCTCCCCGACCCGCGGGGCCCTCAGTGGTGCCTCTGACAGCCCTCCCCAGCCCCGGCTCCCACACCTGCTCATTCTCATCCATCAGGTTCCAGCGTACCCTTTGCCCTCTTCCTAGTGGGCCTCCCTCAGGGCCCCGTAGAAAGTCGATCTGCTCTCTTCCTTTTACGGCCCAGATGTTTGGGCTCCCATCTCCCAGGTTCTTAAGTTGAAGCCCAAACCTCAGTGTGATATTTGAAACTGGAGCCTTGGCTGGCGCCACGGCGCACTAATCCTCCGCCTGTGGCGCCAAAACCCCGGGTTCTAGTCCTGGTTGGAGCGCTGGTTCTGTCCCGGTTGCTCCTCTTCCAGTCCAGCTCTCTGCTGTGGCCTGGGAAGGCAGTGGAGGATGGCCCAAGTGCTTGGGCCCTGCACCCGCATGGGAGACCAGGAGAAGCACCTGGCTCCTGGCTTTGTATTGGCACAGCACGCTGGCCGTAGCGGCCATTTGGGAGGTGAACCATTGGAGGGAAGACCCTTCTCTCTGTCTCTCTCTCTCTCACTGTCCAACTCTGCCTGTCCAAAAAAAAAAAAAAAAAAAAAAAAAGAAAAGAAAACAGAAAACAGAGGCTTTGTGGAGGTAATGGAAGTTAAACAAGGCTGTTAGGGTGAGGTTCTGATCCGCATGGATGAATGTACTTGTGCAAAGAAACTCCAGAGAGGTCCTCCTCCCTCTCCCTCCCTCCCTCATGCCCGCCTCTCCATCATCTCCATCGAGTTGCAAGCACAAATAAGAGGTCATGTAAGCACACAGCAGCTTCTGGGGCCAACTTGTCAAACACTGGCATCCCACACCAGAGTGCTGATTTGGGTCCCCGCTGCTCTGCTTTCCATCCAGCTCCCTGCTAGTGCACCTGGGAAGGCAGCAGACGATGGCCCCTCCCCATGCCAGGGCCCCTGCCACCCATGTGGAAGACCAAGATAGAGTTCCTGGCTCCTGGCTCCAGCCTGGATGGTTGTGGCCATTTGAAAAATGAAACAGTGGCTGAAAGGTCTCTCTCTGTCTCCTCCTTCCTCTGTGTGTAATTCTGCCTTTCAGATAAATAAACAAATCTTTAAAGGAAACAAACAAATGATAGTGGCTTCCTATAAGCCAAGGGATGAGGCCTCAGGTACAGCCCACCTTGCTGACATCTTCATCCCACCCTCACAGGCTCCAGAACTGGGAGAAATGCAAGCCCCCAGCCCATGGCATGTTGTCATGGCAGCCTGAGCTGCCCAGGATGCTCCTCGTCCTTATTGTCTGCCAACTGCTCACTTTCTCCAAGGTAGTGGTCCCCATGGATAAGTGGAAGGTACCCTGCGCTCACTACCACCCTCCCTAGGCACGGAGGAGGTGTCTGTGGAGTGAGGCAGGAACTCGACAGATCCATCAATCAGAGACTCCAAACCACCAGCCAGGAAGAGCAGGAATTGGGTCCCTCCGTCACCCCTCAGTCACCGTCCCCAGACTGGAGTCTGCCTTCCCGGGGAGCCTTTACAAGCACTACCCTCTAAATCGCCACTATTTGCCTATTTCTCATCCCAAAGTGAATGCAAGTCACTTAGGAAAATACAAATGATACAACACAATAGTGAGACAAAGAAGACAAAGCCACATGGGCGGCAGCCTGCACACGGCAGACCCCTGCTGGGCCAGCCACCCTCGGAGCAGGTCAGCCACGACACACAGAGGAGTCCCCAGCGGGCCTCCCATACAGATGAGCCCCAAGACCGAGAAAGGGCTTCAGGCAGCCCCTCCTTCCAGCTGCCGCAAGGTGAGCACACAGCATCGCCTCCAGCCCGAGGCAACACAAGCACAACACACATGCTCTCCACATGGCCATGCAATGAGGTCGGTGAGTACTTTGCGCACCTGAATTCTCTGTGTCTCTCCTGGACCCTGCTAGAGCAAACAAACCTTTACTAGACTCAGGCGACCTGGGCCCAGTGTTGTAAGGACACACTGCTGGAGAGCCAGGCAGGGAAGGTGAGGCAGCTCAAAGCCTGGGTTGGCCGCCAGAGCCCCTGTTGGCTGTGTCCTGTTGACAAGCGGCTCTGCTCTCAACCTGGGAATGAATCCTCTCCTTCCCTCTGTCCGCTGTCACCAATGAGGTGGATGGCCCCTACCCGCTCCCCACCATCAGGAAGCAGTCACAAAGCCAACTCTGGCTGCCAGTAAGGGCCGGGAAAGCGAGCCCCCGGCAGGAGCGGCTCTGTCCACAGGGACAGATGCACAGCTGTTACAGCAGCTGAGACTGTGTCCAGGGCTCAGGCGACCTCCGGAGCCAGCGGAGTCTGCAGCCCAGACCAGCTCCGCTCCCTGCTCTGTCTCGTCCAGGCGCCATCCCGCCCCATGGATGAGCTCCTCCCCAAGCACACGCTTCCCGGGCTGTGGTGACAGTTCACACTCCCCAGGTCCTCTGAAGCATTTAAAGAAGTGACTAGCTGGTGGGGCCGGCGCTGTGGCTAATCCTCTGCCAGCGGCACCAGCATCCCATATGGGCACCGGGTTCTAGTCCCGGCTGCTCCTCTTCTAGTCCAGCTCTCTGCTGTGGCCCAGGAAGGCAGTGGAGGATGGCCCAGGTGCTTGGGCCCTGCACCCACATGGGAGACCAGGAAGAAGCACCTGGCTTCTGGCTTCGGATCGGTGCAGTGCTCCGCCCATAGCAGCCATTTGGGGAGGGAACCAACGGAAGGAAGACCTTTCCCTCTCTCTCTCTCTCTCTCTCTCTCTCTCTCTCACTGTCTGTAACTCTACCCGTCAAATAAAAAAAAAAGTGACTAGCTGGGGCCGGTGTGGCGCAGTGGGTTAACGCCATGGCATGAAGCACCGGCATCCCATTTGGGCACCTGTTCAAGACCTGGTTGCTCCACTTCCCATCCAGCTCTCTGCTATGGCCTGGGAAAGCAGTAGAGGATGGCTCAAGTCCTTGGGCCCCTGCACCTGCATGGGAGACCTGGAAGAAGCTGCTGGCTCCTGGCTTCAGATCAGCGTAGCTCCAGCCATTGCAGCCATCTGGGGAGTGAATCAGATGGAAGACCTCTTTCTCTCTCTCTCTCTGCCTCTCCTCTCTCTGTGTAACTCTGACTTTCAAATAAATAAATAAATCTTAAAAAAAAAAAAAAAAGGAAGTGACCACCTTTGAACAGCCCGGATCAAAGGCAGAGACTCCGACTGTGAGCAGGTGGCTGTCCCTCCTTCATTGTGCTGTGGTTTCCGTCCTGTCCTCCTAGGCCGGCTCTGCTGAAGCCGCCGTACTTAGTTCCATCCTGGGCACTGCCCCTGCTGCCTCGCGCTTCAGGCACTTGGCCAGCGCACTCCACGAGTGTCACATATGTCTCTGTCTGCCATGTGTGTTCTCCATGCGTCCACAAACTCACAGGGGTTGAAAGAGTCCTAAGGAAGTGTTCAGTCTGGTGACCCATGCAAGGGATTCTGTGGCCAAATGGCAGTGGAAACCCAAAGGAATAAGGGAAATTTCCCTTGGGTCACTTTATATATATAAATATGTTATATATTATATAAATATATATTTTATTTATGTATTTTTTAAAGAATTCTGTATTTATTTGAAAGTCATGATTACAGGCAGAGAGAGAGAGATTCTGTCCACTGGTTCACTCCCCAAATGGCTGCAATGCTGGACCAGGCTGAAGTCAGGAGCTTCATCTGGATCTCCTATGCAGGTGCAGGGGCCCAAGCACTTGGGCCATCTCCCACTGCTTTCCTGGGCCATAGCAGAGAGCTGGATTGGAAGCGGATTAGCTGGTACTCACACTGGCGCCCGCACTGCAGGCCAGGGCTTAATCCGCTGCACGACAGCCGCCCCAGGCCACTTTTTATTTCAGGATGTCCCTGACTCCACAAGATCCATCCCTTGTCTGCATCTCTTACAGATTTTATCCCAAACTCATTAAATCATGCTTCTAACCTAGAATTTGGTAAAGCCATTCTCCCATTCTCTGGGAATCTAGCCTTGCGCACACACCTTCTCCTGTCACTCCCCGACTGACTTTACTCATGCTGATACATCTGTTTCCCCTAGCTCTGTTAGCACAGGGCCTACCTAACCTCTGTTCATCCCCTCCTAAGAAACACTGCTCAAACCGGATGGCAGAACATGACGAGAGCAGACGTCCCCGAGCCCAGCGGCTGGAGTCTGCTGCTCTGGTTCTGCCGCCTGGGCTCTGTGCAACACTGGACATATTACCTAACCTCTCTGTGCCTCAGTATAGACAGTGCAAAACAAGCTGTCAGCCGGCACCGCGGCTCACTAGGCTAATCCTCCACCTTGCGGCGCCAGCACACCGGGTTCTAGTCCCGGTCAGGGCGCCGGATTCTGTCCCGGTTGCTCCTCTTCCAGGCCAGCTCTCTGCTGTGGCCAGGGAGTGCAGTAGAGGATGGCCCAAGTGCTTGGGCCCTGCACCCCATGGGAGACCAGGAGAAGCACCTGGCTCCTCGGCCGCAGTGGCCATTGGAGGGTGAACCAAGGGCAAAGGAAGACTTTCTCTCTGTCTGTCTCTCTCTCACTGTCCACTCTGCCTGTCAAAAAACAAAACAAACAAAAAAAAAACAAGCTGTCAAGAGGGCCAACGTCATAGAGTCGAACGACAGTTGAACGTGTTAACATCAGGAAGGCTCGATAGGCTGGCTCTAGGGCTGCAAGGCTGAGCCAGGCCATGCCCCTGGCCTCAGGGAGTTTGCCTCAAGAGAAAGAGTTTCCAAGGAAAGAAACGACTTCATACAAGTCAGGAAGAAGCTGCACACTGTGGGAACGCCGAGGTTGGGGTGCTCAGTCCACCCTGAGCACGTGCACTATGCCACGTCATGTGGCATAAAGACCCGGGCGGCCCTCTGATGGGCCCTGGGTATATTTGTTTTCCACTGCTGTGTAACAAATCACCCCACGGCTCAGAGACATCAACCACGATCAACGTTCACTGTGTGACTCCGAGAGTGAGAAACCCGTGAGCGGCTCTCTGCTGGATGTTTCTGGCCCAGCCCCCCCCCCCCGCCCCCGAGACCATGACAGGTGGCAGCAGGGGGCACAGTGGTCTGTAGTCCCCGCTTCCTATTGCTGGATGGGGTGTGTGCACTCCATGCACAGGAGGGGCAGGACGCCGGCCCGCGACAAGCGGCTGTTGGCCGTCACAGTGCCTCCCTCCCCCTGTACTGCTGGGGTGCAATACCAGGGAAAGCTGACAGCTAAGGGGATAAGCCGCTCCCCCTCCAGGAGGTGAGTCCCCATGCACTGCTATCCCTGGCCTCTCCAAACCCCGCCTCAGCGCAGGGCTTCGTGCATGGCTCAAGTTTGGGCATAGAGAAGAGCCTGGGCATCAGTGACAGCCCATGTCACATACATGTAACATGTCACATACATGTCACAGCACCCCCACGTTCAGGAAGGAAACCCACCGGCTCCCTGCTCTGCCTGCCCACCCCAGCAGCTCCAAGTGTCCCTGGCCTGTGGACGGACTCCTGAACTCCACAGCCCTCTGGCCCCAAGCTCAGCTCCAGGACCCATTAGCCACAGGCACGCTGTAGGGGCACCCACCGGGAGCCAGGTCTTCAGCTCTTGCGACTCCAGAGAGAGGGGCAGCGTGCCCAGTCGTAACTGCACACGGCGTGAGCATCTTTCTCCCTATAAAACCATCAGAGTACCTGAGTTATACATCTTATCAGGGACCATGTGCTGGGCAACTTTAAAATATCACACACACACACACCCCCCAAATACTGATGTACTATGCCAAGAAAGCGTCGGCAGTGAATTACTTCCTGCTCTAAGAGCCCGGATGCGGCTCCTGTCACCGTGCAAGTCGTCCACAGGAAATCCAAAATGGCCCATACTTTATCTTGAAATCTCACACAATTTATTGACATCTATAGCCACACAAGGGAAGGAGAAATATAATTTAAGTTCTTGTCTTTTATGACTGGCCCGAGTCATGAGAAACGCCTCGGATTTATCATCACGTCCAGTTGCCAGCGTTTATGGCAACGTTTAAACCTGTCATTTGACCCTGGACGTGTCATGGCTTGGGCCGCTCTGGGAGTTTCCAAAGAGCTCTGATTTCAGGACCAGAACAAATAGTTTAAGTACTTTTGCAGCTCATTGGAAAGCAAATTTGAAATTCGCTTAAGGACATTGCTAACCATGCAGCACGGGAACCTAGGGAAGCAGCAAGCTCGCCCTAAATTTATGTCTCTTTCCACCGGGGAATAAAGAGAGGAGTCCCTTTGCCAAAGAGTGGTACAACACTCCCTACGTGTTCATGGAAAAATAGAATTAAATGATACGTTTATTTGGGTGCAAAAAAATTCTGAAATCTATGTAGTTTTTCCATAATATGCACTTTTCTCTTCATGTTTTCAAGACTTCTCATGGGCATGGACTTCAAACTGTTTTGCAGCAAAATAAACTTACCTTTTAATTCCATTGTCCGTGACCTCATTAAAGCACCCATGTCAAAATAAACAAAACCGACAAAAGCAGGCCTTTGTGTGCCTGGAATGCAGGCTCTGTTCATTGGAAGCCCAAGGATCGGCCTTTAAATGCTATCGTCATAGCAAAGAGCAGGTACCCGCAGCCCTCAACCTCAGTGGGGCTCAGTGCACTTCACGACAGGTGTGGGCAAGCATGCAGGAGGCTGGGAGGGCCTCCCTCCACCCCTTCCCCCTCCCTTCCTTGAGGGAGCCTCCTTTCTCTGTGGACCCCTTGGTGCAGGGTTCCCTATCACCCATCAATCTTCCTTAAAGGTGTCTCCAGGACGTCACCTCCAGGCTGGAATGCCTGGAAGGCTTCCCAGTGCCTGGGCCCAGGAGATGAACTGGGATGTGCTGTTCTGCGCCGAGGCTGCCAGCCTTGCCATCCAGGTATAACTCAATCTTCCCTTCCCCAGCGTGAGACCCCTGCTCTAAGCAGCCCACCTGCCTCCAGACCTCGTTTACAACAGCCAGCGTGGCCCCAACCCTTTCTGTGTCCCTACCTGTTAAGATTTGCAAGACCCCGAGCCCTACGCTCCACGGCCCATGGGTGGGCGCACGGCTCTGGAGCTGCGCTGCCATCCTTTGGCCCCCCACCTCTCCCTCCTCCTCCCTCTACAACCTGAACTGAGCTGCGGAGGGGACGCCTGAGGGCAGCTACCGCCTCCCACAGGAAATGATCCTGCCCACGACCCAGTCCAATTCCTACCAAGAGCAGGCCCTCAAAGACAGGTTTTGAGCCCCATGGCCCCTGCACACTGTGGATACTTAATAAATGGTTGTTGAATGCATTTTTTATAAGATAGGCTTTGAAAGGCACAACTGAGTTTAACTGTAAAAATCGAATACTTGGAGGGCTGGCTCCGTGGCTCACTTGGTTAATCCTCCGCCTGTGGCACCAGCATCCCATATGGGCACCGGGTTCTAGTCCCGGTTGCTCCTCTTCCAGTCCAGCTCTCTGTGTGGCCTGGGAAGGCAGTGGAGGATGGCCCAAGTGCTTGGGCCCTGAACTCACATGGGAGACCAGGAGGAAGCACCTGGCTCCTGACTTCAGATCGGCGCAGTGTGCCGGCTGTAGCGGCCATTTGGGGAGTGAACCAACGGAAGGAAGACCTTTCTCTCTGTCTCTCTCTGTCTCTCACTGTCTAACTCTGCCTGTCAAATAAAAAAAAAAAAAATAGACTACTTGGGCTGTGAGCTAAGAAAGCTCACGCAAACTCTCTGACTTCGTAGAAGCCCGTGAAGTTTCCACCAACAGGTTCATTTTCTTACAGTCACGTTGGTGCGGAGCAGTGTTCACCTTCCCTGCAGGGAGGGGGAGGAGCTGGCAAAGAGGCAAAGCCTGGGGACACGAATGTAGAGGTCCCTGGGGGACGCTAAGCTGTCCCCTGCCTGCTTCTCTTCTGCAGAGTCTTCGTGGTGTGAAATAAAATCTGTAGAGGCCACTGGTATGCACTGGGTTCCTGCACTGGGCCCAGCAAACCAAACCCTAGAGAGCTGAATCGCAGTAACGGAGGAGCTTTAGTCGGCTGTGGGAGGCTCGGCGCACCGATTAGCCAATCAGGCTGCAACCTGGCTGCCTCTGCACCTCACTCCTGCTCCCTACAGAGCAGTCAGCTCCCGGGAGTTCTCCGAGCCTGAACGGGCTCTGAGGGCTGCCCGAAGCATGGATCCTTTTTTGGGTTTTGCTTTGCTTTGTTTTCAGTCACTCAAATATGTAAACTTGGGGCCAGTGTGCTGCGCAGTAGGCTAAGCCTCCACCTGTGGTGCTGGCATCCCATAAGGGCACTGGTTTGTGCCCTGGCTGCTCTACTTCCCATCCAGCTCTCAGCTATGGCCTGGGAAAACAGTAGAAGACGGCCCAAGTCCTTGGGCCCCTGCACCAACATGGGAGACCTGGAAGAAGCTCCTGACTCCTGGCTCCTGGCTTCAGCTAGGTCCAGCTCCAGCCATTGCAGCCATGTGGGGAGTGAACCAGTGGATGGAAGACCTTTCTCTCTGTCTCTCTGTCTGTAACTCTACTTCTCAAATGTATTAAAAAAAAAAAAAAAAAACCTTCATTGCATTTAATTCTTCTAGGGGATTTTCCTTGAGAAATAATAAGTATGAGGGAACTTCAAAAAGTATTTAGGAAAATGGAATTACAAGTTTATTTTGGTGCAAAAGTTTTTGAAATCTAGGCATCATTTTTTTTTTCATCAGACGTATTTTCCCTTGAATTGTTGGAAGACACCGGTGTATCTGTGAGATGGCAAAGCCTTCGTGCACATAGTGTGAGCTCGGGCTTTCTGTAACAGTTGCAGGCTACCGGAAACTGGCGGAGGCCTGGCAGCCAAGGAGAACACATCTCTCTGGGCTTCTAAAACCAACCAATGGGGCTGGAAAGCAGCCTGTTTGCTTTAAGCCCAGGGCCTGGGTCCTCCTCAGATGCAGGGACTCGTAGCAGCCAGAGGCAACACCCAGCATCCGCTTCCTTCGGGGCCAGCCCTTGTGGAGTGGAGAAGTAAGATGTCCTTGGACCCATGCTTCCCTGCACCTGTCCTGGGCCCTTGTGGCCTCAGAGGCTGAACCTAGAGCCAGGAGGACATGGCCACTTTTATTTTTAAACCGATGAGGAGGAGGAGGCCTTGTGGTGCAGCGGGCTAAGCTGCCCCCTGTGACACTGGCACCCCCTGGTTTGAGTTCCCGCTGCTCTGCTTTCTGTCCCTGCTAATGTACCTGGGAAGGCCTGGGAGGATGGCGCAAGTGCTTGGGCCCCTGCCACCCGTATGCAGTTTTTGGCTCCAGGATTTGGCCTGCCCTAACCTGGGCTGTTGTGGCCATTTGGGGAGTGAGCCAGCAGATGAAAGAGCTCTCTCTCTCTCTCTCTCTCTCTCTCTGAGTATCCCCCTCTCTGTCACTCTGCCTGTTGAATGAATAAATAAATAAATATTTTTTTAAAAACAACACAGAAGAACATGAGATTTGAGACAAGTCCAAGCCCAGGTGCCCAGAACCTACAGAATGTAGCCATGCCCCTGGGGTGAAGTTCACTGGGGTCCCTGACACTGAGGAAGTCCCTAGCGAAAATCCCCAGCAAGGAGGCAATCCCTAGGGATGGAGAAGCGGCAATCCATTCGGGTACAGACCTCCAGGTTGTGATCCAGGTCACAGCCATTCTCAGCCCGTCCTGCTGCTCCCCTGACTTGTGCTCAATAACCCTAACTCTGCTCAATCTCTCGGACTATGCTGCGGGATTCTTTTACCAGCGGCAACACGGATCTCAATCAATCGCTTCCCGCCACACCTGGGATCACACCTTTTGCACCAGGTAAGCAACAAAGGTTGGGGGGAGGGTTTCAGATGTGCTGGGTAGGAAATGTAGGCAGTAAGGTCCGAGGCACAGAGGAAAGAGGCACTCAGGTGAGCAGTGGGGTGAGTGGCCTTCACACACACAGGGTGGGACACACAGGCGAGGGACATTTGTCCTGCTCTGGGGGCGGGGACCGGGCATGGGACAGATGGGGGCCACAGGGAGAGGGTGCTCAGTGCAACAGCAGGTCCGGGGCGTGTTTCTAAGAACCTGGGTTCTGTGTGTTGCTTCAGACAGCTTCTTGTCACCAAGCTGGCGTATGCGGGAAGTGAAAGTGTAAAATACAGTGGTTTCAGAAATAAGGTGTTTATGCACCTCCGACGTTTTGAAAACTATTATGCTAGCAGCCAGTTCTAAAAGTTACAAAAATTAAGTGAAATGCTGTAAGTTTCTTAACTTCTGATCATTTCAAAGAAGTCCCAAGAGCATGGAAAGGCATCTTTACTTTTATTAGCACATTTCGGAGTGTTCTGTCACATAAAGGACTCAAATTTAAAAAAACAAACAAAAAAAGAAATTAAATTGTACTCTGCGTTACAAGACAAGGGGAGAACTGTCTCCAGCCTCCCCTCTCTCTGTCCCCTTGAGCAGACATGATGGGGGGTGTCTGGACAGTCTTGTTTGTCTCCCCCCAAGACAATCTCACCAGGCCCTGTAACAAGGCTGGTCCCCACCCCAGCTTTAGCAGAGAGCACAGGAAACGGACGGCTTCACCTGTACCTTGGGTGCAAAGCATGGGAGCTGGGGCAAGGCCAGGGTCCCGGAGGAACATGTGGCCTTTCAAAGCAAGCCCTGGCCCTCAGCTGCACAGAGGTCTCCGGACCAGAGGTGTGCAGATGGCTGCAGGGTCCTGGGAAAGGCCAGTGTCCTCTCCCACTTCATACAGTGAGCAGAAGGATGCCCTCAGAGCCCAAGGTGAAGGTCAAGGTCGGGATGGATAGAGTGAGATTTTTCCTCCTACAGATCACTCTTTGGGCCAGGGACACTAAAAGCTGTGTGTCTATATCACGGCCTGGAGCCCTCAATTCTGGACTTTTCGTCTGTAACTCATCCAAAACCCAGCTACATGGGGACCTCAGCATGGATCTCTCGCTCCCTTTGAGGCTGAGCACGGTCATCCTGGGAATCCCGGGACAGAACCGAGGCTGCAAATGCTAAGTTAGTGAGGAGCAGACATTTAAGTCCAGGCGCCAACACTGTGGAGCCGCAGGTTACACTGCTGCTTGCAACACCAGCATCCTACGCTGGAGCATTGGTTGCAGTCCCGGCTCTCCACTTACAATTCAGCTCCCTGCCAATGCACCTGGGGAAGCAGCAGAGGATGGCCCAAGGACTTGGGCCCCTGCCACCCACATGGGAGAGTTGGATGGAGTTCCAGGCTCCTGGCTTCAGCCTGGCCCAGTCTTGGCCTCGTAGAGATTCACTCCCTGATTTGGGGAGTGAATCAGCAGATAGAAGATTTGTGTGTGTCTGTGTGTGTGTGTTCCTAGGTCTCTGTCACCTTTAAAGAAATAAAATAAATCTTTTGCAAAATAAATAAATAAAGGAGCCGGCGCCGCGGCTCACTAGGCTAATCCTCCGCCTTGTGGCACCGGCACACCGGGTTCTAGTCCCAGTCGGGGCACAGGATTCTGTCCCCGTTGCCCCTCTTCCTGTCCAGCTCTCAGCTGTGGCCCGGGAGTGCAGTGGAGGATGGCCCAAGTACTTGGGCCCTGCACCCCATGGGAGACCAGGAGAAGCACCTGGCTCCTGCCATCGGATCAGCGCGGTGCGCCGGCAGCAGTGCACCAGCCGCGGCGGCCATTGGAGGGTGAACCAACGGCAAAGGAAGACCTTTCTCTCTGTCTCTCTCTCTCTCACTGTCCACTCTGCCTGTCAAAAAATAAAAAATAAATAAATAAATAAATAAAGGAAAGAAAAACAAGCACTGGGGTAGGTGCTTGGCTCAGCAATTAAGACGCCACTTAAGGTGAGCACATCCCACAGCTTATCTCGGTTTGATACCGTGCGCCAGCTCCTGACTCCAGTTGCCTGCTCAGACAGATCTTGAGAGGCCGTGGTGACGGCTCAGCTGAGTGGATTCTTGCCACCCATGTGGGAAACCTGGATGGAGTTCCTGTCCCAGCTTCAGTCGCAGCCAGGGGCTGCTGTAGGCATGCAGAGAACTCGCCATCAGACGGCAGCTCTCTCTCTCTCTCTCTCTCTCTCTCTCTGTCCCAGATGAATCTTAAGAACAGCATGCTCCTCAAGCAGCAGGACAAAAAGACGCGTGTTCACAAGCCAGCAAATGGGTGTGCCGGCCCCCAGCCTCACAGCGGAGGCAGCCTGGCCAATGATTACTCCCGAAGGGGTCCCCATCGCAGACCTTAAAGGCCGTGAGCAGTCTGCATGCAGCGACTAAGCTTTTCATTGTTGGAACTTTGAGAAGGTACAGACAAGCAAACCACTTGGGAGATCTTTAAACAGAACCTAGGCTGGGCTCAGGATCAGTGTAGAGCTGGACCTGACTTCTCTTTTACCCGGTCAATAACAGATTCTTGGCGGACAACTGGGACACCTCCAAATTCACATCTCCCCGGGACACTGAGAGAAGGGAGCGTGGGCACTGGGTGCCATCACCCAGGCTGACCAGGGACGGCTTTCGGGCTGCTGTGAACAACGCCTTAGCCTGCACAATTGGTGCATGACAGAAGTGTACGTCTCACAGCTCTGGAGGCTGGGAAGCGCACAGTGAACGTGCTAGCAGGTTGCTCGCTCCTCATACGTGGCACCTTCCGGCAGAAGAGGCAGGACAACTTCCTTTTATAAGGTCACCAATCCCGTTCCCGAGGGAATCGCTTCCTCAAAGGTCCCTCCTCTTAATGCTATCACTTTGGGGATTAAGCTTCCGCATGTGAATTAGGGGCAAGGTAAGAAGTCAGACCACCACAGCCAGCCCTCAGTGCGAAAGCACCGCCTTGGATTTCTACAGCTCCATCCTCCTGCAAGTGGCGCCCAGAAGTCTCGGGCATCACTGCCTTTAAGGTTCACCCATCACAGGGTTCAGGTTTGCACCCTACTCCCTCGCACAGACCACGGCTCTGGGGCCAGCCTCCCACTGCCCCCAAGGGACCTGGAAGGCAGCCTTGCTTTGGGGCCTCTGCAGGGTCCTTCCTTTACATAGTGTGAGACCACCACCTCTTCAGGGTCACCACCCCCACCCCCATGGGCCTACTTCTCCAAAGCCCTCAGATCTCAGCAGGAAAACTTCGTCCAGAACACCTGTCACTGGCCCCTCACCCACTGCGACTTCCCCCATCAAACTACTCCGCATTGCACTCCTGCTGTGTGCAGTTGCACAGGATGGGCACCTGTTATTGCTGCTCTGACAGCTACCACACACTTAGTGACTTAAAATGACGCTAAGTTACTCTGTTATAATTCTGGAGGTCTGAGGTCCCAAAAGGGTCTTATGGGAAATAAGGTGTAGGCTGGTTCCTTGTGGAGCCTCCACGGGGTAAAGAATGGATTCGCTCCCAGAATTCATTGCCTAGACAAGGAACCAGCCTTCACAAAGAGCGGCACAAATACGTTTCCAATTGCGGTTGTGACCACGTCTTGGGAGGAGAGGCTGGTGCTGGAGGGACTGATATTGGGCATCCGACCGAGACACTGGGCCAGGGAAGGCTCCCCTGAGAAGAACCACCTGGGCTTAGAGGCTGCTCAAGCGTCCACCAGGAAGCACCCTTTGTCCACAGCGTGTCCGCACTGTGTTCTCTCCCCACCTGTTAGTCATCTGAGAGACCTCTCAGTCACCAGGTCCAGTGTCACAGCATCACAGTGCTTACGTTCAAGTCACTCTTATAATGGCCCCAAAGCACAAGGCGTGGTGCTGGCAACGAGGACACAACAAAGACAAGGTGCAAAGTGCTGCCTTCAGTGAAAAAATGAAAGTTCACGACCCACTTAGGAGAGAAAAAAAACTGAAGGCTGAAGCTGTTAAAATCTACAGTACAATAAGATATTCTGAGAAACGCCGTGTTCCCGTAACTCCTGTTGTAGCATGCTATTGTAATTGTTCTATTTTACTACTAGTTATTGTTGTTGAGTCTTTCTTGCCTGACCTATAGGTTAAACTTGATCACAGGTGTGTATGTATAGGACAACACATAGTGCGTGCAGGGATCAGTATGTATAGGACAATGCATAGTGCGTGTAGGGATCAGTATGTAGAGGACAATGCATAGTGCATGTAGGGATCTGTATATGTAGGACAAGGCATAGTGCATGTAGGGATTAGTATATGTAGGACAACGCATGGTGCATGAAGGGATCAGTATGTAGAGGACAATGCATAGTGCGTGTAGGGATCAGTATGCAGAGGACAATGCATAGTGTGTGCAGGGATCAGTATATGTAGGACAATGCATAGTGCATGTAGGGATCAGTATGTAGAGGACAATGCATAGTGTGTGCAGGGATCAGTATGTAGAGGACAATGCATAGTGCATGTAGGGATCAATATATGTAGGACAATGCATAGTGTGTGCAGGGATCAGTATGTAGAGGACAATGCATAGTGCATGTAGGGATCAGTATGTAGAGGACAATGCATAGTGCATGTAGGGATAAGTATGTATGGGACAATGCATAGTGCGTGTAGGGATCAGTATGCAGAGGACAATGCATAGTGCGTGTAGGGATCAGTATGTATGGGACAATGCATAGTGCATGTAGGGATCAGTATGTAGAGGACAATGCATAGTGCATGTAGGGATCACTATGTAGAGGACAATGCATAGTGCGTGCAGGGATCAGTATGTAGAGGACAATGCATAGTGCGTGTAGGGATCAGTATGCGGAGGACAATGCATAGTGCATGTAGGGATCAGTATGTATGGGACAATGCATAGTGCGTGTAGGGATCAGTACATGTAGGACAATACATAGTGTGTGCAGGGATCAGTATATGTAGGACAACGCATAGTGCATGTAGGGATCAGTATGTAGAGGACAATGCATAGTGCGTGTAGGGATCAGTATGTAGAGGACAATGCATAGTGAGTGTAGGGATCAGTACATGTAGGACAATGCATAGTGTGTGCAGGGATCAGTATATGTAGGACAATGCATAGTGCATGTAGGGATCAGTATGTAGAGGACAATGCATAGTACATGTAGGGATCAGTATGTAGAGGACAATACATAGTGCGTGTAGGGATCAGTATGCAGAGGACAATGCATAGTGTGTGCAGGGATCAGTACATGTAGGACAATGCATAGTGTGTGCAGGGATCAGTATATGTAGGACAATGCATAGTGCATGTAGGGATCAGTATGTAGAGGACAATGCATAGTGCAAGTAGGGATCTGGACTATCCATGGTTTCAGGCATCCACGGGGCCTCTTGGAATTTCTGCCCTGCAGGTGAGGGGAGCCCACCAAAGCACTGCCAAGGTTTTGAGGCACAAAGCATGTGTTGGATGGAGACTACAGGCCAGAACACAGAGTGGGGCTCCTCCATGGCCACCAACCTGCTCAGATCACCACCTGGCACCACTGGTCCCAATCACCATGGTCCCAAATCACCAACATAATGTGAGTTGTGCAGTGCAGAACTTGAAGGTGACCAGGTGAGATCCACTGCTCCCTGCCCCTGGCTGCTCATCATTCCGACAACCCTGCTGCTCCTCCCCACCCCTGCAAGCTCGCCCTGGCCAGCCATGCTTGAGCGTACAGTCTCCTCTTTCCTCAGGTTGCCTGCAAGCACAGGCTGGAGACTGGGTCCGCGTGACTCCGGTGCCTGTGAGGCACCTGCATGAAAGTGCACAAGTCAGGGTGGGAGGTTAGGGAATGGCCAGGAGCCTCACCAACGACAGAAAGGTCAGGATTGGACTTCAGGTTCCACATGGAACAGAAGGATTTCCATGTTTTCCAACTTCAAAGTTAATCAACAATTCTCGTCTACATCAATATGTTGGGTTCAAAGTCCGCTTAAGAATGAGTGCCCTGTGCCTTCCCATTGTTACTAGAAGGAGAGTTTGACCAGAAAAAGAAAACCTGCCCTATTTGCACCACCCCAGGCAATATTCTTTGCCATTTTCCTTTTCCTTCTCTGTCTGCCATGTTTCCTTACACGTCCTGTGCCTTTGCTTACGTATGAGGGACAGATTAGGAAGACAGCAACGATAATGCTAATGATGCTTTTTTTTAATTGGAAAATGAGTCTTCAGTCCTTCCTTCCCCCAACCCACATGCATCCACACACTGGGCATCTTGCTAGTGCAAACCTAAGATCCAGACAGCAAGGCCCAACCTTGGTTCAGAAAGGAAACCTGACTACAAGGGAAAGACTCTGAGTGAGAGGTGGGATGGGGTGGGGTGTAGAAGTTACCAGAGTTCTTGTTGACAGCAATTTGGGAACAGGTTGTTGTATTTGAACGCTGAGTCGCTTCCCTGCCCGCTGGCCAAGATCAAGTGCATTTAGAACCTGAACTTGTTCATGCCCTGTGACTTAGTCATTTGGCTTTCAGCTATGCCTCACAAGGAGCAGGGATGTAGGCAAGTCTTGGGATCTCGACGTCTGGCACAGCCTTGTTTGGGAAAGCCAACAGCAGGAAGCAATCTTGATGTCTAACTGAGGAGGATGCCGCATCACGAACAGAAGGCCCACCTGTGCACATGGGCTTGCACCTTCCCTGGGCAGGCAGGGTTTCCTCTGCACCCCGCACCCCACACTAGGGGACACACAGGGAGTCCAGAGGTCCAGATGGACTCCCAGTGGGAAGGCGACAGCAAGGGGTGGCTTTGCGGCCAGAGCAGCACAGCTTCATAGCCCAGCTTGGTCTGACCTTGGCCTTGGCGGTGCTTCTATCTGCCCCTGGAGAAGGGCATTGCTGTTCTGAACCTACAGGGCTCTGGGGGCAACTGCCATTGCCCGTCAGTGGCAACGAGGCCTTGCCCAGGGTCATTGTGCTGGCATAAAGCAGAGCCAGGATTCCACAGGAGGTACAGTCAGCTCCAGAGTCAGACTTCTCTGTTCTTAGCCTGAGCTGCCTCCTCCTAGGTCATCCTCCCCAAAGCCAAGGCAGGAGCCACAGATGGACAGCCAAAAATAAGCAGGGACTCTGGCTGGCGATCTGAACCTGGTCTCTGTACTTGGGACACAAGGAGCCCTTCCAAAGGGTGAGAAAAATCAGCATCTTCCACTGGGAGGCCCTGAGTCCTGGAACTGGGGTGCTGAGGGGGAGCCAAAGAAGCAGTGGTGGCATTGGAAGGAGAGGCCCTGGACCGACCCACACTCGGGGAGGTGCACCCGGTTCCACTGTGCCACCATCAGCGTGATTCACCCACGGAGGAGGATGGAGGAAGTGCTTGGAGTGACCTCTGGAATAGGTCAGGGGCACGGCCCTGGAAGCTCCATGTCGGCAGCTGCCCCTGCCCTGCTGAGGTTCCCAGCTTCTGCTGCCCCAGACCAGGCACCGCTTCCCTCCACTGGCAGTGTTCACCTCCCCTCCACTGGCAATGTTCACTTCCCCTCCACTGGCAGTGTTCACTTCCCCTTTCCCTGGGAAGCAGGTCCTCCTCCTTCTGTCTCTGGACAGCCTTCCTCCAGGTCTCCTTTCCAGAGGGCATCTCTCCAGAGGATGCTGGCTAGTGATGATCTATTTAGAAGCAGGAAGGAACCCCTGGGACAAACTGAACATCGTTCTCGCATGTGAGCAGATCTCCTGGCCCCACAGCAGGAGGCCAAGGCAAGTAATCTGTCAACAGAACTCTCCTTCCAAGCCAGACCCAGGGAGACCAAACTGATGAACCCGCCTCTCTACCTTCCCTTCCATTCTCTCCCTCCTCCCCTCCCCTCCTTTCCCTTCTCCTTCCTTCTTGTCTCCTTTCTCCCCCCCCCTTCCTTCCTTCCTTCTTGCCTCCTTTCTCCCCTTCCTTCCCCTCCTCTTTATAGAGACCAAATGAAAATAAAGTTAAAGCACCCTGAAGATGCTCAGGGCATCAGAGCAAAACACCCCAAAAATCTGTGCAGGGACGTAGACCCCAGCATTTCTAAACAGTCCGACCCAAGACGCAGTCACCTTCCCTGTGATAGAAAAAAAATGACAGACAGACAGAACAAAGGGATGGCGGGCACCCGTATGAAGCACCCGTGGGGTACCAAGGGCACTCAGGAGCCTGTGAGACAGGTCTGGCACTTCCTGTTTGCTGGAGTTGAGAGAGAGATGGGTAGGGACATGGCTGGACCACAAGGTTCTGACTCCACAGCTCAAGCCTCTGACACCACCACTCACGTGCTACTCAAGCCCCCAAAGAGGCTGTTTCAAAACCAGTGACTTTGCCAAAAGACCACAACACAAGTAAAAGCAACCCACATATGTTCACACCTGGGAACTAAACCACAATGAGAACGAATGATACAGGGCCAGCGCTGGGGCACAGCAGGTAAAGCCGCTGCCTGCAATGCAGGCATCCCATAAGGATGCAGGTTCCAGTCCCAGTTGCTCCACTTCCAATCCAGCTCCCGGCTGATGGCCTGGGAGAGCAGGGAAGATGGCCCAAGTCCTTGGGCCCCTGTACACACATGGGAAACCTGGAAGGAGCTCCTGGCTCCTGGCTTTGGCCTGGCCTAGGGCTAGCCTTTGCAACTATCTGGGGAGTGAACCAATGGATGGAAGATCTCTCTGTCCCTTCCTGTATCTAACTCTGTCTTTCAAATAAATAAACAAATCTTTAAGGAGAAAAAAAGAAATAACTTCAGCTAAATATCCAATTTCATCACTCAAAAGTTCTACCTTCCACAAAACACAAGAAAGAAAACAAAATTCAGCCAAGTTCTTCATCAAACAAATAAATAAATAAATAAAAATTAGAAAAAATATAATGATGAATGATAAACAATGATGCAGCACGCGAATAAACCCTGTGACCCAAGTGGGAATGCGGGCTCATGGTAGCTCTTGAGAGCTGAGAGTGGAATATTCTGGAACATAGAAAGCTCATTGTCAAATCATCAGTAGCTCAAACCAGCCATGGCAGAAGTATTACCACCACTGACATTGGTCAACACAACATGGAGGCCTTACATTGCTTTCTGTTGCTTGGTTGGTTTTGCTTATTTATTCTGAGAGCCAACCACCCAGCACAGCCCTGGAGGGATCCTACAGATGCTGAAATAGCCAGATACAAAGAGGACGCTTTATAAAGAGTTCAGGAGCAGGCAAACTCATCACAGCAGTGGTCATGGGGAGGCATGGCACACCACTGGAGCTGGTCACGCTCTATATCTTGATCATGATGGTGGGTACATGTCCAGTGTGTGAATTTGCATTGAGCTGGGGCTGGGACTGTGGCATAGTAGGCTAAGCCTCTGGCTGTGACACTGGCATCCCATATAGGCACCAGTTCGAGTCCTGGCTGCTCCACTTCTGATCCAGCTCCCTGCTAATAGACTGGGAAAAGCATCGGAAGATGGCCCAAGTGCTTGGGCCCCTGCACCCACGTGGGAGACCCAGAAGAAGCTCCTGGCTCCTGGCTTCAGCCTGGCTCAGCCACCATTACAACCACTTGGAGAGTGAACCAGAGGGTGGAAGATCTCTATCTCTATGTTCCCCTCTTTCTCTCTCTGTAACTCTGTGCCTTTCAAATAAATACATAAATATTTTTAAAAAAGAAAATGTATTGAGCTTCACATCTATAGTGATGTATTTGTCACAGATACAGCTTAAGGGGAGAGGGCGAGAGACCTTCCACTCCCTTTTGTGAAAACAAAGAGACATCACCCATTCAACCTCTAAAAATGATCAAAGGAGGCTCTTCAAAGAGCACATGCCGGGCCCTCCATGCCATCAGTGCCCCACAGTCTCAGCTCAGATGTCGGCCTTGCCTTTCCCGGGGCCCCTCGTACTCCCCCCCTCCAGACCCCTGTCCAGGTCTTTCTTCCCTCTAACCCACTGTGACCATTCTTTGCATCTCTCTGTCTCACTAGATGGTGAATTCTAGGGTCGAGGGCCACTTCTTCCATTTCATCTCCCAGCACTGTTCCTTCTCCTCACCCCGCCACACCCATCGTTTTCTCAGAGTGATCTTATCCCTCCGACAACCCAAGTCTGCCAAGCATGTGTTTGCTTTGAATTAGCTGGCTGAGTTCCTTTAAGAACCGTCAAGAATAGATTTCCTGATAGAAATCAGAGTTTGTGTAGCAATAGTAGTCGTGTTAAGCAGCGTGTTCAGATGCTAATCTCACTTAAGCCCAGCACTGCAGAGCGTTTCCCAGGACGGGCTTCTAAGAAGCCAGCAGCCATGGGGCTTCAGCAGCAAGACTGGAAGCCGAGCGCACCCCTGGAGATCACGGTACTTGGTGCACATGCCCTCCGGTGATGCTTTTTCCTGTCTTTGGATCTTGATCATTTTTGCAAAATTAATAATCCGCCAAACTGGAATCTGTCACAAGCTAGTTAAAACCAGTCCATCTCTGGGGCTGACACTGAGGTGCAGCAGGATAAGCTGCCCCCTGCCATGCCGGCTTCCCTTATGGGAGTGCTGCTTTGAGTCTCCTGGCTGCTCCACTTCAGATCCAGCTCCCTGCTGATGTGCCCGTGAGGATAGCGGAAAGTGGCCCAAGAGCTTGTGCCTTCGCCACCCATGGTGGAGGCCTGCACGCAGTTCCAGGCTCCTGGCTTCAGCCTGGCCTAGCTCTGGCCATTGTGGCCATTTGGGGAGTGAACCAGGGTATGGAAGATCTCTTTCTCTGTCTCTCCCTCTCTCTGTGTGACTCTGCCTTTTCAGTAAATAAAATAAATCTTAAAAAACAAAAACAAGTACGTTTCTTATCATTAAAAATGGGATGTTATAAGTTGAGTTAGTGAGAAGATGAAAGAGGTGGGTTTCTCCCCATTCCTCCCACTAAGAACAGCCAGAGACTCCGGACAGACAGTCTTTGTAAAATAAATGCATAGATAAGAAGGTTCTAGGAGGCGGCGAGGACCTCAGGATCCAAGGAACAAAGCAACAAGGAGTTCTGTTAGTTACCTGCTGGTCTCGTACTCAGATATCCCAGACTTGGAGCTACGGAGGACATCCAACTGGAAACACCAATGAGCACAGAGACAGTGCCACAAGAGCCTGCTCTGCGTAGACGACTAGCAGGCAAACATTCAGGCGATCACCACCCTGCTCCAGCCGACACTGCACCAGCCGTATACAAGCAAAGCTGAGAGGGAAGTGGAGACTGGTCCATGCCCAGGCTCCCCAGGTGGCGTCGGGAGCTGGGACTTCTATCCACAGCAAGCCATAAGAAGCAGTCCGTGTCCCCGCGTGATGCCGTTGGAAACCACCTGGGAAGCCTGGCTTTCCATTCAACTCAGAGTAACTGGCCTCCTGCCCTGCAGGGTCCTCTCCAAGGAGCGTGGGGAGTCAGGGCTCTCATCACAGCACAGCAGTGGTGAGACCGACACCCCACCCCCAACCGGCGTGTCAGTTGAGGCCACAGGGGGAGCAGTAATGAGTCACTTCTGTCCCCTCCCAGCCAGGAAGGTATCAATAGATACCATAACTGATGGAACAAATGTTAGAATTATCTGACTACGATTTTTAAATAGCTCTCCTAAAAATGCTTCAATGAGCAATTACCAGGAGAAGTCAGTGGAAAGAAAGGAAGGAAGAAAAACAAAGAAACTCAGCCAATACATTTAAAACCTCAGTAAAGACCTACATTTACATTATTAAAGGGGGTTTATTTGAGGCACAGGTGTTTGGCACAGCATCCATACTCAGAACAAACAGAAAGAAATAGTAAAATATGAGAACAGAGATCAATGAAATTAAAACAGAAAAGAAATAGAGAAAATCAATGAAAGAAAGAGCTGGTTCTTTAAGAAACTTCTAGCAATTCTGACAATGAAAAAAAGAGAGAAAATACATATTACCAATATCCAGAATGAAATAAACTCATCACTACAGACTGTACAGACATCAAAAAGCTAATAAGATTAAACAACAGATAGAGTGTAAATTTAGCAACTTAGATAAAATGCGCCAACTCATCAAAATATCCAAACTACCACAACCTACACAAAATGTAATATATAATTTGAATAACCCTACAACTATTAAGGAAATGAAATCAATAACTTTAAAATTAAAAAAAGTCCCCAGGCCTGGAAGGGTTTATGGGAGAGAAAAACACTTTGAGGAAGTTTTTGATAATGATTTTCCATAAACTCCTGCTGAAAGAAGGAGGAAACACTCCTCAATTCATCTGATGAAGCTAGCATAATCCTGTTACCAAAATCAAGTAAATAAAGTATTTTAAAAAATCAACTGCAAATCACTATCACTTATGAACATAGATGCGAAAATTCTGAGCAAAATGCTTGCAAATAGAATACAGACGAGGGATTACGCACCACAACTAAGTGGAGTCTCCGACACGCTCAGTATCTGAAAATTAGTCAATATAACCTACTGTATCAACAGTGGGAAATCACATGACCATACCAACACATGCAAAAACAGCATTCAGTGAAATTGAACACCATTGGTGAAGAAAACTCTGGAAACTAGAGATAGTGTAACTTCTTCAACCTAACAAACAGCGTCTACAAAATGTCTAAAGCTAACATCCCAGAACCCAACCAATGAGCACACAACTACACCTGCAGCTAACTTTAGACTTCATGTGAAAGACCGGGTGCTTTCAGATGTTCACACCAGGAACAAGAAGAGGACGTCTGCTCCCTGTGCTTTTACTCAACATGCAACTGAAAGTTGTAGCCAGTAAAACACTGAAAGAAAACAAAGTAAAATGTATATACACCATAAAGTAAGAGATGCTTTCTGACTAGTTCAGATGACATGATTTCTGCATAGAAAATCGCAAGACCCTATCATTTTGTTATTTGTTTACTATTTGCTCTCTCCAATTCTTCCTCTTTTTTTTTTCCTTGACTTCCTGTGGACTATTCTGACATCTGGGAGTGTTCAATTTTTATTTAATTATATATTTTTAATAATGTTGCTTTATGCAGTTAGTAGTTGCCCTAACTATTGTCATGCACATATTCAAGAGTACTTCAAAAAGTTTTTTGTGGAAAATAAAATTAAAAGAAATTTATTATGCTGCAAAAAAATTTTTATAACCCATGTATATTTCTTCCATGACATGAATTTTCCATGACCTTTTGGAAAGTCCCTTGTAAGTATGGATTTCAAAAATATCTTGCACAAAAATAAATTTATTTTTTAGTTCCATGTTTCCACAAACTTCCTGAAGTACCCTCATATAACTAGTGTTGATGCTTTACTACTTCAAGTGAAGTTCCAACATCTCACTTTCATTTAAATCCATTTATCATCTGGCTTATTAAATGTAATCATCTTAGAAGTATTCCCTCTACATACATTGAGGACTACATGAAACAGTTTTATAACTTTCTGTTCAGCCATAAAATATAACAAGAAGTGCACAGGGTGATGGATAGTCTCTTATTTCTAGCTATCCATTTGTCTTTTCCTTTCTGAAGTTTCTAGACTTTTGCTATTAACACTTTTTTTCTGTTTGGAGAGGTTTCTTTATCATCCTTTGGGGATGACTGTACTACAAACAGATTACCTTAGCTTTCCTTTTTCTGTGAATGTTTTTATTTCTGTCAACCTTGAAGGTTATTTCACTGAATGTATGATTCTTTGTTTCCAGCTCTTGAAAAACATGCCACTTCCTTCTGACCTCCATGGTTTCAGATGAGAAGTCTGCTGTTGCTCAACTTGGTATTCTTCTACAGGAAAGGCATCATTTCTCTCTATTTGAAAGGCTTGTTCTTTGCCCTGAGTTTCCACAAGTCTTGTGTGAATTCCATTGAGTTTCTCCTATTCAGGGTTTTCTCAGCTTTATGATTCTAAAGAGTGTACCTTTTGTAAAATCTGGGGAAGTTTTCAGCCACTCCTAATCTTTTTTCAGTCCCACAGGGACACAGGGCGTTGTTGCTACTCCCACTGTAAGCAAATGGCACCACCCACTGACCTTGGCTTGTGAATTAAGCCTGGAATACAATGGGGCTCCATCTCTCCTGCTGTAAACAGGTTAAATCACCTGCAGGTGATCTGGGCATAGAGCTGTGGATGGGGGTTCCCACCAGGATTTTAATGGACTTCTTGGGTTTCTTAATCTATATCTGTTATCAATTCTGTGTTGAACACCTCCCTTGCCCCCAGTCTAAGAAATAAGATGAACAGCCAAAGAACTCACTACACTGCTGCTCTTCAGGTCCCAAGATCCCTATCCAGTCCTCCTTCTTTGCAGTCTTCTATAATGAGATCCTTTTACATTCCTCTGTCGGATGAATTCCAACAGCAGAACCGGGTATCTGGTTCTCCTGAGAGAAGGTAGACTGAGTCTATGGTGTCTCATCAGAACTGCAATGGCCAGCGCTGGTTTTTGACACGTGGTCTACGCAAGGCACTGCACTCCGCTCACAGACTTTGACGGCTGCCAGGTGCTGCCTCTGCCCTGCAGCGACTGGCTCCTCAGTGGTAGCCTTTGAGAAAGAAAACGTCTCACACAAGTGAATCTTCCTCTAACTCAAAGCTGCAAAGTCATTTTCTCTTTTAATTTCATAAGATAGAAAGATATCCTAAGGTATTGCACAGTCCTTAGTTGATGGACCAAGATCTAAATTCCTCTTGGTGTGCTCTGCCCTTTGCTGTACTTCTCTGCCTGTTTTTGGTACCCTTCCCCTGTCCAGCCTGCCAGCAGTCCCTCTGACATCACAGTGCCTACTCCTGGAAAGCTCTCTGTTTCAACCCTTACTTTTAATTTGCTGAAAGTCCAAGAAATCATACAAGCAAGACTGCTTTCTTGTGTCTAAATTAAAAGTAAATTGACTATGAAGAATACCTAAGAGACGTGTGTGTTGTGAGCCAGAGCTTGGGTGCTTAGAGTTTTGATAATATTTTGGCAGTTCAGTGGTTGTTTTGACTACATTCTTGCTTTTGGTTGGCTTCCAGATAATTGAGACTGCTAGAAAAGGGGTTTCCAGAAAGTGAAGTTTTCGCATTTTCTTTATAAACACCCTCTTTGTCCCCACCTTCCAGACAACACCTAACAGTTTGAAGCCCATGACAGACTTGAGTCCTTCTGCGATAGAATAGACTTTAAAAGTGAAGATATTATTTTCTACTTTTCTATGACAATAAAATAACTGCAAGGATTTTACTACACTTTCCAAAAGAAATCATTTCTGTGCCAAAATCAAGTATGAGACATTTCAATCCAAAATGAAATTTGACAATGCTATGGGTAACTTAATTACAGTTCTGCTACATGAAAATAGTATGGAGGCAAAAGGAGAGAGTCAGTTGAGCTTTGCTGGAAACGAAGTCCAATTGTAATTAACATTCACTGTGTACTAGATCACGCCATTTCCAAAATACAGACCACTCCTATGCCACACTCAGATTTTATTTACGAGGGACCTTCCATCACTGAGGCGAAAACTTGCAAGGCCACAGCACAGGCCTTAGAGTCAGACCTGGCTGGTCAATGGCCATGTGTGACTTACTGGGACAAAAAGAACAGATGAGCAAGTATTTCTACACTCACTCTTTTGGAGTCAAGAGAGTTCCCTACAATAACCACATATCTTAATTTCCTAATGGCCTTTGGCCAAGGTTGCTGAGTCTCTACTAATGGTGTATGTGTAAGAACTGGACAAACCATCCTTTTTTCTCTCGCTTCTGTCTTCCTCCCTCTGATGCATGATGACAAGAGCTGATCTGCACCATGTAGCATCCCCTCCAAACACACTGCGCAACCAACCATGAACTGTCAGATGATCACATGACTGTGCCAGAGTGTCCCTTTCCTACCTCGACACTGGTGATGTGGGAAATTACACCATGTCCCTTCTCAGCACTCTCTCCCCGCAGCTCAGAGAAGAGGAGCTCTTTAAGGACCTCGGCTCTCGGGGGCTGTTTACCATCCTTGCACAGCATGTGTGGCCTGGCACCACCCTGAGCATTGAATCTGGGCCAGCAGCTTCCACCTCTGGTCGTGTGTGACTGTGTGACCTCCTCACAGCTACCATGTAGGTCTTCCTGAAGCCTGAAATCCAAGGGAGTCCCATCTCGCCCGTTTAGAACCTTCGGGGAGCTCATTGCCTTACTGCCTGGAAGGGGAGTCAGGACCACCAGCTATGCAAAACTTCACTTCAACCTCAACCTCTCTCCTCCCCATAGCATAGAAAACACCCACTCACCTTTCAAGACTCAATTAAGATTCAGGTCTTCTATGAAACCTCTCGCAACGAGTCTGCACACCTTCCCGCCTTAGCAAGCAGAAGCAACAGCACATCGTCTATTCTGTAGGTACCATAACCTCATGAAGGTCTCCCTCTGTTGGATAAAGAAGCCACTGCAAAGCAGGAACTCTACACAGGATCTTTGTGTGTCCAGCTTTCTCCCAAAACACCTATTACTTAAGAGCACTCAGCAAATGTTTGACATGACAATGAGCACATCTTTCAGCTAGCAAAGAATTCCCAACACTTTCTGGAATGAAAGTCTTAAAAGGGGCGCCTGTGCTGTGGTATAGTGGGCTAAGCCTCCTCCGGCAGCACCCACATCCCGTATTTGCACCGGTTTTCATCCCAGCTGCTCCTCTTCCAGCCAGCTCTCTGCTATCACTGGGAAAGCAATGATAGATGGCCCAAGTCCTCGAGTCTCTGCACCTGCATGGGAGAGCAGGAAGAAGCTCCAGGCACCTGGCTTCAGATCACCCAGCTCCAGCCTTCGTAACCATTTGGGGAGTGAACCAGCAGATAGAAGACCTCTCTCTCTTTCTCTCTCTCTACCTCTCTCTCTCTCTCCCTCTCTCTCTAACTCTGTCTTATTTTATAAATAAAATAAATCTTTTAAAAAAGAGTTAACAGAGAAAGAGAGAGAGAGAGAGAATCTTCCATCCACTGGTTCACTCCCCAGATGGCTGCAATAGCCAGTGCTGGGCCAGGCTGAAGCCAAGAGCCAGGAGCTTCATCCAGGTCTCCCAGGTGGGTGGCAGGGGCCCAAACACTTGGGCCATCTTCTGCTGCTTTTCCCAGGCCATTAGTAGGGAGCTGGATTGGAAGTGGAGCAGCTGGGACACAAACCAGTGCCCATATGCAATGCCGGCATCACAGGCAGTGGCGTTACCTGCTATGCTACAGTGCCAGTGCCTGGGATGTTTTTTAAATTAAGAGAGTAACAAGTTGCATTGTAGAATGAAAATATAAAACAACATGGCAGGAAAAATTCAGATCAGTAATCTGTAAAAATTCAAGGTTAAATTTCTCCATAAAGGCAGAAATCCTGAAAATAGAGGGCACTCCTGAAATAAAATAATCCAAAAACATTAAAAATAAAAGGTACTAAAAAGGCATAGCAGGCAACTCCTAATAGATATCGGAATGGTAAGATTAATTTTAGAAAATAACATTCAGGGATAAATGCATCAAAGTGAATAAAGAAATTTTTTAATTTATAAAAAGTGGAATTTATATACCAGTCATCAATTTTTGTACACTTCATATTATGCACCTAACATAACTCCAAAATGCTGGAGAAATTGACTAACTCATCAAACAATGGGTACTTTTACACACCTCCTTGAAAAATCAACAGTTTGGATGGGCTCCAGAAAATTGAGGATCTAAAAGGTTTTACTAATATAATGAATAGAAATGATTTAATAGAGAACTTTTCCACTCAGTAAGCAGATAATATACATTCATTTGAAATACACAAAACTCTCAAAAAAATTGGCTTCTCAAGCTTCAAAGAAAACCTCAACAGGTCTCCCTCTCAAAGCAGAAATCTCATAGGACACCTTCACTGAACACAATTCCATAAAATATAAATTAATAGCAAAAGGAGAGCCCAAAGTCGAATTCATTGGAGACATATAAAAAAACAACTTCAAAAAACAGAAAAGCTCTAACAGTCTTGTGAACTATTTTAAAACAAACACAGGGCACTGCATATCAAAATATAAATTGTAGTCAGAGGTGTATTCTGGAGAAGATTTTTTTAAGTGAGAATTGATGCATTAATTGTCAACTCAAGAAAACAGAACAGGAAAAAAAGAAGTGCAGAATTAATGAATGCGAGAGCACAAAATTGAGATCATAAAATGTAGAGTTGTTTAATTTACCAAAAACACTTGTCATGAGAGCTAGATCATAAACTAGATAAGGGGCCAGCGCTGCGGCTCACTAGGCTAATCCTCCGCCTTGCGGCACTGGCACACCGGGTTCTAGACCTGGTCGGGGCGCCAGATTCTGTCCTGGTTGCCCCTCTTCCAGGCCAGCTCTCTGCTGTGGCCAGGGAGTGCAGTGGAGGATGGCCCAAGTCCTTGGGCCCTGCACCCCATGGGAGACCAGGAGAAGCACCTGGCTCCTGCCATCGGATCAGCGTGGTGGGCCGGCCGCAGCACCTTACCGTGGTGGCCATTGGAGGGTGAACCAACGGCAAAGGAAGACCTTTCTCTCTGTCTCTCTCTCACTGTCCACTCTGCCTGTCAAAAAAAAAAAAAAAAAACAAAAAAAAAAACAAAAAACTGCCTGTCAAAAAAAAAAAAAAAACTAGATAAGGGACTAAAAACTAGTCAAGAATTTAGAACTGAGATAAGTGTATGCATGTACGTGTGTGTTGTCAATTATGAAAATAATGGCACCTCAAAGTGAATATGAAAATTAAATGAGTTTTATCAGGATAGTCAACTATCCACCTATGGCACAATAAAGGGTAGATCCCTACCTCTCACTATAGACACAAAACAAATCCTAGATGCAGTAAAGAATAAACATAAAGCACACACTATAAAGGCATACAAAAAGTAAATAATTTTTTAAGGTAGACTAGGAATAAAAACGCACAAGCAATAAGGGAAAAGGATTATATACATTTTTCAATGCTGTACAAGGACAAAAACAGTTTGAAAATATATTGGAAAATACTTGCACTGCACATCTTAAATGATGAATTAGCATCTAGAACCTGTAAGCCATTTAATAAGAAAAAGTCACAACCTCTTTTTTCAAATAAGAGGGACTTACAAAGAGACACCAAGTCTACAAATGCATGCCCAGCCTTACTAGCGTCAGTGCTGATGCTTGTCACCTGCACCTGGCTGTGGGGAGCAGATAACAGGAAAGAAACAACAATGCCTTGCATGTGAACCCCTTTAGGAGACATGCAAAATAGCAATGGGAGGAAAAAAGAAAGCTTCCATGTTCTATAGGGAGGCACAATCCAAAGACATCTCCCACCAACATTGGAATCTTGACTTAAAGGCCCTCTTTGATCTACCACAAGTTGCATCTCAAAATTGCTCAGAACTTGGAGAGGAGCACAAATTTTTCTGTGTTTCCACCCGCATCATAAACAAGATGGCGCTTGTTTTCCTTTTTGGACTGCACATTCTGCCATGAGTCATGCAAAATTTCTCCTAAAAACTGACTCAAGTGTCAATCAAGTGCAATGATTTTTTTTTTTTCATGCAGGAAGCACCCAGGTCATCTTCCCAGGCTTGCAACACGAAACCAAGTCAACGTCTTGGCAACCACAGACCCAGGCTTGCCCACAAAAATCACCACCCCAGAGGCCCATGCCAGCTGAGCTTTGGTGGAGAGCTCTCAAACTAAGACCTAAGCGTAAGAGGCAGAATTGCTAGCTGACAATCAAGAGAACATCAGGGGACATGAACCAGGATGAAGGAAGACATACTAGTTACATCAGTACTTGCGACACATCACATGGCATCTGAGACATGAGGGCTTGCTCCAGAGACAAGACCTCACCTTCATGAATTACCACGTTTCATTATTCTATTTTTTTAATTGTGAAAAATACATGTGATTTGATATTTACCATCTTAATCATTTTTAAGTGCAGAGGACAGTGGCATTAAATACATTCACATTTTTGGCCATCCCCATTGCCATTCACCCACAGAACTCCTTGTTAATCTAACTGAAACTCCGTACTCACTCCCACTGCCCCCTCTAGCCTGTAGCAGCCATCTCTCTACGCACTAGCTGTATGAATTTGACTACACTAGGTACCTCAGGTAAGTGGACTCCTATGATACTTGTCCTTCAGTGACCGGCTTGTTTCACTTGGCATGATGTTCCCAAGGTTCAGCCATGTTGTAGCATGTATCAGAATGTCTTTCCTCCTTAAGTTGAATAATATTCCGTGTATATGTTTACGTATATTAGGTAGCGACATATTGTTCCACCATTCACCCATCTAAGAGCCCTTGGGTTGCTCCCACATTCGTCTTGAGAAATAATCCTATTTCTAAAGGCATCCAGAAGATCCCATAGGCCCCCAGTAACTCAGTGCAAAACCTTGCAGCAAGCTTTGTTGTCTTCAAAAAACTCTCGGGTCCAGCCTCATTTCTTTGTGCTGCACCTTAAGGCCATCTCCTCCTGTGTTCAGTAAAAGCTCTGCTTAAGCTCCACCACGTCCAGGCTGTAGAGCCTTGAACAATACCCTCCCACCTTTCCACACCTCCATTATCTCGTTGGTAAAGGGGGAAAATCCTTGCAGAGCTGAGTCACTTGAGTGTGTGGTGATTCGTTAACGCTGATGGTGACCGCGTTCGCGTTGCATCAGCCCTGGTGCTGTGCCTGCCCGATCATGTCTGACCTTCACAACAGTCTTGTTGGGCAACTGCCATTGTCATCAGAGAATGGAGTGTGTCAGTGGCCCAGGACGGCCGGAGCAAAGGGCCATAGACCTTGTCTCCAAATACAGTTACACTCTCAGATATAGGGGCGGTGAGGACTTCAGCGTGTGGACTTGGGGAGCTATGATTCAGCCCACGACAGAGAAGCAATGTCATAGAGAAGCTGTGTCCCTTTCCCAAGGTCGTGTAGTCACTACATGGGGAGTTGGGATTGGATTCCAAATTGGGTGGATTCCAGAAACCTCTAAGCCACTAAGCAATTAGCTGGGAAATAATTGCGCTTCTCCACAACCCAAGTCCCAGCACAGAACCACTAAAATAACTGTTGTCCCCCAAAGCATGTACACACAAGCACATGTGTGTGTGTGTGCACACAAACACACATACACACACACATTGTTGTTCTGACTGACCCAACTACATTTTTACAGTGATACCTGCTTTTGTAGCTTCAATATGAAATCACTCAGAATTTTCTAGTTTTTTAGGTTCTGGTAACACTTGACATAAACTATAAAAGAGGGAATCTTAGCTCAGTAGCTACTCCAACGGGAAAAAACATCACATGCAGGGTTGGTGTGCTGCCTAAGAAATGGTTAAAAAAAAATGCTCACGTATGTCAGTCTTGCTGCTAATACAGTACTTTACCAAGAAAACTGATAGGAAATACCACTACATACTGCTGCAGTTTAATAGTTTTGTGACTATTTTAAAATTTACTTTATATGAGTGAGGTTGAAGATCTTTTTCTTTTGATGATTATTTGTTGAACTCTTTACTTAGTGGATCCATTAAACCTTTGACTACATGTAAATTAAAATGCTACCTAGGGGGCTGGTACTGTGGCACAATGGGTTAAAGCTCTGGCCTGCAGTGTCCGCATCCCAAATGGGCACCAGTTCAAATCCCGTCTGCTCCACTTCCCATCCATCTCCCTGCTAATGTGCCTGGGAAAGGAGAGGATGGCTTAAGTCTTTGGGCCCCTGCACTCAGATGGGAGACTTGGAAGATGCTTCTGGCTCCTGGCTTCAGATGGGCTCAGCTCTGGCCGCTTCAGCCATTTGGAAAGTGAATCAGTGGATGGAAGACCTCTCTCTCTCTCTCTCTCTCTCTGCCTCTACCTCTCTCTGTAACTCTCTCAAATAAATAAATAAAAATTTCAAAATGCTATCTAAAAAAACAATTAGAAACAAAATCTACACCCCCTGGTCCTCCTTACCATAGGAGATCAAACCCACTGACCCCGATAACACCAACCATCATAAGAACCTTTTTGAGAAAAATAAGGAAAGCATATGTAAATCTAGAATAAAAATCCTTTTTAATGGAAGTGGGAGGACAGAATTTTCAAAGGATGGTGTGGTTTATTTTGCCATCTGATGAAGGTCAAGTCGACAAACATCACAAAACTAGTGATTTGACTAGTCTTTGACACTGCTTTATCACTAATCCTCAGAATGTTAAAATGGAATAAGAACCACCAAAACAAAGCACGGCCTGGGAGGGGGGCATTGGCACCGCAGCTAAGTGGCCACTGGGGGCACCCTCGTCCCACATTAGAGTGCTCAGGGTTTGAATCCTAGCTACACTGCTCCCTCTCCAGCCTACAGATAATGCACACCTGGGAGGCAGCAGGTGATGGCACACGTTGTCGGGTTCCTACCACCCACACTGGAGACCTGGAAGATGGAGTTCCGGGCTTCTGATTTCAACCTGGCCCAGCCAAAGCTGTGGTAGGAACTGTGGAGAGTGAATCAGCAACTGCAAGATCTCACTCTCTCCTTCCCCGGTCTCTTCCTCCCACCTCTCCCTCTCCCTCCCCTCTCTGTCTCTGGGCCTTTCAAACAAAATGAAAATAAATTAGTTAGTTTTAAAGACGTGGTTTTGAAGACTGTGAAAAGGGGCGTCACAGCGTCCGTCCCTCCGTGACGCTTTGTTCGTATTTGGCGCTACTTCTTCCTTTGGCGAGGGCCAGTCTTGCTACAGCAACTACGCTGCGGGCAGGGGACCCCTGCGTCAGCCCCACAGGCATCTGTGTCCCCGCGGGGCTTTGCTGCGGTCTGCTAAGACACTGCTCTTCTCACAGAAAGCTCTAGGAGATCGAGGCAGTCTCAAGGAGGAAGGATCCTTCCGTGCAGCAAAGAACAACGGGGACAGAGCAGCGGGGAGGCTGTAACCGTGTTTCCCGTGAGTCGCCTGCCAGCAGCCTCAGCGGGCAGCCGTGAGGGCACCAGCAGAGACGACTTCTCACGTCACATCCTCGTGATGCCCAGAGTCAACAGAAAAGTCAGAATTTGACTTGTTTCTCAAAAACCTCCAAGCCAAGAAGAAAGGAAGAAGTGGCTCTCGGCTATGTACCAGGCCTCAGAGCCTGTAGAAGTGACAGCCACCTAACTTGCATGGAGTTGGAAACTCTGCTGTGGCCCTGTGTGCATCATCTCATAGAGGATTCCTCACAGCAATGGCGTACGTCCCCAGTATTCATTTACGTTGTGTGTACACACACCCACATCCGGGGACCTCAGCAAATATACACAGAAATATGTGACATACATTTATGTATATTTTCTATGTAAATAAAATAACACACACAAGGAGATTTGGGTTAGTTTTCATTGCTATCCCAGGTGGATATTTGTTTGCAATTCCTTTTCTTTGTATCTGGAAAGACAACTGCATAATGCAATAACTCTAGATTTTTTTTTTTTTTTTTTGACAGGTAGAATTACAGACAGTGAGAGAGAGAGAGAGAGAGACAGAGAGAAAGGTCTTCCTTCCATTGGTTCACTCTCCAATTGGCCACAATGGCTGGAGCTGCTCTGATCCAAAGCCAGGAGCCCGGGGTTTCTTCCTGGTCTCCCATGCGGGTGCAGGGCCCAAGCACTTGGGCCATCCTCCACTGCCTTCCCAGGCCACAGCAGAGAGCTAGACTGGAAGAGGAGCAGCCGGGACTAGAACCGGCGCCCATATGGGATGCCGGCACCGCAGGCGGAGGATTAACCCAGTGCACCACAGAGCCAGCCTCAATAATGCAATAACTCTAAATCTAAGTTGATGGATATAAATGACAAAGATGTGATTTATGACAATAAGAGCATAAAGAAGAGGGAATGGAAATATATAGGAGCAAATTATTTTTTGTACTACTAAAACTGAGTCTGTATTAATCCAAACTAGATTGCTATCTTGTCACCAAAAAAACTCAAATATATGTATGTGCTATTTTACTTATATATAAAATATATTTATGTTTGAGACCCCCATTATGCATTTATTTAGACATATATATACATTTATGTATAAAAATGACAAATAAATTGGTAATAGAAGGTATCTATTTAACAAAAAGAGAATGCAGACACAGAGAACAAAGAGACATAAGGCATATAAAAGGCCATAAGGCATTTAAAAAACCATAATATGGCAAACATACACACTACATTATCAATAATTATGTCAAATGTAAATTGATTAATCTCTCCTATTAAAAGGCTGAGGTTGGAAAAACAGATTTTTTAATGATTCAAATATATGTTACTATAAGATACTGTACACATTTTATATCCAAAGATGCGAATAGGTTGAAAATAAAACACTAAATATATATGTCATGCCAACAGTAACCAAAAGAGAACTGATTGGCTATATCAATATTTAAAAAGGCTTTTAGAAAAAAATTGTTGCTAGAAACAAGGACATTTAAAGAGATAAAAAAAATTCAATCCATCAAGACGATATAACAAATAGAAACATATATGCACCTCACAATAGTGCTCCCAAAACAAATGAATCAAAAATTGGCTGAATTGAAGGGAGAAATAGACAAATCAACAGTAGGTGAGAATATTCAATATGACACTTTCAATAATGAATAGACTAATCAGACAGAAGATCAGTAAGGAAACACTATAAACCACCTTCTGTCATATAAAAAATATATATATGTATGTATGTGTATATCTATCTATATATATACACACACACACACACACACACACACACAGAGGGAGAGGGAGAGAAGGCACACTCCACATATTCAGCAGGTAAAGAATAATCTTTTAACCAAATGATGTGGAATAGCAAGATATCCACATGAAAAAGAACTAAATTGGGCCCTTACCTCACAATATACACAAAAAATAATTCATAATTGATAACAGGGGCCAGTGCTGTGGCACAGCAGTTAAAGCTGCTGCTTGAAGGGCCAGCATCACGTATCAGAGTGCCAGTTTGAATCCTGCCTGTTGCACTTCCAGTCCAGTCCCCCACTAATGTGCCTGGGAAGAGAGTGGAAGACGCTCAAAATACTTGGACCCCTGCCATCCACGTGGGAGACCCAGATGGAGTTCCTGGCCCCTCACTTTGGCCTGGCCCAGCACCTGCTGCTGTGGTGAGTATCAGCAGATTAAAGAGCTCCCTCTCTCTCTCTCTTCATCCCTCTGTAACTCCGTGTTTCAAATAAATAAGTAAGCAAATCTTTTATTTTAAAAAATTGATGAACAATCTAAAAATGAGGGCTGGGTGGATGTTTGGCACAGAGGTTAAGACCTCATTTAGGACACCTGCATCCCATATCAGAGTGCCTGGGCTCAAGCCCCACTTCTACTTCCCATTCCGACTTCCTGCTAATGCACACCCTGGGAGGTGGCAGATGATGGCTCAAGTACTTAGGTCTTTGGCACTCACGTGGGAGACTCAGAATGAGATCTGGGCCCCTGGCTTTGGCCTGGTCCAGCCCAGGCTACTGCAGGCATTTGGGGAGTGAGCCAGCAGGAAAAAAAAAAAAAAAAAGCTCGCTCGCTCTCTCTCTCTCTCTCTCTCTCTCTTCCTGTGTCTCTATTTCTCAGTTCCTGTGCCTTTCAAATAAAATGAAAAATCAAGGGACTGGTGCTGTGGCGGAGCGGGTAAAGCTGCCGCCTGCAGCACCAGCATCCCATATGGGCCCCAGTTCAAGTCCCCGCTGCTCCACTTCCTATCCAGCTCTCCGCTATGGCCTGGGGAAACACAAGAAGATGGCCAAGTCTTTGGGCCCTTGCACCCATATGGGAGTCCCAGAAGAGTCTTCTGGCTCCTGGCTTCAAATTGGACCAGCTCTGGCTGTTGAGGCCATCTGGAGAGTGAACCAGCAGATGGAAGAAGACCTCTCTCTCTCTCTCTCACACTCTCTTTCTCTCTCTCTCTGCCTCTGCCTCTCTGTAACTCTGCTTTAAAATAAATAAATAAATAAATCTTTTTTTTTAAAGAAAATCACTGAATAAGTAAAATTGTTTTAAAACAGAATAAAACTATAAAATACATAAAAATATAGGTATAAATTTTCAAGACCTTGGATTTATTAATGTTTACTGAATATGACACTAAAATCACTAGCAACTGAAAAAAACAGATTAACTGGATTTCATCAAAATTAAAAAGACTTGTGTGTTAAAGGATGCTATCAAGAAAGTGAAAAAAAACAACCCACAGGATGAGAAAAATATTTTCAACTTACCAGTCTGGTAAGAGTGCACTGGAGTTGTGGGCGGGGAACCTCGGGGAGGCGTGCACAGGAAGTGGGCCTGGTGCGTGGCAGCTGTGCTCATGCAGTGAGGCGCAGGTGTGGGATGAGGATTGTGTTCTCCCGCATCTTCTGTAAGGGAAGAACGTGATCATTAGCCTTTGGTTGTGGCGTGAGGCTGCACGTGGTCTATTCCTGCTGCCAGCGTGATGTCCAGGCTCTGTGTCCCTTCTACATGGGAAGGGTGTCACAGAGGAGACCAGCGGCTCAAACACCTTAAGATATCCCGGTGCAGAGCGGGTAGAGAAATTATATTTATCCCTCAAGAATCTCCAACTGCCCTGGAATCAACTGATATACTCTGCACCAGTGTCAGCCATGGTGCTTGAAACTCCAGCTCACTGACCATGCACTTGAAACCAAGTCTGCTGCTGTCTGCATTTCTCTCTGGAAAGTCTTAGGGAGGTGGTCTTCAAAGACATAAGCTAAACAAATTAAGGGAGCAAAGTCCGTTATGCAGACTATACAAAGAACATTTACCAGGCAGCAAGAAAAGGCAAATAACTCAATTTCAAAATGACAAAAGAATTTGAGTAAATTTCCTCCGAAGGCAATGTACAAATGAAAAACTGCTCAGCATCATTAGGAACACGCAAGTCAAAACTCACCAAGAGATATCATTTCACGGCTTTTACGATGGTTTTTTATTATTCTTTTTAAAAAGACAATAACACATATTGGTAAGCATGTGGAAAATTGGAGTGCTCATACACTGCTGGCTGGGATGCAAAATGCTGTAACTACTACTAAACCAGTTTGGCAGTTTCTCAAAAAGCTAAATATTGAGTTAGCACATGATCCAGCCACTTACTCCTATGCGTAAATCCAGGGGAACTTGAACAGATATCTGTAAGTCAATGTTCACTGTCTCATTGTGCACAATAACCAAAAGCTGGAAACAGTGTAACCGTCAATCAACAGATATGCGGATAAACAACATGGGGCACATACATACATACCCACAGTGGGATATTATTCAGCCATAAAAGGAACGAAGTTTCAATACATGCTACAATATGGCTAAGCCTTGAAGACATTTTGCTAAGTGAAATAGACCAGACACAAAGGGACAGATACTATGTGCTTCCACTTATGTGAGGTATTTGGAACAGGCAAAATCCGGCCGACAGAGATAGATTAGAAGCTACCAATGGGGCTGAGGGAGCGAGAACGGGGAGCTATTTCTTCATGATTACAGAGTTTTTGTTACGGATGATGAAAAAGTTTTGGAGCTCGAAGTGCTGATGGTTGTACAACATAATATGTAGTCAATGCTTTTAAATGGTTCAAGTGGCAACCTATGTGTTATATATATATACACACACATATATCCAACATTTTTAAAAACTAATAATTGAGGGGCCGGTGCTGTGGTGTAGCCGGTAAAGCCACCACCTGTGTGGCTGGCACCCCATATGGGCACCAGTTCAAGTCCCAGCTGCTCAAGTTCTGACCCAGCTCCCTGCTAATGCATCCAGGAAAGCAGAAGACAGCCCAAGCACTTGGGTCCCTGCACCTACGTGGCAAAGGATCCTGGCTCCTGTCTTTGGCCTGGAGCAGCCCTGACCATTGAGGCCATTTGGGGAGTGAACCAGTGAATGGAAGATCTCTCTGTTTCTCTCTCTCTCTCTCTCTCTCTCTCTCTCTGTGACTGTGACTTCCAAATAAATAAATCTTTTTTAAAAAACTAATAACTGGGCCGGTGCCATGGCTCACTAGGCTAATCCTCCACCTTGCAGCACCAGCACACCGGGTTCTAGTCCCAGTCGGGGCGCCAGATTCTGTCTCGGTTGCCCCTCTTCCAGGCCAGCTCTCTGCTGTGGCCAGGGAGTACAGTGGAGGATGGCCCAAGTACTTGGGCCCTGCACCCCATGGGAGACCAGGAGAAGCACCTGGCTCCTGCCTTCGGATCAGCGCGGTGCGCCGGCTGCAGCGCGCCAGCCGCGGCGGCCATTGGAGGGTGAACCAAGGGCAAAGGAAGACCTTTCTCTCTGTCTCTCTCTCACTGTCCACTCTGCCTGTTAAAAAAAAAAAAAACTAATAACTGAATATACAAAAAAACCACTGAGTCATGCATTTTAAACAAGTTAACTGCTGGATATGTCAGTTATATCTCAATAAAAATGTTAAATTCTCTAAGTAATAAAAGTACAAATCTTTATACAAAAAGTCATAAAGCATAACCGAGAAAAATTAAATGAAGTATGAATCAATAAAAGGATTACGATGTCATGGATCAGAAGTTCCATATTGTAGAATTTTCTGTTCTCCCCAACCATCCACAGATGCAATGAAATTCTAATCAAAATCCCAGCATGGTTGTGTGTGTGTGTGTATATGTGTGTGTGATGTAATAAGCTGATTCCAAAATATATAGAAATACAAAACTCCAAGAGTGGCCAAGACAATCTGGAAGGAGACCAAAGCTGGGGCAATTACACTGCACGTAAACCTCAGTGGGTCAGATAGTATGGTTTGTCATGACAAACAGAGGAATGGACAAATGGCACAGAACAGAGAGGACGGGAACAGATTGTCACACGGATGTTCACTGGCTCCACGCAACCATTCCATGGCAATACACTGGGGAAGGACAACAGAGCACGATTTTTCCAGTAAATGTTTGTGGGCCAATTTGACATCCCTGTGGAGAGAAGTAATCTTGATGCCTACCTGACACCCTATAGAAAGTCAATCCCAGGACTGTAGTGTCGTAAACCTAAACATGAACGGTAAAGCAGTGACCTTGAACAAAACAAAGATTTCTTAAAGAGGACACAACATCACTAGCAAGTAAATGAAAAAAAGACAGAATTCAACTTCATTAAATTGAGAATATCTGTTCTGGAAAAAAAAAAAAAAAGACACCATTCAGAAAGTGAAAAAGCAGACCGAATACTAGGCAAAAGCAACTGTAGAATATCTAACAAGGAACTCACGTCTAGGACATATAAAGACCATCTCCAAATCAGATAAAGGCTGACAACCCAATTTGAAAATAGAGCAAATAATGGGGTCAGCATTGTGGCACAGTGGGATAAGCCTGTGCCTGTGACTCCAGCATGCCGTTTGAGCACCAGTTTGAGTTCCAGCTGCTCCTCTTCCAATCCGGCTTCCTGCTGGTGTGCCTGGGAGAGCAGCAAAAGATGGTTCGAGTCGAGTATCTGGACTGCTGCCATCCACATGAGAGACCCAGATGGAGTTCCAGGCTCCTAACATCAGCCTGGCCCAGCCCCAACCATTGCAGCCATTTGGGGAATGAACCAGCAGATGAGATCTCTCTCTCTCTCTCTCTCTCTCTCTCTGCCTTTCAAATAAATGAATAAGTCTTTTTTTAAAAAAAATTTGAACAAATAATGTAAGCAGAACCTTCACAAAAGGATATATTCAAATAGCCAAAAACATCTGAAAAGATACACAAAATTATTAATTCACAGAGAACACACAAATTGAAACCTCCATGAGATCCAATGACAAACACTCCAGAAAATAGCTATCCTCCCAAGCGTTGGTGAGGACGACAGCACAAGGGATGCTCACACACTGCGAATGGGGAGATAACTTGGTTCAACCACTTTGAACCACTGTTGGGTAGTATTTCCTGAAGCTGGACAGCTGCACAGCTTACGACTCATGGCTTCCACTCCTGGCACATCCTCTACAGAAATGCCTACATATATTCTCCAAAAGACATGTGCACAGAAGTATTATTCGTGATAGTCAGAAATGAAAGCAACCCAAACATCCATCAAAGGAGACTGGGTGAATGAGTTGAATGCAAGGATAGGATTTGTACAAAGAGCTCCACACAGCAGTGGCAAGGAGCCACCACTCACCACACGGCGCCATCCCACAGAATATTAAGCAAAGGAAGGCAAAGCTGAATAAGAGTGCATACTGTGCGTTCGAGTGATACGCAGCTTAAAACAGCCAAAATTCACCTGCTGTGAGGAAGGTCTGACTAGCAGCTACCTCTGGAGGAGGCAATGCTTGGGGAGGAGCTGTGAGAACAGACTGAGCACCGTTGAAGTTCAATGCCCTTTATTTGGGGTGGTGTCCATGGAGTGCCGGCTCTGCAATCAATCATCGCAGTGTGATGCGTTGTGTCCTCCCCCCCCTCCCCCCGCCCTGTGTGTGTTCAAATGTCTACCCTCTCCCCTGAGGGAAAAAAGCATTTGAAAAGAAAAAGGTCATCCAAAAGCTTTCAGAAGGAGTGTTGGTAAAAAGTACTGCAGGTGCAGGAGAAGCTGTGCAGAACCTTCAAGCAAGACCGGATTCTTCCCTTATCAAATTTGCCAGGAGCAATCAAGGGCTTGCTCTAGCTGAAATGGAGCAGCTGCTATTTGAGTATCAGAAAGAGAGACATTTCGAAGAGCTGATTTGGGCCACATGGAAAACTTTATCTCATTTGCCTCCTCCCCCTAGTATTGAACCACCTCCAATTCCTGGCTGATAGTACAAAAGGAAGACATGTACATACACAGAAATGACAACAACAAAAAAAAAGAAGTGTCTCTGAAGATGACCAGGGAAAAGTATTAAGCAGCTTTTGGAAGGCAAGTAGGCAACACACGCTCAGCACGCAGTTCTGCACCTTGGCGCTGTCACCGCTCCTTCAACGGCACCGCTCACCAGCACAGTGGAGCGTGCGCCACATTGTCAGGCGATGTTCCGCACACTGGAAATGCGTTCACTTGGTTAATCTCACCGTCGTCATCCTCAATGAACAGTTGAGGATATTGAAGTACAACGATGTAGATGTCCGAGGGGCCCCCACCCGCAGCTGGAAGCGGGATTTATGGGGACTTGTGGACAGCAGCTTTCGGAAGTGGTAAAGAAGCGAACGCACGATTTGGAATTGAGCTCTGGCCCACGCGCTTGTGCTGCACAACCCCCTGATAACACGAGTCCAGACGGCCTCTGCGGACAAGTGGCGACTCTGCAAGCCTCTGTTCTCTCCCGGAGAAAAAGTCGTGGGGAATTCAAGTGCAGTGCACGTAACCCACGCACACCGAAGGTCCAGTGTCCATTCCTGCGAAAAGCACTTGGGTCTGTTTGATTCCCCCTCGGGGACACCACGTGGCTAATAAAAAGATGAATGGCCGCGTTTGTGTGGAAACGACCGCAAACACAGAACTTCACCGACGATAAATGATGTTCTGCTCGAGAGGGTCATGGACACGCTTCGGAAAGTTTGACTCAATCCCAGCCTCACGTGCTGCTCTTTCTTTGTTCTGTGAGATGCAATGACTGCCAGCCATCCAAAAAGACTTCTCCTCTACTGAGAACGCTGGGAGAGCCGATTTGGCAGTGCAGAAACTGGTCCGTGTTGGTGTTGCTGATAACCACCGCAGACGGTTCCCCCAGGGAGGGTGGCTACGAGGCGGGGCCCCCGAGCCCGGGAAGTGGCTCTGCACGGGCACGCAGCAGCAGCAGCAGCGCATGAGCACCGCTGAACTATGCCAAGAGCTGGCAGTACTGACGCTGCCCCCTCCCCTCCCTCCCACCTGGAGTGTTCCAGAAGCAGGCTGAAGGGGGGGTGGGGGGCAAGTGAGTAGTCTTTGCCCCTTCTCGGGGCTGGGATGTGAGAGCACAGATAGAAACTGGCCCAAGGATCCCAGCCTAACTCACTGGACCCTGGGCTGTCTGACACCGGGACAGCCAGCCTTGGGCTATAATTTGCTGCTTCATTGAGACCACATCTGTATCATGGGGGTTTTATAAATATCAGCTTTCAAAAATGTTAAGGAAGAAAAATAAGTGCAGAATTTGGAAGGCGCTGTGGATCAGTTGGGTTGTGGTTCGTAAGCCCATTACTTCCTGGTGTACAGCTGATTACTACCACTCAAGTCCCGCCCCCCCCTCCATCTACAACAGATGGAGTCAGCTCCTTCAACTATGTGACCAAGGGGCAGGGGCAATGTGTGCCCTAGAGTCTGAGGCTTCAGTTAAAACACCTGCATGAAGTACCTGGGCTCAAGTCCCACCTGTGGCTCCTGACTCCAGTTTCCTGCTAGTGTGGATTCGGGGAGCCAGCAGTGACGGCTCAGGTAATGGGGCTCCTGTCGCCCATGGGGGAGAACTAGGTTACATTCTCAGCTCCCAGCTTCCCAGACTGTTGTGAACATTTGAGGAGTGAAGCAGCAAATGGAAGTGTGCTCTCTCTCTCTCTCTAATAACTGATTAATTAATTAATTATTTAAAACCATGACCACAAAGGGAATCATTTCTCTTTATGCTAAGGTTGGAAAAGCACAATTCCACTGGGACAGAAGGAAATAAAAAGGAGTAGGAGGAGGGCAGCATTGGGTGCAGCAGGTTAAACCACAGCTTGGAAAGCCCACATCCTGCCTGCCCTGTGCTTTCCATCCAACTTCCTGCTAGTGGGCCGGGGGGGGGGGGGCAGCAGATGATGGGCCAAGTGCTTAGCTTCCTGCCGCCCATGTGGGAGACCAGGGTGCAGCTCCTGACTCCTGGCTTTGGCCTTACCCAGCCCCGGCTGCTGCAGGCATTTGCAGAGTGAATCAGTGTATAAAACATCTCTCTCTCTCTCTCTCTCTCTCTCTCTCTCTCTGTCTCTCTGCCTTTCAAATAAATAAATAAAAGCAATTTGTAAAAAAAAAAAAATGCAAAGGAATCACATGACCAGTGAAAGTGTGATGCTGGCGTTGCTGTGCCCGAGTGGAAAAGTCTCAGGTGCCTCAAAGATCACCTTCCCAAGGAAGGAGATATGAGTCATGCCCTTACTTCTTTCCAGAACATTCTACAAACTTCATTCTCTCAACCACTGCAATACAAAGCTTTATATAAGTGGAAAATGTCAAAGCATGCAAAACATAAAAAAGTTGTTCCAATTCCTTAGAGTTTCAGTAATCATATTTCATTCTGAGGCACACACTCCTGCAAAGGTTCCATGAGCATAATCTAGTTAGAGCTGACAGCCTGCCTCCCACACTGGATGGACTCCAGGCACCCCGAAGCCTGAGGCAGGAAAAGGAAGACAAATCATGTCCTCGTCCTTCTACTGCACCTGCCCTGCTCTGGTGGCGGTGACCCAGGCGTGCTCCAAGTCCTCAGGTCAACCTCTGCAACATTGGCTGCAGGTCAGCCAGCACCAGCGAATGAAGAGAGCACCTGAGGGTCATTCCAGCTGCACTGCTCACCAGCTGGGAGAACCCCAAAGACACTGCTCAGTCTTTCTGAGCCCATCTTCATCAACCTGTAATCTCAGGCTAGTTAGATCTTTTTACTGGGTTGTGGTGAGATTTGAATAAATTAGCACAGCAAGCCCGGCTCAGAGACCAGCACAGAGCACCAGTGTCACATTTTAGCCAGACGTGGCAGGGCAGTGGCACCAGGTGGCTGTGCCATGGTAAGAGGGAACTGGCCAGGGGGTGCTTCTGTCTACTAACAACCCTGCCCCAACTCATCCCCCAGACCCCACCCACCACGCCCAGCCTCTCCCAAAAAGGAAACCAAAGAGCTGGCATTTAGCTTAGTGGTAAAGATACCTCATTCTTGGGGACAGATGCTGTGGCACAGCAAGTTAAGTCATCACTTGGGTTGCCTGCATCCCATATTGGAGTTTTTGTTCAAGTCCTGGCCACTCCGCTTCCAATCCAGCTCCCTGTAAATGTGTCTGCGAAAGCAGCAGATGATGGTCTAAGTACTTGGGTCCCTGCCCCATGTGGGAGACCAGGACGAAGTTTCTGGCTCCTGACTTCAGCCTGACCCTGATCCAGCTGCTGTGGACACATGGGGAGTGAATACTCAGATGGAATCTCTCTCTCTCTCTCTCTCCCTCTCTCTCTCTCTCTTTGTGTGTGTGTGTCACTGTCTTTCAAATAAATAAATAAATAAACTTTTATTTAAAAAAAAAGACACCTGAGTTACATCAGAGCACCTGGTTTCATTCCCAGCTCCTGCTCCTGACACCAGCTTCCTCTCTGTGCAGATCTTGGGAGGCAGAAATAATGGCTCAAGTAATTGGATTCCTGCCACTCATGTGAGAGACCCGGATTGAGTTTCCAGCTCCCAGCTTTCACCCCAGCCCAGCCCCAACTATTTCAGGCATTTGGAAGTAAGCCAGCAGATGGAAGCACTCTCTCTCAAGTGAATTTTTTTAAAAAATGTATTTACTTGAGCAACCTCCGCTGCTTCCCCAGGCACATCAGTAGGGAGCTGGGTTGGAAGTGGAGCAGCCGGGACCTGAACCTGCACCCATATGTGATACAGCATCGCAGGCAGCCTAACCTGCTATGCCACAGCACCAGCCCTGTCTCAAGGGAATTTTCAAATAGAATTTTAAAAAGGAAACCAAAACTCTGGTACTGATTCTGGTTCAACTACACTGTTTTGGTGGTTCTTTGTCAATAAAGACAGAGCTAATTCTCCAGCCTCGCAAAAAGAAAGCCATGCCCAGGACACACAGAGGGTTGTACTCTCTGCTAATCCAGCAGCCCAGATGCCCTGCCTGATGCCCAGAGCAGCCCAAGGCCACGGAGGATCCTCCTGTGTGGATGGGCAGTGTCTGGTCTGTGTGTCCTCGGCAGACACTGGCTGTCGAGTTGGAACCTTTCATCTGGCATGGGGTTTGCCTTTGAAACACCACCATTCTCTCTGAACACCACCATTCTCTCTGAGCACCACCATTCTCTCTGAGCACCACCATTTTCTCTGAACACCATCATTCTCTTAACATCTTCATTCTCTCTGAACACCACCACTTTTGTTTTACCCCCGTGCTTGGTATCCACAAGGCTTCATTTTCTAGAAAAGGAAGATAAGTCCGTCAACCTGAGGGAATGGTTTGGAGGTTTTTTGACCCAGATCTGATGGATAGATCATACAAAACACAAAGACGACCAAGGAGAGAACCCAGAACCAGAACAGAACCAAGAAGAGTGAAGACACACCGACGAGGCTCTTACCAGAGATTTTCCAGGCCCTCCCTCCCCAAAAATCTTCAATGGGCAGAGAAGTTTACAAATTTTGCTGAAGACCGAATTTCTTTCACAAAAAGAAAGAAAGCTACCTGAGCCATCCCCTCCTCTGCCAATGCTTATTGGCAATGCTATGGATAAAGCAAACCGCTCTCCCAAGAGTTTGGCTCTGGGACCTAATCATTTGCAATTTTTGCTTTTTAAGCTACTGCCAACTGCCACGGCGTGTGCTAGTCGTAGCTTGGTGGGCTCAGACCCCACCACAGCACAGAGACCCACAGGCCTGCCTCCTCCAGGAAGGCACTCAGGTTTCTGCACGATGTAGACCAGCTCTGACTGGAACCAGCACACAGATCCCGAAAGTACCTGCCTGGGTGTGTGTGCAGTGGGGAGGCAGGGTGAGGTGGGGGCACGTGACAGAAAAGGCGTTCTCTCTTGGGGACACACTAGTGTACCCCTCAGAGAAGCACAATGAAGAAGAGCGACTTCTCACTTCCACAGCCACGTTTGCACGAGGTCCCCCTTCCAGCTGCGGTCAGGCTGTGTCATCCCTTACTAAAAATGCAAGGAACTGCATGGCTGTTCCCTGCCAGGGGGTTCCCCGAGGCACCCTGGGCATGGGGGGCAGGGGACCGTCCTCTGCTCCCTTTCGACAACCAAGGACAACCGACGTGGGTTTGTTCCTTGTTTTCCCAACGAGGGTTAATCAAGCGATGACTGAAAACATCTTTGCCAAATCTGAACAACACAACCGCAGCCGCGAGACCAAATGGTTTCCATTCCCCGTTCGCTCTCCTCCCTTCTCGCCTTCGAGATAACTCCAAGCAGCCCGGCCCCACAGACAAGCTGATCTGTCTCCCTCAGGATGACCTCGCCAGAGCTTGCACTCCTGTTCTGTGTCACCCTGCTGGAAAGAGTTTTTCTTTTACTCCCGCCACGAGGCGAGGGTCCCCGTCAGAGTGACATCACCCGTCACGGCTCCCAGGTTCCTGCAGCTTCACCCCTACCCCTCAGCAGAAAGTGACGGAGACACCCACGACCAGCCCTGCACCAGGGCAGAGGACAGTGCCCTGGCCCTCACCCAAGGGACTGGGTCTTGCTCCCTCCCTCTCTCTGCCTCCCACTCTGCTGCAGCCACCTCAGTAGGGGTGCCTCCATACCAGCCTGCAGTTGTTAATGAAGCCCTTTAACTCTTTCTTTGCTGGTCCTTTTTAATGCAATCGACCTAAGCACAACAGGTTTGCACACTGGTTCCCAAGCGACAAGCTGAGACCTTAGAGAAGGTCACCAACCTCTGAGCCCCAACGTCCTCACCCGCCAATCAAGGGTGATGAAGATCCTATTTCCTAGCATGGAGAAATGACACGGGGCTTGTAGAGTGTTTGCCCTGCCCCTGGCACATATTAAGTGCTCAATAACCAGTTGTGGGGAGCAACTGGGAGCAACTCGGACTAAACTAAGTTACTGGAATTAAGACTTATTCTATGCATCTGCTCTCCCACAATATGGCGCTGAGAAGGGAGGAAACAGCTTCTACACAGCTGCCTCCAGTTCAACCAATAAACAGCAGGACCTGCTCCTGATTGGAGGAGAGCAGCGTACTTGGCGTGTGGGTAGCAGAGTTGGGATTGGTGGAAGAGGACTATAAAGGAGGAGAGAGGCAAGATGCACCAGGAACATCTATCTGAAGGAACACCTGTGCAGCCCCCGAGAGAGCCGGCCGGTGGTGTGCCACTCCCCCGCGGAAGTGGGGAATGTGGCAGGGGGAACCGCCCTTCCACGGAGGTGGAAGGGACGGTAGCCAACCCGGGAAGAACCAGCAGCAAACCTGGGAAGGGCCAAGCAAACAAAAGAACAGCACAGGGTCCTGTGTCGTTCCTCCACGAAGAGGGGGAGCGACATAATGGTGCCGTGACTCGGATATGAAGCCTAGGCAGGGTTTAGTGTCGTTCCCCCACGAAGACGGGGAGCGACAACCAGTACCGTTGGTGGTGGGAGGACGGTCCACTTCATAGACAGCGAGAGTTGGAGAAAAAAGTTGAATGTCACCTGATTGAAGTCCTCCATTTTACAGCAAGGCTCAGAAATTGGAAATTAGGCATTCAAGAGTGTGCAGGCACAGACAGGCACAGCTGGGATTAGAAGTCATGTCTCCTGGGGCCGGCACTGTGGCATAGTGGGTAACTACAGCCTGCAGTGTCAGCATCCCATGTGGGCGCTGGTTCAGGTCCTGGCTGCTCCATTTCCGATCCAGCTCCCTATTAGTGTGCCTGGGAAAGCAGTGGAAGATGGCACAAGTGCTTGGGCCCCTGTACCCATGTGGGAGACCCAGAGGAAGCTCCTGGCTCCTGGTCTCAGCCTGGCCCAGCCCTGGCCCTTGCAGCCATTTGAGGGGGGATGACAGTGAACCAGCAGATGGAAGATCTCTCTGTGTCTCTCTGTCTCTCCCTTTCTCTAACTCTGCCTTTGAAATACATGATATAAAACTGTCATGTCTCTTTCTACCCAATGCTCTCTCTGATGGCCAAATAGCCTAAGGCCTGCGGCTCTACATCCCCGTGACAGCCCTAGAGGGGCCCTGCCAAAGTGGAGCTGTCTGGTGGGGGACGAAGTAGGAGAACGTCTGCTCAACTTGAGCCACACTTTGTAACCCAGAGGCACCCTGGCCACAAGTCCCCACTCCAGCTCATGAGCCTGCACGGGGACATGTGTGCTAAAACCTTCCTCCCATGGGGAACAATGAGCAAAAAAGAGACAACCTTAAGTGCTGAGGAGATGTCATGGTCAAGGCCGTGGGCTGCTCCCACTAGGAAGTGGTCTTCACAGTCCTGCATACCAGGTGTTTGGAGAAGAAGTAGACCCTTCCCCTCGGAACCAAAGTTAAGGACATGACCACTGAAATGCCCTTGTCTTCTGATAGCAAAGTAGAGTTCAGTCTTGAGGCAAGCGACCATCATGCGTGTCACACTCCAGACCACCTAGATCTTTCAATCAAGACTCTCGGAAGACAGCAAACCCCAAACAGTGGCCACGTTGTCTGTCCTGGCCTTTGTAGAGCTGTGGATGCTGGGACGCTGTGCCAACAGCGTGACATCTGTGTTGTCCATGTCCCTCTCCCTCACCCCCACTGCTGCCCCCAAGCCTGCAAGTTCCAAGTCTCCTGCAGAGCCAGGCACACACCAAGCCTGGACGAGCCCTTTCCATGGAATTGGGACCACGACTCTCAAAGGCACATCCTGTCATGGTCCTCACTTACCAACAAAGGACAGCAGGTTCTGGGAAGACAGAGCGCTGCCCAGGAAGGAGGAGTCAGGAGCTAAACCCAGCAGCCTGAGAGGGGCACAGCTGTGCATGGCAACAGAAAAATACCTGTCGGTCTTTGCCCCCAGCTTCCTGTCACACAGTTCAGCACCCTTGAAACGTGCTGAGTGGCAGCAGTGCCCTTTGTGACTCATAGAGAGATCCTTGTATAACTCAGCTCTGGGGCTGTGCTAATGAAATGACCCTTGGATAGCTTCAGGGTGGCAGAGACTAGCCGCACTGGAAAGACCAAGGTGAGATTGGAGAGTTGGAACTTCCAGCCCCATACCCAGTATCCAAGGAGCAAGTTCAACCACATGGCTTGTGATGTTATCCAGCGTGCTTCTGTAACCAAACTCTAGACAACAACTTCAACAACGGGCCTTGGCAGACTTCCTAGTTGGTGAACACACGTGGGTACTTCCAAAAGTTCATGGAAGAATGGAATCGGGGGCCTGTGCTGTGGCGTAGTAGGTTAAACCTCTGCCTGTGGTGCCGGCATCCCGTATGGGCACCGGTTCTAGTCCTGGCTGCTCCTCTTCCAATCCAGCTCTCTGCTATGGCCTGGGAGAGCAGTAGAAGATGGCCCAAGTCCTTGGGCCACTGCACCCACGTGTGAGACCTGGAAGAAGCTCCTGGCTCCTGGCTCCTGGCTTCAGATCAGCCCAGCTCCGGCCATTGTGGCCACTTGGGGAGTGAACCAGCAGATGGAAGACTTCTCTCCCTGTCTTTCCCTCTCACTGTCTGTAAGTCTACCTCTCAAATAAATAAATAATCTTTTAAAACAAAAAAAGGAATGGAATTAAAGGATAAGTTTATGCAGGTGTAAAAAATTTTGCAATCTATGTATATAAGGGAGACTTTTTAAAGTTCATGGAAAACACATATTATGAAAAGGCTGCAAGGATTTTAAAATTCTTGGCCTCTAAAATGAAGTCCCCACATATTGACAAATTGGGAGGATCACACACTGACTTCATCAGGACAGAAGCTCCTGCACCTGTCACCCCACCCTCCTCCAACCCCCGCTTCCATCCCAGAACTTGCCGGCCTCTCTCCATCTCCATGTGGCATTTGGCATTGGCAGCCTCTATAATAAAACCACGATTGCTAAGTGTAGCACTTTCCTGGGCTCTGTGAGTCATTCTAGAAAATCATCAAACCCAGAGTGGGGGTCATGGAAATCCCTGCATTCCTAGCCAAGTAGGACAGAAGTGTGAGCAGCCCGGGGACCCTGGCTGCTGATGGTGTCTGCAGGAGGGGCAGGCTGTGGCCCTGAGTCCCCTAACCCATGGGTCTGAGCTAACTCTGGGTAGGAAACATCAGAATTGACTGGACTTGGAGGACACCCAGGTGGCGTCAGAGAACTGGCATTAGAACAAACAAAACTTTCATCCTCACGCTTGTGTGCTGGCCTGGTTTTCCCACCAGGTTCTCCCTGATCACATGCCTGTCTCCCAACATTGTGAAAACGACCACACTCAGGGGCTCTCTGTGTTCCACACGGGGCCAGGTGGTTACGAGACACCAAGAGTGTCACTGACCCGGAAATGTCATCACCAACAGGCAGATGATCTGATCTATCACAAGTTGGAAGACACTAAGAGACACGAAAAAACTGGTGATCTCCCCACCCCCAAATAAAAAGTGTTCTCACTGCCGGCACCAAGCATCAAGCTCAAAGGGCAGCATTCTGAACCAAAGACCCTTCGTCAAGGAAGCGCTGGGAATCTCCGTTCAGCAGCCTGTCCAGCTATCGGTGCTGGGTCAGCGGATTCACAGATGCCCAGGGATGACCTGCTAAACTGGCCTGCATTAGTGACCGGACAGGGGCCAGGAGCCTGCCCCCACCCCGGTGCTCACTTTTGTTACCCAGCAGTGTTGATACGCTTGGCAGGGCCTTTACATCAACTTTGCCTTGCCTTCATTAAACTTGAGGCAAACGTGGTGCTGGTGGGGGTGGAGGGAGTTTACGTTCTTTCCACAAATTTGTTGGGAAACACGGCTTTATTTAAGCCCATTCCTTTTGTTTTGTTTTGTTTTTGAAACCCAGCAGGCAATTCTCCATCTTGTTCTCCTAACTCAACACATAAAAGCCCCAGGTTCCTGGTGTTCCCTGCACCTCCCCAACAAAGGGGCACTGAAGGTTCTTCCGACAACAACATACATCACGCGCTCACAGACCCAAACTACTTTCACACACATCGCCCTGGTGCATTGTCTTCACAGAGCAGCAAAGCTATGGCCACCTTCCTTTCTAAACCTGAGAAGGCCAGAGCTTCAAAGAGAATGGCAAATGTTACTCACATCTGCTCTCCAGGGGCCCGAGTCTCACGCAGTTCCATGTTTGGTCTTTTCAACCAAAGGACCTATGATACTTGAGACCCACTCAGCCTGGCAGGCCCCTGGCCACCCGAACCTCTGAGCCTCAGTTGCTTCGCCTGCCAAATAAGGTTGATAAAGATCTCACCTCCTGGGAGGGGGAAATGAGACAGAGAATGGAAAGTGTTAGCACAGGGCCTGGCACGTAGTAAACGCCCAATAAACAGTATCACTGAGGATGGCGGTGGGTGGGTGCATCATTCAATTCACGGATAACAAGAGCTAAAAAAGAAAAGAAAAGAGCCACTTGGTTGAGCCCTCTCATTTTATGATGGGGACATCAAGGGTCAGAAATTAGAAGTTGGCCAGTGCCACGGCTCACTAGGCTAATCCTCCGCCTACGGCGCCGGCACCCCAAGTTCTAGTCCCGATTGGGGCGCCAGATTCTGTCCCGGTTGCTCCTCTTCCAGGCCAGCTCTCTGCTGTGGCCCGGGAGTGCAGTGGAGGATGGCCCAAGTGCTTGGGCCCTGCACCCACATGGGAGACCAGGAGAAGCACCTGGCTCCTGGCTTCGGATCGGCACAGCGCGCCAGCCGTGGTGGCCATTTGGGGGTGAACCAGCGGAAAAGGAAGAGCTTTCTCTCTGTCTCTCTCTCACTGTCTAACTCTGCCTGTCAAAAAAAAAAAAAAAAAAGAAAAGAAAAGAAAAGAAAAGAAAAGAAATTAGAAGCTAGTCTCCAGCGATACTCAAGCGTGTGTAGGCGCAGGTGGGGTCAGAAGTCCTATCTCCCTACACTCGGAGCTCTCTCCGGTGACCATGCTAACACCTGCCGCTCTGCTCCTCGTCATCAGCCCTGGGGGTCTTCAGCAGAAGAGGGCGCCCAGATCTCTGCCCTGCTTCCAGGCCTGTTCCCTTTTTCCTGGCTCTTTGCCCTTAAACCACTCTTCCCCAGCCTCCCGCTTGGGGCCCTCTGTTCTCTGAACTCCAGTCCATTCTCCAACCCTCAACACTCAAAGCTAAGCCACTGTTTTCCTCAACCACTGCCTCTGTGTGGAGACTGCAGGCAGCCAGAGGGCCAGGCGAAGGCCTTTGAGTTGTCCTGTTTGGCCTAATTACTGGGTGCAGAGTACGGGCCCAATAAATATTTGTTTACTTGAATCATAAACCCATAATGAAGAGTAACTCATGATGTGGTGAATAAGGCATTGGAACCACTAATAACAGCAGAATAAGAACGGTCATTAGTCCAGACAAGGACTGAACATGCTGTACCTCGTTTAATCCTCACCCAAAGCTACAGTAGGTAACATTATTATTATTCCCATTTTGCACCAGAGAGATCTGAGCTGCTGAGAGATCAAGTGACTTCCCCAAGATGATGTAACCAGTAAACAGTAGGGCCATGAGCCGGGTCGGGGCTCCCACTGCAACCCCATGGCTGGTCAGCCCCGAAAACCAGACCTGGGGCCTTGGCCATGGCCTCCACCCTGCCAGGCCTCGAGTTCTCGTCTATAAATTAAGGACCTGAGGGAGGCAATGGCACAAGCCCCTCCCGACTTGGGAACGCTGTGGTGCTCTCCAGACTTCTCCCACCTGTGACGTGTGTTCTGGGCAAAAGGCCACGGGAGAGAGGGTCTGGTGTTGCCCATACAGGATCCACGCGCTACTTCCTGCCAGTGCACGGCGACCTGGGCAAAGCCCTGCACTGAAATGCTGCTCGCTGGCTGAGCAAGGGCGGAAGAGGGAGGAGCAGGGGCATCTCTCCCGGAGAGTGCTTCTAAGCCTCGCTCCGTCTCGTTTGTGAAAACCCATGTGTGTGTGTGTGTGTGTGTGTGTGTGTGGTCCAAAGAACAGCTGATGTTTAAACCAGCACCAGCTTTGCATCGTAGATCCCAGCTGCTGGAGGGCCCTGGCAGTGCCCACCAGGGCCCCACCTCCAAAGCTGAGCCCACCAGCCCTGCTGCCCACTGCCTTCCTTTCTCGGGCTCCTGCACCACGCAAGTCTGCTTTGGCCCTGTCTAGAGTATCTTCCTTTCTCTTCCCCCAGCGAGTTTACCAATCCCAAGTGCCTCCATGGGCCCCAGGCCCTCCCACCACCAACACAAACTGGCACCTGGAAAGTGTGATGCCCACATGGCCACCTCCTGCGGCTCCAAGAAGTGACCGGTTCCAGGGAGCCAGAGGTGGCAAAGGGTGGCCTCGGTTTGCATTTCTCTGTGAAGAACGGAGCCTGGGCTGCGGTGCTTACAGCCCTGACACTCAGCCTCTGGGTCAAGCAGAGTCTTCCAGAGAAGGTGAAGCAGAGAGAACAGCGCAGGGACCTCTAGGAAACCCAGTTAGGGGCAGAGCAACCCACAGATGCTCCCGGAACTAGCAATGAGGACAAAGTGGCTGTTAGCAAAATGGCACCGTCTTATCAGTGGCGCCATCTAAGCCCCAGACATCATTTTAGGCTCTGGCCCCGTCGCCACCTTATACAATAAGCTTCCATCCTAAACCCAGCCCGGCTTACTAGAAATCGGGTGACCAAATGGCCCGACCACAAGCGTCAGCTCCACCCCCACCCTAACGGGATTTGCAGCTCCCACTTCCTTGCCTCTGCAAAGCTGTATAAGACCTGTTCTACCACAGGCTGCTGTCTGTCGGGTTTCCCCGACCCGACGATAAACCTCTCCCTTACTCCGGTGTTTGGTGTGTTTTAGGGTGGGATTTCCTTTTAGTGGCCCCAGAGTGCTCCATGCTGGCAGCCCCGCCTTCAAGGTCATGGTCTGTCTCTGCCTTCAGCCCCTGCCAAGAGAGGGTTCTGCAGGCAGTGCTCAGAGCCTTCCAGAGCGCTGCCTGTCAGGGCGTGAGAGGGGATTCGCTCCTCCTCTGTGCTCCCCTTCAATTCTTCACAAACAGCAGTGTTTGTGGCGATGCTGAGGACGCCACGCTGTCTTGGAGCCAGTGTGTACCCAGCAGTCAAGACACATACCCCAAACCAGAGTGCCTCGGTGCAAGTCCCAGCTCTGGTTCCTGACTCCAGCTTCCTGCTAATGCACACGCTAGGAGGCAGTGGGTGGCAAGGACTCAAGCGTTTGAGCCAGCAAACACTTGAGTCCCTGCCACCCACATGGGGGACCTGGATCGACTTCCTGGCTCCTGACTTTGGCCTGGCTCAGCCCCAACCATTGCAGGCATTTTGGGCAGTGACCAGTCGATGGGAAATCTCTCTCTTTGTCTATGTCCCTCTAATCAGTACATACTTTTTTTAAAATTTTTTAAAATGCTGACTCCCTCTTCCAGTTCTTCCCATCCACCTAGAGTCCAGTGTGGATACTTCACACCACTGTTCACGGCTTCTCCTTCTATGAAGGCCAAAGGCAGGCACAACAGGAGGAAGCAAACAGGGCAAAGCCAGTACTGCCCAGGACCCAGGGTGCCCACAGGACACAGCCCACGTCACTTTCCCACCTGTGTCTCTGAACTTGTGACCTTCCACAAACGAGCAATGGCCAAGCAGTACCTGGGCTCAGGCCTCCTTCCAAAGTCTCCAGTTTCTAAAGATTCCTTTAGGGTCTATTTTGTCTCTTGGTAGGAGTGGGAGCTCCAGTTCTCCAGAAAATATGCTTTACTTTTTGGAGCATGATGTGTCTTAAAGTCTGGATTTTCCATTGTGTTTTCTAAGTGAGACTCCGCTCTGGCCAAGTCTGCCTCTTAACAGGCCTCTGCCCAAATCTGCATCCCCCAAAGCTTGGCTTTTAGAGGACAACGAGGTTTAGAGGGAAGAGTCTGGAAAAGACAGGCCCGGAGTTGACAAACTGCTCCAGGGCCTGGGAGGAGGAGGTAGGAGGCCACAGAGCCTCCCACGGCCCCACCAACATGCACAAACTCCTCATTCATGCGGCTCATTCGCTGGGCTTTTGCTGAGCTTTGAGTAAGAGCATCACACACACACACACATGCACACACACACATGCACACACACACGCACACGCACACTGAAATCCCCACACCCAGTCTGCTCTCTCATTCCACAGGTAACCAACAGGTGATTGGGACATGGGTGGTTAGCACTGGGACAGTTAAAATACTGTTAAAACACAAGCCCCTCTCCCCATCACCAATGGCCTGAGCACAGACCTGGCCCTGGGAAAGCGGCTTCACACACCCTGGGCCGCCGGGACCCTGTCAGATCAGGCTCCTCCCCAGCACATCCTCACACGTTGGCTGTGGGGGGAAATGATCCTGACCAACAGGGACCTCTCCAGACACAGAAGCTCTGCCACTCTGTCTCCACCAGCACTGGAGCCCAGCTCCTTCCCTGGTGAGATCGGACAAGGGAAGTGGATGTCCGGAGGTCACACACTGCTCCCACACGCGTTATAATTTGGAAGAAGTAATAAGTCTCCAGCAACCAGACATTTTTTTAAATAAACATGTTTTAATTCCATTTCCTATGAACTTTTCTTTTAAGATTGATTGATTGATTGATTTGAAAGGCAGAGTTGCAGAGAGAGAGAGAGAGAGGGACAGAGAATCTTCCATCCTCTGGTTCACTCCCTAAATGGCCACAATGGCCAGAGCTGGACCAATCCAAAGCCAGGAGCCAGAAGCTTTTTCTGGGTCTCCCACATGGGTGTAGGGACCATCCTCTACTGCTTTCCCAGGTGCATTAGCAGGGAGCTGGATGGGAAGTGGAGCAGCCGGGACTAGAACCAGCGCTTATATGGGATGTCGGCACTGCAAGTGGTGGCTTTACTCACTATGCTACAGCACCAGCCTCACAATCAGGCATTTTTTAAATTTTTTTTAATTAAAAAAAATGTTCAGGAAAGCAGGCATTTAGCCTAGTAATTAGGATGCCCACATGCCACATAGCAGTGCGTGAGTTTGATTCCTGGCTCTGGCTCCTGACTCCAGCTAATGCAGACCCTGGAAGGCAGTGGCAGTGGCTCAAATACTTGGGTTCCTGGCACCCACCCGGGAGGCCTGGATTAAGCTCTCTGCTCCCAGTTTCAGGACCCCAGCTACTGCAAGCATTTGTTGACTGAACCAGTGGGTGGGAGAGCCCTCTTGCAGATAGATAGATACATAGATTGATATCTGCCTCTCAAATCAATAAAAATAATATTTGAAAATTCAGATTCTAGCTTCTCTTGCAAATAAAAAAAATCAGAAAATGTGGCAACAATGTGCCCTCACTTTCCCATGGCAAAAATTGGCTGGAGCTAAGTTCCATGGAGAACTCCACCTTCCCACACAGCCCCATTCCCCCTGTTCTGTGCCTGCTGTCACCTGCCCACCTGCAGGTATGTCACCTTGCACGCCAGGGAAGACCTGGGAACCTGGTTCTCCTGAAACACATCCTTCTCCTGCCTCAACCTCCCCACTCCCACCCCTGCTCCCCAGAGCAGAAAAAGCAGGCTCTGACTGGCATCTGGACGGTGGGAAATACCACCCCAGCTTCTCAGTGGTTCTGTGTGTGGCACAGTGATGGCTAGAAATGATCGTTGAGTAAGTAAGCGGGGGATTTGTCATCGGTACCGGACCTGCTTCCGAGTCTCAGACCTGGTTCTGAGCCTGATTTTCACAAAATACGATGTCCTGCTCTCTTTAGTCAGAGTGCGTGCATTTCCTTGAGAGATGAAAAGGGACAGAACCATCCAATAAGGCTTTCCGTGATGGGCGATTTTAGACGTGCCCTCGACTGGATGAGGAGTTGCATAGGGAATTGACGAAGGATTCCTGCTGGATTCGCCGGTGCGGGCGTTCTGCGGGAGGCGGGCGGGGGAGCCGGGGCACAAAGCATAGGAAATCTGCCCCTCGGTGAGGCCAGCAACCTGCACGCGACAGGATGGTGACTTCCTCTCTCCTGGAGCAGGGACACTTTCTTCTTCAGCCCGGTGCAGTTCTTGGCCATTGGTCCGGGGCACCAGAGTTCCCTGGCTCGGCCCTGTGGGAGGCAGATGGAGCCGGGGGACAGTCTCAGCCGTGGTTCTGTCGCTGACACTGTGACTACAAGTGACAGGCCTTGTGCTTCCTCAGTCTGCAGAGACTCCCTGGTCCAGTCTCCTTTCCGCCTGCCGTAAGTTTTCACTGCACATGGATTACAGAGTAAGTGTGCCATTAGGCAACATGGCAAAGCTGGAGGCACACACACATGTTTGAAAGGATTCTGTGTGTGTGTCTGTATGTGTGTGTATGAGCATGTGTGTACACACATGTATGTGTTTGCATATGTGTGTATATACATGTGAGTGTGTGTGAGTATGTGTATGTGAGTATACGTGTGCAACTGTGTGTGTATGTGTGTGAGTGTGTATTTGTATTGTGTGTATGTATGTTTGTGAGTGCATATGTGTGTGTATTTTGTATGTGTGAGTGTGTGTGTTTGCATGTGTATGTGTGTGTGACTGTGTGTATGAGTGTGTGTGAGTATGTGTATGTGTGTGTATATGTGTGAGTGTGTACATGTGTGTATTTGTATTGTGTGTGTATGTGTGTGAGTGTGTGTGCATGAGTGTGTTGGTATGTTCACTGTAAGGAACTGGCTCTCTCCATTATGGAGACTGAGAGGGCCATGATCAGCCATCTGCAAGGTGAGGACCCAGCACAGCAGCGGTGTGACTGAAACCCAGGAGGAAGGTGATACAAGGCCCAGTCCAAGGGTAGGAAAAATGAGATGATAAGTCCCAGCTCAGGGAGTAAGGCAGGACAAGAGGCAAATTCCTCCTTCCCCGGCCTGTGTCCTATTCAGGCCCTAATGGGCTGGAGACACCCACCCCACTGGGGAAGGCCATCTGCATCACTGGATCCTCCAACTCCAACACTAACCTGCAGCGCCCTCACCGTCACTGTGACAAGGTTTGGCCTGGGGTCCCTGTGGCCCCCTCACCTTGGCACGCTCTCTACGTTGACGCTCTCTACGACAGGGAGCCAGACTTGCAGGATTGGAGCAGCCAAGCCCACAGCTACGCCACGCTGGTGGGATCGCCGGCACCTGCCCATGGCGTGGTGAGCTTCTCTCCTGCTCCAAGTTGCACACCTGATTGGGAGGCACAGCCATAAACAGAAGATGGATCTATTGTGGTCAGCATAGTAGGGCAGCAGGTGAAACCACTGCCTATGACACCAGCATCCTAAATCAGACACAGGTTCGAGTCCTGGCTGCTCCATTTCTAACCCAGCTCCCTGTTAATGCATCTGGGAAAGCTGGAGAAGATGGCCCAACTGCTTGGGCCCCCACAACCCACATGGGAGACCTGGGTGGAGTTCCTAGTTCCTAGTTTCAGCCTGGCCCAGCCCCAACTGTTGGGATCATTTGGGGAATGAACCAGCGGATGAAGAATTCATTCTGTCTCTCTCTCTCAATCACTCTACCAGATAGATAGATAGATAGATAGATAGAGACAGACAGATTCTTCCCCTAACCACCAAGTTGTATAGCAGGTGTGATGCAGCCAGGTACCCTCGCCAGTATCGAGCCAGCTCCGGGAACACAGCCTCAGAGGGCAGACCTGCCACTGTAGGGCACAAACGGTAGTGACAACAGTGCTGTCACCGCAGGCCAGGCACCGTGCGGGGAACTAGGGAGTTTCCAAAGGAATCGGATTGAACATGAGCAAAGGTGGCCAGCTGACCTGTGGGCAGCTCCTCTAATGCACCTGTTCATGTCCTGGAAGGTATACATCTACCTATTAGTGCTACTTTACCTACCAGCTAACAGGGGCAGGATCACAGGAGGCCAAGCCCTCTCTCTCGGTCACTCTACCTTTCAGAGAGAGAGAGAGAGAGCTTTGCCTGGAGGAATGGCGTCATCACTGCTGGGGAGGCGCAACAGCAGACTTGAAGCCTGGATGGCCTCCCTCTCCCCTCTCGGAGACCTGTCCTTTGGGGGAGGCCTTTGTGGAGTAGCCTTTGTGGAAAAGGCATTTGTAACTGTTAGAAACATGAAACGACCCGTAGATGCACTTGCAATGAACCCTACATGATGAAACATCTCACAGTTCTATTTCATTCGGCAGTGGTACAAAAACTGCAAGATAAAAAATAGAGATCAAGACAAACATAAAAGCCTACTGGTCCCTTGTCTAAGAAAGCTCAGCTGCTCTTCCCGAGCCCCGCCAACATTTTAGGTCTGTTCCCAGGAGGGGTCACAAGCTCTCCTGCACACAAGGACCAGCAGTTACAGGGGCAAACGTGGAGACCCCGCAGCCACGGCCCCCTCCCATAGAGCAACCTGGTAAAGGCAGAGCTGTGCAGCCAGCCCCCTGCCTGCAGTCTGGTGCTAAACCGCCACTCGGGTTCTGTTGCGGTCCAGGGCTGTGTTTTCCTCCTGTAATCAGGGCTGTGAGAGGCAGGCTCAGTGCTGGCGCACGGCTCAGCAGCACCCTCGTGCACAGGAGTTTTTTGGAGGACACTTTGGCAGCATTTATCACAGCCTGAAATCTCTTTTCACCCTGCCAGCCCGCTCCCAGGACTCTGCACGCGGATACACAGTAAGGAGAATGACTCGTGGGCTTGTTAGAAAACACGACGGGAATGCCCCTTACTTAAAGGACGCGTCACTGAATCACCCGTCCTGAAGCAGTCATGTAAGGGCCGTGCCCACGTCCCACATCAGAGGGCCTGGCCTTGACTCCCAGCTCTGGGTCCTGACTGCAGCTTCCGGCCAGTGCAGACCCTGGGAGGCAGCTGACGGCTCCGGCAGCTGGGTCCCCGCCACCCAGTGATGAGCTCCTGGCTCCTGGTTCCAGCAGTGGCCCAGCCTGCTGTTGTGGGCATTTGGGAAGTGAGTCATCTCTTTCTCCCACCCCCCTCAAATAAATACATAATTGAAAAAAAAGAAGTGACTTAAGACTGAACAGATTGACATGGAAAGATGGACATGAAACTTTTTTTAAAAAAACAAGTCACAGAAAAATATGCATATTAGGCTCCGCCCTTGTTGGGTGAAGTGGAATATTCACAGGTTCATATCTGCATGTTTGCATATATGAAAAACATCTGGAAGGACCATCAACAAATTATCAATCGTGGCTGTGGCAAGAGTGGATTTTAGGGTGATTTGGACTTTATAGATGAAGCTACTGACTGGTTGTTTTTGTTACTGGTGTATTTTATTTGAAAGTGAAATTTTAAAAGTATCAGAGGTTTGAAAACCAAGAGATAAGCTGAAGTCAGTGTAACTGCAGGCCTGAACTCTACAAATATTGAGGTCTGGAGCCCTGCCTTGGTGCCCACCAACGACACCCCCATCTTCACCCCACCCCCTGGTGTCTGCAAATGGGGTGATCCCAGGCTCTGCTAGGATCGGGATGAATTCACTCTGTCCCAGCACCGAGACCTGCGGGCCCCACCCCTCTGTGGGCGTGTCCTCTGGAGTCTCTGCCCTGCCCCTAGTTGGCCCAGATGCTCTTTTCAAACAAGTCTGCTTTCCCTGGAGGGTTCCACCCGGCCTTGTTCCAAAGCCCACCTCTTAGGGAAAGCGCGGGGCTCCCGGCCCTCCCCGAGATGCTGAAGGCATCTCCGAGCCATCCAGAGAAGAAAGGGGCGACTTACAGAGACCCAGGGAGAGGGCAGCAAATGGCGAGTGGACTGGGGGAGCCCGGATCCACCTGCTCAGAGTCTGGCCATGAGTGGGGGGTATTAGGAGAGATTTTTGCCTCCTTCTAAGGACCTTGCTGATTTTCCTTTCTTGAAAAGTAGACAGGGGCCTGCGCTGTGGCGTAGCACGTAAAGCTGCCGCCTGCAGTGCCGGCATCCCATATGCACAGTGGTTCGAATCCTGGATGCTTCACTTCCCATCCAGCTCCCTGCTGCAGCCTGGGAAAGCAGTAGAAAATGGCCCAAGTCCTTGGGCCCCTTCACCTGCATGGGAGACCTGGAAGAAGCTCCTGGCTCCTGACTTCGGATCAGCTCAGCTCCAGCCATTGCAGCCATTTGGAGAGTGAACCAGCAGATGGAAGACCTCTCTCTCTCTCTCCCTCTCTCTATCTGTAACTCTCCCTCTTGAATATATAACATAAAATCTTTTTTTAAAAAAGGAAAAATAGACATACGTGATTTTTATCTTCAGACAACATAAGCTCTGAAAAACAGCACAGGCCTGCCCATTCCAAGTGAGCGAAATAATTGCGTGCGACATGCTTTTGTCTATTTTCATTCACGACAGTTTGACACAGACTAGGGATGAGAGCCCCGCTTAACCACGTACAAACAGGGATCTGCAGAACTGGGCGAGGGAGCCAGCATCATCCATGACAGATGCTACGTCAGTTCAAGCTTGCAGGAAGCCCTCCCATACTGGGGGCATGCAGCGATGGTGCCCCAGCCACATGGAAAGAAATGTTTTGAGCCGTGTGTGGCAATCCCAGCTAGAGTAACCACATTCTGATTGCTCTCAAAATATACATCGATTTGCAAGCAGCAAATGCAAACATGACAATGCCAGCCTGTCCATGCCACAGCCCTGACCGAGTAAGGGTGGACCTCAAAAAACAATTGCATAGCCCTGGTTATAATCTGAAATGGAAACAAACAGAAGCCTGGCCTTGTGGGAGGGGGCTCAACTGCCAGACTGGCACTGCCCCCACCCCCAAATCCAATCCTTTCCTTCTCTTCCCTGAGGAGTCCTGGCTCCTCTTCGGGCGCCCTGAAGCTTGAGGCTGTGGCTGATCCAATGGTGCTGAGCCAGGGGCATGAGTAGGTGAGGAACAGGAAGGAGCAGCACCTGCGGTGGAAGGACCAGGACTCTGCTGCTTTGGGAAACGGAGCAATGTTCTAGATAACTGAAGTCCAAAACACAACGGGACCAATGTGCACTACATTTGCTGATGGGTAAAACGCAAAGCAGCCCTTCGCTAAGCAAGCCAAGTAAGCTGTTTGCCACCTGGGTCTTGGTGATCAGGCACCTGGCTGCATGGATGCCCTGAATTCTCCAAGGAGCTCAGTCGAGCAGGAGGCAGCAGCCCCAGCATGTCCACAGGACAGAGGGACAGCGTGGGGCAGAGGGATGACTCCAGACCACATCCGCCAGGCTCCAAAGCTGTCACCTTCTCACAGCTCCAACCACAGCTGCAGAAGGTGAACACGTAGAGGGGAGATGGGGTAAATTTAATGACAAAACAAGAAAGCAAGCTTTGGGTTCCAAGTTGTATCAGTCCATGACAATTGTCAACTTTGCCCACTTCGTTCAACACTGAACTCCAGGCCTCTAAGAGTTCCTGGGACGCAATAGCAGCTCAATAAACAATCGCTGAACAAATGAACCCGCGAGTGAAATCACGGGGACAACCAATGCCTTGTAAATGCATGACGGCGTCACTCAGTCCCAAGGGAACATGGGACTTGCAAGGACACTAAGATCAAGAACCGCAGGTGCGCAGGTGCAAACAATGCATTCTCTGCAGTGCGTGTGCCTTCACACAAGAGCATGTGTCGTGCTAGGTCACGTTAGGGAGAGCAGTGATGTGAGGCGCTCTCTGAGAGCAAGTGTGGCTGTCTGGAAGCTCCAGAGGAAAACGGGACTCCCCGTGCATGGGGGGCAACGCGGAGCCCCCGCTAGGCTTGTCCGGCTGCAAGATTCTCCTCCGGCCCCAGGGAAGCGCCATGTTCCCCTAAGTTTCACCTCCATCAGAGCAATCCTAAGTTGTCAACCGTCCCCACCACCCTCCAAGGGGAGAGCCCTGCTCCTGGGTGGCGGTGACTTCTGCTGAGCTCTGGGGCGGGGCTGCAAGGGGGAGCTAGGGCAGAACTGAACCACTGCTGATAATCAGGACGGGCGCTTTGTAGCTGGGGGGAGGGAAGGCGGAGGATGGAGTGACAGGGGAACACCAGTGCTGGGACCGAGACGGACCAAGCTCAAAGCTATAACCCAAGTCAAGTCCCATCATACCCGGCTTAGGCATGTCTGCCCCCACCTCCTCAGCTTCTGCCGATGGGATGGGGTGTGGACCCTTGGGAGACAAGCAAGTCAAGACACGTACTTCCTGCATTTGCCCTTAAATTCACCCAAAAGTTGGATCCTGACGTTACCCATTCTGATAGGCAGGAGAGCTGAGAGTAAGAAATGAGCGAGTCGCGACCAACTTGCAGGTGACAAGGACGGACTGAACGCTTCCCCCAAACTAAGCCAGTTGTGTTGAAAACCTTAGACTCCAGACAGAAGACTGAGACGGGGCTCTCCCAGAAATCAGATCCTGACCCTTCCAGCCACTGAAACGCTCAAGTCATCCTGGTCATCATGAGATCGTCATCTTAACAAATGATGTTGGTGTCGGGGCCATTCGACAATGACATTGAGCCAGTTGGAGTTTTCAAGATCCCCCTTGAAAAGTGCCAGGCCGGCGTCGCGGCTCACTAGGCTAATCCTCTGCCTGCGGCGCCGGCACCCCGGGTTCTAGTCCTGGTCGGGGTGCCAGATTCTGTCCCTGTTGCTCCTCTTCCAGTCCAGCTCTCTGCTGTGGCCCGGGAGGGCAGTGGAGGATGGCCCAAGTGCTTAGGCCCTGCACCCCATGGGAGACCAGGAGAAGCACCTGGCTCCTGGCTTCGGATCAGCGCGGTGCACCAGCCGCAGTGGCCAATGAGGGGTGAACCAACGGAAGGAAGACCTTTCTCTCTCTCTCTCTCTCTCTCTCTCACTGTCTAACTCTGCCTGTCAAAAAAAAGAAAAGTGCAATCATCCAGACTGGGGTCGGGGAGCACAGAGGAGGGAGCTGTGGCTCTGGGGAGTCTGTGCACGGAGCTCGTAGGCAAAATGCTACCCCCTATATAGTGGGCAATAAAATGCAACGTTGGCCACCTCTGAGCCAGGCCACAGAGCTCGCCCCTGGAAACCCACGTAACATGGACCAGAAGGGACGCCAACGTTCTGACCTGGCTTCAGCACCCCTCCTCCAGCCCTCACCCCCGTCGCCCTCGGCCAGCATAAATGTCCAGCCATGTATATCCAAACAGGACAGTTCCTACAGAACTGACCAGAAAAACAGAAACATCACACACTTAAAGTACTGCCACTGTCCTTATGCGGCTCTCTGCTTGAAGGTTGCAATGGCTCTTCCTCTACTGCATGGTCTTCAGGGTTTGGTTTTTCCCTATAAGAAAGGAGAACTCAAACTATATGTGCAAAATGAGCATCAAGATAGAAAAGCCAAGCCTCTTAGATCCTGAGCGCTCAGTGTGTGACCTTCCTAACCCACAAGGTCCCTACAACAGATGAACACGGCCGCCCCTCCACGGGCGTTCCTAAGGGGGTGAGGTCCCCCCCTTGTGGCCACCCCGGTTGTATACAGCTCTAATTTAATGACAGCACAACACCACATTCAATTGTTACTTACAGTTCAGTGGGCCACGAGGCTGGATACGGGGTGCCTGGATTCCCCATAAAGGGTCTTACAAGACTGAAATCAAAGGGTTGGCAGGCAGGGTTCTTGTCCAGAGACTCAAGGGGAGACTCTGCCAAGTTCATTCAGGCTGTGGGACAAACGAGTTGCCAGGGTTTCCTTGATGGCTATCATGTGTGCTCCCCGCCACTTGACTGTACCACGGAGATCCTCCCCCCCCACCAGGTTCTTCTCACATCCTGTCACCAGAGGAGCCCAGACCCTTCTGAGAGCCCACCTGCTCAGGTCAGGCTCACCCAAGATAATCAATCCCCTTTACCCAAAGCCAGTTTATTTGGGACCTCAATTACGTCTGCAAAATCTCTCCCAGCGGCACCAAGGTTTGTGTTTGATGGAAAAGCGGAGAGAAGGGGCGTGCGTACCCCAGGGCAGGATTCCCGGGAGCCATCGCAGTGGCTTGGCCTCACTTCACGTGCCCCACCGTCTTCCCTACTCAAAGCGAGCAGGAAAAGTTTCCCTAACTGCTAACTATTTCAATATGCTAGAAAATGAAACTTCTTTTGGAACTGATCATCTATTCTGTGGCCAAACTGGCGAAGTTTCAGAGAGCGAATAAAGTCCAGCCTTTTCTGAAACCTGTTTGCACAGAGCGTCGTATTAAAGAACAGAGGGGCCCCTCGAGCACTGCAGGCCACTGGATGGCGCTCCCAGCACAGCCGGGGGCCGGCACAGGTGGGCGTGACGGGGGCTCAACAGCACTCACTGTCCAGTGGAGCTCTGGGTCACCACGTACATCCCCGTCCAGGCCGAACCTTGAAGATGGCTCAGGCCTGCACTACATCTCACGTTAGGGTTTCGATGTATGTGTCTCTCCAAAATGGAACCCTCTAGGCGATGGTAAGAGGTGCAGCCTCCCCTGTCCGTCTCTTTCACGATGTGAGAACACCAGGATGGCGCCTTCTATGAGGAACAGGTCCTCGCCGGACACAGAACCTGCCAGTGCCTTGACCTTGAACTCCCCAGCCTCCAGAACTGGGAGAAAGAAATTTCTATTTTTCATAAATTGCTCAATCTAGAGTATTTTTATTATGGCAGGTCTAGACAAAGACACCCAGCCAGGCAACGAAACTCCCAACTTGAGCAATGATGTGTCTGTAGAATCGCTCCCATTTCCTGCAGGTGACTCAGGGGCAGGTCAATGCTAAGCTGAACAAGTTGGTGGGCTGATGAGGTTCCCACCTATGACACAGGCCTCTTCTGCCGCCTTCACAGGGAGGAAGGCGGAGGAGTTTGCACAGAATCACTGCCCACAAAGCACAGAGAAAAAGAGGAGAAGACGACAAGGCTGGCCTGCTCACAACCCAACCTCAAACCCCCGAGTCCTCCGAGACTCCGTGCCCACGCTGTCACTGCTGCCCCGATGGGAACAGAGCAGGCTGGTGTCGGGGCCACTGTGTGTGTGAAATGCAGGGCCCGCGGCCCACCCCAGGAGCTCACACCTGTCTCTCAGAGGTGAGGGTCCAAGGCGCAGCGCCACGCTGACGGGGGCTCCCGGAGAACCACTGCTCACTGCAGGATTTTCCTCTTGCGAGGAACCAGCTCTCCACTTCCTCCTGCTCTCCACGGCCCCCATCACCAACCCCGCCCAGAAGCGGCAGCTCTGAACTTGGAGCATGGGAAACATTTCCTGATAGAGCACTGGGACTCCTGATCAGGGCCCCTCCCACAAATGGAGCAGAGCTGGGGACGCTGCCTGCTGAACGCCGCTGGGGACACCATGTGGACCTCGCAGCCTGGCGGGGGCCGGGGTCCCTGGCTCCCAGAACACTGAGACCTCTCCTGGGGAGCCGAGGGCCTCACGGTTCTCAGAGCACTTTCTCGTGCTACGGCTTTTGCCCCTGGCAAGTCTAGGAGTGGAGGCAGAGCCTACGCCCAGGGAGCCTGTGGACAATAGAGCACCCAGGACAGAATGTGTCTCTTATGCACGTGGTGATTGGACTCCTTACAGAGGGTATGTCAGTTCACATGCCCACATTCAGAAATTGGTTGCATTTCTATAATCAAGGCTACCAGGGCTGTGCTGGGGTGCAGAGAAGCATCCATTTTGGGGGGGCGGTATTTATGACACTTTTTAAGGGGTGAGGAATATGACTGTCATTCTCTCAGTTCAAGCTGTAGAAGAAGAAAACATCACCCGGGGCTGATCCCGGAAGAGACCCAGAAGTTTCAAAAGCTCTGGAATGGTACCGTGGCCTCAGGATGAAACACAGAGGCACTCCTGAACCCAATAGAAGCAGTAGAAAACACAGCCTGCCTTCTGGGGATTTGTCAGAGCAAGGGATGGAAGGCAGCGCCCCCTTGAGGACACTTAGAAAAATTGGCGGGGACTTTCCAGTTGTCACCAGGATGGGGCAGGGACACTGATGGCACTTGGCAGGTACAAGTAAGAACCCCAGGCCATTCCCTCACAACAAAGGATGGCCCACGTCCCAGCTGATCTTCAAACATCCTCATTGACATCCGCGAAGGTAAAACTCCATTCATAAGGATTGAACCTGAAGCCTAATTGCATGCAAACACTGTGCATTTTTCTCACATGCCTTGAAACACACTGCACTGCCCAGGAATGCCCCCTCTGCACACACCAAGAGGAAACTATGCTTTGAGATTTTTCCAAGAGCCCTTCTGCTGTCTGGACAATCAGGGGACCAACAGTTGCTTTCCAGGTATTTCCGACGCCGGCACCCCGCCCTGGCTCCCATCTTCACCAAGTTGGTGGTGGTTCAATGTTTAGAAGCAAGCCAGCATGATGTCATTCATAAAATCAGCTCACCAGCAGGGCGCAAGGTCAAGGGGCTCTTGGAGTGTCAGTTGGAAGGAAGAGGAGAGGAAAAGAAGGCTGAGACAGCTGTCTGTGCTCCCCCAACATCTCAATGCACCTCACTGACCCACATCACAATTTTGTCCAAGATAGAAAAATGTCTGTCAAAGTTCCCTTTGGGGAGGGGATGAGGTCACTGTAATCCAAAAATAGGTCATATTATTGCCCCCAGATCCCTTGCAAGGTTCTGTCTCCCACACCAAGAAGAACCCAGGGTTGCCAAGAGACATCCTCAGGCCGTGCTGTTCTCAACGATTTCCCTTTGCGGTTAAGTCAGACACCACATTCTCAGCTTGAAGACATAACCAAGCCGGCGCCGCGGCTCACTAGGCTAATCCTTCGCCTTGCGGCGCCAGCACACTGGGTTCTAGTCCCGGTTGGGGCGCCGGATTCCGTCCTGGTTGCCCCTCTTCCAGGCCAGCTCTCTGCTATGGCCGGAGAGTGCAGTGGAGGATGGCCCAAGTGCTTGGGCCCTGCACCCCATGGGAGACCAGGAGAAGCACCTGGCTCCTGGCTTCGGATCAGCATGGTGCGCCGGCCACGGCGGCCACTGGAGGGTGAACCAACGGCAAAAGGAAGACCTCTCTCTCTCTCTCTCTCTCTCACTGTCCACTCTGCCTGTCAAAAAAAAAAAAAAAAAAAAAAAAAGACATAACCTGGAATTGATAGCCACAGGCACGGCCCTGGTTCTGCCCCGGCACATCACCTAGCACAGGGTCAGTGGGCCCAGATCCAGGTCTCAGCTCTCTGCTTTCTGGACAGGGTCACTCTCAGCCTCCAGTTTCTGAGAGACAGCAGGAGTATCCATCCTGTAGGGCTGTGGTGTGGGGTCCTTGGACAAGGTTTAGAGGAAGCGTGCTCTCCCTTTAGTAATGATGACGGCCCCACATCTGTGTTGTCCAACACTACTGTCCTAGAGAGGGCTTGGTATAGCTTTGGGCTTGGGGGAAGGGTGAACCCTTTCCTTCACATTCCATCCTCAGTGATATCTCAGCTTGGGGGTCCCTGATACAACGTAAGGGCATCCTTAACACTCCACTGGGGTGACGCTGGGAGCACTGGCAAGCTGGGTGCCCTCAGTCATGCAGGGATGCTGCTCTTCCCTGGGCTCCTGCAGTGCCCTGCCCGTCCCCAAGGCTTTGCTTAGAAGCTCTCCCTCCATGACACTAAGCTCTGCAAAGACAGGTGATGAGCCTCATTACCTTCTGTCGCCTACAGCTACGTACAACTGGGCACTTAATAAGTGCTGGGGGTCAGCGCTGTAACGTAGCGGGTAAAGCTGCCACCTGCAGTGCCGGCATCCCATGGGGTGCTGATTCGAGTCCTGGCTGCTCCACTTCCCATCTAGCTCTCTGCTATGACCTGGGAAAGCAGTAGACGATGACCTAACTCCTTGGGCCCCTGCACTTGTGTGGGAGACACGGAAGAAGCTCCTGCTCCTGGCTTCAGATCAGCATGGCTCCCACTGTTGCAGCCAATTGGGGAGTGAACCAGTGGATGGAAGACCTCTCTCTCTCTCTCTCTCTCTCTCTCTCTCTCTGCATCTCCTTCTCTCTTTGTATAACTCTGATTTTCAAATAAATAAATCTTTTAAAAAAATTAAGTGCTGGATGGATGATTGGGTGGACGGATTGATGGACTGATGGATGGATGGATGGATGGACGGATGGATGGATGGATGTCTAGATGGACAGACAGACAGGTGGCAGCAACCTCAGCCCAGGTGGGAATGCCCATGCAAGTGACCACAGCATCAAAGGCGCTGTCTCCATTCCCCAGGAAGCAAGCAGCTCCCCTCTCCTGCCCGCAGCCCTTCTCCTAGGTTCCCTGAAGCCGCTGAGACAGGAGAAGTTGGTAGTAGTTTGGGTTCATCACAATCTCTCAAATGATTTTTCAAACTCTTGGCGTAGTACCTCAGACCCTCTGCCAAGCTCTAGTCCATTGGTTTTCAAACCCTAGGGAAACGTTATCTGAATGTTTCCAATTCATTTATGCTCAGCTCATCAAAATGCCATTTTATAAGAGCTTTTTAAACTCCAAAAGGTCTGGGAAACTTTCCTCTCATATATTTACATGTGGAAAGCAGCAGCCTGGCGTCTCCTGTTACACGAGAGCCCTGCTGTGCCACCAGGCCCCTAGCTCCCCTGGCCATCCCCACCGGCCCCAGGAAAGCCTTCGCAGACTTGGGGGCAGACGCAGCCCCGGCTCTGTCAGGATGGTAGCGTCCAGGCCACCTCACCTCCACGACCAAGAAAGAATCCTCAGGCCCTTGTGGGACGTGGAAGTCCCAATGCAAGCATTTTAGAAAGACCCCTAAGTACAGGTAAAAAGTCTTCAGAATGGCGCTGGTGAGAGAGGGGACACATTCGCCACCAGAAACTCTAACGGCATCTTTGCTTCCTCATCCCTCCCCTCCTGACAAAGCGTAAATGGGTTAAAACTGGATAGTGCCCCCCGCCAGGCACCCAGAGCCTTGCTGGATCCAGCGCCCCCTTAAAGAGAGGCCAGGAAGCACCTGGAAGGAGCCACCCTCCCCACCAGCCCCAGCTCATTCTTCACGCAGCCTGGACTCAGAGAGAGCAAACCCATGATACCTGCTCCAGTGCCCCTGCTCGCTCAGGCCACCCTCTGCCCCCTCCATCCACCAGTGACTTCCTAAATCTAAGGGTGGAGTTAGGCTCCTCACGCATCACTTCTCTACCTTCACCTCCTAACTCAAGCCTCTCCCGGGGAGGTGCAGGGTGGAGGGTACCAGGAATCAGACAAAAAGCAGAAAAACACAAAATTGAAAAAATCAAGAAAATCAATGAAACAAAATGCTGGTTCTAGGAATGGGGCGGGCGCTGTGGCTCAGTGGGTTGGGCTGCTCCTTCCTACGCTCACATCACGTGTCAGAATGCCAGCTCCAGTCCTGGTTACTGAGCTTCCACTCCAACTTCCTGCTAAAACATCCGGGGGAGGCAGCAACAATGGTGCCAGTGCTTGGGCTACGTGGGAGCCCCGGGCGGAACTCCAGGCTCTCAGCTTCAATCTGAACCAGTCCTGGCATGGTGGTCATCTGGGGAGTGGAGAAGAGGAAGAAGATCTCTCTCTCTCTCTCTCTCTATCTCTATCTCTATCTCTCTCTCTCTCTCTCATAAATTGAAATAAATAAATAAATAAGCATTAAAAAATACATGACAGGCCTATACAATTTGATCACTGAGAATAAAAACTGTTGACAAGTATGAACACCTTTTTTTTTTTAAAGATAAACCTCTAGCAAGATTGGAAAGGGGATGTGGGGGCTGGCGTTGTGGCATAGCTGGTAAAGCTCCACCTGCAACCCACATCCCATAAGGGCACCAGTTTGAGTCCTGGCTGCTTCACTTCCAATCCAGCTCCTTGCTAATGCACCTGGGAAAGCAGCAGAGGATGGCTCAAGTGCTCAGGCCCGTGCACCAATATGGGAGATCCAGAAGAAGCTCCTGGCTCCTGGCTCCAAGCTTTGGTCTGGCCCAGTCCTGGGCATTGCAGCCAATTGGGAAGTGAATCAGCAGATGGAAGATTGTGTGTGTGTGTGTGTGTGTGTGCATGCACCCATCTCTCTGTGTAACTGACTTCCAATTAAATAAATAAATCGTTAAAATAAATAAATAAGGGGCCAGCGCTGTGGAGTAGTGGGTAAAGCTGCAGCCTGCAGTGCCAGCATTCCATATGGGTGCCAGTTGGAGTCCCAGTTGCTCCACTTCTGATCCAGCTCCCTGCTATGGCCTGGGAAAGCAGTAGAAGATGGCCCGAGTCCTTGGGTGCCTGCACCCATGTGGGAGACCCAGAAGAAGCTCCTGGCTCCTGGCTTTGGATTGGCGCAACAGTGGCCATTGCAGCCAACTGGGGAATGAACTAGTGGATGGAAGACCTCTCTCTCCCTCTCTCTTTCTCTCTCTGCTTCTCCTTCTCTCTCTGTGTAACTCTGAATTTCAAGTAAAATAAATAAATCTTTAGACATAAATAAATAAATAAATAAATAATAAAAATTTATTCTAAAATTTATACATAAAAACAACAGAACCAGAATAGCAAAAATAATTTTGCAAAAGAGAAAAGTAAGGAGTCACTCTACCCACTTCTAAGGTTGATTGTATACCTACAGTCATGGAGATTGTGTGAGTAGAGAAACTGACACACACCAATGGGACGGAGGCAGAGCCAACACGCAGCCCCACATCAGAACAACCAACTCGTTTGTCAGAAAGGTACAAAAGCGATTCGACGGAGAAGAAGAGATTTCTCGGCAAATGGTGCTGGGGTACCTGGGCAGCCAAAGTCAAAGACGGAAGCAAGGAAGAAGCTGGTCCTGCGCCTCATGACGCATGCAAAAATTAACTCAAAAAGGGACCAGATACTTAAATAACAGATGTAGACCATGAACTGAAACGCATGGGGAATCTTCAGAACCTGGAGCATGGAAGAGTCCTTACACTTGAACTCCAAAAGCACCATCCATAAAGGAGCATCATTCCTAAATCAGACTGCACCAAAATTAATCTGTGAAAGACCCAGCTGGGGGGTGGGGGGACGAGCTACAGCCTGAGCTTCAGCTCCCTACTGTCGCCACAGCCGATCACCACACATGTGGCAGCTTGGGACAGCACCCACTGGCTATCCGCCGGTTCTTGGGGCTGGCTCAGCTGGGTTCCCTGCCCCTGATCCGGCAGGCCAGGAAGGACTCGCGGGATTCATCTGCGTCCAGACGCTCTCTGACTGTTGGCAGAGTTCAGGCCCCTGTGGTCGGAGGCCGGAGGTCCTCACTTCCTCACTGGCTCGCAGCCCGGATCCCGGATCCTGAATCATGCTTACCTAGACGCTTCCTGCATTCCTTGGCTCGTGCCCCCTTCCTCTGTCTTGGAGTTAACACAAGGTACTGAGCCCTGCTCACACTTGAAGTCACCCTAACCTCCTCTTCTGCCCACTCCTCTCACTCCTGCTTCCTCTTTCACTTTTAAGGGCTCCTAAAATCATTTTTTTTTTTTGACAGGCAGAGTGGACAGTGAGAGAGAGAGACAGAGAGAAAGGTCTTCCTTTTTGCCGTTGGTTCACCCTCCAATGGCCGCTGCGGCTGGCGCACCACGCTGATCCAAAGCCAGGAGCCAGGTGCTTCTCCTGGTCTCCCATGGGGTGCAGGGCCCAAGCACTTGGGCCATTCTCCACTGCACTCCCGGGCCACAGCAGAGAGCTGGCCTGGAAGAGGGGCAACCGGGACAGAATCCGGCGCCCCGACCAGGACTAGAACCTGGTGTGCCGGCACCGCAGGCAGAGGATTAGCCTAGTGAGCCGCGGAGCCGGCCCTAAAATCATTTTGGACCCATCCAGATGATCACCCTATTTTAAAGTGAACAGCTGTGATGGCATGTGGTGCTGTGGTTAAGTCACTGCTCGGGATATCCACATGCTGTATCAGAAAGCCTGCTTGCAAGTCCCAGCTCTGCTCCCCACTGTAGTTCCTCTAACAGGCACCCTGAGAGGCAGAAGGTGATGGCTCAAGTACTTGGACCCCTGCCCCTCACGTGTCAGCCTGGCCAAGTCCTAGCTGTTGCAGGCATCTGGGACATGAACCAGCAGACGGGAGCCCCCACACTCCCCCTCTCTTGCATAAGTAAAATAAAGTTTTAAATCATGAAAGCTTAGTAACATAACCTACATCTGAAACTCCCCTAAGCAGTACTTAGGCTCATGTTTGGTTTTATAGTGACGGGGTAGGATTCTTGGGTGGCATCTTTAAAATGTTGCGTATCACAAACTTGGGGAGAGCATTTGCAAACCACATAGATGACAAAGACTATCTACACTCTATATAGAGTATGCATGTGTGTGTGTATTTAACTCAAAACTCAACAGAAAAAGGTGAGAAGATATTCCAATGAAGACGATGTGCACACGCTCTATAAGCACGTGGAAGCATGGTCAACATCACACGCTATTAGGGGATGGAAAGTAAGACTACAAGGAGCCAGCACTACCCACCTGTCAGAACTGCTCAGACCAAAATAACACCACCGCCAAAGGCTGGGGAGGACGTGAAGAAACTGGATCTCCCACGCACGGCTCCTTGGATTGTAAGAAGATACAATGGTTCTGGGGAATCGCTGGCAGCTTCTTAAAGGCTAAACACATGCCTACCTTTCAACCCAGCAATTGCAATCCTGGGTTTTTTTATCCCACGGAAATGAAAACCTAGGTCCACCCAAAATCCTGGACACACGTATTTGTTGTTGCGTTATGTTGAAAGACAAAAACGAGAATGAGCCAAGAAGTCCTTCCACGGGTGAACAGTTAAACAATGATACATCCATACTGTAGATGTATTAATCAATCTTCTCCAGCAAGACAGAACAAATAGGGTGTGTGTGTGTGTGTGTGTGTGTGTGTGTGTAGAGACAGAGAGAGGAGAGAGATTTTAAGGAATTTGGCTTGTATGACTGTGAAGACTGAATGGCCCCCAAATGCGCAGGGCGACAGACTGGAAAGAGCTGACAGCTCCAGGTAGAAACCCCACTTCCTTATTCATCAGGCTGAAGCACATTGTGGAGAGTCATCTCCTCTCCTCACAGCCTGCCCGTTTACATGTTAACCTCATCCAAAAAATACTTTCACAGAAGCAACTAGAATCATGTTTGACCAAGTATCTAGGTACTAGCCAGCATCCAAGTGTAGCCATCACCATTGGGTCCCTCAGTCATAAAGAGGGCTGAGCCGTGGGTACACGCAGCAACCTGGCTGCGCCTCAGGGAAGAACACCCAGTGTCAGAAGGTCTCACGCTGCATGAATCCATTGACATAACATGTTCAAAATAACAAAAATACAGACATGGAAAACAGACGAGTGGTTGCCGGGGGTGGGGGGGAGGTGGGGGAGGGGAAGCAGGAGGGAGCACTTTGTGGTGATGGAGCCGTCTGGTCTTGATTACAGCGGTGACTGAAGGCATCCACACATGTAATACAATACCATGAATCCATGCACACATGCTGCTCCGATGCCAGCTCCTGGTTTGAACATTGTGCTATGATTACACAAGATGCAACCGATGAGCCAGCCTCAGTGGGAGGTACCCAAGACCTCTCTGTCCTATCTCTGCAACTTCATGGGAATCTAGAATTATTTCAGAGTCAAGGCTTTTAAAAAGAGAATCAGATAAATCTCTGGCACACAGTCCATATACGAGTGTCAGCAATAAACATCTATACCTCCTGAAATACTCTAAGTTATTATCCTCTTTCTGTTTTCCTTTTTTTTTAACCAACAATGTGCAAAACATTTCCCTCTGAAGGAATTTAGCCGAGCACCAACTGATAACTATTAATAACCTTGGCGGGAAGTGGGAAAGGCCCCTTAGACGCAACAGTCAGGATGTCCCTGCCGGAACACCAAGCAGCTCTGCAGTGGCCGAGGTCCTGAATGGCCCCTGGAGGAAAGGCTGACCCCTCCCTCCCTCCATCTCCGTGCTAGGTGGTCCTGTGAGTGCGGGGGTGGCAACAGCAGGCACAAGGGCACATGGGAAATGGTTGCAAAAGTTGTTATTTTCCGTTATCTTACCTTCACTTTTTAAGATTTATTTATTTATTTGAAAGTCAGAGTTACAGAGAGAGAGAGAGAGAGCGGTCTTGAGTCACTGGTTCACTCCCCAATTGATCTCAACGACCAGAGCTGTTCCGATCTGAGGCCAGGAGCCAGGAGCTTCTTCCAGGTCTCCCACGTGGGTGCAGGGGCCCAAGGACTTGAGCCATCCTCCACTGCTTTCCCAGGCCACAGCAGAGAGCTTGATTGGAAGTAGAGCAGCCGGGACTAGAACCAGCGCTCATATGGGATGCTGGCACTGTAGGCAGCGGCTTTACCCGCTACGCCACAGTGCCGGCCCCTATCTTACCTTTTAAGACAAACCAATTTCCCTTCTTTTCTTTTCTCTCCAAACCAGCAGCTGTAAGTAAAGAAGCACCACCACTGGCAAGGGCCACACGAGTCAGCACTAACAGATCCCATTCACAGGAAAATAGCAAACCCACAGGGAAGAACAGTGATTCAGAATTGTCTTCTGCAAATTGGGTAAATGATAAATAGCACAACTTTATTGGCACACAGTTCTGGAGGCTAGGACGCCCACGATGGAGGGGGTGACCCGTGGGGAGGGCCTTGGTGCTGCGTCGTAGGTAACACGGCACAAGGACAAGCGAGCGCACGAGGCAGGAGGTGGGTAAGAGGGGCTGAGCTTACAACAAGCCCACCTTTGAGAAAACCAACCTACTCTAATCCAGTGCCGCCGGAGAGCTCTCTGGGCCTAAGCACCCCTGGATAACATTGCAGTGGCAGTTAAACTCCAGCCTGAGTTTTGCAGCCGGCATTAGAACCACAGCATACCTATTCGTGCTAGCAACTGAAACACGCATGCGCGATTTGAGTTTGAGGCTGCACGGACTGGTCTCAGCTGACCCTGCAGGATGAGAGTAGACAGCATTCAAACTGCCTTCCAAACAGCGCTCTGCAGTGTGAACCAGGTAGACACGGCTTCAGGGGACCTAAAGGAGCTGCGAACAACAGGTCAGCCACCGACAGTCTCGAATCAAAGGTGGAGGGGAGGTTTGGGTTGTCATGACCAGCGCTGGCTCCTGGGAAATCAGCCCACAGTGTTTTCCCATGGTGCTGCTCAGTCCTCTGCCCAACAACCTCGCCTCCTTCTTGCCTCTCGCAGCGCCCTGGCCCTCCACCACATCAGTCAGGTGTTAACTGACCCCGGGCTCAGCACCTTCCGTTCCCTCTCCCCCACCCCACAGGCATGAGTAAGGAGCTCTCCTTCCTGCCTGTGGCTGCTAGTGAGTCACCACACCGTCCTGGGCACATTTCGGAGGACTGATGCAATGCACTTTGCATGACTCATATTTCTCTCTGTCATTAAATATTCTTGGAAAACATGATTTTTAACGGCTACAAATATGGCCAGGCCCATCTGGTGCTTGATGTTGCCGCTGGGGCTGGCAGAAGCTCCGTCCCCTGGTCCCCTGACCCTTCGTCCAGGGAGGAACGCGTGCCCATGTGTGTCCGTTCCCAGACATCCTCTCGCTCACCAGGGCCTCAGCAAACTGAGCCTGCTTTGCATGCAGGCACCTAAACATCAAAACCTGATAGACACACACACACATGCACATGCACACGCACGCGCACACACATGCACACACGAATGCACACACGCACACACACCAATGCACACACATGCACACACAAGCGCACACATATGCACTCACCCGAATGCACACGCGCGCACATGCACACACACGCACTGCACACACACGCATGCGCACACACACACAAGGCAGTCTAGCCAAAGAGGAATCAATGAATTTTCTTTCAGGCGTGAACACTGCTAGACACCCAGCACACAGGCTCAGGAAGACAACCTGAAAGAATCCTTGGCTGGGGGTGTTTTTAAAATATTACGCTCACCACATGTAAGACTCATTTAATAAGCACTAGGTGCCCCAAACCCTTAATTAGAAAGTACGAAAAGTCTAAATTACTTCAAATAAGCCTTGAACAGATACTGTAACATTAAAATTATTATCACAACACTCCTCACCTCTTAGGAATTCAAGAGGGTGAGGGGGAGAGCCAACTTTCTTTTTTATTTTTTAAAGATTTATTTATTTATTTGAAAGGCAGAGTTACACAGAGAGAGAAGGAGAGGCAGAGAGAGAGAGAGGGGCCTTCCATCCAATGGTTCACTCCCCAGTTGGCCGCAACGCCGGAGCTGCGCCAATCCAAAGCCAGGAGCCAGGAGCTTCTTTCAGGTCTCCCACATAGGTACAGGGACCCAAGCACTTGGGCCATCTTCCACTGCTTTCCCAGGCCATAGCAGAGAGCTGGATCGGAAGTGGAGCAGCCGGTCTTGAACCAGCACCCATATGGGATGCTGGTGCTTCAGGCCAGGGTGTTAACCCGCTGCACCACAGCCCCAGCCCCAGAGAACCAACTTTCTGAAATCCACAGGGCAGCAGCCAGGTCAAACCTTCACATTTGTCTTCTGCAGAGCTAAAGCAGAAAGCGAGGGGTGGGCATTGGGCCTAGCAGCTAAGACAGAGCGGTTGAGGTGCCCACATCCCATACCGTATCAGAGACCTGAGTTCAAGATCCATCTTTGCTCTCAAGTCCAGATTCCTGCTGGCGCAGACCGTAGAAAACAGCAGACAGTCACTGAAATACCTGGGTCCCTGCATCCATGTGGGAGACCTACCTAGGCAGAGTTCCCAGCTCCTGGTGTTGGCCTGGTCCAGCCCTGGTCATTGCAGGCATTTAGGGAATGAACCAGTAGACAAGAGTCAGCTCTTTCTCTCTCTCTCTCTCTCTCTCTCTCTCTCTCTAATAGAGAAAGGACACACTCCTCCTCCTCTGTGTAGAGCACTCAGCAGAAGTCATGAGAAATCAGACAAGGGTAGGAACAGGCTGGTTTACTGAGCACATATTAGGCCCCAGGCATGCACAAAGCTCTTTTACATAAATTATCATCACCCCTCATGGCAATACTTTTGGTCCACAATGGCAAGGGGAAGGACGCTTCACCACAACAGCTCAGATGCAACAGTCGGGACAGCAAGTGCGGTCAGCAAATTGTGCTCCGAGGCCGGGGTCCTGAGCCCCTGCCCTCCACGTGGGTGCTCCTGGGCCCAGGTATGACAGCATCATTCTTTCCACTCCTGGCTATTGCTGGGTTGCTTCCCTGCTGGCCTTTAATCTTCTCAAGCTTGTGCTTACCCATCCAACTGGACAGACAGAACAGGAAGCAGTACCATTCCCTTCTCCCTGCTTGCCTGGGGCAGAGGTAGACCTCCCACCCCAAGGCTCTCCTAGAACCTTCTATTCCTCCACCAAGAGACAGGATCTCACTCCCTACCTCACGGATCTCGCTTGCAACCAAAAGAAATACAGACCTTCCAAGGCTGGGAGGTAGATGGAAGTCCACCTTGGTGGCTGGAGAATTGAACCCCCAAGGACAAATCTGACAGTAGCACCACCTTGAGGCCATGACATTGAGAGAAAGCTCCAGCTACATGTGGGTGTCTGACGTCTCAGCTGATAGCCAGCATCAACCACCACCAACACAGCGACCTTCTGATACCTCCAGGTCTCCAGCTGTGTGTCCCAGTGACTGAGACCTGGACAGGCAGAGCAGAGACTGGTCAAGGAGGGCCGGGCAACCCGTGAAACATGACTACAATAAGGACATCCGCAACAGTCGTCAACAAGAGTTACCAGCTCTCAGAGTACTTGTGGATACTCCAGAAAACTCACATTTCCCTGGAATCTTACAGCTCACACCAAAAGACACTTGATAAAATAAGCATTGAATGTCCCCAAGTTTTCCAAGTTCATAGCCCCATGGAAAAGCTGAATTAGGGAACCAGGCGATGTCAGGGGCCCAGCTGGAGGCTCCTAACCTGGCCTCCACAAGCCAAGGTCTGGAATTGCTAGAGGGGAGAGCCGGGTCTGCCGAGTTCTGTTTGGAAGCTTCTGCCTCTACCCAAAGGCCCAGCAGACAGACTGCAGGCAACCAGTGGGCTGTCAAAGAGCGGATCTCAGAGGCTGGGACGGAGAGATGCGGAGAGGTGGGTAACAGGTGCAGGGGTCAGGTGGAGAGAAGGAATAACTTACTGTGCTCCACGGCACAGAAGGGTGACTGTGGTTGACACCAACCAACCTTATGTGTCAAATTAGCTACAGGGAGGGTTTTGAATGCTCCCAACACAAGATGATAAAGGCCTGAGGTGATGGGGAGGTCAATGACCCTGATCTGATACACTATACACCCGGAACCTACAATTACTGTTTATCAGTCATATAACTGAGAAAGAGAGAGCCAGGGTGGGTCCATCTCAGATGCACTTCCCCATTGCAGAGAGAGAACTGAGAGACCCTGACTCTTCCCAGTGGTAGGACTTGTGGTGCAAGTGGTTGAGGAGTGGAATTGAAAACAACACACGGGGGGCCGGTGCTGTGGCACAGCAGGTTAAAGCCCTGGCCTGCAGCACCGGCATCCCATATGGGCGCCGGTTCAAGCTGCTCCACTTCTGATCCAGCTCCCTATTGATGCACCTGGGAAAGCAGCAGAGGATGGCCCAAAACCTTGGGCCCGTGCACCCATGTGGGAGACCCAGAGGAAGCTCCTGGCTCCCGGCTTTGTATTGGCTCAGCTCTGGCCTATGGCCATTTGGGGAGTAAACAAATCAGTGGATGGAAGACTCTCTCTCTCTCTCTCTCTCTCTCTCTCTCTCTCTCCCTCCGCCTCAGCCTCTCTGTAACTCTGCCTTTCAAGTAATAAATAAATAAAATTTTAAAAAAGAAGAAAACAATATGGCAGCCACAGTCCCCCACCCTTGTGGACCCGTGAGTGTGTGGCTCTCACCAGTCTCCCATTCAGACAGGGCCTGGCTCCTCCCCAGGGCAGGTTAGCGAATTGGGTAGAGACAAAGCCCTCACCCCCACACCCCAGCTCTGAGGGAGGAGAGAGGAAGTCTCCGCCCCTGCACGTGAACTGGAGGACACTGACACCAAGAAGGGGTGGCAGCTTCTCTCCCAGGCGCTCGTGTCAAAGCGGTGTTCACAGCTCACCCTCTGCTCCGAGAGTGGGCTCACGAATTCCAGGAAACAGAGGCCAAATAAGGAAGGCGGCCTCCCACGTGGCCCCCACCTGGGACTCTCAGAGGCGGTGCTCAGCCTGGCCTCGTGCTGCCCCGCACCAAGTGCGAACTCACTCTGGTCAAGTGCTGCTTACACAGGAAGGAAGGGTCACGGCCAGTCACACGCGGAGAGAAGACACCTGCCCACCACCACCAGGAGGGGCCGACGGGGCCACACAGCACAAGCAGCAAGGCTTGCTCCAGACACACGCGACTCCCTTGGAAGCAGGAGCAGAGGAGCAGGGCGCCGGGCTCCTCGCAGGTCTCCCCTGCTCCACGCTGTGTGTCCAGGTCTGATAGACGGGAAGACCAGGCTGGGCAGGTAAGGGGCAGCAGACTCAGGGGACTGCACTCCTGCAGCTCCTGTCAGGTGGGAATACAAAAACCAGGGGCTGGATTTAAAATTAAAAAAAAAAAAAGTTTCTCTTCTGGGGGCCTCTGCCCCCACCCCCAATTATCCTAAGAATACCTGTAAGCTTCGGAGAGCATGAAGCAGCTTCCGGTGGATGGCTCACCTCGTGTGCTACCAGCTACAGATCCCGTATACAGCAGGTGCTCAATGAATGTCCATCTAATCAAGGGAAAACTTGGGAGTGGCTCCTGTGGATCCTAGGACCTTCGAGCTCTAGGTCCGGACTTCCCACAGTCCCTGCCAACTCAGCAGGTGTCTGGGAGGCTGGGCAGAGCCAAACCGCCCCCCACCCCTACCCCGTTCATGAGTGGGGCCAGCAGGCACTGTCCCCCCACAGACCTCATCCATGGCCTCGGAAGCCTCAGGGCTCCCAGCACCTTGAGCCCCTGAGCACTCGGCTCGGCAGCTCCTGGCATCACCCCATATCGCCCAGTGACGAGCCACCTCACCCCTCCTCCCCACGGGCCTCCTGGAACAGAGCCAGCCCCTGAGTGCGGGATTGGAGGGCCTGCCGGAATCCCTCACGGGCAGCTTCCAGCTCGGGCTGGGCCTCATCCCCATGGAATTCCAGTCTCCTGCCCAGGATGGGCTGGAAGCAACATGATCTCATCAACGGGCCATCTTGCATGGGCGCTTGTAAGGGCTGTCTTCGACCACAAGACTCCGGGCTCGCCTGCAGTCACTGTTCAGGAGCTCACGAGCGCTTTCTGCAACTCCCCCTTCACCCAGGCCGTCCACTCCCCGCAGGGCCATGCACAGGCCGCCAGCCCTCCATCGGTCACTCACCCACAGGAGCCCCAGTATCTTGCTTGTCCTCTTGCTTGCACTGTCCTGTGGCCTGTTGATAACCACACAAGGGAAGGGGACAGTGAAGGATGGCACACGTCGGGCACAGCAGTTGAGCTGCTGCGTGGGATATGCCACATCCCCTATCAGAGTGCCCGGGTGCGAGCCCTTGCTTCCTCCTGATTGCAATTTCCTGCTAACGCACACCCTGGGAGGCAGCAGATGGCTCAAGGACTTGGGTCCTTGCCACCCACCTGGGAGACCTGGATGGAGCTCCAGCCCAGCCCAGCCTTGGCTGTTGTGTGCCTTTGGAAGCAGAGTGTGTGTGCGCGCATGTGTGTGTGTGTGTGTGTGTGTGTGTGTGTGTTTCTCTTTCAAATAAACAAATAAGTAAACCATTTAACAACAACAAAAAGGTGGCCCTTAAAGCAACCAGTGATGCACCAACAGACGTCTCACCCTCAACTCCTCTTTAAAAAGTGTCACTTCACTTTCTTAAGATGAACCACAACAGATTCCTGTGACAGCTGAGCTGTCTTCGGCAAGGCGGGCACGCTCAGGGCAGTGGGGTAACCGTGGGCAGAGCCACGGCGGCCAGCAGCCTCTGCCCTCCCAGACAGCTGCTGGCTGCCCTGTGCGGCTGGCCTTCTCCCTCCAAGCCTTCTGATAGCCCCGGGTGTCTGACTCACGCAGCTACCCTGACTCTTCTCTGCCAGCCGCGAGGGCCTGGGGAGGCAGCAAACCTTAAGAGCTCCCCGTGTAAGCAGAGAGACTCCAAGCACCCCCCGATTCGCAGGCATCTCCGAAGCCTCTGGCCCTGGCTTGGTAACAGGGGCCCAGGATAGCTGTGCTGTGCACTGAGCAATAAACACCTGTCCCACATCCCAGCCCCCTGTGCTCCCAGCTGCAGACTGAGGCCCTTGACCCTGCCCAGCTCTGCGTCACCGACCTAAGCCGTGGTGCGGGAACAACCAAGATGGGGTAGGAGGGGGACATCTAGGTCACCTTGGACTTCAGGTTTGAAAAGGGAAAGTTCCTTTTATCTGCTTTCCTGGCAGGTCCCAGCTGCTTCAGGCTCAGGGCCCAGGGCCTGAGCTGCTGCCTCCCTTCCCTTTCACCCTGTGCAGAGAGGAGTAGACTTGTTCCTAGCCCCACAGTCTCCTGTCTGAAGGTCTCTGCAGGAGAGCCCCAGCTGCATCCTTGCCGGCATGAGGCCCCAGGGTGGGCAGGCGGCACCTGCCGCTGGGGAGGCAGACGGTCTTGTCCGCATGCTGGTGCTGGTAGCCAGGAGTACAAGCACCGACATCCATCAGCATGGGGCTGCCCGGCCAGGTGGAGCGGGAGCGCAAAGCAGTGTTTGGACAAACACGCTGCTTTTGTTTTCATCCTGAGCTCAAGGTGAAGAGCTGTGGGCTCACGGGAGCCAATGCCAAGGTCTGAGTGCCAGGTGGGGAGCTCCCCTCCAGAGCACTGGCCTAATGAACGGACAGTTCAAATGAAGGAATCGATTGCTTGATCCCAAGCTCGCTTTCAAAGCCATGAAAATACACAACAGTATTTCCGCCCGGATGCCACCTCCCTCCCTCTCCTGGGGCTCACTTCCGGCTTCCTAAGTCCCAGTTGTGCAATGGGGAAGCCTCACCTCCTGCCTACAGGGAGCTGCAGAGAGCAAGGCAGCACCCCTTCAAACAGACACCCAAACACCTGTTTTTCTTGTTAAGTAAAAACAAGTTCAGAGTCACAGCAAAACCATGAAAGCAAACCACAAGTGACCTAAGGATTTCTGACTCACCCCCTCGCCTGGGTACTTGGTGACATTCCACCCAAAGCCATCAGCCACCTGCAGAGGCTCTGAGAACTGCAGATCAGCAGTCCCTTTGTCTGTCTCCCCCGGGGTAATTACCCGTGTGTGCCCTGCCCCCAGATGGCTCAAGCCTACAGAAAAAAGAAAAAAGGAAAAAAAAAAAAAAACCACCTTCCCCCTAAGCCCAAATGACTAAGAAAAGCTGGCAGGGACCCTCCCTGACCATAATTGTGGGAAACCTCTTGCAAAACAGTTTTCTCTGCAAGATAAACTGTGTCTGTTCCCAGCAGCCGAGTGCCACGCCCCGGAGAGCCGGTGAGAGATTTCCTTCAGAAAGCTCCAGAAAACATCGGTTGCCCCTCTATGCTGGGAATAACAATCAGGAGTTACTTACACCTTGAGAGAGATGATTTTTTTTTTCAAGTGTCACCTGCAGCACAGACACAACACGCACATGGTTCCAGGACAGACACAACACGTGCACAGTTCTAGAAACCAGAGTCATAAACTCCCCGGGCTTGGCAGCCGCAGTCTGGCTGAGGTTCAGCCACTCGCCAGGTACAAGTCAAGGCCCCTCCCTTGCAGGACTGCTGATCCTGCTGTCCAAGCGAGCACAGGGTATGGCGGCCCCATGGCCTTCCTGGAAGAGGTGGTTGGCAGGGGAACAGCCATGCTCATTTCTCATGCTCACACCTGGCGGGAACCAGGACCGAGTTGCAAGCTCATAGGTTGCATGGACCACACTCAGCCCCAGTGGGTTATGGGTGGCCTGTTCCCGAACACTGCCTACCATGGGTGCTGCCCGCCATGGGGGACTGGGCCCCTCTGACCCACCAGAGTCTCCCTCACTGCAGGGACAGGAAAAAAGACGAGCCCCTGGCACCTCCCTTGCTTGCAGTGCAGTGCCCTGTGGCCAGCTGGGCTCCCTGCTCCCTAAATGCTCACCAATGGACACAAGGTCAAGGCCTCACTGCAGGGAGCCAGTAGGAGGCCAGAGAATACACAGATCAGGGATGTGAAGGACTGAGCTTGTCACTGTGTCTAGTAGATGGTCTTGCAATAAATGATCACAACCACTTAAGTGGACCGTGCTATTAGCCCATCTTATAGAGGGAGAACACGAAGCTGAGTGACATGAACACATGATGGCAGCAACAGGTGGGGCGTCTGCTGCTCTGTGGCGCCACCCGCTGGCAGGTGGGAGAACAGGCCGTGTCTCACTTTTCAGCCACAGCCCTGAGAAAGGCATCTGGGAGGGTCTAAGGCTTGACCCTCACCCCAGGGTGGCCCTGGGCACTGGGGCATCTCAGGAGAAGGTGGCGGTGCGCTCCAAAGGGGCTTCTCTGGGTGCCTCCCCGGGCACTGTCGTCAACCGGATTCAGCAGCATCGCATCGGCTGGATGCAACACGTTTTTAGCTAAGACATCGTTGCACATCTAAGTTCCAGAAAGAAATTCGTGTGCTGTATAGTCCCTCTTCTCTGAGAATCACCGGGGGCTCTGAACACGGCAGTGAGCAGGAAAAAAGAAAGCCTGAACCTGAGGAAAAGGCCAACACCACCCCGGAAGCCACGGCCCCTGGTCCAGACGCCCAGGGCGGCCCTCCTCGGACTCTGGGAATCTCCACTGTGCGGAGCCACAGTGTCCACGTCCATGGGGGTGGCGGGGTGAGAGGACGTCCAGCCTTGGCGGACACTGTTGGTCAGGGACAGAGGAACCGCTGGATGCCCGTTTATCGCAACTTGGGTGATTTACATGGATTTAACCTAATCCACGGAGTCTTTAATAATCGGGATGCCCCAGAGATGCAAATAAGAACAACTTCCATAGAGACATTAAGAAGGTGTGTGGAACATTCTAGAAAGAGCTCAGGGCTGGCACTGTGGCTCACTTGGTTAATCCTCTGCCTGCAGCACCAGCATCCCATATGGACGCCAGGTTCTAGTCCCGGTTGCTCCTCTTCCAGTCCAGCTCTCTGCTGTGGCCCTGGAGTGCAGTGGAGGATGGCCCAGGTGATTGGGCACCTACACCCGCGTCGGAGACTGGGAAGAAGCACCTGGCTCCTGGCTTCGGATCGCTGTAGCTCTAGCCATGGCGGCCATTTGGCGGGTGAACCAATGGAAGGAAGACCTTTCTCTCTGTCTCTCTCTCTCTCTCACTGTCTAACTTTGCCTGTCAAATAAATTTTTTTAAAAAAAGCGCTCCTTGCCAGGCCTCTGTATTATCGTTGGGATTTCTACCAGGTCTCACACAAGGTCAGTTCTCGGCATCTTCTCGCTTCCTTCCCCCTGTGGCCTGCAGCTCTCGAGGTCACACGTCCGAGCTTGACCTGGCCCTGTACCTGAGGAATCCCGGGAAGAATGGGGCCTCCAGGAGGGGGGCGTCACCTGCACAGCCCCCCGCTGAGGCTGCTGGCACTGCTACTGGCCTGGCTGGTGCAGCTTTGGGTTCTGGAAAGCAACTTGGCAATCTGGGCTTAGAGCCTTTAAAAAAAACAAGTTTATGTCCTGGCAATAACCCTTCTGGCAAACCATGGAGAGGAACAAATCAGCCACTTGGACTCGTTTGCAAAGATGTCCACTGAAGCTTTATATATAGCTGTGAAAAACTGACAGCAGTAAATCTGTCCCACAATATGGGATTGGTTAAATCATTATGGTGCATCCACTGCATCAAATATACTGCGTCAACTTCAAGATGGGGCTTTTCAGACTCTTCATGATGCAGAAACATGGGTCTGATGCAATGTTAAGTGGGAAGGTACAGGTCTAAATGGCGTGAATACAATGAATCCCAAAACACAATCCAGTGATACCCACAGGTGCATCTACCTGGACCCACAAAAAACAACAAAAAGTCAAAAGGAACATCTCTGGATGGTGAAATTGTGGCTCATGTTTATGGTATCTTTTTTTTAAAAAATCTATTTATTGGGGCTGGCGCTGTGATGTAGCAGGCAAAGCTGCCGCCTGCAGTGCCAGCATCTCATATGGGTGCCAGTTCGAGTGCTGGCTCCTCACTTCCGATCCAGCTCTCTGCTATGGCCTGGGAGAGCAGTAGAAGATGGCCCAAGTCCTTGGGCCCCTGCACGCGCATGAGAGACCAGGAGGAAGCTCCTGGCTCCTGGCTTCGGATCAGCACAGCCTCAGCCATTGCAGCCAATTGAGGAATGAACTAGAGGATGGAAGAGTTCTCTCTTCTCTCTCTCTCTCTCTCTCTCTCTCCCCTTCTCTCTGTGTAACCCAGACTTTGATCTATTTATTTATTTAAAAGACAGAGTTACAGAGACAGAGGGAGAGACAGGGAGAAGTCTTTTATCCACTGGTTCACTCCCCAAACGGCCGTAATACCCAGGGCTGGACCAGGAGCTTCTTCTGGGTCTCCCATGTGGGTGCGGGGCCCAAGGACTTGGGCCGTCTTCTGCTGCTTTCCCAGGAGCATCCGTGGGGAGCTGGATTGGAAGTGGAGCAGCCAGGACTCAAACTGGCACCCATAGGGGCTGGTAGCGCTGCAGGCAGCAACTTAACCTATATGTACCACAACGCTGACCCCCTATGGTCTCCTTTTTAAAAAGATTTATTTATTTGTAAGGCAGAGTTACAGAGAGAGAGAGAGAGAGAGAGAGAGAGAGAGAGATCTTCCATCTGCTGGTTCACCCCAAATGGACCCAATGGCCAGGGCTGGTCTAAGCTGAAGCCAGGAGCCTGGCGCTCCATCTGGGTCTCCAAATAGGTGGCAGAGTCTGAGTACTTGGGTCGTCTTTTGCTGCCTTCCCAGGCGCATCAGTGGGGAGCTGGATCAGAAGTGGAGCAGCCAGGACTCCAATATGCATTGTCAGCATCACAGGCAGCAGTTAGGTCAGGGCACTGCAATGCCAGCCCTTTGTTGTCTCCTTTGTTCCTTTTTTTTTTTTTAATTTTTATATGGTGCTTTTGCAATTCCTTTAAAAGCCACTGAAAACAAAATTTCAGCAAACATTACAAGAAAAATATGTCCCATAGCGAAGCATGCAGGTTGGGGGTGAATGGAAAATGCTCTGTGTGGAATTTCACTAAACACTGCTGTGGGAATCCAGAGCTCCTGGCCTGGCCTGGCTTTGCGCTGGCAGAGCCAGACGTGATGCATAATAGCAGCCTCTTACCTCGTCAGCAGCAGCAGGACAGGGCAAGGGCTAGGGCTGAGCTGCAAATAATCACATAAGAAGTCCTGAAACTCAAGGCCAAGTGCCTCGGCACACCTGCCTTACAACACACAGCTGTTTCAGGATTTTTAAGATACCGCGGTATAGACAGCAGGAGACTTACGTGGAGACGTAAGGGGCTGAAGATGCTCATCCCTCCCCCGACCCCGCCCAGTGTCAGGCATGAGAGGGCCGCAACCTCCGCCTCCATGACACCCTGGCCGTAGCAGCAAGGAGGGCAGGCCTGGTGCACGGGGCCCCCAGGACTCCAGCGGGGCCGTCCCTGACCCAGCTGTGCTCGGCTCCACGGAATCACCCCTGGACCTAAAGCTCCCCTACCTCCACTTCCCCAGAGGTTCCGACAACAACTTCGCTTCTCCAAGAGAAGCCAGAGAAGCTGGCCTCAGCCCCAGGCCTGCCCTAAACGTGCTGACAAAGCAGTGCAAGGAAGCCCCTGCTCCTGACGCAGAAGCACCCAGAAGTCCTGTGCCTGGGGGCAGCGGGGGACGTGGCATTGTGGGACCAGCCTGGGGGGGAGCCCAAGGCCATGGTGCTGTGCCCACAAGTCGGAGCAGCTCCGCAGCCGGCCTGCAGCAGCACCAGGCGCTCTTTGGAGAGCCTACCGAGCTCCTGCTGTTGCCAGGACAACGCGAGGACTCCCTCAGCCTCCCCGGCTCCCATCACTGCCTCCCCTCCCTTGAGGCTCTCGGACAATTCAACAAAAGCAGGAGTGAAGACTTGGAAGGGTAAAAAAGCTACAGCAATGCAAGTTATTTTGATTTGTGGAAAAGCTTTTGTCAAACCACAGAAATAAGCCTCAGGATGCAGTCCCTGATGAAGTCAGGAAGAACCGGATGCTTCCTGCTGCAAGCTGAGGAATCAGGACCAGAGGTGACTCTGCCCCTGCCCACTGGCTGCGTCCCTAACGGCACAACCAGGGTGGGGATGGGAGAGCAGAGGAAGGCAAGAGGCGGAGCATCAGCCCGGCCCACAGTGACCCCGGAGGGAGGTAGGGAAAGGCTGGGGCCCTGGCAGCTGCCAGGGAATAAAAGGGTTGGTGGAGTGGAGACTGTAGAGGCTTTGCCATGTGCTCCACGCCCACGAGGACCCTGTAATCTTTACAGTGATCTCTTGAGGCTGGGCCCTCCCTGGATGATGGGGGTGGGGCTTTCCCTTCTAAGGCAGGCCAAGGGCTCCCGCGTGCCCTTTGTGGGCGGCACTGTTCAGATCACAGAGCGTCGGAGCAGGAAGGATCTGTAGGCTGGTATTTCCCAAAAAGGCTTTTTGCGGTCACGGCGCAAGGGAAACGCTTGCGGAGCACCGGGTTTGCAGAGCCTGCCACACACGGATGCACGTGTCACCGAGAAGGCAGCAGGGCCAACAGCCTCCAGACACACCTGGCCGTGCAACCCTGCTGGTGAGACACCCACTAGCACCTGGAACTCAGTTACTGTTTCCAGTTTCCAAAGGGGCAGCTGAGGGGGCCAGGGTTTGCCCAAGGTCAGAAACAGCTCCAGCCCTCTCTGTACTCCCCTCAGACTCACCAGTGCCCAGGTGAGTCCCACGGCGCCCAGCTGATTCCACATCACCTCAGACACCACGCTGTGAGGGTGAATATTGTAACTGAACTTGGCAGCCACCCTGACACTCCGTGTGTGGGTGTCCAGCACGAACGGGGTGGGACTACTCACACCCCAGCTCCCTGTAGCACAGGCTTACGCGACAGTTCAGTCGGGTAGGGGGCTGACGGGACAGGGGAATCTAACCAAGGGTGTGGACTTGGAAGAAGTCACTGCAGAATCCTGCTCACCCCCCCCCCCACCAAGCCCTCGCCCCCTCCTGGTTCAGGGTAAGGCCCCCTCCTGTGCGAGCACCCTTCACTGTGGTCCGTGCTGGGAGAGAGTGCTTTGTGCAGCCCTCCCAAGGATGGCTGGTTGGGGTCTTTTTTGGAGAGCTTTCATCTGGGTACGTGTACTAGGCGTTTTCGGTTGCCGCAGGCTGGGTGAGTGATAAGGAAAACAGGGTTTATCTTGGCGTGGAGTTCTGGAGGCCCAAGGTCACGGAGCTGTGCCTGGCGACGGCTTCTTGCTTACAGCAGACAGGGACAAATCCACTGGGATTCAGTCACGGGGACCCCACCCTAATGACCTTATCCAATCCTAGTCACCTGCCTGCCAAAGCCCCCCCCCCCCCCAACACCAGGTTCTGAGGCAGGCTTGGGATGCCTGCACGCCATGTTGGAGTGCCTGAGGGTCAGTCCCAGCTCTGCTCCCAATTCCCGCTTCCTGGGAGGCAGCAGCTGACGACTCCAGGCGCAGCGTCCCTGCCACCCACTTGGGACAGCTGGACAGAGTTCCCAGCTCCTGGCTTCTGTCTGACTGCACCCTAGCCATTGTGGGCATTCGGGCAGTGAACTAACGGATGAGATATTTACCTCTCTTTATCTTTCTCCACCCCCCATTTGAACTTAAAAAATATTTAATGAAAAGGAAATGGCACAGGGTCGATCCCGTGGTGGAGCGGGTTGAAGTGCCACTCGCAAAGCCAGCATCCCACGTGGGCGCCAGCTTGAGTCCTGGCTGCTCCACTTCCAATCCAGCTCCCTGCTAACACACTGGGGAAGGCAGCAGGAGATGGCCCGAGTGCTTGGGCCCCTGCACCCATGTGGGAGACCCAGATGAATTTCTTGGTTCCCAGCTGCCACCTGGCCCAGCCCAGGTTGCTGTAGCTATCGGAGAAGTGACCAAGTAGATGGGAGATCTCTCTCTGTAACTCTGCCTTTCAAATAAAATAAATCTTAATCCATTAGGATGAACGGCACAGGAGGGGGAAGCCGCCCACAGGACGGCTGGGCTGAAGGCAGGAAGAAGAGTTCACCGCCCAAGGGTTTGGGCAGGCCGCTCGCCATCAGAGGCCCCATGGGGGGCTGCGCAGGAAGAGACAAGGATGTGGGAGGAAGCCAGCGCCCCAGGTGTCCCCCTTCAGCTGTGAGTGGCCGGTCCCACCAGCGTCCCCGCTGCGCACGATGCAAGGTTCTGGCCTGCGTGAGCCAGCAGGTGAGGAGGAGGATGCTCCCCACCCCTCCAGGGCCAGCTGAGTGCCCTTGCTCGGCACCAGCACAGGCAGGCGTCCTGAGCCTTCTGTCGCGCTGTTATCTGTGTGGGTTGCATGAGAGAAGGCGCCGTAGCCTTTCCTCACCATATCCCCATGGCTCCACACAGCAGTAGCGGTCAATAGGACTCTCGCCCAGAGCTGTCGCAGGCCAGGCACTGTTGAAAGCGCAATCGATGATGTGCAACATGGCGGCTGCGGTTAAAACCAACGTACTGCATTTTGAAAATTGCAAAGGGAGTACATCACACATGCCAAAATAAGTATGAGGGGTAGGGGGTCCTTGAAAATTTCCACGGGACATGGAATTCAAAGATAAGCTTATTCGGGTGCATAAATTTTAAAATACATACACACTTGCAAGTGAGCTAACACACAGGTTAACAAGCTTGACATATTTATATTCCAAACTATCAAATAGTACACAAGAAATATACAGTTAGTACCAGTGTAAACATTTTAAATTTTTTTTAAAGATTTACTTATTTATTTGAAAGGCAGAGTTACAGAGAGGCAGAGACAGAGAGAGAGGTCTTCCATCCACTGGTTCACTCCCTAAGTGGCCGCAATGGCCAGAGGTGGGCCCATCCAAAGCCAGGAGCTTCTTCCAGGTCTCCCATGTGGATGCAGGGGCCCAAGACTTGGGCCATCTTCTACTGCTTTCCCAGGCCACAGCAGAGAGCTGGATCAGAAGAGGAGCAGCCGGGACTGGAATCAGCACCCATATGGGATGCTGGCATTTCAGGCCAGGGCTTTAACCCACTGCACCACAGCGCTGGCCCCAACATTTTTAATTTTTAAAATTGCCCACAGTCAAGTAAAGTCATGTATGGGGGTGCATTCTGAGAAATGTAGTATTAGGTAACTTCATCATTGTGCAAACATCAGAGTGTTATTTATACACGTCTAGCCGGTATAGTCTACTATATAGCTAGGTTTTATGCTCTATGTCATATATGCATTCCATTGCTGACAGGAAGTCTGTCACGTTAGCACCCCACTGCACCTGCACATATATATGAGATGGGCACTATTATAATCTCCATTTTTTTCAAGATTTATTTATTTATTTCAAAGTGAGAGTTACAGAGAGAGAGAGGGAGAGACAGAGAAGGGGGGCGGAGAGAATGTGAGATCTTCCATCAGCTGGTTCACTTCCTAGATGGCCATAACAGCCAGGGCTGAACCATGAGGAAACCGGGAGCCAGGAGCTTCATCCGGGTCTCCCACGTGGGTTGCAGGGGCCCAAGCACTTGGGCCATCTTCCACTGCCTTCCCAGGCGCATTAGCAGGGAACTGGATCGGAAGTGGAGTAGCCAGGACTTGAACCAGAGCCCATATGGGATGCCGGCATTGCAGGCGGTGGGTTAACCTGTCGAGCCACAATGCCGGCCCCTGAGCCTGTGTTCTTAGCCGCTGGCCACTCTGTCTCAGGGAACGTGTGCTGAGCAACCAGTCAAGGTTGGTTAGAGAAGCTGCTTCTTATGTAGCACTGCTGGGGAAGAAACGATGCTACAGTGGATGCTGGTCAGCTCCCGGTGTAACGCTAAGTGCATTTACGTAACCACGGATGCAAATACAGCACAGCTGCTGAGAGCACTAACCGGAGGGGAGCCACAGGGAGCACAGACAGCAGCTGTCCTGGGAGGGGTGAGGGAGTACTGGATTCGACTGGTAGTGACTTGCTCCCTTGCGTTTTTCTGGGTCTGGATTATTTTGATTTACAGAGCTCATGATCTGCTCTTACAAAGACCTTTTGAAAAGGTCAGGATCAAATCCCTCCTGTCTGGAGTTCACTGTTGAGTTGGAGCAATGTGTCAATAAAAAGGAAAAGGTACAAAATCCACCCTGACCAATGCCAGGGGGAGGCAGCATGGGGTCGGAGGGAGCCCAGGGGCGGGGCACCTGCAGCAGGTGCGGCCTGATCCAGAACAGAGAGGGAGCAAGTTTGCTCCTGCAGGGGCTGGAGGTGGGGCGGCACCAGCTGAGTTCAGCTGGTTTCCTAGTGTTTGTCAGAGGTGAGTTAAGTGCAAAGTTGGTTTCAGTGTGTCCTTGCGTTTCCTGAGCGAAAAATGCGCAAAATGATGCAAGACAGCACGTCACTCTGTCTCTCTTTTCTCACCAGCTAGAAAATCACATACTGCACGCCCCAAATGTTTGCTTGGAAGCTCCAGGCACGGTAAAGGGGGCCAGGCAGGCCCGGCTCGGTTGTGGGAGAAGCCAGGCACACACACGACTTCTCCCAGAACCGAGACACCGCAGAGGAGCTTCTGGGAAGTAAAGCCACAGGTGAGTCAGCAGCGGCGAAAACATGTGGACAAAGCTGCGGCCACTCACGCCACAGCAGCACCACAGCAGTGCTTTCCCGCGGGATGGCAGGGGGCCCAGGTCACATGAGCCCCCAGTGAGTGCTCCCACAGCCCTCAGAGCGGCCTCCGCCCATGCAGCCCCAGGCTGGCCAGGGTCAAGCCAACCTCTCCCTGGAAGGAGCAGAGCCTCATTGCCTGGCTCGATCAGGACTCTGCAGGACCGGATCGCTGGTACAGCGCGTGCAGGATGAAGACCCAGGCGGCAGCGAGCAGATGCCCGCCAAGGCGCTGCCCGAGGGAGGAAGGAGCCCCGTGGCCCATCTCTGGTCACAGCTTCCACAAGGAAGCTTGTGGAGCTTGTTGATTTGCTGGGACTCGGTTCCCTGATGGACAAAACACACCTCTGAGTGTGAAAGGAAATCTGTGTGCACAGTGCTGCAGCGGAAGACAACTCAGAGACACAGACGGGCTCTGGCACTGGAGCACGGTGATTCAGAAACTGCCGTCTGCATTGACAACATCCCATATGAATGATGGTTCAAGTCCTGGCTGCTCCGCTTCTGATCCAGCTCCCTGCTAATACGCTTAGAAAAGCAGCAGAAGATGGTCCAAGCACTCAGGTCCCCGCCACTCATGTGGGAGACCAGGATGGAGCTCCAAGCTCCTGGCTTCAGCCTGGCCCAGCCCTGGCTCTTGCAGCCATTTGGGCAATGAACCAGCAGATGGAAGATCTCTCTCTCTTCTCTCTCTCTCTTCTCTTTCCTTTTCCTCTCCCCCCACCCTCTTTTTGCTCTGCCTTTCAAATAAATAAATAAACTTTTTTTAAAAAACTAGAGAGTGAGAACTCAGCCCTCTCCCTCCAGTGCTGGGCATGAAATAGACCCCCGAGTACCGCTGACGTGCCTGGCTGGAGTGAACCCAATGAGAATGACTCACGCTGTCCTCAGAGACCTCATATTGTGGCTTCTACTATTATCTCCATTTACAACGCAGGACCCTGAGTGCCAGAGAGGTTAAGAAACTCGCCATGGTCACACAGCAGGTAAATGGCAGAGCCAACATTGTGTTTTCATTTGTAATTATTTATTTGAGAGGCAGAAAGAGAGAGAGTGTGTGCTCCCATGTACCAGACCAGGCCAGGCTGAGGCCAGGAGCTGGGAACCCAATCCTGGCCTCACAATCTGGGGGCAGGAACCCATTTACTGGAGCCATCACCCCTGCCTCCCAGGGTCTGCGTTAGCAGGAAGCTGGATCAGGAGCCGGAACCACATACTGAACCAAGGCACTCCCATGTGGCATGCAAACATCTTTAAAAAAATGATTTTATGTGAAAGGCACAGTTACAGAAGAGGGAGAAACAGAGAGAGAGAGAGATGGATCTTTCATCTGTTGGTTCACTCCTCAGATGACCACCATGGCCAGTGCTGGGTCAGGCTAAAGCCAGGAACCAGGAGATTCATCTAGATCTCCCTTTCCCAGGCCATTAGAAGGCAGCTGGATCCTAAGTGGAGCAGCCAGGACATGAACTGGCACCCATACTGGAAGCCGGAGTCACAGGCAGCGGCTTTACCCGCTACACCACAATGCCGGCCCTGGACACAAACACCTTAAAACCAGCATCTTAACTAGGCCACAAGCCCGCTGCAGGGCTAAGAGCTGAGCCCAGGCAGGCCAACCCCCAGTCGTAGGCTCTCACCACCTCCTGGTCCTGAAGTGTCTCAGTGACTGCCACTCTCCAAGTTGTGTGCGTAGAGAACAGACAGCGCCCCGTCTCCGCGCAGAGCACACGTCCAGCGGGAGCAGCCGCTCACCCAAGGGCGTCTTCGCTGCAAAATGCAGCAGTGTGGTGGGAAACAGATGAATTCTAGGCCCTGCTTGCCAAAGGCAACAGAGCCCCTCACAGACTTGGCTAAGCACAAAGCCAGCAGTGTCCACAATAAGACCAGACAGAGAGGGGAACAGAAGGGATCGGGAGGCCGGGATGGGGCAGATATCGTCCCCCAGCGGGGCCGCAGCTGTGGTCTGCCCAGCACAGGCTGACCCGGTGCCGTCTGCGAGTCTGGAAGATTTCGCAGAAGTGACCAATGGGGAAGCCTGGGTGAGTAGGGCCCCCCAGCTGTGCTCCTGTCCCACCATGACCAGGCAGTCTCCAAGGGTCCGGCCAGCAGCAGCCACCTGCCGCCCCCATCGCTGGGACTCGGGTCTGCCCCCACTTTCATGCTGAGCACCACCAGTCCTGCTGAGGCTCAAGTCTCCAAGTCCATGGGCAAAGGAAGGCAGAGGGCTGGCCTTGTCGCTGGAGGAGCAGGTGCTTCCCCGAGGCACAGCTCCTAACCCAGCCCCACGGTCCTAGGCCGCCCTGTGAAGCACACAGCACCAGCACCGCTGGGAGCGCTGGCAGCAGACCCAACTCTCCCTGTGTTCTCAGTGCACTCAGGCACGGCCTGGTGGATGAGTCTGGGAGGAGAAGGCGAGAGGCACAAAGATCAGGCTCCTCTGGCTCCTCGGTGAGATCCAGGACAGCACCTGCAGACACAGTGAAAAACGCACTTCAGATGGTCAGCGAGTGAGAGCCTGCATCCCCAGCAGGAGGGCAGGGAGACTGGCTGCGTCCATTCTGCAGTGTCACAGCAAAATATCAAATGCCGGGCAGCATGTGAAGAGAGCAGGTTGGAACCGACATTTGGAAGTGGCTAAGATGCTGCCTGGGACGCCCGCATCCTGTGTTGAAGTGCTGGGTGTGTGTCTGGCTCCCACCCTGATTCCAGCTTCTTTCCACCCTGGGAGGCAACAGGTGATGGCTCAAGTGTTTGGGTTCCTGCCACCCATGGCCCAGCCCCCACTACCAGGGTATTTTGAGGGTGAACCAGTAAATAGGAGTGTTCTCTCTCTTTTTCTTTCTAATAATTTTTTTAAATAAATTTGGAAGAATTTTTGAAGGAGTAGAATTAACCCCTCTTAAAAGCCTCACCTGTTGACACCAATACCTTGGCAGCCAAATTCCCAGCACACAGGCCCTTGGGGGACAAAACACCCCTGAACCACAGCAGCGTCCCCACCCCACCCCACCCCCAACAAGCTGCCGGGAGCCAGGCGTGCAAGCGTGCTCCACCCAGGGGCACCCAGCAGCACTGGCCTGCTGCCTGCTCTCTGTCTTACTCTCCTGTTTTCTTGTAATAAGTTTATCAGGCATTCAAGTAACAGCCAAGTCTTCACTCACACAAACCTCACAAAGTCTGCAGAGCGGTGCCAGCGTGCAGGGTGTATGCAGGCACACAATCCCGTGTGCTGTTACTTCCATCTTTCTGCGGCAGAAAGAAAGAAGCCTGGCGGTGCTGCCGCCTCTCCGCCTCCATCACCCACTCATCATCGTCTTAGGAATTAATTACCCGCTTGCTCCAGGCAGAATTCAGGAGTTTGAAGAAGGCCGCGGGCGATGTGCAGAAAGAAGCCTGCAGAGCCAGACAAGCAGCGTTTGATGCCAGAGAGCAGAAGAATCCTCCAAGGGTGGATTGTGCTATTTGAACATTTACTCTACAGCCCTGCCTGCCTCTGAAGCTACCAGTCCTCCCATAGAAGAACGGGGGGTGATGAGTTTATCAACAGAGAACAGCCGAGGGATGAAACGACTTCAAGAGAACTCCCGCATGCAGACGGGTTGCTGCCAAGCTAGTAGCTTGATTTTTTTGAAATCAAAGTATACAAGAATAAGGCAATGCACAGTAGCAAACAAGCCAAGCTCATCAGAAAGGACAGGGGGAAAGGGGAAGCATCCAAAGACCTTTGTTTTGTTCCAGAAGCCACTTCTCCGGGAAAGTATGCAAAACGTCTCCCAGTGCTGTCGCATTAGAATGCAGAGGAAGGTTTTCTAAAACCGAGGCTTAATTAAAAATTAGCAATAATACAGTCTCAGAGAAGTAGACAGTACAATAGCAGTTACAGAGCCCAGGGAGAGGAGAAGTGGGCGGGGGTGGGGGGAAGGATGGTAATTGGTACAGGGTGAAGTTGGACAAGAAGAATAACTTCTGTTTATTTTCTTTTTATTTTATTTTATTTGAGAGAAAGAGAGCGAGAGAAATCTCCCATCTGCTTGTTCACTCCCCACTAGGAACTGGGCCAAGCCAACACCAGCAGCTGGAAATTCAATCTGGGTCTTCCACAGGGTGGCAGTGACCTGGCTGCTTGAGCTACCCCTGCTGCCTCCCAGGGTGTGCATTAGCAGGAAGCTGGAATCGGGAGTGGAGCCGGGACTTGAACCCAGGTACTCGGACATGGGATGTGGGTGTCCCAAGCGGTGTCTTCACCACTCTTGCCCCAGAGGAATAATTTGTAACGCCCACAGCATGGTAGAATATCTGTGATTGACAACAAACAATTAATTGTACGCTTCAAGACAGCTAATGAGTGGCCCATCACAAAGAATGGATCAACATCGGAGGTGACAGATATGCCAACGACCCTGATCTGATTCTTACACATCACAGTCACGGGTTGAAAACATCACATTGTATCCCATAATAACAACGACCATGCACCCCTTTTGAAAATGTACAAATAAAAGCTCATTAAAAATGAATTGGCAATAATAAAGCCCAGAGTGATGAAAGAAATTCATGAACCGAGAACAGCGTTGGTAGGAATAAGCAGACATGGCTGAGTGATTAGGACTGGAAGGCCAGGGAGAGAACTTGACATTTTGAGAAGCTGTGCTCTGTTCATGCCAGGTTGAGTGGAAGCTTTTAGTGTAGGATTGGGGCATTTCAAATAGCAAGGGAAGTGTGCATTGCAAGCATTCGATGATGAATCATGTTCTCAGGAATATGAGAGTCCTGGGGGAGCAGCCTCCAGAGAGAAATCAAAGCTCTCTTCACCTCTCCATCTTTGTCAGGGGTCTGACGTGCAACCTTCCAGAACTTTCTATGTTTGCATGCACTGCTAGTAAAATGTGCCACATCCATCATTCCACCACTTGCATTCTTTACTTAACAATTTGTCATGAAGATCTTTTGATAAAGAGCTTTTTTCATAGCACACAATAAATTGAGCCGTGACAATAGCTTCTCTTAAACGCTGGCCCCTCCCGTGTGTCACCCAGAACCCCGGGAGGGAATCACACTTTGCAGGCGACTGGGGTGCGGGGTGAAATGGTCCCAGTCAGGTGAGGTGCCCTTGGATTGCCCAGCGGCCCCTGTCCAGCCGGATTCTTTCTGACTCCCTTCTGGGCTGCGTTAAAGGCAGAGTTTACAGTTGAATTCCATAGGCTTTCAGTTACAACCCCCTCCCCCAGGGAGACCCAGCCAGGGGACAGGGCGCCCCACCCACAGTGCTGTGAGAGTACAAAGCCCCTGGCTGTGCCTCTCCTCCCCCGGCTCTGAACACTGCATGAGGCTCTGTGACACGTCCACCTCAGAAGTGTCTGGGTAAAAGACAATGACCTGGTCACTCACAAAATCCAGAAGTGGTGGAGGCAAGAGAGGCAGAGCTGGCACTGTAAGGCCACCATGGTAACCCAAGGGGTCAAGTCCCACCCAAAAACACTTCATCCCCTGGTTTTCAATTCCCACCTCCTTGTCTGGGAGCCACGTCTCCCACCTCCCCCTTATTCTATTCCTACCAAGTCTCCCTCTTGCATCTCCCCACAGGAGACATCCTTGGGATGTAACTGTTACTCAGCCTCTGCTCAACGTAGGGAGAAGGAGGCCAGGGTGTCCCAGCCCTGCCACCTTCCTGCTTGGCGGGCTCGGAGCTCGCTGCCTCTCCCTTGTCGAAGCCAAGGCTGGAAACATCCTTCTCTGTCCAGGCTCCCTCCAGTTCTTCCTCTGGGGGCCTGAGCACTGCTCATATCCCCCAGCAGCTGTAAGAACGGCCACAAGGTACAAGAACTCCCTTCTACGGGCCAGACGTGGGGCTCAGTGTTCTCCTCATAATCTTTTTTTTTATTATTATTATTTGACAGATAGAGTTAGACAGTGAGAGAGAGAGAGACAGAGAGAAAAGTCTTCCTTCTGTTGGTTCACCCCCCACATGGCCGCCATGACCAGCGCTGTGCCAATCCGAAGCCAGGAGCCAGGTGCTTCCTCCTGGTCTCCCATGCAGGTGCAGGGCCCAAGCACTTGGGCCATCCTCCACTGCCTTCCTGGGCCACAGCAGAGAGCTCGATTGGAAGAGGAGCAACTGGGACTAGAACCCGGAGCCCTTATGGGATGCCAGCGTCGCAGGCAGAGGATTAACCTAGTGAGCCACGGCTCACCTAGGGCGCCAGCTCTCCTCATAATCTTACACTAGCCCTGCGGGACAGACAGAGCCACTCCGTTTCCCAGATGGAGAAGCTGGCTACCATTCCAGCCCAAGCCTGTCTGACATCCATGATGTTTCAATGCCTCCGTGTACCTGTTCCCTCTCTGAAGAGCAGCAATTAGCTTAGTGGTTGAGATGCCCGCTTCCTGGGTCGTGGTGCCTGGGTCCACGCCCAGCCCCAGCCCCTGACTCCAGCTTCCTGCTAATGCAGACCCAGGGAGGCAGCACTGGGGGCTCACGTGGTTGGGCCCCTGCTAGCCACGTGGGAGATGTGGACTGGGTTTCTGACTCCCAGCTTTACAACCAGACACTGCAGGCATTTGAAGGATTGAACCAGCAGATGGGAACTTGCTCTCTCTCTGCCTCTCGATAAATTTAAAAATATTTTTAATCTATCCCTTCAACCATAAAACCTAAGTCCAGACAGCTGTAATCATGTTACAAATCACTGTATTCCTTGTAACAGCCGGAGAGAAACATTATCAAAACACAGGGTCCAGCTTATTCTCTGATCCACAGCTTCCACACACAAACGTGGAACTCAGTGAACTGCTGGCTGGATGAGCAGGTGGCGAGACAGAGCTTTCCGGGTAGTGAAGGAGACTGCTACAATGAAGTCAAACAAACATTCCCCGGTTCACAAAGCTGTGTGCACGGATGTGTCACCCAGTGCTCTGCCTTCAGCAGTGGCCAGCCCCCAAGGGATCAGGCAGGTTAGGGGTCCCCAGGGACGCACCAGCTCGTACTTCACCCCAGGTGAGACCACACATCCCAGCCCCACAGAGCCCACAGGGCCATGGTGAGTCACCACTCCCGACCCCAGGATCAGCGAGCCCCGCTCTGTGGTCGTCCTCTCACACGGGGAGGGGAAAGCTATTCTTTTGTTCCCTGTGCCCCCTCCTCCACTTTAATGTGGTTTGGGGAGGGAGGGAGGCCCTCACTGCGGTGTGGCTTCAGGGCAGAGTAACCACAAAACAATCATACAGCCACAACTAAACTCAAAATTCAACTCACCGTGGCAGCGTTCCTCGGTGTGCTAGTGCCCAAAGGACCTCTTTGTCGCACTGAGTTGAACTGAGTCATCCTTCGAAAATATCCGTGTGTGTGTGTGTGTGTGTGTGTGTGTTACAGACACCTACATAGGCCTACAGATCCAAGGGCAGGGTGACAAAGAGGACAGAACCCAGTTCCATTGTGTTTATCCCCCTATGTGTAAACTTGAGAAATCCACTTGCGGTTAATGCAAGCAGCTGCCTCCTACCTGCGAGGGGAGCACGTTTGGTCATCTGGGAAAGCAGTCCTGCCAGGATAACCTTTTCCACTCTGCTGATTCGAGAATGTCAACCAGCCCGGGAGCCCACGCGGCACCCAGCACTGTGGCTTAGAAGCACAGAATCTGTGGGTACTGCTCCTAGGGAGGGTGCTTCTAGGCTAACTGTCCCCTCCAAAGGAACATTTTAAATAAGAATTGGGACGCAAATACCACGCCAGGTTGCAAACCTGAGAGGCATCTACTCAAAGCAGCATGTTCTGTGATTCCCGTCATGTCAGGACGGACTTGTTCTCGGATCAGAGTCTAGCTCACGGGGTAACACTGACCCACCTCGCTGGTCCCGCTCTGCCTGGGCTCGGCCCCACGGCTTCCCCAGCAGATCAAGCGGCGCTTTGTTGGCCTTCCCTGGGAACACCAGCTCCGCCACAGTCCCCGCGCGGCTTCAGAGCCGAGCCCTGGAAACTGAAAGCCGCTGACCTAGCGCGTGACCCCAAGCTCCCACAGTTCGATTTTTCTTACACTTTTTTTTTAATGTTTGGTCAATGGTTTTATGAAAACAAGACCCATTTTTAAAGACTCTTGAACAGAAAGCTGTTTCAACTTTGGACTTGAAGAAGTGCAAGATGCGGCAATTTCTGGAATGCTGTTGCCCATCCTCCCGCCTTCCACACGTCTCAAAACAAAAGGGTGCTCCTGGCGACGCAGACCCCACGTCTGAAGCACCTGTGGGTTTCTCCCACCCAGAATGACTGACGGTGCCACGAAAAGCCACTCCTCCCAGGGTGCCACTGAGACAACACAGAGTCAGTCTTGGTCGGCATTCCCAACTTTTGGGTAACACTATCCATGTTTCCTTTCTCCCCTTTGTCTCCACATCTGTAGAGGTCCATGCTGGCCCTAAGGGGAAAAGTGAGCACCACAGGGATTTGTAGTAATTTGCAACCTCAGAGTAACACAGTGGGTGCTGGGAAATGCAGGTGGTACCACCGCCTGTCAACGCTGCTTCTGTCCCAATCTCTGATAAAGTTGAATTTATAAATCAGGCACAGTAAGAGATGAGCAGCCATCATCAATTACAACAACCTACGGTAATGAAAGTTGTTCGAAAACTATCATTGATCATTTCTGGAATTTTCCATCTAATATTTTCAGTGCACAGCTGACCACAGGTAAACTGTGGAAAGCAAAGCCACAGACCAAAGGGGATACAGTCCAAAGCTCGGGCTGGGTGGGACCAAGGTGACTCCAGGGCCACGGGCCCCAGAGCAGACAGTGCATACAGAACACCAGGTACGCCGGCCTCTGCCTCGCACACCACAGCAGCTTTGCCAAGACCACAACCTGCCTCTCCCGCCTCCCATCCGGCGCTCCTACCCCACAGACAAACCACGAGCTCTGGCTGGAGCCCCGTGGACAAGGCAGGGGACGAGACCTCGCGGAGCGTACCCCAGTCTTAATTAGAGATGTGACAGTGGCCAGGGCTGGCTGCCGGGTCCCCTTGGTGAGGTTCCTGGAGGCTGTTCACTCACTTTAAAGAGGAAACAGGAAGCCAATGGCCAGAGAGAAATGGCTGCTCTAACGTGAGTGACAGTGCTATTTCCTCCTCGCCTTTAGCACGGTCGTCCATGAGAAATGTCTGCTCAGCTATAAGAACGAGAGAAAAATGTCAAAAATGTCTTTTGTGAGTCTTCTGTGACATCTGACGTTTTGTAGGTTTGGCTTTACACAAGCTAGTGTGGAGAGCTGTCACCTCCATCAAAGCATTATTTTTAAAGTTAGAAGCTCGGCTCTCAGGATCAGGCTTCTAGCCCAGGGGTTACGATACCTGCACCCTATGTTGCACTGCCTGGGTTCGATTCCTTGCTCCGTGACAAACTCCAGCTTATACCACTGCAGACCTTGGGAGGAAGCAGTGACAGCTTAGGTAATTGGGTTCCTATAACCCAATTATGTGGGAGACCTGGAGGGCATTCCTGGCCCCCAGCTTGGCCCAGCACAGCCCTGGCCATTGGAGGGAGCCAGCCAGTGAACGGAAGAACTCTCTGACTCTGTCTGCTCACCAATAAAATTGTTTTTAATTTTTTAATTAAAAAAAAAAACCTTGACAGTCACCCTCTTCTACATATACATATACAAAAGTGTGCTCACTTATGTAACTCATAAGCGGGAGAACTAGCAGGATGGCAGAGGTGGGCTCAGAGCAGTTGAGAACAGATGCGTAGTCTGTTGCGGGAGGAATGCTGAAATGAGCCTGCTAGTTACACACAAACCTGGTTAATGTTCATGAAGCAAGGAAGGTGTAGGGTCTGGATGACCCTTCCAACCAGACAGAAACCATCGGCATCTTTACTGGACAAAAATTATATCTAGCTTATCTTCCACCCGTTAACAGAGTTTCATATGAATCTCAGTCCAGATTAGCTGTAGTTACTGCCGCGGTCCAGGTGGTGTGTGAATGTGGCTTCATGAGTGTTGGGGTGGGGGCAGGGGCTGGCTTCTGGACACGTTTCAAAGGAAGGGCGCACGGGCTCTCTGAGGGGCCTGGTGCCAGGCGTGACAGTGAAGAGACAGTGAAGATGATCTGAAGTTATCACTCTGAGTGCAAGTGTCTCACTAAGGTAGCTTTTGGTGAGGCAGGGCAGAGTGGGAGCTGGAGGAAGAACAGGCCAGGAAGGGGACGCAGATGAAGAATTCAGCTGGGGACGCCTCACAGAGAAGCAGGAGCAGCTGGGGCGGACGCAGCTGGCATTGCACAGCTGGAGCTCGGGGGTCCTGGACTGGCCCCTGCCTGAGAACACGCTCAGGCACCTGGCATGTTCACCTCCACACGCTACAGGTCATGGAGTAGGCTTCGGAGTTTCAGATTGCGGACAGTTCCTTGTTAGCAGACACACGGTAGCACGCAGAAGAAACCCAAAGCCAGGGGCAAACCAGGCCCTTAGAGAGTTCATGGAGAAACAGGAGAAAGCCCCGGGAATGAGCCTGGGGCCCCAACCACGTGTGTCTAGAACAGGCTTTCCTTATGAAGGCATGTGGAAAACGAAATCAAAAATTAACGTACTACTGTGGTGCACAAAGTTTGTGAAACCTGTACTTTATATAATACACATTTTTCATAAACTTTTTGTTTTTGTTTGTTTTTAAAGATTTATTTATTTATTTGAAAGTCAGAGTTACACAGAAAGAGGAGAGGCAGAGCGAGAGAGGCTTCCATCCGATGGTTCACTCCCCAGATGGCCGCAACGGCCGGAGCTGTGCCGATCCAAAGCCGAGAATCAGGAGCTTCTTCTGAGTCTCCCACATGGGTGCAGGGGCCCAAGTACTTGGGCCATCTTCTACTGCTTTCCTAAGCCATAGCAGAGAGCCATAGCAGAGAGCCATAGCAGAGAGCTGGATAGGAAGTGGAGCAGCTAGGACTAGAACCGGTGCCCATATGGGATGCTGGCACTTCAAGCCAGGGCATTAACCTGCTGCGCCACAGCGCCAGCCCTTCATGAACTTTTTGAAGATAATTTATACGCATGGATTTCAAAACTTTGTTGCACTAAAATTATCTTCTGATTCCAACTTCCATGAACTTTCTTTTTTTTAAAGATTTTTTTCTTTATTTATTTAACAGGTAGAGTTACAGACAGAGAGAGAGAGGTCTTCCCTCTGCTAGCTCACCCCCCAAATGGCTGCTATGGCCAGCGCTGCGCCAATCCAAAGCCAGGAGCCAGGTGCTTCCTCCTGGTCTCCCATGCGGGTGCAGGGCCCAAGCACTTGGGCCATCCTCCACTGCCTTCCCGGGCCACAGCAGAGAGCTGGACTGGAAGAGGAGCTACCGGGACAGAATCCGGCGCCCATATGGGATGCCCGGTGCCACAGGCAGAGGATTAGCCAAGTGAGCCACGGCGCTGGGCCCCATGAACTTTCTTTTAAATTTACTTATTTATTTGAAAGTCAGAGTTATGGAGAAGGAGAGGCTGAGGCAGAGAGAGAGATCCATCCGCAGGCTCACCTTCCCAGTTAACTGCAACAGCTGGGGCTGGACCAAGCCAAAGCCAGAAGCCCAGAGCTTCATCCAGGTCTCCCACATAGGTACAGGGATCCAAGCACTTGGGCCATCTTCTGCTGCTCTCCCAAACACACTAGCAAGGAGCTGGATCAGAAGTAGAGCAGCCAGGACTCAAACCGGTGCCCATATGAGATGCTGACACTGCAGGTGGCAGCCTTACCCACTATACCACAGTGCTGGTCCCTCCATGAACTTCTTTTAAAAATGATTGATTTATTTATTTGAAAGGCAGAGTTGCAGAGAGAGAGAGAGAGAGAGAGAGAGAGAGAGAGGAAGATCTTCCATCTGCTGGTTCACTCTCCCAAACAGCCACTACAGCTAGGGCTGGCCCAGGCCAAATCTGAGAGCCTAAAACTCCATCTGGGTCTCCCACATGGGTGGCTGGCAGGGACCCAAGAACTTGGGGCATCATCTGATGCTTTCCCAGGCACGTTAGCAAGGAGTTGGATCGGAAGTGGAGCAGCCAGGACTCAAACAAGTGCCTATACGGGATGCCAGCATCGTCCCGGGTGGTGGTTTAACCTACTGCACAATGCTGGCCCCTCCAAGAACCAGCCACAAGTCCCTATGTCCAAACACACTGGACTGCTCTCTGGGGGGCACTGAGTCTGGTCATTCCTCTGCCTTCCAAGTCCACTGGCCACGGCCCACGTCATGGGAGCCTTTGCTGGAGCCATTCCAACCCTCACAGCCCTCCCATCTCCCGGTGAGGTGTCTGGGTTCCCCCCACTGCCCACTGGAGGAGGATCCACCCAGCTCCTCCCTTCCACCACCCAAGACCATCTGGGTTCCATCCACCCCGAGAGCACTGCACCTGCTCTTTCAGCACGAGCCAGACACCTGCTGCCTGGGGTCCCTAACACGCTCCTTCTCTCCGCTGCTGGAGAGAGGACTGCGTCTCTGTGTCTGGGCTTCTCTCCTGCTTGGCCTGGTATCCAACACATAATACATACGAGTACTTCAAAAAGTTCAAGATCAGCTTAGGGGCCAGTGTTTTGGTGCAGTGGGTTAAGCTGCTACTGAGACACCCACATCCCATACCAGCATCAGTTTGCATCCCAACTGCTCTGTTTCCAATCCAGCTCCCTGCTCATGAGCCTGGCAAGCCAGCAGAAGAGGGCCCAAGTGCTTGGGGCCCTGCCACCCATGTAGGAGACACAGATGGAGTTCCAGTCTCCTGGCTTCAGCCTGGCCCAGCTCTGACAATTGCAGGTGTTGATAAGACTTATGTCAGTTGCATGGACAAAGAGAAGGGCCATGCGTCATGGTGCCCGGGTGACCAAAGCCCTGTGTGACCCTTGGTCTGCCACCTGCTGCACGCGAGTCTGCAGTGGTCCGAGTTTTCCCCTCCCAACGATCTGTGTTGAGCCAGCACCTTCCTGATGCTTCTCGTGACACAAACAAGCATGGCCTCTCTCCTCCTACGTTCTGACTTCTCATCCCGTGTGGCCACAGGGCATTTGGAAGAGAAGAAGGTGACACTCAACTGGGGCCCGGCGCCCCCAGCCCCCGTGACCCCCTCTCCAGCCATGATGAGGGCCCCTCCCAGAAGAAAGCCTCTTCCTCTAACTGTAAATTATTTCTAAATTGTGTATCCTGTTCAATGTGTTTCAAAATTGAAAGAAAATACTTCTCCCACAATTATAGTCATTTTGAAACTAAACCCCACAGTTTCCCAGCTCCTTCCAAACCTACTCATTTTAAAGCAGAAAAATACTCCCGTTTCCCAATATGTTCTTTATTGAGTAACCCAGGGTGTGTACAGTGGACCGCCCTGCTCTCCGGGGTTGCGCTAGGACCACTGGCCTGCAGACAAATTAGGTAATGTCGAACGCTGCGCTCCCTGGGCCAGCAGGGAGGGGGAGGCACTGCAGAGCGCACCCCTTGCGGGATGCGGGTGGGAAGGCTGAGACCAGCAGCAGAGAGGCCGGCCCCAAGGGAGGCGTGGCATCGGAGGTCTAGCGCGTGCTGGGTAGGGCTCCCCAGTGCCATCCTATGGGATGGGGGCCTCACAGGGTCCCCAGCTCTAGGACAGAATCCCCAGGCCTCTCCCAAGACAGAGCCGTCCCCCACAGCTCTGAGCTGTGACAATGTCTGTGCCAGCCATTTCTCTGAATAAGAAGAATCTAGATGGCTCTCCCTAAATCAGGCTTCGATGAAATGAACCCCACCTACACTCGACTCTGGGCCCGGAGATCGGAAAGCAAAGCTGTTGGAGCCGGCACTGTGGTGCAGTGGGCTGAGCCGCCGCCTGTGACTCCAGCAATCCATATGAGCACCAGCTGAGTCCCAGCTACTGCGCTTCGAATCCAACTCCCTGCTAACGCACCTGGAAAGGCAGCTGAAGATGGCCCAAGTGCTTGGGCCCCTGGCTCGTGGGAGACCCAGACGGAGTTCCAGGCTTCTGGTTTCAGCCCAGCCCAGCCCTGGCCACTGTGGCCACTTGGGGAGTAAACCAGCGGATAGAGGTGGGGCACACAGGCCTGGAGACACACCTGCTGTGAAATGTACAAGGTCAAGCCCACAAAAGTGACTCAAGGAGGTAGGAGCTGAAGGGCTCCAAGAGAAGCAAGTTCAAGAGTTACAGAAACTTGGGGATGCAAATGACTTCCCAGGTGAACCAGGTGGCTCAGGGCCTGCCCCAAACCAGGATGCCTCCAACATCTGGAGAGGGTGTCTGTGCTAAGAATCTTGCAGGACGCTCCAGCTCAAGGCCAAGTTAACAAGTGTTTCATCCACATCACTTTTTTGTTTTTTTTGTTTTTTTTGTTTTTTTTAATGGGAGTCAGTTTTCACCAGGTGTGAGACACAGACCCATTGACCCCAAGCCCCGCATGTGGCAGAAGCCTTCCTCAGCCCCAGACACTTGTCATCTTGGATTTAACTTTGACCCTGCTTGGCCCTGCTGCACGTGGGATAAAGGTCAGGAAGCCGAGCAGCCCAGCATGCCATGAACGTCTCCGTGATTAATCACTTCCCACCCAATGTGACAGTACAGATATTTTTCCCTCTCGTCTTCAGGCATTATCTCAACACAGGATAAACTTGAAACTGCCCTTAGAGGCGCACACGTAAGACTGACACATGAGGAGCCTGCAGGCACTCGGGAGACCTGGCTCGCACATGCACTGTGAGGGCAGGGGTCTGTTTTCCTCGGGAGGAGGACAAAGCAGACCTTTGTACGGAGCCCCAGGGTTCACAGCGAGGGTCGCCTTACCCGCAGACATGCTATCATCATTTGCCTAAAGGTCAAGGAACTTGATTGCATGTGGGACCCAACACACTCTCCCTAAGACAAGACACAAATGGATAGCCATAGATTTCAGCAAGGCCAGTCTCTTGGATTGAAAGCACTCGTTTTCGTTTTTGATTTTTTTAACCCAAAAATGGCACTGCTACCCTGGACAAGAGTCTTGGGGAACCTTATAAAGTTTAAACATTCCTTCACCCTGGGAACCTGCAAAGCCACTCCTAGATATTTCCACACAAGAAACGACAATGGGAGTCTACGCAGAGACCTGCACGTGAATGCATACGGCAGCTATACCCATCACCACCAAAATCAGGAAACAACTCAGTGTTTTCCTACACATGAATGCAGAGCCAAACTGCTCCATCCATCTGATGCAGCGCCATCCAGCAGCAGAAAGGGACCCACTGGAGGTACACACGGTGACAAACACGTCTCAAAACGACCACGCTTGGTGAAGAAGCCAGACACCAAAGCATACATACCTTGGATCCTGTTTCTATGAAATTCCAGAAAAGGAAATCTACAGTGATGGAAAGCAGGTCACTGGTGTCTGGGGCTCAGCGGGAGGAGAGTGGCCTCAAAGAGAGCGGCTCAAGAGAGCTTTCTGGTGGGTGATGGCGTGTTCAGTATCTTGGTTATCTCGGTGGTTACACAACTACACATGATTGCAGACGTTCATAAATGAGCACTTTCAATAAGTCGATTTTAACTCTTGCGAGTTGTATCTCAACACTTGCAAAGGCTCCACCTCCTTATTCAATAGTCAGGCTGCAGACCTTGACATTCCTCACCGTGCTTGCACAATGCATCTCTGTTCCGGAAGGTCATGGTTGTGTGAACAGGAGACTGTGAGGGCATGCCCGGTGTCCCGTCCCTTGCAGGACAGGGGGCTCTACGACTGGACAATGGTATGCCGATAGAGAGACAGCTTGAGCCTGGCCTGGCCACCCACGGACCCCAAGGGAAGCAAACAGACCTCAAGCCTCCCACTCCAAAGAGGATGCCCTGTATCACCCACACAAGAGAAGCCCCACGGACAATGGGGTGAGACCACGGTGAGAGCCAGCCCTGAGGCCAAAGCAGAGACAGAGCAGGGGCTACAGGGCCCAGAGAGGAGCACGGGCCTCGCAGGTCAGCCCCGTGAGCTCCCGGCCCACAAAAGGCAGGCCACGGCGAGCCTCAGAAATTTGCCAGAACAGGTCGTGAGGAGGCCAAGGAGGTTGAGCCATGAGCATCCGCTTCTGGGAGTAAGTCAAGGGAAGAAGGCAGCTCCACGAAGGCCAGAGAGACAGGAATGCAGCCGGCCCTCCGTGCCTGCAGGTTCCACATTCGCAGATTCAGCTGGAAAAAAAAATTCTAAATGAGAATCCAATAATTAAAATAATGCAAATCTTAAAAACACAGTATAATCACTATTTGCATAACATTTGCATGGTGTATGCACTAGAGCTAACCTAGAGGCGATGTGAAGTGCACAGGAGGACAGGGGAGGTTCTATGCAAGGACTATACTATTTTATATAAGGGACTTGAGCAGTCGCAGAGTTAGGTACCTGCAGGGGTCCTGGGACCGCCGCACAGCAAATGTCAGTGCTGAGACCCAGCATCCCCATAGCAGCGGTGGGGAACGGCCGGCCCAGAGGCTGTATAAGGCCCCCAGAATCATTTGGTCTGGCCCTGCCGGGGCAAGTATGCACCTCTGTTCCAGAAGCCGTGGACAGACAGACCTTGAAATTCGGTACATCTCCAGCAGGCTAATTTTTCCGTTGATCCTTTGGTATGGCCCGCGGATGATGCTATAAATCTCCACGTGGCCCTTGGCAGAAAAGAGGCGCCTCACCCCCGCAGGTCTTGCCAGAGTCTACAAAACCAAGATTCTCTTGTTCTTCCTCACTAGACAACACGCCACAAAACTTCTTCCTCTTTAGGGGACAGACGCTGAGCTTCAACTTGGTTGTTTTTGCAAATTTACACATGCACAGAGCCTGGGAAAATGCTTAAGCAAGAGTGTGAGATGCCAACGGCTGGCGTCTGCAGCTGAGCAAGCTGACCACACTCCCTTCCCGCCACCTCGCCCGCCTGGGAAGGTGTCGGGCAGACCGGGGAGGGCCATCGCTGCCACATTCCATGCCGACCGACAGTACCCACTTCTTCGGAATTCTTCGGAATAACAAAGGAATCATCACAGGGACTCTGGATGACCAAACCCTGGATGACACCAGCAATACCACAGCGGCCCCCAAATTAAAGGTTGCCTCTGCCAGGCAGGGAAGGGCCGCGGGGGCACCTCCAGCCACCGCCCTCAGCCTCTGCGCAACGCTGCCCACGTGCACAATTGTAAAAGTCACAGGAAAGTACCAGGCTTTGCCACCAAGCGCCCGTGAACTCACAAGGAAACACAAGAGGGTGGCTGACGCCCTGACTCAGCAAAGAAAACACAACTTTTGCATTTCCCAGGCATTACGGAATGCCCCGCCCCCTCTTCTCCCCTCCCCCCCCCCATCTGTCTCCTTCACCTTCTCCACATACCCTCAGCCCCTCGGTGAGGCTCAGTGGACAGTCCCGTCCTGCTCCGTGTGCATTTGCACAGCCAGACGTGATCCAGGGAAAGGGTCAAACCACACACTAAAGCCTTGTCCGGCTCCTGAGCGGCAGAGCCCCACCTGCCTTCACCTTGCCCTCTCTGCTGTACCCCTAGGGGGCGGCTTACATCTCCCCTGCATTCCACACCCGCATAGACACAGGGTGCATCCTCGTCCCTCTGCCCTGGAGATACTCAGCAGCCAGCTCACCAGGATCAGGGACAGGCTGCCTGGGCGGCCATGACTCCGGCGCAATTCCTCTGCTCCCCTCCAGCCTCCCACACCCAGCCTTCCTGGGCCCTTGGCCTCAGTCTCCATTTCCCCAGCTGGAAAGTGGGAGGGCGCTGCTCCCACACGGGCATGTGGTAAAGAATGAATGTTGTGAAAGGCAAGCTGCAAACCCTGAACTGAGATCACTACCAGACAATCTTGCCAAAGTTCGCAAAAAGCCGTGGCCTACAAATAACCCAGTTTTCCATTATCAACCCACAAATATCTCAAAGCGTACTGTACTCAATGAGTTATGTGATTTTTTTGAAAAAAAATAATAAAACTGGAATTCTCCCGCACTTGAAGCCCTGCGCCTGTTTCAGAGGTAGCAGCAGAGCCTTCCTTCGCAAAGCTGAGTCTTCCAAGGTCTGACCCCCCACCCAGGTTTTAAAAACCTTGTTATTTCTTTGAAAGGCAGAGAGACAGAGACGGGCAGAGATCTTCTAACCGCTGACTTACTACCAAAATGCTTGCACCAGCTGGGGCCAGGACAGGCTAAAGCCAGGAGCCAGAACTCAACTGGGGTCTCCCATGTGGGTGCCAGAGACCCAACTATTTGAGCCGTCCCCTGCTGCCTCCCAGTGTTAGCAGGAAGCTGGAATCGGAAGCAGAGCAGGGACCCAAACCCAGGTGCTCCATACAGGGTTTGGGCATCGCAAGGGGCATCTTAACTATGACACCAAATGCCTGCTGCTGAACCCCCATTTTAACCAGGAAGTAGAGTGCCTGTGTAGGAACTTACATCCAGCCATAGCAGGCAAGGGGTCCCAAAGCCGGGGGCCGACAGCTGGGCCCCTCCGTCTAGCCATGGCAGGGAGCCCGTCCACCTGCCGCTGCGGGCTGTTGGCTGGACGCAGCTGCTCCCTCCCCTGCCGCTCTCCACTCTGCCGACACGCCGGCTCGGAGCAGAGAGCACCTGTGCTGTCCCAGATGCATCCCCAGACACCATGAGCTCATTGCAACCTCCTTACAACCCTGGCGCAGCTGTCATTATCCCCATTTAGTAGGCGAAGAAGCTACAACCCAGAAAGGGGAGGAACCTGTGCTCGGAGCAAACAAGCGTCCAACGTGGGACTCAGATGTGGGTGAGCCTGGGCTCAGCACCGCAGCTGTCTCCCCAGAGACGCCAGCACGTGATTGCCCCCCCCCACCATGAGATGTCTCTGATTCTCAGCTCTCTGCGGGCAGACGGCCTCGTGGCTGACTCGCGGTGGCTGCAGAGCAGTTCTGTCCAGAGATACTTGAGGGGGCTTTGTGCGATGAACGGAGATGGGGAGGACAGGTCCTAAGGCAACCGTGTATGGCAGTTGGCCAGCCCCAGAGAGTGACGGGAGGAAAGGCGGGGCCCGCACCTCTGCAGACCACTGAGCTGTTGGATCTGCAAGAATGTGCCGTGTCTCTGGTGATGTAAGACGGTAGTCAAAGGCCTCGGAGCCCAGTAGCCCCCACTCCAGGAGTGTATCAGTGAGGGGAGCCCCCTGGCAAGGCCCACCTGACTCAGCCTTGCTCCTCTAGGAGATCTGGGAATTCCACTTCCAGCTATCTGCCCACAAAAATTAAAAACAGGGAATTGCACCGGGAGTGCAGTGGGTAAAACTGGCTTCTTTGACTCTGGTATCTCATATCGGAGAGCTGGTTCCTGGTGCTCCACTTCCCATCCAATTCCCTGTTAGCTGGGAAGGCAGTGGAAGATGGCCCAAGGACTTGGGTCTCTCCCCATAACATGGGAGACCCAGAGGGAGTTCTGAGCTCCTGACTTTGGCCTGGCCAGTTCCAACCGTTGTAGCCATTTGGTGGGGCAAAGTGAACCAATAGATTGAAGATCTCTCTCTCTCCACTCCCTTTCTCCTCTCTGTCCATCACTCTGCCCTTCAAATAAATAAATATTTTTTAAAAGAAAGAAACTGAAAGCACTGTGTTGAAGCAATGTCTTATGCTCATGTTCATAGCAGCATTGTCCTCAACAGCCAAAAGGCAGAAAGTCAAGTGTGCACCGAGAAGCAAATGGAGAAACACAATGAGGTGTGCACCTGCTGTGACAGGAGCAGCACCAATAGGATGTGTGAAGGGTTTATTACAGGAATGGGCTCCTCCTGTTACGGGGGCCAAAAAGTCCCACCACAGGTCTCAGAGAGAAAGTTGGGTCTGAGCCCAAAGGCCTGAGAATCAGAGGGGACAGGGGCATCATCACCAACTCAGCTGAAATCCTCAGAACCTGGGGGAGGGGGTCCTGGCATCTGAAGGCTCAAAAACCCAGAGCTCCAAGGACAGGAGCAGATTGTTGCCCTCACTCAATGAGAGAGAGAGAGAGAGAGAGTTTGCCTCCCTCTACCTGTGTTCTATCCCAGCAAATGGGGTGATGCTCACCCAATCTGGTGCGTGTGAGTGGATCCGCTCCACTCAGCCTCCTGAGGCAAGTGCTGGTCTCTTCTAGAAACACCCAGAAATACCAGGGTACCAGCTATCTGGGCAGTCCTGGCCCAGTCAAGATGACACATAGAATGAACCATCACACACACAACGTAATATGATCCAGCTCAAAAAACAGCATGGATAAACCTTGCAAACATTGTGCTCAGAGAAACAGTCCAGGCACAAAAAGACAAGCGCTGCAGGATTCCAGGTATACAGGGTGCCCAGCGTCGGAGTCAGGCTCACGGAGACAGAGAGGAGAAGGCACTTTGGTGGCCAGGGGTGGCAGCTGCTGAGTTGTTTCACAGGTGCAGAGTTTCCATCTTGCAAGGTGAAAAGAGTTCCACCGCTGGCGCCGTGGCTCACGAGGCTAATCCTCCACCTTGTGGCGCCGGCACACCGGGTTCTAGTCCCGGTCAGGGCGCCAGATTCTGTCCCGGTTGCCCCCCTTCCAGGCCAGCTCTCTGCTGTGGCCCAGGAGGGCAGTGGAGGATGGCCCAAGTGCTTGGGCCCTGCACCCCATGGGAGACCAGGAGAAGTACCTGGCTCCTGCCATCGGATCAGCGCGGTGCGCCGGCCGCAGCGCAGCAGCCGCAGCGGCCATTGGAGGGTGAACCAACGGCAAAGGAAGACCTTTCTCTCTGTCTCTCTCACTCACTGTCCACTCTGCCTGTCAAAAAAAAAAAAAAAGGAGTTCCAGAGGTTGGCCACACGACACGAGCGCTGTGGATGTGCTAACGCCACTGGAGCACACAGCTGAATGTGGCCAAAGTGGCAAGCCCTGTGGAATGTGTATTTTACTGCAGTGAGAATGTTTTATAGAACAGCAGCCACTCGTATTAAAATCCTCACGGCCCCGCCGTTGGGAAGATCCCACCCTCTGTTTTGCTGTGATGCTGTGCCTCTGCCCTCACACACAGCTGCTGCCAACTTTATTAATGTAGAACAAGACTCAAATAAACTCTCCTTCGGGGAACGGGTAAACCCGAGAAGCAGGCAGCTTTCCAGGAGGAAGGAATAAGAAACAAGCAAACGTCACTGCAGAAGGTGTCTCCTTCAGGCAGCAAGGGTGGGAGAGGGTGTGGGAGGGAATAATCACCGTATTCCTAGAGTTGTACTTAGGAGATGCATGAAGTTTGTATTCCTTAAACAAAAGGTTTCTTTGGAAAAAAATTAAAAATAAAAAAATAAAAAGAAAGCAGAGACTCTGGACATCCTGATAGTCAATTTCCAGAGATGTGACTTGGGGCAAGTTAATCAGCCTCTTGGTGCATCAGTGTCCCTTGGAGGGCAAATGAGTGGCTGAAATACACAAATCCTGGGGCCGACGCCATGGCTCACTTGGTTAATCCTATGCCTGCAGCGCCAGCATCCCATATGAGTGCCGGGTTCTAGTCCCGGTTGCCCCTCTTCCAGGCCAGCTCTCTGCTGTGGCCCAGGAGTGCAGTGGAGGATGGCCCAAGTGCTTGGGCCCCTGCACCCGCATGGGAGGCCAGGAGAAGCACCTGGCTCCTGGCTTTGGATCGGCGCAGCGTGCCAGCCGTAGCAGCCATCTGGGGTGTGAACCAATGGAAGGAAGACCTTTCTTTGTCTCTCTCTCTCACTGTCTCTGACTCTACCTGTCAAATAAATTTAAAAAAAAAAATCCTTCAGAAACGTTACTGATACCTGTGGTCTGTTAAATAAAACAAATCTTATAATAATAATTTTTAAAAAAAGAAGCTGCTCCTTCAGTGAGTGGCCTGACCCTGCAGGGGGCTGGGGAGGTGGGGGAGCTTGCCCTGTGCAAGGTGACCTTGTCTCTCCTGAAATGGACATTTGGGGGTAGGGGGTGGGGACAGGGTGGGCCTTGGACCTGCTCCAAGCCACAAACTGCATTATCATTGTCCTTCCGGGTTCTAAATGTTTCTTTCACTGAGTCACAAAGGTTAGCTGGCTCTTATATTTACAAACCCGCAGGGATTTCCTTATATAGCTTGTCCTCAGGAGACCTCTTGGAGTGCTCCCTCCAACCTCAACCCCTCACTGGCAGCTGCTTCTTAGCATGCGTGTTTACAGAAACACCAGTAGTTAGTGCATGCTCCTGGCCATGTGATTAAGCGTTGCCATCAAGCTCTGGCTGGATTAGAAATACATCTTTCCCTTCTGAGAAAGCTCGGAGGGAAACAAAGCCATCAGTGGTGTGCAACTTGTGCCACCTACTGGTCACTTACGGGATCACATGTCAAAGACCAAAGACGGGCAAGGGCTCCAATCACCCGAGTGTCATTTGAGCAAACAGCCCCCTGAATCATCTGATTCATAAAGAGCCCAGAAGAAGGGCCCTCCAGGAGATGGGATCATAGTTAGTTATATTGTTTGCATGGTTTTCAGAATTGGGGACAAGTGGAGCCCACCTCACTGGGATTTCTAAGTCTGGTACAATAGAAGTATCTGTAACTGTAAATGCCATGTATATTCCCGCCCTTGCTGCTCACTGACAGCTGAATGGTGTGGGTTCTCTTATTCTCGTTTTAGAGGCGAGGAAATCCAGGCACAGAGAGGTCCAATTGCTGGGTAAGCATCTTTCTCACGCACACTGGGAAATGAAGTGTTGTTGAGGTCCTCGGTGGCAAGTGGCTCTCAAACATACTGGGTCCCCTTTTGCCTTCTTCTCAAAGCAAGTGTGCTCTCATGGAGATATGCAAGTGTTCTCTTTTCTTTTTTCTTTTTCTTTTCTTTTTCTTTTTTTTTTTTTTTTTTGACAGAGTTAGACAGTGAGAGAGACAGAAAGAAAGGTCTTCCTTCTGTTGGTTCACTCCCCAAATGGCTGCTATGGCCGGCGCTGTGCCGATCCGAAGCCAGGAGCCAGGTGCTTCCTCCTGGTCTCCCATGGGGTGCAGGGTCCAAGCACTTGGGCCATCCTCCACTGCCTTCCCGGGCCACAACAGAGAGCTGGCCTGGAAGAGGAGCAACCGGGACTAGAACCCGGCACCCATATGGGGTGCCAGCGTCACAGGCAGAGGATTAGCCAAGTGGGCCACAGTGCCGGCCCCGCAAGTGTTCTCTTAACAGCCTGGACGATCCTGTTTGAAAATTCTACAAGGAAGGGAGCGCCCCCCAGCGTCATAACTCGCGCTTCACTTCCGGGTTCATTTAACAAATACGGACTGACCGTCTTCCGGGTGCCAGGCAGGAGAGCGGGTGGGGATGTCACCACCTTATGGGGCACTTGTGACGAGAGCAAACATTTGGCGATTTCTCAGATACAAACCAATCTTAAGTGGCTGGTGGTGGCTCCAGTGATCAGGCCCTGCCATGCACAGGAGAGACCTGAGTGGAATTCTTGACTCCTGGCTCCATCCAGGCTCCTCAGATGACTACAAACAACAGCCAGTGCTGGGCCAGGCTGAGGCCAGGGGCCAGGAGTCGGTTCACGTCCCGGCTGCTCCACTTCTGATCCAGCTCCCTGCTAATGGCCTGGGAAAAGCAGCAGAGGATGGCTGGAGTGTTTGGGCTCCTGCCACCCACCTGGGAGACCAAAGAAGCTCCTGGCTCCTGGCTTCAGTCTGGCCCAGCCCTTGCCATTGCAGGCATTTGGGGGAGTGAACCAATGAACTGGGTGCCCTACCTCTCATCTAGCTATCTTCTATCTCATCTATCTTTCTCTTTATCTCTATCTTTCAACATTTTTTTTTTTTTGCAACTAACCTTAAATCATGACAATCACCCTGAGGACATTTCTGTCCCAAAGCCCACTCGCCATTCACAGAATGTTGGGCATCAAGGGAGCAGGCGTGGTCAGTGTGCAAAGGTGACCGCTCGGCCGGCGCCGCGGCTCACCAGGCTAATCCTCCGCCTAGCGGCGCCGGCACACCGGGTTCTAGTCCTGGTCAGGGCGCCGGATTCTGTCCCGGTTGCCCCTCTTCCAGGCCAGCCCTCTGTTGTGGCCCGGGAGTGCAGTGGAGGATGGCCCAGGTGCTTGGGCCCTGCACCCCATGGGAGACCAGGAGAAGTACCTGGCTCCTGCCATCGGATCAGCGCGGTGCGCCGGATGCAGCGCGGCGGCCGCGGCGGCCATTGGAGAGTGAACCAACGGCAAAGGAAGACCTTTCTCTCTGTCTCTCTCTTTCTCACTGTCCACTCTGCCTGTCAAAAAAAAAAAAAAAAAAAAAAGGTGACCACTCCCCCCCCACACACACAAAGATCACCACACCCAGGGCACACCCCTGAGAGACCCATTCTAAAAACTCGGTTGGGAGCCACATTTGAAGTTCAGGAGAACAGGTCGGCATGACAACCTCAGCAGTGACACGCCCACCTCCCTGCCCCAAAGAAGGCAGCCGAGGGTTCAGTGTGAGTGACAGCGGCCCTGAACCACTGCTCCCTTCATCTGCACCCCCGAGGCGCACTGCCTGCTTCCGGGCTCCTGATACCCAGACCGTGCCCGGAGGCCACTCCTGTCTATGGCGTAGACCCACAGGTAACACCTGTACTTGGGATCCATCCAAGCTCCCTGGGGGCCCCATTCTCCTTCTGGGTCTCCAGGGCCAACCCCCGAAGGCTGTGGGGTGGGTATTGCTCTTCCCCTCGCCCCTCCCCCACTCAGGGGAGCAAGGCCCAGGTTCCAGGCAGAATCAGGATGGAAACTCCAGCTCCGAGCTCCACGCTCAAAGAGAGACAGAAACTCAAGCCCACAGGAAACTGGAAGATGAGACTAAGGAGAAAATTCTCATACATCATCTGCCTCCAGACATACTGCTTCTGCCTCTCTCTTTGACTTTTAAAGAAATCTGGGACGAGGTAGGGGAGTGTCTCCCAGTGGGGCGGAGCGTGGCTGCGTGCTGGGGGGAGCCACAAGGGCCGAGAGCTGAGCCTGCATCATCAGACCCAGCAGCTGGAGGGGCCAGGCTGCAGGTGACAGTCCTGGTCCTGGGACAGGTCTGGAAAGGTACGGTTGGACATGGTTGTCGGTGGACTCCACACCAGTCCCCCCTCCTGCTCTCATAAAGAGACAAAGCCCAGAGAGGTTCAGGCGTTTTCCCAAAGGCACCCCAGCTTTGTAAAGCCTGGGACAGCCCCCTAGCCCTGAGAACCATGGGAAATCTGCAGGCACCATGCGGTAGGGACAAGATGAGAACTTCTACCTCCTCGGTGCCTTTCCCCTCCTTGTGCTTCTGCCAACACGGACGGATGACTTCTTTCTGAGGTCCAGGGAAAAATCAGCCACTTATTGGTGCCGTGGAGATGAAGGGAAGAGGAGGACCGGCGATCAATTCCCGTGAGAGAAAAACATTACCAGCAGGAGAGGGTGAGTGGCAGGTGTGCCCGGTCCCCATCCCCGGCTGTCCCTCCAGCCTTGGATGGAGAACGGTTTGCAGTGAGCGTGAGGGAATGAGGGCAGAGCAGTGCACACTGTCCTCCAGGCGCCCACTGAAAGGTGGGCGGGGGGCTTGGGCCGGTGGGGGCCGGGGCAGCTAGAAGTGTTCAGGTGCCAGGGAATTTTAGGAGTTAGGATGGATCGCGTGTGAGGGGACATGACGGGGAACTGTCAGGACACCCCCCAGGAGGGAGGGGGAGCTACTTCCTGAGACAGGGCACGCACCAGAAAGAGCAGGTGTGAGTGCAGCCAGGATGCACCCGGGCCGGAAGGTGTGGGCCCCTGAGGAGCCAGCCAGAGGCCTGAACTGGGCATCCTCAGCGTGCGGATGAGCACGGTGAAGAGGGGCTGCGGAGGAAGGCGATGGCAGAAAGAGACCACAGCTGGGAAAGCAAGCAGAGCCTCCCGCGGTGTTCAGGGTCTGGGTCGGGGGTGGGGAGGCACCAGGAGGGAGCGGAGACTTAGCCCGTCTTCTGTAACAAATCGACACATCGCCTGAGGCTGGCACTTCCTGAAGAAGGCGGCCTTTCAGCTCCCGGCAGGTTTGGGAAGCTGAAAGGCCGAGGTGGGGCAATGAGCGGTGAGGGCATCGCAGTGGTGGGAATGCGTGCACAAGTGATCTACTGGTGAGACAGGAGGCCAGGGGGACTCCGGTGCCAGGCTTGCTGTTGGGCAATAATTTGGTCTCATCCAGTGTCCGCTAATAATAACTGATAGAATTAAAGAAGAGAGAACGACCCAACATGGGAAGCGGGATACACAGCAGACTCCTAGAATGGCAGATGTCCTAAACAGCACTCTGGCCTCAGAATCAGCCCTTAAGGCATTCAGATCTGGCTAAAAAGCCCATGAGTTTCTCAGACACAGAAAGCTAAGACACTGTGGCAATAAATGACCTACATGAAAGATCTCTGTGAGTGAGATCCCAGTGGAAAGAAGGGGCCATCAAAGAAGGAGGTAACTTTCTCTGAAGGGAGGAGAGAACTTCCACTTTGATTATGACCTTGTCTAAATAAGGTTGGGGTTTGTGAAATCAAGAAGCTTCCATAGCCTTGGCAGCTCGTGACAAGAGCCTCGGGTGATCACTGACGTCATAAATAAGAGTGTCAATTGTTAAGTCAACAACAGGAGTCACTGTGCTCTTACTCCGCATGTAGGATCTCTGTCCTTAATGTGTTGTACTATATGAATTAATGGTAAAACTACTACTCAAACAGTACTTTATACTTTGTGTCTCTATGGGTGCAATCTGTTGAAATCTTTACTTAGTATATACTAAGTTGATCTTCTGTATATAAAGATAATTAAAAATGAATCTTAATGAAGAATGGGATGGGAGAGGGAGTAGGAGATGGGATGATTTGTGGGTGGTAGGGTGGTTATGGGGGGAAAAACACTATAATCCAAAAGTTGTACTTTCGAAATTTGTATTTATTAAATAAAATTTTCTTAAAAAATAATAATGCCGTCTCCTAGGAAGCACACTGATGCCTTCTGGGGGCAGCGCCCCCGTGACCTAACCAGCTCCCAGGGGCCACCACACAGAGGAGCAGGCTTCCAACCCAGGAAGATTTGAGGGCAGCTCAACCAAAGCCGAAGCACAGCAGGCGCCCGGGAGGCAGGAGGGCCAGCACAGCCTGGGCTGCCCCATGCCGAGGGCACCAGCCCCGGGGGTGGGGCCAGGAACAACAAAGACTAAGAACATCCAGGGAGATCTCACAGGTAGCTTCCGAGGCTCCTCCCCGACCACTCCCATCCCGTCCACAAGGGCTGTCAACACTGGAGACTCAAAGCAGTGACCTGCACCCTGTGACTCATGCACCTCCCAGTGTGCAGGTTTTATATCAGTGAACACACACACACACACTCATATCACACACAGACACACACACACACACTCATGCCGAAGCCCCCGGCCCTGGCTCCCCACCCTGGGCCCTGCGGTGTGGGGTGGCTTGGGGTGCGTGCATAGCTGGTTTTGCTTCCTGACAACCCAAAGCCAATGCGTCGGTCAGGGTTTCCAGTTGTGAACGCTAGAAGCCCCTCATGCTAGTTCTAGGAGTAAACGAAGTATTAAGGAGAAAGACATACACCAGCCACAGAGAACTCGAGAGAGAGCTGGCCGTGCCACACACAGCCCTGACCCGCAAGGAGCCGCTGCTCCCAGCACCCCCTGAAGCTGCTGAATCCGGAAACCGCTTCCACAGCCATGTGCCCCTGCCCGGCCCTCTGCACCTCAACCCACACCAGCAGGGCGTACAACCTCGACTGGGTGCTGGGATTACCGGGCCTGAACACACGAGGGCGCTCTTCAAGGCAAGAGGAGCTATGACGTCACCTTGTGAGATTCCGCTTGGGAGGGCGGGATTTACGCTGCGGGAGGGATCCAACAGCGAAGTGGGCAAGCAAAAGAGCAGAGGAAGCTGCGGGAGGCCAGAGACACACACAGCAAGTGCACAGACCCCTCCAGCACACTGAGAACCCAGAGGGGCAGGGCGGGTCTGCAAACCCGAGCTGAGCCACAGGAGGAAGGCAGCACTTCCATTGGAACCACAGCGGAAGCAGTGATGGAGACTGGAAAACCAGAACGAATGGTCCGCCACAGCCGCGGGTCATAGCGGCGGGCCACAGCCGCGGGACACGGCCTGGAAAACCCAGGCGGCACCGCTGGAGAAATGGCGGGGCCTTTTCATCGGCTGCCTGTCTCAGGAGCCACTGTTGGCCCCCTGATATCCACCACCTTGAAAAGTGTGTGGCTTGGTATTTTTTGCATCTCCAAAAAAGAAGACAGAAGCCCCTGGGTAGTTTTTTCATAATAACACATCATCCGTGAACTCTGTGAAGACTCCTCATAGCCATGGATTGCACCAAGACAAACTTAGCTTATATTCCATTTTTCATTAGCTTTTAAAATTGTGTGAATATAGGCCAGTGCCACAGCTCACTAGGCTAATCCTCCACCTTGTGGCGCCGGCACACCGGGTTCTAGTCCCGGTCGGGGCGCTGGATTCTTTCCCGGTTGCCCCTCTTCCAGGCCAGCTCTCTGCTGTGGCCAGGGAGTGCAGTGGAGGATGGCCCAAGTGCTTGGGCCCTGCACCCCATGGGAGACCAGGAGAAGTACCTGGCTCCTGCCATCGGATCAGCGCGGTGCACTGGCCGCAGTGCGCCGGCCGCGGCGGCCATTGGAGGGTGAACCAACAGCAAAGGAAGACCTTTCTCTCTGTCTCTCTCTTTCTCACTGTCCACTCTGCCTGTCAAAAAAAGAAAAATTGTGTGAATTTATTTTGTGTATTTGAGAGGCAGGGAGACAGACAGAGAGCCCTGAAGCTGGCAGTACGGAGCGTAACTGAAATCTGCCATGTGGGTGGCACGGACCCACCTGCCGCCTCCCGGGGCGGGCATTAGCAGGAGGCTGGACTCTGAGGGGAAGCTGGGACTAGAACCCCGGCACCCAGGGGACTCAGGGGCGCCAGTCTGCACCTGCACCTCTACCCCAGAGCCCACCCGGCCCGAGCTCTTTGAGGCACCTGTTGTCCTGAGTTAAGGATTTCAAGAAGGAGAATAAACCCCGTCCGTGTTGCCTCGTGTCATCTGGAAACAGAACGCGGTGCCATGACAGAGTGTGAGAATGGGGCGGGAGCGGCCGCCCCTCTCCCTGTGCACCCCAGCAGGGCGCTCGGCCCTCACACCTGTGCTTATTGCGTGCGGCAGAGTGCCCCAGGTCTCGGTCCTTCAAGCCCCTGCCTTGTCCCTCACCCATCCATGTCCTGTCCCGGCCTCATGGTGGGAGGGGTGTCGGACTTGACCGTGGGACTTGCCGACTGAACAAAGCCCTTCCTAGCTGGCACTACACTGCACAGGCCCTGGGAGCGGCTCTCAGGCCTCTGTAGAAAGCTTCCCCTCCTAGGGCCAGCGCTGTGGCATAGAGGGTAAAGCCGCTGCCTGCGGTGCCGGCATCCCATAGGGGCACCAGTTTGAGTCCCAGCTGCTCCACTTCTGATCCAGCTCTCTGCTGTGGCCCGGGAGTGCAGTGGAAGATGGCCCAGGTCCTTGGGCCCCTGCACCCACATGGGAGACCAGGAAGAAGCTCCTGGCTCCTGGCTTCAGATCGGTGCAGCTCTGGCTGTTGTGGCCAGTTGGGAGTGAACCAGCAGATGGAAGACCTCTCTCTCTCTCTCTGTATAACTCTGACTTTCAAATAAATAAATCTAGAAAAAAAAAAAAAAAAAAGAAAGAAAGTTTCCCCTCCCACCCTGAGAGCTGACTCCTGCAAAAAGCAGAAAGTATTTTGGGGCAGGAGTCTGAGCTGGGAGCCCAGACCAGCGCCAGTCGGCACTTGCTGGAGTCCAGATCCTGAGTGTGTTCACCCGTGACACCTAAAACCATTCACCACAATGGCATACTGGCCTGAGAGCTGTGACCAGAGACGCACTTCAACTCTTAATATGATGCAACTCCTCTCCCCATACAAGAGGGAGCAGGTGAGGCAAAATAACAAGCCCCACCCCCAGCCCCCCAAGATGAACCTGCAGCCTTAGGAGAAAGACCTCAGAAGAAACAGGGCCTCTGCCCCTGGGTGACCACTGGGAGGTGGCCAGCCGCCAGGAGCCCGGGGCAGAAGGGGCCTCGTGGTGGGGCGGGAGGTGGGAGGCACAGGGGCACTGAGCCAAGTTCATGGGCGGGGAGTGGCACCTTCTCCCTGTCGGGCTAATGGCACCCTCGGGACTTCTCGTCTCCCAGTGCAGGGCCCAGCTCTGCCCACCCAGCCACCGGGCCCCAGCGGCGACTGCACAGACCCGGTCTGTGTTCTCACACCCACAGAGGGGAGGGGAGCATGAAGGGCGGATGGGGGCACTAGTACATCCCCCTCCCGCTCTGCACCCACGTTCCTGCCTTCTCGGGGGGGTGTGTTGTGAGGGCTCTCGTGTTGCTGGTTGGCCCTGAGGTCAGGTGCGGAAAGATGAGGACAGCTCCCCCCAGCCCAGCCCGGCCTCCCCTCACTCTGCATGGAGCCCTCAGCTCCTGGCCCTGCTGCTCCCAAGGAGAAGGGGCTCCCCCCTCTGCTCCCCTGGGGCCTCCCCCTCCCACTCACCTCCCACATCCCCTTCACTCCCGCTGCCCACTGAACTCCACTGCCCTTTCAAATAAATACTTTAAAATCAAATAATTCAGCATGTAGGAACTGAAATACTTGGGGCACATAAACCCAAAAGTTCACCTAAATTATTGTGATGAATAACAGAACAAAAAAAAAAATACAAAGGTAGAAACTGGTATCAACTCCTTGCCCAAGTGGCTTTTTCATTTAAATAAACAGAGGACCAAGGAGATTCAAGTCTTCCTGCCACGTCACCGACCCGTGGCAGCCAAGAAGACAACTCCGTGGCCACTGAGCCCTGCCTGTGTTTGGCCACGGCCCTCCCAGCCCCCGCCAGCGCTTCCAGCAGCGCCTGTCTCTGGCCCCACCCACGGGCCTGTAACCTGCAGATGCACCCGGGCACGGCTTCAAGGGAACACCCGGCTGTTGGTCCAGTAAATGGGATCAGCACTGGCAGCCTCGTGTACACAGCCCCCCCTCCCCGCGACCACCACCTCTGGGGGAACCTCACCACGGACCCCATCTCTGCTGCCAGGAACGGCAAGCACTTACCAAACACCCCAGACTGCACAACGTCCGAGCCTGCACTGAGCCGCCTAAGGAAGTGTTCTTATTAGAGCAGCAAGAATTCCTCACACTCACGGAACCGTCTACACTTTCAAAACACTTGCCCGCATCTTCTGGTCCCTCAACAACCACACAGAGGGGCGGGCGCTGTGGCATGGTGGGTTAAGCCACCACCTGCAGTGCCAGCATCCTGGATGAGCACTGGCTCGAGTCCCAGCTGCTCCACTTCAGATCCAGTTCCCCACTAACGCTCCTTGGGAGACAGTGGAAGACGGCCCAGGTGCGTGGATCCCTGTCACCGACGTGGGAGACCCGGATGGAGTTCCTGGCTCCTGGCTTCTGCCTGGCCCAGACCCATCCTTTGCAGCCATTTGTGGGGTGAACCAGCAGAGGGAAAAGCACTTCCTCTGTCACTCTGCCTTTCAAATAAATAAATAAATCTTTAAAAACCACGGGAAAGAGCTAAGCATCTGGCTTATTTTACTATAGATTCCTGCATCCTAACAACTTCAGATGGTGGCATTTTCACAATGATCCGAAACTACATATCCCCTAAGCATGCATAGTTGCCCCTCAGCCCCTGAACCCCATGGACACTAAAGTCCCAAATGCGCAAGTCCTTTATGCAAAACGGAAGCCACCCTTCATTGGTGGGCTATAGTCTAAGTGGCCCCCCGGGTTCTGCACTCACAGCTGCTCTTCGGGCCTTCACTGCAGAGGGGGCGCTCCGAGCCAACAGGAGCCCACACCCCGCGCCCCCAGCTGCCTGACGGACCTCACAGCCAGCCTTGCCTAGGGCCGTTCTGGTTCTGAGGGACCCAGGGGCAGGGCCGGCTTCTCCCTCGTTATGGAGAAGGGCCTGGCCTTCAGCTGTGTTGGCGCAGGAGCCAGGCATATGTGAAGTCGTAAGCAACACAGCCCAGGGCCGCCCATGTAGGGCACCGCGTTCTTCCCGGGCGCTGTCCGGGATACCTCAAATGCCTAGTGACCCCCAATGAGCCCTGCCTCCTATGCCAATAAACCACGCCCCCAATGCCAGTGGATCCCACCTCCTATGCCAATGAACCAGGCTTTACATCCCGGCTCCTGAATAGGGCCAAACTATACTCTATCAAAGTCCAAACAATAGCTCACCGAGGAAAAAACCAGCTAGCCTTTATACAACCAAGAAAAAATGCGGAGGGTGGGGAGGCGGCACTGTGGTGCATGTTAATCCTCCACCTGTGGTGCCAGCATCTCATATGGGTACCGGTTCTAGTCCAGGCTGCTCCTCTTCCAATCCAGCTCTCTGCTATGGCCTGAGAAAGCAGTAGAAGATGGCCCAAGTCCTTGGGCCCCTGCACCTGCATGGGAGACCCAGAAGAAGCTCCTGGCTCCTGGCTTCGGATCCACCCAGCTCCGGCTGTAGCAGCCATTTGGGGGAGTGAACTAGCAGGTGGAAGACCTCTCTCTCTCTCCCTCTCATTCTACCTCTCAAATAAATTTAAAAACAAAAAGAAGTTGAAATGGATTCTGTGTGCACACAAGAGACAGTGTAGCAGAAACCAAAGGGGCTGAGCCTTTCGTCTTTGTTGGCACCAGGGGAGGGGTAGGGAGTCTTTCCTCCTTCAAAAGCACAGACTGGCACACAGTGATAAGAAATGACACAGAGACCCCTTCTGCCCTTCGCCCGGCTATAGAGTAATCCTACCATCCGGACAGGGTAACGGAAGGAAGTCTCTGGGTGGTGTCCAGCCTCAGCCATTCAGTAATCCACCCAGCTTCCCATGCACTGTGTGTGTGCACGCGTGTGTGTAGTGCTGTGAGGTTTTATTGCGTGTAGGTTTCACATGCACTTGGCTGTGTGTGTGCGCATGTGTGTAGTGCTGGGAGGTTTTAGTGAGTGTGGTTTGTGTGGCCACCACACACAGTTGCTCCCTCACACCATCTCTTCCGCAGCCACAGCCACCTCCCGCCCTCCCGCGCCCCCACATCGGAACCACTAGTCTGTTCTCTATCTCCGTATCACTGCAATGGCTCTATAGACGAGAGCAGGTGCTCCCAACACGGAATAAAAAGACAAGTTTATTTTGATATACAAATGCTTGAAATTCGTGCATGGCATTTTTCATGAACTTTCTGAAGACTGTCACAAACAGAATCCTGCAGATTCTACAGGAGATCAACTTGTCTGCTCAGCACAGCTTGCTTGAGATGCACCCACGCTGCTGCTTTTCAGTGGCGATCAGAATTCCGCACTTTCTGAAAACACAGCAAAGCAAGAAAACATCCAGAGGCCTCACGGGCTCCAGCTGCAGGGGTGCACAGGGTGCCCCTGAGGTCTGTCTCCATCGAAGCCGTCAGGTGGAACAGCGAGCCAAGGACAGGGAAGAGAGGTGCGCAAAGTCATCACACACACCCGGCTCTCATTTCTTCCCGACGTGCAGGCACTTTGCTTTTCTTGCTTTTTTATTTTTCATGAATGCTGCCTTCAAAGCCACCACTTCCTCTGTTGGATGATGCTTGTGAACAACAATGGCTTTACGGAAAAAAATCAAACTTTGACAACAAAAAAGCTGCTCTCCTGGACTTCTGGTTATGGGCAAGAGAGAGCAGACAAGCCTCTCTCCTCCACCTTCTGAGAACCATGGAAACACTGGTATAAATCCTGAAAGACTTGCAGTGTGCAGAGACTGATCTAGACGGACGACCCCAGGACGTGCGGGATGACAGGTAGGCTCTGCGAGTTTTCCTTTTGGCTTCTTAAGTCTCAGACTGAGTGCTGGGGAGGTCACACACCCAGAAACGCCAACAAGCACAGACAAAGCGCCAAGAAAAGCCCTGTCTGACCAGCCAAAGGACCAGGAAAAGGCCACTCTAACTTTTTTCTAATGATCCACCCGTTCCAGCTAAACATCATGGGGGGAAAACGTGACCCAGCCTCACACTCACTAGCCAAGACTGAGTAGAAAATCCAGACTTCCACCTTCTTCTGGTTGTAAGAGGCACCCGGCCACTGACCCTCCCCAGCCCCCACCAAACCGTCACCACCAGGGTGACATCAGACAAGGCCAAGTGAGAGCCAGGATTCCATCCGCGCCTGACAGTAAGGAAACCTGTCCCTTCCCCACTGCGGGGTCAGCGCAAGGCACATGGAGGTCCTGGGCGCTCAGCCCCACACAGCAGTAGCCAGGCCTTCCGAGCCAGCTCAAGGGTCAACAGGGTAGAATGGCGGCACCTGCACTTCCCTCTCGGTTGTCATTGGCAACACAACACTCTGCCACCTCTGCCAGCCTTCCTAAACAGAGCGCCTTCAGTGAGCAATGGTGGACATGCTTGAAATACATGAAAGAGTAAAAAACAGTTCTATACCCAGAAGAAATTAGTATCAGACAGACAAGAACAAAAGAGTTAATGAGAGATAGCTCATAGCGTGGCTTCTCGTAATACAGAAATCTCCGAATATCTGCCTCTGAAGGATGGATAAATGAACTGTAACATGGTCACACAATGGAATACTTTGCAGCAGTAAAGATGGAAGACTGTAGTAAACTGCAACAGTGGGGTTGGACCTGCAGAACAAAATACTGGGGAAAGAGAGCAGCTCCCAGAAGATTCTATATTCACACTCTACAAGAGCTCCAGTTCAAAAATCTATGCCCAAGACATTGTAGAACCATGCACAGGAATGCTAAACATAAAATACAAGACATGGCTGAACACCAGGTGCGGGGGTGCAATGGGCAGGCTAGGGGAGGAGGACACAGGTGCATGTGAGTGATTCTAACAGCTCAGTTCTTGTATTAATCAGTAAGTTCACAGACGTTTTAAGAATATGGTCATGTGTTTTTAGAGATACATGAATGCATACAGACAATGTTTAAAACAGAAGGCCTTATTTATATAGAGATGCATGCTCACAGTAAAGATTAAGATTTGTAAAGATTGGGGCCAGCACTGTGGTGCAGCAAGTTAAAGCCCTGGCCTGAAGTGCCGGCATCCCATATGGGCGCCGGTTCTAGTCCCAGCTGCTCCTCTTTCCATCCAGCTCTCTGCTATGGCCTGGGAAAGCAGTAGAAGATGGCCCAAGTCTTTGGGCCCCTGCACCCGTGTGGGAGACCAAGAAGAAGCTCCTGGCCCCTGGCTTCAGATCAGCGCAGCTCCAGCCACTACGGCCATCTGGGGAGTGAACCAGGGGATGGAAGACCTCTCTCTGTTTCTACCTCTCTCTGTAACTCTTTCAAATAAACAAAATAAATCTTAAAAAAAAAAAGATTTGTAAAGATTAATATTTTTGTGCTAAAATTAAAAGTATATTTCCATGGATACTATTTTTTAAACTCAACAAACCTTATGGGATGCCAGTGCCGCAGGTGGCGGCTTTACCCGCTATGCCACAGCGCCGGCCCCTGGCAAAGCTTTAGTTCAAAATATAAGAAGTAAAAATGTTTGATTGTAATACAATGGTAGCTGGACACACATGAGAAAAAAAGGAATAAAATAAGCTATCTTAATTTTTATTTACAGATGTGTCGTTTCATTTAGGATCATGAAGTGGATTTGATTAAACACAGGTTCACGGGGGCTGGTCTCGGGGGCAGGCGTTGTGGTGCCATGGGCAACCTGCCACTTGGGACATCCACCTCCCATATCCGAGTGCCTGAACTGGGTCCTGCTGATGTGCACTCTGGAGGCAGCAGATCACGGCTCAAGTACTTGAGTCCCTGCCATCCACGTGGGACACCCAGATGGAGTCCAGTTCAGTTCCTGGCTCCTGGATTGAACCTGGCCCAGCCCTGGCTGTTGTGGCCATCTGGGGAGTGAACCAGTGGATGAAAACTCTCTTTCTCCCCCTCTCTCCCTTCCTCCCTTTCAAATAACTTAAAATGAATGAACTGTTTTTAAGAGTGGGGGTCACGCTGGGGTTAGAAGGGTGACTTCGTGCTGAAGCCTCTTCCCTTGGGGCTCACGGCCTTTCCCTTGAGTGCCTGGTGGAATGGGGTGACGTCATCAGTGAATCACGGCAGAGGCTCCGGAATCTTGGGAGGCATTTGACCCGACACTTGGATACGGTCAGGGCTGTTCTCACTCGGCCACAGGGCTGTGCTCTGGTAAGTATGAACCCAGCCTTGAGGGCCTGCATCTCAGGAGAGCTCTCGGGGTACTCATTCGGACTGGACATGACTCAGCTCTGCAGTGGGCTCTCTTGGATCTGACTCACGCCCCTCCAAGGTGTCTGGGGTTGTAGGAGGGTTCACGTGGGTGTGCCCTCTTGAACTTGTAGGGGAGACAGAACAGGAGAGATGCAGGCAAAGGGCAGAATGACAAATGCAAACATGGACCAGACAGCAGCCTCGGGAACTTGGGAGCCCTGGGGAGAGTGGGAAGCAGAGAGAACAGAGGGAGACATCGCGGGGGGATGAAGTGGCTCTGCCTTCCTGTGGGGGGACCAGCACGGCCTCAGCCAGCTTCCTGGGCCATTTCAGACGAGAACAGGCCACTCTGGGAGTATTTTGGGGCCAGGCTTGATTGCCCATGAACTTACAGTGGTTCCTAAGGATATTTAGGTAGAGCTGATGAAAAAATAATAATAATAATAAAGTGTGTGAGGTCAGCCAGTTGACCCTACTGGAAACATGACTGAGGCCCAATGTTGCTGCCACCAGCCACTCTTCCCTTGAGCACTTGTCACACATGGATACTAATCCCACATCAAAGTGCAGCAGCCATGGTCAAGGGACACACTCACGACAAGCCATTGTCTTCTCACCTTTAAGTCGGGGGTGTTATAAACCTTACCTCTCAGATGATAAGGACGAAATGTGGTTAAGTCTCAGTGCACAGGCCAACAAAGTTTAATAAGCAATCAGTCACTCTTAGCTGCCATTATTGCAATTCTAATAATTAATGTTTTTCATAAGAAGCAGGTGATTTAAGGTTTTCATGTTTTTTATATATATATTCAGAGAAGACGGGATCTCTATGAGATCCATATCAGCTGCCTTGGAGATTGCTCAAAGCCAGCAGAACCCAGCAAAGAAGGGTCAGGTAAAAGGGTGTGCCTGGGCCGGAGGGCAGGTGCGTGGCAGCGGCGGGCCCCTTGCCCTGCTTGCTGTGTGAGTGAAGATGAAGGCACGTCTCAGCCCAGCACCGCTCACTGTCTTCCCTCTGCTCTCCTGAGTTGAGTTCTGCGGGGGAGCACAAAGGTGTGGCCGGTGAGTCAGGAGGTCCCTCTCTTTTTCACTTGTGCAGCCATGGAAGACACCAGACCTGTGTCCACAGGAGTGTCCTCCAGGGACCATGATGCACTACGAGAGGCACCGGAGGGCAGCCTTTGCCCAGGGAGCACAGGTAAATCCTGGGCCCTGTAGACAGGTGCGCATGGAATGCGGTCATCTCCCTCACAGCCGTGTCCTCAGATGGCAAGGGCCGCCCTCAGGGCGAGGGAGAGGCGAGGAGTCCAGCACAGCCCGGCCGAGGGCCTGCTGTGTCGGGCGGGGACCTCTCTCCCTGCAGACCCACAGGACAGCAGCCCGTTGGCCTCCAGTTCTGCCTCTTCGGTCGCTGAGCCTGAGCAAGAATTCAGGGGGAAGAGGGACCGGAAGACGAGGAAATCGGCGGGTGCCCAGCCAGGTGCGTGTCCTCGGTCATACCTCGGCTTCCTTGTCCCCACACGAAGGGGTGGTTACGGCCCAGTGACCGCACTTCGCCCTCACAAAGCAAGGCCTGGTCTTCAGCATGAGTTGTCAGAGAAAGGCCCGGGACCTCCCAGCTGGGTCTCCTTCATACTCACGGGGGCCTTGTGTTCCCTCTGACTCAGCCGCCTTAGAAGCTGTCTCAGAGCTGAAGTCCTGGAGGAAGAGGGGGCAGAGGAAGAACATATGGACTGTCAATCATGTCGAGGGCACAAAACTCAGAATGAACAAGAGGAGAAGACCCAGTTACCGCCCGGAGGACCAAGAGGCCTTCTACCGGCTTCTAGGTGTGCCCTGTGAGCAGGCAGCGTGCCCGGGGGCCCTTCTGAACTGAGAACTGCGTGGATGGAGGGCAGTGGCTCAGCCCACTCTCCGACCACCAAGGAAGTCTCAGAGTGACCCCTGGTTCTGTTGTGGCATGGTGGCTGCTTCCCGGCTGAGCCACCAAGACCCACTCCTGGATTCCCACTGCTCAGCGTCCTAGAGAGCAGAGCCGTCCCAGTACATTTGCGGTTGCTGGAACTGCAAAGCACAGCCTGGGTCATTTATCAAGAACAGATGCTCGTTTAGTTCAAGGCTGGGAGGCTGGGAAACCCAAGGGCATGGTGATGGCACCTGGTGGGGCCTCCACAACCCCAGGGGGCAGCACACAGAGGAGCAGGCATGCTAGCTGGGGTCCTTCTTCCTATAAAGCCACGGGGAGGGCCTCACCCCATGACATCCCCTAATCCTAACGGCCTCCTAAGATGGCCACCTCCAAACAACATTGACAATGAATCTGGGGAGGAAGGTCCTCACACCTGAACTTGGTGGGGAGGGACAATCTCAAATCTCTGCAGTGCTGGAAGGACAAGTGAGATCAAAGTGGGAGGAGGCAAAAACCAAACAGTAGGTGCAGAAGTAGGCTGCCAGCCAGCGATGAGGGCCCCGAAGGAGCTTCTTTAAGAGGCCCTGACACCCAGAGGTAGCTGTGGGTGACAGCGGGAGACTTCATGAAGCAGGAGGTACAGCAGAGGTGACAGCAGGCCCAGAGGAGGCGGGACTGAGCGCGGCAGATTTGGGGACAGCACTGAGGTCATGCTTGTCCCACGTAGCATCCACTAGCCACACGTAGCTTTTTAAGTTAAACTGAGGGAAATAAATGTCTAAAACTCAGTGTCGCTGGCCACGCTGCAAGGGTTCAGGAGGCACATGTGGCTGGTGGCCGCCGTACTGGACAGTGCCAGGACTGAACATCTTTTTTTTTTTTTTTTTTTTTTTTTATTTTTGACAGGCAGAGTGGACAGTGAGAGAGAGAGACAGAGAGAAAGGTCTTCCTTTGCCGTTGGTTCACCCTCCAATGGCCGCCGCGGCCGGCGCGCTGCGGCCGGCGCACCGCGCTGATCCGATGGCAGGAGCCAGGAGCCAGGTGCTTTTCCTGGTCTCCCATGGGGTGCAGGGCCCAAGCACCTGGGCCATCCTCCACTGCACTCCCTGGCCACAGCAGAGGGCTGGCCTGGAAGAAGGGCAACCGGGACAGAATCCGGCGCCCCGACCGGGACTAGAACCCGGTGTGCCGGCGCCGCTAGGTGGAGGATTAGCCTAGTGAGCCGCGGCGCCGGCCGCAAGGACTGAACATCTTCATCGCCACGGACAGTTCTGCTTCTGAACTCTTCTGAGGCCAAGGCTGAGTGGAGACGAGTCAGGGAAAGGGGCCACGACCCTTCCGTCCTGCCTGCTGGACAAATGCCCTTGTCCCAGGTCAGAGGAGAGGGACCCCGGGAGCTGGCCCTCTCAGGGCATCACTGGAAAATGGCCCCTCTGGGGACAACTCTAACCACAGAGGCACCTGCTGGAGAGAGGAGACCCAGGAAAGGGAGCGGTGATGCCCTGGAGCCCTGCCCAGGCGCTCACTAACCACACACGCAGGGAAGCTTCCCACAGCTACAGCACGGTGGTGACTGTCACCACGAGGCCAGAGCCCCATTTAAGCTTCTGAGTGGAGGCAGACTGTGAACTCTGGAAAACGGGGTCGCGTTGTGCAGTGAACAAATGCATCACATCCCAAGGTGACTACATGAGAGAGTCAGGAACAGAATTCACGCCCCACCATGGAAACTCGAGGTGCACAAGGATGTGGCCCAGGAAGGAGCAGTGGCTGTGGGTGGGGTTCAGGCGCATCTCTGTCCTGGAGGGAAGGGAGCTGCTTCTCTCCCAGGGCACAGGGGAACATGAGGCGGTCCAGGTCATCCTCTGCCCCCAGTGCCAGGCTCAGCCCCCCTCCCCCACCCCCCAGGGCTGCTCCACGGCGTCCACGATCCCTCCTTCCCTTGCAGAGGACCCCGTCATCCAGAGCTTCCTGGAAGCTGACATTTTCCTCAAAGTGTCTGACAAGGTACCTGCTGCCCGGAAGTGAGGAGGCCCCGCCCCCGGCCTGGGCTGGGGGTGGTCAGGCCGTGCCTGCAGAGGCCCTGGAGGGAGCTGCGGCGGGTGCTCCCTGCCCCTCTGCCCAGCCCAGCCCCTCACCGTCCTGTCTCCGCAGTACCTGCTGGCCATGGTGGTGGAGTACTTTGGCCGCGTGGGGCTGCCCGGACACCTCTACAACAGGATCCACTTCTTCCTGGCTCTGTGAGCGCCCCCTGGGGGACCAGCTCTCAGATCTGTGCAAATCCCCACACCCCATGCTTCCAGCACCCCACCAGGGGGCCTCAGCAGAGGCCCATGTGCCCAAAGCCCCAGACCATCATCCCAGGCATCACGTGGCCGTTTGGGGGAGGAAACGGTCCTGAGATAATGAACGAGGTGGGAAACGCCCTTTCTGCCCAGGGCACTGAGCTCCCCGAGATGACAACCCTGGGGACCGATGGGTCCCACAGGCTCAGCGTCAAGGCCCCCTTCTAGGGGGTCCCCAGCAGAGAAGCCGTCCCCAGACTGTCCTCCTGGACACACTCCCCCTGGGCGCGGGGTCCCTCCGGCGGGGCCTCTTTCTCCTGCACCGCCCGAGGCTGCCTCTCCTCGTCTCCTGTGGCAGCTACATAGCCTCCGACATGGAGGAGGACAACCCCACGTCCAAGCGGAGCATCTTCCAGTTCCTGCTGGGTAAGGAGCACTGGCCAGACCTCTACAAGGAGTTCCTGAAGCTGAAGGTGGAGTTCTTCCACGCCATGGACCACCGCGCCTGGGTCACCGCAGAGCTGTGCGAGGAGGTCTGTGGGGGCGCCCAGGGAACATGACGGGGACTGGACGGGCCCCTCCCTCCAGGGCTCACCCACTCTGCGTTTTGTTTTCAGATCCAGGCCCAGAATCCACATCACTGGGTCTGGAGCCGGGAGCGCCAGTGCGCCCCCTAGGTTCCCAGGCCTGGGAACGCCGCCGCGGGTGGTGCCATGGGGGCTGCTGATGGCCAGGTGAGTATGGGTCCCTCAAGTGAGTGGGCATGAGGAGGTGGGTCTGCGGTGTCCCGGTCACAGCGTCTTCATGTCTGCCAGAGAGGGCGCTGAGCACTCCTGTGATAAAGTGTTTTATATCCAAGTTCTCCCAATGAACTTGATGACAGAATCACATACCCATACGTGGTCTCCACTTGCACATCCAACTTTCTGGGAAGCCCTCTTGGAAACGCTACTCTAGATAACAACTTCTGTAGAGTTCTGGTCTGAGTTGAAAATTGTAAACATAAATCCATGGAAAACACTGAGGTCTTCCCTTCCGGACTCGGGGCTGCTGCCACCGTTGGCTCTTGGGAGGAAAGAGGCAGATAAATTCCAACATGTCCTCCCACGTCTAGTGCTGTGCTCCCGTATGAAGCAAAGCTGTGCCGGCTGGGCCCTCGGGGGACGTGCTGAGGGTCTCATCTCATCAGGGGCAGAAGCCGCTCCCAGGGCCCTCTGGCCTCTGGAGAAGTAAGATGGCTGGAAACCAAAGGAAAGACATGGACAGAACTGTGCAGAAGGACATGATAGGCGACGCGGTCATAGAAAACGGTCACCTGTCTAGCATCACACTCTTTAGAGAGCACTTTCTCGGGTTCAGATTTCATTTTGTATTTGGATGTACCGAAGTGCGGGGAGACAGCTGCACGAGAATAATCCCGTGAGCACCCTGGCCACGCTGCAGGTGCGACCGAGCCTATTCTGATCCTAGCGAGGAAAGAAAACGGGAGAGAGCAAAGCAGCTCACGTGTGCCCTGGATCAACCTAGTTTGGTGTAAACTTTAATTCAGCTGCAGGCTTTGTATGTGAGAACCACCACGGATGTCAGGAATCTCAAAATTCCAAAGACAAAGAGCAGTCCGTGAGGTCCCTCTTGGGCCTTGTTATCACGAGCAGTGAGGGGGGACAGCTGCTCTTCTAGCTCCTTCGCGATACACGGGGCGATCTCATGCTCAGGGTGGTCTGCCTTCCACCTTGCCTGATCTCACTTCTCTTATTTTGTAGCTCCTGCCCACCCTGACACCCCCTCCCCCAACAAGGAAGTGACTGCCTTTTCCCCGGCTCCAGGCACTGGCAGAGGGGCAGCAGCTGGCCCCCAGCTTTCCTCTAGCCCTGCCAGAGTCCAGGGAGAGCCTGGGCCACAGCAGCCCGTCCCCGGGGTGTCAGACCAGCTGAACGTACGCTGCCCACCCCCAGGCTTCACATGGATGTCGGCCAGCAAAGACCCCTGACTCCTGGCTGTCCTGGGAGGGGTCCGGCAGTAACTTGGAGGGGCACGAGGGGAAACCAAGACTTTCAGAGCAGAAGCCACAAGTGACAGGAAGACGGAGAAGGGATGGGAAGTCCAGCAAGAAGCCCGGGCCCCGCAGCGGAAGAGGAACTTGGAGGAAGAAGCCAAAGCAACAACAGGAAGAGGCAAGGAGAGGAGAGGAGACAGGAAGGGGAGAGACACACGGCAAGCAGGGGGAAGGGCCCCTTCCAGACACACAGGGCCTCGGGGGAAGCTGTGCTCAGAGCTCGTCCTGAGCCAAGGGCTGGACTGTCCAGGGAGGCCTTGTCTGGTGGAGACGGCTGGGCAACTTCAGCCACAGCACTGATGGGGGCAGGGAGACTGTTGGCGCGCAGACCTGAGGCTGAAACGGAAGTGGGAGTGAGAGGGGCGAGACCGTATGCAATCATACGATCTGACAAAACGGACACAACCAGCTTCTGTAGTGAGAAGAGGAAAGGAGGAGAAGAGGCGAGAAGCGGTCAGGGCCCAGGGCGTGAGCAAAGCTGGGAACAAGCAGAAGCCGAGGTTGGAAAAGAGGGCTCAAGGTGTCCTGTGAAGATTGGCTCAAAGCAAACGGGAGCTGTCCTAAATGCTGAGAGCCATGAGCCGACGCAGTTCGCCAAGAGCAAAGAAAACAGACCAAGAGACACACACATATTTAATAAATATTAAAAATAGGACACGACTGGGATCTGCCATACGACTTGTATTAATAAATTTGAACTCTACTAAACAAAAAAGAGCTTCAGACTGACTCCCAAAGCGACACCTGGCTCTACACTGTAAGTGATGAGACTCAAATGACTATGAGGTGCCCAGAACAAGTCGGGGGGAGGGGGAGGGTGGGGAAGGCAGGTGTTCCAAGGAAACTTGGAAAAGGAGAGTGGGAATTGTGAGCCTGACACTAAGAAAAGGAAGGCACAAGCTCAAACCCCTCCTAAGAGCCCAGGAAACACATGTTGGAGGGGAGGTGCTGGGACGGTCTGTGCAGCCAAGCCCAGGGAAGGCTATTAACCGTGACCCAGGGGCCCGGGCAGGTTTCTGAAGCTTGATTTGCCCTGCTCAGGTTTTTCAGCTCTCTCTATGTACATCACTTTTAGGTAGGAAATTGTATTAACTGAGCTTCCTACAGGAAAAATAACTGCAGTGGTCAGACAGAAATTTTTTTCTTCCCATGGGAAGAATTGATTTTGTCACATCTCCTAATAGCTCCAACATTCCCAGGGACGTCACAGCCAGCAACACAGCTGCCATGCAACCCTCTGTATCCCACAAGCATCTGGCATTTGCTCTCCGAGTCATCTGGAACCTTCTAGCAGCAAACAATGACAGTTTCATGATCTGTGAGGTCCACGCGAGGCTGCCCTCGGAAGTTGGGGCTGGGAATAGTCTGGTCCGGGGTGGTTTGTCCTCAGGTGGTGAATCCAGAACCAATGAGACAGAGCACACAGGCTCTCATTCCCACACCAAGGACTCAGGCCCTGGGAGGTTGGACACCAGTCATGCCAGTCCTCAGCTAACAGAGCCCCCAGGTCTGAACAAGAGCACATGCATTCTGTAGTCAGTTCTCCCTTGGATCCAGGTGAGGGAGAAGCCCCAGGCAGCTCGGAGTTTACCCTCCCTCCCGGTCTGCCATGACCCAAAGCCAGGACTCCAGGAAGCCCCAGGTGGCTCCTTCTGAGCAGCCCTGCTCAGAGGTCAGCCCTGGTCGGGCTCCCCTTTCTTGGACTCCACAGTCAGCGGGATGGAAGAGCCACACACACATCCCTGCACTCACTTCCAGGGCTAGAATGCAGAAGAAGCCAAGAAAGCTAAGCCTCCAGTGTCATGGCAGTCAGCAGCAGCACTGGCCCATTGGCAGGGACACGGGTGTCAGGGTCAATGGGAGCATTGCTTACAAAGTGACGTTAGGGGTCTAAGTTTGTCCTCGTCTGGGACCTGGTCTCAGGACAGAACCTGCGCAGAGGTTGTTGGCTGCTGTGTCTCCCTCCCTGCCCATTCTCCCCGCTTCCTGCTCCCTAGTACCTCCTCCACCTGTGCCTCCCCCTTCAGTCACTTATAGACCACAGCCCTGCCCTGAGCAAGGTTTGACAGGCACTTTTCTGGTCTGTTCCCGCCGCATCTCAGCACCTCCTGTATTAGAAACGCAGCCTTGCTTTACGGAGAGTTTGGCTTTGCTTTCAAAGGCCCCTTGGCCCGAGTCCAAGCTAGGTGTGGTTCTCTGCCCTTGCACTTCCCCAAGTCTGACTCTGGTCTAGAGACAGGGTCTGTGGACTCCCTGCTTCCCAGGCTGGACTGGGGGAGCCTGGGATAAGGACAGCGCTGTCCCCAGGGGCTGCCTGCTCTGCATCCACTCTCCCTAGCCCCAGGACTGCCCTCAGGGGACCTCTCTTCCCCCACTGGTGGTCAACATGGTTCAGATGGGCTGATTCCATCCTGTTCAGGGGCAGGCATTTCATTTATTTACTCATTCACGTGAGCAGCTCATCAGACCTAGTTCCAGGCATGAAGGATAAAGCAGGGAACGACGCCAGTTGATTTCCGGTTCCTGCACAGCTGACATCGCAGTAGTGGAAGTAATGAGTACCAAACATCCTAAGTGCTGAGTGTTGCGGAAAAGAATAAAAGGAGCCCCTCTGGCTATTGCACTCCTTGAACTGACCCAGGGTGAACTTGGACATCACCTTGGCCTTGGGCTCCATTCTTAGACTTGGACCCTAATGCCAAGGGTTTGCCTGCACCTGAGCTACAAACAGCCATTCCCCAGGAAAACGTGCCTGAGAGTAAACCAGTCCACAGGAAAGCAGCACTGAACCGCTCAGTGGAGAGTGGCCCCGTCCAGCAACATCATTTAAACCCCTGGATCCAGCTGAGCCCAAGGCCCCAAGCGCTGGCCTTTTCCAGTTACCTGAGCTAATCTAAATGCCCTTCTTCTACTTGAGCTTTTAGAGCTGAGTTTCCGCCATTTGTAATCCAAGATCCCTGATGGAGACCAAAGCAGATGTCTACCAGCCCCCCTTAAATGTCAGGGTTTCATGAGGTTAAGACTCCACTGGTTTGGAAAGATCATCCCTCCTGGGTAAGGTTTGGTGTCCAAGTCTGGCACCTGTCTTCCTAACACACTGGGCTGGATCACTTTAAGAGAAACTTTGAACTACAGCTCTGCTCCTGCTGACCACCTTCCCATCCTCACTGCTGACCCCAGCTACCCACCCCCATTGCTGTTCCCTCATCCAATTGGGGCTCCTTTGGCCCAAGACCCCTTCCCCCATCTCTGCTGGCCAATCCTCTCTCTCTACCCTAGTTCAGCTCATGTCCATTCGTCCCCCCAGACAAAAGTCAGGGAAGGCTCCCGCCCACCACAGACAGGCAGCAGCTGCTTCCCTCAGACCCAGAGGCCCGGTGTGCCCTTCTCTCGGCTGCTGTTAGAGGCTCCAGGCGCCCAGGGGTCTTCCAGTATCTGCTGGGTCCTTTCTGCTGTGGGACAAGCAGGAAAGGAAGGGAACGGACACATGCGACCTCTCCGGGGGCCCCTTTCTTGGTCCTTGGAAACAGATGTAGAATGTCCTGCCCAGAACCCCTGACATGCTGCACCCTGGCTGGGAATGCAGGCGGAAGCTCTCTACGGCAGCGACCTGAACTGTCCAGGCAACCAGTTCTATGTGTACTGATAGGAATTCAAACAGCGAGGTTTCTGACAGTCCTTCATTTTAGAAAACAAGCTCTGTAAGAAAGCCACACGAGCTGGGCCCTTTATAGCCACACACGCGGTTTCCTGTCCACGTGGCATGTGGATTGATCGTATCTGTTGAAGGCAGCACTGACACCCAGGGAGACCAGCCCTGCGGCTGTGAGGCCATCCCAGCTGGAGGGCGCAGGGTGGTAGGACTGCGGAGAGGCTGGGGTTCCAGAGGAGCAGCTGAGGGTTGGGGGTAGAAAAGGAAAGGGAGCAGCATCCCAAGTGCGGGGAGGCCAGTGGCGCGGGCCAAAGTTCTACAAGCAAAGCCTGGGTCCTGAGAAGTGGGCAGTGGAGGGGTTCAGGGAGGGGGCAGAGTTTACATCTGGGTCACGGCATCCCACAAGGCATCCCAGGGCTGGCTCAGGAATCATGCAGAAAGCATGTTGATCCGGGAGGCAGGTGGAGCACGCAGAGGATGCAGAAGCCTCCGCAAACCCGCCAGCGGCTCAGGGGCGGGGACACGTGTTGCCACTGGTAGTACCTTCCTGCAGTCGGGAGTAGCATCTACCCTGTATCTGCTGTGGCCAGCACAGGAGAGTAGTAATGGCTCAGCCTCCTCCAGGTTCCAGACTCACTCAGCATCTCCCGCTAGCAGATGCTTACCTGGCTGGCACTGCAGGGGAATCGCAGTTCAAGGCCAAGGAGAAAGCTGAGGAGACGGCAAAGACGCCCATGCACAGCGAGTAGTGAGATGATCCACAAACCAACTAGTGCAGCAGACAGGGAAGTTGGGAATGAGGCGACACTGCAGAGGGCACCCTCGCCTTGCCTGGGGATTTGCTGCAGGGGCCACTCACACATGGACTGGAGTAAAAGCAGGGGAGACGCAGATCCGGCACCTCCTTGTAGACTTCACGAAATTTAGAATAAAGTTCTTATCTTAAAATTCTAATTTCATGTTATAATGTACCACGCAAGCCAAAAGGAAGTATTTTTCGTTGAGAAAAAGAAAATTTTAAGTTAAGAGGGTTATGTGACTAAGAAAGCATCACAGAGACTAGTTCAGTGATTCTAACGCCAAGAAATTATACGAAGGCCTTTGTTTTTCCAAAGATGCGCAGAGGAAGAAGAGTTCATTTGTCGGCTTTTCAAATGTGTTCATGAATCAGCCAAGCCCCTTTCACTTGCGCCCAGGCACTGCCTCCTTCTAAAAAGGCAGGCAGGAATGATGGGGCTCAGGGGTGGTGGAGGCAGTAGTTGGGAAGCCCAGCCTGGTGACGGTTTGATGGGGAGTGATGCAGCTTTGGGACAGCCACCTCCCCGAGCCGCAAGGGGTCTCCACTGTAGAATGAGGAGCAGCACCAGATGCCATCTAAGGGGTCTTCCAGGCTGACCGTTGTCGCAGGTGCCTGATCAACGGTTCCCCTTGTCTGGGAGTCCGGCCCCTCCTCAACAGCCTCTACTCCTCATCCCGGCCTCTTTCATCCATGCACTCAAGATAGAGCAAAGCAAGAGGACTATGCACAGGCCAGTCCATGCAAAACACAAGCAACAGGATCATTTCTGGGATTTTTCATTTAAAAGAATTTTTCTGTAGTTTGTGATCGTAACAGGGGGCTCCTGGGCAGCCGTCGTAGGCAGGAAGAGACTGAGCACGGTGCCTGTGTGTGGAGGCCTCTAGCCCAGTGTACTCATCAGGGCAGCCACTGCTCCAGCCTCCCCTCCACTGCCTTCCACTGTTGCTTGAAAACGACACGTACTAGACAGAGGTGATCAGATTCTGTCCCTTCCCCCAGAGTTTGGGGAGCTCTCCACACAGTAATACATTTCCCACAAATTTGGTCAGTATCAGAATGTGGGAACTCCGAGGGGCGGGACCGCCCTGGACTTCCCTCAGAATCAACACCCACCCATTCTTCTGCAGTTCCTGCCTCAGCTCCCACGTGCCCTGGCTTCTATCCAAATCCTGGCTCCACTCTCACCTGTGCACTTAGCCAAAATGCTGGCCTCCCACCGAGCGGTTTGCATTGTGATCTTCAGACTGAGATGAGAAACCTCCACTTCTTGCATCCTCAGGGATGTCAGGAGACCCTGTGAGCTGGGACAGGCCTCCCACTGTAAGCCGTGGAGTGCACTGGATTCCAGACCAAGGGCGGGACGGTGGCCTAGTTTACGATCAGGCACAAAGGGCCCGTTCTGCAGGGTTTAAGCCAACAGTCTCCTGCTAAGGCCTGGTGTGTTTGCCTCGGCGTAGCTACTAAGCTCCCATCTCCACCTCTGTGTCAGAGCTTCAAAGGGCAGGCACAGATGCCAGTGACCACCGGAGAAGAAAGGGTGATCTCTGAGGGTATGTGTGCTTGTATTGCGGAGTTTATTTCGTTCTGGCTAGGGAAGCAATGGCATGTATTTCTGCCTTTGCAACAGAAAAGACAAGACAGGGGACTGCTAGTGACATAACAGAGGTTGCTGACCTCTCCAGCAACAGCCTTTCCTCCCGCGGTGGACAGGAGGCGGAGCAGTGTGATGACTTCTGGCCTGCGGACTGTAACTGGAAGTGACCCGTGCCGCTTCTGGGCTAACACCTCACAGCCTGCCACGGTTCTCCAGCTCTTCGTGCCTGGGCTCTGAGGAGGCTGGCAAGAGCACACTCTCAGGATCTGAGGGCCTGTGACTGACTTGGTTTCTTCGATGATCCTAGCATGCCTGCCCCAGGGCAGACTGCCCAGAAAGTCCTCTTTGCAACCTGCCCGCTAATCCCGACACCAACAGATGCCATTTCCAGATGTCCGCAGTCTTTCTGTATGCCTCTTTCTAAAGCCTGGTTTGCTTTTGTTGACAATATTCTACTGACAATTCTCCCCAATATGTGAGTTAGTATATGTGTGAATATCTGTCTCTCAAGGTGTCGCTAATTCAGGGGACAGTGCACAACTGACCATAAACAACTGAGAGTGAGGACAGCAACAGCTGTCTGGACACTGAGTTCATTTTTTGACAGGCAGAGTGGACAGAGAGAGAAGGGTCTTCCTTTTCCGTTGGTTCACCTTCCAATGGCCGCTGCGGCCGACGCGCTGTGGCTGGTACACCGCGCTGATCCGATGGCAGGAGCCAGGTGCTTCTCCTGGTCTCCCATGGGGTGCAGGGCCCAAGCACTTGGGCCATCCTCCACTGCACTCCCAGGCCACAGCAGAGAGCTGGACTGGAAGAGGAGCAACCGGGACAGAATCCGGGGCCCCAACCAGGACTAGAACCCAGTGTGCCGGCGCTGCAGGGGGAGGATTAGCCTAGTGAGCCGCGGCGCCAGCTGGACACTGAGTTCTTTAACTCTTGATTCAAAGGCATTTTCAGAATATAGCAAGTTAATTTTTTCTTTAATTTTTGGTTAGAAGAAAACCTATTTAAGTGTGAAAGGAGGCACCTCTTTCGGCCTCTCAGTCAGCCACAGTGGGAGCAAGCCTGGGGGCAGCAGACACAACAGTGAAACACCGAGTGTCTAGAGGGAGTAACTCTGCCTCAAGGTGCATGCCTTCTGAACGAAAGCTCTCCTGCAGAGGCCGATCCGCATGGGCCACTGCCAAAGCTGCAATGGAAACATACTTTTTCGCTTCAACTTGTACTTAAAGGCCCAAACAGCACAATTCCAGATGTGGAGAAAATAGGAAGTCGATGGATGAAGCTCATGCAGCTTCTGGTCCGCTGGGATCAAGAAGCCCAGGGCGCAAGTCAGAATCTGGACAGCCGGGAGCCCTCTTCCTCCTGTACTAGGAACTTGGAGCTGGAGACGCCTTTCTGTGAATGTCTTTCATCAATACCTCATCTGGAAACTGATGGACGTTCTCTAAATCCTGGGTAGAAATGGGCTGTCTTTTGTTTTAAAACACAATTTCGGCCGGCACCACAGCTCACTTGGCTAATCCTCTGCCTGCAGCGCCGGCACACCGGGTTCTAGTCCCGGTCGGGGCGCCGGATTCTGTCCCGGTTGCCCCTCTTCCAGGCCAGCTCTCTGCTGTGGCCAGGGAGTGCAGTGTAGAATGGCCCAAGTGCTTGGGCCCTGCACCCCATGGGAGACCAGGAGAAGCACCTGGCTCCTGGCTTCGGATCAGCAAGGTGCACTGGCCTCAGCACGCCGACCGCAGCGGCCATTGGAGGGTGAACCAACGGCAAAGGAAGACCTTTCTCTCTGTGTCTCTCTCCCTCACTGTCCACTCTGCTTGTCAAAAAAAAAACACACACACACACACACAAAAACAAAAGAAAAAAGAAAAGAAAAAAAGAAACACCACAATCTCTGAAGAACCCTCCACAGTGAGAATTTCGTATTTTATCTATTCAGAACAGACTTCACGTATGAGTTTGCTTGGGCTACCATAACAAAATACTACCTGCTGAGGGGGGCTTAAAGAACAGAAATGTGCTTCTCACAGTGGGGGCTGCAGGTCCGGGCGGAGGAGGTGCCGGCTGACGGGGCTCCTGGAGAGGCACTGCTGGCTTCTCGTGGTGCCCTCCCACGGCACAGACCCAGAGAGACAAGAATCCGGCTCTCTCCTCCTCTTCTTATATAGCCACCAATTCTCCTGCATTAGGGCTCCATCCTTATGGCGTCGTTTATAACCTTAGTTACTCGTGCAAGCCTGTCTCCAAACAGTTGTGCTGGCGTTTGGGACTTCAACATACAATTCTGGTGGGACACAATTCAGTCCACAGAACTTCATGCTGGACAATTTTGCACTGGGGTGTAACTGGGGTGTAACTGGGGTGTAACTGTCCTTTCTCCTGCTTGAGGTTCTCACGTCTCAGAATGCTTGGCACTGTCACAGGAGAGACAAACGATTTCTGACAGGACAACTGGGACACGTTAGGAAACATGCAAGCTCCGCTGCTCCTGCTGCCACGAGCGAGACTTCATGGCGCAGCTTCTTTCAAAACTGCCCTGTGCGGCGGCCACCTCGCCGACACCACCGCCCGCCCGTCAGGCGCTCTACACACCCACACGCGCCCCAGCGCCCACCGTCTGTTCCCTCAAGTCCAAAACTGAAGCAACCATCCAGAGTTCTGAAAACAAACCCAAAAAATTTATTTACAAAAGTAATTTTAACTCAACTTTATATGCCATATAATGTTAAATGACAGCAACAGAGTCTCTGGAATATTTAAAACACAAAGATTTTAAAATACACTGAGGTTTGTGCAGCTCCTCTCCCTCTAGTCATATTATACAACTTGTAAATGTTCCATTAGCTTTCATGTTTGGTCATACTTCTGTGCTGAAGCCTCACTCAAAGGTGAGTGTCCCACCAGAAACGTCACATAACCATTGGCTGTGGGTTTCCAAGCAGCAAAGGAGCCAATCGCAGCAAAGCTCGCACCGGCATTTTCAGCTGTTTAAACTTGAAGAGCAGTTCGGCAAAGCTTGTGCTTCCTGAAGAAACAGAAATGAAGCAAAAGGTCGTATCACCGAATAAATTATACAACCCTTTCAAGGAAATGGCAGAAACACAGTTTTTTTTTTTTTTTTTTTTTTTTTTGACAGGCAGAGTGGACAGTGAGAGAGAGAGACAGAGAGAAAGGTCTTCCTTTGCCGTTGGTTCACCCTCCAATGGCCGCCGCTGCAGCCGGTGCACCGCGCTGATCCGATGGCAGGAGCCAGGAGCCAGGTGCTTTTCCTGGTCTCCCATGGGGTGCAGGGCCCAAGCACCTGGGCCATCCTCCACTGCACTCCCTGGCCATAGCAGAGAGCTGGCCTGGAAGAGGGGCAACCGGGACAGAATCCGGCGCCCCAACCGGGACTAGAACCCGGTGTGCCGGCGCCGCAAGGTGGAGGATTAGCCTATTGAGCCACGGCGCCGGCTCAAGAAACACAGTTTTAAAGCAGACATTCTTCCCTTTGAGAACAATCAGCCAAAGACAATATTTAAATGATGACATTTTCCTCACGCAATGATAAAAATCGAAACATATCGGGGCCGGTGCCATGGTTCACTAGGTTAATCCTCTGCCTGAGGCACCGGCATCCAATATGGGTGCCGGGTTTTTTTTTTTTTTTTTTTTTTTTTGATAGGTAGAGTGGACCGTGAGAGAGAGACAGAAAGAGAGAAAGGTCTTCCTTTTCCGTTGGTTCACCCCCTAATGGCTGCTGCGGCCAGCGCACCGTGCTGATCCGAAGCCAGGAGCCAGGTGCTTCTCCTGGTCTCCCATGGGGTGCAGGGCCCAAGCACTTGGGCCATCCTCCACTGCACTCCCAGGCCACAGCAGAGAGCTGGACCAGAAGAGGGGCAAGCGGGACAGAATCCAGTGTCCCGACCGGGACTAGAAACCGGTGTGCCGGCGCCGCAGGCGGAGGATTTGCCTAGTGAGCTGCAGCGCCGGCCTGGAGCCGGGTTCTAGTCCCAGTTGCTCCTCTTCCAGTCCAGCTCTCTGCTGTGGCCCGGGAGTGCAGTGGAGGATGGCCCAAGTGCTTGGGCCCTGCACCCACATGGGAGACCAGGAGGAAGCACCTGGCTCCTGGCTTCAGATCTGCGCAGTGCACCGGCTGTAGCGGCCATTTGGGGAGTGAACCAGCGGAAGGAAGACTTTTCTCTGTCTCTCTCACTGTCTATAACTCTACACTGTCAAATAAATAAAAAGTTTAAAAAAAAAATCCAAACATATCTATCCTGTACTTCAGAAAGTGAGCTAGTTATATGTGAAATCTGTATAATACTGTTTAATTATAGAAGGGAAAATCAGTACCTTCAATTACTACTTAAGTGACTTCTGAGTGGTTCTTATATTTTAATTCCTAATTCATGCACTCGATTTTTTTACCTAAAACAAAGAATATGGGCTGCAGATGAGCAACAGAGAAGTTGCTCCAGCTTCTCCCTCCAGGAAGCACTGATCCTCAGTCTCAGTACCCCAGAGATTATGTCTTAATTCATCCCGAGTGCAGCCTGGGCAACCTGAAGTTTGAAAGCTGCCCAAGGAGAGGGCACTATGTGAGTGCATCAGGCTGCCACTGGTGATGCCGGGATCCCACAGCCAGAGTGCTGGTTTGAGTCCCAGGTGCTCTACTTCCGATCCAGCTCCCTGCTGACAGGCCTGGGAAAGCAGCAGATGAAGGCCCAAGTTCTTGGGTCCCTGCCATCCATGCTGGAGACAGAAAGGGAGTTCCTGGCTTCTGGCTTCGGACTGGCCCAGCCCTGACCGTTGCAGCCATTTGGGGAGTAAACCAATGGATGTAAGATCTCTTACTCTCTCTCTCTGCCTTTCAAATAAATAAAATATTTAAAAGAGAGACAGTGAAAGTGATACAAATAAAGATGCTCACAACTCATCATTTTATTATTCAGTTTATTGGACAAACTGTTTCTGTATTCTAAAAAACAGCTAAATGCTAACATTATTATTATTTTTTTTTTTTGACAGGCAGTTAGACAGTGAGAGAGACAGAGAGAAAGGTCTTCCTTTTCCTTTGGTTTGCCCCCCAAGTGGCCGCTAAGGCCGGTGTGCTTCACTGATCCGAAGCCAGGAGCCAGGTGCTTCTCCTGGTCTCCCATGGGGTGCAGGGCCCAAGGACCTGGGCCATCCTCCACTGCACTCCCGGGCCACAGCAGGGAGCTGGCCTGGAAGAGGAGCAACCGGGACAGAATCCAGTGCCCCAACCGGGTCTAGAACCCAGGGTGCTGGCGCCACAGGCAGAGGATTAGCCAAGTGAGCCGCAGCACCGGCCAACATTATTAATTTTTAAATCCTCTTATGAAAAAAGTCAAACACATACAATATTAAGCACTTGTTCATTTAAAGCTTTATAATTTTAGGATTTAAGATTTCACACACACACACACACACACACACACAGATATATATGGTAAAGTCAGGATGGGCATTTGGCTAGCAGCTTAGATGCCACTTATGACATTCACATCCCACATCAGAGTGACTGGATTCAATTCCTGCTCTGATTCCTGACTTCCGCTTCCCACTAATGCAGACCTGCGATACAGCAGTAATGGCTCAAGTTGACTGGGTTCCTACCACCCACATGGGGGACCTGGATTGAGTTCCAGGCTCCTGGCTTTACTGAGGGCATTTGGGGAGTAAACCAGCACATAGGAGCTCTTTTTGTCTGTCTCTATCTTGCAAATAAAATAAATAAAGACAGGATCTTACAAAGAAAAAAAAATTGAAAATTGAAGTTTAGTTTAAAAAGGAATAAGTGCCAGCACTGTGGCACAGTGGGTTACACCTGCCTGTGATGCGATGCTGGGACCCCATATGAGCACGGGTTTGAGTCCTAGTTATTCTACTTCTGATCCAGCTCCATGCTAACGTGCCTAGGAGACACGGATGGAGTTCCAGGCTCCTGGATATTGCCGCTATCTGGGGAGTGAATCACCAGATGGAAGCTCTCTCTCTCTCTCCCCATCTCTCTGTAACTCTGCCTTTCAAATAAATCCATAAATCTTTTAAAAAATGGATTAACAGAGGATAATATGAACATCTAGTCTAATGGTGCAGACCAGTGTTTGGGGTTCCATGAAGAATCCATCCTTGGGTGACTATAAATGAAAGTTTACACATGTGTAAAGTTGACAGGTTCTTTTTTTCCAGAAAAAACTCTCATCGATGCCAATGAATCATTAATGACGAGCTAGAGAACATAACTCAATGGAAACTTTTCCTACCAAGAAAGTAAAAACCTAAGGCTGTTGGTAATGGAGGTCCTGAAAAGAAGCTTTAGTTATGCAAGTACCTTCTAGTGCCACAGACGGCAGGTGGCGCGGAGCAGGCACCGAGTGGTAGACGAGGAAGCAGGCCAGCATGCTCAGCTGAGATTCCTCGAAGGGCTGCCCACTGAGGTAGGCGTGCACACACATGTCACCCCCGGCTGTGGAAGAAACACAAATTCAATGGAAGCAACTGACAGCGGAACAAGAGGCCCAGGGATACCTGAATCTTATTACTCTTCCATCAAGAATTTCTGAGCACTTGTCATATATCAACCAGGTACTATGCTGTGTATTGAGGCTACTGCAGCAAACTAGACTAAGTACCTGTTACTGCAGAGTCTGGCCTGTTCTGGAGGAGAGAAAGATGACATAAATAAGGACACAAACAAATGTGTAACTACAAATGCTGAGTGTCATCAAGAGGTAGCAGTCACTGTGGTGATCTCCCAGACAACTTGTTACCACCCTTCCCTCCACTGTGTGACATTTGAGGGGCTGACCTCAGCTCCAAGACTAGATCTCAAACTTCACTGTCCACCAGAGCCACTGAGAGGACTTAGGAACACACAGGCAGGCCCCAACCCCACAATTTCTGACTCACTAGCTCTGGGGTGGGACTAGAAACACTGCATTTCTAAAGCAAGTCCCCCTGCGATGTTGCTGCCGAACCAGGAACCACTGAGAACCACTGCTGTAGGCAATCAAGGCAATCTCATTTCCCTGACACAGTGATCAGCTGAGGGAAACCTCAACATGGTAGATGGAGTGAGCTGTAAAGTCCACTGAACACAACTGTGAGGAAGTTAGTCTCCTGGGAGGTAGAAACACTTTGGGGGGGGGGGGGGGCACTGTGGGGTAGCAGGTAAAGCCACCGCCTGTAGTGCTGGCATCCCATATGGCCATGGTTTGAGCCCTGGCTGCTCCACTTCCAATCCAATTCTCTGCTATGGCCTGAGAAAGCAGCAGAGGATGGTTCAAGTCCATGGGCCCCTCCCTGCACTCATGAGGGAGACCTGGAAGAAGCTCCTGGCTTTGGATCAGCCCAGCCCTGGCTGTTACAGTTATTTGGGGAGTGAACTAGTGGATGAAAGATCTCTCTGTGTGTAGCCGATTTTCAAATAAATAAGTAAATCTTAAAAAAAAAAAAAAGAAAAGAAAAGAAAAAGAAGAAAGGAAAAAAAGAAAAAGAAACACTTGGGATTTGGGGGAGCAGTAGAAGAAGAGAAATTAAAGGAGACGAGAAGAGATCCTTTAACAGCCTATTAAGAAGGGCAAGCACAGTGGTTCCCATCTCCCCTCCAATGGCTTTCCCTCGCCTGCCAGGTTTTCGTTTCACTGACTTGGCCCTAGTGTTTTTCAGTTTCAAAAACTCTGCTCGTACTTGCTTACTTTGGGTTTACTTTCCTTTTCTTTTTCTAGCTTCTTGAGGTAAAAACTTAAGATTATTGATTTGAGACCTCTCTCTCTCTCTTTTTTTTTTTTTTTTTTTAATTTTTTGACAGACAGAGTGGACAGTGAGAGAGAGAGAGACAAAGGTCTTCCTTTGCCGTTGGGTCACCCTCCAATGGCCGCCGTGGCCGGCGCACTGCGGCCGGCACACCGTGCTGATCCAAAGCCAGGAGCCAGATGCTTTTCCTGGTCTCCCATGGGGTACAGGGCCCAAGCACTTGGGCCATCCTCCACTGCCTTCCCGGGCCACAGCAGAGAGCTGGCCTGGAAGAGGGGCAACTGGGACAGAATCTGGCGCCCCAACCGGGACTAGAACCCGGTGTGCTGGCACCGCAAGGCGGAGGATTAGTCTATTGAGCCACGGCGCCAGCCAAGACCTCTCTTCTTTTATATTTCAAACATTTAACACTATAAATTTGGCTTTAGCCAGGAAGACACTACACTGGTTTCAAAGCTGATCATAAACCTACAGCAATGGAGGCGGGCACCAGCACAGTGGCTGAGACACGACCTGGGAAGCATCCTGCATTAGAGGGCCTGGCTTCGCGTCCCGGCTCCACTGGTAATTGCAGCTCCCTGCTAACGTGCACCCTGGGAGGCACAGGTGATGACTCAGTACTTGGTCCCTGCCACACATGTGGAAGCCCCAGACAGCTCAGCTCCTAGCTTCAGCATGGCTGTTTCAGACATTTAGGGAGTGTACCAGTGGATGGAAGATCTCTCTCTGTCTTTCTCTCTCTTTCTCTTCCCTCACCTTCCCCCATTCCTGCCTTTAAAATAAAAAATAAAAATTAAATTACAAAAAAAACACAGGCCGGCGCCACAGCTCACTAGGCTAATCCACCACCTGCGGCACTGGCACCCCAGGTTCTAGTCCCGGTTGGGGCGCCGGATTCTGTCCCGGTTGCCCCTCTTCCAGTCCAGCTCTCTGCTGTGGCACGGGAAGGCAGTGGAGGATGGCCCAAGTGCTTGGGCCCTGCACCCGCATGGGAGACCAGGAGAGCACCTGGCTCCTGGCTTCGGATCAGCACGGTGCGCCAGCCACAGCGTGCCGGCCGCAGTGGCCATTGGGAGGTGAACCAACGGAAAAGGAAGACCTTTCTCTCTGTCTCTCTCTCTCATTGTCCACTCTGCCTGCCAAAAAAAAAAAAAAAAAAAAAAAACCCACAAACCTATGTAATGAAAACAATGTGCCACTGGCACACGGACAGACAGATCAACAGTACAGAACTGACTCCAGACACCTACTCACACTTTGTAGTCGACTAATTTTCAGCAAAGGCATTACAGCAATTCAATGAGAAAGAAATGCCTTTTCCACAAATGGTCCTAAAAATAACTATGTATCTATTTTTTAAAAAATCACCCTCAACTGCTACCTCACACCACATAAAAAGTTAATTTGAGATGAATCATATGCATGATTATAAAAGCTGAAATTGTAAAGCTTTTAATAGAAAATATAACAAAAAGTTGTCATGAGCTGGGGTAGGAAAGATTTCTTAGAACTTGGAAAGAATAACCATAAAACAAATTGAGAAACTAGGCTTCATCAACAGGAACTCCTGTTTATCAGAAAATGTTTTCAAGAAAATGTATAGACTACAAGAAAACGTTTACATTTAAGAAAAAACTTGCAGGGACCGGTGCTGTGGCATAGCAGGTAAAGCCATTGCCTGCAGTGCCATCATCCATATGGATGCCAGTTCAAGTCTTGGCTGCTCCACTTCCAATTCAGCTCTCTGCTATGGCCTGGGAAAGCAGTAGAAGATGGTCTAAGGCCTTGGACCCCTGCACCTGCAGGGGAAGGCCCAGAAGAAGCTCCTGGCTCCTGGCTTCAGATCAGCGCAGCTCCAGCCACTGCAGCCAATTGGGGAGTGAACCAGAGGATGGAAGACCTCTCTCTCTGTCTCTACCTCTCCTGTCTCTGTGTAACTCTGACTTTCAAATAAATAAATATATCTTTAAAGAAGAAAGAAAGAACTTGTAGCCAGAATATGTAAAAAGCCCTACAACTCAATAATCAAGACAACCAATTTTAAAAATGTGTAAAAATTTGAAAGATACTTTACAAAGGTATATTAATAGCCAGTAAGCACAGTAAAGGTGCATTGGTTGTTAAGGAAATATACATTAAAATGATGATGATATATGCATAATCATTAGAATTAAAAACAATGATAGTGTCAAAAAACTGCATGGCATTCCACTGCCGATGGGAAAGTAAAATGGCACAATTTGGGAAAAAAAACTTAGGGTCACAATTGGTGAAGGTACAGCTGATACAAGAATGGCAGAATGTTCAGAGGTTCTGAAACTCATGACAGGATTGATTATACCACTCTTTAATTTGCTTATACTTTACATTTTCTATAATAAAGTATTAGATAGTTAACAAAACTTTAAGTTATGAAACCCAAAACTCATTTTCCCCAAGATTACAATTTAAGGAGCAATACACGCAAAACAAAGAACATAATAAGTAAACTGAATTTTCAGATTCAGTGAATGTAGTTTGGGTTATGAATGACTGATCCTAGAAGTCCACAAATGCATCTGTTTTCTACTGAGACACAATTATGAACATTCCCCAATGCAGATACACGGGCTCTACAACTTCAATTAATTTGTTTTCCCCCAAAGCCACTGCCAGCACCTGTGAAATAGGACACCAACTATTTAACAGTCTTTACAAAGTCACGGTTCTTCACTAAAAAAAGTAAGTCAGAATGGAAGTAAAATCTGATGGAGGCCCAAGCACTGCTGAAAAGCACCCAGTGCACCACCGGGGAAAAGACGACTGGAACACTGAGAGAACGCCCAGGCACTACCAAAGTTTCATTTCACTGCATGAAACTTGCAGGTCAGAGAAGCTGCCAACATTTAAGGACAAATTTCTTATCTATAACAAAGATCTTATCGTAGAGGATCTATTTCTCATCTATAGCAAAGGGGGTCAAACACTAAACTGAATTAAAACAATAAAATCTACTAATAACATTTTTCCCAAAAAAATGAGAATAAATATGACTGTTTTTAAAAGTTCTGAAATTATATCATCTTTTGAATCCCAAGAAGAAAGGACAGCTAGGAAGCAGCTATTGAATACAGACAGTTCAAAACTGCTACTTTCTATGCGTATCCCTCACCATCTGGTTTGTAATTTTCTCCAGAAACTTATTTTCTAGAATCACAGGTGGATAGTTTTGATTTAACTGAACTACATTCTGTGGGGAGCAATCCGGACTGGACTGAGTTACTGGGATTAAGACTTATTCTATGCATCTGCTCTCCCACAATATGGCGCTGGGAGAGAAGTAAACAGCTTCCGCACAGCTGCCTCCAGTTCAACTAATAAACTGTAGGACTTGCTCCTGATTGGAGGAGAGCAGCGTACTCGGCGTGTGGGCAGCCGAGTTGGGATTGGCGGAGGAGGACTATAAAGGAGGAGAGAGACGGCATGCACCAGGAACATCTAAGGGGAACATCTAGCTGAAGGAACACCTGTGCAGCCCCCGAGAAAGCCGGCCGGCGGTGTGCCGCTCCCCTGCGGAAGTGGGGAATGTGGCCAGGGGGAACTGCCCTTCCACGGAGGTGGAAGGGATAGTAGCCAACCCGGGAAGAACCAGCAGCAAACCCGGGGAGGGCCGAGCAGACGAAAGAACAGCGCAGGGTCCTGTGTCGTTCCTCCACGAAGAGGGGGAGCGACATAATGGTGCCGTGACTCGGATATGAAGCCTAGGCAGGGCTTGGTGTCGTTCCTCCACGAAGACGGGGAGCGACACATTCAAACTCTGGTTCTTCTGCCTACTAATATCTTTAAAGAATCAAGCAAGAATTGCTGTTACTGATATTACTAGGCTAGCAGTTATCCAAACCAGGTTGACAAGAGGTATTTATTGGAAACATTTGAATGAACTGAAAAGACCCTGGAGTTGACTACTGAAAATCAATTTCAAGTATATACAACACTTATTTGCTTCCTATGAGTGAAAATCACTTTTACACTATTACAAATAACTTTGCCATTTCTCAAAATTGTAAACCAGTGCATCTGCTGGCAAAATATCACTGCTCCATGCCGCCCCAGGGGCTCTCTGAGCTGGGAGAACAATACACACACATCAAGTCCTACGTGTACAGAGGGTAGAGGGACAAAAAGGGGAAGAAAACGACTCAGGCCTCAGGTAGGTGACAGGCCACACCCCTAAGAAACAGACAACAGAGGTTCTAGAAAGAAAACCTGAACTGACACCAGGGAAAAAAAGCAAGGTCCCAAGAGTCAAGCGATATTTAAAACGCTATACACCTTCTCTGCACATGGTTTAAAAAGTGGAGTAAAATGTTACTTTTTAAAGAAGTAGAAGTAGATAATCAGAGTCCAATTCATCTAGCTAGAAACATTAAACCGTAGCCATTCTGGTTTATAATGGGATGTATCTTGCCAACCAATGAAACAATATGAGTCCAGCATATGTCAGAAGCACAAGGGCGCAATGCTCGCATTACCTTGGAGCCACTGGTCCAGGGTGTTATCAATGGTGCACTTCACAACAGGCAGGAATTCAGAGTTCATAAAGAGCCCGCGCTTAGGGTGGTTCTGCAGCCGCTCCTGATGGCTTCGTGAGCTGAAAAACTCCAACACTAACTTGATCTGCCAAAGTTCAGATGTCTCAGACATTTCTCTTCTTCCAAGTCGTCTTATAGCCTTGAGGAGGAAAGAACAGTAACCCATTTAATGAGCACAATGCTCGAATCTTCTCTTTCTCAGAGCTGGATTCTGTAAATGTAGCCCTAAGAGAAATAAATGGCAGTGGGAGGATGCATTCCATGTCTGGTGCAGTCTGTCCCCACAGGGCCCTTCCCTGGGAACAGGGACCAGGCTCCCTTTCTTCAACTGGAGCCCACCTAAGCAGCTCTCAGGTAGCAGTAGCAACAGCAAACAAGCTCGTTTTTGGCTCAAGCCTCTGAATAATTAAGACACCAAAGGCCTTCAGCCAGTCACCCCTGAATAAGTCCTGACCTGACCCCTGCCACACCACCGTACCCTCCTGAACTCCTCACAGGTGACTTATTCACCTGCTGTTCATTCAGTCCTTCAGGAAGTGGCTTCACCAACAGGGAGGCAAGAGACCACCTAAGGACACTAAAGAAAGGAGGCAGGAAATGTTCTCCTCCTCTCCTAGTGTGGGGGAAAGACAGAAGGGGAAAAGATGACTCCCTTCCCAACCAAGGGTACTTCTGTCTTATAAACTCTAAACTTCTGGAAGAGATATAGAGCTTTGACCTTTGGTAGGGCTTCATTTCTAAGATCTAAAAGCGAACAAGAACGTGGAAGGAAGACACGCCATGCTCTCTGGCAGGACACCCGGAACACGGGTTTCGAGCTCATACCTGGTCCATTGCTATGTAGGCAGGGAGCATCTCTGGAGTCTCCTGAGTCACACATTCATAGAGCACTGAAGAAAAGAGATCCAGAATTTCCTGTTTCTGTGGAAATGCAGAAGCTTTTTGTAGCACACGAAAGTACAGTCCAAAATCAATTCAACAAACAACTGTACCACAGCTACTATGGCCTATTCTTAAGATCTATACTCTATGATATAAAACAATCATCTCTTTAAAAATTCCTGGTACATGCAACATTAAAGAACAACAACAACAACAATTAAGTCCCAAGGGACAGCTGAGGACATAAGTGTTGTGGAAAACAACTGGACTAGGGTAAAATGAGCAGACAGGACAGAGATACGTCCTGGCTTGGGCTGGAGACAGGATCCAGACAGGGAGCACAGTGTCCACAAAGGTGCAGGTGACAACACTGAGCAGAACACATTTGGGGAGGGCAATAGATTCGATTCAAGTTCAGCTGGGGAAAAGGCAGATGCACTTCACTGGACTCCATCAGAGTCCAGTGGCCTTAAGTGTACACCCCAGCCTCATTAGCTATGAGATCTTGGGCATGGAACAGCCCTGAGTGGCAGTTTCATTTCTAAACCCAGAATGATCAAGTACCTATCCTCAGGGTAAGAATTAAATGAGAAAATTACACAGAGTATACAGCAGAGTGTCTAACATGTAGTAAAAATTTAACAAATAAGAAAGAGGAAGGTGACTTCACCGAACCATCAGAAAAGCACTGTAAGATACATTCTGGTGATTCCACTTTTAGAAATGAGGAAACCACATTCCCAAGGCCACACACACTCCTAGACAAAGGCTATAAATCCCAGATCATCTAACTCCCACACCCCATCCTTCCCTGTCTGCATGGTGGATCCAATCAATAAGCAGCAAGGAACAAATGGAATTCAACCAACAGAAAAAAGGGTTGTAAAACACGTAGGAAGAAAAACTAATGAAATCACACAAAGACAACAAAAAGAACATGAAAATGTAAAGCAGTACAAGAATGGATATAAGAAATTATAACCTTTCAAAACTAACCTGTGGGTCAGTGCTGTGGTGTAGTGGGCGGAGCTGCTGCCTATGTGCCGGCATCCCATATGGGTGCCGGTTCAAATCTTGGCTGCTCCACCTTCCTAGCCAGCTCTCTGCTATGGCCTGGGAAGGCAGTGGAAGACAGTCCAGGTCCTTGAGCCCCTGCACCCATGTGGGAGACCTGGAAGAAGCTCCTGGCTTTGGATCAGCCCAGGTCCAGCTGTTGCGGTCACTTGGGGAGTGAACCAGCGCATGAAAGACCTTTCTCTCTCTCTCTCTTTCTGCCTCTCTGTAACTCTGCCTTTCAAATAAATAAATAAATCCTTTTAAAAAATCTAACATGTAAGGAAAAATTTCTAAATATTTTTATTTATTTAAAAGTCAGAGTTACAGAGAGAAACGGAGAGTCAGAGAGAGGTCTTCCATCTAATGGTTCATTCCCCAGATGGTCTCAGTGGCCAGGGTGGGACCATGCCACAGGCAGAAGCCAAGAGCATCTTCTGGGTCTCCCACATGGGTGGCAGGTGCCCAAGTACTTAGGTCGTCTTCCACTGCTTTTCATAGGCCATTAGCCGAGAGTTGGATCAAATGTGGAGCAGCCAACATGAACTGGCACCAATATGAGATGCCAGCATCCCAGGTAGCAGTTTCACCAGCTAAGCTACTATGCCAGAAAAATGTGAGAAAATTTAAGTTATTTCTTCTATCAAGGTAGGAAGTTATTACAGAAAAATCTACATTCGTCAAGCAAAAAGTAACCAGTGTGCCTGAGCATGTCATCAACCTCAATATAAATACAGATAGTACAGAGGTTTTTAATGGTTAACAGGTAGAATAACAAATTGTAGTGCTAGAGCTCAGAAACCATATATAATGCATACCTGACCCATATTCACAGTTGGCTTGCAGAAGTATTCAGCAAATGACAGAAGAGCTGGATCAGAAGTGAATGCTGAAATTGTTTCTGGCTAAAAAAAAAAAAAAACAAAGAATAATACACGTGAGACAATAAAGGATTATTTTCCTCACTACCTAAACTGTAACGCACACACAGTTGTAAGCGGCTTCCTCCTCACACAATGCTCCCACCAAGTTAAGATGATGCAAACTCATTTGGGTTCCATCACTCTGCTAAGTTAGAATTCATCAAGTCCACTAATACATTCATTCTCACAAAACTCAACCCCAAAACACTTTCCCTCCTTCACTGACTAATTAAAAGCCTACTAGGAAGCGTAACTGCTACCAAGGAGGTAATGAAGAAGGAATATCACTCGAGTAAGTCAGTCACAGACAACAAATACTGTATCCCATACAGGTGAGGAACTTCGTGTAATCAGCCACAGAGACAGAAAGTAGAATGGGGGTTGCAGGGGCAGGAGGGCAAATGAGGAGTTTGTGTTTAATGGGTCCAGTTTCAGGTCCTCAAGAGTCCTAGAGCTGGACGGTGGTGATGACTGTACAACAATGTGAATGTGCTTTACATCACTGACCTTCTGTACTTGACAACTGTTATGAGAGGAAATTTTGTTACACATATTTTACCATCACAACAAAAACTGATAAAACAAAGAAACAGAATATCATACTAAGTTGAAGGCTGAAAATGGAATATGAAAATATTACTATTTCCACTGAGATCCATAATTTATTTCTGGACTAACAGGCAGGAAATTGAGATGTCCTGAATTGTATATACTTTCCCCATTCAAACTCAAGTCTGAACTTATCTGTTTTCTCTACAAATTGGATTTGGGTCTTTGACATAGGCTCTAGTTTTTAGAAGAAACAACTGTACTAATTTAATTTCGTCCAAAAATCCTCTACAGTAGCTGATAGACAACCTATTGAATACTGCTAAGCAAAATTCACTAACACCAGCCCTGGGAATTCTAACAAAGGCTCAGTCATAAGCAACTGCCCTAAAATGAAATCTAACAATAAGTAAATAAAATGCAAGTTGAATTAAGATAAGCTGTCTCCTTCCCTGGGAAATGCTAACTCAGTCATCTGGCTGTCCCCTGGCTACCTCAGCTGTCTGCCACAGGCTCCTGATGACTTCGGGGAATATATTTTCATATTCGCTCATGGAATTCCTAAAAATGGGTTAAATTCAAAAATTTTAATGCTAGATTATGGAATATATTTCTGGTGTTAAAAACCTATTTGAGTTCTAGAATGTAGAACAAAACAGGTACTGACTCCGCCCCAATAGGTATGAAATTCTTCACACCCTCTTAACTATTTCCTTATTTCAAACACCATCGCATTGGCAGTCAAGTACTGTGCAAATAATAAAGCAAATTGATAAAAGAAGACTAAATCTGTTATTTTATCCTCTCCAAGATTTAAAAAACAAATGGTAGTTCAGAAAATTGGAGTGCTAGCTTGCAAAAGTCTTCAATTTTTTTCTATTAAGTAAATTTTAATTATTGGAGTATTAATAATTAAATTTTTACAGTGTTAAGATATACTCAGATGCTCCTAGCCACTAAATGTAAATCTTACAGTATTTTAAACCTAGGACAGCACGCAGTCTGACCCAATCAACAGCAACAAGAGAGGAAGCCAGTGGGATGTGGAGGTATTTCCTCTCATCTTCCAGAGTTTACCAACGTATCCTACCTTGAAAGCCCGAGCTTCAGAGTTCCTATTGGCAACAGTCTGGGCCAACAAACTTTGCCACCCCATCGGATCTTCCTTGTAGGAGAGCTGACCCGCCCTGAGCTTAACATATAAAACCCCATCCTTGGAAAGGATGGACCTGAAATAAAAAAATGACTGAATTTAATATGAGGCATTATTGACGGTTCTTAACTGGAAAGGTGCTTCCAACACCAAGTTTACAAGATGCAAAGTCTTTATTACCATTTCCCACTAAAGAATATGACTATAGGTTGGCATCATGGCACAGCAGGCTAAGATGCCACCTGCGACATCAGCATCCCATATGGGTGCCGGTTCAAGTCCTGGCTGCTCTATTTCTCATCCAGCTCCCTGCTAATGCATGAAAAAGCAGAAAACGGCCCATGTATTTGGCTCCCTGCCATCCACGTAAGAAACCTGGAAGAAGCTCCTGGCTCCCAACTTAAGCTCTGGCCAGCCCTAGCCTTTTCAGCCATTTGGGGAGTGAACCAGCAGAAGGAAGATCTCTCTCTGTCTCTCCCTCTCTCTGTAAACCTACCTTGCAATTAAATAAATAAATCCTTAAAATATCTATTTATATACATGTGTGTATTTTGCCTAAATCAATCCACTACAAGAGAATCTAAATTAAAGTTTTGCCTGTCTGTGGCATCTAGAATCATGGCACTTATTAAAAGGGAAGGCATTCTGACTCTACTCAAAAATGAGCTTCTATGATAGTATTGTACCTTACACAACTTGGTATTCTTTACGCCCTCTTTGCACTATGCATGGGATACTAGAGTAACTAAGTATTCACTTACTGGTTTACAGCAGAAATAAAGTAATGCCTCAAATCTAAAGATAAGACAATATAAAAAACAGCTATTGTATAAACCATTTGGGAAAATATATTTTGAGAGCAAACCATAAAAACTTACATTCTTGTTAAACTTTCTAGAAACTTATAAAGACTTAATATTAACATCCAAAGTAATTACTTGAATACGGCTATTTCCACCCTAAGTAATCTATTACAATCTTAAATGTATGAGAACCTTCTAAGAAGGGCATGATAAAGAGATACAAAAGAAGATGTGTGTGACAAGTATCAGTTATTACAATAGAATCCTCTTTCCTTAAACCAAATCTTATATTATTTATCAAGAGATAATTCAATGACTGCTCCAAATTAAGTCAGTTCAAATTTCTTAATGAAGAAATAAAAATATTTAGGTTTGATTTCTAACTTCAAACTTTCATTTTCTAATGCAAACCCTTTTTCAAGGATACAGACCACTTTAACACAATATTTCTATATACCACCTTATATGAGATGAAAGAGTGCCAAGTTAACATTCTAGATAATAAGCTATACCCTCCCATATACTTCTATACACTTCCTATAATCTTCCTAAAAGGTTTAATATAAAGAAATCCAATATACTTACTTCAAGTGTTGTGTTCCCTTGCTCAAATCTATAAGCAGTTCCCAGTACCTTGGGCCTTTAACTTTAATCTGTGGAGATGAACGTGAACATAGTCAGCCCCAACCTGAAACGTGCTAGTTTGACAAACTGAAGCTCATGCTTCTCAGGGGAAATAGCAACTTAGCTGGAAAGACACATCTGGAGGTTAACAAGCTCCATTTCCAGACAAAAAGTATGCAAGCCTCAGCGCTTTGAGCCCATCTAATCTATCAGCAAAGCTCTCCAAGATAAGACCTCTTCTGTTCTCCAGGATTAGCCCTCCTACTGCTGTTTTCCTGTTTTCTACAAAACATGGTGAAAGCAGGATTTAATTTAGCTATCTTTAAGGCTATGCTGTTCAGTTTTAATTTATCCCTTGGACAAGCATCCTTAAGTCATGCCCAACTTACCTGTTTTAAAAGGTGGAGTTCTGGAAGAAGGGTAGGAGCCATCAATTCTTCTTTGGTTTGTTCATACCACTGAGTGCCCTTTACAAATGTAAAAGTATAGTCACAGTTCACAAGGTAGTCAGCGGAAACTACAAAAAAGAAACAAGCACTACTCTACACCTAACCCTTGCCCAGTTTGTCCAGAGACTAACGGGCATGAGATACTCTCCGATACTCATGTCTTCAGGGACTACAGCCTAAATTCCTTGAGGGCACTCGTCACCTCTCATCACTTCAAGCTTTGCCCATCACAGGCCATCAATACTGAAGGGTTGCACTTCAAGGCCTCTGGGTTTTTGCACATGTCTTCTCCACTAGAAACAAGCCCCTCTCAGCTGGTCAGCTGTAGCCCAAACACTGTCCACTTGATAGCCACCCTAACCCCCATAGCTGGCCAAGGGCACTTCTCTCCATTCCACCCATATCCTCAATTACCATTACATCCATGCTCAATGAAATGAAATATGACAATATCATCTCGTTTTTTCACTCCTGTACCTACCACAGTTTTGAAACATAAAATACAGTTAATAATTTGTGAAATGAAAGAAGGATACTGGACTTGTAATCTATGTCTGAATTTAAATGAAAGGTCTCTTTCCAAATATACAATTTTGGACCTTCTAGTATTTAGCTACAAATCTAAAAATAGCTAAACTCAATTAGTGCTTTTACAACACTACTATCAGCCATGTAAAATTAATGGGGATGTTTTCAAATTATAAGCTCTAAGGACAAAAGAGCAACTGATAACCCCTAAAAAAAAATCACAGCCATAGACACTAAATGAGCCTGACTTGATAAGATGTACAAGAACCTTGGAAGCTTCCATTTTAATGAGAAGCCAACTCATTACTGCCACCTTTTACTGAACAACACTTCTGAAAGATTTTGACCTGCCAAGACAGAAGACTGGTTATAGGATTACAAAAGATAACAGGGAAAAAGAGTTACCTTGTAGGTAACCTCCAAGAGGGCATAGCAGGGAGTGTTGGTGTCCACATCCACTGGCACCAGAAGCCTCGGTTCTGCAGCCAGCACATAGAGATGCCGGAGAGCCTGGAGATGATACCTGTCCAGACGATGCAGAGAGCAGGCAATAAACAAGTGATGACAGAATGAGCTAGCTCCACAGGCTGCTGTTGCCACACGATCAAAGACAGCCAAGTAAGAGAAACAGTTTCAAATCAGTTAACACTCTTAAAGGAAGATGACAAAATTCAAGGGCAATGCAATGCAGGGGTGGGCATAGGACTAGCAGTTAGTCTGCCAGCTGGGACACCTGCGACTCGCATCGTAGTACCTGGATTTCAGTCTTGACTCTGCTCCCAATTCCAGCTTCCTGCTCATGTACACCCTGGGAGGCAGCAGCTCATGGCTTAAGCGTGTGTTTTGTTTTTTTTTTTTTGTTTGTTTGTTTGTTTTTTTTTAAGATTTATTTATTTATTTGAAAGTCAGAGTTACACAGAGAGGGAGAGGCTGAGAGAGAGAGAGAGAGGTCTTCCATCCACTGGTTCACTCCCCAGTTGGCCCCAACAGCCAGAGCTGTGCCAATCCGAAGCCAGGAGCCAGGAGCTTCTTCCAGGTCTCCCATGTGGGTGCAGGGACCCAAGCACTTGGGCCATCTTCTACTGCTTTCCCAGGCCATAGCAGAGAGCTGGATTGGAAATGGAGCAGCTGAACTTGAACCAACGCCCATATGGGACGCCAGCATTGCAGGCAGCAGGCTTTACTTCTATGCCACAGGGCCGGCCGCTCAAGCTTGGTTCTTGCCAACCAGGTGGGACACCTGGATTGAGTTCCCAGCTCCCAGCTTTGGCCTGGCCAAGTCCCAGCTGCTGTGGGCATTTGAGGAGTGAACAGTGAATAGAGCTCCATCTCTCTGTTTCTCAAATAAATAAATTTTTTAATTAGGAAGAAAAGTAATGAAAAAATTCTCTTTTAAAAAAATATATAAATGATCCTTGATTCAAGAGTTCCTTACCTGAGTTTTCACAGTTAAGAGTTTTTATAGGGAAGTAAAAACTGTCTTAGTATGAAAACATGTACTAATGAAATGACCACTCAGCCCACAGCAAAGGGTCTCTTAGTACAGGCACCTCCACTACCTCAGGGACTCCCTCTAGTTCTCCCACTGCATCCTACCACGAAGGGCTGGTTGTGAAGCAGAAGAAAGGATGCCAGTTTTCTACTTACAAATAAACCACATCTCCTTGAAATATAGTACATCAAAAATGTATGGCTGAGATCATAATAATATTTTTCTTCGTGTGTATGTGCTTTTTATTTTCCAAAAAAATTTTTTTACCTTTGAAATTTGTATTTTAGACTGTAAACACTCAAAGTGTTTATCATTTAATATCCCATAAGGACAAAATTTCAATTTTCAAAAAAACTATGGATAAAAGCCTCCTTCAGCCGGCCCCGTGGCTCACTAGACTAATCCTCCGCCTGCGGCGTCGGCACCCCAGATTCTAGTCCCAGTCGGGGCGCCGGATTCTGTCCCAGTTGCTCCTCTTCCAGTCCAGCTCTCTGCTGTGGCCCAGGAAGACAGTGGAGGATGGCCCAAGGGCTTGGGCCCTGCACCCACATGGGAGACCAGGAGGAAGCACCTGGCTCCTGGCTTCAGATCGGCGCAGTGCCGGCGGTGGCGGCCATTTAGGGGGTGAACCAACAGAAGGAAGACCTTTCTCTCTGTCTCTCTCTCTAATTCTGCCTGTCAAAAAAAAAAAAAAGGCCGGCGCCGCGGCTCACTAGGCTAATCCTCCGCCTAGCGGCGCCGGCACACCGGGTTCTAGTCCCGGTCGGGGCGCCGGATTCTGTCCCGGTTGCCCCTCTTCCAGGCCAGCTCTCTGCTGTGGCCCGGGAGTGCAGTGGAGGATGGCCCAGGTGCTTGGGCCCTGCACCCCATGGGAGACCAGGAAAAGCACCTGGCTCCTGGCTCCTGCCATCGGATCAGCGCGGTGCGCCGGCCGCATCGCGCTGGCCGCGGCAGCCATTGGAGGGTGAACCAACGGCAAAGGAAGACCTTTCTCTCTGTCTCTCTCTCTCACTGTCCACTCTGCCTGTCAAAAAAAAAAAAAAAAAAAAAAAAAAAAAAAGCCTCCTTCTTCCCACTGAAATCTACCATTCCCACAAATCTATTAAAAATAAAATAAAGGTCAGAGAAAAGCTGATTATTTATCTTGTACATAAAGATTCTTGATGCTTATCACCAAATTGCTTTGTTTAAATAGCTAAGTCAACTAACACTACAATCAGAAATATATGAATGTGGCTCATTATTGTCCATTAACCAACAACTCAAACAACTCAAAAAGCTTTCCTAAGTGAGAAGTGTGAGACCACACGTCAGAGATGTACTAATTTAAAAAAGATTCTTAACCCCACCACCCCATCACCAGAGTTTGGATTCCAGATCAAGGTTACTTTTGTACAACAGCTTTCTTTCTTCTGCCACTGGTTATACATTATTACACTGTGCTTTAAAATGACGGCTGAAGTTACCAGAGAGAGTGCTGTGACCCTTCTCTGAACAGATAACAGGAGGTGCCATCAGTTGAGCAGAGTGGTCACCTCAGCTGTCACTGGGATACAGGAGCTATTTTCTTCTCTTTCCTCACAAGCAAGAGAGACCTGCTATATCAGAAACTTCTACAGAAATGAAGTGTGGTGGTTCTTTCGTGCTAAAAAACACACAGCTTTTGGCCTGATTACTTATACATGGCTTGGGGTTCTACTCCTATCACTTCTAAATTGTGATTTTATGTTGCATTTTGCTTTTTTTGTCCCTTCAGTGTCATTTGTACAAAACACTTCTGCATTTATGTAAAAGAGAGAAATAAGGAAGAACTCACAGACACTGGCACTAAATCAGAGGAATTTTTCTCTTGGAATTAAACAATTACAATACAAAAGGTATTATCTTGAACTTCCCTTGGCTACTATCCTTTGCTTGGTGAGTTTTCCCCTGACGATAACTTGGTTTGGGCCACTTCTGAGTTTAGAGCAGTTCTACAGATTTGAGAAGAGTAGAACACTAGTCAGTCTTCAGATGTCCAAAGTTCCCTTCTGCTCTACTACTTTGTAAAAGACACTTCTTACAAGATTGAGCCAGGAACACAACCACGTTCAAGAATATAACAATGTTAATTTGGAAATAAGTCCATGAGACCAAAACACAACCAAATTATACTCTTGGAGAACTTAAGAATAGCAGCACATTGAAGACAGAATCATTAGACTCACCGGTTGTCAGTGCTGTGGGCTGGGAAGTGCGGGTAAAGGGCACAGAGGAGAGCAGCAATGGAAGAGTTTGATGTGCTCAAGGAGTACCTGCAGGGCAAATTTGGCAGATGTTATTAATTACAATGCACACACTTCCAGGCATTCTTGAGAATAAGGAAATCAGGGTACTGACTCAAAGTGAAGAGATGCCTTCATTTAAACAAGTTTGTCAGTGGTGTGAATGTTTTACTTTTCAGTTAGTATTCAAACCATTTCAAGATTATCCACCATGTACTGAAAGAAGTAACACCCCACAATTGGTAAATTTCAGTCCTTGAATTAAATAAGCAAAGTTTTAACCTAAAATAGGATAGTAGTAAGGACCATGAATTCAATCCTAAATATTAAGAGAGTCATGCAGGGCCAGTGTTGTGATGCCAGCATCTCATACAGGTGCTGATTTGTGAACCAGCTGTTCCACTTCCAATCCAGCTCCCTTCCAATGGCCTGGGAAAAGCAACACAAGATGGCCCAAGTGCTTGGGCCGTGATAAACACATGGGAGACCCAGATGAAGCTCCTGGCTCCTAGCTGAAGCCTGGCCCAGTCCCTGCTGTTGTAGCCATTAAGGGAGTGAATCAATGCATGGAAGAACTTTCTGTCTCTCCTTCTCTCTAACTTTGACTTTCAAATAAATGAATAAATAATTTTTTTAAAAAGAGTCATGAATAAAGTTTATGATTTCCTTCTCCAGTTTTATACTGCCTATTTATAGAATTATGAACCTGACCTTTAAAATATGGGTTTATTAAACATTTTTCCTACTTCTGTAAAATATGAGTATTGTTTTGTAATGATGGACTAAATGAAAAGGGCAAAAGTTAACATTAAAAAGTACATGAATATAAAAGCAATTCACCTAAATTGCTTTTTCTTATTAATACAATAATTTTTTAAAAAAATAAGGGCACATTTTCTCAGCAAAGGACCTCATGAAGTTTTCCTTATTTTATCATTGCTCCAATTTAGTATAGCAGGCAGGCAAATCAGATTAAAATTCTCGAGTTTTCCTTACAAATATTTTGAAACATAGACAGTACAGGACATCACATAAAGTGACTTTTTAGAAGATTATTTATGTGAAAGGCAGAGCAACAGAGAGACACAGACTTCCATCTGCTGGTTCACTCCCCAGATGTTCACAAAAGCCACGGCTGGACCAGGAGCTCCATCCTGGTCTCCCATGTGGGCGGCAGGAACCCCAGTACTTGAGCATCATTTGCTGCCTCCCTGGGTACACATCAGCAAGAAGTTGGACCGGAAGCTGAGGTGGGACTTAATTCCAGGAACTCCAATATGATATGTGAGTGTTCAAGCAGCAACTTAATCCACTGTACCACAATGCTCATTTCTAAAACCACTTTTGTAGCTTTCCAATGTAAATACGTATCATAACTATACGCACAACACACACACAAAAACCAAATCTTCATGTATCTGTTTTCATAATTATAGTATCAAATAAGAACTTGGCATTCATCATATATACTCCCAAATTTAAGAAATTAGGAAGAAGAGATACCAAAATTTAAACAAAGGAAGACATCTCTTTTGGCATGTGCATAAAACAGGCCATTTTCTCCAAACCATTTTGGTAAAAGAAAATTCAAAAAGAAATATTAAGTGTTATAAATTTGGGAATTCAATGTGTTGATATAGCTATGCTATGTTTAAATGCTGATACAAAGGACACATAACCATTTACAAGACAAAAGTCCCTTGACAAGCAGAGAAAGAAAACATCTGTTCATCTTGAAAGAGTAAGTGGGGTCATACAATGTGGACTGATGAAAGATAGAAGAGCATACAATAAATGCAGGGCTTATTTTTGGAAAAAGTCTTTTCAAAAATCATAGAGAATTAAGAATATTCATATTGGGGCTGGCAGAGTGGCATAACATGTAAAGCCACTGCCTGCTGTGCCAGCATCCCACGTGGTGCCAGTCTGAATCCCAGTTGCTCCAACCCCACTACAGCTCTCTGCTAAGGTGCCTGGGAAAGCAGCAGAAGATGGCTCAAATAAATTTTTTTTTTTAAAGAATATTGATAGTGATACTTCTTCAACCATTCTTAATTCTAAATAATTGGCCGGCACCGCAGCTCACTTGGCTAATCCTCCGCCTGCGACGTCGGCACCCCAGATTCTAGTCCTGGTTGGGGCGCTGCATTCTGTCCCGGTTGCTCCTCTTCCAGTCCAGCTCTCTGCTGTGGCCTGGGAGTGCAGTGGAGGATGGCCCAAGTGCTTGGGCCCTGCACCCTCATGGGAGACCAAGAGAAGCACCTGGCTCCTGGCTTTGGATCGGCACAGCGCACCGGCCATAGAGGCCATTTTGGGGGGTGAACCACCAGAGGGAAGACCTTTCTCTCAGTCTCTCTCTCTCACTGTCTAACTCTGCCTGTCAAAAAAAAAAAAAAAAAATTCCAAATAATTAAAGAAAGACAATTCCATAAGGCACATTAACAAACTTCTCTTCTCTGATGATGTTTACTTTCCATATTTCTGGAGAGTTCCAATAATTAGCTCAATCTTAAAGATGGGGAGGAAGTATGCCCAGAAATTTTAGCAGTGGGCCAAGGTAAGATACACTAGAGCTAAATAAATGAAGAGATATACCATATTTACAGATTGGAAAACAACACTGCTAAGAGATTAAATTCCTCTATAACACATATATAGAATCTATGCAATTCTGACCAATATTTTATCAGTTTATTTAATGCAGAAAATGACAAATAGCAGCATTTATAGGAAAATATAAGGAAGCAAGAACAGAAAAACACATATTTGAAGGGAAAAAACCCAGGATGAAGAATTTACTTTTCTGGATATCAAGACTTTAAAAAACCACAATTAGGGGGCCAGTGTCATGATGCAGTGGGTCAAGCTGCCACCTGCGACGCCAACATCACATACTGAAGCACTGGTGTGAACCCCAGCAGCTCCAGTTCCAATCCAGCTCCCTGCGAATGTGACTGGGAAGGCAGCAAAAGATGGTCAAATGCTTGGCCCCTGCCACCCAGGTGGGAGACCTGGATGGAGTTCTGGAGTTCCCTGCTTCTGCCTGGCCCAGCCTCAGCCATTGCAGTCATTTGGGAAGTGAGCCAACGGATGGAAGATCTATTTCTCTCTCTCTCCCTCTTTCTCCATCACTCTGGCTTTCAATTAAATGAAATAAATTTTAAAAAAATAAACAAAAAAAACCCTACAACAATTACAGGGTGGTACTAGTTCAAGTACAGAAAAACATACCATGAAAGCATAATCACCCAAATAAACACATATGGACACTTCATATAACAAAGTTGGTACTGCAGAAAAGTGGAGAAAGTATACATTTTTCAATAGTTAGAAAAAACTATATAGAAAAGTAAAAAAGAAAACATAGAAAAACCAGTTCCAGGTACATTTTAGATCCAAATGTAAACACAGGAAGCTAAAAACTCCTAGAAGATAAAGTAAGGGTAAAGCAATATCCTTAGGGGGCCAGCGCTGTTGCATAGCAGGTAAAGCCAACGCCTGCAGTGCCAGCATCCCATATGGGTGCTGGTTCGAGTCCCGGCTGCTCCACATCCCATCCAGCTCTCTGCTATGCAGTAGAGGTTGGCCCAAGTCCTTGGGTCCCTGCACCGCGTAGTGGACCCAGAGGAAGATCCTGGCTCGTGGCTTCAGATCAGTGCAGATCTAGCCGTTGCAGCCAATTGGGGAGTGAACCAGGGGATGGAAGACCTTTCTCTCTCGGCCTCTCCTTCTCTCTCTGTATAACTGACTTTCAAATAAAAAAATCTTAAAAAAAAAATATCCTTAAAGGCAAACAAATTATCTCTTGGACAACTCATTAAGGAAAACTATCAATAATTCTGTCATCAGGGAGCTGTTGTGGTATAGCAGGGTAAGCTGCTGCTTGTGATGCTGGCATCTCCTATCAGAGCATCAGTTCGAGTCCTGGATGTTCTGTATCTGATCCAGCTCCCTGCTAATGTACATGGGAAGGCAGTGGGACATAGCCTAAGTACCTGGGCCCCTGCCACCCATAGGGTAGACCAAGATTGAGTTTTACGTTCCCAGCTTTAGCCTGGCCCAGCCCCAACTGCTGTGGTCATTTGGGGATGAACCAGGGAATAGAAGATCTTTTTCCCTCTGTCTCCCCCTCTCTCTGTCATTCTGTCTTTCAAATAAATAAAATAAATCTTAAAAAAGAAAATCAAAAGACTTTCTCAAGAGGGAAAAGGTAAACCAAAGAGAAGGAGATAGCTGCAATGTACAAATCTGACCACAGGCTAAGGATACAAATTTTTTTTTTTTTTTTTTTATGGACAGGCAGAGTTAGACAGTGAGAGAGAGACAGAGAGAAAGGTCTTCTTTCCATTGGTTCACCCCCCAAAGTGGCTGTTACGGCCGGCACGCTGCGCCAATCCGAAGCCAGGAGCCAGGCACTTCTCTTGGTCTCCCATGTGGGTGCAGGGCCCAAGGACTTGGGCCATCCTCCACTGCCTTCCCAGGCTACAGCAGAGAGTTGGACTGGAAGAGGAGCAACCGGGACAGAATCCAGTGCCCCAACCAGGACTAGAACCCAGGGTGTGGGCGCTGCAGGCAGAGGATTAGCCAAGTGAGCCACAGTGCCGGCCATCAGGATACAATTTAAAGAATTCCTACAAATCAGCTTAGGATTAAACCAATGTCAACCAGTGGGCCATTGTAGCACAGCAGGTCAAGCCATCACTTGGGATACCCACATCCCATAAAAGAGTGCTGATTCAAGTCCCAGCTGCTCTTCTTCCCATCCAGCTTCCTGCTCATGCATCTTAAGAAGCAGCAGACTATGGCCTACGTGCTTTGGTTCCTATCATCCACACGGGAATACCAGATGGAGTTCTGTGCTTCTGGCTTGGACCTGGCTGTTATGGGGCAGTTGAGGAGTGGCATAGAGGCTAAAGCTGCTGCCTACAATGGCAGCAACCCATATGGGTGCCAGTTCCTGTCCCAGCTGCTCCACTTCTGATCCAGCTCTCTGCTAATGGCCCACCCCAGGTATCTGAAACCCTGCCACCCACATGGAAGACCCAGAAGCTCCCAGCTCCTGGTTTTTGGCCTGCCTGGTGCTGGCCACTGAGGCCATCTAGGGAATGAACAAGCAGATGGAAAATCTTTCACTCTCTTGTTTCTCCCTCTCTCTGCAACTCTCTCAAAATAAATAAATAAATCTTAAAAAACAAAAACAAACACACATAAAAATGTGGGATAGCCAAATTCACAGAAACAAATTGTAAATAATGAATGCCCAGGGTGAAGGGACGGTGAAACAGGCAGTTGTTTAATTGGTACAGAATGTCAAGTTTCCAAAAGAAAAAATTCTGGAGACTGGTTATACAACACTCAAAAAACTGAACACTACTGAACTGTTCTCCTAGAGAAAGATGATAAATTTTATGCTTGTGTATTTGCCCACAAATTTTAAAAGTATGAAAAATGGACAGCAAAGGACCTGGACATCACAAAAGGAGATGTGCAGTTGGTTACTAAAAATATAAAATGGTGTCCAATATAATCTAGAGAAGTGGAAATTAAAACCACAATGAGACTCTGCCACATACTCACCAGATGGTTAAAATTAAAAAGACTATAAGAATTAACAAGAGGTAATGAGGAAATGGGACAACTGGAATATCACACATTGCTGATGGTTGTGTACAATGGTACAACTATTTTGGAGCAATGATGGTAGCTATTATCTGGTGATGTTGAGCACTATATCTATATATATCATAATAGCCCCAAACTAGAAGCCACAAATAGATCCATCAATAGCAGATAAATCAATATTCTGTAGTATAGCCATACAACAGAGTACAACACTGAGACTTAAATAAACTCTTGCTATATGCAACACACATGGATCTCACAAACACGATATCGAGCAAAAGAGTAGGTGTAAAAGAATATGACATATATGATTTCACTTCAAGACCAGGATGGGGCAGGCTTGTGGCAGAGCAGGACAGCCACATCCCATACAGGAGCACAGGTCTGCGTTCTGGCTGCTCTGTTTCCAATCCAGTTTCCTACCAATGCACTGGGGAAGGCAGCAGACGATGACCCCAGGACTTGGGTCCCTGCTATTTACATGGGAGATCTAGATAGACTTCCTGGCTCCTGGCTTTAGCCTGAGCTTTTGTGAGAATCTGAGAATGGAACCAGCAGACAGAAGAACTCCCTGTCTCTCCCTCTCTGTTACTCTTTCAAATGAACAAATGAACGACTCTTAAAAAAAAAAAAAAAAAAAAAAAAACAAAACAGGCAACTGTGGGGAGCAACCCGGACTGGACTGAGTTACTGGAATTAAGACTTATTCTATGCATCTGCTCTCCCACAATATGGCGCTGGGAGAGGAGGCAACAGCTTCTACCCAGCTGCCTCTCACCAACTTGACAAGCTGCAGGACCTGCTCCTGATTGGAGGAGAGCAGCGTACTCGGCGTGTGGGCAGCCGAGTTAGGATTGGCGGAGGAGGACTATAAAGGAGGAGAGAGACGGCATGCACCAGGAACATCTAAGGGGAACACCTGTGCAGCCCCCGAGAGAGCCGGCCGGCGGTGTGCCGCTCCCCTGCGGAAGTGGGGAATGTGGCAGGGGGAACCGCCCTTCCACGGAGGTGGAAGGGACGGTAGCCAACCCGGGAAGGACCAGCAGCCAACCCGGGAAGGACCAGCAGCCAACCCGGGAAGGGCCGAGCAGACGAAAGAACAACGCAGGGTCCTGTGTCGTTCCTCCACGAAGACGGGGAGCGACAGGCAACATCAATCTAAGGTGGATTCTCTCTGGGGAGAAGTAATGGAATGGTGATTGGCGTGAGCATAGCAGAAGTAGAGACAGGTGTTCTGAACTGCAAGTATTGTTCTGCATCTTGATCTACGTGGTAACAGATTTTTATACAGTAGATAGTTCACAGCCCTGTGCTCCTATGACTTGTGTATTTTTATTCAATATAGATAATTAAAAACGAGGGCAGTCTTACAAAGCGTAAGCATGTCAAGAACGAGAGATGCTGGAAAGAAAGCAAGAAGGTTGAAAACTGAGAACATTTCATGTTACTTTGGTGACCAATGCTGTTAATGATCTTTATGAGAAAGCAGTTTCATAGAAGGATGAAATCTTTAAATAGCTATGAACAACAGGTGATGCCTGGAAGTACAAATGTCACCTGCACAGCTCTCACTCATGAAATTTTTTCATTGAGGAAAAAAAAAATACATACTCATTTACCTTCCTCCTCCCAAAAACAGAAGCCCCAGGGCCATGTGGTGGGCTAGGTGAAAGCCATAGTTCATTTCACCACCTGTTTTCATGTGCAAGTAGCGGCAAAGCTGCAACACCTTCAGGTTCCCCGAGCCAGCCATTACCATGGCAAGAGACAGCAATACCACACTCAGGCAAGTCTCCAAGTTGTACGGGCCTGTCTGAAACGTGAAAAGGTGATATCACTGTAATTGTTGTGTTATATGTCTTTACTACCAGACCTGAATTAGCCACCACCGGAAGGTTACAAATGATTGTAACTTAAAGAAAAAAAAATCTGTAAATATCTTCTCTGATTATGAAATATAAGTACAATGCAGAATATTCAAAAAAAAGTATCAAGAAGGAAATAACAACCACTTGGAATCCTCCCTCCAAGTAAGAAACAGTGTTCATATCTTGGCTTTCTTTTTCTTTGAAACTTTTCCTGTCACTGTATATTTTTTTTTCAAGTGAAATTGAGACATCACTATATCCATATTTGTAACCTTTCTAATAACCATTATAAGCAATGTTTGCTCAAAAATAATTCTTGTAAAACATGATTTTTGATAGCTCCACTGTATACTATTGGATATGCAATAAGCAAAGTACTAATTGTTTTTAAAAGGAAATTTCCAATATTTGGTGCTGAGACAGAACTACTGATATGTAAGACAATGTACAGATATATAGCCTTTCTTATTTATTCTGTTGTCACAAGAACTAAACATCTGAGCATACTGTTTTACCTAACCTAGAACAAGAAGACAAACAAGGACTAATGTTTCAAATCCTCCATTACTAAAAATAAACAGTAAGATATTTGACAATACATAAGGAACTGGATTATAGTGATTTTTCTTCTGATTTAAATTTATCCCCAATGAGAACTGTGAAAAGACTTACTACAGAAGCATTAGGTGCAGACAGATAGGTCATGAAATCTTTTGCAAATTTATGCTGAAAAAAGAAAACAGAAATTAAAAGTTAAAAGAAGCATCGCAAGGCTTTGTTAAAAAAGAAAACAGAATGGAATAAACTGTTCTTACCAGGCAGTTAAATGCTGATAAATTTTCTGAGCCGGCAAACCGAAAACCCAGAGACAAGCAGGCTCCTGCAATTATGTAGACATGTGCTTGCCTGGAGACAGACACAAGAAATTTCACACCTGCATTATTTTCCTTTGAAATTCCTTGTTATCTATTACCATGGGATAAAAATAATACATGTCCCTGTTCTCTACACTAGTTCATATCCTCCTGGGAATGCTCAAGTTTGCCTGTCCCCCCCCCAGCTCATCTCGGGTGTCTGCTTTCAGCAGAAGCACCGCATGATTCTTCCTGATGAAGTCTGCCTCTCCCGCACACGGCTCCCAGCACTGCTGCAAGAGTCACTGAAATGTTGCCCGTATTTCCCACGGAACAGACAGAAAGGCACGTGTGTACAAGCTACATCTACTGCTTCCCGAGGGAAACAGCTACACTTCAAAAAGCTTGAGGGGGGGAGGGGCGGGGTGGGGAATTATGGGAAGAATCACTATAATCCTAAAACTGTACTTATGAAATTTGTACTCACTAAATAAACAGTTTCTTTGGGGGAAAAAAAAGCTTTAAAAAAGGTAACCTTGTGAAGAACTGGCAATGGTGAGAAACACAGAGGATTCAGAATTATTCAAATAAATGACAGTGTGAGTCACACATTGTATGTATCAATTTACTTATCTGATAAATGCTAATACAGCTAATTTGTATTAAATGTTACATTACTTACGATAAAGTTTCTAAATTCAAGTCCTCTGAGCAAGGCAATTCAATTTCACTGAGAGAGATACTATTTTCTCTTATAATCTGTCAAGACAGAAAGCAAGAATACCTGGACATCAACGTTTGCTACAAATGTTTAGTAACTTAAAGAGTAAGTTATTGCTTATAAGGGGCACATTTATATAAAATGAGCTTTACCAAATCATTTCTTTTAAAGGCCTATCCACATTTTACTCACACTGAATGCAATTTCTTCTTTTTAAGATTTATTTGTTTGAAAGGCAGGGTTAGAGACAGACAGACAGCGACAGGGACAAAGGGAGGGCGAGAGAGGGCTTCCATCCACTGGTTCACGCCCCATATGACTGAATTGGTTGAGGTGGGGCCAGGCTGAAGCCAGGAGCTAGGAGCCTCATCCAGGTCTCCCACAAGAGTGCAGGGGCCCAAGGACTTGGGCCATCTTCTACTGATGGCCCAGGTGCATTAGCAGGGAGCTTGTTGGAAGTAGAACAGCCGGGACTCAAATCGGCACCCATATGGGATGCCAGCACTGCAGGCAGTGGTTTAACCTGCTGTACAGTAGCGCTGGCACCCTTGAAATTACATTTTTTTTAAAGATTTTATTTATTTTATTTGAGAGGTAGAGTAACAGACAGTGACTGGGAGAGACAGAGAGAAAGGTCTCCTTCCATTGGTTCACTCTCCAAATGGCTGCAACGGCCAGAACCGCACCGATCTGAAGCCAGGAGCCAGGTACTTCTTCCCAGTCTCCCACGCGGGTGCAGGGGTCCAAGGACTTGGGCCATCTTCTACTACTCTCCCAGGCAATAGCAGAGAGCTGGATTGGAAGTGAAGCAGCCAGGACTAGAACCGGCGCCCATATGGGATGCCGGTGCCACAGGCGGAGGATTAACCTACTGCACCACAGCACCAGCCCCACAATCACATTTTAAATCTAAGAACTGAACTGGACTGAGTGAATATAAAATAGAAGACTTAAGTATATTCCTTTTTTTAAAGATTTATTTATTTCAAAGGCAGAGTTATACAGAGGGAGACACAGAAATCTTCCATCTACTGGTTCACTCCTTAGAAGGCTGCAATGGCCAGGACTGGCAGCAGCTGGGACTCAAACCAGTGCTCATATGGGATGCTAATTTCAGAGGATGTGACTCAACTCGCTATGCCACAACACCAGCTTTTTTAAGTGACCCTGAATCAGTAACATATTAATATTGCACACCAAACAAAATGCAAAGCTGATGAACTGGACAAGGGGCAGGGGGAAAAGGAAAAAAGAACTAGAGAAAACTAATCAGAGTCATCGGCTTCTTCAAAGATGTTTGTGCCTTAAGCCTGCCTACCTACCTACCAGAGGTGAAGTTACTCACTGGGCTAATAACCTAACAAAACTGCTAAGCTAATAATATGCTCATCTATAACTACTATTTAGAAAGATATATATCCCTTTCATTTTAAAATAGGTAGTGAACAACAATTTATCAAAAACAAAACTAAAACCAGATTTGATACTTTTATTATAAAAAACACAAATAAAAATAAACTATTTTCTAAACATGTGAATGCAAATATACAGAGCAGAAGTGAAACATTAAAGATTCATTTTTAAAATCCTTTCTGGAAGACTCGAAGAACATTTCAGGATGTTTTAAAAAGGCTCACTTACAGGCCAGCGCCGCAGCTCAACAGGCTAATCCTCCGCCTAGCGGCACCGGCACACCAGGTTCTAGTCCTGGTCGGGGCGCCGGATTCTGTCCCGGTTGCCCCTCTTCCAGGCCAGCTCTCTGCTGTGGCCTGGGAGTGCAGTGGAGGATGGCCCAAGTGCTTGGGCCCTGCATCCCATGGGAGACCAGGAGAAGCACCTGGCTCCTGCCTTCGGATCAGCATGGTGCGCCAGCCTCAGCACACCAGCCGCGGCAGCCATTGGAGGGTGAACCAACGGCAAAGGAGACCTTTCTCTCTGTCTCTGTCTCTCTCTCTCTCACTGTCCACTTTGTCAAAAAAAAAAAAAAAAATTTTTAAAAAGGCTCACTTACAATAGTCTTATGCACTAAACATAATAAATTCAAAAACTTGAAATACCTTTTTTCTTTAACAATCTCAATGAAGCAAGCTGTTATTCTGGCTGATTAACTTAGGGAGATAACAACTCCCATCTTTCTTCCTTCTTTTCCAGAATACTCTTATTTTAAAATAAACTTTTAAAAAAAGATTTATTTATTTCTTTGAAAGGCAGAGTTACAGAGAGGCAGAGGCAGAGGCAGAGAGAATTCTTCCATTTGCTAGTTCACTCCCCAAATGGTCGCAATGGCCAGAGCTACACCAATCTGAAGCCAGGAGCCACGAGCTTCTTCTGAGTCTCCCATGTGGGTGCAGGGGCCCAAGCACTTGGGCCATCTTCTACTGCTTTGCCAGGCCACAGCAGAGAGCTGGATGGGAAGTGGAGCAGCTGAATCTCGAACTGGCACCCCTATGGGATGCCAGCACTGCAGGTGGCAGCTTTACCCACTCTGCCACAGCGCCCCCCAGAATACTCTTAATATTGAATGTGACCACAGCCAGATTTCTTGACTGCTCTGTGCCTTACCTGAAATTGAGCAGTTCTCACCTTCTAGGTTTCTATGAGAATAAGATGACGATCTACTGCAAGCTCTTATTAATGCCTGGCACACAGTAATTCCTCTGTGTCTAAGTGGGAGTTATTGTTACCAATCTGTACCACCCTTACTCACAATTATCACTCATGATCATAACCTTAAAAGCTCATCAAGAACTTGGGTTAACTGTGGCAGGGAAATAAATCCTCTTGCACCTGATCTTTGCTATCTTTCTAAGGTCTCCTAAACTTAAAAAAAAAAAAAAATCCAAATATAAGGAGTAATCAAAGAGAGAAATGTAATCACTTAAGAGCAGGCTGAGGCACACAGGAAACAAACAAGAAAAGACCACCAATCTGCTCTGTCTTGTCCAACATATAAATCTCAAGAGCTGATGGTCCCAAGGGCTGGGCTTGTTATTAGCTGGGTGACTATGGACAAGTCCGTTCTCCTTCCATGCAACAGTGATGTACCGGGCTCCAGCTATTGTGTACTAAGTGTTGAAAGTTTTCAGTTTGATTCATAATTACCAAAACCTGGAAGCTTCCCAGGTGTCCAACAAAAGAAAATAGAAAAACTGTGGTACATTCATACAATGAAATATTACCTGAAAATAACAAGGATGAACTATTAATATACACAATACTATCACAAAATCACGCCGAAAGAAGTCCTACACAAAAGGGTACACATACTGTACATGATGCCATTAATATAAATACAAAATAAATATATTTGGGGGAAAAAACAATATTGGCTGTAGTAAGGGTGGGGGGGCACAGAATGTGAGAAGGGTCATGGAAGATAGAGGACTATTTCCACAGGGGCATGCATTAGTTAAGTCTCAAATAGAATACTTAAGATTTGTGCATTTCATGAGATACAAATTTTATCTTAAAAGGAAAAAATGTAAATAAATAATAAATTCTAATTAATGATACACATGCTTAAGTATTAAGGAGTATATAACTATTAGCAACTTTGAAACTCACCAAAAATGATTAGCTATAAGAATAGCTTAAGTAGATATGTAATTAAGCAAGTTCATACAACATAATATTAATTGTATAATCTGTTGGCCATACGGGTGTTCATATAAAGTTTCTGAACCTCTCTTTGAGACTTTTCCTATGAAAATATTGCAAGAAACAAACTATCCAACATTCTCAAGAGTAAATACATTTTCCTAATAAAAAGGAACCAAGAGCACTAGACAAACAGGTGAATAAGGGGCTAATGCTGTGGCACAGCGGGTTAAAGCCCCAGCCTGCAGTGCCAGCATCCCATATGGTCACCAGTTCAAGTCCTGGCTGCTCCAGCTCTCTGCTAATCTGATCTAGGTCCTTGCTAATGCACCTCAGAAAGCAGCAAAGAATGGCCGAAGTGCCTGGGCCCCGGTACCCATGTGGGAGATCCAGAAGAAGCTCTCAGATCCTGGCTTTGGCCTGGCCTAGCCCCGGTCACTCTGGCCATTTGGGAAGTGAATCAGCAGATGAAGACCTCTCTCTGTGTGTCTCTATCTCTAACTCTGCCTTTCAAATAAATTAAAATAAATCTTTAAAAAAAAAAAGGTGAATAAAGGCAAGGGTTACTTACATGCCTGATTTTGATTTTTTACAAAACTGCCAACTTAGTTTTAACTATTTCGTTTACTGAATGAATATATTATACAATAATTAAAATATATTAATATTATATATGGGATGCCAGTGCTTCAACCTGCTGTGCCACAGTGCCAGCCCCAAAAATATAATCTTTCAGGGACTGGTGTTGGGACACAGTGGGTTACACTGCTGCCTGAGATGCCAGCATCTGATGAGTGCCAGTTCCCGTCCCAGCTGCTCCACTTGTGATCCAGTTTCCTGCTAATGAGCCTGGGGAAGCAGCAGCTAATGGCTCAAATGCTTGGGCCCTTGCCACCCACATGGGAAACCTGGATGGAGTTCCAAGCTCCTGCCTTAGGCTCCCTGGCCAGCCCCAGCCAATGCAGCCATTTGGGGGTGGAGGGTGGGGCTGAACCAGTCAATGGAAGATCTCTCTATTTATCTTTCCTTCTCTCCCTCCGTAATTTTGCCTTTCAAATAAATAAATCTTAAAACAAACAAAAAAGTAGGATTTCGAGAGATGAAAGAATAGGCTGTGCTTAAGTATACAATCTTCAAATAAAAGTTTCTTTATCTTCAAGAGATACTTTAATAAAAAAATCACCTTCTGAGAAAAAATACTTTATAGGACTTTGTGAAATCCTACTAGAAATCTGAATTGTATCCTATGAAAGATACGTAACTTTTATTCTGTGTATTTACCTGAGGAACATTGCTGTCAACCCACTTGGAATTTGGTAAAATATCATCCCACAAAATCAGGCATCGAGCAAGTGTCTGAAAAAAAAACAAAACAAACAGAAATTAATTTGAGCACAATTCACAGATTCTGTAATACTGCTAATATTAACAAATCAATTTACTAATCAGTTCCTAAGGAATGACAATTTTAAAAACTAAGTAAATAGCATTAACCTAAACTACTCACTAAAACTGAGTTGATCATCATTAAGAGGGGTTGGGGAGACGTCTGAAAACTTGCTCTATAAAAGAAAAATCAAAAAGGAGAGAACCACAGGACTGTCTACATCATAATTTAAAGGCTCTATATGCTAAGTTTAGACATTACAAAAAGGATGGAAAATTTTAGGCAATTAGTTCAAACTGTTATTGTCATTAAACACAATCCTACTAGTTTTATTATATTCTTTGTAGTAATAAAAAAGGTAAAATAAAGCAGTTAATACAGTTCTAGTCATTTGTTGCTTTTTAGCAAGTTTTAAATAACGTAAGCACGGGCCAGCGCTGTGGCGTAGCAGGTTAAGCCACCACCTACAGTGCCAGCATCCCATATGCGTGCTGGTTCAAGACCCAGCTGATTCAATTCCATTCCAGCTCTCTGCTATGGCCTGGGAAAGCAGTGGAAGATGGCCCAAGTGCTGGGGCCCCTGCACCTGCATGGGCGATCTGGAGGAATCTCCTGGCTCTTGGCTTTGGATTGGCAAAGCTCCAGCAGTTGGGACCATTTGGGGGAGTGATGGAAGACCCCTCTCTCTCTCTCTCTCTGCCTCTCTCTCTGTGTAACTCTCTCAAATAAATAAATCTTAAAAAAAAAAAAAAAAGCATCAAGTATAAGTGATTTAACTGTAAGAACATAGTTAAAAAAATAATGTAAGCAGTGGAAATGTCATCCCAAGTATTATATATCAATGAAGTTACCTTTCCTGAGATTCCTAAAGTTATTTTCAGAAAATTTGAAAAGAACACTGTCAATCAGACATACATGAAGGATGAAAAATAAAGGATTCTGCTACAAAGATATGTATATTTGCAAGGTAACTGTCAGAAACACAGGCAAACTCCTCATGTTAACAGAAATGAAAATGTCAAAACACCATACCCTAAGCAACAGAAACTCTGGTTTCACAAAGTCCAGCAAATACATGGTATCAGGAGCCCGAAGCCAATCTGCAATGGATCTGTGGGTGGAAGACGTCACTGAGGGTCAGTGCCACACAGGGGCAAGACAAATCAAGAATCTCAAGACACATTTCAAAAAAATTTTCCCCACCCCAATCCACATTTCCAAGCCAATCCACTGATCCACATTTTTAGGAGGATATTTCACATCCTCTAACATGATAATTATTATGAATGTATTATGTTTACAGAAATATCACCAGGCCAAGAAAGCACTGACACACACATTCATTTAAATAACAGTTGAAAAAACATCTATTTTAACTAAGGGAAGAATTTAGAACACAGAAGTTTCTTGAATCTTAAAATATTTCTTAAATTAAAAGACTCAAAATATGGTATAATCTCTCCAACCCAACTCAATCTTCTATGCAAAGTACAAAATAAATGCCAAAGATCTACCTTCTAGTGACAGCACAACTAGAAAGGGTTAGGAAGGTAAAAGAATCAGTTTTCAGAAGGTTTTAAAATGAAGCAGAAACTATTTTTTTAATGGTAAACAACAATAGAACAACATTAATCATTTCTGGCTTAACCAGTCTTCACAAGGATATGCAAAATTAATGAAAAGAAATGTGGGCTGTTGGGAAGTCAGTGCCAACAATTACTAAACAGGAAAGAACAGATACCAGCAAGCATAGTCAGTGTTTCACATCTGAGTGTTCTAGATCCAACTGAAAATATTCAGAAAGAAAACTTGCATGTGTACGAAACACGTACAGACCTCTCCCTCTGGTATTATTCACTAGGCAGCACAGCATAATAACTTTACACAGCACCCACATTGTACTGGGTACTGTAAGTCACCTGGGGATGATTAAACTATTCAGGGAGCTGCAGTTTCTATGCAAACAATGCACCATTTTATCTAAGGGACTTGTGCATCTGCAGATTTTGGTATCCTGGAGGGTCCTGGAACCAATCCCCACAGTTACTGAGGAATGGCTACATACTGCCAAACAGCTTTTAGAAAAAATATGTAAAACTTACAATATTTGAGAGAAGGAAAATCAGGTTGGTCTAGCACGGGAAAAATTAACAGATAATATAATTTCATTATTGAGGTCAGAAATGATGTCACACTATCATGGTGAGAAACAGAGAAGAAGGTATAAATAAATACCTGTTATTAGTTTTTAAATAGATCATAGCCAAAGCTAGAGTAGCACCTGGACAAGTCACATCCACATTTATGGTATCTCCTTCCTGTTGAAAGAGAAGAGTATTCATGTGAAAGAATTCTGAATTATTACAAATTCTTCTGAATATCAGCCTAGGCTAAAACTACCATATGAAAGTACTTCATGGGGCTGGCGCTGTGGTGTAGCAGGTGAAGTTTCTGCCTGCAATGTCAGCACCTCATATGAGCGCCAGTTCAAGACCCGACTGCTTCATTTCCAACTCAGCTCTCTGCTATGGCCTGGGAAAGCAGTGAAGGATGGTCGAAGCCCCTGCACCCACGTGGGAGACCCGGAGGAGGCTCATGGCTCCTGGCTTTGGCTCAGCCCAGCTCCGGCCACTGCGGCCATTTAGGGAGTGAACCAGCAGATGGAACACCTCTCTCTCTCTCTCTCTCTCTCTCTCTCTCTCACCCTGCCCTTCAAACAAATAAATCTTTAAAAAAAATTTTTTTAAAAAGTACTTCAGGAAGTTCATGGAAAATGGAATTAAAAGATAAGCTTTTGTGCAAAAAAACTTTTGAAAGTCATGCACAGTTTTTTCATAATATGTATTTTCCACGAACTTTTTGAAGATCCCTTGCATTGACAATGTTGGTATAAATACTATTCTAACTCACAAGATTTTCATCTGTTACATTGATTTGGACTTACCTTGATTTGGTAACTTGGAGATTTATGTTTCTCCCTGTGCATCCCTGCTTGAAAGCGCCTGTGACCTCCAACCATGTACTGATAAAGCTGCTCAGGCACATTGAGGTCAGACATCCCTATCAGGTTACTGCCGTGCTGGAAAATAAAATGATCGACACAGGAAATAAAATTTTAGGGAAGAAGATATGTGACACATACTCAGGATAAACAAAGGAATGAACTAACTTCAAAGTAGGGTGTCTGGGTCTCAGGGTTTGCTGTTTTCCTACCAAAATAACTGAAACTATCAATAATAATTCTCACAAAAATTATAATACATATATGTTCAAGTTTAAGTACTTTCATTTTATAAAATACATGAAAACTTCAAAATCGAATTAATTACACTAATAGTAAAGGAAATTTATCAGCTATGTACGAGGAACCTGAACTTTCTGGATATCTTAGTTAAAATAACAAAAAGCTAGCTTACACACATGCTGAACAGCTACTATTAAGAATCCCATTTTATAAATGAGGAAAGTGAGGCACAGAGGGATAAGCCCCCGGTTACATAGCTAGTAAGTAACAATATGAGATGTACAACTAGGTAGTTTTACTCAACAGTTCATAGTACTGCTTAATCAATCATCAAGAATTAGGCAAATGGATTGGGTCACTAATCACAACCAGAATCTATATCCCATTTCCTAGCATAATAATTTCCTACGGAGCCATACAATTGCTCTTTAGCTCATGCATCAAATGCAAAGTCCAAACCCCAACGTATGGGCATCCTAAGGGTGGATTTTTAGAATGCATGTAAGAAAAACTCACTACACTGTAACTTTCTTTGTATCATTGAGCTTGATCATAATACTGCATTGGCGATCCTTCAGGAGAACCAGATTCCAAATGAATTTAATGAAATGTTTTGGTAATTCTGTACATATTTCTTGCAGAGAATTAAAGACTGGTTGACTTAATATTGCATTTTGTTCTAAGAAAATGCTACTGAGCAACATTCTGGAGTAATTAGTAACACTAGGATGACAAAAAAGTGTTAAGGCTTATTTCTAGCAACTACCACAGACACATACTACTTCCCATCATATACTTTTCAGTATTTTCTGATTTTTATCAAAATGGGCTGTCACTCTCTTATCTTGAATTCTTCTCAAGAAATTTCACTCCCTTAGTTCACTCATGAACATATACCTATTCTAAGGGGAAAGAAATCTTAAACTCGAACTTTCCAGTGCTGTTTCCTTACACTGGGCAAATCTGGAGCTCTGGAAATGCCCATAAAGAAAGAGCTCAGAATTAGGTTACGTCAGTGTAGGCAGAATGGAATTCTGAGTTAAGTATCCGTGTGTTGGTCTCAACACACTGATGTGGTAACTGCAATACAGGAAGGCACAGCCTCTCCTTACCCCCAAGCAAACCATGCCCAGGGCCAGGCCAGCAGCTAAAGAGTATGACTCTCTGTCGGTACAGTACTCCATTTCAGGGCCAGGGGGGCGTCCTAAAGAAAAGAGAGCAACACAGTTCAAGCCGGATTCTGACAGCATTAAGATAAGACTAAGAATGTTAACTACCTAGTAGGTTAACAAACTGAACAACCGTGGACCTGGCCAGGTGATCTGCTTTAGCCTGAGATCTTAGCAGACATAATGTAAGAAAAGGCCTAAAATGTACTTCCATCCTCTAGTTCTCTCTTTCACAACTGTCATTACCATAAGAGAAATTCACCTCCAGCCTAGGTCCCAGAATAAGGCAGATTTACAGCCTGAAGCAGAGCTGCCTGGGTCAGTTTTGTGGTCATCTATTTCATAGCTTTACTGTGGCAAGGATCAACAGATAAAATCATAGTAAAGAATAACATATTTTAACAATACATTCTGAAATGATGTAGCAAAGATCCTGACTAGGTCAGACCAGGATATGTTAAGTATGTATCCACAAGGCTGAACATGTCAACAATACCAACAGCATTTCCATTCGTCAAAAAAACACAACAGATTTCCAAAAAAGTTTAGTCAATGGAAACAGAGAAAACGCTAACTGAGTGTGTATGTCTTACCATTTCTAGCTTCACCACCAATAAACCGACCGGCACATAAAGGAGGGAAGTAGAGCCAATCACTTCCATTCTGTTGGAAGTATTACTGTCTAACATAATGAACACTGTGATATTAGGGACTAAAGCAACCAATCAACTTTTCGAATTTCAAGTGCAGGCCATTGTTAGACATTTGCCAGGTAAAGACCGAGCAGAATAAACAGCATGCTTATTTGTGTATGATTCAGACCACAGGTGCTTCACTAAACATCGAGCTCAGTAATGGGTTCACCAAATAAATACCCAGACTAATAATCTGCACAGTAACCTTAGCCTGGGAAAATGTTACATGCAGCTTTTTTTATTAGTACTAAACCATTCTGTGCTCACAGAAGCTACTAATGTTTTTCAATAATTTTTATAATTCTCCTATCATTTTACTTAGATTCATATAAAATGAGAAATGTATGCCTATGAAAATTTAGCATTATTAATCTCATACCTATTTCAGCCAGTAAGACTTCTGCTGTATGTCTATGAGCTGTCCCTTGATATACAAGGCCAATGCCAACCACTGCAGCCACTTGAACATTGTGAGGAACATCAAGTTCTGTGGACGTTGGGGGTAAGAGAGCAGGAATGTGAATGCTGAGAAGCCGAGTAATTGACATATCCATGGTGCCTAGTTTTGCAGCAGAAACACCAAGCAGAAGTCCAATGCTTGTCATTTCATGGCCCTAAGACAGAAAACAGAATGAAACATAAGATTCCCTACCAAAATAAGTGTGTAGTTTTAAATAAAATACCATCTGCCACTTTCAATAAGTACTTTTATGAGACAGGCACAGTAACAAGTAATACAGTAACAAACTAAACAGACATGCTCCTTGCTCTCACGGAGTTAGTGGCCTAAAGGGGAAAATATATATATATACAAATTAAGTAAATACACCATCAAAAAGTAGTATGATAAAAATTAAATCATAGCAAGTATTATGAAGGACTATTTTTATTAATTTTTAAATATTTATCTCAAATTAAATTTGAAAAATTTGGGAGACAGAGGGAAAGACAGAAAGCTTCCATTCACTAGTTCATTCCCCAATGCCTGAAACAGTTGGGAAGTCAAAGCTAGGAGCCAGGAATTCAATTCAGGTCTTTCACACGGTGGCAGGAACCCAACTACTTGCGTCATCACCATGGTCTCCCAGGTTCTGCATCAGCAGGAACCTGGAGTCAGGAGCCAAAGCCAGCAACTGAACCCAGAAGTTCTGACATGGGATATGGGCATCCCAATTAGCATTTTAACTGCTAGACCCCTGCACCCACATGGGAGAGAGACCCAGAAGAAAGTCCTGGCTCCTGACTTCAGCCTGGCCCAGCCCCAGCCATGCGGCTATGTGGGGAGTGAACCAGCGGACAGAAGATCTCTCTCTCTCTAATTCTCCGTTTCTAACTCTGCCTTTCAAATAAATGAAGTAATTTTTTTTTAACTTATAATTGGACCTAAAGAATGAGTACAAATTTGAGCGGACAAATGGCAGGAGGGGGGCACTCAAGCTGTGAAAGAATGCTTGCAGAGCTGACAGAACAGCAAAGACATGGCCCTTCAGTGATATGAACAAAAACCCTCACAGTGACAGGTGAGGTGCCCAGAAGGGTCCCAAGTGAAAGAACAATTTTCTCAAAAAATGGTGCTGAGACAGCAAGGAAGCCACATGTAAAAGAATGAAGTTGAATCCATTCCATACATCACACACAGAAATTAATTCTAAGTGGATCGTGGTCCTAAATGCAAGAGCTAGAGTTATATGAAACATGAGTGTAAATCTTGGTGGCCTAGAGTTAGGAAATGACTTATTAGAAAAAACAACAAAAGCACAGCAAGCAACTAAAGGAAAAAACAGACTGGACTTTATCAAAATTAAAACTTCCAGGCTTCAAAGGACACTATGCAAAAGTTAAGGGACAATCAGAAAACGGGAGAAAATCTTTGCAAATCACATATCTGTTAAAGGACTAATACCCAGTATAGTTAAACAACTGTAACGACAATAAGAAGAAAAATAAACAGATTTTCAATAAACATTCCTCTAAAAAAGTTATACAAATGACCTAACATTAAAAAAGGGAGTGGGGGAAGGGTATATCGGTGTGGCATAGTGGGTGGGGCTGCCGCCTGCAGTGCCGGCATCCACATGCGCACGGGCATCCCATATGAGCGCCGGTTTGAGTCCTGGCTGCTCCACTTCTGATCCAGCTCTCTGCTGTGGCCTGGGAAAGCAGTAGAAGAAGGCCCAAATAAATGGGTCCCTGTATCTGTGTGGGAGACCCAGAAGAAGCTCCTGGCTCCTGGCTTCAGATCAGCATAGCTCCAGCCATTGCGGCCATTTGGGGAGTGAGTAAGCAGGTGGAAGACCTTTTTTTTTTTTTTTTTTTTTTGACAGGCAGAGTGGACAGTGAGAGAGAGAGAGACAGAGAGAAAGGTCTTCCTTTTTCCGTTGGTTCACCCTCCAACCGCGCACCGCACTGACCCGAAGCCAGGAGCCAGGTGCTTCCCTTGGTCTCCCATGCGGGTGCAGTGCCCAAGGACTTGGGCCATCCTCCACTGCACTCCCTGGCCACAGCAGAGAGCTGGCCTGGAAGAGGGGCAACCTGGACAGAATCCAGCGCCCCAACCAGGACTAGAACCCGGTGTGCTGGCACCGCAGGCGGAGGATTAGACTATTGAGTCGTGGTGCCGGCCACCTCTCTCTCTTTCTCTCTCTGCCTCTGCCTCTCTGTAACCCTGACTTTCAAGTAAATAAATAAATCTTTTTTAAAAAAAGAAAGATTCTTTACATTACCAGTCATTAGGAAAAGGTAAATCAAAACCACAATGTGATACTATTTCACATCAACCAGTAAGTACAGAAAGTATAACAACTGTTGGCAAGAATTCAGAAAAATCAGAACCCTTGTGTATTGCTGATAAGAGTTAAACTGATGCCACCACTCTGGAAAACAGTTTGGTAGTTTCTCAAAAAAAATGAGACACAGGGTTCTCACATGATATAGCAATTCTATTCCTAAGTATTTACCTTCCAAAAATGAAAACCAATCACATGAAAACATATACACAAATGTTTACAGCATTGTTCATAATAGCCAAAAAGCAGAAACAACACAAATACCCATCAATTGATACATACATAAATAAAGTACCAGTATGATGTTATATACAGAATATTACTCAACAATAAAAAAAAAAAGAAATGCTGACACACGGTAAAAACACGCATGAAGCTCGAAAACATGCTAAATGAAAGAAGCCAGTCAAGAAAGACCAATATAATTTCATCTACATGAAAGGTTCAGAATAAGCAAACTTATGAAGACAGAAAGTAGATGTGTGGCTGCCCAGGATGGGGTGGAAATGTGGGGAGTGGCTGCTAAAAGTACAAGGTCCTTTGTAGGGCAAAGATAGTGTTTTAAAATGAACAGGAGTGATGCATGCGTAACTGCTAATATACTAAAATCCACTGAACTATACACTTTAAATAAGTGAATTATAAAAGAGTTTTTACATCATACATACACACAGCTTTAAAAAAAAATAAGGCTCTGAAGGGTACGAATGAAGCTGAGGAAGAATGTCTGCAGAGGTGTTGAACAGCATGGACTGGCCCTGAGGTGATACAGAAAAAACCTGTCAGGAAGCTAAAACAGTCAAAACAACGGTTGTTGTGTGAGAAGCAAAAAAGAGTGGTACAAAGTAAGGCTGCAGAAGTGAGTGGACCCCCATGGACTCCTAGAATGTACAGGAAGAGCAATGCAAGAGCCTTGCCTTGAGAGCAGGGGAAGGACACACGCTGATTTACACTTAGAAAGATTACTCAACCTGCGAGGAGAGGAACAAACTTAGGCATACAACAAGAAAGAAGGAAGAGTAAACAGAGCAATTAGGCGCTACTGCAATAGGCAGATGAGACCCCACGCCAGGTGCTGGGAGCCCAAGTTCTCACCTTGGTCAAGTAGTCATGGATATTCAGAGTAGCCAGCTTGGTAAGGTGCCCATTCAGACCCAGGGCCATGAGAAAGCCTGCATACTCATTGGCTAACTCTGCATGCTTGGGCTTATTGTAAACAATCCAAGCTGAGTCGATCTGGGAGGCAGGGGCTATCTTCAGGCCAGCAGCCACACCATTATGAAAGCTGGCCCAGCTTGTCATGTTGGGAGGCACATCGATGTTTCCACTATTAAGGTCCACTGTTGTATTCCGAGGAGGGGCACGCCCTATCCAGCCAAGTGAAGTTTAACATTGAGAGAAAAAAATTGACAAAACCAAAACTGTCAAATTTAGATCTTTGAGAACAATAGTACCGTCTATACATTCAAAACCCTCAACCCCATAATATCTGGAATGATATTAAGTCTTTGTGAGCACTTAAACTTTCATACATGTAAGTCAAACTTAATCCAAGATGGAAAAATCTTAACTGCTTAAAATATTTCACTGTCCTTTGTGCTAAAATGCATGGGGCTGTATGATAACTGAAACAGATTTAATTTTATAAGCAGTTTTGATTAGGATACTACTTAGAAATTTTTCAAACAGCCGAAAGCTTAATTAGAAACCAACGTGAAAATTACTGTTTAACTATATAAATCTTGGATTCTAACAAGTGATTGATGATAATGATGTTAACTTTAAATATTCTATCCCATACTTTTCTCTGGACAGTGAGAGAAAATAGTATTTTAAAAAGAGACAAGGGCCTTCATAAATCTGCTATATCTCTCATCTATGTATGTCTACTTCTCTATATATTGATATTTAATTATATGTTATTGTTAAAAAGGCCAAATTGCATTTAGAGATAGCTACATAAAAAATACCGTTTTATGGGGCCGGCACTGTGATGCAGCGGGTTAACGCCCTGGCCTGAAGTGCCGGCATCCCATAGGGGCGCTGGTTCGAGACCCAGCTGCTCCACTTCTGATCCGGCTCTAGAAGATGGCCCAAGTCCTTGGGCCCCTGCACCCACATGGGAGACCTGGAAGAAGCTCCTGGCTCCTGGCTTCGGATTCGTGCAGCTCCAGCCATTGAGGCCAACTGGGGAGTGAACCAGTGGATGGAAGACCTCTCTCTCTCTCTGTGTAACTCTGACTTTCAAATAAATAAATCTTTTTTAAAAATATCCTTTTATAGACTTGAGTTACCCTATAAAGTACAAAGAGAATAAACTTAACTTTATAGTCAATGGATATAAGAGCAATGTTAATAAAATATGATACAATGTGCACCTTAAATTTTTTTCTTGATTCCTTTGGATTTGATCTACACTTTATGTAGGCAAATACTAAATTCTTTTTAAATTGTGAATATGGTATATCAGCTCAAGTCACAGATGAATACTTAAAATATATTTTGTTACATAAAGTTATCTAGCTTTGAAACTAGTTTTAAAAGAATTCTAAAAAGTTTTATAAAATAGATTTCAAACAGATCTATAGTGTCTTATTTGTAGCATACACATATATACAAAAAGCACAAGCACAAGGCAAAACATATCTGTCTTTAGCTTTTTGTACCTAAAAGCAAACTCAACTGCTCTATTAAATAATACCACAATGGTAACAAGTTCATGAGCTATACTTAATATTTTATCAAAAAAGGCAGAGATCAATATTGAAAAAGGAAGTAATCTTTCTGAAACATCCCCTCATCATATGCATGAGACATAACATTCACAAATAGAAGAAAATGAAAGGTGAAAGGTAAAACAGATTTTCTTCAATAAGAGTAACAACACACAAAAACGTAACAGGTCACATCAATGTAGGTCAAGGAACTATTTTAAGGAAGTGTTTTTCCATAAATTAATGTACTATCAAGACAAGATAACCTTATTTTCCCCTTTACTGTCATACCTACTAGAATGATTAAAAGAATAAAACATTATATCACTGTAATGAACACATTTTAAGTTCAATTAAACAAATGCAAATTCAATTAAACATATTCAAAAAAACAATGATTCCTGCATTTTTTTAATGCCAACTCATGCATCACTTGGGTATGAAGTCACATGGATTTAATATATTTTAACATTTGCCAATTGTCCATCAGATTCTATTCTTCTTAAACCCAATTTTTTTTTTTTAACTTATTTGAGAGAAGGAGAGCATGTGATTGCTGGTTCACTCCCCAAATGCCTGCAGTGGCTAGGACTGGGTGTGCCTGAAGCTAGGAACCAGGATTACAATCCAGGTATTTCACATGGGTGGCAGGAACCCAACTACTTGGACCATAAATGCTGCCTCTCAGGGTCTACATGAACAAGAAGCTTGAATTAGGATCCAGAGACAGGAATCAAACTCAGGTACTCTCACATGGCAGGCAGGCATCCTACCTTAGGTTAAATGCCCATTCTCCTAACACAGCTTTCATATGAAAATGTTCATACAAACAATTAAAGACTAGTAAAATGAACATCAAGAACCAATAATTTGTTCAGATTCAGACACAGTTACTTTATCTCTCAGAGAACAATTTAAATATTGAAAGTATTCCCATTAGGGGCCAACACTGTGGCACAGTAGGTTAAACCTCCATCTGCAGTGCCAGCAACCCATATGGGCGCCAATTCAAGTCCTGGCTGCTCCATTTCCAATCCAGCTCTCTGCTATGGCCTGGAAAAGCAGTGGAAGATGGCCCAAGTGCTTTGATCCTTGCACCCAAGTGGGAGACCCAGAAGAAGCTCCTGGCTTCAGATTGGCCCAGCTCTGACCGTTGCAGGCAACTGGGGCGTGAACCAGCAGATGGAAGGCCTCTCTCTGCCTCTGCCACTCCATCTTTCAAATAAATAAATAAATTTTTTTAAAAAATTGAAAATTTGTAATGGGCTATATTCTGCTTCCTTCAATGTTTAGCTTGACTTACTATTTAATGAGCTTTGATATCCACTACTGGCAACTATTCACAATATCTTAAATCACCAGGGATGGAGGGAGTATATCTTTGATGTTAACAAAAAATTCAAAAGCACTCCATTTATGCAGGTACTCGATCATTTTCCTTTCTCATTAAGCCCAGACCTTAACATACCGGTGAGATTCAATTTAGGAATAGGAAGGGGTTCTGTTGGAACAGGATGGTATGAAAACAAGGTAAACATCCCTCGTCCTACTGGAAGGGCCATGGTTCGCTGACACAATTGGAGCAATCTACAAATTAAAATAAAAGTATGTGAAACGTTAAAAGAAAGCATAACAGAATGGGATTTATAAATATTCTGAATGAAGTCACAGAAATTTGAGTGAACCACCCAAACACAATTATTCTCATTTTAATATTCTTGCTCCCATAAGAGATTCCAATGGGGAGACACATTTCCTTTGTTTTCACTGAAAACCAACTGGTCTATACAACAATATAATTCTCCCAGAGTGTTCAAGAAAAAAAGAAATGTAAAACTCTACTTTGATTGCTGCTAACCTTATCAAAGGAAAACACGGTACTTTTTACATTTCATCACTGTGTTATTTTCAGCCTGACTGCCTTCAGTACATGCAAGTCCTCCTCTCACCATTTGCCAATACAGCCTCACAAGCGTCACTTCCGTGGTCTATACACAAGGAAACAATCGAGGTGTCTCTACTGGAGGTGAATGGATTTCATAGTGTCTCCACAGGATACTTAGAATTCGTTTCACCTACATCATGGCTAGATTTAGTTACAGGACTAAAATCATTGTATCAGTTATGTTCAAGTTTAAAGTGGCATCTATGGGCTATAATACAAAATTAATACAGCAGTCCCGAACTCATTTCTATGTTATTCTAGATAGTCCCTTAAAGCAAGACAGAAACTAACAGAAATGTTGGAATGGGGGCACTTGTAAGTAGTAAATACTTAGAAAAGTTTGATCTGAAGACAGAGAAGTATCCCTTCATAGGCTAACAGTTTCTCTGCAGACAAAGCTATCATAAGCTGGCTCTTTCCCTAACTGTAGAACTGCTTTTCTAGCTCACATAGCAACTCTATGAAGTACAAATGCTACAATCATGCTCATTCTTATACTTGAAGCAACTGAGATGGCAGAGGTCAAGTAATTTCCACAACTCCAACACACAGTAGTAAGTAGCAAGCTCTACACACAACCTCTGTGTCACTCCACCTCCTCATTTACAAGTGTCCAGTGTTGGGTACCGAGGGAGAGGAAACAGTGACAGGAAAACTAGGACTAACTCAGATTTTCATTAGCCTGTGGTTAAGTGTGAATAGATCTTCCCCTTGAAGCAGTACTATAAGAAGTTAGAAGAACTAGAAAACAATAGCAGGAAGATGACAACTGGCAGAGACAAGGCAGATAAAAGGACAGGAAAGAGTGTTTTTTTTTTTTTTTTTTTTTTTTTTTTTTTTGACAGGCAGAGTGGATAGTGAGAGAGAGAGAGAGAGAGAGAGAAAGGTCTTCCTTTGCCGTTGGTTCACCCTCCAATGGCCGCCGCGGCCGGCGCGCTGCGGCCGGCGCACCGCGCTGATCCGATGGCAGGAGCCAGGAGCCAGGTGCTTTTCCTGGTCTCCCATGGGGTGCAGGGCCCAAGCACCTGGGCCATCCTCCACTGCACTCCCTGGCCACAGCAGAGGGCTGGCCTGGAAGAGGGGCAACCGGGACAGAATCCGGCGCCCCGACCGGGACTAGAACCCGGTGTGCCGGCGCCGCAAGGCGGAGGATTAGCCTAGTGAGCCGCGGCGCCGGCCCAGGAAAGAGTTTAATAATTATATTGTAGTGTCCCAGGACAATAGCTCTAAAATGTCACAGGCATGTGATGCTGGTTCCTACTGAGACTCACAATTTATCCAGGGATGGATATATCATGTGTTAGTGGCAGGATACAACAAACAACAACAATAAAAAACCCCATTCTTACAAATCTAAACTACACTAAAAACAAAACTCAAAAACTATTCCTAGTCAAGACATTGAAGAATGAGTTCAGTGTTTTCCTTTGTTTGTAAATTCTTAAGATAAGCACCAACAAAATGGTTTTAGAGTTGCCTTTTCTAAACAGTACACTGTTGAATTAAACAAGATAATTATGTCCTCAAAGGCCAAATTATGAAAACACTTATGGTTTATTAAAGTTGTATGCAAACTTAAGACACATGGTACATTTCAACTTTAAAGTAACTTTTAAACCATTCTAGAGTTTTAAATGCTAAAAACTCAAAGGAAAAACAAGTATCAATAGGTTCCAAATATGATAAAAAAGAATTCAACAAGGGCTAACAAATAGTGTTTTCTTTTACCTGTTTTCTTTTTCTTCAATGAACTCATGGTCACTGAGTTCCGGGTATTGCACTACATTGACACGAACAGGATGTGCGCTTTGAAGAAGCCTTCGTACATCCTGCACCCTTAAATCTTCACTCCAAATTAATGACATAACCTCATGATTCATGTCATTCATGCCATCGTCTTCTTCCTCAGCTTCTGTTCCTGAAGGAACATCTGATGAGAGTACCTAAGTGACAGACTTTATTGTTATAATAATTTAAAAAGCAGTCAACAGTCACCTACTAAATATGAGGCTGATATACCATGACTACACCAACACAAACAAAACAAGTACTCCAAAGCAAAGCTGGGTTGGGTTCTCAACCTATACTGTATTTGTATACAATGCATACAAACTTTTCCAAAAAGTAGTATGCTGCCTACTTGGAAACACTCTATTTAACTGAGAGGAAAAGTTTAAATTTGAGAGTTCAGGAGGCTAAATCACGGAGGGAAACTTCCAACTAAATTGTAAAATATCTGCCTATATCTTAACTGCTTTGGGGCAGGCACTGTCACGTAGCAGGTAAAGATGCTGCCTGCAGTGCCAGCATCCCAGATGGGCACCGGTTAAAGTCCTGGTTGCTCCACTTCTGATCCAGCTCTGTGTGTGGCCTGGGAAGGCAATGGAAGATGGCCCAAGTCTTTGGGCCCCTGCACCTGCATGTGAGACCAGAGGAAGCTCCTGGCTTCAGAAAGGCCCAGCTCCATTGCAGCAATCTGGGGACTGAACCAACAGATGTAAGACCCTTCCCTCCCTCCCTTCCTCCCTCTCTCTCAGCTTCTGCCTCTCTGTAACTCTTTCAAATAAATAAATCTTTAAAAAATAATAATAATTAATGGCTTTAAAAAAGAATTGAGAGGCCAGCACTGTGGCATAGCAGGTTAAAGCCCTAGCCTGCAGCGCCAGCATCCCATATGGGTACTGGTTCAAGCCCCAGCTGCTCCACTTCCAATCCAGCTCTCTGCTATGACCTGGGAAACAGCAGAAGATGGCCCAAGTCCTTGGGCCCCTGCACCCATGTGGGAGACCTGGAAGAAGCTCCTGGCTCCCAGCTTTGGACCAGCTCTGGCCGTTGCAGTCATCTGGGGAATGAACCAGCGGATGGAAGACCTCTCTCTCGGGCACTACCTCTCTCTGTAACTATCTTTCAAATAAATAAAATAAATCTTTAAAAATAAAAAAAGGAATTGAATTAGTCCAAGTGGAATATGAACCTCACTCTTACTAAAGAACATATACTAAGTTAAATATTGTCTATGGATTAATGAAACAAAAGGCAAGAACTCTGGAAGGATATACACCAACAAATGGTGGAACTCAGGCAATACTTTATATTTTAGTACTTTCAATAGATTGATCACAGTTGGCTTCAATTTTTTTTATATAAATCTATTTCAAATAAAAATGTCTTAGAAGGAAAAGGACTGAACAGTAACAGAACAATTGAGAAGTTAATTCCTTTAGTGTCATCCTATCCTTTTAAATCCAACAAGTAGTTTTAATATGGGGAATCTAGATTCAGATAATTCAATCCGACTCTAACACAGATGTGAATCACAAGGAATCTCTTCATTTTCTCTCAAAAATCATTTTATGCTTTTTTTTTTTTTTTTTTTTTTTTTTGACAAGCAGAGTGGACAGTGAGAGACATTGGTTCACCCTCCAATGGCCGCCGCAGCCGGTGCACCGCGCTGATCCGAAGCCAGGAGCCAGGTGCTTCTCCTGGTCTCCCATGGGGTGCAGGGCCCAAGCACTTGGGCCATCCTCCACTGCACTCCCAGGCCACAGCAGAGAGCTGGACTAGAAGAGGAGCAACTGGGACAGAATCCGGTGCCCCAATCAGGACTAGAACCCGGTGTGCCGGCGCCACAGGCAGAGGATTACCCTATTGAGCCACAGCGCCGGCCCGCTCCTTTAACAACTGTTTTATGTTCCTTCAGCATAAGATTAATTCCCATTGAGTTTCTGCCAACACTAGAAAAAAATTGGTTTTCTGTTTAAAACAAGACAAACACCAATTCAAGTAAGATCTGCTATTTAGCTGCAAATTCAGAGATGTCAGGACCCTGCCGGAGAGAGGGTCCCCATGAACACTGATTCTGACACACGTTCATGTTAGGTAACTCTGGGGTTATAAGTAAATTTTAACACAGACTCTGAAAAAGCATTAGTAGCCTAACACATACTGTGGCTTATTAACAGTTACATGTAACAATTCAAAGTCAAATCCCACTGTTTTTTTAGAGACATGAAGTAAACAAAAGTGTCATCAGGAGTGGAATAATCACTCCATAGTCCTGCTTGAAGAGGTGCTACTATTTACTTTTAAAAGTTACCTAGGGCCGGCACCGCAGCTCACTAGGCTAATCCTCCACCTGTGGCACCTGCACCCTGGGTTCTAGTCCCGGTTGGGGCGCTGGATTCTGTCCCAGTTGCTCATCTTCCAGTCCAGCCCTCTGCTGTGGCCCAAGTGCTTGGGCCCTGTACCCGTATGGGAGATCAGGAGGCTCCTGGCTCCTGGCTTCAGATCGGCGCAGCACGCCGGCCGTGGCAGCCATTTGGGGGGTGAACCAACAGAGGGAAGACCTTTTTCTCTGTCTCTCTCTCTCACTGTCTGTAACTCTCTCTCTCTCTCTCACTGTCTAACTTTTCCTGGCCAAAAAAAAAAAAAAAAGTAAGAAAAGGTTGCCTAGTTCTAGAAGAAGCTTTAAAAGTTTTGCTTTTAAGTTTTTGTTGTTGTTAAAGATTTATGTATTAATTTGAAAGATAAATTTGAGAAGGAGAGAGAGAGAGGCAGGCAGAGAGGGAGGGAAGGTGGGAGGGAGGGGAGAGGGAGAGGAAGAGACAGAGAGAAGGAAAGGCACACAGAGAGATCTTCCATCCATGAGTTTACTCCCCAAATGGCTATGACAGATGGGGCAGGGCCAGACTGAAGCCAGGAGCCAGGGGCCCAAGGACTTTCTCTGCTTCCCCAGCAGGGAAGTGGATCAGAAGTGCAATACCTGGGACTCAAACCAGCACCCATATGGGATACTGGCACTGCACACAGCAGCTTAACACATTGCATGACAACACCAGCCCTCATTTTTAAGTTCAAGAGAGGTTGATTTAAAAACAGAAATAACTGGAGAATAATGAAATTCTTCACTATTTGCAAGCTTTGAAGATATCATTCTTAGGAAAACAGAATTAAGGATTGATAAAGACAGTATTTCAGGAAGGATAACTTGGTATCTTCCAAACTCCGGGGGGGTGGGGGTCTCATTCCTGGAGCTTGTTTTATGTAATTAAACAAATATACATATTTAAAAGGTTAAATTCAAAAAATTCAACATCAAAATATATAAAAAAGAAAAGTTACACATTAACTATCCAATTCAGGATATACTGCTCTCCCTTTTGCAATGTAATAATTAAATAGCAGCTTATAACTAATAAGGGTGAAAAGTAGGGAGACAGTCACTGCTGTTGATTGACAGTGCCTGTCCTGACTCAGGGCAAAGAAAGCACTCACAAAATCTACCATCCTCATGTTCAATTTCAAGTTAATAAGATGTCATCAATTATAAATTCCATCTGGCACACAATATAAAAGACAAACTGATACATACACTTGCAAAAAGACTTAAATGAAGAACATTTTTACTTTAAATGACTGCAGGCTAACACTGAACTTTGAACTTTCTGTTGATACTCACAGATTTCCCTCTAGGTAAGTTTCCTTCACAAGCTTGCTTAGAAAGATCTTGACGTCCAATTAAGAGGCAGACAGGTTCTGGCCAATCTGAAGCAGGCTGCTCACGACAGTGATAAATTGCATCTCTGATAGGAAGGGCAATTCCAAAGGGAAGTGTTTCCAAATCTCTTAAAGTGAATCCTTATGGTGAAAGGAAGGGAGAAAAATTTTAATTTAGGCTTGCCACTATCCCAATTATACTCTGACTCAAGTTAGTAAACATCTATTGTGACAAATAACAAATTGATTCATTTGGTCGGTGTCATGGCATAGCAGATAAAGCCACTGCTTGTGACAACAGTATCCCACATCGACACTAGTTCACATCCCGGCTGCTCTACTTCCCATCCAGTTCCCTGCTAATGACCTGGGAAAAGAAACGGAAGATGGCCCAAGTACTTGGGCTCCTGTCACCCACAAAGGGGACCAAGAAACTGGCTCCTGGCTTCAGCCTAGTCCAGCCCCAGCTGTATTAGTCATCTGGAGAGTAAACTATTGGATGGAGGACTTCTCTCTCCTTCTGTCTTTCCCTCTCTCTCTAACTATGCCTTTCAAATAAATAAATAAACCTTAAAAAAGAAAAAAAGTATTACCTTTTAACATATCATTCTATATGACACCCTTTTTTATCATTCCTATCTGTAATTGTTATTGGTTTTTTTAGTTCTTTATTTTTGGGAAAAATTTACTTAGTATTTTATTTAATTTTAAACTCTAGAGCACAGGTTTGGGGAACAGAGAATATAAAAACCTTTTTCCCTAGGGGCCGGCGCATGGCACAGTAGGTTAATCCTCCACCTTGCAGCACCGGCATCCCATATGGGCGCCAGCTTCTAGTCTCGGTTGCTCCTCTTCCAGTCCAGCTCTCTGCTGTGGCCCAGGAGGGCAGTGGAGGATGGCCCAGGTACTTGGGCCCTGCACCCGCATGGGAGACCAGGAGGAAGCACCTGGCTCCTGGCTTTGGATCGGTGCAGCGCACCGGCTGTAGCAGCCATTTGGTGGGTGAACCAACACAAGGAAGACCTTTTTCTCTGTCTCTCTCTCTCTCACTATCTAACTCTGCCTGTCAAAATAAAAATAAATAAAAATAAAAATCTTTTTTCCCTTTCCCTCTGCCCAGCTGCATATTCACGTTGGTACCAAAAATCCCTGACCTTTATCCTTCAAAAATGTCCTAAAATATTTATAAAATGATTTTCAGATGTTGTCAGAAATACCATTTCTGATATCTGAGCGTCACAATGGCTTCAAGTTTGAGTGTGCAGTAGAGCTCTTCACTCTGAGACCAGTTTCCATATCCACAACCTAGACTGGTCCCATGGCAAACAAAGACCTCACGCATAGAGATAAAAAGCTGGTATCTCAGGAAAAGGAGAGTATGACTTAGTGAATCATACCTCGATCTTGTGAGACTTTAATAAAAAAAAGAAAAGGCAGAACCCCTACCCTCCTCATGCCTTGCAGTCCTAGCAAGCACGGAGGAAACAGGTCTAGCCAGAAGCAACAGAGAAGCTCTTACCTACATTTGTCATCCAGACAACTAATTTTTCTGCTAGGCTAGAAACTGATGTAGAATGCCTGAAAGTAAACCTATGAGAGAAAAAAACATAAAGTTGTTAGACAAAAAAGTAAACTGTAACACTGTTTTTAATTTTTAACATGAAAAGCACAAACTGATCAGAAGTTACCTGTTTTCCTCTTGTTCTGCTTGTGGTTTCTGGGGGGCTAAAAGGCAACAAAATAAAATGTTATTTTCACAGTCATCAATACATGATATTTATAAGACATTTTGGAATGAGAATTCATTGGCCAATAACTCCGAAAAAAATTCATAAAATAAGCAATACTGTGTCAGGTTGGAAAGTATAATTTCCTTGTATAAAATAGTCCTTTCAACAGAAAACATGAGTTGTTAGATTTTAAATGATCCTGGTATCTGAAAAGCAGTTGTAGACTATAGATCAGAAGAGTACTACAAAAGCAATGGTCTCTAAAGCAAACACAAATATTTTAATTTTCTTACTTGAAGTCTGATACCGGCATTTATAAACACTTGCTCTGAGAGACCTAATATTATATCAACTTACCTACAGTTATTCTGGATAAATATTGTGAGGCGTCATTAGAAACCGAGCTCTCATCACCAAGTATGTAGAGTGCAATACTCTGAATATGGAAAAACATAATATTTCTTAAATCATTGAGGTACAACTAGGAAATAGTGCTAACACAGAGATTCATCCACGTTGGGCATACAACTCTATCAGTCTGACAAACTATTACACAATCACATAACTACTACCACATTCACAACACAGAACACTCCACACTTCTCAAAAGTTCCCTTGTTCCCTTTGTACTCAGCCCCTAGTCCTACACCCAGCACAGGAAACAACTCATCCTACTTCTTTAACAGCATAACACCTTTGGGATTCATCCACATTCACGCATGCATCAATAGCTTGTTCCTTTTTACTGCTGAGTAGTATTCCGTCATACAGATGTACCAAGTTTCTTTCACTTTAAAGGAAATGGCCAGTTTTCCAACAAGTTATGCCATTTTTGCAGTTACATCAGCAATGTACCAGTTTTAATTGCTCCATTTCCTCACAAAACTTTTTTTTTAAAGATTTTATTTATTTATTTGAGAGGTAGAGTTACATACAGGGAGAGGGAGAGACAGAAAGAAAGGTCTTCCATCCACTGGTTCACTCCCCAAATGGCAGCAAAGGCCGGAGATGAGCCAATCCAAAGCCAAGAGCCAGGAGCTTCTTCTGGGTCTCCCAAGTGGGTGCAGTGGCCCAAACACTTGGGCCATCTTCTAGCAAAGAGCTAGATTGAAGAGGAGCAGCCAGGACTAGAACCAGTACCCATATGGGATGCTGGCACCATAGGAGGAGACTTAGCCTACTACACCACAGCGCCCACCCCCTCAAAAACTGTTATATCATCCTAGCAAGTATCAAGTGTAGTATCCTAGTATATAACAGGTATCTAGGAATATTTCATTGTGGCTTTGATTTGTTTTATAGTTCATTTTTATAGTTCATGTATATGTTCATTTACAAGTAATGCCCAAAACATCTGCAAAACATTTATATGAGTTAAGGTCATGTACTAAGGGAAGGTAATTATTTAAAATAGAAGACCACTGCTCACCAAGAAAACTCCAAAGGCTTTTACTATAATGCCAAGACATCACACGACCAAACATCTATTTTTAAAATATTAATCGCCTCAAGTCCATTTTGGAAGTAGATGGGATTAACTATTAGGTAGAACATTTCCCCATAAACTCCAAAGAGCTGTATTGGCCTTTGCTTTGATGAAAAAAGGAAAAACATAGCTAAAGCTCTCTTAAAAGAGTCCAAAACATTTAGTACATAATGTAAATACAAAAGTACATTTTTTAAAAAGATTCATTCATTTATTTATTTGAAAGGCAGAGTTTCAGAGGGGCAGAGGCAGACAGAGACACAACGGTCAGAGCTGGCCCAATCCAAAGCCAGGAGCCAGGAGTTTCTTCCAGGTCTCCCAAGCACTTGGGCCATCTTCTACTGCTTTCCCAGGCTATAGCAGAGAGCTGGATGGGAAGTGGAGCAGCCGGGCCTTGAATCAGTACCCCTACGTGATGCCGACACTGCAGGCAGTGGCTTTACCCACTATGCACAACGCCAGCCCTCAAAAGTACATTTTTAATCTCAATTTTTTAGCTGTAAATCACATTATTCAAAGGAATAACTAGAGACAGATTAGGTCTCTCTCTCTCTCTCTCTCTCTACTAAGAAAATACACATAAAGTTTTTAGATAGTAGCTGTCCAATAAATGCTACCTTCCCTTCTTTCATTTTAGCAAATGGTAAACAAATAATACAATCTCCACTTACATAAGCAACTCAACAGTAAAAAGCCACATATGGAGGATCTGGTACCAGTTGCTGCAAATATCGCCATCAGCTACATATCACATTAAAAAAATAAACCAACAGAACAGACCTTGTGGCTCAGTAGGTGGGACCACCACATACCACGCTGGCATCCCATATCAGAGTCACAACTGGAGTCCTGGCTGCTCTGCTTCTGATCCAGCTCCTTGCTAATGTGCTTGGGTAAGCTATGGAGGATAGAAAGCTTGAGCCCTGGACACCCACATGGGAGACCCAGATGGAGTTCTAGGCTCCTGGCTTCAGCTTGGCACAGATCCTGCTGTTGCAGACATTTGAGGAGTGAACCAGAAGATGGAAGAGATAGCTCTCTTTCAGATAATAAATAAATCCTTACAAAATCCAATAAAATGCATAATGCAAAACCAAAAACCTATCAACAAAGGTAGATTGTTTAAATATTTTTATAAATTATCTGGGTGGCTGGAAAGTTATAAAGGAATACTTAAAGAATAAAAACTAAGTGAAAAGAGATGGACATTGTGGCAAGGCCAGTTAAATAGCCAGTCACTCTAGATGCCCACATCCAATATCAGAGTTCAAGTTCCAGAGCCAGTTCAAGTCCCAGCTCCTCCAATTTTGATCTAGCTTCTTGCTAATGTGCCTGGGAAGGCAGTGGATGATGGCTCAAGTATTTGGATCCTGCAACCCACATGGGAGACCCAGATATAAAAAAATTAACTAAGTGGATAAGATCTAAATTTAATCACAATAATACAAATCATTCATAAGGAAACATGGGAGAAAATCTTAATAACCTGAAGCTAAACAAAGAATTATCAGAGGCTGGCACTGTAGCATCACTGCACCACAGCATCCCATACAAGCACCAGTTCAAGTCCTCGCCTGTTTCCAATCCAGCTTCCTGCTAATGTGCCTGGAAAGGCAACAAATGATGGCCCAAGTACTTGAGTACAGGTCACCCATGTGGCAGACCAGCATGGAGCTCCTGGCTCCTGACTTTGGCCTGGCCAAGACCTGGCCATTACAGTCATTTGGAGAGTGAGATACTGGATGTAAAATCTTAGTCTCTCCCTGTCACTCTTTTTAATTAATTAAAAAGAAAAAAGAATTCTTAGAAAACACTAAAAGTAATACTCATAAAAGAATAAAACTGATAAATGGGTTTCATCAAAATTAAATTCTTTTTTTCTGTGAAACATTAAAAAAATGGTAAAACAGGACAAACTACAAACCATGAGAAAGTATCAGCAAACCATATATTTGACCAAACATCGTATGTAGAATGCTCCTAACACCCAGCAAGTAGGGAAATGAAAACTAAAAGCACCAGGAGATATAACAATACAGCCATCAGAATGACAAAAATAAAAAAGTGGCAGTAGGAGCCAGTGCTATGGCATAGTAGACTAAGCTTCCGTCTGTGGTGCTGGCATCCCATAAGGGCGCCAGTTTGTGTTCCGGCTGCTATTCCAATCCAAGTCTCTGTTTACGGCCTGGAAAAGCAGTGCAGATGGCCCAAGTGCCCAAATGGAAGATGACATGTAAGAAGCTCCTGGTTCCTGGCATTGGATCAGCTCAGCTCTGGCTGTTGCAGCCATTCAGGGAGTGAACCATCAGATGGAAGACCTCTCTCTCTCTCTAACTCTACCTCTCAAATAAATAGATCAATCTTTAAAAATCTTTAAAAAAAACACAGACAAGAATGCAGGGAAATATCTCTGCAATATTGCCAGTGGGAATTTAAGATGGAATAGACACTCTGGAAAATGGTTAACCCTTTAACAACTAAGTATACAAATACACTGACTGCACGACACATCAATCTGACCCCTAGGTAACTACCCTAGAAAGCCTATACATTCTGTATGAGTACTTACAATAGCTAAAAACTAGAACCCACCTATCCTGAACGGATGAACTAACTGTGGTACATCCATCAGATCGACTACTAATCAGCAACAGAATGCAAAGAACTGTTGATCAAGCAACAACTGGAAGAATTTCAAACACATGAGGAAATTTTGGGAGAAACAATGCAAATGCATCATATCCTAATTATGATGGTGATTACATGAAGTCTATACATGTGCTGAAATTCACAGAACTGTATCAAGAATTAAAAAAGCTTAACGTTACTATATAATTTTTAAATTAAATTTTAAAAGAAAAAAATTTAAGAAGGCAACACTCAAAACACATACCAAAACCACCAGTCTGCTTCTTTCACAGATTCCAGGGAGGTAAGGATAAGGTGGCATTCCTTCACCCTTCAGACAAGAACTCACCCACTGATAAATACTTGGTGGCTCAGTTGTAAAAAATGACGGATGATGCATAAATCCTGTTTGACCTTTAAAATTAGATTTAGTGTTCATAAAGATAAAAGAATACATTAAAATAACACTATTTTATTCTAAAGAGATGGTGATCAACAATACCTATAATTTTGAAACAAGAACAACATTGTTCTATATTCCCCAAAATGCTTCATGTTTTCTGCCATAGCAAATAACTGGCTATACCTACTATAATTTGTAGAATTTAAATGACTTCTGTTTTATCCCATCCTAGATAGAAATTTAGCAAATTCTTATGCCCAAGGCAAACAGAGAATCTAAGCAAAATCTTTGGCCTAATCTTAAGGTGAGAAAACAGAAGACACACTGAGTTCTAACAACTGAGTCCTGATTCTGAACTCCTTTAGCTCAGGGTCCAGGACAGTGCAGCAGCAATGGAATTGTTTTCTATTTGCACAGCTCAATATGGCAACTACCAAATGCTGGTGCCTACTGGGCAGCTGAAAGGTGACTAGCATACTACATTTTTAATTTTATTTAAATAAACTACATTTTTTATTTTATTTAAACCTAAATAAGACATGGCTAGGGATTGCTAAATGGATAGCAAAAGTCTAGATTGAAGTCTTAACTTAGAGGCTAAGGGTAAGAAATATATCCTCTACTATTCACTGAGAAAGATACAAATGTCACTACACTGTTCAGAAATCTCTAATGGCATGCATATTTACCTGGATCAATTGCGAACACTTGTCCAGTAGTTCTGACGAGCGTTGGATAGTCTCTATAGTAATGATCTACGTAAGGTCCCAATTTTAAGTCTCTAAAGCAATAGGAGCACAAAAAAAAGTTACAGTATTTATTCTCCCATCCCTCAGAGTTCAAGGGTTTGTCATCTGAACTTTTCCGTTTAAAAATCTTAGTTATAAGAAATAAAATAACCAAATATAGAGTCTCTTTCTTCTATTTCTGGACTATAAAGTGTCCAAAGTGACAACTGCAATCTCTTTTTGATAAATTTTGTGCAGAAAAAATTAGAAAATTTTGGTCTAGCTCCTCCTCTGTTTTTTCACTAGATAGCTGTGCAATCCTCAGCAAGGCATCTCCCTTGAACCTCAGTATTTTTTTTTAGATTTATTTATTTGAAAGACAGAGTTACAGAGAGGAGAGACAAAGAAAGAGAGAGATCTCCATCTGCTGGTCCACTCCCCAAATGGCAGCATCAGCAAGGGCTGGGCCAAGCCAAAGCCAGGATCTTGCAGCTCCATCCAGGTCTCCCACATGGATGCTGGGGCCCCAGCATGACCATCTTTCACTGCTTTCCCAGGTGCATTAGCAGGAGCTGATCAGAGTGGAGCAGCCCAGACTTGAACCAGGAGGACTTAAACCAGTGCCCATATAGGGTGCCAGTGCTGCAGGCACCAGATTAACCTGCTTTGCCATAGCACCAGCCCCCTTCAGTATTTTCTTCTAGCTAATTCACTCTGGTCTTAAAGATCAAATAATATATGTGAAAAATATCTTATAAAATGGATTAGAATTTGGGAATAATTTAAGTACAATGGAATTTTCATGACAGTGATGACTTGTCATAATTGAAATGGACAATCAGTCAAATCCATCATGATTCAGTGGCTGGTGTTGTGGTACAATGGGTTAAGCCACTGCCTGTGATGCCTGAATCTAGTCCAAGCGTCAGCTGGAGTCCCAGCTGCTTCATTTTCAATCCAGCTCCTTGTTAACGCACCTAAGAAAGCAGCAGAAGATGGCCCAAATGCCTGGGGTCCTGTACCCACAAGGATAGTCTCAGATCAGGTTCCTGGCTTCAGCCTGGCTCTGCCCAGGGCCTCTGTGGCCATTTGGGAGAAAACCAACAAATGCAAGACGTGTGTGTGTGTGTGTGTGTGTGTGTGTGTGTGTGTCTCCCCCCTCTCTCTAACTCTGCTTTTCAAATAAGGAAATAAATCTTTAAAAAAAAAAAACAAAAAACAAATTGCCATGTTTCAGAAAAGAATTTCAGTATCTCAATGAAGATTACAGAAATTCAAACATGCTATAACCGTAACTCAGAAGTTAACATTTCAAATTCAACTTCATTATCACAAAAGGTCACAAAGACTCAAATAACATCCATGTATGACCCTTAGAATTCAGGGCCAAAGGCCAGCATTCTGGTGTGGCAGGTTAAGTGACCTCCTGCAACAATCCCATACCAGAATGCCAGTTTGAGCCCCAGCTGCTCCACTTCTGATCCAGCTCCTGCTAATGTGCCAGAGAAGGCAGTAAAAGATGGCCCAAGTGCTTGGAGCCCTGCCACCCATGTGGAAACCTGGACTGACTTATTGGCTCCTGGCTTTGGCCTGGCGGTTGTAACCATTTAGAGAATGAACCAGCAGATGAAAGATCTCTATTTCTCGTTCTCTAACACTGCCTTTCAAATAAATAAATTTTTTTAAAAAGGAATTCAGGACCAAACAAAAGGTGCTAAAAAGGTTGTTGAAACATACTAGAATTATCTTACTGTGGATCTACTAGGAGTGCTTGAAAGATAGGGACAGTCACAGAATACAACAAGGAAAGCAGAATAAAAATAACCCACAACCAGCAAACAACACTCATGGTCTTCAAAGAGATTTGAGCAAGTTTCTTCATCATTAAAATAGGGATTATAATACTTATTTTGTATATAAACTATGATTATGTTAACTATAAAGCATTATTTGAATATAAGCATTATCATGAAATAGCAGACTGATTATAGAACTTACACTAGTCCAGTGAGTTGTCTTTGCAAAAAGCAAAGCTGAGCAGATCATCCCCATTTTTTCATGACTTTCCATTAATCTTAGGTCAAAGACTAAAAATTCCAGGATGGGGGACGGCACTGTGGCACAGAAGGTTAAGCCTGTGCCTAAAATGCCAGCATCCCATATGGGCACTGGTTCAAGTCCCAGCTGCTCCACTTTCAATCCAGCTAACTGCTAATGCGCCTGAGAAGGCAGCAGAAGATGGTCCAAGCCCTAGGGCCCCCACACCCATGTGGGAGACCCAGATGAAGCTCTTGGCTCCTGGCTTCAGATTAGCCCAGCCCCAGCTACTGCAGCCATCTGGAGAGTGAACCAGCAGATGGAAAAGCAATCTCTCTTCTCTCTCTCTCCCTCCTGCCCTCCCTCCCTCTTTCTCTCTATGTATCTCTGCCTTTCAAATAAATAAATCTTTAAATAAATAAATACTCCAGGATGGTCTGCAGACCCTTATATAACAGTATTGTTAAATAATTCTGTGGCTGATAGAAAATGCCTTGGCTTCTTGATAAGGTAGAGTTCAGAAACTCATCAAAAAGGTTCCTAGATGAGATCATGGAAAAGACGGTTACCTATGGACCTTGTGGCAGTTACTGATCCACAGATTATATTTACCTGGCCAACTGAACAAGGAGGTCAACAAGCGAGCAAATTCCTTCTCCCATCAGAGTATTCAACTTAAGCTCCTCATAGACAAGGTGAAGAACAAAGAAAATTGCAGGTATGTGACTAAAGAGAAGTGTAGAAGAATCCAGACTGAGGTTCTGTGAAAAATCCTCATCCTTCATCTGTGAAACCTCCAAAGGACCCAAACACAGAGACCTGCTCAAAAGATGAGACTCGACATTCTGGTGGTAGTCCGAATTTAGTAAATATTCCCAGTCCTGAGAAGAGTAAAAAGGGTATTAATCTTTTAACCAATGCCTTCTTATGTCATCATTTAAAAAGGTAAACAAATTCACTTAAAATAATTCAAGTTCCATGTTCACACTGTCAGTCTAAGAATATGAAAAAGATCATAACAGAAAAACAACTACAAAATAACCAAGCAATCTTCAGATGCCAGCAATAAACATTAAACCACCTTTAAAAGTTATTTGAAAAAAAAAATCTAGTCATGCATTTTTAAGGAAAAAACTTCAGGAGAAGAAATCCTACTAGTTAGGGAGGAACTAAGAAATAAATTTTAAGATTATCCTGAGCTATGTTTTATAAAGCCAAAAGCACAGAATGAGAGGTGGGAGTACAGGCAGACAGGCAGGCAGTGAAGGTCTACTTGTACTCAGATGGTATATTTATTTTTCTGTGTTTGCAAGATACTGGAGCTGGTAACATTATAATCAACTGAGTTTTATATTCAGACTGATTATAGTACATTTTCCAAGTATTTGGTCTACTTTGGTTTCTATTTGTGATTTATCACATTGTGCTCACAGAATATGGTATGCTATTTACAGATCTTGGAATTTACTGGTGTTTTTATAAGGCTTAATACAGTGTTATGATAACTTAAAAAAACTTTTGGTCCAGACACAAAAAGAACAGCAAAGAAAAAACTTGATAAACTGGACACTCAAAATTTAAAATTCTGCCCATAAAAAGACACTGTTAAGCCACATAGCAAGATAAAACATTCTCAACACAAACATACAGCAAAGAACTCATGTCAAGAATTCATAGGGTTGGTATATGACCTAGCAATTAAGACGCCAGTTTAAATGCCTGCATCCCATATCAGAGTGCCTGGGCTGGATTCTGGATACCAGCTCCTAAATCCAGCTTCCTGCCAACATAGATCCTAATATAGCTGGGTCCCTGCTACCCATTTGAGACCTGGACTGAGTTCCCAATTCCCAGCTTCAGTCCAGCCCCTTACTGATGATTGCAGCCATTTGGGAGTGAATCACCAAAAAGAAGCTCACTCTATCTGTCTCTATTTGTCTCTCAAAAAACCTTTTAAACTAAATCCATACATACATGCATACATATATATATACACACACACATACACATACACACACACACACACATATGTATATATGGATTTCACTTATATAAATTATACCTCAATTAAAAAAGAATGCTGGGGGGACCGTCTCTGTAGCATAAATGGGTAAAGCTGCCACCTGCGATGCCGGCATCCTATATGAGCACTGGTTCGAGACCCAGCTGCTCCACTTCCAAACCAGCTCCCTGCTAATGGCCTGGCAAACGTGGCAGAAGATGGCTCAAGTGTCTGGACCCCTGCCACCCACATTGTGAGACTCAAATGAAGCTCCTGGCTCCTAACTTCAGCCCAGCTCAGTGCTAGCTGTTGCAGCCATCTGGAGTGAATCAGTGGATGGAAGATCGCTCTCTTTCTCTCTCTCTCTGACTCTCCTTCTCTCTGTAACTCTGACTTTCAAATAAAACAAATAAATCTTTGAAAAAAAAAAGTGTTGGGACCACTTAAGAATATGAATTTGATAATCTGATACATCAGAAAACTTAAATTAGAAAAACACCACATATAAAGGTAAATGCTGTCATAGTGATCATTTGGCAATAAAATGTTTGTAGACCCAACTAAAATCAGGAGGAAATACATGTTTAAAGTAATTTTTAAGTGATTATTAAGAACAAAAATAATAAATGACCATAGAGAACACAACAGACCTACCCTTCAAATTAATTGCTATTTGTTATTAAAATAAACAAAGCAACAGATGTTGGAAATACAAATTTACAGGAATACTACAGAAGTGGGAGGCCAGTATAAATAACCAAAATTAATTTAGATGAACAAGATAATAATGCTTACATCATCAGATCCAGTATCCGAAGGCCTTGCTTTTTTGGGCGCAATGACTGGAGAAAGAGACCCTTCAAAATCAAACTGAAAAATAACCCCAAAAGAGAAGACAAAATCATTAATGTATTACTGTAAACTTATCAACTGAATGAATTCAAAAGTCACCGATGTTAAAGGCACAACCCTGACATTGCTGTAAATCACCCACTAGCACCTGTGAGGACGCTTCTGGGATGAGGCGAAGAACCCAAGTCCACACCATTAACAGAGAAGACACTTGGGGAAAAGCACTTTAAATCCCTGTCATATGAAGCCTTCCTCATCACACACCAAACAGCAGACGTGTAAAAGGACAGTCTTGTCATCAGACAACAAGGTTGGGGCAAGCATTTTAGAACAGAAGGTTAAGCTGCCACCTGCAACACTGGCATCCCACATGAGCACTGGCTCATGTTGAGTGCTCCTCTTCTAAAACAGCTTCCTGCTGATGTGTCTGGCAAAGTAGTAGATGACCCAAGTGCCATGGTCGTTTATGAGGTTCTTGCCACCCACATGGGAGACGTGGCCAGGCTCCTAGCTTCAGCCTGGCCCAGCCTCAGTGGTTGTGGCCATTTGGAGAGTAAACCAGCAGATGAAATATCTCTCTCTCTCTCTCTTCCTCTCTCTCTCTCTTCTCTGTCACCCTTTTAAATAAATAAATCTTAAAAAAAAAAAATGGTTAAGCCATGAGTCAGAAGACACATTCTAGTCCAAATTTTGAGCAAATCAGACTGAACCTCATGATTCAACTTCTTTATAATAAAATCAAAACTATTAGTAATCTTAGCAAAACTTGGAGTCATTTTACAAAAAATTAGAAGAGTCAAGTATGCATTATAAAACTCAAATATAGTAACTACTAAAATATTATTAAATCTTAAGTGATAGGGGCTGGTACTGTGGTATAGCAGGTAAAGCTGCTGCCTGCAGTGCTGGTATCCCATATGGGTGTCAGTTCAAGTCCTGGTTCCTCCACTTCTGATCCAGCTCCCTGCTATGGCTTAGGAAAGCAGTAGAAGATGGCCCAAGTCCTTGGGCCCCTGCACCTGCGTGGGAGAACCAGAAGAAGCTCCAGGCTCCTGGCTTCGGATTGGCGCAGCTCCACTGCAGCCATTTGGGGAGTGAACCAGTAGATAGAAAATTCTCTCTCTCTCTCTCTGAGAAGTGAACCAGTAGATGGAAACACTCTCTTTTTTTCAATAGATGGAAGCATGCTCTTTCTTTCTCGTTGTCTCTTCTTCTCTGTCACTCTGCTTTCCAAATAAATAAATTAAATCTTTTTTTTTTTTTTTTTAATAAGCTTGGGGTGAGTATTTGGCAAAGAAGTTAAGATGTTGCTTGAGGGTCCAGCTCTGTGGCCTAGTAGTTTAAGCCTCCACCTGTGGCTCCAGCATCCATATGGGCAGGGGTTCAAGTCCTGACTGCTCCACTTCTGATCCAGCTCCCTGCTAATGGCCTGGAAAAGCAATAGAAAATGGCCCAAGTGGTAGGGTTCTTGTACCCACATGGGAGACACAGAAGAAGCTCTTGGCTTCAGATCAGGCCAGCTACAGCTGTTGAAGCCATCTGTGAAGTGAACCAGCAGATGGAAGACCCTCTCTCACAGTCTCTACTTCTGCCTCTCAAGTAAGTAAATTAAATCTTAAAAAAAAAAAAAAAAAAAAAAAGCAAGATGCTGCTTGGGACATCTGCACCCCATATGAGAGTGCCTGAGTTAAGTGTACCAGCTCTGCTTCCAGTTCCAGCTTTCTGCCAATGCAAGTGCTTGAATTTCTACCACCCATGTGGGAGACCCAGATTAAGATCCAGGATTCCAGCTTTAGCCTGAACCAGTCTCAGATGATATGGGTATATGAGGAATCAATCAGCAGACAGAAGATCTCTCTCTGTCTCTCAGCCTTTCAAATGAAATGAAAATAAACAAAAATTTCAAAAAAATTTTTAAAAAGCTAAAAAGCCAAGTAAGTCAATTAAATGATCTTTTTAAAAATGAAAAGATGCTTGTTTGGGTGCAAAACAATTTTGAAATCCATGTATTTTTTAAGTATACATTTTCCATGAACTTTTTTAAAGACCCCTCATCTAGGTACATTAAATCATAGTATTACTCCATTAGTTTGAATAAGGTATGCCTGTTAATACTCTGAATGTTATATCACCAATTATACAAATATTACATTAGTAACAGAATAACTCTTGAATAAAACAGCTGTATTTACTTACATTTCGGGTCCAAGCTAAGCGGTCTGTGTTATAACCCATCAAGTTCATGAGACAAGTTACAAACAAATTCCACTCTGAGTGATAACTGGGTCCTCCTGGAGCACTGTGGACATTGTACCACTTAACAAGCATCTGAACCGCTATTTCTTTTGGCAGGATAAACTTAATTGCTTGCAGACAAGTTTGTACTATTAAAGGCAAGGATTAATTTTAGTATGCTTCCTTTGCATGCATTTCTTTTCCTATTTCAGCAAGAAAGATTTTAAACTAGCACCACGTAAAGGACAATTACTATGAAATAAAGAACTGCCATTAAAGAGCCAACGGGTGCAAATGTCACCTAATCATCTGAAACTTAAACCAACTACTGAATCCATCAGCACCTGCAAGAAGAGGTCTAAGAGTAGCTTTTAGACCATCAATTTTGTATTAGCAATCAGGTGACCAAATAACTCAGCTTATCAAAAACAGACCTGATTTACATCCTCTGCCCCAGCAATGAATAATTGCTGCCCCTTTCACTCACAAAAATGTACTCGTTTGAATAGTTATTTAAAAGTGACTCTATGGAAAAGTTTCTACAAGAATATGTTTGTATGAAATACTGCTTAATCTTTTAGTAAAATGTTAATACATGTTACCATAAATAGTGATGAACAGCTAGCACTACAAGATGTTCTAAATGAGTGAACATTCCTATTAACCAAAGCATTGCAACTTTTAATTATTTCCAACAGCACTGTTCCTAAAATGTTTCGCATGCTCTGTGTCTTAAACACATTAAATACCATAACATTTATACCATTCTCAATGATTCAGAGGCATCAGTATGAATATCAGCAATTGCGCTACACTATCACACGTGGCCCCTGCCACAAAGAGGCCTGGATCTGTTTTTTGTACTAAATGACCCCAGATGGCAATGTTTTCGCATTCCCATATCCCCTCCACAGGGTTCTTTTTTCCCATTCTCACTGTCACTGGGGCCATCACTGATTACTATATATACACACACAGTAAAGCTTGGAAGCAAAGGGCAATAAATGTTAGAAAACCAAATAAACAAGTACGTCACAGTGGATCCAAAATAAGTATAAACCAGATGCTGCGTGAGGTTCTGAGGAACTCTTCATAAGGGAACTACATAACTCACATGCATAAACAATGTTAACTTCTGCTCTGGCCATTGCAGCCAATTGGGGAGTAAACCATCAGATGGAAGACCTCTCTCTCTCTCTGCCTCTCCTCTCTCTGTGTAAATTGTTCAAATAAATAAATCTTAAAAAAAAAAAAAAAAAAAAAAGTCTATACCAACATAGAATATCATTTACCACACTTATAGAAGAAAATTCCTAAAATGATTAAGTTATTTTAGTCTATGATCTGCCAATGCCTTACTTTGACAGGTAGATTTTGAAACTGACAGACAGCATGAGCTTTTCTGGATCATACAAGCATTGGTTTCTTTTATTTGTAAGGAAATTCTATTCTAACATTTTATTTACCATTTTCTGCTCAGAAATCTTCCTTAGGGTCCTCCAAGTTACATTTCAGTAATAAATCAATCAGATTCTAGTATGTATTAGAATATTCCTGACTCGGTTGGCGCCGTGGCTCAACAGGCTAATCCTCCGCCTGCGGCGCCGGCACACCGGGTTCTAGTCCTGGTCAGGGCGCCGGATTCTGTCCCGGTTGCCCCTCTTCCAGGCCAGCTCTCTGCTGTGGCCCGGGAAGGCAGTGGAGGATGGCCCAAGTGCTTGGGCCCTGCACCCCATGGGAGACCAGGAGAAGCACCTGGCTCCTGCCTTCGGATCAGCGCAGTGCGCCGGTTGCAGCGCGCCGGTCGCAGCGGCCATTGGAGGGTGAACCAACAGCAAAAGGAAGACCCTTCTCTCTGTCTCTCTCTCTCACTGTCCACTCTGCCTGTTAAAAAAAAAAAAAAAAAATACTCGTGTCTGCCCCATTCCCGAACCTACACACTCCAATTCTGATGTGCACATTTTACTCAAAGTTGAGAAATTTATTTTAGGATTAAAAAAGGTCATAAAATCTGCCAAGAAAGATTTCAGTTACTTAGGCTTCCTGTTTCTCAGACCTCTTGCAAGGGCATGTCTCCACATATTTTCATCTCACTACCTGGTATTCCTCAACATCTGGTCACAGAACAACAGAACGGGACCCTCCTTCAACTATTCTCCAGCCTTATGGCACATATACATGGATGTGGAAAAGAACCCTCCAGCTCATCATGACTTCTCTGCAAGGCAAAAACTTGACCCCATGGCTTCAAAAACAACTAAATAAATTTAAAACTCCAATTATTCAGGTTATCAGCAATTACTCCAAATTTTATGAAACAAACTAAGAATGCACAGAAGTGAGATCTGACTTAATCATACCTAATTCAGACGTGGCAATTTCCGGAATAGTGATCCTAACCATGGAGCCATTACTTAGTTCCTAGTGAAAGAGCAGAAACAAAGAGGAAGTAAGTAGAATTTGAGCATTCCAAGTCTCTGAATATCTTAATCAAAATTCTTATGTTAATAAAAAAGTTTGATTTGTATAGACATCAAGAGTTATCACCAAAAGAAGGTGACTTTTAACGAAAGACAAAAATCATGTCAATATACAATTTAACTCATTAAGCAAGCTTTTGTTTTCAATAATTTTTTAAAATGTAAAACTTCAGAAAATTAAAGAATTAGTTTATAGGTAAAATTACGAAAAAAAGGATACATCACAGATTTTTAAATCAAGTGAAATGTTTCCTTGCATTTTTAAGACAACATTTTGCATTCTAACAAATGTCAGTCATATTTCTTGGAAAGCTATCTTTTAAAATCATACTTACTAAAGTCACTCTGTTATGGACAGGATCTCTGACAGAATGAACGTAAGTGCCAAGCTGTTGGAAAGTACAGTCCTCGTTATAGAGAGAATCGTGGAGTTTTGAAGAATCCCTCAGTTCTGGAACCGGAGACAACAAAACAACCTGCAAAAGTCATCAACAAAATAGATATAGTATTTGTGCAGAAATGAAAGAACAGAACTATTCCGCTTCAGCTACAATGCTGTACCCTGTGTGGCAGACCAGGATCCTCACAGAAAACAACTAGAAAAGGAGGACAAAACAGTGAAGCAGCCAACTGAGGGTGCTGGAAAACTGTGGAAGCAACCTCGACTACAAAACTAAGACCTACAAGGGAAGGGAACTGCAGAGTGGGGCATATTTACCCTGCTTTTCCTGCTCTGGGTATAATGCAATTTTTGGTGGAAAGGAACACATGTGACGGGCTGACAATGCGCAAGGAAGGCTACAGCTAAGAGTCAGAGAAGGCAGCAGCACTCTTGGCCATCTTACAGTGTAACTAGAGGGAGCCAAGGTAGACACAAATTGAGGAAATAAGACCCCAAGGGAAGGAAAGCAAAGAAATGACACCAGTACTTAGTGGTATATCCCTTATAGGCAAATGTTTGAAAATATGAGAATGCCATTTATTTGCATAACTATAAATGTGTAAATAAAACATTTAAATGATCTTAGTTACTACCTTTAGGCATTTCCTTCCAATTTTACACCTCCCGTCATGTCCACTGACTCTGAATTCCCATAATTCCACTTACAGGAGATTTTCAGGTGAGTACTGGTCAACACTGACAGCCAATCAAGCCTAAGATGTATCTCATATGGTCCTGCTTCTACCCCAACAGTTATCAATTCAGCTCCAGTGGTCCTGGCCCTCGTCTAATAATACAGTCTACCAAAGTAGGAAAGCTGTCAGCCAACATGGTGGACCATGGTATCCCTATGACCTGGAAAACATTTTTCATTATAAAATCTTCCAAATCATGCTCTGATGGTTCTCGAATTCCCCTCAACATTGCATGTGTTTAAAAAATAAAATGAAGTCTAGATACTATTCAATACTTGTCAGCAATACTCTTCCCTTTGAACTGCTCCTAAACACGTACACTCAGATGTCTCTAAAATACAGCCCACTCTCCTCTGGGCTTCCAAACCTGGGAAGCAGGGTTACCCACCCAGGGTGCTGGGGATAGTCTGGGCCTTGTCCCTCAGCACCTCCCACCAGCCCAGCAGCACAAAGCCAACTGGCTGGCAACTCTGTCATTCCCACCTCTCCCGGCTCTCACGTCACTTCCCCCCTTCCTCACATATGGCCCTAGCACAGGCCGTCTTTACACCTCTTCCACTGATAACAGTCAACCTCACTTAGAGGCTAACTGGCTCCTGATCTTTAATCCTGAGATAAACTTGTCAAAAACAGATTCTGACACTCCTAAGTCCTCCCTCAGAAACAAGTAACTGCCCTGACAGTCGCATTCAGAACAAAACCATCTTTTTCACCTTACAGAGTATAAATCCCAGTTCTACCACCTAATGGCTTTATGAGCTCAGACACGTAACCAGACAAGTACTTCTGTGGGCCCATTTGTAAAGCAGGATCACAGATAGCTTTATCTTCTGAATAATACTGTTTTTAGGGATTAAACAAGTTAACACCAATATAACACTTGCAAAAGTACCTACCACACAAAAAAATGCTCAAAGATTATATTATCATGCCCTTGGCCCTGCACACCCAGGAGACTACTTATACTTCTTTAAGTATTCAATCTACAGATGTACTGAGTAGTTGTATGTTTGCAGATGGAGACATAAACATACTTTAAAAATAAATGATCTGTACTCTCCTAACTTCATACCATCCTGTATGATTTCACCCTGGCCCACAGGCCCCTTTCTACCTACAGACACCCTTTGTATCTTCAAAGTCTAAGCCAAGTTGGACATGCTTCTCAGAACTGAAGCCTCCGTGCTGTCTCATCATTTCATCAGAATGTATCTGCCCATCAAAGAATCTACTATGGCACTTTCTGATCTCATTCATAAGTCTTCACTTATAGAAATTTAAGAAATAAGAAAGCATAATTTATTATACAAACAGTGCATCCATTTCACCCAAATAAAATGTGAGATCCCTCAGTAAAAAAGAATGCATCATTTTGATCTTGCTAGCATCTTCAAAAACCACCATACTATCACAGGAAAGGTCAATCTATATAAACTAGACCAGTGACATCTAAAAACATTCATTCTATAGGTATTAGCTAAAATTAAATTAACCATGAAAATAACTAGGATTTGACAAACTTCATTAAAATAATATTAATTTCTGACAATTTCTACCACTTCTTACCTCATCCATCGATCCAAGCAGTTTACTGAGAGGTTTAGGAGTACTAACACCATCAAGAGGAGTACTGGGCCGAGGCATCGTGTTGGACATTGTCAGGGAAGGAGCTGGCAGTCCAGGAATGAAAACCTTTCCCACCTTGGAGCAATAAAAACATGTGGCGAAAAGATACGGGCTTTAAAGATCTTACCCTTGAATAAAATGCTAAGGCAAATAAACACGTAACTCTTTTGGTACTTCAAGGTTTATATTCACCAACCACAACTACAATAAAAACAATTAAAATTTAACCAAATGATCAAATCCAGCATTTAACTTCAAACAGCTTACTATGATTTCTCTTGGTCCAATTTTGTCTTCAATACTGAGGACTTTCTTTGCAGAATGAGGAATGCTAACATAATCCGGACATTATGTAAAATTCCACATACTTATTGGTGGTAAAGACATCAGGACACTATGCTTTCAGAGGATATATGGAGCAACCTTGTTAACTAACTCATCCTCAATGCAAAGAAAAACAATATCAATTATTCCAATAAGCTAAAAAAAAAAAAAAATGAGCCTGATGGGGCCGGCACTGTGGTATAGCAGGTAAAGCTGCTTGCTGCCTGTGGCACCAGCATCCCACATGGGAGCCAGTTCAAGTCCCAGCTGCTCCTCTTCCAATCCAGCTCTCTGCTAATGCACCTAGGAAAGCAGTGGAAGATGGCCCAATTCCTTGGGACTCTGCACCCACATGGGAGATGTGGAAGAAGCTCCTGGCTCCTAGCTTCGGATCAGCACAGCTCCAGACATTGTGACCATTTGGAAAGTGAACCAATGGATGGAAGACCTCTCTCTCTGTAACTCTGTGCCTTTCAAATAAATAAATAAATTCTTTAAAAACAAGCCTGAGTGATGCTTAAGAAATTAAATCCAACCCAATTTTTAAAAAGGTCCATTTATTTATTTGAAAGGCAGGATTATAAAAAAAGGGGGGGGGGACAGATGGAGGGAGAGGAAGGGAAGGAGAGAGAGCAAGAAGGAGGTAAAGATAGATATCTTGCAAGGGACATCCTCTGCTGCTTCCCAGGATGCATGAGCAGAAAGCTAGATCAGAAGCAGATGAGCGGGTACTTGAACTGGCACTCTGATATGGGTTACCAACCATCCCAAGCTATGGCTTAACCTGTTGTGCCACAACACCCAGGCTTATCCTAACTTAGACTGTACTCTCCATTTCACCATATGTCTCCCACCTTGAAATCTTGAAAATATCTTCCTCAAAACACCTTTACATCAGGTGGAATAAATTCTTCACTGATCTTAAAAGAATGAGTTGAGGGGCCAACACTGTGGCATAGCAGGTAAAGCCACAGCTTGCAGCTCCGGCATCCAATATGGGCACGGGTTTGTGTCCCAACTACTCCACTTCCGATCCAGCTCCCTGCTAATGCGCCTGGGAAAGCAGTGGAAGATGGTCCAAGTGCTTGGACCCCTGCACCCACTTGGACCCCTGCACCCACTTGGTAGACCTGGAAGAAGCTCCTGGCTTTGGATCAACCCAGCTCTGGCCATTTCTGCCATTTGGGGAGTGAACCAGCAGATGGAGCATATCTCTCTCTCACTCTCTCATTTTGCCTTTCAAATAAATAAATAAATAAATGAATCTTTAAAAAATTGATTGAGTTGATAATCCAAACTGGCTGCCCTTATTTATCAGCTATCCTTAAGGTTCTTAGGAAAAACAAAACAGAAATTCGCATCCAGTCTGAAAACTTGATAAGACTAAAAGATGTGCAAAACTAAAGTGAAAATTTAACAATAAGCATTTCTATTAATAAATTAATCAAAAGCTAATAAAGGGACCAACGCTGTGGCCCCAGCTCCAGCCATTGCTGCCAGCAGATGGAAGACCTCTCTCTCTTTCTGTGTGTGTCTCTACCTCTCTTTGTAACTCTTTCAAATAAATAAAAAATAAATCTTTAAAAAAAGAAGGCTAATAAAATAAGTTGCCCAAATAAAATCCTTAAGCTTAGGAAACAAAAATGAAGGGTAGGCATTTGGCATAGCCATTAATATCCTACTTGGAACATGTATATCTCACACTGGAGTGCATGGGTTCAAGTCCTAGCTCTGTGTCCAATCCAGGCTTCCTGATGATGTGCACCCTGGGAGGCAGCAGGTGACAGCTCAAGTAGTGGGTCCCTGCCACCCAAGTGGGAGACCCAGATTGAGTTCTGGGCTCTTGGATTCAGTCTGGGCCATCCCCAGCTGTTTCAGGCATTGGGGAAGCAAACAAGTGGATGAATGTCTCTCTCTATGCTTTAAAAAAAAAAAGATAATGAGAGAAAACATAAAGTCTTTAAAAAGCTAATAAAAACTGCCAGTTGAGGGCCAGCATTGTGGTTCCAGTCGAAGGCTTCCAATCCAGCTTCCTGTTAATGCATCTGGGATGGCAGTAGAAGACGACAGAAGTACTTGGCCTCTGCTATCCATGTGGGAGACCCAAATGGAGTTCCTGGCTGTTGCAGTTATTTCAAGAGTAAACCAGCAGACAGAAGATCAATCTCTCTGTCATTCTGTCTCTCCTCTCTCTCTCTCTCTGCCTTTCAACTAAAGAATAAGAAATCCTTAGTTCATAAAAAGGTGAAGCAAGCACATTCCATGCTACTCCTCCCACAAATTACCAAAGGAAAACAAAAATACTGCACAAAATTTATGATGCAAATAACAGAGAATTATGAAAGGTAAGAAACACAGACTGGTTAGGAACACTGATACCCAGGAGTGACCCAAAGATGAATTCTCTAGGTTTTGTTTTTACTTTTTCATCTTCTTACAAATCTGGTCTGAGATTCTCAAGTGGCCTACAATCCAGACATGCCCACAGACAGGCAAGAGACGCCATAAGAAAACGTGCTTTTTCTAGCCAAAGTGTTGGGAAAAGAGTGACCAAGCTGGACACCACACTTGCACACTTGAAGCAAACACTATGAAAAAAACTTAAGAGAGCCCTCTGCTCCTCCTTCCCAGGAGCTGTGACCTGGAGATTGAGTGGCACCCTCGCCCCTTCCCAGGGGATGTGGACCAGCCAACCCACATTCCTGCCTCCTCAGCAGGAGCTGCAGCTGCAGAGCTCCACACAGGTGGAAGCCTGTCTATCACTGCAGGGGGCAGTACTGCTCCTCCCACCCACCGGTGCAGCTGCTGCGACTGGGGGAGGAGCCTCAGCTTTCATCCTCAGCCTACAACAACAAGGAAGCATACAAGAACAGAGATTGACAAATACATGAACACAGCTTCAGGGACCTGTGTGCGGAACAACAGCAAAATATCGAATATTCATTACTATTCATTAGACCAACCAGAAGAGGAAAAAAGTATGGAGTTGAAAATATTTGTTAAAAAATGTCTAAGTATCATCCAAACTGAGTGACCTGTAGCTTCAACAAGCTGTATGATCCTTAACAGGATTAAATCCAAAGATACCCACACCAGACATATCATAATAAAATTTCTGAAAACAAAGAAAAGCTTATAGAAGTAGGCACACAAAAAAAGGAGAGTTACTACCAGGGACAGCAAGACCAAAAACAATAGATCTTGCATCAGAAACCACAGAACCAGAAAGAAATAGCAGTTTTCAAATGCTCAAAGAAAAAATCCTGTCAATCCCAAATTCTATGTCCCAATAAATGATCTTCAGGAAATGAAAGCAAAACAAAGACATTCTCAGATGAAAAAGAACCATAAGAAATTAGGGTCAGCAGATCTGCAATAAAAGAATGACAAGAGAATGATTCAAAAGGAAAAGGAAATGACAGAAGGGATACCGGGAACATAAGAATAATGTTCACGTATTTTTAAAAGTATTTAATATTTTATACTTGAAATGAAAAATTGTAACTTTTTCGAATGTGGTTTTCTATGTGTAGAAAAGTAATAATTAAGACAGCTTAATCACAGGGTAGCAGCCAGCAACGTAGCTCACTGGGTTAAGATGGAAGCTCTGCGCTGGCATTCATATGAGCACAGGTTCAAGTCCTGGCTGCTCTACTTCCAATCCAGTTTTCTGCTAATGCTCCTGGGAAAGTAGTGGAAGATGGCCTGAGTGCTTGGGGCCCTGCCACCAACATGGGACATCCAGTTGTAGCATGGCCCAGCCCTGGCTGATGAAGCCATTTGAGGAGTGAACCAACAACCAGCAAATGGAAAAATTCTCTCTAACTCTGCCTTTCAAATAAATCTTTCATTACAAAATAAATATGTAAATCATAGAGTAAAGTGATCTATAATGTGTCATGCTGATAAGAATAGGCAGTGGTAAGTCACAGACATATACATGCATATACATTGTAAACTCTAGAAAATAACAAAATGTTTAGGGAATCCACAGAAAAAGGAACCAGAGGATGAAAGAACAGGGACAAGAGAAAACAAGTTCTAAGTGGTGGATTTAATGCAGCAAGACACTAATTGTATTAAATGTAAATGGCTTAACACAACAATTAAACAGAGATTGGCAAAAAGGATTTTAAAAATACAATTCAATTATATGCTGACTACAAGAAATTCAAATAAAATATAAAGATGCAGATAGGTTAAAAGTATGGAAAAAAAAGATGCATCATGTGAACACTAATAAAAAGAAAGCCGGAGGCCGGCGCCGCGGCTCACTAGGCTAATCCTCCACCTAGCAGCGCCGGCACACCGGGTTCTAGTCCCAGTTGGGGCGCTGGATTCTGTCCTGGTTGCCCCTCTTCCAGGCCAGCTCTCTGCTGTGGCCTGGGAGTGCAGTGGAGGATGGCCAAGTGCTTGGGCCCTGCACCCCATGGGAGACCAGGAGAAGCACCTGGCTCCTGCCTTCGGATCAGCGCGGTGTGCCGGCCGCAGCGCGCTGGCCGCGGCGGCCATTGGAGGGTGAACCAACGGCAAAAGGAAGACCTTTCTCTCTGTCTCTCTCTCTCACTGTCCACTCTGCCTGTCAAAAAATAAATAAAGCCGGAATGGCTATTAAGTGGACTTCCAAAGACAATAACCAGGGACAAAGAGAGACTTTAGTTAAACACAAAGGGCCAAACTACCAAGAAATCATATAAATACTAAATGTGTATGTACCAAACAACAGAATTATAAAGTAAGCAACTGAAGGCTTCTACAAAAATGCTACTAGAATTAAAAGTTAGTTTATGAAAGTTGCAGGATAAAACTGAATACAAAAAAATCAATTATATTTCTATATATCAGCAAGAACACTTGGGGGGACGGCACTGTAGCACAGCGGGTTAAGCCGCCACCCGCAGCACTGGCATCCTATATGTGTGTCAGCTTGAGTCCAGGTTGTTCCACTTCCAATCCAGCTCCCTGATAATGGCCTGGGAAAAGCAGCAGCAGATGGCCCCAATTACTGGACTCCTGCCACCCACGTTAGAGACCCAGAAGAAGCTCCTGGCTGCGGCTTCAGCCCTGGCCACTGAGGCCATTTGGGGAGTGAACCAGCAAATGGAAGATCTGTTTTTCTCTTTTTCTCTCTCTGTAACTCTTTCAAATATTTTTTTTTTAAAAAGTGCATTTGGAAATTAAAATTTTAAAAAGAGTAACACTTAAATAGCATGAAAAACTGTGAAATATTTAGAGATAAAATTGAGAAAAGATATATTAGACCTAGCATAAATATTGATGGATTTATCCTGTTTATGGATCAAAAAACTAAATATTATAAAGATGACAATCATCCTCCCAATTTACCTACAGATTTAATCCAATCCCTATCAAAATCCCAACAGCCATGACAAGATGGAATAGAAAGATATCACACTTTTCCAAACCACAGCCAAAGGTCCTAGCTATTCTATATAAAACAATCATACGATTCTGCAGGACACAGAGAACACAGACCACCTATACCTCAGGATCCAAAAAGTGACATGAAAATGAATTCCCTGGGCTTTTATGACCTGGGTACAAGAGAAACTGACAACCCAGAGACACCATAGCAGCAGACAAAAAGAAAACAAAGGCCCAAGAAATCCTGCTTCCCAAAAAACTAGGAAAAGAATAACCTATCGATAGAAAACTTTTATACAATATCAGCTGACTCCAAACACCATGTAAAAAACTGCCCCGCATTTCCTAGTCCCCTTAGTAGAAGCCAAGGGGGGAGCCCAGGCATTCACCCTCAGCAAGGCATCAATTTGAGGGTTTAGAAGACAAACAGTACTACAGATCTGCAAGAATGTAAAGTATTCAGAACTCTCACACACTGCTGGAGGCAAACAGTAGGGGGAGAAGCTGTAAATTAATACAACTTACCCTCTGAAAAACAACCTGGTACCCCAGGCCAACTTAAATATGCATATTCTCTGGCCGGCGCTGTGGCTCACTTGGCTAATCCTCCGCCTGCAGCACCCACACCCCGGGTTCTAGTCCCGGTTGGGGTGCCAGGTATTAGTCCCGGTTGCTCCTCTTCCAGTCCAGCTCTTTGCTATGGCCTGGGAGGGCAGTGGAGGATGGCCCAAGTGCTTGGGCCCCTGCACCCGCATGGGAGACCAAGAGGAAGCATCTGGCTCCTGGCTTCGGATTGGCACAGCGCCGGCCATAGCGGCCATTAGGGGAGTGAACCAACGGAAGGAAGACCTTTCTCTCTGTCTCTCTGTCTATAACTCTCTCTCTCTCTCTGTCTCTCTCTCTCTCACTAACTCTGCCTGGCAAAAAAATAAAAAAATACATGCATATTCTCTAAACACTAGGAGACATAGATAAAGATTTGTTTAAGGGGACTATTTAACAGAGGAATCAAAAACAATACAAACCCTAGTGATTATAAAATAAAAATTTTGGTGTAACAAAACAATACTGCATACCAGTGAGTGAGTAAACAGCAGCTATACATCAACAGGCAAATCTAAAGGAATATATGCAAGTATAATATTAAAAAAATAAGAAGTTGGAAAGAGCACGTGGTATGATCTCCTTTATATAAAGATTCATGAGCAAGAAAAGTAAAACTCATTCTTCAGTGACATGTATTTGCAAAAACTAATAATGAAAATAAGTTAGTGATTTATTCCAAGAGTCAGGATGAGGGATGCAGCAGGAATAGGGATGCAGCCAGCCAAAGACACTAGTGACATTTTACTTCTTTTATTTACTTACTTATTTATTTTTAAGGTTTATTTTGAAAGTCAGAGTTAGAAAGAGTGAGACACAGCCAGTGCTGGCCAGGCTGAGGCCAGGAGCTACATCTGAGTCTCCCACGTAGGTAGCAGGGACCCAAACACTTGGGCAGACTTCTGCTGCTTTTCCCAGGCCATTAGCAGGGAGCTGATAGGACATGAAGCAGCCAGGACACAATCCCATAGGGGATGTCAACATCATAGGCTTTACCTTCAAGGCTACAATGCTGGCTCCAACATTCTACTTTTTTTTTTTTTTTTTCAAGATTTATTTATTTAGTTGAGAGGTAGAGTTACAGAGAGAGAGGGAGAGACATAGAGAAAGGTCCCATCTGCTAGTTCACCCCTCAGTTGGCCGCAATGGCCAGAAATGTGCTGATTGGAAGCCAGGAGCCAGGAGCTTCTTCCAGGTCTCCCATGCAGGTGTAGGGTCTCAAGGACTTGGGCCGTCTTCTACTGCTTTCCCAGGTCACAGCAGAGAGCTGGATCAGAAGACTCAATTGTATAAAAACAATCTACTTTTACTCATGAAAGGATTCTCATCTGTGCCAGCTAGTGCCAAAGCATTTAACGGCAATGAGTGCTAACATTCCAAATTAGGACTAGTCTAAACTGAGAACTTCATCTCCAACTCTTAACAAAAATCTTCTGGCAAACTGTATAGACAGGAGGTAACAAAATTTAACATCACATTAAAGTAACATTAAAAAATCATAATGGGGCAGTGCTACTAAAGGCATAACTACTTATTCCTTACCCGAACCACTCCTGTATACAGCACCAAGTTTCCACTGCCTTCCAAGACCAGCATGGTATCTATCTTCTAAAAAAAGAAAAAACTTTTATCTTTCAATCCGAAAAATTTAACAGATTTTTCAGCAGAAAAATCTGATGATGAACAATTTTATAGTTTTCAGACATGTGCCTGTATTTACCTCCACTGGTGCTGCATCTTTTGCATGTATATTGGTGACAGAGCCAAAGATGAGCTGGGTTTTATCATTACTCTCTTGGAACTTCACACAGCTAAATAATAAAATAAAAATAAATAAACTACTGATATATGCAACAATCTGTATGAGTCCTAGGAGTATTATGCTTACTGGAGAAAGATAATCTCAAAAGGCTAAGTACTTTTTTATTACATTTACATACATTCTCAAATGGAAAACTCAAGAGAATAGGTTAGTGTTGTTAGGGTGAGAGATGCAGGGGGCTATGGTGTGTGTGACTATAAAGGGGCAGAATAAAGGATATCTTTAAGGAGTTATTTTGGTTCTTGTGGTGTTTACACAAATCTACACATGAAAAAGAGTCACGTAAAACCATATACACAAGTGGGTACATATAAAATAGATGGAAACTGACAAAAGGTACATGGGTCACAGTGATGTCAATTCTCTGGTTTTAATAATGTATTGTAGTTACATAAGATGGTACCTCTTGGTGAAAAAGGTCCAGGATACACAAGACATCTCTATTATTTTGAAATTTCCTGTTATCTACATAATTATTTTAAGTAAAAAGGTACATATAGGTGTCGCTCCCCCTCTTCGTGGAGGAACGACACAGGACCCTGCGCTGTTCTTTTGTCTGCTCGGCCCTCCCCGGGTTTGCTGCTGGTTCTTCCCGGGTTGGCTACTATCCCTTCCACCTCCGTGGAAGGGCAGTTCCCCCTGGCCACATTCCCCACTTCCGCAGGGGAGCGGCACACCGCCGGCCGGCCCTTCTCGGGGGCTGCACAGGTGTTCCCCTTAGATGTTCCCCATAGATGTTCCCGGTGCATGCCGTCTCTCTCCTCCTTTATAGTCCTCCTCCGCCAATCCTCACTCGGCTGCCCACACGCCGAGTACGCTGCTCTCCTCCAATCAGGAGCAAGTCCTACAGTTTATTAGTTGAACTGGAGGCAGCTGTGCGGAAGCTGTTTACTTCTCTCCCAACGCCACATTGTGGGAGAGCAGATGCATAGAATAAGTCTTAATTCGAGTAACTTAGTCTAGTCCGGATTGCTCCCCACATATAGGGACAAAATATCTAAAGACATTTCACCTGAGAAGACAAATGAATCATTACAAGGGAAGACAGCCAATATCAGAAGGTATTATGGATATGCAAATCAAACCCACAAGAATGACAATACCTAGTATTCTAGGATAAAGAGGAATGAACATATGCTGCTTGTGGGAACGTAAAATGGCACAGCTTATTAAAGAAGTATTCTTTTGGCCGGCACCGCAGCTCAACAGGCTAATCCTCTGCGTTGCGGCGCCGGCACACCGGGTTCTAGTCCCGGACGGGGTGCCGGATTCTGTCCCGGTTGCCCCTCTTCCAGGCCAGCTCTCTGCTGTGGCCCGGGAGTGCAGTGGAGGATGGCCCAAGTGCTTGTGCCCTGCACCCCATGGGAGACCAGGAGAAGCACCTGGCTCCTGCCTTTGGATCAGCGCAGTGCGCCAGCCATAGCAGCCATTGGAGGGTGAACCAACAGCAAAGGAAGACCTTTCTCTCTGTCTCTCTCACTGTCCACTCTGCCTGTCAAAAAAAAAAAAAAAAAAAAGTATTCTTTTAAAAAAAAAGTTTAACAGATGTATTCATACATGTTACAACACGGGGGATCCTAACAAACATCAGGTTAAAAGAAAAGAGCTGAACACAAAAAAAACTATATAATGTCAGTTGATATGTACTCAGTGTCCAGAAAATATTTATGTATAAAGGCAGAAAGTCTACAGAATGGTTGTTTGAGGCTGGAAATCACAAATGGGCACAAGAGAATCTTTTTATGGTGACAGAAATGGTTTTAAACTGGATTGTAGTGATGGCTGAGTAAATGTAAATTTACTAAAGATTTTTTGGCTGTACACTTAAAACATGTCAACTTGATGAAATGTACCCTCTACTCAGAAAGCTCTTAATCAAAGAAAAAAAGAAAGAAAGAGAAGAACAACCTAAATTATTTACAACAGAAACAATGGGAAATATATGTACTTACCGTAACTGGAGCTGAGACTCTACTAAAAAGCACAAGAACTTTTGTCCACACAGATCAGTTGTAATAAACACTTTTGAGGCTTGTGAACTTTTCTCCCTGTGCAAGACACAGTAATAAAGTAATTGTCAGTATTGGTCCAAAACTACCATGATCGTTAAGTCTGACATCTTCTGCAAGAAATCTAAAAACTACTTGGATCAAACAATGGCTTTGAAGACACAAAAACACAAGACTTAAACTTCATGATCTCTAAGATACCTTTTAGTTTAATTCTAAGCCCATTACACACAGTTTTTGGGAAAACTCACAATGAATGTAATAATCATCACTAGTGGACTTTTTAATTCCATACTATGCAAGTCACCTACCTACAAAGTAACGCAGACTTGAAATTCAGGGTCAGATTTTTTTATAGCCTGCCCTATCCTTTCTGCCCTCTCTCCTGCTCAGGATCAGTCCCCACTTCACATCTCTTTCCTAAGCCAGATCTCTAATCCCCATACCTTTCTTTCTTTAAAGTAGTACGGAAGATTACAATTCTTTGAGATACAGACCTGTAATACATTCAACTTACTAATGAGGCGTTCAAAGAAGGATGATTATTAAATGTAGGAAATTTGGGGTCAGTGTTGTGGCAAAGCAGATAAAAGTCACCACCTGCGATGCCCAGCACCATGGAAGGGTGCCAGTTCATATCCCATTTCTACTTCTGATCCAGCTGCCTGCTAGTGGCCTGGAAAAGCAGTGAAAGATGGTCCAAGTGTTTAGGTCCCCGCCACCCACAGATGAAACTCCTGGCTCCTGGCGTTGGCCTGGTCTAGCCCAGGCCATTGTAGCCATTTAGGGAATGAAACTGTGGATGGAAGATCTCTCTCTCTCTCACTCTGTCTCTCCTCTGTAACTCTGACTTTCAAATAAATAAATCTTTAAAACAAAACAAAGAAAAGGTGGGAAAATTCTATTTTATATATGAAGAGGAAAAAAACAGAGAACTTACTCAACACTATTCACATATTTACTTCCCTGAGCCTTCCTAAGCCCCTCTAGCACCTGCTAAGATGATGCATTTCCCTTTTATTTCACAGAGAAAACAAGGCTGCAAGGTATGAATGCAAACTCCTACCCTATGTATCTGATCAACTATCACTTCTCTCTCCCCAAGGCTAATCTCTCCCCTCGGGCTCCTTTCTGGTTCTTTGTTCCACCAATCATTTCTTCTTCCCTGTAATTTCAATGCTTTCCCTGCTAAGTCCCTGTTACCCACTCTCTCATATTAATGAAAGTACTGACATATGAAGTTAGACTAAGGTGATATAAAGTACTCACTAATGTGGCTGGATATAAAAAATGATACTGTTGTTCTATAAGTAAATATTCTTTTATTTATTTATTTATTGGCAGGCAGAGTGGACAGTGAGAGAGAGTCAGAGAAAAAGGTCTTCCTTTTGCCGTTGGTTCACCCTCCAATGGCTGCCGTGGCCGGCGCACCGCGCTGATCCAAAGACAGGAGCCAGGTGCTTCCCTTGGTCTCCCATGAGGGTGCAGGGCCCAAGGACCTGGGCCATCCTCCACTGCACTCCCGGGCCACAGCAGAGAGCTGGCCTGGAAGAGGGGCAACCGGGACAGAATCTAGCGCCCCGACCAGGGCTAGAACCCAAGGTGCCGGCGCCGCAGGCAGAGGATTAGCCTATTGAGCCACGGCGCCAGCCTATTTATTTATTTTTATCTATTTGAGACACAGAAAGAGACAAAGACAGGCAAGGAGCTCTCATCCACTGGTTCACTCCTCAAATGACTGCAGTGACCCAGGCCAGGCCAGGCCAGACAAAAGCTGGGAGCTGAGAACTCAATCCAGGCCTCCCACATGGGAGATAGGAACTACCTGAACTACTTGAACCAAGTGTGCACTAGCAGAAAGCTGGACTACGGAGCAGACAGGACTCAAATCAGACACTCCAATATGGAATGCAGGTGTCCCAGACAGCACCTTATCACTTATGCCAAATGCCTGTACCTGTTCTTACTTTTTAGATACACATACAAGGTACTTAGGGGTAAAATATCATAAAGATTAATTATTAGTAATATATTACAGCAAAACAAACTCTTTTTGACCCAGAGATGCCCTCTCAGCTGGTTTTATATCCTCAACCCCATTTAAAGGCAGACTCCTTTCAACAGTCCATGCGAGAGGGGGTCCCAAGATGGCGGTACATCAACAGGACAATCCAGGTCACATGAAAGCCAGGCCCCAGTAGGTGGGGCTCCACCATGTACCAGAGCTCATACCTGCCTCCACCATGACTGAGAAGCAAGCTGGGCTCCAGCAGGGCAGGCTCCGTGCTTCTACTTGCAATGCACAGACACATAGCAGCTCATAACAGAGGGACACCTCACAAGAAAATCTCTACAGATTAGGGATGCAGTTTGTTAAGCAAGGCGATGTAATCCTAACACACCAGAGACTAACATCAGGGCGTCCCACAACTGTGAGGACACAGGCAGGTTACATAACAGAAGTGAACAACCTCCTCTAACCAAAGAACCAGAGGAAAGATACAAAGCCCTGTGGGGGCCTTACATTGGCTACCTCCTCCACCCTGGAATACTGAACAGAGCACCCAGGCCACATTCAGCACACACCTCTTGGAACTCACTAAAAGTACAGACATTCCACTAAATCACAAAGACACAAAGAGAAAAGCAACAAGGCAAAAAAAAAGAAAAGAAAAGAAAAAATACACAAATGCTGAAAAACAAAGGAAACACACAGACTGAAATTGAAAGGATGGAAAAGATAATCCACGCTAACAGAAACTAAAAAAAGAGCTGGTGTAGCCATCCTAATAACAGACAAAATAGACTTTAACACAAAAACTACTAAAATAGACAAAGAAGGACAATATATAATGATTAAGGATCAATTCAACACAAAGATGTGACTATCAAAAATGTATAGGCACCTAATTACAGGGCACCTGGCTATCTAAAAGAAATGTCAATGGATTTAAAGGGAGATACAGACTCAAATACAATAGTAATGGAGGACTTCAATACCCCACTTTGAGCAATGGAAAGATCAACCATACAGAAAATCAACAAGGAAATAGCAGAGTTGACACTACAGACCTAGCAGATATCTACAGAGCCTTCTACCCTACTGGCACAAAGTACACATTTTTCTCACCAGTGCATGGCACTTTCTCTAGGATTGGTCACATGCTAGCCCATAAAGCAAATCTCAGCAAATTCAAAAACATAGAAATCATACCATGCATCTTTTCATGTCCTACATGAAGGATCTCTGTGAGACCCCAGTGGAAAGAAGGGGCCATCAAAGGATGTACTTTTCTCTGAAGGAAGGAGAGAACTTCTACTTTGCTTAAGGTCTTATCTAAATACAGAGTTTGTGGACTCAAAAGGCTTCCCATAGCCTTAGCAGCTCAAGTCAAGAGCCTTGGGTGATCACTGATGTCACACATAAGAGTGTTAATTGTTAAATTAACGACAGCAGTCACTGCACACTTACTCCCCACGCAGGACCTCTGTCCTCAATGAGTTGTATTATGAGAATTAACTGTAAAACTTGTCCTCAAACAGTTTTTTATAGTTTATGTGTGTATGTGTATGTGTTGAAATTGTTGAAATCTTTACTTAGTATAGGGTTGGTCTTCTGTGTATAAAGTTAATTGAAAACGAATCTTAATGGAGAACGGGATTGGGGATGGGAGAGGGAGGAGGAGGTAGAGTGGGAGTGGGGGTGGGAGGGCGGGTATGGTAGGAAGAATCACTATATTCCTAAAGTTGTACTTATAATATTTGTGCTCACTAAATAAAAGGTTTTTTTGGGGGGGATGGTAAACAGTCCATTTGCCTCCTATACTCACTTCTTAGTCTTTATCTCCTTGTTCTAGCCTGCTTCACCACCACCACCAAGAAGTAACTAACAAAGAGACCCAAAGTCACCAGCCCACCCCTATCACCACACCTCCTCCACCCAAACCTCTCACTCTCCAACCTCCACCTTACACTGCAGGCTGAAAATATCCAACATGGCTGCTGACTATGTCCCCACATCAACCCACACAGCTAATTATAACAACATTATAATAAAATTACCATTGCTGACATTCCTACTCCCAAGAAACATTATGACACTTCTGGGACTTTGTAAAAAGGAAAAAAAAATGGAAGGTGTTGGAGCTGGCATTGTGGCATAGCAAGGTAAGCTGCCACCTACAATGCCAGAATCCCATATCAGAGCTTGGAACTTCTGGCTTTGGCCTGGACCTGGACCTGGACCTGGACCTGGACCTGGACCTGGAGCAGCCGCAGGCCCAGCCAGTGAGGCCAGTGAACCAGCAGTTGGAAGATCTCTCTTTCTCTACCCCCTCTTCAAATAAATGAAAGAGAGAGAGAAAAAAAATAAAAGGTGGTACTCAAACCCTACTCCAAACATCATCATCTATAAATTTTCAATTCTTTTACCCTCTCAAGATCACAGAAAAGGGGTAATCCCAACACCTGCTGGATTCCCTCTTGATTGTGTATTTTCACTTTGCAAATAAATCCTATACTTTCACTGTATCTTATTCTGCTGCACCTTGCCTGTGCCTTGTCCTTAAATTTCTTCCTGCACTGGAGACATGGACTCAGCCATCCTACAGCAAACTCACTGCACCCCAGTACCTCTTCTCTGAGATAAACTCTGTTTAAACTCCTCTCTGAACACTTGACCAGCACCAGGCAATCCTGGCACCTCCTCCTTCTTGGAATGTTCTCTCTTGTTTGCTCTACAATTATCTGACCTCTCTTGCTTTGCCTCACTGCAGAAGCTCTGACTCTTTTTACCTCCAAAATTTTAAAAATGCTATAAAAACCTAAATTTCCTAATCTTGCAAAAATTAGTTTATCCTCTAAACATCAAACACCTCAAATCTGATAGCTTAATATTACTAAATAAGGAAGAAACATCAAGTGGCAAAACAGTATTTCTATGATCACTTTAATATCATTAACATCCTCACTGAAACCAAAGTGGCCTTAATACATAGCTCTATATATTCTCAGGGGTATTAACACATATTATATTATAATAAAGCTTTCAGCAAAACACCAAATATTTTCTTCTAGCACATTTTTCTTTGAATATAAAAATATATGCTCCAAACCTTATATTAGTGATCGTTTCTGTCCACAAATGGTCAATACACAGCTCAGGAACAATTGGCTCTGTTTCTGGTGCAAGAAAGGAGCCATTGGAATTGCTGGTTGGAGAATGAGAAATACTGTGTCTCTTTGGAGACTGATTATGGCTTGAAACATTGAACCTTTGCACTCCTGAAAAAGAATGCACTCCTAAGGCAGGAGAATGGGCACGACTGCAAAATAAACAGAGGAGAACAGTGTGTGACACTTAGCAATGCCGCCTTAGGTAACATACCTTCTGAAAATTCTACACACAGAATATTCATGGCACAATCCCAGTCAGAAAATCCTAAAACGTTTTTAAAGGAAGAACTATTTAAATGGTTCATATTGGCATACTTCACAGTATTCTATACATTTAGAATTCTTCTTAAAAGAAGAATTAAATTAAAACTAAGAATTAGTTCACTTTCTTCCTCAAAAATTACTTTTATTATTTAAAAAGGTTTAATCTGTATTCCTGTATAATGATATACCCACCAAAAAATTATGTCCCTATCGCACTTACAACTCAATTAATATACAAATATATTACCAGAGATACATATAGTTAACAAAAACAAAAGAAAAACTAATATAAATTAAGAAAAGAAAAGAATATCTAAATATTTTTAGAATTAATATTCATCAATAGAAATGAAGCAACCAATCTTAGGACAAGCATAGGCAACTTCTAAATAGGACTCAGCAAAGAAAAGTGACATAGCCAACTTGGAAGTCTTAGCTAAAGTAACACAAATAGGATAATGGCTATTTTCCCTAAAAAAAAAACACCCAGGAGCAGTCTAACTTCTAAATTCTAAATCCTTCAAGATGTAAGACAAAGCTTGCAAAGGTCATCTTTTCCTTGGGCTGTCTTATTTAAAACAAGGAAACACTTCCACCTGAGAGCTGCCATGTTGGAAATCGAAGGTGAGCGGGAATGCAGGCTGGGTGATGAGGCTGAACGGCTCTGGCTGTGAATGGAGGAGTAATTCTGGAAAGGGGAAGCCACGGGAGAATCTCCTTTGGAGAGGCTTCTGAGATGTGCTGTGAGGGAGCTGCTGGTGGCCGCGTTCTGTGGGGTTCCCCCCTGCTCAGAGAACTTTAAAACAGCATTCTCTTCCTTAAGTCAAATGAAGAGAAGTAAACACAAAGATAATAATTAGAACAAAAGGGCAATTTCCTTGTGAGAATGCAAGGTAGATGTGATATCTGTTTTCCCTAAAAAGGTCAATCTATTTCGATTCTTCCAAAAACACCGGAAGGTGTTCAGGATTCACGGCCCTGTTGTGTGCCTTTATCCTTACCTCTGGCTTGACTCTCCGGAGAGTCCACACAGAATGCACATTCTGAACAGAGTCATAGGTCATTACGATGGAGGGGTCAATGTTAAGGAAAACAATTTTCATTGCTGGATCTACAACATAATGCACCCGTGTCGAACCAAAAAGACCTTAAAAATAAAACAGAAACAATCAGATACACAACAATGGGCTTCACAAGACCCATCTTTATGAACCGAGTTCTTAAAATTCCACAAGATAAAAAGAAACCAAGCCAAACAAAGCACAAAGGACATCATTATCCCACATGATTAACTGAATTTTTAAAAATTTACTTTGTATATCTTCCTTAAAATATATTAAAGATGAGAGCATTACAAGCTTCACTTTCAAATACATGCAAGTACACTCTAAAGATTTCCTCTGATGCCTCATCAAATTCAGCAGCCACAGGTAAGAGGTCCATGACTCTTTCAACACCCAACCTATGTATAAACTGTAACCAACTATCTGCCAAGTTTAACTTCCTTAGGGGTCCTTTTCTTCTGTATGAAATCTGTCCTCTGTAACAACTGTTCAAACAGTACTGAACAATACACTACTGTTTCTGCTTTACCATCAACATGTGCAAAGTGTTTTCATACTGAGTTCAGCTTTTACTTCTACTGTTTGATGGATTAGTTTCCATTGCCTTACTTGACAGTTTCCTAAATGTTCCCCTCCCTGTTAAAATATTGAAAACTCTTTTCAAATGGTCACTTTATAAAAAATTGCTTTTTTACAAAGAAATAAATTAAAATCACTCATAATGCCACCATCTCAAAATACCTACTATTAATGTTTTTCTTTCTGCTTTTATCATTTTGTTTTTGCATACAAATATACATACTCTGTAGCCTTTTACAAAGTCAGAATCGTACCATGTTTCAGTTTTGGGCCTTATCTGACATTATGAAAGAGTAATTCCTGGGGTCACCAAGCACTTTCAAAAACATGACCAATGTTGGTTGTATGCCATTTAATCACAGGCTCTAACATGTTTACTTAGATTGTTAGGGAACATTAGTAGTATAATATAAAATTGTCAACAAACTTTTTCATAAAAGGCCAAACAGTAAATAGTTTAGGCTTTATATCCAATAAAGTCCCAGCACATTATGTTATTACAAGCAAGGATAGTAAAACATTAAAATTTACACAGTATAAATGGGTCCTACTTCTCTTTAAAAACAAACAACAAAAAAAAAAATTCTTCAGTTCATCAAGTATCACTTGTTTACTTAATAATTATTAAGAAACAGAATCATCTAGAGATTGGGAATACTGCCATTTATTAACCTATTTATTTGCATGCCTTATTTTTACTAAAGTAACTGTTGGTTAATAAATGGTATACAGAAGATCTTGCTTTAATATGAATTACTTTCATAATAAAAGTTATAAAATATTTACATTACATTATTTTTCTAAGAAAAGTCAGTTTTCATAAAAGCTTTTTTAGTTTCCCTCCCTTCTCCCAAGTCAAAAAAGTTTATGTAAAAGAAAATAAAAATGTACTTACCTCCAGATTTACAAACAAGGGGGGTTATTTCATCTAGTGGGTGCAGCATGCTGAACATGGTGGGTAAAGGTTCTCTGGAACAAACAAACAAATAAACAATCACCAACACAAGACTATGGGTTTGCATGAATTCTGCACCTTCCTTGCAAAGGAGTATCTTCTCCAGATTACAGAACCAACTAGAAGCCTACCATTCCAAAAAGCAACTGTCTATAAACTTTATACATACTGTTTTGAGTATTTCATTCCTAGAAATCTCTCCTCTCATTTAAACAATTCCATACCCACCCACGGGGGAACCAATAAAGCCCCAGAAGATCTGCAAACAGCTGTCATCACAGTATGGAACCACCAGAGTAACAGTCTTTGTTTCTGGACCTCAGTATCTATGTCAGCTAAGAAATTCAGCTTCTTACACACATTCATAAAAAGTGCACTTAACCAAAAAAAAAGAAAAACTTCAAACATATTAAAAGCCTGCATTTTTAAGTGATTTTTTAAAAAGAAAAAAAAGCTGTCTTTCAAAACAGAAAGATTAAAAACTTATGTCATTTTTTTAAAAATTTAGCAAGTATGTACCTCCTGTACCACACTGTAACAGGAACTACATGTTTCTGCCTTTCAAGAGATCACAATCTATAGGCAGATAAGGTAAGCATATTATCAATAAGCATCCACCACTTACTGTGAACCTAGTATGTACCAGGCCGCATGTCAAAGCATATATACATTTAACTTGTTTAATTTCTGCATAAATCTTACGAGGTAACAGATCAATGACAGTATGTGTCTTTTAACAGAGAAGCTAAAGGTAAGAAAGCTCTAATGAGGGGCAGGCGTTGTGGCACAGCAGGTTAACGCCCTGGCCTGTAGCACCGGAATCCCATATGGGCGCTGGTTCTAGTCCTGGCTGCTCCTCTTCCAATCCAGCTCTCTGCTGTGGCTTGGGAGGGCAGCGGAGGATGGCCCAAGTCCTTGGGCCCCTGCACCCAAGTGGGAGAACTGGAAGAAGCTCCTGGCTCCTGGCTTCGGATCAGTGCAGCTCCGGCCAGTGCGGCCATCTGGGGAGTGAACCAGCAGATGGAAGGTCTCTGTCTGTCTGTCTGCCTGTCTCTCTCTCTCTCTCTCTCTCTCTCCCCCACCCCTTCCTCCCTCTCCTCTCTCTGTGTAACTCTGACTTTCAAATAAATAAATAAATCTTTAAAAAAAAATAAGAAAAGAAAGTAATACAACGAAATGGCAGAGTTAAGAAATGAATCTTCTTATCATTAATCTATCTGCTTGTTCAATTTTTTTTTTTATTTGACAGGTAGAGTTACAGACAGTGAGAGAGAGAGACAGAGAGAAAGGTCTTCCTTCTGTTGGTTCACTCCCCAAATGGCCGCTATGGCCGGTGCTGCGCCATCCAAAGCCAGGAGCCAGGTGCCTCTTCCTGGTCTCCTATGGGGGCACAGGGGCCCAAGCACTCAGGCCATCCTCCACTGCCCTCCCGGGCCACAGCAGAGAGCTGGACTGGAAGAGGAGCAGCCGAGACTAGAACCAGTGTCCCTATGGGATGACAGCGCCGCAGGCAGAGGATTAACCTACTACACCATATCGCTGGCCCCCTGCCTGTTCAATTTTAATCCTGGTGGACAGGGAGCTGTGGATAATTAAGTGGCAAGTGGGTAGAGTTCACAATGTACAATGAGGAAAAAAAAAAATCAGTACAGATCTCTGCTGTTAGCATGGGAATTATCAGTAAATACTTTATCTCAGAACCAACACACAAAAGCTCAAGTAATACTCTTAACTGGGTCAGCATTGTGGTACAGTGGGTTAAGCCACTGCCTGTGACAATGGCATCCCATATGTGGACAAGTTTGAGTTTCAGCTGCTCGGCTTCCAATCCAGCTCCCTGCTAATACACCTGGGAAAACAGCGGAAGATGCTTGGGCCCCTACCACTCATGAGGGAGACCCAGGTGGAGCTCCTGGCTTTGGCCTGGCCCAGCCCTGGATGTTGCATCCATTTAGTAGGTAAACCAGCAGATGGAAGAGATTCTCTCTCTCTCTCTCTCTCCACTCCCCACCCCCAATTATATTTAAAATAAATAAAATTAAAAAAAAAAAAAAACTGCTAACAGAATAAGGCCAATACCTGGGTGGACCTGGAGGCACCTCATGTGAAGAACTGCTTCGTTCAAACAACAATCCATATTTAGTGGGCCAAACATTTGCAACCTATCATGTAAAGAGGAAAAGATAGAGAACCTATCCACTATAAAATGTTTTTAGGCAACATTACAAAACATTACATTTTCCCCCAATTTAGTAAGAGTTTATAAAATAGCAAGATTACTGTATTTTTTTAAACAATTTTAACAAGGAATTCTAAAAGAAAACCAAATCTAAGAAAGAGGAGTCCAATGTGAAATCCCTGTCAGTAGCCAGTATCAGTGTCAAAATGACAACATGATAAAATTTAAACATTAGTACTAGGTTTAAGTGATAATGAGCAACAGGAAAATCACTATTATTCATACGCCTTATTTAATATCAACAAAATTATTTCTTATATAAACTGACCAAAACCTCTCAGAAAACTTCATAATTCACTTCCTTAAATAACTGAAGTTTTTAATGCAAAGGACAGAAAAATGCCAGTTACTAAAGCGGTCAAAATTCAGTTGTCATATTTGAGTAAAAAGTCTTGATTTCTATAAGACATGAGACATAAGGCCTACCTCTAAAACCAGCTAATTAAAAATGTTCCCCAACAAAACACACAAACAATCTGAAACACTCAAGTTTACCTGAAATGGTAAGGAAGCTATGTAATCCTTTCCTTCTATGCTGTGCATGTTAATACATGAGCTTTGCAATATACATATGCATTTTTCTACTTCATAGCTACCTGAAAAGACAAAGTATAATGTTTATGGATTTTTTTTCCTAAAGAGCTCAATCCTAACAGAAGTTCTTTAATACACAATATAAAATGCTTAGGCTTAACTAACCACTGTTGTGAGTGGCTACTTACTTTGAATTAAAAAAAAATCAAGAATCACCGTTAAGAGAAATAAAAATTTCAAAAAGAAACTTACTGTAGGTCTTTTCAGACTTATCCTGTGATATAATGAAGTCACACCACAATGCCTAAAATCAAAACAAAATTGATCTAAATAATAATCTATTAATAGCATCTACATAATAACTTTGTTTCTTCCTCAGCACAATATGTATACCATGGGAACAAAAAAGAAAGAAAATTAGACTAATTAATGATAAATACTGTAAGGAAGGCTAAACCACGTACGTAATTAAGTTTTAGAAGAAAAGACAATCAAAAAACCTACCAGAAAGAAGCCTGTGGCACAATCTGTCTTAAACCCTGCATCCCTCACAAAACTAGACTATCTGAAGAGTCCAAGTTGGCATTTATTAGCTCCAAGCTTACCAGTTGGTCTTACTCTTAACAGTCCCTAGACTCATTTTAGAAAAATATCTCCGAAGCCAGGAGCCAGGTGCTTCCTCCTGGTCTCCCATGCGGGTGCAGAGCCCAAGCACTTGGGCCATCCTCCACTGCCTTTCCGGGCCACAGAGAGCTGAGACCTGGACTGGAAGAGGAGCAACCGGGACAGAATCCAGCGCCCCAACCGGGACTAGAACCCGGGGTGCTGGCGCCGCAGGCGGAGGATTAGCCTATTGAGCCGCGGCGCCGGCCTAGTTCAATATTTTTTAATTGTACTATCTGATGGTATGAAATACATTCACAATATTGTACAACCTTGCCACTATTCATTTCCAAAACTTTTTACTCATCCAAAACAAAAACCTCACCTCTTACACAGTAACTACCATTTCATCCTCACCCCAGCCCTGGTTAACCTGTATTCTACTTTCCCTATAAATGTGCCTATGCCAGATACCTCATATAAGTGAAATTGCACCGAAGTTGTCCCTTTGGGTCTTGCTTGTTTCCCTTAACATAATGTCTTCAAGGTTCATCCCTGCTGTAGCACACATCAAGAACTCCATTCCTTTTTTTACAGCTGAATTTTTCCAGTTTGCATATGCTATGTTTTACTTATCAGCTCTTGATGAATGTGTAGTCTGTTTCTACCTTTTATCATGAATAATGCTCTTACGAACATTAGTGCCCAAATAACCTGTATGAGTGCCTGCTTCCACTTCTTCAGCGTATATCCTTAGAAACACAATGGCTGGATCATGAGGTAATCCTAACGGAACATTCCACAGCAGTCAACATTCTCACCATCAATGCACAGGGTTCCAATTTCTGAACATTCTCATGAACGCTTGATATTTTTCTGGTTTTTGGAAAATAGCCAACCTACAGTGGTATTTCATTGCGGCTTTAATTTGTATTTGTCTAGTAATTAGCAATGCTGAGCACCTTTCCATGTGCTTATTGACCATCTGTATATCTTCTTTAGAAAATGTTTTTTTTCCCCTTTTTTAATTGGATTTTCTTTTTGTTGAGTTGTATTTTTAATGGCACATTAACAGATGAAAATTCAGGAAGAGAAATATCCAAGAGAACTGTGCTACAATCTGAAGTATCTAAAATCTATACTGCACCTATTACACCTCAACTCCTTTTATGAAATCCCATCCTCAGGGGCTGGCACGGTGGTGCAGCGGGTTAAAGCCCCAGCCTGAACCGCCAGCATTCCTTATGGGTGCAGGTTCGAGTCCCAGCTGCTCCACTTCTGAGCTAGCTCCCTGCTAACGTGCCCGGGAAAGCAGCAGAGAATAGCCCAAGTCCTTGGGCCCCTACACCCACGAAGAGACCTGGAAGCAGCTCCTGGCTCCTGACTTCAGATCGGCTCAGCTCCACCCGTTGAAGCCATTTGAGGAGTGAACCAGTGGATGGAAGACCTCCCTCTCCTCTCTCTCTCTCTCTCTCTCTCCCTCCCTCCCTATCTGTCTTTTTTTTTTTTTTTTTTTTGGACAGGCAGAGTGGACAGTGAGAGAGAGAGAGAGAGAGAGAGAAAGGTCTTCCTTTGCCGTTGGTTCACCCTCCAATGGCCGCCGCGGCTGGCGCGCTGCGGCCAGCGCAGCGCGCTGATCCGAAGGCAGGAGCCAGGTGCTTTTCCTGGTCTCCCATGGGGTGCAGGGCCCAAGCACCTGGGCCATCCTCCACTGCACTCCCGGGCCACAGCAGAGGGCTGGCCTGGAAGAGGGGCAACCGGGACAGAATCCGGTGCCCCGACCGGGACTAGAACCCGGTGTGCCGGCGCCGCTAGGCGGAGGATTAGCCTAGTGAGCCGCGGCGCCGGCCCCTATCTGTCTTTACCTCTCTATATAACTGTCTTTCAAATAAATAAAATAAATCCTTTAACAAAAATCCCTTTCTCTTGGTCCCTGAAATAAATATGCTAAGATCTCTTTTATCCCTGATATCTAAAAGATCACTAGCCCCCTTCACTTCTCCCTCAGTTTTGATTCACACTTGTGTCAACACTTTCTCCAAGACACCCATCTCTGAGCTGAACTACCACAAACCAGTGTCCCTGACAAGTCTCCCTACACTCCAGTCAACCCTACATGTTCTTTCATGTTTAGCAAGTAATCCACAGGGTGATAGCTTAGTGCCATGGTAACATTCTTTCACCCTACTGTATTAGTATTCATTTACAATTCTGGCCTGAATCAATTACACTGGAGTTTATAAAATGGTGTTCTTCTAATTCCAGCGTTCCTTCTGTGTGCATTAGCTGGATTTCTTGTGTAAGTTTTCCTCCGACTAATAAAGATGAATCACACACCTTCCTGAGAAGACACAGCAGATGCTTATTTCTTCCCTTGAATCACCAATTTTCAGAACACGGGTGTGACAGCCAACTACACTGGTTACAAGCCAGATTTCTTTTTTCTTTCTGAGTATCATTATGAGCTCAATTTTTACTTATCCAACATTTTTCAGTAAATTATAATAATCACATGTTAAAAATATTTTATAGCTTTGGTGTCTTATAAACTTTGGTTGATAACAACAAATAGAATACCCAAGAGCAAAGTGTTTAAAGATTTTCATCGACAAAGGAGTAAAAAAGTATAAAGAAGTGATGATATAGAAAATAAAATGAAATTATAAAATTTCCTGCCATTGTCTTCACTGTATGTTAGAATGCGCTATACCAACTGCTGGGATCATGATACTATTTTTATCATTTCTGCTCAATTTCATAACAAAAATTTATTTTTAAAAGAGTAACTCGTGAATCACACACTAAAATTCCAGTCAACTCACCTGCTGAACAGGACTGTCAACTGTGAACGCTTTATAAACTGCCAGAGCCTGGCTCTTACTTCCTTTGCTCCAGATCACCATATTTCCAGCCACATAGAGCTCCTCATCATAGTCCACTTCTTCTCCAATTTCACTGACACCTTTCCTTAGCTGCCAGCTTTCCTTTAAAACCAACACACGGAAGACATGTTCATGCACTCGTTTTTCCTTTTTCAGTGGTCTGCAGCAAGATTCATTTGCCTGTGGAGTAAAACTCAGTGCAACCCCAACTCTTAGAAGGTTTAATGCACTGATTATCAGAGTATGTAGCTATGTATACTGTATATCCACACACACACACACACACACACACACAGGATTTCATGAACAAGAACTTACTCAAGCATTACCTATATTAAATGTTTTATGATTCTATGTTACTATGCCAAAAATATAAACTAATGAAAATTACACCTTATCTACAGGTCAACATGTGAAACCACACACTGAAAAGACTGTACAGGGTTAGAGAGGGGACCATGAGGTGTACCAGGAATCCCTGAGGGAGTTTATGTACAATGCAGACTTCCCTGCTTCACAGCTGCATATACATTCACTTTCTTTCCTGGATCCACCCATAAAAATGAATGGAAAAGAAAGAGGTTTCAATTTCTAAGCACACAGACTTTCCATCCCTGAGACATTTTATCCCACAGGGATATGAAAATTGAATGAAGCAGGAAGGACTGCTCTCCCCACACACAAGATCTCGTTCTCCTATTTTAAGAACTACTATGTTACCTTCTTCTGTGGCATTTCTTCTCTTCTCTTGAAACATCTAAGTTTCCTGCAGCAGGGACCACTTCTAATCTCTACCATTTAATCATCAAACAGCACAAAATCTGGTCCCCACATATGTAATGAAACAGATTTAAAATGAATTGTAATGATAGTATTAATCTTGACTCTATAAAATCACATGTCACACAATATGTGTAAATAAGGTTATGATACCATAATACAAGAGTCTATTTTAGCACTGATTAAAACTGCCAAACCTTAACCTCTACGCTCTAGAAGTAGCATCATACTCAGTTCTCAGCTGCATCTAGATAACCTTAAATTACAAGTTGATTATATCACTCTCAATTTCAAAACTATGCTGGGGAACTTCATGGAACCTTTTGTTTCTCGTGGATTGTAACCTCCTGAAGGGATCCCACCAAGCCAGCAGCACCATCAGACGACCATAATTCAGAGGCTGGCTGCAGTTGGCGAAGCTGAAGGTTCAAAGCATTAGGGTGGTGCTTGCAGTGGTCTCGACCGAAAGGAACAAATTCCTGCAAATCCCCGGCTGCAATCATTGTTGCCTTTTCTTCATAGAAGTTCGACATGGGTTCCCAATATCAACATTATTTCTGTATGAATTCAAACACATTCCAATCAGTTTCTAGAGTTTATAATCAGTTTATTGCTACAAAGAGGTCGATTCACCTGTGGTGGATATACAGCACTCCACTTGCTATAAACATCTCTACATTCAGTGAGTGACCGCTGGTAAAACTGACACTGTACAGTGGAGTACACGGAGAGTGCCCTGCAGCATTGCAGCACCCCATTTAAAGCGGCAGTCCTCCCAGACAGAAATTAAAACAAATATTTAACATCAGCACTACACACAGGTTGTAAAGTGTTTGAAACAAGACTCAAGATGAAAGCGGTTTAATTGCATTTGACCTTGATTTCTCACCTCTTTCTGGCTACACAAACACCTCAAGGCCTCTGCAGTTCTATGCAGCTCAAAAGTTATTTTACTATTTTATAAAGTGTTACCCCTGAGAATATACCTCACAAAATAGGATACACTTTTTTTTTCTTCTTGCTAGAAATAAATCAGTGCTGAGAACACCTGGAACTAAAAATATGCCTTCTAACTTACAACAAGACTTAAAAACAGATTCGGCCAACCTTCCCACGTTCTAACCAACAGCGTAACTGACATTAAAGAATTTGTAACTTTATGCGACTTTAACTGTGCAATGCTGTGACTTTATAACTTTGAGAGGACACCACACAGAGTTACTATTATCGAATGACTTTCCCAGCACACTATCTTTCTGTGTGGATTAAGGCAACGTATTTTATACTTCTCAAACTTCTATAAAGGTGGTGTTCGTGGCAGGGGCAACATACAGCGCTACACACGAAAAGTGCCATATTAAAACGAGAGGCTATAAATCGAAATATCGGCATTGCTTACCGGGTACAAAAGCTACCCTGTCAAAAGGAAGAGATCCAAATGCATACGAATGGGACCTTGAGCTGACACTCCACAAAAGGTCCCCAGCATCTCTGGGGGGCGGGGAAATTAACAGAATAAGAATCTGAGTCTCAGAAAACCTGCTCAGAGGGGGCACGGGACCAGACTAGAGGCGGAGGCCGCTCTGGGGACGCCGGCTTCAACCCCACGAACCGCCAAGTGCACCCCGGAAAACCCAGCTCCTAGGCCGGGCGCCCCTCAGGGACATCCCCAGGCTCTCAGCCTCCCGCGTCACCGAGCGGGTGGGCCGCGGGGCGCGTGCCAGGGTCGCGGCGCACGCGGCAGACTCCCCGGCGCTGCGTGCTGCGGGCCGCACCTGTGTTAACTCCGGACGCGTCGGGCGCGGCGAGCCCCGGCTGCTCCCGGGAGGCACGGGGGCCAAGGAGGCCCGAGGGCAGCGGCGGGGTCCGGCACGGTGACTCCTCGGCTGCCACAGCTTCGCACTCCGTGTCGCCTCCGTTGTCCGGAGGAATGGGCAGCAGCAGCGGACACGACTGCTAACCGCAGACAGGCGTGCGGGGCGTTCAAACGGACGCGTCCATCTTGCTTTCCCGCCCTGCTTCGCGCCGGGGTGGGGCCGCGCGGAGCCGACGCCTGCGCAGTGGCGGACAGACAGAACGGGGCAGGACTTAACCCGGTATTTCTGGCGTGCGTTCGCTCTCCAGGCTATGCCCCGAGGAGCCTGAACTCTTCCTGACTCTTTGAGTTTGGAGGTTTCGAGCTTGTGTGGCTTCCGCCTCGGGATCCCCGGTGGAGCTGCGCTCCTCCGCGCCGGCGGGTAGAGGGCGAACGAAGTTGCTGCTTTTCTCGGTATGCCCGCTCGCTACTACGCCTCCGGAGTCCGGGCCCTTTGCAAAGTGGACGAAAGGTGCGAAGGCCCTCGCTGCGAAGGCGTGCGGTTTCCGAGGTTCACAGACACTCGAGTCCTCCGATCTGTGGACGCGGACTGAGAACCCCAGCTGGGCCCTTCCCTGTCTGTGGGTTCAGCTGTGCAAACTCAAGCTTGCAGGCGCCAGAACGCTTCCCTGCACCCTGAAACGCCATGGCGTGCATATGAAAGCTGCAGCAGCTGACAGGTCGCCAGTTGCCTGAGGAGTAAAGCCCCAGTTCTCCACCCAGGGGTATGCAGTCGGCTGAAATGTTGGTCTTCAATGACATTGTCTACTGGGATTCCCAAAGCACACCTTGCTCCTGGTGACCCCGAGGTCTTGGTGGGTGCACATCCCTTTATGCAGAACGTCATCCTTCAGGGTCTGCCCTAGAGCCGCTTCTCAGGAAGGTTCGCCCCCAACAGGAAGGAGACTCTCAGAACTCCGGAAGACCTGCCTTTCGCTAGAGACATTGACCTGGAGTAGGTCAAACTGCCAATCATACCCCACAGGCTCTGCTCTTTTCCTGCCTCTCTTTTTTAAATTTATTTGACACACACAGAGAGAGAGGGAGATTCCACCCTCTGGGTTCCTCCCCAGGTGGCGGCCAGGGCCGGGGCTGGGCCAGGTCGGGGCTCCTATAGGGGATACCTGTTTTGCAGCAGTTGATGAGCTTGCTGGGACACAGCGCCAGCCCCCTAGCCTTCCTCTGTTTCTTCCCCCAGGGTCCCGGCATCCTACATAACTCTCTTCTGACCTCACCAAGGACATTCTGGGGAGACTTCAGCACTAAACACCTCATTTGCCTCTCCGTCCCTAAGAGGCGCCATTCTGCATGGCCCCTCAGCTCTCCTTGTGGCCTGCCCTCTTCGGGGGGCCTGTGTTCCCACACCCCTGTCAGCCCCTCCACCAGAAGGCTATCCTCTCCAGCTTTTCTGTGCAGCCAGGCCATTGTCCCACTCCTGGGACTGGGACCCTCTTGCCATTGCAAAACATGGATGGCATGGGAGCTGACTTCTGGCAGGGCTACAAACATCAAGTGTAGGGAGCAAACTTTGATCGGTAGGAATAAGGGTGGGAAGGAGGCAGACTTATTATATTATACCATTATGCTTCTTATACCATTATACTAAGAGCTGCAGGATTCTACTGACAGCCCATTGCCTACCATAGGGGCCTCTTCAACATTATCAAAGCATGCAAACCAAGAAGGCAGCGCAGTCCACTAACAATACATGCCACAATCTTACATCATCTAATCACAAATCCAGTTCACACGAAAGCAGTGGGATTAACACTAGAAGCAGGGGTCGTCGGGGGCCAGATCAGAAGCAGCCTACTACAGTCTCTGGTATCTCTCTTTTTAAAATATATATATATATATATATATATATATATATTTATGTATTTGAAAGGCAGAACTATACAGAGATCTATCTGCTAGTCCTCTCCGCAGATGGCTGCAACTACCAGAGCTGGGCAGGTAGAAGCCAGGAGCTGGGGACTCCATCATGGTCTCCCACGTGGCTGGCAGGGGCCTTAGAACTTGAGCCATCATCTGCTGCTTTCCCAGACTCATTAGCAGTGAGCTGGATTGGACATGGAGAACCAGCTCTCACGTGGCATGCTGGCGTGGCTCCCTGCCACAACATCGGCCCCTCTGACATATTTCGGATAAGTAACATTAAGGCCTTAAGTAACCCATTCTGGTCGAGAGCCCCATGTATACGAGACCCTTCCTCCCTCCTGCACCCTTGCACCAACCTCCCCTCTGTCCTTCCTCACCAGCCCACACAGCGCCCTAGAGCGACCCCATCTTGCCCTGTAATCTGAAGCCACCCCGAAGGACTTTTGGTAAAGCAGTCTTTGGGTTTGTTTAGATGCTGCAGAGGAGAAACGGGCAAAACAGGCTGCTTGAAACCATACTTGATCATTATAGAATCAGAGAAAAATGACCAAAATTTCAGCGGGCAAAGGAAACTGAAAAAAATAAATAAATAAGGAGTTCGTGACCAGTTCATTTACACGTAAGTGGTTAGCAAGAGTACAGTGCATGAACTCTAACATAATCATGCTTTATACATGTATTCAGCTTTCCAATACATGATTCACACATGTGAAATCCACTCATACATGGGGATTAGGGTTTGTATTGAGTGACCATCCCCCTGTTCCTCAGAATTGAGTTTTCCAGGACACAGGACTTTCAGGTTTAACAAGAGAGAGTCCAGGAAAGTGGGGCCATTGGTCACTCTACACTGAGTTCAAAGGTTTGGGGTGGGCACTTGGTGCGGTGATTAAGATGCCATTGAGGACTCCCACATCCCATCTCAGCATGCCCGAGTTCCAGGTCCAGCTTCTCTCCGCATTCCAGCTTCCGTTAATGCACCCTGGGAGGCTGCCCTGACAGCTACAGTGCCTGGGTCCCTGCCACCCACGTGGGAGACCCGGATTGAGTTCTGGGCTCCACGCTTTGGCCTGGCCCAGCCCTTGTTGTGGGTGTTTGGGGAGTGAATCAGCAGTTGGAAGATATCTCTTTATTCTGCCTTTCAAATAGAATAAAAATTTTATAAAAAGTTTTATATACGTCTGAGCAAACCCTTACTGCTGGGTTACTGGGTATTAGGAAAACTAAGGGAAATAAACAGTCTGTTTAAGGGAAAACAATCCAAACACCAGTGTATAAAAATTAGGAATATATTCTTTGGGAAGATGAAATTGATAATATTCTTGAAAGGTGTTTTTTTCTTGAATGATTTAATATAATGAAGAGTTGAGGATGGAATTTAAAAAGTCTGAGTGAACACACAAATCCTAACAGTTACTCCAAAAACAGAAAAGAATGCAGGAAAAATACAGTAACAAACTTAAGGGCCTCATGCCAAGGATTCCAAGAGGTACTATTAAGCTCCAGTAATCAGGATTGTGAGTTATAAGAGAAGGAATAAGCCCACAGATTCATGAAAAGGTTGGGTTTGAAAAGATACACATATAGAGAATTAAAATTTTAAAGATAAACTTTATTTTAAAAAATTGCTCTAAATTTACAGAAAAATTGAAAAGAGAGTTGAATTAGTTCCTATGTACTGTACATCCAGTTTCCTTATTACTAACATTTTATTTTATTTTTAAAGTTTACTTTTTTTAAGATTTATTTATTTATTTGAAAGAGTTACACAGAGAAAAAGGGAGAGGCAGAGAGAGAGAGGTCTTCCATCTTCTAGTTCACTCCCCAATTGGCCGCAGTGGTCGGAGCTGTGCCTATCCAAAGGCAGGAGCCAGGAGCTTCTTCCGGGTTTCACATGTGGGTGCAGGGGCCCAAGGAGTTAGGCCATCTTCTACTGCTTTCCCAGGCTGTAGCAGAGAGCTGGATCAGAAGTGAAGCAGCCAGGTCTTGAACTGGCACCCAAATGAGATGCCGGCACTATTGGCAGCAGCTTTACCCGCTACGCCACAGTGCCGGCCCCAATTATTATTAACATTTTAAATTTGTGTGGGACATTTGTTAAAATTAGTAAACCATAATCATCAATGCATTATTATTATTAAAATCTATACTTTATTCACTTTTCATTAGCTTTTTTAAAAAAGATTTATTTATTTTTAATTATTTCATTATTGAAAGGCAGAACTACAGAGAGGCAGAGGCAGAGAGAGAGAGAGAGAGAGAGGTCTTCCGTCCACTGGTTCATTCCCCAGATGGCCACAATGGCCGGAGCTGGGTCAATCCAAAGCCAGGAGCCAGGAACTTCTTCTGGGTCTCCCAAACAGGTGCAGAAGCCCAAGAACTTAAGCCATCTTCCACTGCTTTCCCAGGCCATAGCAGAGAGCTGGATTGGAAGTAGAACAGCCAGGACTCACACTGGCACCCCATGGGATTGCCGGCACTGCAGGCAGCAGCTTTACCTGCTACCCCACAGTGCAGGCCCCTGAAAACATACTTTCACACAACCTCTTTTGCAGGAGTGTTCATAGCAGCAATACTCAAAATAGCCAAGGAATAAAAACAACTGAATGCCTACAATGGATGAATGAATAAAAATAATGTGGTATATGCATATAATGAGACATTATTCAGTTATAAAAGGGAATGAAGAGAAGACTGACAACGTTGTGGCATATCGGGTAACACCTCTGCCTGCGACGCCAGCATTTCATGTGTGCACCAGTTCAAGTCCTGGCTACTCCACTTCCAACCCAGCTCCCTGCTAATGTGCCTGGGAAATCAGTAGAAGATGGCCCAAGTGCTTGGGCCCCTGTACCCACATGGGAGACCTGGAAGAAGCTCCTTGCTCCTAGCTTAGTCCTGGCCCAGCCCAAGCCATTGTGGCCATTTGGAGAGTGAACCAACGGATGGAAGATCTCTCTATCTCTGCCTCTTCTCCTCTCTCTGTAACTCTGAATTTTAAAATAAACAAATCTTTTTTTTTTATTATTTGACAGATAGAGTTAGTGAGAGAGAGAGAGAGAGAGAGAGAGAGAGAGGCAGAGAGAAAGGTCTTCTTCCGTTGGTTCACCCCACAAATGGCCGCGATGGCCGGAGCTACGCTGATCTGAAGCCAGGAGCCAGGCACCTCCTCCTGGTCTCCCATGCGGATGCAGGGGCCCAAGCACTTGGGCCATCCTCCACTGCCTTCCAGGGCCACAGCAGAGAGCTGGACTGGAAGAGGGGCAGCCGGGACTAGGACCTGGCGCCCATATGGGATGCTGGCACTGCAGGCGGAGGATTAACCAAGTAAGCCACGGCGCCGGCCCCAAAATGAACACATCTTTAAAAAGAAGAGGAGGGATGAAAAGTTCATTTCCGGGTGCGGGAGCATAGGTGAACATCTTGGTCACTTTTCTGTGTGGGGAATATGGAAGTGTGGGAACTGAGCCTTTTTGGGTACTGATGTTCCCTGTGGGTGCAGGACCAAGATGGACATGCGCCCAGGCAGGGTCGGTTGGCACGCAATACTATTTAAACGGTGTTTCATTCAAGTTTGAACAAGTGGAAGAGCTAAGTTGATGAGTAGAGATACAGAGGGGAAAAGCTTTTTAATGTCCTCATTAAAATGGAATATTATCCATAATTAAGTTACAGGCAAGTTTCTGTGGTTCCCGGGTTACACAGTGTGCTGCCATAAATTCATCCGCTTCTGGGCTAAACAGTCTGATGTCCTGCTCAGCCCTTTGGTGCAGCCGGGAGGGCAACTCTTCAGATGTTTCTCCCAGAAGACTGATGACTCCTGGGTGAGCTAGGCCCCTAATGAGGAGTCCACAGCTGGCATCTCCCTATTTAGTCATGTCTGCTGTGGTATTTGTCCAGGGATAGCACAGCTCCAGTTAGGGGCACAGCTTTAAAGATGACTTGGGTTTCTTTCTTTCTTTTTTTCTTTATGTTTTATTTTATTTGAAAGGCAGAGAGCAGGGCCGGCGTTGTGACATAGCAGGTAAAGCTGCCGCCTGCAGTGCTGGCATCCCATATGGGTGCCAGTTTCAGTCCCAGCTGCTCCGCTTCCTATCCAGCTCTCTGCTATGGCCTGGGAAAGTAGTAGAAGATGGCCCAAGCCCTTGGATCCCTGCACCTGCGTGCAAGACCCGGAAGAAGCTCCTGGCCTCGGATTGGCGCAGCTCCAGCCATTGCGGCCAATTGGGGAGTGAACCAGCGGATGGAAGGATGGAAGACCTCTCTCTCTCTCTCTCTCTCTCTCTCTCTCTCTCTGCCTCTCCTCTCTTTGTGCAACTCTGACTTTCAAGTAAAATAAATCTTAAAAAAAAAAAAAGGCAGAGAGCACACTGCCATCCACTCACCCCACCCAGATGCCTACAACAAGCCAGGTGGAAGCCAGGAGATGGGAGAGCAGTGCCGGTCTCCCCGGAGGTGGCAGGACCCCAGTGCCTTGAGCCATCACTGCTGTCTCCAGGGTGCGCACTGGCAGGAAGCTGGAGTCAGGAAGCGAAGCCCAGCACGCTGATGTGGATCGTGGTGTCTTCCCTGCTGGGCAGAAGGGCTGCTCCTGGCTCTAGGGTTTAGTAACATTTTTCTGTTGCTAAGTTGAACTCTCTCCACACAGGGAGCAGACACATGTGAACGTCTTTGGACACTCCATTGTTTTTTTTTGTTTGGTTTGGTTTTTTTGTTTTTTTTTTTTTTTGTTTTGTTTTTTTTTTTTTTTTGACAGGCAGAGTGGACAGTGAGAGAGAGAGAGACAGAGAGAAAGGTCTTCCTTTTTCCGTTGGTTCACCCCCCAATGGCTGCCACTGCTGGCGCACCGCACTGATCCGAAGGCAGGAGCCAGGTGCTTCTCCTGGTCTCCCATGCGGGTGCAGGGCCCAAGTACTTGGGCCATCCTCCACTGCACTCCCGGGCCACAGCAGAGAGCTGGACTGGAAGAGGGGCAACCGGGACAGAATCCAGTGCCCCGACCAGGACTAGAATCCGGTGTGCCAGCACCGCAAGGCGGAGGATTAACCTAGTGAGCCGCAGCATCGACCTCCATTGTTTCTTTTAGGAGAAAAATCAGTCTAAAGAAATGATCCCTGAAGATGCCTAAAAGCTGAATTTAGCAGATAATTATTACAATATAAAGAGGTCCTACTGGGACTGCTGCCATGGCACAGCAGCTTAACCTGCTGCCTGTAACTCAGGCATCTCACATAGGCACTGGTTTGAGTCCCTACTGTTCCACTTCTGACCCAGCTCCCAGGTAATGTGCCTAGGAAAGCAGCAGAAAGCGGCCCAAGATTTTTTTTTTTTAAGATTTAGGTAGGGTTGGAGAGAGAATCTTCTATCCTCTGGTTCACTCCCCAAATGGCCAAAACAGCCAAAACGGGGCCCAGCGAAAGCCAGGAGCCAGGAGCTTCTTCTAGGTCTCCCAGGGGCCTAAGCACTTGGGCCATCCTCCACTGCTTTCCCAGGTGCATTAGCAGGGAGCTGGATCAGAAGTGGAGCTGCCAGGACTTGAACCAGTGCCCATATGGGATGCTGGCATCACAAGCGGCAATTTTTACCCACGACGCCACAAAGCCAGTCCTTCTTGGGTTCATGTTTTAAAACTTTTCCAACATCTGATGGCTTTACAAGGACTGAAGATAAAAGTATTCATATCTTAAAAAGGGGGAATGAGGCATGTACCAATGCTATCTCACTAGTCCAGGTGATCAATTTCTGTTCACAATTGATCATAATGATAGGACTAAGAGCCAAAGAGAGCACATAAAGAAGACTAGTGTCTCCAAATACTACCTGATAGAATAAAAAAGGGAGAGAACGATCCAACATGGGAAGCGAGATACACAGCAGACCCATAGAATGGCAGATGTCCTAAACAGCACTCTGGCCTCAGAGTCATCCCTTAAGGCACACGAATCTGGCTGAAAAGCCCATGAGAGTATTACAGGCATGGAAAGCCAAAACACTCTGGGAAAAAAAAAAAAAAAAAAAAAAAAAAAACCCTAAATGAAAGATCTCCGCGAGTGAGATCCCAGTGGAAAGAACAGGTCATCAAAGAAGGAGGTACCTTTCTCTGAAGGGAGGAGAGAACTTCCACTTTGACTACAACCTTGTCTAAATATGATCAGAATTGGTGAACTCAAAAGGCTTCCATAGCCTTGGCAACTCATGACAAGAGTCTAGGGTGATTACTGATGCCATAAATAAGAGTGTCAATTTGTTAAGTCAACAACAGGAGTCACTGTGCACTTACTCCTCATGTAGGATCTCTGTCCTTAATGTGCTGTACATTGTGATTTAATGCTATGACTAGTACTCAAACAGTATTCTTCACTTTGTGTTACTATGTGGGTGCAAACTGTTGAAATATTTACTTAATATATGCTAAACTGATCTTCTGTATATAAAGAGAATTGAAAATGAATCTTGATGTGAATGGAAGGGGGGAGGGTTGTGGGTGGGAGGGAAGTTATGGGGCGGAAAGCCATTGTAATCCATAAGCTGTACTTTGGAAATTTATATTCATTAAATAAAAGTTAAAAAAATGAAAAAAGGGAGAATGAGGTGCTGACATATGCTACAACATGGATGAACATCACAAACATGCTACATGAGAAAATGGGGTCACAAAAACACATTTAATGATTCCCGTTGTGTGAATAATGCAGAATGGGCGAGTCCTTGGAGTCAGAGAGGATACGAGTGGCTGGCAGGGGTGGAGGTGCCGGTGGAGAAAGGAGGAGCAGGGAGTGACTGCTCACACTTCAGGATTTCTCTGGGAAAGGATGAAAATCTCCAAAAGACACTGACAGTGGCTGCACAGATCTGTGAATGTACTGAAAATACTTCACTTGTACACGTAAGTTAAAAGGGAGAATTTTATGGTATGGGATGATGTCTAAATGAGCTCTTTTTTTTTTTAAGTTCTTAGATAAGACTCTAAAATCACAATCCATAATACAATAAAATGAATGATGACTTGGGGACCGATGTTGTGGTACAGCAGTTTAAACTGCAGCTTTCAACACCGATGTCCTGTATCAAAGCGCTGGTTGAGTCCTGGCTACTTCACTTCCTATCCAGCTTCTTGCTAACTTGCCTGGGAAGGTATCAACAGATGGCCCAAGTACTTGGGTCCCTGACACTCATGTGGGAGACTAGGACAGGGTCTCCGGCTCCTGGCTTTGGGCTGGTCCAGACCTGGCTGCTTCTACCTCTCGTTTTGATGCTCTGCCCTTCAAATAAGTAAATACGTCTTTAAAAAATAAAAAAGAAGACAAGAAGGAGGCTACAGACTGGCAGAAAATATTTGCAAACAAAACTGACAAATGACTTTTATACAGAATATATAGAGAATTATCAAAACTCAAGAAAAGAAAACAAACAGCCTGTTCCTTAATAAAGCTCTCATCATATTTAAGTGATTTGTCATGGTCATGGTCTACTCAGTTGTAATCTGGTAGAAGGAAGGAGAGATTCTTACTGAAGTTATGCAAAAAAACTTTATGGTTATGAAAAGTGAATAGAACTAGGTAAAGACACTCCGTTAGCCAATTTTACCATTGTTCTGAGTGGTTTTGTAGACAATGCTAATCACTGCATGTCATTAATTGTGTCATAATCATTAGATGTTTTTCTTTATTAGCTTGCGTGTTACAGTACGTTCTCTCAGGATTTTATTTTTCTGAATTCCAAGGGGTCTGTTGGCACATGATAATATTTAAATGATGTTTCATTCAAGTTTGAACAAGTGGAAGAGCTAAGTTGATGAGTAGAGATACAGAGGGGAAAAGCTTTTTAATGCCCTCATTAAAATGGAATATTATCCATAATTAAGTTACAGGCAAGTTTCTGTGGTTCCCGGGTTACACAGTGTGCTGCCATAAATTCATCCGCTTCTGGGCTAAACAGTCTGATGTCCTGCTCAGCCCTTTGGGGCAGCCTGGAGGGCAACTCTTCAGATGTTTCTCCCAGAAGACTGATGACTCCTGGGTGAGCGAGGCCCCTAATGAGGAGTCCACAGCTGGCATCTCCCTATTTAGTCATGTCTGCTGTGGTGTTTGTCCAGGGATAGCACGGCTCCAGTTAGGGGCACAGCTTTAAAGATGACTTGGGTTTCTTTCTTTCTTTTTTTCTTTATGTTTTATTTTATTTGAAAGGCAGAGAGCAGGGCCGGCGTTGTGACATAGCAGGTAAAGCTGCCGCCTGCAGTGCTGGCATCCCATATGGGTGCCAGTTTGAGTCCCAGCTGCTCCACTTCCTATCCAGCTCTCTGCTATGGCCTGGGAAAGTAGTAGAAGATGGCCCAAGCCCTTGGATCCCTGCACCTGCGTGCGAGACCCGGAAGAAGCTCCTGGCTCCTGGCTTTGGATTGCGGCCAATTGGGGAGTGAACCAGCGGATGGAAGACACCCCCCCCCCCCGCCTCTCCTCTCTTTGTGCAACTCTGACTTTCAAGTAAAATAAATCTTAAAAAAAAAAAAAAGGCAGAGAGCACACTGCCATCCACTCACCCCACCCAGATGCCTACAACAAGCCAGGTGGAAGCCAGGAGATGGGAGAGCAGTGCCGGTCTCCCCGGAGGTGGCAGGACCCCAGTGCCTTGAGCCATCCCTGCTGTCTCCAGGGTGCACACTGGCAGGAAGCTGGAGTCAGGAAGGGAAGCCCAGCACGCTGATGTGGATCGTGGTGTCTGTCTTCCCTGCTGGGCAGAAAGGCTGCTCCTGGCTCTAGGGTTTAGTAACATTTTTCTGTTGCTAAGTTGAACTCTCTCCACACACGGAGCAGACATGTGTGAACGTCTTTGGACACTCCATTGTTTCTTTTAGGAGAAAGGAGAGAGAAATCCATATTCTTAGAACTCTTTAGATTTCTCAGAAGGACCTGAGACTTGGGAGAAGCCCAGAAACCATCATTCCTTACTCCATCTGGTTGTTACCCGATCCAAGCAAAACTCTCCTCAAAGTGTCTCCTCTTTTCTTTCCACCAAACAGAAAACTGGTAAAAAAATAATCCCTTTGATCTTTGTGCACATTTGTCCTCGCCTCCCCCCATCAAAAAGATCTGTGTGTCTATGCTGGAAACCCTTAGACAGCCCCTGTGATGATACACTGCTCTGTCCTGTCTGCCCTCCCACAGACACTTGAGGGTCACAGAGGGATGCAGAAAGAGCTTTAGGCAAACCAGCCACTGGGAAAGACTAGTACACCTTATTTTTCTGAAGACAGGAAATGGCTCTTTTTTTTCCCTCTCTCTTAAAATGTTCACACATAGAGAAAGGACTGCCAGCTTCAGGCTTACGACTTCAACCAGAAGTCAAAAGGGAATACAGAACTGAAAAACCCACCTGTCCAACCAGAGGTCCAGCATACTTTCTTCTTTGTGACCTAATTGGGCTCCTAGTAGCAAGCAAACAAGACAAATAGAGAATTCCTGGAGATAATAGAGTGCCCAAGACATGGTTTATCTCCAAAGATTCACCTGTTGGAGGCTTGACCCCTCCTTGAAAAGTTGAGTGCTAGAATTAGGCCAGCATTGTGGACTGGTGGGTTAAGCCACCACCTGCAATGCCAGCATCTCATACAGGTGCTGCAGGTGCTGTTTCATGTCTCAGATGTTCACTTCTGATCCAGCTCCCTGCTAATGGCCTGTGAAAGCAGTAGAGAATGGGGGCCCCTGCACCCACATGGAAGACCCGGAGGAAGTTCCTAGTTCCTGGCTTCAGCCTGGTTCAACCCTGGCCATTGCAGACATTTGGGGAGTGAATCAGCAGGTAGATTCTCTCTCTCTCTTTCTCTTTCTCTCTCTCTCTCTTCCTCTGCTTCTCTCTCTGTAACTGTGATTTTCAAATAAATAAATCTTAAAAGCGGGGTTGGGGGGAGCAGTGAGCCATGTGTCCTGTGTGCTTGGCTTCTTTTAAAAAAAGTGCTGATCCACCTCTCTGCTGTGGCCCAGGAGTGCAGTGGAGGATGGCCCAGGTGCTTGGGCCCTTGCACCCGCATGGGAGACCAGGAAGAAGCACCTGGCTCCTGGCTTTGGATCGGTGCAGCGCCGGCCGTGGCAGCCATTTGGGGAGTGAACCAACAGAAGGAAGACCTTTCTCTCTGTCTCTCTGTCTGTAACTCTACCTTGTCAAATAAAAAAATTTTTTTTAAAGTACTGAAATCTTTAATTAATTAATTAAATTTCATGTGAAAGAGAGAGATCGTTCATCCACTGATTCATTCCCCAAATGCCTCAACAGCTGGGGTTGGGAGCCAGGAACCCAGAACTCAATCCAGCTCTTCCATGATTGGGGGGACAGGGACCCAAGTATTTGAGCCTTCACCTGCTGCTTCCTGGAGTGTGCATCAGCAGGAAGCTGGGTAGGAAGCAGAGTAGCCAGGAATTGAAACAGGCACTCTGATATGAGGTGTAGGCATCCCAGACAGCATCTTACCTGCTGAGCCAAATCCTCACCTTGAAGAGGTACAGCCTAGTGTGAAGCAGTTAGGTCACTGGGGCATGGCCCTCAGAAGGGTTAATGCCAACTTAACAAAGTGAATTGGTTCTCAGAGAGCAGTGTGTTATAAATCAAGGCCACCCCAGACTCTTACCCTCTTCTGCA